>NC_047085.1:390388910-391853910 GCF_902459505.1 Geotrypetes seraphini | reverse complement strand
AGAGGGGATAGGGAGATGTGTCCCATTTTGGTCGAAAATAGGCCTGAGAGCAGGGCGGAGTTTAAGAGTTTGGTGAGTGATGCAATGGCCTGTGCTGGAATGTTCTCGTATAAGTAGGAAGGGAAAGGATCCAATGTGCAGTTGCAAGATTTTAGTTTGAGGCAAAGTTTAGAGACTTGGGAGTCGGAAACAGGCTCAAAGGCAGTCCAGGATCTATCGGCTGGGATATGGTTAGCCTCGTTTAGATTAGGGGTGGAGGTAGTAAGCACCAGAGAGTTGTAGGCAGGGGTTGGGGGAAAGGAGCATCGTAGGGTGGTTACTTTTTCATTGAAGAATGTTGCTAGATCATTAGCAGATGGAGAGGAGGGAAATGAGGAGGAGTCGTGTTTAGAGGATATGGAACGCCAGATATTGAACAAGGTGTTACTTTGGTTGTTGGAGCTGCAGATTTTGTTGCCGTAGTAGTTCTTCCTAGATTTTTTTAATTCGGTGTTGTAGATCTTAATGGAAGTCCTCCAGGACTGTCTATCGGTGGGGGATTTTGATTTTTTCCATTTTCGTTCTAGTGTACGACATTTCTGCTTTAGATGTCTGTGGAGGGGAAGGTACCAGGGGGCTTTGCGGGTGTAGGAGACCGTTTTAGTGGAAAGTGGAGCAAGGGAGTGGTAGGTGGTCTCAGAGAGAGTGATCCAGTTGTGCCAGTTGGATTCGGGGTTGGGAACTTTGGGGATGGTGGGGATTAGGTTGAGGAATTTGGCCCAGAACAATTCGCTCGCAATTTTTTTCCGGAAGGTGATAGGATTGGGGGAACGAGGGGGGGGTTCGATGCGGGACATGAAAATGGGGAGGCAGAAAGCCCCTAGGAAGTGGTCGGACCAGGGGACGGGTTCCCAACGAGTGTCGTCAGTCGAGGTTTTGTATTCAGTGAGGTCGATGAAGCTGATGATGTCTAATGCATGCCCTTTTTCATGGGTTGGGGAGGGGGCTGGGGGGGGGAAGCCTAAAGAGGTGAGGAAGATGATGAGATCCGATGCATCTTTGTTGGTAGTGTCGTTTAAGTGAAGATTAATATCCCCAATGATTAGTAATCTTTGGAATCTGAGGAAGGCGTTTGTAATGGTCTCAAGGACAAGGTCGGAGGATTTGTTCCAGGGGGACGAGGGTGGGCGATATAGAAGCAGGATACCTAGTGGATGCGGGTGAAGCTCATCGTTGACAGAGGCTAGCATGTATTCTAGGGGAGCCTGGCTACCCTTATCAAGGAGCTGGACGTCGAGGAATGATTTATGGAGGATTGCCAGACCACCTCCTTTCCGGTTAAGTCTGGGAGAGAAGAGGCCTTGGTATCCGTGGGGGCAGAGTTCATTTTGAGAGAAGAAGTCGTCTTTTGCGATCCAAGTTTCGGTGATGAATAAGAAACCGGGATTGAGATCTTCAAGAAGGTCCTTCAGAATTTGGGTTTTGTTGCACGCGGATCTGGCATTGCAGTATAGAGATGGGACTGGGGTGAGGGAGTCTGTGGTGGGGTTGGGAGGGTTGGCAGGGGGGATGGGCTTTAGGGAGGCGAGATTGATTCTTCGGGGGGTTTTTTTGGAGGGGTAGGTTCTGCTGCGCAAGAGTGTGGGGATTTTGGGACCAGGGTGGAAAGGACTGACAGAGATGGGGTTCAGTAAGTAAGGGGGTGGGGGGTTCAGGCAGAGGGAGATGTTGGAGGATGAGCAGATAAGGAGAAGAAGGATCCATAGGTGTGGCTTCATGGTGGGGGTTTGAGAGTCTTCGGGGATGGGGAGGCGAGAGTAGCGAAAGGTCTGTAATTGAAGGAGGGCGGGGTGGTTGGGTGGGACTGAAACAGTTGAAAAGAATCAGGTGGGCTTAGTAGTTGGGCTAGGATGAAAAACAATTGGGAAGGATCGGGAGGTCCTAAGCAAGGGATGGGCAGTTGAAATAGAATTTGGGGATCATTTAGTAGACTAAAGCGATTAGGAGTAATCAAATGAGTGGCAAAGCATAAAACAGATACGCACAGCAGACATACAAATTTTGTCAAATCTTTGACTCCTGTTCTCCTCAGTACTAAACACCAAACTGACTGCTATTGCTAGTTGGCTGAAAGATAACCAGATGGAATTAAATATGAATAAAGCAAAGGCTTTATTGTCCTCCACATGCCAGAAAAATGCTATTCTAGAATCTATTACTCTTGCCAATATAAAAATTGCTTATCAGGGAGACAACAAAAATCCTATGAATTCCTACTGATTCTAAGCTAAATTTCTGTCCATATACTATGGGATTCATTTTTAAAGTATTTAGACACACTACCATCGATTTCTAAGGTACTTTGTGTGTCTATCCCCCTCTTTTACAAAGGCATGCTAGCCATTTTAGCATGTGCTAAATATTAACGCATGCTAATCACTAATGCGTCCATAGACTTATAATGGACATATTGGCGTTTAGTGCACGCATAGATTTAGTGCATGCTGAAATGCATAGAAACATAAAAACATAGAAATAGATGGCAGATAAGGGCCACGGCCCATCTAGTCTGCCCACCCCAATGACCCTCCCCTACCTTTCTCTGTGAATAGATCCCACGTGTCTATCCCATTTGACCTTAAAATCAGGCACGCTGCTGGCCTCAATAACCTGAAGTGGAAGACTATTCCAGCGATCAACCACCCTTTCAGTGAAAAAGAATTTCCTGGTGTTCCCGTGCAGTTTCCCGCCCCTGATTTTCCACCGATGCCCCCTTGTTGCCGCGGGACCCTTGAATAAAAAGATATCTTCTTCTACCTCGATGCGGCCCGTGAGATACTTGAATGTCTCGATCATGTCACCCCTAGTAAAACTAGCCCTAAGTGTTTTGAAAATAAGCCTCCTTCTTTCTTTTACCACTGATAGATGAGTTGGGTTGTTTTTTTTATTTTTAATTATATCAAATTTGTACTGTCTGGTTTAATCAAAACTATGCATTAAGTTTGCATTATGTATTCTTATACAATCTTTGATAATAGTACACCTAGATTATTGTAATGCTTTATTCAAGAGAGATCCAATGGTTACAATTAATATAAAATATTGCAGTTCAATTGATTACTGGTGCAAGAATATTTGACTATATAACTCTACTATTAAAAATTGAACATTGGATATCTATTGAATCTCATATAGTGTACGGAAGTTTGACACTAGACCACCAAATACATCTCTCAGGGCTACCATATTTTCTATCACACTGTTTAATTCTATACTCTGCTTCACATACCCTCAACAAGGCCATCTGGCTATCCCATCTTTCCACCATGTTTTGTGGACACTTTTCAGAACTCTGGGGGAGATGCATAGAACGCCGGCTCTGTAGAGAACAGTGCCAGGAAACGCTGGCAGGAGCAGCAAATATAAAATACCGACCAATGTTCAACAGTAATAGCATACAAATTATATGCACACTGTTAATGTTGTGCATTGGATGTTAAAGGGGGAGGAATGTTCTTGGTGCATGCCCACAAGAGCTGTATGGTAGGCATACTCTTGTGCACATGGCCAGTCAATGGGTACCACAAATGCTGGACTCGTCTCCTGCCAGTCCAGAGATCCAGGTTTTCCTGGCACAGCCAGTACTGGAATTGTGGCAAAGGAATGCAGTCCATGCATAAATCAGGAAGCTAGAAATGCGACTCATTGGAGCTTCCAGCACAGGATGGTGATAAAGTATGTGCCCATGATATTCAACCGTACCCCCTTGGAGTCCAGCTTTTCTTCTGGGGGTGTCGGAAGCAGCTGAAAGGGCCTTGATAGGGATGGCATCAAGCCATGGCAAGCATGGAAGATGAGGACCAGGTGGGAAGGCCAATTGTGGAGGGTGTCGGTGGTAGAGCCCAACCGGGAGTGAGCCCCAGATCTCTCAGTTCTGGCTTACAAACTGCATAGAAGAAGCAAATCACTACTATTTAAAAGCAAGACTGGTATATATTAGCACACAAAACACAGCTAGACAACCTATAGGTGATCCTCTGTCCCTTACCCTAACATCTGCAAGGGAGTTAGCCATTAGGGGAGGGGGCTTTTCTGTACCATTTCTGTGAGCATTGGAGGGAATCACTAATGACCTCATTTTAATACTAACAAGTTCCTTTGCATAGGACTTTCAGTTTTTGCTTCCGTGCATGCTAAAAGCAGCATGGAAAGCCGCCTTTGTGCATTAGATTTTAATTTAATTTTTATATACCGCTATACCGTGAGGTTCAAAGCCGTTTACAAAAAAGATACAATAAATAAAATAAATAAAGATAGGTACTTGGAAGTTCCCTTACTGTCCCGAAGGCTCACAATCTAGCTAAAGTACCTGAGAAAACAATTTATGAATAGTAAAGATGCGCAATGATGTTTCAATTAGTCTAAATAAAACATTGTAAACTAGCTTTGCTTTGAACTTTGGGGCCTCTGTGTTTAGTCTCCCACTTCATCTATATCTGGAGACATCTCATCAAAAGGTATAAATTCTCTTTCAAAACCCACTTTTTTCAAAAGGCCTAACTCCTTCTACGTCATTAGCCGACTAACATTATAGGACTATGGTTGCAGAGGAGTAAGAGCACAGCAACAGAATGATTTATACCCTCTCAAATCTTTCCTATTCGAATTGTGGTTCAATACTGGGGATTTTTATTTTTATTTGTTTTATTGTACACCTCCTTGATGGTTCATTCCTGAAAATGAAATAAAATTAAACTTGGACACTTCTTTGGGTTTGGGATCTCCACCAGTGCCTGAGATGGCAACCGTGCTTACCTTTCGGATGCTAACAGCACCTGAAAAATAAGCACTGGCTCCTTTTGTACACGAAGCTGTGTGAAATCCAGCACTTCCTTGTGTAAGGCCTGTCATGATGCTACTTTTTTTTTTTCCTTTGGACAAGGTTGCTGTGAGAAGTTGCAGCAGCCATTTTGTGAAGCCGGCTGTGCTCCTGTACCTAACAACCCTCTGGACTACCAGGAATTAGTAGGTAGGCCCTGGGGAGGGACCTACCTACAAGTACTAGGGTTGGGGGGGGGCAACATTACAGGGGGTTTAAACTTAATGTGGGCCTGGGGGAACTGAGGAGGACTTGGTAGCTGGGAGAGGGATCACAGCACATGAAAAAAGATTTTTAGAGTTCTGTGTGTGCTGGTCCAATATTCAGCTGGGACCACTGTTTTATGTGGCCATAACCTCAGACTGTCTGCCTATCCACATTTAGCCTCCAGTATTCAATGCCAGTGCCTGGACACGGCCCAGAACTGAATATCGTGGGCTTATTCAACTGGCAACAGTAAGCATTTAAAATACACTGACTGCCACTGGCTGACTATCAGAGGGTTATGACTGACTATCCTCTCAGCATCTGGGCTAGTTTGCCATACACCTTTAGGTAGCCTGTCCCATTGTCCCCAAGCAGAGCTTCGGGATGCCAAAATGTCCCATTTTCAAGGGCCCGCTGAAGAAATTGTACCGTAGCGAATACAGCCCCCACCCGATACCTTTTTTAATCCCAGCGGCTGCCTCCTGTCCTGAAGTCTTCCGGCAGCAGCAGAGCAGCGCGCCTGCCTGGTCCCGTGCTGCTCACTGAATGGCTGCCATCAGTTCTCGCGAGTCCGGCGAGAACTGACGGTAGTCATTCAGTGAGCAGCGCGGGACCAGGCAGTTGCGTGAAAAGCTCGTGCCAGGACAGGAGGTAGCCACCAGAATTTAAAAAAAGGTACTGGGAGGGTCCAGGGTCTGGGGAGGGTCCTGTCCCGTTCCGAGGAAAAAAATAAATGGTCACATTATCCATGCTGCCTATTATGATGTATCATTTATATCTTGCTATTAGTTATATTTCTGTACTATGATTCTTCTACTATGCTGTTTTAAAGAATATAGTTCTGTCACTGTATCATGTTATTCCAATTTTTAGTATTCAATTTGAACTGCCATCTTTTATTTCATTGATTTTATTTATGCCTACAGCAGTACCAAGGGTGTGCTACTGCTGAGTTGTGCCTGAGCCAAAAGAGGACAAACACAGGCCTTCCTGGCTCCTCCCATGGCTACACACCTGCCAAGTAGCTACAGATGCATATGGCAAACATAAAGAGCAAGTGAAGAGAGAAGGCCAGAAAGCAGAGCTAAAAGGAAGGTAAGAGGAGACAAAGGACAAAGAAGTAGGAAAGGAACCACTGACAGAACGCAAACATGCAAGAAAATTTCCAGCTCCAATCACTAATCCACAGAGTAGGTCTCAACAAATTGTTACTGGCTTAGAGATCATTTATAGCAGATTTAAAAGTGTGCAAACAATTATAATGATGTAGGTAAATATATAGATTATCAAATACATAATATGCACCTGCTTATATGTCCTGTCAAATAAAATCCCATTCTCCACGCTGAACACAGTTTCTTTGTGATTAGAGATATGAGTCCTGCCTAATATATATACATATTACCCCCTTTATAACCTTATCCCTATCTACATACAGTATGTGCTATTTCCTTTTTCAAATAAAAAAGGAGTGGGGGAAGGGACACAATCAACCAAACTTAGCAGCAAACAATTTATTGAAAATACATGAATAAAATAGTGCATCTACACAAAGGTATGCAGGTCTAACATAAGAGTCTCTCAATCCTTGTAGTAGTAGACCCCAACACTGTCCATGTTTCAGCAGTAAAAGCCTTCCTCAGGGGTATATATAGATAAGGACCAGTAGATGGCGCCAAGATACAGGAAATAAAACCAAAAAAGAATGCTCTAAAAACAAACTGTATTGAGCCTGCTGCTCAATCTGGTTCCAAATGTAGGACCGGCAGCATTTTCTGGTCCTACATTTGGACCCAGATTGAGCAGCAGACTCAAAACAGTTTGTTTAGAGCATTTCTTTTTGGTTTTATTTGTTGTATCTTGGCGCCATCTACTGTGCCTTATCTATATATACCCCTGAGGAAGGCTTTTACTGCCAAAACACGGACCGTGATGGGGTCTATTACTATAAGGATTGAGAGACTCTTATGTTAGATCTGCATATCTTTGTGTAGATGCACTATTTTATTCATATATTTTCAATAAACTGTTTGCTCCTAAATTTGGTTGATCATGTCCTTCCCCCACTCCTTTTTTGTTTTATATTTTCACATGTGAGGCTACATTTCCTTTTTGTTGTGGTATACATCTATTTCCTATTTCTACACGCATACATGGCATATAACCTTTATAATATTACCCCATAGAGAAGCGGTCTCAAACACGCGGCCCACGGGCCGCATGTGGCTCTCCAGGTGCTATTTTGCATCCCGCAGTCTGGACGCGATGATCAACTGTAAAACGGCGGCGGCTCCTCGCGCATTTCTCTTCTCCCTTCCCTTGTGCAGCAGCAGCGTGTCTGGCCGGCTCAAGTCGATCGATCCGTACAAAGCCGCGGGTGGTGGCTCCTTGCGCTATCCACTCCTGCATCGGAAGCCTCTCTGACGTCACAACATCAGAGAGGCTTCTGACGTGGGTGGCGGATCTCGCGAGGAGCCGCCACCCGCGGCTTTGAACGGAACGATCGATTGGGAGCCGGCCAGACATGCTGCTGCAACACAAGGAAGGGAACCGAAGGGGAAGGGAAAGAGAAATGCTCTGCTGCATATGGAAAGGAGGACCCTAGGGAAATGCTGCTGCTGCTGCACAGGGAGAGGGAGGGAAGGGGGAAGAGAAATGCCTCTCCTGCACAGGAAAGGGGGGGAGGGAAATGCTGCTTCTGCTGATGTTGCATAGGGAAAGGGAGAGGGAGGGAAGGGGAAGAGAAATGCCTCTCCTGCACAGGAAAGGGGGAAGGGAAATGCTGCTTTTGTTGCTGCTGCACCTAATTGGGGAAAGAGAGGGAAGGAAGGAGAAGGAAGACAAGGGAGAGGAGAGGAGCAAGAGATGCCAAGTTCATGGGAGGGAGGGAAGGAAAGGAGATATAAGACCATAGAGGGGGAGGGAGAGATGCCAGGGCAAGGGGGGAGGGAAGGAGACAGATGCAAGACCAGGGAAAAGGAAAGAAGGAGGGAGGGAGAAAAGGAAGGAAAGAGATGTCAGACCATGGAAATAGGGATGTAAGAAGAGAGAGATAGAAGGAAAGGTAAGACATGGAAACGTAGATTTTGAAAAGAAAGCAGAAAAATTGAATATTAAGTTAATGCCAAAGATGGATGCAAGGCAGAAAGTGAAGACGGAGAGAAAAACAGTCAAAGGACAAGAAGGCCCTGGAAACATAGTTAAAAGCACAGAAAAATAAAGTCACCAGCCAACAAAGGTAGGGAAAATGATTTTATTTTCAATATAGTGATTGAAATGTGTCAGTTTTGAGAAAGAAAAGATATTAAACTTTAAATGTGAGAGCTGCAGAAAAAATAGAGTACTTGGAGGGCCGCAGAAAAAATAGTTAATTTCTTATTAAACAAATGACAATTTTGCATAAGGTAAAACTCTTTATAGTTTATATATCTTTCCTTTTAACTGTTAAAGGAAAGTTTTATAAACTATAAAGAGTTTTACCTCATGCAAAATTGTCATTTCGTTAATAAGACATTAACTATTTTGTCTGCGGCCCTTCAAGTACCTACAAATCCAAAATGTGGCCCCGCAAAGGGTTTGAGTTTGAGACCACTGCCATAGAGGGAGCAATCCTATCCCTTATGTCTGATCAGTTGGCTTACTTTGTTTTGCAAAGCACACAAAACTTTGACACAAGCCATAAAATTCTGCTTTATTTAAACGTACCAAGCAGCTTCTCAAACCATTATTTTTGGATTACAGTGGAATGATCACTTGAGGGATTAAGAATAACAATAAAATAGAATATTCCTGGGTGACATTTGGCTGTATTGTAGGAAAATAATGACAAGAGTGGGCATGAGGCATATCATAGGAAAGGAGAAGTACTTGAAGCTCAAATAAGAGGAACATTTTGTTTCCCGATGAAGGCACATCTACACCTCTTACTGTTCTGCACTGTATTCATGCATTCAGCTATGTAATTTACCAATGTTTATGTAACATTAGCCCTTGGCATACATAAATGCTATCATTCAAACTTCAACTACTTATGTATATTGCTTTGATCATTTCTATAAGTTTAATCAACTAACATAAAATGATTCTGAAAAAAAAAAATCCTAAGATACAAATGGTTGGAATGGATTGGCATCTCTAGATGGTAAATTTCTCAAAGTAATTGTCTCACCAAATAGCTACTGTAATTAAAGGAGATATCTGAGAGATAACGGGTGGGGGGCAGTGAAAAGTATAATAATTGTATACTAATAGTTGTATACTTTTACGAAGGCGCATTAGGGCCTTAACGTGCGGAATAGCGCATGCTAGAATGCCTTGCGCGCTAGCCGCTACCGCCTCCTCATGAGCAGGCAGTAGTTTTTCGGCTAGCGCACGATAATCAAGTGCATGCGCTAAAACCGCTAGCGTACCTTTGTAAAAAGAGCCCTAAATAACAAGCTGGAAATCAGATATCTGAGAAAGATAATATTCCATGAATGGCACAACAGAAGATGCTGCTCTAACCACCTAAAGCAGTGTGTCGTAAACTTTTTAAGCTGCTGGCACACTAATCTTGGGGCTACGGCTGTAGGGCACATGTGTGACTTAATCATATCGACATCCATGCAAGCGCAGATATCCTCCATAGGAAGGGCTGTGGGCACATGGGACAACCTAAGATTTCATTTGGCCCAGGTGTCTAAGGCCCCTCCTAAGGGCCAATCAGGCACTAGGTCACGCCCCGGTTCATCCTACAATGCACCAAAAAGAGGCAGGCCTGCCATTCAGACGAGGGAGGACCCATCCGGCCATCAAAAAAAGATTAAAGGGGGGCCCAGGGGGGTTAGGGTGTCCTAGTGGGGGGGGGTCCAGGGGTGGAGAAGGGTCTAGGGGCAGGCTGGGCGGTCCAGCAGGTGTTCGGGGGGGTTGTCTGGCAGGAGGGATTGGACATCCCTCTTGCCAGTGAAGAGCACAGCTAATTTGCTCTGGTGCTTGCTTTTTCACACCTTCTCTCCCTTGTAGAAATAACCTGCTACCTAGAGACCCTCTTTCCTTAATTAGATGGACTGTTAGTAGGGGGAATATAGCTAAGCCTAGCCCTCTTGCTGTACTGGTATGCTGGCCAGGGATTTGAAGCCAAAGATAAGGCTACATGTACCATGCTTGGTATTTATAACAAAACAGTTTTCCTCCAAACTGTGTCTCCTTCAGTCCTTCAATGAGAAACCAAGGTGGCAAGGGAGCCCCTTCTGGTGATTCAGACAGGTCGTGACCTGTTTGGGCCGCCGCGGGAGCGGACTGCTGGGCAGGATAGACCTATGGTCTGACCCGGCGGAGGCACTGCTTATGTTCTTATGTTCCTACCATCGTCAGTCACAGGCAGGATTAGACGGCGGCCTGTTCTAGAAGCTGTGAGAAGTCTAAGTCAGCAGTTCAGCAGGTACTATTACTGATCGTCACTAGAGGTCTCTGCTGAGCAAATTAGAAAGCAGAACATAAACCAGTGTATCTTAAACCTTTTTTTAGCTCTAGCACACTAAAAAGAGCAAATGTGTTTTGCAGCACATTACAGTATAATTGAAATTACAAAATTGGAAAACCAACAAAAAATTAAAATTTGAGAGTTATTTATTTAAAGTTCTTTAAGCTATGTATTGGTAATTGTAACAAAAGTGAAACTAAAGTAGATAGAACAGAATTGCTAATTAATGCGATGGATGTGCTTGTTTTTGAGTGCAAATTAACTCAAAATGCATCTTGATAGTCGACAAGCAAACACACATTTCATCATCCACCATCTGTAGTCATTCTCTTTTTTCAGTTTAATTTCTGTCAGAGCCAAAAATCCAAGTTTGCTCAAGTTAGGACCAATCACGTCAAAGAATGATGCTTGTCTGGGTGGTTGTATCCTTACGCGCACAGATGTTCATAACATTGACATACTCTTGCATACATGACATACTTGTCATCTATTTTAGTGTATATTTATGAAGGGGATTTTAGAAAATAAAGTAAAATTTTGGAATCTCTCATTGCACACCTAGAATCTCTTTGGGGCACACAGTTTGAGAGACACTGATAAACTATATTTGAGTCCTCAAATACAGAGCATTTTCTAAAATACCTATAACACTGTCAAAGAAGCACATGTATTAGAAGCCATGTACAGAAGTGAGTTTGCATATGTAAGCAGCACAGATTTTGTAAAGTTTCATGTCCACTGTTTAAAAAGTTGTTCTCTAATGCTAAAACCTTTCGCAAAGAGGTGGTTTTGCATGCTAGAGTGGTAAAAACAATTTCTGCCTCAAGTACACCTCCAAACCTCAGATCCAAATGAGGGGTTAGCTGAGAGTGATGCATGACTCATGACTGAAAGCAGTGGGAGATCTTTGCACATCAATTTGCCATTCTAAAACATGGACTGCACATATTCTTGGAAGGACTGCGTGAACCAGCCAGAATGTGCTTCCTTCAATTCTCTCTCCTTCAAACCTCTCACAAATGCATCTAAGCAGCACCTTTTCTAAAATGGGTACTCGCATGTACATGCTGATTTGCACATGTAAATTCACTTTATACACCTCTTAGATATTTTCTACCATCTACTTATCGTCAAATATATTTTATTGAGCCTCAAGAACAACAACCATGGAAAACAAGAGCAAAGAGCAACACTGCAGCTCAATTTTCATATCATAAACCAACAAACCCACCCCCCCAACCCAAGCCCCCCCCACCCACTCTCACTGATGCAAACAAAGCGAGAGAGAAAGAAGAAAAAATAAATAAATAAAAAAATTAACAATTCAAAAGGCGACTACGTGCAACAGGAGACAAGGTATTCCAAAAAAGGCTCCCAAATTCGCTGAAAGGCACATCCAGGTAAGGAAGAAATATCTTGGACTCCTCTCCGTTTCCAGGAAAGCAATGTAATCATTCGATCTACCATCTACTTATTAGCTCTGTTAATTTATATTGAGGGGCATTTTCAAAAGAACGTCTAAGTCTGACTTTCGATGTTTCCCACAAGACGTCCAAAAATCGAGGCGGAAAACGTCCATTTTCGAAACCGCTAGACATCCAAATTTGTTTTGAAAATTACCTATTTGGATGTCATGGCTGTCAGGATGTCCAACCTTAGCATGCCTAACTTTGTTTGACATTTTGGACCACAGAAACATCCAAGTTCAAAACATCCAAATCCAGACCATTTGGATGTAGGAGGGACCAGCATTGTAATTGACTAGCAGTGGGGCACCTTAGATAGCACTACTGTGAACTTCACATAAAGGGTGCCAGATGTACATCTCACCATAACCCCCTTTTATAATTTATGGTGAGCCCTCCAAAATTTCCCCCAAACTTGTGTACTACCCCAGTAGCCCTAATGGCTGCAGGTCGCACCTATATGGCATTATAGTAGGGTTTTTGTGGCCTCACACTTTCCACCATAAATGTAGTGCTTAGAGTGGGATATGGGCCTGGGTCCCCTGTTCTATAGTTCACTACACCACCCACCTGTTTGCTCCACATCAGACTTTCCCATACCGGATGCTGCTGTTCTAGAGATAGGTATGTACTGTGTCATTCAGAACTTTGTGGGGTGGGAGAGGGTCAGTGACCACTGGGGAAGTGTGTGGGGATCAGTAATTAATCCCTCCAGTGGTCATCTAGTCAGATTGCTTACTTTTTATGGCACTTAGACAGTTGTAAAACAGGTCTAGCTCCAGACATCTAAATTCTGTCCTAGACGTCTTGGGAAATGTTTGATTATCATTGCAAGATGTCCAAGTGTTAAGCACACCCATAACACGCCTCCAACACGCCACATCCCCCCCTCAAACATTGCAAGACGTCCAGAAAGTGTGCTTCAAAAATCAGCACTTGGACATTTTGGTGAGAAAAACATCTAAGTGTCGATTTATGCCATTTTTTGGATAGCATGGAGGGGCATAATCAAAAAAAATGTCTAAGTCCCCTTTTGGCCTAAGGCCTTAAACGTAGAAAGCAGAAGCAGGGAAAATGTCCATAATCAAAAAAAGGAGGTTTGTTTTAATAATGGCCTGCCTTTATAGTCAGCTGTTTAAATGCCCAGACCACCACGACGTCTACACTTATACCCCATAATGAACCAAAAAAACGCCTAAGCCCCAACCGTCCAACACAAGGGCTTTTAGGCGAAGGAGGAGCCTGTCCTTCGCCTAAAAGCTGGATTCTGTAACCGGTGTCTGTCAAAAACAACACCGGTTACAGAATCCCCCCCACCTTAAAACGATCTGGGCAGGAGGGAGCCCAAGCCTCCTGGCCCGCGGCACCCCAAACCCCCTCTTGCCCTGGCGGCATCCCGAACCCTCGACAGCATCGGGGCAAGAGGGAGCCCAAGCCCTCTTGCCCCGCCGACTCCCCAACTCCCCGACAGCATCGGGGCAAGAGGGAGCCCAAGCCCTCTTGCCCCGCGGCACCTCCCGATTACAATCAGGCCAGGAGGGAGCCAAACCCCTCCTGCCCAGGCGGACCCCCTACCCCCACCTCCCACTACAATTCAGAGTTGTCTATTACTTGTTGTTTCTTCAGCGGGGCCCCCTGACAAGCTCAGACCCTAGGCAAAGCCTACTGGGCCTATTGGTTAATCCGGCCCTGCAGAAAAATGCACAAAACCCAACCTCAGTTGCTCTTGGCTGGGCCACTCATTCTTCACGCCAACGCTTGCCCGCACATAGGGAATGTCGTCATTGTAAAACTACGCGAATACGGCTGGGAGTGTTACCTCATGCTCCCTACAGTCCAGACATGAGTCCACCAGACTTCAACCTTTTTCCAAAGTTGAAACAACCTATGCGTGGACATCATTTTGCATCTCTGGAAGAGCTTTCTTCTACCATTACCCAAACCATTCAGCAACTGAACAAAAACGGTGTCTTGGATGGAAAAATGAAGCTTCCCGGACATTGGGACTCGGTCATTGCAAAGCTGGGAGACTATATTGAAGGATTGTAAAGAAATACTTGAAAAAAACCTCAAACATGTAAATTAAAAAAAATAAAAATAAAAAATAGTGTGCATTATTTATGAAATGACCCTCGTATATTGCATTTAAAATAAAATTTGAAAGGTGCTACAACTGCTTCCATTGTATGCTTTGTACTGTTCTGTTCAATCAAGAGGAGTGTGGCAGGTGGTGGTGTCATTTCCAAGGCAACTAGAGTGGGAATATTCTGTACCATCTCAATATAAATTCAAGAGTTTACTGATCTGTTTAAAATTATGCAACTCTTTTTAAAATGTATATCTATCGTGAGCTATTACAGGTCAGCACAAGAGCATACTTCAACTAAACACAAGTTTGTCAAGCTTTTTAAGAATTCATCAATAACTTCAGATTGTGAATTTTGACAGGATGTGACATGAGAAAATATGAACAATTGCAATAAATTACTAGCTCATATGTAGAATAGACTTCCTGGATAACCTCCTACGAAGTGGGAGGAAAATATAAAATATCCCTCTTGTTTTATTTTGACTGCATGGTCATGACATAGGCCCTCTTTTACAAAGGCGCACTAAACATTTTAGCGCGGATTTAGCGCTCACTAAATTAACGCGTGCACTAACCGCTAACACATCCATAGGATAACATGCACATGTTAGCATTTAGCGCGTGTTTAGCGCGCGCTAAAAAGCTTAGCGCACCTTTGTAAAAGAGGGGGGGATAGTCTTCAATATGAAAGTATTGTGTGTTGCCATCCAAAACACCCTGTTTCAATTTGTGGTCAGGTCCCTGCTCCTAAGGCCTACTGTTCAAAGCCTTCAGGATGGATGGAACAAGGTACAGCCATTCTACAAAAGGATTCAATCAGCTGTGCTATTTTTGCATGATTTGTGCTTAGGCGTAGTTTGGGCGCAGCAGGGGCAGAGTTGCAGTGCAAGCATATATTCACAGTATGTCCCGAGTCGGTCCTGCAGTACCCCCTTGCCAGTCAGATTTTCAGGATATCCACGATGAATATGCATGAAAGAGTTTTACATATAATGAAGGCAGTGGATACAAATCTATCTGTTGCATATTCTTCGTGGATATCCTGAAAACCTGACTGGCAAGGTGGTACTGCAGGACCGACTCGGAAAACATTGATATAAAATCACAAGTACACTCATAGGGTCAATTCTAGAAAGGGTGCTAACAATTAGGTGCTGAAGATCTGTGTTTCTGTAATGGCATCTGAACGCCCAGATTCTGTTATAGATGGAGCCTGGGCTGGCATTTCGGCACCAACACACCCTGTAAAAGGCAGGTGTAAATGCTGACACCTACATATTGGCATCTAAGTGCACAATTTGCAGTATTCTACAAGTATGACACCAAAGTGTGTGCCCCGCCCATACTCCACCCACATGCACATAGGCACATAACTTCCAATTAATCCCCATTTGGGTGCCTAATTTCCATTGAGCATCTGAAATTAGGGGCATAACTGGCACCTAACTTGTGGCATACTCTACAGAATTAGGGAGATAGCATGCACACACTAATTAACTCTCTTTTAAACAGGTGTAAATTTGTGCATACCTGGGCTGGTTTAGGCTCTCTCTTTTATAGAGGCTCAAATGTACCTATCACTCCTTTATAAAATAAGGGGGGGGGGGTCAGACCAAGAAAAATTCAAACCTTGGTCCAACCCCTGCGGCATACCACAAGGATCCCCACTATCCCCTACTCTCTTCAACCTATATACGGCCTCTCTCTGTGTTTACCTGAACAAACAAGGCCTAACCTCTTATAGCTATGCAGATGACATCACCATCCTCATACCT
Organism: Geotrypetes seraphini; assembly: GCF_902459505.1. Taxonomy (NCBI): domain Eukaryota; kingdom Metazoa; phylum Chordata; class Amphibia; order Gymnophiona; family Dermophiidae; genus Geotrypetes; species Geotrypetes seraphini. The sequence goes on along the minus strand of NC_047085.1, from coordinate 391,838,054 downwards.
TTTGACCAACCAAAGCACGCAATGACAGACACACTACACTGAACATTAGTTACAGTAACGACTTGGATGGAAGACCACAAACTGAAACTTAACCCAGACAAAACTAAATTCATCCTCCTAGAAAATAACAGTCTCAAGCACAACCAATTTAGAAATCAATTCAATCAATTACCCTATTCAAACCACCCTAAAACTACTAGGTATGACTATTGACAGAGGCTTCACCATGCAACCACAAATAAACAAAACAATACAGAAATCTTTCGCAGTTATGAGAAACCTTAGACAAGTCCGAAAATTCTTCGAAAGAACACAATTTCAGCTCTTAGTACAATCTCTAATGCTAAATATACTAGACTACTGCAACATCCTCTACCTCCCCTGCCCTGCAATAATGATTAAACAACTACAAACAATTCAAAACACAGCTCTGAGACTCGTCTACTCATTGAAGAAACATGACCACATTACAGAGGCATACATCGATTCACATTGGCTTCCAATCCAGAAAAGAATACAATTTAAATTCTATTGTATACTATTTAAAACTATAAACGGAGACAGCCCAATCTACCTAAACAACCGCTTCATCCAAACTACCTCTACCAGGCATAGAAAAACACACACCCCATTCACATACCCCCCAGTCAAAGAAGTAAAACAGAAAAAACTATACGACGGCCTACTAGCCACTCAAGCAGCAAAACTAGATAACCAAATCTCCAACCTACTGATAACAACCCAAGACTACAAGATGTTCAGAAAGGAAATAAAAGCTATACTCTTCAAGAAATCCCTGAATAAGGCTCAAAACCACAAATACTTTCCTTCTTACCATCCTCTCCCTAACCCCTGATCCTACCTGATCCACTCTTGGAAATGATCTAACTGTGTAACCCTCCTTCTATAACTCTTTTTGTAATCCACATTGAACTACAAGGTAATGGCGGAATAGAAATCTGTAATATAATGTAATATAAAATTATCCCCTATGTTAACAACGAGATTGCATTAATAATAGTGGGCTTTTATTAAATAACATATGTTAAATTACATTTCAGTGCAATAGGTGTGTCATTCTAGATGTGGATTATCTCGCAATGGCCACGAGCCATCTGCAGAAGGAATCCACTCGATTTTTTCTCTGACTCTCCTCTACTTCACTGGGAGCTCTAATGCCACCTGCAGTTTTAACCCTTCTGCACGTGAACCTGAAGGAGTGTTTCTGTTCTGCTCTCCTTTTTTTCTTATTTTCTTTGGTGTTTTTTAACCCTTTTTGGGATTTTCATTGTGCTTGGAATGTTTTCTTCAGCTCTGCCTGCCTAAAAAAGAAGCAGACTCTGGTCTGCCACTGACAGGCCAATCCCTGGTGATACATGTTAACCAGCCTGCATTTGTTTCTTTGGAGCTCAGGGCTGCCTCTGCTTTTTCCTCACCTACTGCTTAGCAGGGGTTCGAACGCAGGCCCTTAGGAGGCTCAACGGTGTCTTGCAGGGTGCCGGCTGTGTTTTCACTTCCATCCTTTCCTTAGCGCATCCGTTGGTCTGCAGGGGTGGAGGTACAGTCAGGCATAAGCGTTGAAGAGGCATTCCCAGCATGAGGATTTTCTGAGTCCAGCTACTGTAAGAGAGCTAATGCAGGGTGCAGCATATTTCCAGCACAGATCACAGTGAGTAAGGCTGTCACAGCATGCGAGGTGAATCGCAGGGGTGAGGGGGTCTGAATTTCTGTCTGTTCCCTTATGTTTCTCCTCCTCAAAATTCCTAAAATCACTGTTTTTGAACTTTACTAACTGTGAAAAATATTGCGATTGTGGCTTGAATTTCTTAACGGCAGCCATCTTGGATTTTAGCAATCTTTTTTTCAAAAGCTCCCTGATTTCCAAAACTGCAATTTTTGTCTCAAAACTTGTTGGGATGGAGTCCTTGGGCTCTTCTAATTTAAATCCCTGCTAGAATTGTACAAATTTATTCCCTTCAGAGTGACCTTGTGCCATGTGCTGGGTAGCATGGCCGGGAGAAGCAGCAGCACCACCATGCTTAACTTCTTCCATTCCTAAGCAGATGACAAAATGGATAACTAGCCCATTGGGTTATCCATTTCTTTTATTGGGGCTCGGTAGGGCTGAATGTTCTGCACGAAAGGACACTGATGCCCCGCAGCCCAAGAAACGCAAGGTCAAGTTATCTAAGGGTGACTCTACTCCCCAGGGACCATAAGCCTTCTCAGAGTTTGTGAAAAATTTGTGGAATGCCTTTCATGATAGCCGTGCTTCCCCTGCGCAGTCCTGCTCTGCCTCAGACTTGTCTCTTAGCAGTTTTGCCTCTTTAGGCACGTTCTCTTCTCAGTCACCACTGTTCCTGACCCTGATTTGGATGATACTTATGATGATGCTCAGTTTGTGAACCCCTTGTTTTCTGGGGACACTCTCTCTATGGCGGGAGACTTGGGACAGTATGCCGGATCTTCGGGTCCTTCTATGGCTTTAGAAGCTGGGGATGATCCCAAAGTTCTGCATTTATTTAAGTCTGCTGCTTTGCCTGATTCATATCAGAGACTCTTCAGCAGGAGTTGAATTTAGTCACTCAGCCAGCTCCTTCTGCTTCCTCCTCTCTCCTTTGTGGAGTATGAGCTCAATCTTCTGTTTTTCCCTTGCATCCTGATATGAGCACTCTAATCTGAGAGCAATGGGGTTCTGTGGAAGGCACTCTCAAGGTTGTGAGAGCTGTCCCATCTGTACCCTTATGACACAGGAGTGCCAGCAGCTTTTTAATCAGCATAAAGTGGACTCTTTGGTAGCACAGATGACTGTGCATGTCCCTTCCCATGGTTGCAGGTTCTCCCAGACCTTCTCTCTCAGGGTCCAGTCTGCATGGAGGATCCAGATTGCTTTGTTCTTATGGCATGGCTATTGAGCGCAAAGGATATATTGATGCAGTCATTTCTTGGATTACAGAAGAGTAGAAATGAATACATCAGAATATCCTTTGCGTTCAATAGCCATGCCATAAGCGCAAAGCAATCCGGATTACAGAAGTCATCTACTGTGTCTGCCTGTGCTAAGGCATGGAAGACTTTCCAATATTGCTGCGACCAAGGACATATGGAGCTGTATTCTGCTCCAGTTTCCTTTCTATAGGCCTTTCTATAGGCAGACCTTGATAAGGGCCTCACCATGGCTTCCCTTCAGGTTCAAGTCACTGGGCTCTCTTTATTCAGAGCTCGGGACCATAGTTTTTCGCTTGTGTCTCACTCTGACGTGGCCAGATTTCTGAAAGGTGCTCTTTACTTTAGACCACCAATCAAACCGCCGTTCCCTTTGTGAGACCTTACTTGGTTCTGTCTGGCCTCACCTCCATTTGAACCTCTGAGAGACAATTCCCTCTTGGACCTAACACTAAAGACAGTTTTGATGGTCGCTATTACCTCAGTAAGATATGTCTCAGAGCTCCAGGATCTTTCTTGTAGAGAGCCTTTATTGAGGATCTCGGATACTTGGATCTCTCTGCACGGTTCCTTCATTTCTGCTGAAGGTGGTGTTGGCATTCCATGTTAATCAAGAAGTACATTTGCCTGTTTTTCAGCCTACTGGTTCTAGGAAGCAGGATCACATTTTGAAGAAGGTGGATGTGTGCAGAGTTCTTCTGCATTCTCTGGAGGTCACAAATGAGTTTCATCTCTCTGACCATCTGATTGTGCTGCCTCTTTCTTCTAAAAGGGGAGCCCCCACTTCCAAGGCCACTATTTCCAGATGGATCCATAAGGTTATTTCATCAGCCTACATTCTATGCGGGAAACAGTCTCCTATTTGTGTTAAGGCACATTCAACCAGGAGTATGGCCTATTTGTGGGCCGAGGCTAGGGCGATTTTCCCTGAGGAGATTTGTTGAGTAACTACTTGGTCCACTCTGCACACGTTTGCCAAATTCTACAGAGTAGATGTGGCTGCAAGACAGGACTCTGCCTTTGGGTCCTCGATCCTACTTTTGTACATCCACATGTCTAGAATGAATCACCTATTGCACTGGTAAAAGAGATTATGTCCTTACCTTGATAATATCTTTCCAGTAGATAAATAATCTAGACAAATTTAAAGGAAGTTTGAAATGCTTCCTCTTCAAAGATTTTTACGAAGGCTGATCTGTTTCTCAAATGATGTGACCTACTTAAACTTGGATCTCTCCCCTTCCCTCTCGGTTTGTCCTTCAATGTTCTCTTTGCTTTTAAATATTGTAGTTCTCCCCCCTTTCCTCTTGTATGTACGTTATGTCTTGTTGTACATTATGTCTGTACGATTTTATGTCTCTAGTCAGACTGTTTTGCCAGTATTGTTTTAATTTGACTCTTGCTTTTTTTACTGTAAAATGCTTAGAAGTTGATTGGCATTTTATCAGAATTTTAATAAACTTGGTGAGTCATTCTAGACTCCCATTCTATCCTTTCTGCGCCTGCCTACTGTCTCATTCTGCTTATGCTTCTCCAAGTTTGAATTTTGGATGCCAGTTAGCCCTTTGGGGCCTTGAAGAATTCTGTATATATGTTCAAGGTGCATGCAGGGGTACTTCCTGAGCTCCTTTGATGCTTTTGTTGGCTATTTGATGTTTGTTGTTCTAATGTTTCTTATTTGATCAGAACAGTTGATTCTTGGCAGTAGCGCTCCCAGTGAAGTAGAAGAGAGTCAGATAAAAAAATCTGGAGTGGATTCCTTCTGCAGATGGCTCACAGCCATTGGGAGATAACTCACATGTCTAGAATGACTCACCTATCTATTGGGAAAGATATTATCAAGGTAAGGACATAATCTCTTTCTAATGTGCATCAATAGGTTAGTGCATGTTAGTAATTCAAACTTTTACATCATTATAATAGATTTGCCCTTTTTTTTATTCTAACCATTTCCTTTTGTAAAAAGTTCTTCCCAGAGATCATTTCTATGTGCCCTGTTCTCAGGTGTTTAGCTTACCGCAGTAAGCCTGAATCATGTGCATCCATAATGTGACTGGATCTAAATAAGAACAGTTCAGCACTTACTGGAAGATTAATTGACTTCAAAAAGAGTCATAAAGATTTGGAGACTGATTTATCACACATGTTCTTTGAATTTTTTTTCCCCTGGGGAAGACAGAGGCCTAGATGCACTAAGAGGATCGGTAAGGCCATGTGGGTCTGCACCGATCCGGTTTTTTAGCCAATTCAGAAAGAACTACTGATGCACTAAAACGTTTGCATGCAAATGATTCACGCGGATATTCGTTGTAATCCCCAACTCTGCTGTCCAATAATCACTGTGAGAGTGACTCTCACATATGCGCAGAGCCAGCAGAGGAAGTCTGAACAGGGGAAGCTTCAAAAGCAGCCTCCTGCCACTCAACTGTTCGGGGTAGGAAACCTATTTATTTTTATTTTTTTTTATGAGCACATACATGCACAATATCTGTTCTATTTAAAAAAAAAAAAGCACCCCTCCCCCCACCAATGACAGCTCTCCTTGACGAACCGGCACCACGAACTTCTCCCCGCCTCCCGCACCAGTAAAAACAGCAGGAGAAATGCCGACTTCCTCCTGCCATGTCGAACCCATCCCCCTGCGAAAGAAAATTGGCAGGAGGGTTGCCTACTCCTTCATGCCATGGCGACCATCCCCCCCCCACCCATGGCAGCAAACGGCAGCAGGGATGCCCACTCCCTCCTGGCACCGGAGGCCCCTGAAACCTCACCCCCACCCTCCAAAACCACCCGTACCTTTTTAGAGAAGTTGGAGCAGGAGGGAAGCTCAGTCCATCCCACTCTTAGGCCTACCACTTCAAAATGGCGGGCCTTTTCCTCCCCGGTGCATCATGTGATACACAGGGATGGGTCTAAAGGGAAAGGGGGAGGATAAGGGATGTTTGGGTGGCGCCTGGCATGGGGGTGGGCCTCCCTCTTGCCAATTTTCTTTCGTGGGAGGGGTAGGTTTAGCATGTCAGGAAGAAGTGGGCATTCCTCCTGCTGTTTTTGCTGGCACGGGGAGTGGGGGTCAGTTCATTGTATCAGTTCATGGGGAGAGCCATCATCAGTGAGGGGGGGTGCATATTTATCTTTTTTTTTCTAATGGGGCAGATATTGTACATGTGTAACATACACAGCATCTGTGCCCATTAAAAAAAAAGTTAGACAGGTAAGCGACTGATCTTGACTGGTCACCTTTTTGGATCACCTAAAGCAATCGGGTTTTTTTTAGTGCATCGGGAAGCCATGTTAGAGCATCAATCGCTCTACTAGTTTACATGGCATTTCAATATTAATGATCTTATTTGCATGGTCTGATTGGAGAATGAGCGATCGTGCAGAAAACTAGGCAGTGAGCTGTTTTCTGCATCAGGCTGGCAAATGTGATTGCCACTAAAGCTGTTAAAACAGGTTTAGCGACGATTGCTGGCTTTAATGCATCTGGGCCAGAGACTGGTGAACTAATTTGCCAATTATATCATTTTTTAAATGAGCAAAAAAATTAGAAGTCTTGCTTTCTGCTTTTTTTTTTTAGCTGTATTTCATATGAACAATACAGCATTCTAAGGGGTGCAGGGAGCTCCATTGTATTCTTTATCACATTATTTCCACCCTCCTCACTATCATTTACTTGCATCTTGTAACTTCCTCACAGAACTGGAGCAAAAGAGCTGCAGATCCATTGCTCACACTCCTTTCTCTTATTACACATTAATGCTTAATTGCATGATTCTTGGTTTCTTGCTGCAACTTTAGGGGCCCTAGGAGATATTAGCCCCAGATATTAGCATGCACTAGGTGCCAATGGAGTGGCGCAGTGGTTAGAGGTTGTGGGTTCAAATCCTGCACTGCTTCTTCTGACCCTGGGCAAGTCACTTAATCCGCCACTGCCTGAAGTACGTTAGATAGATTGTGAATAGAGAATGACACAAGGACAAATTTTTCCCCGTCCCCGCTGGAATTCAATTTTCCCATCCTGTCCCCACAAGTTTTGTTCCTGTCCCCCGCCCCATTCCCGTAAGCTCCGCCTTAACCACACAAGCCTCGAACACTTATGATGTTAAAATATTTGAGGCTTGTCCAGATGAGGACAGAACTTGCAGGAATGGGGCAAGGACAGGAAAAAAAACTTGCGGGGATGGGAAAACAAGTTCCTACGGGGAAAAATTTGTCCCTCTGTCATTCTCTAATTATGAACCCACTGGGACTGAGAAAATGTTTGAAGTACCTGAATGTAAATCGCTTTGAGTGTGGTTGTAAAACTACATAAAGGTAGTATACTAGTCCCAATCTAACGGTAAATCATGTCTGGTCCTTCTTCAGGGACATGGTGAACGAGGTGCAAAATCTGTATATCCCCAGATTCAGGAAAGGGTGCAAAAAGAATCGAACAAAAGACCCGGCATGGATAACCAAAATAGTGAAGGAAGCGATAGGCAATAAGAAAAATTCATTCAAGAAATGGAAAAAGGACAAATCTGAGGGGAACTGGAAAGAGCACAAGAAGTATCAAAAAGAATGTCACCGTGAGGTTCGGAAAGCTAAAAGAGAGTATGAAGAAAGGCTAGCCAGGGAAGCAAGAAATTTCAAACCGTTCTTCAGATATGTTAAAGGGAAGCAGCCAGCTAGAGAGGAAGTGGGACCGCTAGAAGACGGAGACAGGAAGGGAGTGGTGAAGGAGGAGAAGGTAGTGGCAGAAAGGCTTAACATGTTCTTCTCGTCTGTATTTACTAACGAAAACACGTCCAACATGCCGGAACCTGAGCAATTCTTCAACGGAAGTCAAGCAGAAAAATTAACATTCATAGAAGTGAGCATTGAGGACGTTCGCAGGCAGATAGAAAAACTAAAAACTGACAAATCCCCGGGTCTGGATGGCATACATCCAAGGGTTCTGAAGGAATTAAAGGAGGAGATAGCAGAACTACTGCAGCAAATTTGCAACTTATCCCTGAAAACAGGTGAGATCCCGGAGGATTGGAAGATAGCCAACGTTACGCCCATCTTTAAAAAGGGATCAAGAGGTGATCTGGGAAACTACAGGCCAGTGAGCCTGACTTCAGTTCCTGGGAAAATGGCAGAAGCACTGATAAAAGAAAGCATTGATCAACATTTTGAAAAGCACGAACTTCTGATAGCCAGCCAGCATGGTTTCTGCAAGGGACGATCGTGCCAAACAAACTTATTGCACTTCTTCGAAGGGATTAACAAACAGATGGACAAAGGAGACCCCATTGACATCATATATCTAGATTTCCAAAAAGCCTTTGACAAGGTGCCCCATGAACGTCTACTCCGGAAACTGAAGAACCATGGGGTGGAAGGAGACGTACATAGATGGATCAGAAACTGGTTGGAGGGTAGAAAACAAAGGGTAGGAGTGAAGGGCCACTACTCCGACTGGAGGAGGGTCACGAGTGGTGTCCCACAGGGCTCGGTGCTCGGGCCGCTACTATTTAATATCTTCATAAATGATCTAGAAACAGGGACGAAGTGCGAGATAATAAAATTTGCGGACGACACTAAACTATTTAATGGAGCTTGGACTACAGAGGAATGTGAAGAATTGCAAAGGGACTTGAACAAACTAGAAGATTGGGCGACGAGATGGCAGATGAAGTTCAACGTTGAGAAATGTAAGGTATTACATGTGGGGAGCAGAATCTCGAGGTACAACTATACAATGGGAGGGATATTATTGAATAAGAGTACCCAGGAAAGGGACTTGGGGGTATTGGTGGACATGACAATGAAGCCGACGGCACAGTGTGCAGCGGCCGCTAAGAGAGCGAATAGAATGCTTGGTATAATCAAAAAGGGTATTACAGCCAGAATGAAAGAGGTTATCCTGCCGTTGTATCGGGCAATGGTGCGCCCGCATTTGGAGTACTGCGTCCAATATTGGTCGCAGTACCTTAAGAAGGATATGGCGTTAGTCGAGAGGGTTCAGAGGAGAGCGACGTGTCTGATAAAAGGTATGGAAAACCTGTCATATGCTGAGAGATTGGAGAAGCTGGGTCTCTTTTCCCTGGAGAAGAGGAGACTTAGAGGGGATAGGATAGAGACTTACAAGATCATGAAGGACATAGAGAGAGTAGAAAGGGACAGATTCTTCAAACTTTCGAATAATAAAAGAACAAGAGGGCATTCGGAAAAGTTGATAGGAGACAGATTCAAAACGAATGCTAGGAAGTTCTTTTTTACCCAACGTGTGGTGGACACCTGGAATGCGCTTCCAGAGGACGTGATTGGGCAGAGAACGATACTGGAGTTTAAGAAAGGATTGGACAATTTCCTACTGGAAAAGAGGATAGAGGGATATAGATAGAAGATTACTGCACAGGTCCTGGACCTGCTGGGCCACCGCGTGAGCGGACTGCTGGGCACGATGGACCTCAGGTCTGACCCAGCAGAGGCATTGCTTATGTTCTTATGTTCAATCTCTAGCCCCTGTCCCTAATTGTGCTACATAACCCCTAGGTATAAAATAAGATGTGCAGCATTTAGGGCTAGATTCTATATATGGCACCTAAAAAATTGGCACTGAAAAAATTGCACTTGGCGCTATTCTATAAACGGAACTTAGGCACATTTCATAGACTAGCGCTTAACAGCCTAACTTTAGGCAGAGTCAAAACACCAACTGAAATGTTCTATAAATCCTCACACCTAAATTAAGAACATAAGAATTGCCGCTGCTGGGTCAGACCAATGGTCTATCCTGCCCAGCAGTCCGCTCACGCGGTGACCCCAAGGTCAAATTTCAGGAATGCCCCTGATCCACCTGTGCCTCTCCCATGGCCAGGCCCCCTTTTTGGAACCACATGTAAATTTACACCCGAAACTCATACCAAAAGTTACTTGTGTAAATTTTAATTCCAGTTAGCACCAATAATTGCGTGTTAAGATCCCAATTAGTCATGCTAATTGGGTCATTATTCAATTAAATTGCATGCGCAAATTGGGCATGCGTCCAAATTTGTGTGCGCAATTTTTAACACCTTTTATAGAATTTGGGGGTTAGTGCACACTGATAGACATTAGCATGTACTAAACTTTAGTAAAAGGGACCCTTATAAGAAAATCCGCCATGAGTATTTTTGTTTTCTGAATTGCTTCAGACATTTAACACAGAGACCCATTCAGAAGGGATTTAAGAAATTGGAAATTCCTGTTCAAGAATGACTATTCTAAACCAAGCAAGAGTAAAATTTAAATTCAAATTATTTTCTCTATAGGCTTTGTAATAAAAACACGGAAATAGTTAAAATGTTAGAATGCATTCAATAAACTGGAAGACTAATGTAGAATCTCTGTATAACATGGCCAGAAGGTGGCAGAAATTATTCATATTACGATTTAAAATGCCATGTTACACAAGGAGACATGTGAAGGTTTATTTGTATTTATGATTCATATACTTATTTATGGTTTATATCTTTATTCATTTTGAAACTTTCAATAAGTGTGATACATTAATACAATCAATTTCATTTAACATCACATAATTCTTACAAAATTCCTTCAAAAAAAAAAAAACCCAACAAATATCCTCCCTCCCCTACCTTCATTTCCTCATTCAAAAATCTTTAAAATACCACCCTCTCCCTCCCTCCCTCTGGATGTGTATGCACAGCATAGAATATGAAAGAGAAAAAAAAAATTATCAATCATCACAATATTTTTCTAATGGTCCCCAAATCATCCTAAATTTCTCCAAATGCCCCTGCTGTATGGCCAAAATACGCTCCATTTTGTAGATGTGACATAAGGAATTCCACCAAAAGGTTTCATGTAAACGATCCCAATTTTTCCAATTTTTCATAATATGTTGAATGGCAACCCCTGTCATTATAAGTAAGTTTATTATTATTAGATGATATTTGACTCTTAACTCTCATTGACATACTTATTTATTAGGATTTGTTAACAACCTTTATGAAGAGATTCACCCAAGTCGATGTAGAGCCCATTAAACTAACTACCAGAACATCTGAACCACTAGCTTTGTCCTTCAGCCATTCAGTCTGTAACATACAATCTAATGCATTCCTCACATTGTTGAACTACATTCTCTCTGTGCATGCCTCAAAACGATCCAATTATATGTGAAACTAACTTTCAACAGCCCATCTATAAATGGACTATATTAATAACTAACATATCTCTGAAATTGCTAATGTATGATGAACTATCCATAGGTTATATATTCTTGTTCTGTAGCTCTAATTTAGGATGAACAAGTGTATGAGATGAATAGCATTATAGCCTGTATTGCCTTAATTGTCTGTATCTCGTTTGTTATGTATGTTACCTTGTAACCCATTCTGAGCTCACAGGGAGTAGGCATCCCTCTGGTCAGCTGATTAATTTAAGGTAAGGGGGAGAGGAGTCGGAAGCAAGGGGATGTTGTGTGGCAGTGGAAGAGAATGAGCATCTCTCCCGCTGCTGGGGTGGGGTCACTTGGCAGTGGAAGAGAGTGGCCATTTTACCTTGTCTGCAATTTATTTTTCCATTTGCATCTTTGCTTTCCTGACTACTCTACCAGCCTCTCTCAATGTTTTCAGATATTTTAACCTGGTCTTCCTTTTTCTGCGATATTTTGTAGTTTATGAAAGCTAACCTAATTTCCTTACCTTCTCAGCTACTACCTTTGAGAACAAAAGCAGCCTTTCCTTGCAAAATGGTTTGTTACCCTTACAACTGTTGCTTTCAGTTTTGCCCACTGCTTTCCTACTCCTCCCATCCAGATAATTCCTTGACGTAATCTACCATCTGAATAAAGTTAGTTTTTTTTTAAAGTCTATCACCTTTACTTTTGAATGAGCCCTCTCTACACCAGTCTTAGTGACAGATTTTTTTGTATTTTGTTTTTTTACCCTGTTTGTTTGTTGTTTTTTTTTGCCAGATACCTTTTTTATCTAATTATGGAGTTTTTTTCCTCTCTGGTTGTTTTTTGTGGTGGGCCGATGATTAGAGTAAGTACTTCTTAGAGGTGCTTTATATACCTGGAGTCGTTATCTCAACGGGCTTTGAGGCCCCTTTGGTAAATTATAATGTCTGTCAGTCATTCTGCGGAGTGAGTGTGAGATGCATTTTTGTTTGTTGATATTGTGGTTTAATATTAAACCACACTATTCAATGATCACTGGATGTGAGATGATCACCCACTATAACATCAGAATCACTTTCCCCATAAGCATTAAGTCCAGTATGGGATCATCTACTACTGCTACTATGAATTATTTCTATAGCACTACCAGACTTGTGCAGCGCTGTACAGAGTCACAAGGACAGTCTTTGCTCAAAGGGCTTACAATCTAAACAGACAAGACAGGATCTCCCTACTTCTAGAAGTCCCCGCAAAAGGGATACCTCACTCAACATCTGGCATGTTAAAATCACCTATTAGTAAATCTTCCCCTTTTACTGCTATATTCTGCACGTCTACTATTAAATCTCTGTCCACTTCTGTCTGTGAAGGAGGCCTGTATATCACAGCAATGTAAATACATTTTCCATTTCTTCTTTACAGATTGACCCACAGTGCCTCTTCCTTATTCTGCTGATCCTGCAATTGTGTAGCTTAATATGATCTTTAATATATAACCCAGTTCCCTCTCCTTTTCTTCCTACCCTGTCTTTCCTGAACAGATTATAACCCGGTACAACTATATCCTAGTCTTGGTTCTCTGTGAATCATGACTCTTTTATTACCACTAAATCCAACTCAGCCTTCTCCATCACAGCCTCTATTTCCCATACTTTGAGCATCAGTATATACTGCTTTCTAGACATTGCCCCCTTTTGCCATTTGTGTAGAGGTATTTAGTGACTCACTTACCTGGGGGCTTTGATCATCCTGCCCCAATGATTCTGGTTTAAAGCCCTCTTCAGTAGGTTAATCAGTCTGCTGCTAAAGACACTTCTTCCCTTCTTTGATAGATACACACCACTATCCCTGCTCAGCAGCCTTGTGATCTTCAAGCAGGCTCCCCATAGCCTGTTCACGATATTCTTCTGTGCATTTTCAGCCCACATTATGGGGATAGATTTCTTTGCCTGAGCTTTAGATATCATGAAACAACATTTCAACCCACAATTTGGGGGATAGGTTTCTTTGCTTGAGCTTTAGATATCATGAAACAACATTTCAGCCCACAATTTGGGGATAGGTTTCTTTGCCTGAGCTTTAGATATCATGAAACAACAACTTTTCTGTAGTATTACCTATTAAAACAGTAAATTGCTCAAGCACCTTGCTGCGTCCTCATAGTAGCACATCATGTGACTCCCTCAGCAGTCTTTTTGAACTGTGTAACACAACCTACAGAGATGCTTTGCTCCATGACAGGAAGAACAGCTGTGAGAGAAACTATGGTCTGGGCATGGCGACAGAAGATGAAGAGAGGGACAGAGAACTTCATTGGCTCCCAGGTCATCTGAGAATTCCATTTAAATGCATTTGTATTGCATTTAAGATTCTATTTGGCCTCTTTATTACTCTTGTCCTTTTGGAATGGAATGCGTGTAGATCTCATCTGGCCAGAAGTTCTCAGACATTAAAACTCTCCTTTCCCTCTTTTAGGGGCAAAATTAAATCTATTAGGAACTTTAGCTGCTCCTCCTTTAAACTGACAGAGCTCTGGAACAGCTTGCCGCTCATTAAGAAGCTTAGGTCCCTTCTTATTTTTTAGGAAAGCTGTAAAGACTGCTCTCTTTGCCAAACATTTTAGAAATGAACTATTCCTACCTCTCCCAAACCAGTTTCTTCTCTGTTTTATTCCACTGTATTATTATTTGATCTTCATATTAACCGAGTCGAGCTCCATATTGGTTGATGACCCGGTTTTAGTTTAGTTTAGACAGAAAGAGGAATAGCGATGTGTAACACAGCATAATAGATCCAGAGCCTGAACTATGTAACTGGGCCTGACATTATCCTGAACTAGATAGATTGCTATGGCTGGTTTGGTGTACAGTGTCATGCAGAAAACCTGGACTGGGTTCTGGATCAAGACTTCTGATTCCTAGGTTGACCTGGTGTGGAGTGCTGCAGACCAGGGGGTTAGGGGCATAGAGGATGGGAGGAGAGAGAAAGTCTCATTCATTATACAGTGGTTTCTGATAGTTGGGTTCTGTTTCAGGGTCCTCAATAGAGGACCAAAGCTGAAACGATTGGGATGTGTTGTGAGTGATATGAAAAACTGAAGGTGTTGTCTAACAGAGGCTAGATTCAATTGAGCTGGAAGCCCAGAAGAGAAGGAAGAAATTGCAAAACCTTAAAAAAATTCCAGTCCAGATTGTTTTGGTTTTTTTTATGTTGGCACACAACCACTGCTCACCTTTTAACTGTGTTGTTTATAGTTTCATTGCTTGGACCAGCTACCACTTTTCATAACACAACTGCTGCCATTTATACATCTATCCATCTGTTGCTGCATAGTAATTGGTGATGTCTAACATGCTGAAAATCTGACTATTGTGCTAAACCTGAAATATCATTACAATAAAATTGTTATAGTAAGGGAGAGTGCTTTCAGAATATTGAAAATGAAGTTTCATTCAAATATGTAGCCATCTGTTATTTCACTCAGAAACCTGATTATAGCATCAAGAATCACATTGTTCTTGTATTGTTACAGAGCTTTTTCAAGTTGAATATAAGCATTTGTTTTGGGTGTCTTAGACACTCATTTTACTCTGAGTACATCATGTACTCATTGATCATTTTATATTTTATTTTGCATGTTTCTCTAAGTCTTCCATCTTTGATTCTTCTTCCCAATCAGCAGTGATAGCCATATGTGCTCAATGTGCTAGGGGCTTCCATCTCGTGGACAGTTTGGGGATATACCTGCAGCTCAGGGATTGCTGAGGCTCACCAGATGGAAGATTGTCACATATTCAACCATGGCCCACAGATTTTGTAGCTGAGATGCCAAGGGTGACCTATCCTAAGCAGTGAGATTTACCCCACAGTGAGTGAAATTTAAGGCCAATGAGCGAGGCTTTTCTTGCAAACTGCAGCCATGTCTAACACCAATTCTGAAGATGCACATTCTAAAACTGACATAGAGGGGCATTGTCAATATGATGTCTAAATCTGATTTTGGACTTTTTGAAAAAAAGCATCCAAAACTCCAGTAGAGAAAATGGCTATTCTATAAGTATATATGCATAACTCTGATAGCACATAGTTTCAGGTAGTTGTACACATGGACAGAATCTGAATGGAGTGTTGGGTCAGGGGGAATCATATTATATGTGTAATTTACAGAACCCTACAAGTTACACTTGCATTTCTGAAACATAGGGGGTGCACACTTCTACCAGTTCTATGGCTAGTGTAAGTACTTGCACCTAAGTGCATATACAGTACACACAGTTATGGTAGTATTCAAGGCACCTATATATAGGTGCACAGTTATAGAATTATCTTATCTTTATTAAAACTTGATATACTGCTGGATGGCCTATGTGGCATCACGGTGGTGTACAAAAAATACAAATTAAAAAAAAATATTTACATTTTACATACAGTATCGTTAATATAATAATATCTGGAGGCTAACAATAACAACACACAAAACAAGACAGAGGAAAAATTGTGGCATAAAGCAACAAATATCTGTGCCTTGGGATTTAGCTGTGGCTCAGATTTAAACTCTTTTTCCTCTGATGAGAAACAAGCCCCATTCCTGTTTTTCCCATTCTCCTTCTCCTCTCCCTTGTTCTATAGGTCAGAGAACCATGGAGCTGGTGGGCTCCTGGATGGGAAAACTCACCAGTGACCCCACTACAGGGTAACGGAACTCCCACTATGGGAAGGAAGGAAGACCCCCCGCGTAAGTATATTTATAGCAGTAAATATATTCAAATAGCAATTCACATTTTATGTGCTTTCATAGGCTCATTCTGGGAGGGGTGATGTTGGAGTCTTTATGATGCTTGAGTTTAATTATCAAAATCTGAAAGGATTTATTCTCAGTGGAGGGGGTGGGGTTGAGAGTATGGCATGCAGGCTTGCCTAAGATGCCAAAAATCCTGGCTTTGCTTACATTAAGCATTTATAGCAGAAGATGCTCAGAGATCTATGCACCTGGAACAAGAACTACTTACTGTCTGTGTTCTCTCTGTAGGACAGCATGTGTCATTGGGCTGTGGAGGATTGAGGATTCTCCTCCCACAAACACCCCTTTTGTGAAAGGAAAGAGGGCAGAACATACTGATTTTTATTGGGGTTTCAGATTTCCTAATTATGTCTCTGCAGTCTGCACATGTGAGGTCAGGCACTTGGAGACAGAATGCTGATGACACATTTTTATTTTGTGTGGATGTTGGCATAGAAAGGTTTCAGTACAAGAAACTGATGTACGTATGTAGGTGCCCCCTGAAAAAAAAGGATGTCGTACAAGATTCCCTGTCAGTATTCCTAATGGAATTCCTGCTCAACCTGAGATATTAACCAGCACTCGACTTTCTTCTACTTTATACCTTATTACAGTCTTTTTGTTTTATTATTATTGTTTCAAAGGGATGTTTGTTAGAAACCCAGGATTGTAATATAAGGATCTCCTAGTGACATGGGACTTGGTTGGCAAGACTACAAACCAATTGGGAATCATAGTATCGTCGAAGACTGCCAATTACAACAATGTCCTGGAGGCCAATAGGAACAGAGCCTGTAATGGGGTGAAGCAGAATCTCTGAAATAATGAAAGCACAGCAAAATAGAGGAGTTCCAAGGAGAAAAATAGAAATAAATTTTCAGTGCTGCACAAATAAACAAAACAGTAAAACCAATTAGTGGTGTGTCCTCTTCAGTTATAACTCCTTTCATTCATCTCAGACCTATTTTAAAAATGAATATGGGTCAAATAGGTGCCCAAACTGACCATATGACCACTGGAGGGATTAAGGCATGAACCCCACCCTTATTCCCCCCCCAGTGGTCACCGATCCCTTCCTACCACCCAAAGATGTAAAAGAAACAGTACATTGCAGTCTGTATTACAGCTTCAGATGCCCACATAGGCAGAGCAGAGGGGCACTCTAAGGGGTACTGCAGTGAATTTCACATAAGAAATCCCAAGCTCATGTCTCACTATAAACTGCTTATATTGTATGGTGAGCCCTCCAAATCCCACCCAAATCTACTGTACCTACATAAAGATGACACCTGCAGTCATAAGGGCTATTGTTGTGGTGTACAGGTGGGTACCGTAAGTTTTGGATGGATTTTGGAGGGCTCACCATACTATATAAGTAGGTTACAGTGACGTGTGTAACTGGGACTTTTTAATGTGATGTTCACTACAGTACCCCCTACAATGCCCCTCTGCTCTGTTGTTTGTGGCCACTTTGCTAAGAATGGTGGCTGCTTGGACATTCCAATAGCTTAGTTTGGTGCTTTTTTTATTAGGACATCTTTGCATTTGAAAATGGCCAAAAAAGATAGATGTACTAAGGGCCAAAATGTTTTAAAAATGGACATTTTCTCTACTGGATTTCTGGACACTTGTGGGGATGGGATCAGATGGTTTGCAGGGGCGGGGACCGAACTCTCAGGGACAGGGACTGAGTTCATGGGGATGGGGTGGGGCCAGGGACCAAGCTCGTGGGGATGGGTCGGGTATGGGGACAAATTTTTTTCTCAGTGTCATTCTCTATTCAGAAGCCTACCAACACAGGGGATCTTACAATTAGGAGATATTTACGACATTTATACCAACTTTACTGAAATGAACTCTGTACATAGTTTGTTGTTTTAATCTGCAACTGTACTGTTACAAGGAGAGCCTCTTTCTCGTTTGAAGGGAAGGAATACAGTTGGAGTTCAGTTTGTTCATACCTGCCTGTGTGGTCTGGCATTATTCAGAAGGAATGAGAAGAGTGTTTGCTGCGGCCTGCCACAAATATCTGGTGCCAGCTCACGGCCCACAAATATAAGTAACTTTTAAGGATCCCTGCCTTACAGCGGGTATAACAAAGGGACCATCCTTACATACGTATTGAACTTTGGGATTGAGAAACACTCTCTGGTTTTAAAAGAGTCACCTACTCAAATACATACCTGTGGTTTTGGACATTCTAGAACAAAATTGGTTTTAAGCTGAAAGGCATGACATGTTTGTTTCAAGTTTTAAAATTATCACTAACTATAATGGTGTTATTAGTGTAAATTAGTTTTGCTATTCATTTATATTTAAATTTAATTTACCTTGTTTAAACATCTGATAACAATTGTTGGGCATGTTCTGTCAGGGTTTCCACAGCTGGCATTGTGCTTGTTGCGTCTGTCAGGTAGAAACCGACATTTCAGCCACCATGTTGTGGCTTTCTTCAGGGTATGCTCTGAAATCTGCAGTTGGTCATACTTATTTATGGCCTTTATTACAAAGCTGTGCTAGCAGCTACCACGCGGCAACAGCCCCAAAGCCCTTTAAATCTCTATGGGCTTCGGGGCCGTTGGCACAGCGCAGCCGCTAGCGTGGCTTCGTAAAAGAGGCTTAGTTTTCTTTCACACTCAATTGTTATTGGGGGGAGGGGGGGGTTGTTTCAACAAATAAATACAAATATTTAAGTGTTTTACCTCTGTGTTGGTGTGAATTGAAGGGGAAACCTATTGAAACATCTGACCCTGATTATAACATCTACTATATTCTAATACATTTATAATTGTAATAATTAAATTGCATCACATCACCACTAGGGGGGTGGACACTGTGCAGGATCGACCTGTACTGATCCAGCTTGTTTAGTTTTAATGTATTGATGTAATGCTTACTGCTAAGTTTCTGCCTTTAGCTAAGTACACCTTTGTTGTGTGACAGGTGGATTATTACTTTAAAAAAATTAATATAGAGGAGGGAATGTTAAAAACTGATCGCTCGGTGTCAAATAAGCTAGGTATGCCACTACACGTAACCGATCCGGGCTGTGGAAAGATGAGAGGCAACACGAGCTGAAAACTCACGGCCCGACTCTGCTTTAGAAAGAGTGGAGCGGGTGGGCGGAGCAGAACAGATTGGGGATGGCAGGGGTGTGGCTGAAAGCAGGGTGGGGGGGGGGGGGGCCGGCGTTGGCCGGGATGGACAGAAGAAGGAGGTGGGCGGGACGGAAAACGGGCTGCAGATTGGGTGGGCGGGGCAAGGTGGGGTATTACCCCTCCCCCTTCCTCATACAATGCGGTGCCGGCTCTCGGAGCCGCGGGTGGTGATTCAGGTTGATCCACTTCTCCCTGCGGCTCCTCCTTCCCCCCCCCCCCACCGTCTGGTTGCAACGCTCATGGGCAGCGCCCACCTGGATAATTGTGCTGTGTTTTGGTGGCCGGTGCGGAGCTGTTGTCTCCTCCTCGGTGCTCGGTGGCAGAGCGGGGAGGAGGAGGAGGGGGGGGGGGGAGTTTGCTGCGTGCAGTGTTGTTAAAGTAAGATGAAGGATCTGAAGAAGTACATGACAGAAGGGCTGCTGCACTTCACCATCCTCCTGAGTCTTGTCGGCGTCCGGCTGGATTTCGACTCGCACCTGCCCCCGATCCGGGAGATCATCCTGGGGAGCAGCTCCGCCTATTCTCAGATCTCCTTCCACAGCCTGTGGGACACGGCCGGGGGCGCCAGCCTGCACCCCAAGTGCCCGCACCTGAACTCCTACGTGTGTGAGGGGGCGGCGCGGCGGCTGCTGCTTGAGGTGCGGGCCCTGGGCGGCGCCCCCATCCCCAGGACTGAGCTGCACGCCTGGCTACTGCAGGCGGCCCAGGACCAGGGCGCCGCTGCCCAGAGCAACAGCAGCGATAGCTCTAGCGAGCTGCAGGAGGAGCCGACGGCCCAGGGAACAGACCGGGACAAGGAGGTAAATACCACCCCCCCCCCCCACACACAAATACACTGCATGATGATGTAGAGGAGGGTGCTAGTGGAATCGAGAACATAAACGCGAGAAGCCGGGCTTCTTTCCTGGCCTTAAAGTTACACTGTTGGGAAATCTGCTCATTTCCGCGCTGAGGAAGCACGTGGGGAAAACAGAGGCTTAGTCAGTGTAGCTGCCTTCCTTCCGCCTGCACGTAGGGTGAGAAGAAAATCGGTCTAAAAAATGTCAGGTCCCTCTGCATCTGGCTTCCCTAAATTCTTGCGGTGGGTAGACGATGGATACGTTTGTGCACTTAGGAAGGCAAAAAATTATATATATACCTTATATGTGTGTGTGTGTGAAATGATCCTGTGTGTTGTCCTTTTTTTTTCCCAACATCCCTAAATACGTACCTACTGTGTGAATGCTTTTCTGTTGCTGTGGAAAACAAAATTGCATTCACCAGCCAGGTTGTGAACCTCCTTTGTTTGACCACGCCTAGGGCATTGCAGTTGTTTATATGGTCACAATTTACAGCTCTGACCAGTTGTTGAATGAAGCGCTTCTTCATGTCAAGCTTTTCTTCACTTTAGATTCAGGAGGCTAGAATGGATCTAGTTGTAAATAAACAGTTTTCTCTTTCATCAGTGACATACTTCCATATGCACCTTGGGTTAGATCCATGTACTAAAAAAGCTTAGTGCATGATTTAACTCCAAAATGGTGGTTACTTGCTAGTGCTGTATGCAGATAACAGTTTTACACATGTGCACACAGGTCTGTCCTAGAGCACACTTATCATACACACAAAAAGTTGTATCTACACTCATCAGATTGTTTGTGCATACATTCACATGTACCTGAAACACTGTTCTGGACATAAAATATCACATGTGGATTTGTGCTTAAGCAATCTGATGAATATTACCCATGCAGTCCTGTTGTTTTTTTTCTTCAGCAGTCTTTCTGCTCTTGGGTGGTTTTTTTTTTTTAAATTATGCCCTTCATCAAAGTTATGCCCTTTTACTCAAAGCAGTAAAGGGAAAAGACAATCATGAAAACTTTATTACTGCTGCCACTGAAGAACACAATAAACTTTTACTTCCTCCTCAGGCCTTATTTTAAAAGCCTCAGTGTTGCGCTTGGCCTTTTTCTGATTTATAATTTTTACTGATTTTGTATAATAACTTATATAGAGTGCAAAAAACTATCATAACAGCAAACAAATAGTACTTTATACTACATCAAATTCTTAAAACAAACCAAACTTCCTCCCACCCAACACCCCTTACTAGTTCTGCCCGATTCAGGAAAAAAATTTCGATTCGATTCAGCCTACTGAATTGGTTTTTTGATTCCATTTTCCTGCCCAATTGGGTGTTTTTTTTTTTTTTTTTCAAACATCCTGGTGGGTTTATTTTATAGCATTTTCACTCCCTTTGCCTTCTCCTAACCACACTGGCGCTGTGGTGTAAACAAAATAAACAAACAAAAAAGACTTTTCCTCTCTCTCTCTCTTAAATCCTAGCTCAAGTTTGCGGTCTAACACCAGCTATGGCAGGATACACGTTTCAAATCTGACATTGTAATCACAAAATGGAAAATAAAATTAGTTTTTCTACCTTTTTGTTGTCTGGTCATTATTCAGATCTTGTTGGTCCCAGGCTCTGGTTGTCTTCTGATAACTTGCTTGCCTGGGTCTCCTTCTTTCTTCTTTCACCGTTCTAACCATCCATCTGCTCCTTACATTTCCCTTCCCTCCCCCGGAGGTCTGGCATCTTTCTTTTTTTTTTTTTTTGTCTCCATCCACAGATCCACCTTTTCTTAACTACCCTTTCATCCAGCATTTCTCCCTCCTTCCCCACCACCCCAGGGTCCACCATCTCTCCTTCTTTTTCCAACTACCCTCCTGTCCAGTATCTCTATCCCCCCTCCATACCATCCTTTGTGTCCAACTTCTCTCCCTTTCTGTTCCTTCCCTCCCTAAATCCCATGGTCCATATCTCTCTCCCTCTCCTCTATTTTCAGACCCATTATTTCTTCCCCCCCAAAGTCCGGCATATGCACGTCTCTTTGAACCCCCCTTCCCTTCCCTCCGTGTACTTCCTTAGCAAGATAAAGCCTACAAAAATGAAGATGATACTCCAAGTGGGTCCTCACCAATGATTTGTACAAGGTCATCAACACCTCCTGCTGGCTATACTTCTCTATGCAATCTAGCATCTTTCTGGCCATGGCCTCGTCACATTGTTTCATCAGCTTGAGATCCTCAGACACCATCACTTCCTGAACTGTGCTTATCAAGCTCTGTCTTATCTAATATATCTCCTTTGGATTTCTGCACCCTAAGTGCACTTCACATTAAATTTCAACTGTCAGTCCTTTGACAATTCTAATTTTCAGAGATCTCATCTCGTGTTTTCTACTCCCTCCAGGCTAGGGTATTCGCTCTGTTGGCTATCTTTGTATCACCTGCAAAAAGGCAACCTTTTTCTTCTTATCCTTTAGCAATATCTCTCACTTATATATTAAACAGAGAGATCACGTGATGCGGTAAGCGTGGGCAGATGTACACTGCCTGGGCCCCGAGTCCTGCCTTTTAAACTTTTTTAGCCGCAAACTTGCTTTCTCGGGAGCAGGAGACTTCCTGTTGGGCGGCACGATGTATGGAAAAGTATTTAAAGGCAGTGGCGCACCTGATGGCTTCTAAAATTACAAAAAAGGACATATTTTCAAGCCCGCTGAAGACAAGATGGCGCTGAGTTCCAGTGCAGAGGTGAGCCGGTTATCATTGGAGGTGCTGCGGCATATAACCCAGGCAGTCACTTTAGCCATGCAGCCTAGCTTGAACCGGCTTTCTGAACAGCTTCTTGAAAAGCTGCAACGTCTGGAGACGGTGATCACCGACACCACTAAACGCACAAATGAGCTTGAAGCTAGAGTTTCCCGTCTAGATAATTCTCAGAGGGCACAGGCTACAGACCTTCAAGCCTTACAGGCTCTTACCCGGGCGCAAGCAGAACGGCTGGAAGACCTGGAAAATCAGTCTCACCAGTCCAATCTTCGGTTCTTGGGAATCCCGGAGACGGTGGCGGGCTCTTCTCTCCTACAAACCCTGGAGGCCTTGTTGAAGGATAACTTTAATTTTAGGGAGGAGTTGGGACCTCTCTGTTTGGAAAGGGTGCACCATGTGGGCAGAGAACAACATCGTGAGGCCCTCTCGCGGATGGTCATGGTCAAGTTGCTCAACTATAACCACAAGGTGGAAATTCTGCGCCAATATAAACATCTCCGGGACACTTTGAAATTTGGTGATTCTGAGGTGCGCAAATTTCAAGATTATTCTGCGGCCCCTGACAAAGAAGCGGAAGTTATTTTACCCGCTTTGTTCTACTTTGGTGGAGAAAAAGATGTGATTTATGTTTATCTATCTGGCTATTCTGCGGCTTCAACATCAGGGCTGGTGGCACACTTTTGATTCTTCTGTGGAAGCGGCCAACTATCTGAATACTCACTTGCTTCAACTTCAAGACTCTACCTGATTCTACCTTTATTGTATTGTTATCTTGTATTTCTGGGTAGACACTGAGTAATATGGTATGCCCAATAGTCTGCTTTAGCGGCTATTGTTCTAATGTACATTTACTGTTTGTACTCTTTCTACAGACAAATTTTGTTCTTTGTTTCTATATTTGTTAGGGAACGGATATTGCTTAGGTGATGGCTGCGCTCTCTTTTGGTTGGCCTTGGGGCTCGGGAGGGCATCTCTTTTTGATCGTGCACACCAATGGGACTACTTTTGTTGGTCCTGTGGATGTGTCCAATCTGGTGGGGGGAGGGTGGGTAATTTTCTTCTTAGTAGTCATTCATGAGCATTGTGTGATTCCCTTGTATTTTCTATTGTGAATATGTGAAACCCATTTGGGTTCTATTATATGGTCATGGTTCTGTCTTCCTGGGCATGGCTGGGGGCCTGGGAGGATCTATTATTGTTTGCATTGTACACTGCCTACTGTACACTCTTAGCTCCTTATGTCCTTAGCTACCTCCTTACGAATAATATCTTGGAATGTGTCTGGTATTTCCTCCCACATTAAGAGATCTAAAATTTTGACTCAGCTAAAACATCATAAAGCAGATATTGACAGATGAACACTCCAAACTAAAGAGATCCTGGGTGGGTGATGTTTTTTGCAGCCTCTTCCCCACAGAAACGGGCGGGCGTAGCAATTTTATTTAAAAAAATCTCTACCCCAGAAGGCAGGCCTGGTAGACAGGGATCCGCAGGGCCGCTATAATCAGATTTTGGATCCCAGTTGTGACCATTCCAATCCCGGACCTCCTTCATCGGGGTTGGGGATGCGTGGAATTCCGTATCTTTGTTCTGCCTTGGATCTGGTAGACCCTTGGCGTCTGCTTCATTCTACTGAACGGGATTATACTCGTAGATCTAGAGCACATGGAACGTTTTCTAGGATCAACTATATCCTTACCACTAGACATTCCTTTTTGAATGTCGACTTGGCCACTATTGGACCTGGGGTTATCTCGGATCACGCCCTGATTTGGTTAGATGTAAATATTGGGTTTGGTATCAGGGGACCGGCCTGTTGGCGTTTCCCTAGCTATTTGTTTCATGATGCTCGTTTTAAGGAATTTTTACATAAAAAATGGGAGGATTTTCTAGAGTTCAATGGCCAGCATATGAACAACCCGGACTTGTTTTGGAATACAGCTAAGGTAGTACTATGGGGGGGAATGTATAGCCTATGTTATTGCTCATAATCGCAGATTGTCCAGGGGAATTCTCCATTTGGAGAGACAATTAGCGGTAGTCAAATGATGTTTTGCGACCTGCCCATCCCCCATTAATAAGGAAACTTTAATTTCCTTGGAGACATCTCTTAATACCCATATCCATGAGCGTACAATGAAGATGTTATTTTATAAAAAATTTAACTATCATAGCTATGGTAATCACACAGGCAAATTGCTATCTTACCTGACAAAGAGGGCGAGAGGACAGCGTTTTATAATGGGGATAAAAGATGAAATGGGGAGAATTCACCAGTAAAACGTCCCATATTTCAAACCCTTTTAGGTCATATTTTCAAGAATTTTTTGCACGACATGATCAGGGAGCGGATCCCTGATTGGAGATTACTTCGCTGATTCAGGCTTACCTAAACTTCACGATGAAGACATTGACTCTTTAAATGCCCCTATTACACCTAGAGAACTGCAGAGGGTGATTGAGCTGCAGAGGAACTATTCTGCCCCCGGACCAGATGGCTTTACAGCCGAATTTTATAAATTTCTGTCATCTCAGATTGGTACTCCTTTGAGAGACTATTGTACACAAGTTATTACACAAGGGAGCTTTCCCACGGGTGCCAATGAGGCCTGGATTACACTAATTTTGAAGCCGGGAAAGGAGGCAACTTCTATCGAATCCTATCGTCCCATCTCACTCCTTAATGTAGATATAAAAATTTTGGCTAAGATTTTGGCAGACCGCTTGTCTTTACTTCTTCCTAATCTCATTGGGGGTCGTACAGGTAGGATTTGTGAAGGGCAGACAGTCTGTTCAAAATGTTTGTAAGGTGCTTTTAATAATGGCCCATGCACAAGTCATGATGTTCCTTTGTTATTGGTGAGTTTAGATGCAGCCCGAGCTTTCGATCAGGTTGACTGGTCCTATTTGTTTGGTGTTTTGGATTATTTGGGGGTGACGGGGTGGTATGCACAGGCGATACGGACTTTGTATGAATCCCCAGTTACACGCTTATTAATAAATGACACGATAACTGACAGTTTTCCGATAGAACGAGGAACGATTGCCCATTGTCCCCCTTCTTTTTCTGCTTTACTTAGAGCCTTTTCTAAGAACGGTAGTGCGGGATCCTGCTGTGACAGGGATGGCATTTGCAGACCATACGGTAAAGGTCTTAGCTTTTGCCGATGATTTAATATTTACGTTGACCCAGCCTCCTTGCCTCACCTTTTGCAATCTCTGGAAGAGTTTAGGTTTTATTGGGGGTTTATATTGAATTATCTTAAATCCAAGGCCCTAGCTATTCCTGTTGATCTCTAGCATACCTGCGAAGGGGGGTTTCCCTTTTCTTGGGCTTCCACGGCATTGAAATATTTAGGGGTATGGCTGCCTCGAGATTTGTCTACCCTATATGCATGCAATGTGTCTCTGTTATTGGAGGAAATGACGCCAGTTTACACTTTGGAAAACTTTTCCCTTATCGGTGGCAGGACGAGTTGCCTTGTATAATATGGTACTAGTCCTGAAATGGCTATACCGTTTTCAAGTTTTACCATTGTTGTTAACTCATGCCCACCATGTTCAACTTATTAGAGCTTTACAATATTATCTCTGGGGTGGGGGGGGGGGGGCAAGAGGCCGCGTATGACCTTTATGTGCATGTGTTTGCCCAGGGAGCGGGGGGTTATGGTCTGTTGAACATTCGCTGGTACGCCTTGGCCTGCCAGATGAGACACATTAATGACTGATTGTGAGGTACAGCTTATTTCTCTGCTACACAGGTAGAGTTGTTGGTGTTACATCCTTACCATATTAGTTACTTGTTACATGTTTCAGCCCCAGTTCTCCGCACCATGGTGGCAAATTATCCCTTCTTTGCTCCTGCGAGGCGGATGTGCGATGGGTTTGCGGTTGCTTAAAACTGTCTTCAGTGATTTCTCCTTACCTTCCAATACAGGGTAATTGTGATTTTGTTCCAGGATTGCAGAACCCCCCTTTTTGGAGGTGGGCAACCCGAGGATTACAATATATCTTCCAATTGCACACGGAGGATGGGAATCTTGCCTCCTTTCGTTCCTTGCAACAAACCTTTGGACTTCTGGAGGTGGATTTGTTTGCCTACTGGCAAATCCGCCATTATATACAATCCTTGCCAGCATGCCACTTAACAGAGGACTGTCGGGAAGCACTTTCTGAGACGTTCAGTTTCTCTGCTCAGCAACAGATTCCCTTACATTTTCATCATATGGGAATCCTTGACACACAACAGGGTATTAATTTGGAGATCCTAGCAGCCACCTGGTCGGAGGACTTGCAGTGTACGCTTACGGCATTACAGGTGCAACAGGTTTTGAAGAATTTGCGTAAGTTGTCTTCTAATGTACTCCATTGGGAACTTCAGTTTAAATTTTTTCTCCGGCTGTATATCCCACCCATGTGAGCATATCGGATGGGAATTACCTCAGTGCATAACTGCCCCAAATGTATGCAAGCTCAGGCCACTCTGGGACATATGTTTTGGTCTTGCCCGTATATTACACAATTTTGGTTTTGCTTGGGTCGCTATACGACCCAAGCAAAACCAAAGCTATACGACCCATTATGGGGCAGGCGTTGGCTGCCTACGCCCAGAGCACTTTTTGTCTTTTTCAGATATCATCTCCTAAACTCAAAGGACTGTCGGGATTTATAGCTAGAGTGATGTTCTTGGGCAAAAAAGCTATTTTGACTAATTGGCTGTCATCTGACCCTCCAACGTATAGTCATTGGAGATCTTTGATTATTCAAGCCTCTTTGGAACGTAGACACTTTGCAACTCTTGATGGGGGTCCAGGACGTTGCTTTCAGGCCATTTGGGAACACTTTTGGATGGACCTTACCCCTCACGCTCGCAGTAGACTTTTGAATGTATAATTTAGAGTTGTGATTGTTTGAATGCTCATGCTTTGGGTTTATAGGGTGGGTTGGGAGGGTGGGAGGGGGGATAGTTGGAGATTATTATGTGCAGATATAAAAAAAAACTGTTTTATTTTGTTACCTTTATATGTGTGTACTTTGCTGTTTAATAAATATATTTCAACATAAACAGAATTGGCCCCAGTATCAACCTAAAGCGCTCCACTACTCACCTTTTCCTCTGAGCGAATTTCATTTACACAGTAACATAGTACATGACGGCAGATAAAGACACAACCACCTTCTGTTGCCTGTCCGTCAACCAGTTTCCAATCCAGTTCACCACTTTGGGCCCTACATTTAGCCCTCTCAGCTTACTCAAGAGTCTTTTGTAAGGAACCGAATCAAAGGTTTTGCTGAAATCCAAATAGACTACATCTAGTGCATGTCAAGTTTTAAGTTTTATTAAAATTTGATAAAATGCTAATCATACATGCTAAGCTTTTAACAGTTAAAAAATTAATTAAAAAGGAGGAAAATTAACAAACTTATTGGTGACACGACAGTACTTACATGGAAACAATAGGGAAATAGGGAGAAATACAATTTAAAAGAAAAGAGAACAATTACAGTTAAAAACAAGTGAGGGATCATATCAGTGATAAATATAAAAAGGACCCTGAAATCATTTAACAATCATAGGCGTCTTTGAATAAAAAGCTTTTAAGACCGCCCTTAAATTTATTGAGATTTTTCTCAGACCTTAAATGTATTGGTAACAAATTCCATATAGTGGGGGCTATTGTGGCAAATGAAGTTGCCCTATGTGTACTGACGAGTTTTAAGGATGGGGCATAAAGAAGGTGTCCATTTATCCAGTTCTTTGGTCACTTAGTCAAAGAAATCAATCCGATTCGTTTGGCAGGATTTTCCTTTGGTACAGCCATGTTGCCTTGGATACCTCAACCCTTTGGATTTTAGGAAGTTAACTACCTTATGAGGCTTACTGGCCTGTAGTTTCTCACTTCTTACCCTGCTTTTGGGATGAGGAACCACATCCGTTTGACTCCAATCCAGAGGAACCTCTCCCGTCTCTAAAGATCTATTAAATAAATCCTTAACAAGTCCTGATAGGATTTCTCTGAGCTCCCTCATTATCTCATCCAGCCCCATAGCTTTGTCCACTTTCAGATTTTCAAGTTTTATAAACATTTTCTTCTATGTATGGTGCCATATAAGCTCCATTCCTTCCGCCTGCACGTAGGGTGAGAAGAAAATCAGTCTAAAAAATGTCAGGTCCCTCTGCATCTGGCTTCCCTAAATTCTTGCGGTGGGTAGACGATGGATACGTTTGTGCACTTAGGAAGGCAAAAAATTATATATATACCTTATATGTGTGTGTGTGTGAAATGATCCTGTGTGTTGTCCTTTTTTTTTTTCCAACATCCCTAAATACGTACCTACTGTGTGAATGCTTTTCTGTTGCTGTGGAAAACAAAATTGCATTCACCAGCCAGGTTGTGAACCTCCTTTGTTTGACCACGCCTAGGGCATTGCAGTTGTTTATATGGTCACAATTTACAGCTCTGACCAGTTGTTGAATGAAGCGCTTCTTCATGTCAAGCTTTTCTTCACTTTAGATTCAGGAGGCTAGAATGGATCTAGTTGTAAATAAACAGTTTTCTCTTTCATCAGTGACATACTTCCATATGCACCTTGGGTTAGATCCATGTACTAAAAAAGCTTAGTGCATGATTTAACTCCAAAATGGTGGTTACTTGCTAGTGCTGTATGCAGATAACAGTTTTACACATGTGCACACAGGTCTGTCCTAGAGCACACTTATCATACACACAAAAAGTTGTATCTACACTCATCAGATTGTTTGTGCATACATTCACATGTACCTGAAACACTGTTCTGGACATAAAATATCACATGTGGATTTGTGCTTAAGCAATCTGATGAATATTACCCATGCAGTCCTGTTGTTTTTTTTCTTCAGCAGTCTTTCTGCTCTTGGGTGGTTTTTTTTTTTTTAAATTATGCCCTTCATCAAAGTTATGCCCTTTTACTCAAAGCAGTAAAGGGAAAAGACAATCATGAAAACTTTATTACTGCTGCCACTGAAGAACACAATAAACTTTTACTTCCTCCTCAGGCCTTATTTTAAAAGCCTCAGTGTTGCGCTTGGCCTTTTTCTGATTTATAATTTTTACTGATTTTGTATAATAACTTATATAGAGTGCAAAAAACTATCATAACAGCAAACAAATAGTACTTTATACTACATCAAATTCTTAAAACAAACCAAACTTCCTCCCACCCAACACCCCTTACTAGTTCTGCCCGATTCAGGAAAAAAATTTCGATTCGATTCAGCCTACTGAATTGGTTTTTTGATTCCATTTTCCTGCCCAATTGGGTGTTTTTTTTTTTTTTTTCAAACATCCTGGTGGGTTTATTTTATAGCATTTTCACTCCCTTTGCCTTCTCCTAACCACACTGGCGCTGTGGTGTAAACAAAATAAACAAACAAAAAAGACTTTTCCTCTCTCTCTCTCTTAAATCCTAGCTCAAGTTTGCGGTCTAACACCAGCTATGGCAGGATACACGTTTCAAATCTGACATTGTAATCACAAAATGGAAAATAAAATTAGTTTTTCTACCTTTTTGTTGTCTGGTCATTATTCAGATCTTGTTGGTCCCAGGCTCTGGTTGTCTTCTGATAACTTGCTTGCCTGGGTCTCCTTCTTTCTTCTTTCACCGTTCTAACCATCCATCTGCTCCTTACATTTCCCTTCCCTCCCCCGGAGGTCTGGCATCTTTCTTTTTTTTTTTTTTTGTCTCCATCCACAGATCCACCTTTTCTTAACTACCCTTTCATCCAGCATTTCTCCCTCCTTCCCCACCACCCCAGGGTCCACCATCTCTCCTTCTTTTTCCAACTACCCTCCTGTCCAGTATCTCTATCCCCCCTCCATACCATCCTTTGTGTCCAACTTCTCTCCCTTTCTGTTCCTTCCCTCCCTAAATCCCATGGTCCATATCTCTCTCCCTCTCCTCTATTTTCAGACCCATTATTTCTTCCCCCCCAAAATCCGGCATATGCACGTCTCTTTGAACCCCCCTTCCCTTCCCTCCGTGTACTTCCTTAGCAAGATAAAGCCTACAAAAATGAAGATGATACTCCAAGTGGGTCCTCACCAATGATTTGTACAAGGTCATCAACACCTCCTGCTGGCTATACTTCTCTATGCAATCTAGCATCTTTCTGGCCATGGCCTCGTCACATTGTTTCATCAGCTTGAGATCCTCAGACACCATCACTTCCTGAACTGTGCTTATCAAGCTCTGTCTTATCTAATATATCTCCTTTGGATTTCTGCACCCTAAGTGCACTTCACATTAAATTTCAACTGTCAGTCCTTTGACAATTCTAATTTTCAGAGATCTCATCTCGTGTTTTCTACTCCCTCCAGGCTAGGGTATTCGCTCTGTTGGCTATCTTTGTATCACCTGCAAAAAGGCAACCTTTTTCTTCTTATCCTTTAGCAATATCTCTCACTTATATATTAAACAGAGAGATCACGTGATGCGGTAAGCGTGGGCAGATGTACACTGCCTGGGCCCCGAGTCCTGCCTTTTAAACTTTTTTAGCCGCAAACTTGCTTTCTCGGGAGCAGGAGACTTCCTGTTGGGCGGCACGATGTATGGAAAAGTATTTAAAGGCAGTGGCGCACCTGATGGCTTCTAAAATTACAAAAAAGGACATATTTTCAAGCCCGCTGAAGACAAGATGGCGCTGAGTTCCAGTGCAGAGGTGAGCCGGTTATCATTGGAGGTGCTGCGGCATATAACCCAGGCAGTCACTTTAGCCATGCAGCCTAGCTTGAACCGGCTTTCTGAACAGCTTCTTGAAAAGCTGCAACGTCTGGAGACGGTGATCACCGACACCACTAAACGCACAAATGAGCTTGAAGCTAGAGTTTCCCGTCTAGATAATTCTCAGAGGGCACAGGCTACAGACCTTCAAGCCTTACAGGCTCTTACCCGGGCGCAAGCAGAACGGCTGGAAGACCTGGAAAATCAGTCTCACCAGTCCAATCTTCGGTTCTTGGGAATCCCGGAGACGGTGGCGGGCTCTTCTCTCCTACAAACCCTGGAGGCCTTGTTGAAGGATAACTTTAATTTTAGGGAGGAGTTGGGACCTCTCTGTTTGGAAAGGGTGCACCATGTGGGCAGAGAACAACATCGTGAGGCCCTCTCGCGGATGGTCATGGTCAAGTTGCTCAACTATAACCACAAGGTGGAAATTCTGCGCCAATATAAACATCTCCGGGACACTTTGAAATTTGGTGATTCTGAGGTGCGCAAATTTCAAGATTATTCTGCGGCCCTGACAAAGAAGCGGAAGTTATTTTACCCGCTTTGTTCTACTTTGGTGGAGAAAAAGATGTGATTTATGTTTATCTATCTGGCTATTCTGCGGCTTCAACATCAGGGCTGGTGGCACACTTTTGATTCTTCTGTGGAAGCGGCCAACTATCTGAATACTCACTTGCTTCAACTTCAAGACTCTACCTGATTCTACCTTTATTGTATTGTTATCTTGTATTTCTGGGTAGACACTGAGTAATATGGTATGCCCAATAGTCTGCTTTAGCGGCTATTGTTCTAATGTACATTTACTGTTTGTACTCTTTCTACAGACAAATTTTGTTCTTTGTTTCTATATTTGTTAGGGAACGGATATTGCTTAGGTGATGGCTGCGCTCTCTTTTGGTTGGCCTTGGGGCTCGGGAGGGCATCTCTTTTTGATCGTGCACACCAATGGGACTACTTTTGTTGGTCCTGTGGATGTGTCCAATCTGGTGGGGGGAGGGTGGGTAATTTTCTTCTTAGTAGTCATTCATGAGCATTGTGTGATTCCCTTGTATTTTCTATTGTGAATATGTGAAACCCATTTGGGTTCTATTATATGGTCATGGTTCTGTCTTCCTGGGCATGGCTGGGGGCCTGGGAGGATCTATTATTGTTTGCATTGTACACTGCCTACTGTACACTCTTAGCTCCTTATGTCCTTAGCTACCTCCTTACGAATAATATCTTGGAATGTGTCTGGTATTTCCTCCCACATTAAGAGATCTAAAATTTTGACTCAGCTAAAACATCATAAAGCAGATATTGACAGATGAACACTCCAAACTAAAGAGATCCTGGGTGGGTGATGTTTTTGCAGCCTCTTCCCCACAGAAACGGGCGGGCGTAGCAATTTTATTTAAAAAAATCTCTACCCCAGAAGGCAGGCCTGGTAGACAGGGATCCGCAGGGCCGCTATAATCAGATTTTGGATCCCAGTTGTGACCATTCCAATCCCGGACCTCCTTCATCGGG
This sequence comes from Geotrypetes seraphini, assembly GCF_902459505.1. Lineage (NCBI taxonomy): Eukaryota > Metazoa > Chordata > Amphibia > Gymnophiona > Dermophiidae > Geotrypetes > Geotrypetes seraphini. Next base: position 391,805,152 of record NC_047085.1, on the reverse strand, counting down.
GTTGGGGATGCGTGGAATTCCGTATCTTTGTTCTGCCTTGGATCTGGTAGACCCTTGGCGTCTGCTTCATTCTACTGAACGGGATTATACTCGTAGATCTAGAGCACATGGAACGTTTTCTAGGATCAACTATATCCTTACCACTAGACATTCCTTTTTGAATGTCGACTTGGCCACTATTGGACCTGGGGTTATCTCGGATCACGCCCTGATTTGGTTAGATGTAAATATTGGGTTTGGTATCAGGGGACCGGCCTGTTGGCGTTTCCCTAGCTATTTGTTTCATGATGCTCGTTTTAAGGAATTTTTACATAAAAAATGGGAGGATTTTCTAGAGTTCAATGGCCAGCATATGAACAACCCGGACTTGTTTTGGAATACAGCTAAGGTAGTACTATGGGGGGGAATGTATAGCCTATGTTATTGCTCATAATCGCAGATTGTCCAGGGGAATTCTCCATTTGGAGAGACAATTAGCGGTAGTCAAATGATGTTTTGCGACCTGCCCATCCCCCATTAATAAGGAAACTTTAATTTCCTTGGAGACATCTCTTAATACCCATATCCATGAGCGTACAATGAAGATGTTATTTTATAAAAAATTTAACTATCATAGCTATGGTAATCACACAGGCAAATTGCTATCTTACCTGACAAAGAGGGCGAGAGGACAGCGTTTTATAATGGGGATAAAAGATGAAATGGGGAGAATTCACCAGTAAAACGTCCCATATTTCAAACCCTTTTAGGTCATATTTTCAAGAATTTTTTGCACGACATGATCAGGGAGCGGATCCCCTGATTGGAGATTACTTCGCTGATTCAGGCTTACCTAAACTTCACGATGAAGACATTGACTCTTTAAATGCCCCTATTACACCTAGAGAACTGCAGAGGGTGATTGAGCTGCAGAGGAACTATTCTGCCCCCGGACCAGATGGCTTTACAGCCGAATTTTATAAATTTCTGTCATCTCAGATTGGTACTCCTTTGAGAGACTATTGTACACAAGTTATTACACAAGGGAGCTTTCCCACGGGTGCCAATGAGGCCTGGATTACACTAATTTTGAAGCCGGGAAAGGAGGCAACTTCTATCGAATCCTATCGTCCCATCTCACTCCTTAATGTAGATATAAAAATTTTGGCTAAGATTTTGGCAGACCGCTTGTCTTTACTTCTTCCTAATCTCATTGGGGGTCGTACAGGTAGGATTTGTGAAGGGCAGACAGTCTGTTCAAAATGTTTGTAAGGTGCTTTTAATAATGGCCCATGCACAAGTCATGATGTTCCTTTGTTATTGGTGAGTTTAGATGCAGCCCGAGCTTTCGATCAGGTTGACTGGTCCTATTTGTTTGGTGTTTTGGATTATTTGGGGGTGACGGGGTGGTATGCACAGGCGATACGGACTTTGTATGAATCCCCAGTTACACGCTTATTAATAAATGACACGATAACTGACAGTTTTCCGATAGAACGAGGAACGATTGCCCATTGTCCCCCTTCTTTTTCTGCTTTACTTAGAGCCTTTTCTAAGAACGGTAGTGCGGGATCCTGCTGTGACAGGGATGGCATTTGCAGACCATACGGTAAAGGTCTTAGCTTTTGCCGATGATTTAATATTTACGTTGACCCAGCCTCCTTGCCTCACCTTTTGCAATCTCTGGAAGAGTTTAGGTTTTATTGGGGGTTTATATTGAATTATCTTAAATCCAAGGCCCTAGCTATTCCTGTTGATCTCTAGCATACCTGCGAAGGGGGGTTTCCCTTTTCTTGGGCTTCCACGGCATTGAAATATTTAGGGGTATGGCTGCCTCGAGATTTGTCTACCCTATATGCATGCAATGTGTCTCTGTTATTGGAGGAAATGACGCCAGTTTACACTTTGGAAAACTTTTCCCTTATCGGTGGCAGGACGAGTTGCCTTGTATAATATGGTACTAGTCCTGAAATGGCTATACCGTTTTCAAGTTTTACCATTGTTGTTAACTCATGCCCACCATGTTCAACTTATTAGAGCTTTACAATATTATCTCTGGGGTGGGGGGGGGGGGGGCAAGAGGCCGCGTATGACCTTTATGTGCATGTGTTTGCCCAGGGAGCGGGGGGTTATGGTCTGTTGAACATTCGCTGGTACGCCTTGGCCTGCCAGATGAGACACATTAATGACTGATTGTGAGGTACAGCTTATTTCTCTGCTACACAGGTAGAGTTGTTGGTGTTACATCCTTACCATATTAGTTACTTGTTACATGTTTCAGCCCCAGTTCTCCGCACCATGGTGGCAAATTATCCCTTCTTTGCTCCTGCGAGGCGGATGTGCGATGGGTTTGCGGTTGCTTAAAACTGTCTTCAGTGATTTCTCCTTACCTTCCAATACAGGGTAATTGTGATTTTGTTCCAGGATTGCAGAACCCCCCTTTTTGGAGGTGGGCAACCCGAGGATTACAATATATCTTCCAATTGCACACGGAGGATGGGAATCTTGCCTCCTTTCGTTCCTTGCAACAAACCTTTGGACTTCTGGAGGTGGATTTGTTTGCCTACTGGCAAATCCGCCATTATATACAATCCTTGCCAGCATGCCACTTAACAGAGGACTGTCGGGAAGCACTTTCTGAGACGTTCAGTTTCTCTGCTCAGCAACAGATTCCCTTACATTTTCATCATATGGGAATCCTTGACACACAACAGGGTATTAATTTGGAGATCCTAGCAGCCACCTGGTCGGAGGACTTGCAGTGTACGCTTACGGCATTACAGGTGCAACAGGTTTTGAAGAATTTGCGTAAGTTGTCTTCTAATGTACTCCATTGGGAACTTCAGTTTAAATTTTTTCTCCGGCTGTATATCCCACCCATGTGAGCATATCGGATGGGAATTACCTCAGTGCATAACTGCCCCAAATGTATGCAAGCTCAGGCCACTCTGGGACATATGTTTTGGTCTTGCCCGTATATTACACAATTTTGGTTTTGCTTGGGTCGCTATACGACCCAAGCAAAACCAAAGCTATACGACCCATTATGGGGCAGGCGTTGGCTGCCTACGCCCAGAGCACTTTTTGTCTTTTTCAGATATCATCTCCTAAACTCAAAGGACTGTCGGGATTTATAGCTAGAGTGATGTTCTTGGGCAAAAAAGCTATTTTGACTAATTGGCTGTCATCTGACCCTCCAACGTATAGTCATTGGAGATCTTTGATTATTCAAGCCTCTTTGGAACGTAGACACTTTGCAACTCTTGATGGGGGTCCAGGACGTTGCTTTCAGGCCATTTGGGAACACTTTTGGATGGACCTTACCCCTCACGCTCGCAGTAGACTTTTGAATGTATAATTTAGAGTTGTGATTGTTTGAATGCTCATGCTTTGGGTTTATAGGGTGGGTTGGGAGGGTGGGAGGGGGGATAGTTGGAGATTATTATGTGCAGATATAAAAAAAAACTGTTTTATTTTGTTACCTTTATATGTGTGTACTTTGCTGTTTAATAAATATATTTCAACATAAACAGAATTGGCCCCAGTATCAACCTAAAGCGCTCCACTACTCACCTTTTCCTCTGAGCGAATTTCATTTACACAGTAACATAGTACATGACGGCAGATAAAGACACAACCACCTTCTGTTGCCTGTCCGTCAACCAGTTTCCAATCCAGTTCACCACTTTGGGCCCTACATTTAGCCCTCTCAGCTTACTCAAGAGTCTTTTGTAAGGAACCGAATCAAAGGTTTTGCTGAAATCCAAATAGACTACATCTAGTGCATGTCAAGTTTTAAGTTTTATTAAAATTTGATAAAATGCTAATCATACATGCTAAGCTTTTAACAGTTAAAAAATTAATTAAAAAGGAGGAAAATTAACAAACTTATTGGTGACACGACAGTACTTACATGGAAACAATAGGGAAATAGGGAGAAATACAATTTAAAAGAAAAGAGAACAATTACAGTTAAAAACAAGTGAGGGATCATATCAGTGATAAATATAAAAAGGACCCTGAAATCATTTAACAATCATAGGCGTCTTTGAATAAAAAGCTTTTAAGACCGCCCTTAAATTTATTGAGATTTTTCTCAGACCTTAAATGTATTGGTAACAAATTCCATATAGTGGGGGCTATTGTGGCAAATGAAGTTGCCCTATGTGTACTGACGAGTTTTAAGGATGGGGCATAAAGAAGGTGTCCATTTATCCAGTTCTTTGGTCACTTAGTCAAAGAAATCAATCCGATTCGTTTGGCAGGATTTTCCTTTGGTACAGCCATGTTGCCTTGGATACCTCAACCCTTTGGATTTTAGGAAGTTAACTACCTTATGAGGCTTACTGGCCTGTAGTTTCTCACTTCTTACCCTGCTTTTGGGATGAGGAACCACATCCGTTTGACTCCAATCCAGAGGAACCTCTCCCGTCTCTAAAGATCTATTAAATAAATCCTTAACAAGTCCTGATAGGATTTCTCTGAGCTCCCTCATTATCTCATCCAGCCCCATAGCTTTGTCCACTTTCAGATTTTCAAGTTTTATAAACATTTTCTTCTATGAATGGTGCCATATAAGCTCCATTCCCGTCTATACCCTTGGCAGCTGACTATGGCCCTTTTACAGGATTTTCTTCCATGAGCACTGAAAAGAAGTATTTTCTCTCCTCATAGCTCCTCTCATTATCTTTTAGTCGTTCCTTGGTTTTCTCCATTCCCCCAATACAGTGGTACCTCGGTTTACGAGTGCACCGGTTTGCGAGTGTTTTGCAAGACGAGCAAAACATTTGCAAAATCGGCACCTCGGAAACCGGAGAGAACGTGAACTCGCAGGCCTTGAGCATGCGCACATGCTCAAGGCCAGCACAGAAAAGGAGGCTGACATGCCGGTGCTACATTAAAGTAAGAAGAGGGCTCTGGGGGATTTCAGGTTGCGGCGGGGGGGGGGGGGGGGAGTGCCGGATCGCGGGGCCTTCGGGGAGAACAATGCTGGTTCTTGTGGGGGGGAGCAGCGCTGCTGGCCTCGGTGGGGGAGGGAACGTATCAAAGCGAGTTTCCATTATTTCCTAAGGGGAAACTCGCTTTGATAAACGAGCATTTTGGATTACGAGCATGCTCCTGGAACGGATTATGCTCGTAATCCAAGGTACCACTGTATATCTGAAAAAAGGTCATATTGCTCTTTTTACATCTTTTTGCCACTTTTTCTTCCGCCTGTACTTCATTAGTCTTATTTCCCTCATTGAGTTTAATTTGGTAATCTTGGTACTCTTTTCCATGATCCTCTTTTGCATTTTTTCTGAAGATCTTGAACGCAGCTTCTTTTGCCCTTATTTTATTTATTTATTTTTTTTGACTGCTTGATTGGGCTCTGTCACCATTTGGCTGAGCAAAGTGCTTTGACAGGCATCCATGAGCGCTCTGCTTTTTTCTGATCCTGCCAATGAAATGTTCCAATATACATCAGGCAAGTTGAAATCTTCCAGCAGCAGCAGCAGCACCTCCCCCCTTTCATTCCAAGATTATGAATATCTTCTATCAGATCCTTGTCCAGCTTCTCCATTTGTGCTTGAGGTCTGAATATAACACCTGTATAGATAGTTCCATCATCTTTCAGAACGATCTTCCTTTCCCCAGGTTCCCTGCATTTCTGCTGCCCTATTATTTTTCACATACAGTGCCATTATCCAAATCTTCCTCAAACATCAGGACTTGCAGATTTTTAACTTTTTTACTTAGGCTATGAGCAATATTATCTTCCCCACTGCTTTCTTGTTTTTCCTGGAGGGGGCTAACTTTCTGAACTACCTTTCTTCCTTTTGTCACCCTCACCCTCTAGTTTAAATACCTAGAAACGTACTGTCTGAATCTCTCCCTAAGGATTTCTTTTCCTGAAACAGAAAGATGTGTAGCCCATCATTAAGTACAGCCTGCTTTTTTTCCATATACTGTCCCACCCTCCTATGTATCTAAAACAGTGGCCTCAAACTCGTGGCCTGGGGGCCACACGTGGCCCCCCAGGTACTATTTTGAGGCCCTCAGTATGTTTATCATAATCACAAAAGTAAACTAAAACAGTTTCTTGATCATATGTCTCCTTTAGCTATAAATGACAATATTATTATTAAGACTTGGCCAAAAGGAAAGATTTATAAACTATAAAGAGTTCTACCTCATGCAAAATTGTCATTTCTTTAATAAGACATTAACTATTTTTTTTCTGCAGCCCTTCAAGTAGCTACAAATCTAAAATGTGGCCCTGCAAAGGGTTTGAGTTCGAGACCATTGATCTAAAACACCTTCTTTACAGCAGGCTTTAAGCCGCTATTGAATTCCTCTTTTATGTAGTCTTTCGTCTTCTTTTTCATATGCAGGAATAACTTCAGAAAAAAACTGCAGTTAGGTGAAGACAAGTCTCTCCCCAAGCTTCTGGAACACTCCTCTGTGCTCAAGATTTGCTGCTGTTGGCCAGGCCATTGTATCCAGGTGGCTTATAATATCAGTATTAGAATCCTTATTCTCTTCTTGGACCACATTCAATATGTGGTTGGTACTTCTGGTAGCAGAGGATCCTTGAGATCAGTTAAACTTTTACACACTCATTCGATTTGAGAAATTGTTCTAATTGTAATGGATCCCAAAATATGTATTCTTTATCTTAAAAAATTAACAAGCATTTACTTGGAAATTTAAAAAAGAAAGTAGCCCTCAAAGCCAAAGCCCTAGATTTTAAAGCCAAGAATTCTTTCTGCCTTAATTGCAATAAGTAACTTAATTAGTAAGCCAGTTAATTATTAATTGCTGTAAGATGATTTGTGACAGCAGAAATGTCTTGCCAATGTCGCAACAGCTGTGATACATTCTGCTACATTTGTGGCAAGTACACGTTTAAGCCTCAGACGCACCATGACTCGACTTGTTAAGAAAGCATATGAGCTGTACATGGTTGCAAGATTGGTGATCGACAAATGTCGCAACCCGCGGGCTCCTGATTACCGTAGCAAGCCGGGTTCACTGCGACCGTAACTGCTCCCAGCGTGTTCCCTTCAAGTAGGGAATCCTTCAGGCTATATAGGCCCCTGCCTAGGGTAAAAACCATAGGACAAATGACCTCAGTGAAAACAGGCAACGAATATCACACACACTCCAGAAGGTCCAAAATAAGGATATATTTTTATTTCTGACTCTAGGTCAGGCTGATCTGGTGTTATCAGTAGGTTTTAGCATTTTTCAATACATTTGTTCAGAAACACAGGATGCAAAAACAGGGCCAACCTGGCCACCCTGGCTTCACCAGTATAAGAATGAATGTTCTATCAAAAATCAGAAACAATAAAGGAAAACACAAAAACCAGAATTATGGCTGGACTTCTGTCTCATTAACAGTCCTCTTCACCAGCCCTAATGGTACAGATAGTTTTGGCAATGCTCTCTTCCTATGAAAGAGCAGTAGGGAGAAGCACACAAAACACTTGCTGCATGAAAAATAAAACTTTTCCAAACCAAAACCCCCCACAAAAAACTGCTAAATTTGGCATCTTTCCACAGGCTGCCTGCAGCTAGGGAACTCACACAAACGTAGCTGCTCCATCACTGAAGTTCCCTGCAGAAACTTATCACTGCTAATTAGCCTCCAGCTGTGTGAAGAGGAGGAAAACAAAAAGGCTGTGTAGCTTGCAAATGTTTAGGCAGTTCAAGGCACCAAACTATGTGGAAGCTTATGGGAAGTTTATGCAGTTCTGACCACACAGCAAACACAGTCCCAAAACTTTAATGAAAAAGGTAGGAATCAAAAATTAGCAAAACACTTCCAACCTGTTAGCTTGTGTCCATTGCTTCCAATCTCTCCCTGGGAATACTTGGCACACCAATGTCCATTGGTTCCCAGCTTTCCAGCTGCCTCTCAACGGTGGGATCAGACACCTCTGAAATGTCCACCATCTCACAGTCTCTTGCCAGCTCATCAGCATCCACCTGGGGAGCTGAGTTGTGTTGCCTCTCAAGCTCAGGTTGCAGCCCCCTTGGCTCCTCCCCCTCTCTGGGTCTCAGCTGCCCTGTTTTAACCGGCTCTAATTCGGCTCTAGCTCTGTTTAATCCCTGCTCTGCAGAGGGAGAAGGGAGAAAGCTCTCTCTGCAGCTGTGTCTGCCTACGTGACAACTTCCTGCTAGTTCTCTGGCATTCTGGGAGGTGTAGTTCCCTAGCTCCTGAGTTCCTTAGAGCTCTAATAGCAGGCTTGGGAGAGTAACCTGTACCTGGACTGAACTCTCCCTGGCAGTCAGTGTCTGTCTCATCAATGTTGGTGCAAGTGAGGTCAGCGCTATCATACTCAGCAGAGCCAACCTGGTCAGCTCTCCTGCATAGGGGTTTACTGCTCTTCCTAGATACTCCTGTGACAAAACTAGGAAGAGAGCTAGATTTGTCACAATAACCATGTTCTCCTCACATCTGTTGTGCAAGATGTGCCGTTGATCTTAGATCTTGGCTCCAAGGTACTCAAAAGTCAATGCCATTTGCTATCCCACTGATATGGTGAGAACAGAAGGATCACTTGAAAGACTGTGACTTCTGTCTGATAAATGAATCTGTTTTTTTTTGGTAAAAATAAGAAATTAATTGAATACTCCAATCTTCCTTCAGTCATGAGACCAGTGTCTCATGACAGTCTTCCGGTACCGAAACTACCAGAGAAATGGAGCTTAAATGAAAGTGACGAAGAATCTGCAGTGCATCAACCAAGCACTGACAGTGACGTTGATCCTGATTTTGAACCATGTACATCTGGTGAGCTTCATCTTATAATAGTCAGAATTAAATGACCTTACCCCAGAGACTTAGGTTTGTCAAAAGCAGAATTATTGGGTTCAAAACTGTACAAAAATTTCTGTCTTTTGAAGCTGCCAAGATGATTTAACAGATTTCTTTGCACAGGTTGAAAACCTCTGTATCTGCACTGACATTGAAGGGTTGTTCACAGCTTTAGGTTGTACACGTGACCCACAGGAGTGGCGTCTTTTTATTGATTCCTCAGTGTTAAACCTCAAGGCTATTTTGTTACACAATGGCCTTGTCTACCCATTAATACCTATTGATTATTCTATACACATGAAAGAAACATATGAAAAGGTGGAACTGCTGTTAAAGCAAATCCAGTACACAAAAGTACAACTGGAACATCTGCAGCGATCTTAAGAACATAAGAATTGCTGCTGCTGGGTCAGACCAGTGGTACATCCTGCCCAGCAGTCTGCTTATGCGGCGGCCCTCTGGTCAAAGACCAGCGCACTAACTGAGACTAGCCCTACCAGCGTACGTCCTTGTTCAGCAGGAACTTGTCTTGAATCCCTCTGGAGGGTGTTTTCCCCCTTAAAGTAGTAGCTCTGCTATTTGGAATGCAGCTTGGATATATCAAATACTGTTGTTTTATTTGTGAATGAGACAGCTATGCTAAAGAGTTGCATTACATTCAAAAGAACTGCAAAACACACAAAGAGATGTCTGAAAACAACCAAATGAGACGCGTTTATTAGTCCAACATAGCGAAACGCTGTCATTTGTTCTGGTCCCAAAAGAACTGGCCACTCCATAAGAATTTGGTTCCAGGACAGAAAACTGTGGTACATGAACGACTTGTTGACCCAACAAAGATATTTTGCCTGCTCTTCAGATAAAACTTGGTCTGAAAAATTAGGTAAAAGCGATGAACAGGGAAGGCAAAGTTTTTCTTTATCTAAGACAGATGTTTCCAAGAATAGCTGATGCCAAGATTAAAGAAGGCATTTTGTCAGTTCACTGATCAGACACGTCATCAATGACGAGAAATTTGAAGATCTGTTAGTCGGGCCAGAGAAAATTGCCTGGAAAGCATTCAAGGGTGCTGCTGAGAATTTTTTGGGTAGTTACTGAGCACCAAACTATATATTCAACTGATTGACAAACTTCTTAGGGCATATAAAACCATGAAGTGCAACATGTCACTGAAGATGCGCTTTCTACATTCACACTTGGACTTCTTCCCCGCAAATCTTGGTGCAGTCAGCGACGAACATGGCAAAAGGTTTCACCAGGAAATTGTCACTATGGAAAAATTAATCAGGGCAACTGGAATCTATCAATGCTGGCTTGACTATTGTTGGACATTGCAACGAGAGGAACTGGACACTGAGTACAAATGAAAATCAGCAGGAAAACACTTTTAGTCATGGCGAACTATCACAGCATATCAGAAACTTTGTGCATTAAAACATGTTATAGTGAATTAAAGATACCATCGTGCTTCTCAACATTCCTACGTGATAGTCGGTGGGAAATTATATTTCTGCTTATTTTGAAGAGGTCTATCATCACCAGTTTGCTTTAGCCCTTTCAGGACCAAGGGACATATTTGTCCCATAACTTTAAAATCCTATAAATTTTGATTGGGATAGTCTACAGTTCTAAATTTGATATGTATGGATTCCATATGATACTGCCTTTATGTAAACAAACTGGTTCCGACATTCATTCATTAGCGTCGTTGCCAGATTGACGAGAAGATTCACTTGCCACACTGTCCATAAGCCAGAAGTGTGATTTTTAAAAAAAAAAATAATGATATTTCACAAAAAAAATCAATTTTTTGGCATCTGCAAGCCCTTTTTACCAAAAAATGTCGTCAAAACCACAAAAATTGGCCTACGATCCTTATGGTCCTGAAAGGGTTAAGGAAGCAAAACGTTTAGAAGAATTTGTTGTCCAAGCAGCATAAAATCTGTTTTACTACTTGGGATCTAGCTAGGTACTTGGGACCTGGGTATGCTGCTGTTGGAAACAGGATACTGAACTTAATGGACCTTTGGTCTGTCCCAGTATGAGTATGCCTGAAGGAGTGCAGGTGATGAATAAGTTGTAACCTAGTTGGGTTAGGTCATAAGAAGATGAAAGGTCAGTCAAGATTAAGCACTGTCTGATTGCCTCAACGTTCTCCCAGTTCTACTTGTCAGCCCAGAATAAGCAGAAGGAGCCCTATGTATCTGTGTCCAATTTGCAACAGCAAAGAAAACACCACCTCGACCCATACAAATGGGGATTTGTTCAGAATTCCTGAGTTTTTTTCTTTTGTCCAGCATGTAGGTGTATATAATCATACCCATAAATATCTTTCACTAGACATTTGTTCTCTTTTTTTTTTTTTTTTTTTTCTTTTGAACGTGTATATTCTTAGGTGAATAAAATACTGGGCTTAATGGATCTTCGATCTGGCCCAGTATGGCAATACTTATGTTCTTACAAGCAGAGTTTTAACATTTACTGCAATTTTTTTTTAGCAAAATGGCATCATGAGGCTCCATACTCACACTCAATCCCTCAGTTTGCTCTCTTCCCTTTTGTTATTGCAGGCTCAACTTTCCATCTCTCTCTCTTTCTTGCTAGGCTCAACCCCCTTCTCCCTAAGTCTAGGTTCACCTCTCAACATTTTTCTCTGACCCAGGCTTGGTTCCTACCACTCAACTTCTCTTCCACTTCTGGCCACAATGTTGCTATCTCACCCTTTTTAAGCTGCCAAATTCTGCATAACAGAACGTAGGATCCTCAGTGCACTTACATTGCATAAGTGTGCAGAATTCCCCAGGTGTTAACATAAGCTCCTGTTCTAAAAAGCAGAACAAATGCTGTAAGTGATGGAATCACCAGATTTGTAATATCTGTGTGCAGGATGGATTATGAGGTCTCATGAATTGTATAATTATCTAGAAATTTGTCTGCTGCAGATTCCAATGAGGGCTTGCAACTATTACTACCTCCATAACATTCACATCTCAAGCAGCTCGGTGACACCATGGCACCACACTTTCTCCTCGGAGCAACAATCATCGGAAACAGTGACCAAAAAATATATTTTGTTATGTCTGGAAAAAGAAAATAGAAAAATAAGTGTATATTCAGTAAGACAGAACACTTAGGGCAGAGCATAGTGTCTCTGTTGCCAAAAGCAGCTGGATTTAGGAACCCTTTGTTAAGACACTTAGGCCCCCTTTTATGAAGCTGCGTTAGCTTTTTTATCACTGGTATTAGCCCCGACTTTCATAGGAATTCTATGAGTATTGGAGCTAATACCCTTGCGGCCAGCAATAAAAATGCCTAATGCAACTTCATAAAAAGGGAGCCTTAAATAAGGAGGTTGGGAAATCCAGTTTTTATGTAGTGTTTGATACCTTTCTTTATGACACCGAGAGTTTAGGGGGGTATTTGAGAAATGTGGATTTATATACAGTAATAGGACAGTAAGGGGGGGTTGTTCTTAGTTTGTAGTTTTGAAATCTTAAAAGTAAATGCAAGAGAACTATTGTGGGTGGATTTGTACCGTTCTGCTTTGTTGTGTTTGGGTCCTGTATTTCTTGTAAATGTGTTGTTTACAAGTCTTCATGTATTGCAATTGTGATTTTATGAATGTTCCAATCAGATTACCAAAAATTAAAATGTTCAGAAAATCCCAAATGAAACACACAGGAATGGGCATTAAAACAAATATTGTGAACAATGGATTTTTTTTGAGTAACAGACACTTGTCTTCCCCATAGAGTCTGTTGCTCAAAGAATGGACTGTTATTATAGGGATGATCCAAACTATTTGGGCCATGTCCTCTGGTTCTCTGTTTTGGCACTGGAATTCTGGAAACTGTAGATCTGTACTTTTTTTTTTTTCTTATAAGGCAAGTATGTCTGTGCTTCCAAAAATTCTTGTGATGGAGATGGGAACACTAGAAATTGACCTATAAATCATCGCCTGCCTGCAACAGACAGTGTTGAAACTGAAGTTCTGCATTTTGGCTGTTTGTTTATTTGGATTTATTAACCACCTGGGTGTGTGCACTGTGGCTTTATAATCTGTATTTTATTCTTTTTCTTTTGTGATTCAGTCATTTGCATGATGATGCATCGCAGTTTCAGTGCTGTGAATGTCAAAAGGCTCTGCTGCTACCTGCCTGTCTTGTTTAGCATGCCTTGAAGTGTTTGACTTTCACCAAACTGAACACACACTTAAAATATAAATGGTAGGTGAACTTTTGTGAAGTGATCAGAAATGTGAAGTACAACAATGTGGGGGCAGGTGCTGTAATACCTGAAAGGCATAACCTGTTATGACTAGTCCCTAGCAAAGCTGCAATAATCTGTTTTGGTTTTACTTTGATCCACTGTATAATCAGGGCTTTCTCTGCTCTTGGTTCACCTCCTCTCTCTCTCTCTCTCACGCAGGCTTGCTAGAAGGGAAGGGCCACAACAGAACACCTCTCCTGCTCTGGACTCTGATTAGTGGAACTGTTCTCCTGGAAATTAAGCTCTGAATATAATAGGGATAGTCAGCCAGAAAATTTTGTGTTAAATTTTTTTCCTTTCTAGAACAAATGTTATAAGTATGTGCTATTATTCATGAATGACATTTTCGTCACAAAAGATGGCACATCTGTAGGGCATAATTGCTTACAGGGAAACATTTGGTTCTTCATATGTAGAAAACGTGATGCCAGTTTATCCAGAGGCTCACTTGGGAGGGCAGTAGTTGGCAGCACTTCCCCTTCCTCAAGTCCTATAGAGTAATTTGTTCTCTGGGATTTCTTTGATGCAGCTGCAAAGTAGAGCCAACGTTGGGGGCCCTGCGGTTCGAGTATCTCTTCCCTTTCTGTCCATATCCCCCTAATCTTCCTGGTCTCCTTTCAAAGCCATTCTCACAAGCTGCCAGCGCTGCCCCAAAGCTTTTCCTCTGGGAGGAGAGCAGAGAGAAAAGCAGACCAGAGGTGTTGGGGGGGGGGGGGGGAGAAGGAGGAACTAGGAAACAAATTGTGAAACAGAGGGGGTGGGATGGGGAAGAGAGATGATGGACAAAGGGAGTGAGGGATTTTATAGGATCATAAGCACTAGCCCTGCAATTTGCAGCATCATACAGAGGGTGTTTCTGGGTTGGCAAGAGGCAAGGCTGCCTTGAAAAAGCTGACACTGGAGAACTACAGCAGCAGCATGTGGGAAGAGGAAAGAGATGCCAGACCATGAGGAGAAGGGAAAGGAGAGAGATAATGGACTGCATAGGATGTGGGGTTGGGGGGGAAATGCCGGACAGTATATGCACAATCTGAAAAAATCCTAGTAGGCTGCTATTGATACTTAAAAGACACCAAAAAGAACAGCAAGTGAGTGTGCTTTACCGTAATCACAGCTTGAATAAACACAACCTAAATAATAATCATTTTTGTGACTGCGTAAACCCTCAGTGTGAGGTGATAAGCTTATGGGTAGGCTACAAGAGCCCAATCTCTAGAGCTTACTAAATCGACTTAAATATCGTAAGCATAAGCTCACCATCTAGCCGCACACCATCATAGGGTGCATACAGTGTACTCATATAAATCCAAATAATAATAATAATACACCCAACTAGGTGAAACCTGTGAATTAACATAATGTAGCACTCAGTCCCACTGGTTGCAGCACTTCCTCTTCCCGCATGGGCAGGATGCTGCAGAAAGAACACTTCTGGGGCAGGCCGACTGCTAGAGGCTGGCTTTGCGTTGGCTGCCTGAAGATTTTAAATTTTAGCAGCAGGGAGGTGGTAGGTGGGGAAGTTGGGGACTGTCGTACCATAGGATTCAGCTGAGAGGGGAATGAGGGAAAGACCTTCTGCATGGGCTGCGGGGGGGGGGAGGGGGGTTGGGAAAGCAAGAAGGGCAGATGCTTTAAGGGCTGGGAGGGGGTTGGGAAGGACAGAGGCTGCACATGCTCGGGGTTAGGAAGGGAGAGAAAAAGAAAATTCTTGGACATAGGTGTGTGGAGCAGGAGGGAAAGAGATGGTGCACATGGGGAAGAAGGAGAATTGTTTGACATGATAGTGGTGGAGAGGATGGAGGGAGAAATATTACACTGGGAGGGAGGAGAGATGACTCAAGGGAGAGGGATGTCTGAAGGTGATGGAAGGAGGGAAGAGAGATGTCAGACCATTGGAATGGGAAGGAGAGAGAGAGATGCCAGACCACGGAAGAAGGGGGGGAGAGATGCTAGACCGCAGAAAGGAGAGGAGAGAAGGAGGGATGTTGGACCTCAGGAATAGGGAGGGAAGGAGAGAAAGATGCCAGACCATGGGAGAGGTGAGAGATTCCAGGCTATGGGAAGGAGAGGAGAAAGATGCCAGACCATATGAGGGGGAAGGAGGAAGACAGAGTGGTCTGACCAAGGGAGAGGGATGAGATGGGGTACAGGGATAGAGGGGAAGGGGGAGACAGAGGGAGGAGATGGTGTACAGCAATGGGTGTGGCAGGGAAGAGATGAGAAGAAATGCTTCTTATGGATAGATGGGAATAGGAGAGAAGAAAGAGGGAAGAAATGGTAAACATGGATAGATGAGAAGGGAAGACATGGAAAAGTAGATGGGTTTTGAGAAGAAAGCGGAAAATGGAATAAAGTTGAATATTAAAAGTTAATGCTAAAGACGGATGTATTGATGAATCCCTTAAACTAGATGAAATCAGTCAGGTGATCTGATCAATATGAATAGTCTCAAATCTCAAAACAGAACCAGATGTATAAAGTTCAAATCAATCTTCCAAGTGAGTAGTATAGCAATCCATTCAGCATAACTTCATAGATCAGTGAGCCATTAGAAGCAGCACTCCAACGTATGTAAACACGAAATGTTATAGAGGATTAATGCCGCTATGCTTCCTCATAGATTCAAAAGTATAAGTAAGAAGATAGTTAAAAATCACATTATATGAGATGTGTTTGAGCTGATGAGGAAAGACTGAAAAGATTAGGGCTCTTCAGCTTGGAAAAGAGAAGGCTGAGGGGAGATATGACTGAAGTCTACAAAATCTTGAGTGGAGTAGATGGGTACAAGTGGATCGATATTTTTTCTTTTTTTATTTCCTTACTCTGTCAAAAATGACAAAGACTAGGGGACACGATGAAACTGCAATGAAATACTTTTAAAATCAATAGGAGGATATATTTTTTCACTTGGAGAATAGTTAAGCTCTGGAACGCGTTGCCAGAGGTTGTGGTTTTAAGAAAGGTTTGGAAAAATTCCTGGAGGAAAAGTCCATATTCTGTTATTAAGATATGGGGGAAGCCTCTGCTTTCCCTGGATCAGGTACTAGATTGGCCACTGTGAGAATAAGCTACTGGGCTTGATGGACCATTGGTCTGACCCAGTAAGGCTATTATGTTCTTATGCAAATCTGTCATATTCATTGGCTATCCTGAAAACCTGACTGGATAGGTGTGTCCCAAAGACACAGTTCTCTCTCACTACATACCATAAGAAACGATTCAGCATTATGATGGGAAAGTATTCTTTAGATTGAAAATTCCTCAGTTGCTTTCCCTAGTCTTATAATAAATGATATATACTAAATGTTGTTATGCAAATAATGTGCGCACTGAATCGCAAAAGATCTTCTTGACAAAGCTGTGAAGCAGAAGAGAAAAATAGCCAAGGAGGGGCATGTTATCCTTTTGCAGGGGCTGAGCATGTTAACAGCAACTCAGGTTTACAGTAGATTAACCAAGCAAAGCTCTGCTTAATCTAATGGTAAAATGTCATCATGGCCAGCTCGAACCTAATGGTACCACTTAGGAGCTCCCCTGGCTGCTGGAGTGATTAAAACAGTGACTGTAAGAGACAGACAGCTTACTCCTTGTGCTGTCTGCCAGGTAATTGCTTTGCAGAGATCTCTTCTGAGGGAGTCTCAGAAAATAGGTCCACCAGCTGGCGAGAGAGCAGTTGCCCTTGATTAAATTTTCAAGAGGCCAGCTGCTGTAGCTTGCAATCAGGGCCTCTGCGTGCACACAGTCCACAGCCCACGACTCTGTGCTGAGCTACTAGTGGGGTCTGCAGTTGCTTTAACAGATTGTTTGCAACTCGCGTCTGCTGCTCTTACCAGTGGCAGCTGTGCGGATTTCTGCTGTATTCAGATGATTCAAATGTTGTTTTTTGAAAAGCTACATATGTGTAAGAGTGCAGACAAAGCTGATTTGAAAACTGCAGAAACCACTACACTGGTACGGATCCTGGTAGGGTAAAAAAATCAGTTCTCTCAGCATTTGAGTCCTTTTTAGGGTCCCTTGTACTGGCCAGGGTAAGGCGTGTATCCCCCCCCACCCCCACACTAGTCTTCTCTGTTGCAAAGGGAAGACCATTTGAGAAGCTGGCAAGATACTGGGAAAAGGAAAGGGCTACAAAAACAGAAGGAAGAACAGGAAGAGGGAAGATTGAGGAAGGTGAGCCAAATTCAAGCAAAAGCGAAAGAAACAAAACTGTTAAGTAGGACTTCTATTTTTAAGTGTTTCTGAATTGTAAATTTACGGCAGGTGTTTTTCTGGCTAATTAGGTGTTCTTTGACGGTACAAAAATCAGTGGTGTCCTGTATCTTCTGCACCACAGGTGCTGTTGGCAATACCTTTTCTGGTAGGATCAAGGATGTGCATTTGTTGCTTGGGCATTTTCAGTACTGAGAAGGCAAAAGCTGAGTGGAGCATACTAGACAAGTTTAGGGAAGGGGTATGAGAGTACTAGAAAAAACGGATGGTCATCCAACACACACCCTATTTTTGGCACAGGATGTTTTATCAGTTAAAATCTAAGCCCTAGCTATAAATGAAGATAGGGGGGGACAAGAGTTATTTATTTGCAAGAGTGTTCCAGAGACAACAAGATAAACCAATTTTTTCCCCTGACTAACTGCTAGTAGAAAAACTACTTTTGAATGATGGTTTCATGAAAATAAGGATGACTGGTCCCATAGCATAGGCAGCTACTGTGTCAGCGAACTAACATAAGAAGAAAATGCTTCATTAATCTTGCAAGGATTGTCAGTAACGACAGCAAACCACCAAGCAAACATAAAGCAGTCACATAGTAAATGACAGCAGATAAAGACCTGAACGGTTCATCCAGTCTGCCCAGTAGGTAAACGCATTATAAATTCATGATTAAAATTTTTTTTTCTTTGATATTTCTGGGCCATAGACCATATGAATCTGCCTGGTACTGTCCTTAGGTTACAACTATTGGAAATTCCTGTCGAAACTCACTCTAATCTATCTAAACCATCCCGAATTACTGGAGTTCTCATCAAAGCTGTCCCCAGCCCATCCCAAACCAATATATGGGACACAGATTGTGCAAGTCTGCCCAATTCCAGCCCTAGTTCTTTAATTTATACACTTCATTTCTGATTAGAGATCCTATGTTTGTCCCATGCTTTTTTGAATTTTGTCAGTTTTGCTCTCCCCTCCCCACCTCTCTTGGTAGAGTATTCCAGGCATCCACCACCCTTTCCTTAAAATAATTTCCTAATATTATTCTGAAGTCTGCCACTCCGCAACCTAAATTTATGCTCTCTAGTTTTACCATTTTCCCTTCTCTGGAAAAGATTTGGTTCTATATTAATATCTTTTTAAGTATTTAAATGTCTGTATCATATTTCTCCTGTCTTCTAGAATATACATATTCAGATCTTCAGTTTCTTGTATGTCTTGTCTCAAACCCCATAACATTTTCGTCACCTTTCTCGGAATTGTTTCAAGTCTTATATCCTTTACCATAAACGGTCTGCAAAATTGAACACACTATTCCAAGTAGAGCCTCATCAATGACCTGTACCGGGGAATCGACATCTCCCTTTCTTCTACTGGTTACTCTTCTCTCTATACAGCCCAGCATCCTTCTGGCTACTGCCACCGCCTTGTCGCACTGTTTTCTTCGCCTTCAGATAGTAAAAGAAGTATAAAAGCTTTAATACACAAATCAAAATACCCAATTAGACCAGGTTTTGCCTACAAGGTTGTTTCAGGAGCAACTGTTGACCGGACATAAAACAATTAGTACCACAGTAATAATCCATCAAGAAAAATACGTTTCATAGAATAACTTAATTCATAAAAATACAGGTCCAAAACGCATGCAAAGTAAAAATATGAATAAGAGCCTTGTATAATGAGTAATCAGAAGAACAGATAGTGATTTAAAATAAGGTGACACACAGAATGAGGGAACAGGCTTGAAAATTCAATAGTTGATTATGATATCTTTTTATAGCGGCAATCTTTGGGTGATGAAAAATCAAAAAGGGAAGCTATCTGAGTAGAACGTCTATGATGGGAAAAAAAGGAATTGATTAACTAAATAGGCTGGAGCCATACCAGATATTATTTTATAATACAGGTAACTGAACTTAAAACTGCACTCTAGCTTCCATAGGGAACCAATGCAGTTCCCTGTAATAAGGCGTTATGTGGTCTGATGTTTTTTAGTTTAAAAATCAGATGAATTGCTGTATTCTGTATTAATCTAAATTGAGCCAAGTTTTTTTGGTTGACTGCCAGATGCACAATATTGCAATAGTCCAGAGTGCTCGGGACAAAAGACTGAACCAATAGTCTAAAGCAGTGGTTCTCAACCCTGTCCTGGGGACCCCCCCAGCCAATTGGATTTTCAAGATATCCCTAATGAATATGCATATAATGAGATTTGCATATAATGGAAGTGACAGGTATGCAAATCTCTCTCATGCATATTCATTAGGGATATTTTGAAAACCTGACTGACTGGGGGGTCCCAGGATTGAGAACCACTGGTCTAAAGGATTTATCATCAAAATATGATCTAATCAGTCTTAAGTTTCCAAAGCATAAAGATGCATTTTTTTTTTAAACCAATCAATCAACTTGAGTAATGATAGATCAATTCCTGTCCAAATAGACACCTAATATTTTGATGGTGGATTGAATGGGATGTCAGGGGTGCCCAAAAGGTTGATCGCAATCGACCAGTAAATCACAGGGGCAACGCAAGTCGATCGCTGAACACATCCCGGGCTCTGAGATAGACTCGCGTTGCCTTTGCATTCTCCCTGCTTCCCCAATGTGCAAAAGCCAGGCCCGTGCAGCCACTACACAAGCATTCCCCCCTATGTTAATTCTGATGTCGGAGAGGAAGTTCCGGGCCAGCCAATCACTGCCTGGCTGACCCGGAATTTCCTCTCTGACGTCAGAATTGATGTCGGGGAGGAGGGAATGCTTGTGTAGTGGCTGCATAGGCCTGGTTTTTGTGCGCTGGGGAAGCAGGGAGAAATTGTCAGCAGTGGCAGCTTTGGGGGCAGGGAGAGAGAAACAAAGACACAGAGCTTTATGCTTCCTGGAAATAAACAGGCTGCTGTTCCTCCATTGACCAACTAACAGTGCTGCCTTCTATGGAGAGAGACGAGAGAAAGAAAGGGGAGGGGGCAAGGAGAGAGGAAGAAAAAGTTGGGGGAGTTTATCAGGTGGCAGGGGGCGGGCAGGGAGAGGAAGAAAAAGTTGGACTCATGGAGGGACAGAGAGAGATGTTGGTTGGGTTCAGGTCTGGAGGAGAGGAAGGAAGAAAAAGATTGGATGCACAGTCAGAAGGAAGTGCAACCAGAGACTCATGAAATCACCAGACAACAAAGATAGGAAAAATGAATTTATTTTCAATTTAGTGATCAAAAAGTGTCCGTTTTTATAATTTATATCTGCTGTCTATATTTTGCACTATGGCCCCCCTTTTTACTAAACCACAATAGTGTTTTTTAGTTCAGGGAGCCTATGAGCGTCAGGAGCAGCATGGGGCATTCAGTGCAGCTCCCTGCGCTAAAAACCACTATCGTGGTTTAGTAAGAGGGGAGGAGGTATATTTGTCTATTTTTGTATAGTTGTTACTGAGGTGACATTGCATATTTCAAAGTCATCTGCCTTGACCTCTTTGAAAAAAATCCCCCAAATATAAATTATAATTAACATTTTCTCTGCATACAGTGTGCTTTGTGGGGTTGTTTTTTTTTTTTTTTAATTTTATTGTTGGTAGATCATTTTGATTTGGTCATTTTAAAAGTAGCTCGCAAGCCAAAAAAGTGTGGGCACCCCTGGGATAAGTGATCCCATTTAAGATAACACTATTTTCTTCACAATTATGTGGCGAGGCCAGGAAAAGTTTAGTCTTACCTGGATTTAACTTCCATTTGAAATAACTCATCCAGTTATCAACTATTAGAATCACTGAAGATATGAAATGAGTAACTACAGATAATTGAGAGGTTAAAGGAATTATGATGGTTACCGGTATATCAGCATAACTATATAGTTGAATTCTTAGATTTGCCAATCTTGTCCCCAAAGATGTGGGGATGGTATGATATGAAGGGGATAGATGGAGAATAGATTATGTCCTAAAACTAATGAATTATGCCCTATCGGAAACCATAGGAGGGACCTACCTAGACACTACCAGGTCTACCCACTGCATACAGAGACCCGCTCATTCACTTAACACACAAACAACAAGAAAAAGGAAAAAAAGTAGAGAAAAAGCCTCAGTTCATCTTCATATGGCAAAAAAAACTCCACTTATAAAGGATTCTTTTTGCTTATGGAAGGAACAGGAATCTATATGACATCTTGAGCCTTAATATGTTACCTGCAGTGGACAAGGAGGGTGTTCAGAATGGTGAACGGGGACACCACAGTTGTGGTGGATGCTCTGAATTTGTGCATCCGGTTTCAGGACAAAGGTTTAGATTGAAGAGCAATACAACCTGCATTACAGAGGGGGTTATTTATATCATCATATGCCCCTGTCCTTTGTTATATGTAGGACAGACCTCACAGAAATTGAGGGTCAGATTACTGGAGCACAAGTCATGTATACATACTAAGAGAGTGGAAGAACCCCTGTTGGTGCACTGCCCAACATGCTTTTAGTTCACTACGGTGTGGTGTGATCATCTCCCCTGCTCTGTGAGACGTCGTGACTGGAGATGTCAGTTACGTCAGAGGGAACAAAGATGGATCTACAATCTACAAGCCATCCACCCAGCTGGGCTGAATGCCTGAATTGAGTGGGCGGTGTTCTTTGGTTGAAGTTGGCTGGGGATTGGTCTGACTGAAAGGGGAGGAGTCTGTACTCCATTTTGAAGACACTGGTTGCTGGAGAATCCCACGCCTCAGCTTCTATGTGTGTGGATGTGAGCAGTTGGAACACTTGGAGAGCCTCTACAGTTGCTGGTGGAGTAGGTTGGAATCATTCCCCTGATGCAGCTTAGCGAAATGGAGGTTTCCCCGTCGGGAAAGAGAGGCTGCGGGGCCAGGCAGGCTTGCACTTTTTGGATGCATGGAAGACAGCCTGGACACCGTCTGCAGCTAAGTGTTTGTTTGTTTTTTTCCTGCTTACCATTGACTGTGTTTGAGACTCATATATGTGCGGCTTGCTTTACTCACATTTTTTGAAGTTTTTGTTATTTGGCGTGCTAGATTTTTTTTTGAAGTGGTTCCTACGAGGACTACTATAGTGTTTCTCACTGCCGAGTGAACTGATACATTTTGGACCTTGCTTAACGGTTGTTTATAAGTGGAGTTTTTTTGCCATATGAAGATGAACTGAGGCTTTTTCTCCACTTTTTTTCCTTTTTCTTGTTGTTTGTGTGTTAAGTGAATGAGCGGGTCTCTGTATGCAGTGGGTAGACCTGGTAGTGTCTAGGTAGGTCTCTCCTATGGTTTCCGATAGGGCATAATTCATTAGTTTTAGGAGTTTTGTATGGCCTTCCTGAGATTTTTTTGAATAGATTACCGTATTTTCACGCAAATAACACGCACCCGTATAAAACGCGCACACGTGTATAGCGCGCAGAAATCACGATGATAAGCACAAAAACTTTGGTATAACGCGCTCACGATTATACCGCGCATGCTGCCCGACTCTCCGTTCACCCCCCTGACTTCCGTGCACTGCCCCGCCTCTCCGTGCGCTGTCCCGACTCTCCGTTCACCCCCCCTGACTTCCATGCACTGCCCCGACTTTCCGTGCGCTGTCCCGACTCTCCGTTCACCCCCCCTGACTTCCATGCACTGCCCCGACTTTCCGTGCGCTGTCCCGACTCTCCGTTCACCCCCCCTGACTTCCGTGCACTGCCCCGCCTCTCCGTGCGCTGTCCCGACTCTCCGTTCACCCCCCCTGACTTCCGTGCACTGCCCCGCCTCTCCGTGCGCTGTCCCGACTCTCCGTTCACCCCCCCCTGACTTCCGTGCACTGTCCCCCCTTGAAGGTCTGTCCCCATCCTGAAAGCCTGATGCCCCCCCCCGACGTCCGATACATCCCTCCCCCCGAAGGACCGCCGACTCCCCAACAATATCGGGCCAGGAGGGAGCCCAAATCCTCCTGGCCACGGCGACCCCCTAACCCCACCCCGCACTACATTACGGGCAGGAGGGATCCCAGGCCCTCCTGCCCTCGATGCAAACCCCCCTCCCCCCAACGACCGCCCCCCCCCCAAGAACCTCCGACCGCCCCCCCAGCCGACCCGCGACCCCCCCTGGCGACCCCCCCACCCCCCTTCCCCGTACCTTTGGTAGTTGGGCCAGAAGGGAGCCCAAACCCTCCTGGCCACGGCGACCCCCTAACCCCACCCCGCACTACATTACGGGCAGGAGGGATCCCAGGCCCTCCTGCCCTCGACGCAAACCCCCCTCCCCCCCAACGACCGCCCCCCCCAAGAACCTCCGACCGCTCCCCCAGCCGACCCGCGACCCCCCTGGCGACCCCCACGACCCCCCCACCCCCCTTCCCCGTACCTTTGGTAGTTGGCCGACAGACGGGAGCCAAACCCGCCTGTCCGGCAGGCAGCCAACGAAGGAATGAGGCCGGATTGGCCCATCCGTCCTAAAGCTCCGCCTACTGGTGGGGCCTAAGGCGCGTGGGCCAATCAGAATAGGCCCTGGAGCCTTAGGTCCCACCTGGGGGCGCGGCCTGAGGCACATGGTCAGGTTGGGCCCATGTGCCTCAGGCCGCGCCCCCAGGTGGGACCTAAGGCTCCAGGGCCTATTCTGATTGGCCCACGTGCCTTAGGCCCCACCAGTAGGCGGAGCTTTAGGACGGATGGGCCAATCCGGCCTCATTCCTTCGTTGGCTGCCTGCCGGACAGGCGGGTTTGGCTCCCGTCTGTCCGGCCAACTTCCAAAGGTACGGGGAAGGGGGGTGGGGGGGTCGTGGGGGTCGCCAGGGGGGTCGCGGGTCGGCTGGGGGAGCGGTCGGAGGTTCTTGGGGGGGGCGGTCGTTGGGGGGGAGGGGGGTTTGCGTCGAGGGCAGGAGGGCCTGGGATCCCTCCTGCCCGTAATGTAGTGCGGGGTGGGGTTAGGGGGTCGCCGTGGCCAGGAGGGTTTGGGCTCCCTTCTGGCCCGATATTGTCGGGAAGTCGGCGGTCCTTCGGGGTGGGGGTGCGAGTGGTCCTGCCGGGGGGGGGGGATGTATCGGACGTCGGGGAGTCGGCCGGGCAAGAGGGCTTGGGCTCCCTCTTGCTCCGATCGTGGATGCGGGTGCGGGTGGGAGCGCGTGCGAGTGGTCGTTCGGGGTGGGGGTGCGAGTGGTCCTGCTGGGGGGGTGAATCGGGCGTCGGGCGGGGTGGGAACTATGTTTGAAAACTTTCGTATACCGCGCTCACGCATATAACGCGCGAGGGGTATGCGCGGTAGGTAAAAACGCGTATAACGCGCGCGTTATATGCGTGAAAATACGGTATGTCCCCTGCACACTTCTAGTTTGTATCTTATAATCATATATGGAAAATTTTATTTTTGCCCTGGCAATTTCTTCATAACACCTTTGAACTTCCAGCTCAGTATGAGTTTTCATTTTACAAGTAACTGTAGATTTTCTCCTATGTTATAGTCTACCCTTTATTACAATAGCGACCCTTGGCTATGGGCTCATGCACAAGACTGAATCCTTCGATCATAGGCCTGTCCTTTGGGAATCGCTGTTGTACGGTGAATATGAAGCATTCTTCCTCAAGGCTCTGAACACAGCCTGGGCAGCATCGCTGGCTAGCTGGGGGAATTGGACCAAGTCTTCCTCGTAGTACTGAACTGCTAGGCCAGTCCATACAAACATTTTTCAAACACTTAGGTATGAGCTAAATCTTTTAGGAGCCAGAGGAAATAATATGGATTATTTAGCTTGCTTTTACTCTGGTTTTGTGTTTTTCGTTATAAACTGTAATTACCTAGCAATTTGGTCAAATGGGGTGGTGGTGCAAAAAAAGCTAATGGTGCAGAAAATTTAAGAACTGCAATAATTGGCATTCAGAAATATGACATTAGATATATCTTCAATTTTCTTGTATTTAAATCTCTTGCCTAATTTACTATAGTAAGCAAATTCCAGTAGCATGAAAAGGGATTAATGATGAAAACTTTTAAAAAATACTTGTAACTCCTTTCACAGATGAAAAGTGCGACAAGTATAAATCATGACGCTCTCTGAAGGAATTAATACCGACAAATACATATGCTGGTAGGGCTAGTCTCAGTTAGGGTGCTGGTCTTTGACCAAAGGGCCGCCGCGTGAGCGGACTGCTGGGCATGATGGACCACTGGTCTGACCCAGCAGCGGCAATTCTTATGTTCATTATATACTTGAACCAAACTATACAAATTCTGTAGATGAATGTACATAATTTTAAAGATAAAAAATATAGCCAACCAATGTAATGAAATGAGGAGTGGTAACACTGTCATACTTATTGGCTTTGCAGATCAAACATACAGCTGTATTCTGCAGTGTTACATTTTTCTCCATTTATAATAATAATAATAATAACTTTATTCTTATATACCGCCAACAATCTTGCGACTTCTAGGCGGTTTACAATAAAGTGAAACTGTAGATACAATAAAGAGAAACTGTACATACAGCGAATTAAAGGGTATAGCATTGTACATCTGGTAATTCCAACATTAATAATATTAACAGCAGTTTGTGTGCCATGCTGCTTACACAAGATTAGAAATATTCCTTAAATTGAATGGAGTGTTCATGGTTAGTGATTGGGTTGGGGTTTACAATTTACAGATTTGGGTATGTGGTGGTATTATGAGGGGGGCTGATGTTCTGGTTCGTTATCTAGGTATTTCAAGAACAGGTAGGTTTTTAGGTGTTTCCTAAATTCGCCATAGTTGTTTGTATGTGCAATTAGTTTTTCTAAGTCTTTGCCCCATGTGGGAACAGCCTATATATAAAATATTCCAAGAGTCCACTTATGTCATAATAAAATGAACTATTGTCTTAAATTGATCAAATAAGTATTTTTGAACTCATCAAAGTAGCCTTATTTTTGGTGTTGACTTTTTTGTCTAGCTTTTTTTTCTCTTTGACTATCTTTCAGGCCAATCTGGCAACAGGTGCTGAAGTTTTGGCACCCGTTTGTTATCATGCCCTGGTCAAAATATTAATCATTCTCTGACTTGCTGCATACCGGTAGCTACAGATTTGGAATATGCTGTGATTTGCATATGTTGCCTTTCACACACCGCTTTGGTAGTAAAGACTGGACCAATTAAGTTTCAACAATGTTTATTGATGACTGCAGAATAATAAAATAATAAAAATAGTACATTTCAAGTGGGAAGTCTGATTTTAGTTTCTGAATAATGATTTGAAAAATGAAAAGTCCTTTAACATGTATAACAAGTGTATAGTCTCTCGAGTTAAAAATGTATTAATGAAATATAACAAAACAAAAAATAAAGAGGAACTGAAGAAAAATACAAAAAAACAAACAAAGTAGTAACCTCCAGTTCAAACGCTGAAGCTAATGCTCAAAACTTAACTACTTTATATCAAAGCATTCAGTAGAACTACATTCTAGGGCAGTGGTCTCAAATACGCGGCCCGGGGGCCACATGCGACCCGCCAGGTACTATTTTGAGGCCCTCGGTATGTTATCATAATCACAAAAGTAAAATAAAACAGTTTCTTGGTCATATGTCTCTTTAGCTATAAATGACAATATTATTCTTAAGACTTGGCCAAAAGGAAAGATTTATAAACTATAGAGTTTTACCTCAAGAAAAATTGTCATTTCTTTAATAAGACATTAATTATTTTTTTCTGAGGCCCTCCAAGTACCTACTAATCCAAAATGTGGCCCTGCAAAGGGTTTGAGTTTGAGACCACTGTTCTAGGGGATTTGCCTCAGAAGCTACAGGGCAATCACTGCTCCAGAGCTATGAAGGGGAACCTAAACAGCTCATTAGTTTCCCTTCAACTTTCTATCATAGGCAACCCTTGATGACGTAACTTGAACGGTAAAGCAATTGAAGAATAATTTTTCTATAATTCTGATGAGGATATTTTGACATCGTTGATAATTTTCATGTTTTCATGACTTTATTATTGTGTTTCCTTAGAGCCCTGAAGAAATGATTTTTCAATCACGAAACGTTGGCCTTCGTCGGCTGTTCTGAGAGGAAGTTTTCACTAGTGCCTGCATCACATTATCAAGCTCGTTTGCCATGAAGCAAAAGATAAGTGAGGCTTGCACTTTTTTGAATTATTTTTCAATTGCTTTATCATTCAAGTTATGTCATCAGGGGTGATTGCCCTGTAGCTTCTGAGGCAAATCACCTAGAATGTGTTCCTACTGAATGCTTTGATATAAAATGGATAAGTTTTGAACATTAGCTTCAGCGTTTGAACTGGAGGTTGCTAGTTTTTTTGTTTTTGATGAAATATAATGCACTCTTATATCTCTAGCAGCACGATGTAGAGACAGCAGACGTTCTTACGTACAGTTATCTGCATGAAGAAAATGATACCTCATCGCTGGAACAGGATACGAAGCTAAGGCAGGAAACTAGGAGAGAAGATAATGTCCTTGGAAGGAATGCTGCCTGCCACAAGGGCCAAAATACCGATCCTTGCACTGAGGTAAGTAGGTTTCCAAAAGGGTACCTGGATATATGTATACATGCCCAAGAAAGGAGACAGATGAATGTGTGCCATCGGACCAGTAAAGATTCAAACTTGTTTCTGGAACAACTTCTTGTGTATACACTTGTATTTGTAGGATATAGTAGTTGGTCATGCACTTTAAGTCAGATTACACTATGTAACACGACTTTTGTTCTTGGACAATAAGTGTAATTTCCTAATTGCTCACGTCTAAAAAGTATAGAAAGTCTTATTTCCATAAAACTTTACTTTCTGACCAGGATAGTCAAATTTTACAATTTACTTTTTTAAAATGTAAAAACACTGAATTTTTTTCTTTTCATTCTTGTGAAGTCATAAAAATCAACATATGAATCACAAATGCCTCTATTACTCCATGGTGTGACCTCACCTAGAGTATTGTGTTCATTTTTGGTTGCCTTATCTCAAGAATGATATAGCGGAACTAGAGAAGGTTCAAAGAAGAGCGAACAAGATGATAAAGAGGATGGAATTCCTCTCGTGTGAGGAAAGATTAAAAGATTAGGGCTCTTCAGCTTGGAAAAGAGACGGCTGAGGGGAGATATGATTGAAGTCTACTAAATCCTGAGTGGTGTAAAACAGGTACAAGTGGATTGGAATTTTTTTTTTCTCAGTCAAAAATTACAAAGACTAGGGGATACTCAAAGTTACAGGGAAATACTTTTAAAACCAATAGGAGGAAATATTATTTTTTACTCGGAGAATAGATAAGCTCTGGAGCATGTTGCCAGAGGTTGTAGTAACAGTGATTAACGTAGCTGGTTTTAAGAAAGGCTTGGACAATTTTCTGGAGGAAAAGTCCAGTCTGTTATTAGTAAAAGGGCCCCCTAAGTTTACTCGGCTTGGAATCAATCTAGAATGTTCTGCAAAAAAGGTAAAAGTAAATTTCAAAATATCAGTGTTCTGGTCGGAAAAGCAAAGCTTGAAGGTAATGATAGCCATTTTCTATACTTTTGTGGCATAGGCAATTACGAAAAAACACTTATTACCCAGGAACAAAAACAATAAATTTGTTACATAGTATTATTGTAAACAAACATTAAGAAAATGTGTGAGTTTACAGATTGTTGAGACAATCTGTTTTGCAATTTGATAAACAGGGGATATGTACTGTAGTGAGACCTTGTTTGTCTTCTTGGATTCTGGTTTTTAGTAGCATTTGATATGTCATTAGCCTTTAGAAGCATTTTATCTTATTGCATCATTCATGCATGGAGAGCTGTGAAAGTATAATGGTAACATTTTCACCCCAGGGAACTGTCGGGTTTTGTTTTTTTTTCCTCTTTGAATTTCCTAAGTCACATACCGTATTATATTACAAATATGAAGAGTAAATGATTTCTATAGAATAGAAATGTAATCTGTAGGGCTAATTAGGTAATTATCTGATAAGCTATAATTTGCCAATAATTACTCTTAGAGTTTATGGCTAGTTTCATCTGTTTGGAGTAGGATTTTGCCTTTTAAGTGGTCCCAAAATAAAGAAAAGATTCTCTCAAAGGTTTTTGCTGGAAATATGAGAGAAATATATTACCATTTGCTGGAAGTATGAGAAATATATTACCAATTAC
Source organism: Geotrypetes seraphini (assembly GCF_902459505.1). Taxonomy (NCBI): domain Eukaryota; kingdom Metazoa; phylum Chordata; class Amphibia; order Gymnophiona; family Dermophiidae; genus Geotrypetes; species Geotrypetes seraphini. Next base: position 391,775,817 of record NC_047085.1, on the reverse strand, counting down.
AAACGTAGCATCAAAACTTATCAGTACTTGGCAGAATGGTGAGGTAGCAATAGCAGTGCAAATAATACTTATACAGTATCTGATAAAGAACTAAAGGCCAGATTCTCAAAACTAAAATCTGCTTTTAACGTGCTCGCTAAACCGGTTCCAGCCAGTTTAGCTTGCATGTATTTTAGTGGCTGATTATTTAAAAGGCTTTACCGTGATCTTTTCCGAGTTTTCTAGCCATCTCCGACACTACCTGCAAATGTAGTACTGTACAACGAGGTCATTACTATTAAAATGAGCACTCCGAGCGATTCTCTAACCCCTGTAGAAAGATTTATGGTCCACTAATCAGTTACATAAACAAATACGTGCCTGTTAGTTTTCTAGGGAAGACCATAATATCTCATCCAGGTTCAGCTATCTTTGCCTACTTACACGACACCAGACCCAGGCTAATGAGAAATACATGTACTTTTATTATGAAAATAGAAAAATATAGTTCATAAGCCAGCAGCAGTAACTAATTATTGTTCACAAAATATCCGATTACATATATAACAATAATAATTTATTTCTTATATACCGCGAAACTCAGTACATAATTATTACAACACTCTTGCTAGATAAATAAGTAAAATAATTCCTTATAATAATAATTCCCGATTAGCAGCAACTATTACAGGTTATCACCAAGAGTAGCTTCACTTCTCCTTATCCTGAACCACAATAGGATTCTTTTATCTAACTCCAGCTGATAAGATAATAGAATTCCGATTCTCACCATCCAATTAGGCCTTGTCACATTATCTGGTGAAAGGGAAGATGTCTTCTACTCAGCACTGAAGATAAGAATTCTTTTGGTACCGGAATAAGAGTTCGTTTAGTCCGGTCTCTCTCACTCTCACTCACTCTCACTCACGTTTCAGGTTCAGGCTGGAATGATTTCTTGCAGACAATGGATCAGGCTTGATGATGTCAGAGATGCCTAACCTTCAGGTGTGAATAAGGAAACATCCCTACAGTCCCCCCCCCCCCCCTTGAAGGAGAAATAACTTCAATGGAGTCTATTTCACCTTCAATCTAACTAATAGGAAAGGATCGGTCAAGACCCAAGGTGATACTAAAAATGCATAAACATAAGCAATACCATAAAAAATCAGCAATAAAGGCTAGGGCTAAAGTATAAGAAACCCAAGCCAAATAAATGATAACAAAATCACTGATAAATAGCAATATATGATAAAATCAGAAATCATAACTAAAACGCAAGGCACAAAAGGTATGCCAAAGCAAAAGTTAAGACAGAAAAATCAAAAATACGGCTAGCAAAAATTACTCATTCATAGCCGCAATATAATCATGCATTCTTAAGTCCAGAGGTGATGGTCTACGACGAAGCAAATGTCGTATCTGGATGGTCTCATAGATTGCAAAAATAAAGGCACAAAACAGGATAACCCACGGCTTCAATGCTCTAGCTCAGGGGTGCCCAAACTTTTTGGGCTTGCGAGCTACTTTAAAATGACCAAGTCAAAATGATCTACCAACAATAAAATTAAAAAACACAAAGCACACTATACGCTGAGAAAATGTTAATTATTCTTATTCTGGGTTTTTTCAAAGAGGTCAAGGCAGATGACTCTATGCACTGTCACCTCAATAACAACCATACAAAAATAGACAAATATACCCCCCTCCCTTTTTATTAAAACACAATAGCAGTTTTTAGCGCAGGGAACTGCGCTAAATGCCCAGCGCTGCTATCGACGCTCATAGGCTTCCTGCGCTAAAAAACACTATTGTGGTTTAGTAAAAGGGGGCCATAGTGAAAAATATAGACAGCATATATAAATTCAGAGACATTTTGATCACTAAATTTAAAATAAAATCATTTTTCCTACCTTGTCTGGTGATTTCATGAGTCTCTGGTTACACTTTCATCTTCTGACTGTGCATCCAATCTTTCTTCCCTTCTTTCAGCCTGTATGCTTCCTCTCCTCCAAACCTCATTCCCTCCCCCAACTTTTTCTTCCTCTCTCTCTGCCCTTTCTTTCTTTTTTCTCTCTTGATGCCCCATTCTTTTTTTCTGTTTCCCTTCTGTCTCCCTGCCTGCACCCTTTCTTTCTCCCTACCCTCCACAAAGCCACTGCTGCCACCATCGGGGGAAACAGGCCCCAAAGCCACCGCCGCAACCATAGGGGGAAACAGGCCCCAAAGCCACCGCTGCGGCTGCCCCAAGCTCTCTCTGCTTCCCACCGGGCCGACCAGCAATCCCCCAACGTCAATTCTGCCGTCAGAGAGGAAGTTCCGCCCAGCCATGCAGCGATTTTGGCTGACCCGAATTTCCTCTCCGACTGCAGCCTTAGGGTGGGTGCACAGCCGGGGCGGACCGCCCTCCCCCCCTTGGTACGACACTGAAGACATGGCAGCGGCTCCTCTCACGAATCCCCACCTGCGTCGGAAGTCCAATGCAGTTGGGGATCTTGAGAGGAGCCGCCGCTGCATCTTTCAACTTTAAAACACAAGCCGCCGCCGCTTCCTCTCACCTACGCCCGCCCTCGAGTGAGCGACAGGAGAAAGCGTATGAGCGACGCCACTGAAAATAGTGAGCGATCGCTCATGCACTCACCTTAGAGGGAACACTGGTCTGGGGAGGAGGGAGGGTGGCCGACATGGCCTTAATGAGCATTGTTGATCAAGGAGTAGTGATAAGGGCTTCTCGGAGCCTCTTGGCATTCATTTAGTGAGAGGCGCTTTGAAGACTAAGGGTAAAACAGTTACAGAACCATAACACCTTGAATATATCATCTAAACTTTTTATCAAATCGAAAATATTGCTCCAGACAGCATAATTTCTACTTTGCCTGTCAGTTTATGTGCTGTGGACAGAAATACATATTCTAAATTGAATTGTCTGTTTTCTTGACAGAGCAACAGAAACTCAGCAAATTCTTCTCATTCATTAGATGAATTTATTCATTTGCCGGCTGAGACAGAAAATATACTAGAGGTAACGTTTGTAACATATTTGCAGTTACTAGATGGATCTGAATGCAAGATTTTAAACAAAATGTGTTTCAATAAACCTAGTTTGTCGTGTATTCACAGTAGAGAATAACACGGTGACAAAATTCATCACCGTTTCCGTCCCCGCGGATAACTGCGGGAAACCATCTTTATGTCATTCTTTAAAGAGAGTGGGAAGAATCAGAGTTTGAATGGCCACAACCACTGACCCACAAGCTTTGCTTTGAAGAATGCTGGTGTAGAAGGACTGAGGTTGAAATAGACACTAGAAAATGACATGGGATTATTTCCTGCGGTTATCTGCGGGGACAGGAACGGTGATGAATTTTGTCACCGTGTCATTCTCTAATTCACAGTATAGCTCAGAGTGTGAGGTATACTGTGTCCTACCCAGGCCCGACGGGTGGAAGCATCATACCTAGGAGGTATTGCTTTGGCCAGAATGGGGCTGACGAGAGAGGCAATGGGGAAGGCTGGAGTGGAGTCATCAATAGATAGTGGCAGCAGCAGCCTTTTTGGGATCAACAGAAAAGCTAGCAGTGAGGTTGTATATGACTGGCAGAAGAGGGAAAAGGCGATATGGTAAGCAAAAGGGAAGGGGAGGAAAATGAACCGTGAGAAGGCAATGGGGTAAAAACAAGAGACTATGAGACGAGAACAAAAAAGTGGCAAATGTCAGTGACTGCTGATCGATGCCTCAGTATATTCATGCCATGTCTGTAGGTCCGTGCCTGCCTGCCTGGTTTGGTACTTGTATGAATGACTTTCTGACTTGATTTCCCTAGGACAGGGATTTTCAACCCAGTCCTCAGGACACACTAAGCCAGTCTGGTTTTCAAGATACCCACAATGCATTTGCATGAAAAAAATTTGCATGTGTTGACTCCATTGTAGGCAAATCTGTCTCGTGTATATTTATTGTAGGAATCCTGTAACTTAACTGGGTTGAGAACCCCTGCACTAGAAAGAAGGATATATGGACTGATATGGCAGGTGAACTTGGAGAAAGTCCACTGCTTATTCCTAGGATATGAAGCATAAAATTTGTTTTACTGTTTGGGATCTTGCCAGATACTTATGACGTGGGCTGGCCACTGTTGAAAACAGGATACGTATGGTAACTCTCTTATGTATAAGAGACACGGAAGAACAAATCGGGGCAGTAGAGGCCGCGAAGCAGCGTGTTTACACTGCTGCGGCCGCTGCTCGAGCCAAGAGGTTTGTCGACCGCGGGAAGGGAAGGGGGTGGCGGCGGCGGCAAGGGACTAAGGTAGCCGGCCATACCGCGAGAAGAGAAAATCGGGTGGGAGGCTCAACGGAGATTGGAGGGGGAGGGGCGAAGACGACGAAGACTGAGCCCTTGCTTTCTCCCTAGCTCCCAGTGCCCTACCGGTCTGTACACCGCGATCTGGAGAGCAGGGAGTGCAACGGTTGCGGCTGGCAAGCAATGCGGCTGGGAAGCAGTAAGGCTGGGGACTCGCGCATGCACACGTCTGCAAAGCCATGGACATACATCTCACAGAGCAGGGATTTCAGATCACGCAGATCTGAGTGCGCATGCGCGTCTAGCGTTTTATTATATTAGATATAATTTTTTTTTATTTTATTTTTTTTTTCTATACCATTCTCCCAGGAGATATTTATCACAACTGCATCCTCCAATCTCTTTCTTTCTTGCACAGCACTGGGGGGCCTCTGTTTATGTGTAATTGGAATGGCAACTGAAAATGTTAAAACATTTTGTGGGGAGGTGTTTCAAGGTGTTTTATTTTGTTTGTTTAAAGGGCATGAATGAAAACGCTACTTCTACTGCACAGCCTACATCAGAAATTCTACAGAGTAATTCCATGAGAGAAATATGGCAGGACTTTCTTTTTTTGCCAGATCTACAGGTATGTGGATTTTCTTTTCAAACTGTTTGGTTTTTTTTAAGACATTAGAATTATCAGGCCTCTTTCAGTCTCCTGGTATTATCCACATTTTCCTTAATTTCTTATCTCAAAATTTATTTTCTTTTTTTTTTTTTAATCTTTATTGATTTTCAAACTTTGACAGTGTAATACAATTAATTGAACATAAACACTACATAAAATGCACTATTAAATATACAATTACTACATAAAACAATCATTTTCTCCACCCACCCTGGATACCCATTTATTGAATCGCACTGTCAAGTATCTTTCCTTATGTCAAAATTTCCACTTCTCTACCATTCTTTTCTTCTCTGTTCATCTGTAGCCTTGCCTTCTCTTGACATGTAAGCCTTTCTAACCTCAGAGTCCCTGTTTATTTGGTAGTCCTGTTTTCAGATTTTCTATTCCCTTTCTTCGTAGTTCAGCCATATTGTAATGGTTTATTACGAAGGAAATCATAGGATATAATACTTTATCCCAGGACAAGCAGGCAGCATATTCTTAACGCATGGGTGACGTCACCGACGAAGCCCCGGTACGGACCTTTTTAACTAGAAAGTTCTAGTTGGCCGCACCGCGCATGCGCGAGTGCCTTCCCGCCCGACAGAGGAGAGCGTGGTCCCCAGTTTCTTCGTTTCCGCGGAGCGAAGAAGACGCATGTGTTTTCAACGGCCGTTGAAAAACTAATTTTTGCCTTCCCGCTCGCATATTCTTTCACTTTTTTTCCTTTTTTCTTATCGGATTCCCTTTATTTTTGTTTAAAAAAAAAACAAAAAAAAAACTCATCGAGTTTTCCTTATTTTTTCAGGCCGGCCCCGGCGGGGCCTGTTGCCACCATACAGGCCTCCGGGTTCGATTTTGTGGAGGCCGTGTTTCCATTCATGCCCCCTCAACCGGGTTTTAAGAAGTGCCAGCGGTGTGCACGCCCGATCTCCCTCACCGACCCACACAATTGGTGCCTCCAGTGCTTGGGTCCAGAGCATCGGGCTGACACCTGCACCCGCTGTGCTACGCTTAAAAAGCGTACTTTGAAAAATCGGCAGATCCAGCAAAATATTTTGTTTGGTACCGGATCTGCCATGGAACCGGCTGCGACGTCGACGGCACCACAAAAGTCGGCACCGACGACATCAACACCACCGGACCCTTCCTCGGGGTCGTTGGGCCCAGGTAAGCCGGCTAAGAAGCCTCCCACTTTCCTTGAGCGCCCTCCTGCCACGGTTGCGACACCGGCCCTCCCGGCACCACACTGGCCCCGCAAACGCTCCGCTCCGATCTCGGTGAGTACCTCATCATCGGCCTCCTCATCACCAGAGCGTAGAGCGGCACCTATGGTACCGAAGAAGAAAAAAGCGGTACCGGTGCCTCCCCTAGACGACCGCATCGCGGCCATACTCCAAACACAGTTACAGGAACAGCTGCAACAACAGCTCCAACAACTGTTGCCGGCGTTGCTGGCACCGCACCTTCCGGTACGGGACCGGTCCGAGCCTCACACTGTCCCATCGGTGTCGACCCCCTCGGTACCGATTAATACTTTCATGCCGGTGCTCTTGGCAGAAACACCTACAGTACATACCTGTGATGCTGCCGACCCTGTCCGGTCCCAGGAACGACATCGGTCTTCCTCACCCGGTACCGCCTCGGTGCGCTCAGGCAAATCTCTTTCAAAGACCCGCCATGCCGAGCCCTCCACACCGATGTCCAAACGTACGCACCCCGACGTTAGGGACCCAGATTTGTGGGAAGACTCCCCTCACGGTACCGAGGAGGACGCTTCGTCAACCGACGAAGAACCCTCCATGACCGACACCGTCTCCAAACCAGAGCAATCCTCTTTCTCCAAATTCCTTAGGGAGATGTCAGCAGCTCTTTCCATTCCCTTAGAGTCCGACTCTAAAAAGTCTCAGGCTTTCCTCGATGCCCTAGACTTTGAGCAACCTCCCAAAGAATTTCTGAAGTTGCCCGTCCACGACATCTTACGGGAAACTTTCTATAAAAACTGGGGCCCCTCGTAAATTGGATAGCTTGTTATTCCAATCCCAGGGTTTGATAAACCTCAATTGCCCCACGAGTCCCTCCTGGTGGAATCTACTTTGAAAAAATCTCAGGGTTCCAGTGTATATGCCTCCACCCCTCCTGGCAGAGAGGGAAAGACCATGGATAAATTTGGTAAGCGCCTTTTCCAAAATGCCATGTTAGCCAATAGAGCCAACAACTACATCTTCCACTTCTCCTTCTACATGAAGCATCTGGTGCAACAGCTCTCCTCCTTACAGAAATACCTTCCTGAACGTAAGGTCCCTCTTTTCCAGCAACATATTTCCAGCCTCCTCCAACTCAGGAAATTCATGGTTCGCTCCATCTACGACTCATTTGAGCTGACCTCTCGCGCATCTGCCATGGCGGTGGCCATGCGATGTTTGGCATGGCTGAGAGTCTCTGACCTGGACATTAACCACCAGGACCGCCTGGCTAACGCACCTTGTCTGGGTGATGAACTCTTCGGAGAGTCCCTGGACTCAACAACCCAGAAACTCTCAGCACATGAGACCAGGTGGGACACTCTGATTAAACCTAAAAAGAAGACTCCACCTGCTCGCACCTACAGACAGCAGTCTTCCTACCAGCGCAGGTTCTCGGCCAGACCTCTCAACCCGCCTCAACAGCAGCCTTGCCGACCTCGTCAACAGCATCAATCTCAGGCTCACTCACAGTCTCACCAACCTGCCAAGCCTCTCCCTCCGTCAAAACCATCTCAGCCCTTTTGACTTTTTCCTCCAGGGCATAGCCAGTCTCCCATCATCATTGCCTCTTCCTCAACCTATTGGAGGTCGCCTCCAAATCTTCCTCAGCCGTTGGGAGGTCATCACATCAGACCAATGGGTCCTCAACATCATTCGCCACGGCTACTCTCTCAACTTCCAGACTCTTCCACCAGACAATCCTCCCGTAGAGTCTGCTTCTCACTCCTCCCAAACCCCCCTCCTCCTGAGGGAGGTCCAATCCCTCCTTCTTCTCAATGCCATCGAAGAGGTGCCTCCGGACCAAAGGGGTCAGGGATTCTACTCCCGCTACTTCCTGGTTCCCAAGAAGACAGGAGACCTTCGTCCCATCCTCGATCTCAGGGACCTCAACAAGTGTCTGGTCAAGGAGAAGTTCAGAATGCTCTCCCTTGCCACGCTTTACCCTCTTCTCTCTCAACACGACTGGCTATGTTCCCTGGACCTCAAAGAGGCTTACACTCACATCCCAATCAATCCGACTTCACGTTGCTACCTACGGTTTCAGATACAGCACCGTCACTATCAGTACAAAGTGCTACCTTTTGGCCTCGCTTCATTGCCCAGGGTGTTCACCAAGTGCCTTATTGTGGTGGCGGCCTTCCTCAGGTCTCACAACCTCCAGGTGTTCCCCTACCTGGACGATTGGTTGGTGAAAGCACCTACGTCTCCACTTGTGCTACAAGCCACTCATCACACCATCTCTTTCCTCCATCTCCTGGGGTTCGAGATCAACTACCCCAAGTCGCATCTGCTTCCCACACAGCGACTTCAGTTCATTGGAGCAGTTCTCGACACCACACTAATGAGGGCGTTTCTCCCCTCCGACTGTCAACGGACCCTGCTCCACCTCTGTCGTCAGGTGCTCCTTCATCACTCCATTCCTGCCCGACAGATGATGGTCCTCCTGGGCCACATGGCCTCGACGGTCCATGTGCTTCCTCTGGCGCGACTCCACCTCAGGACACCTCAATGGACTCTTGCCGACCAATGGTCACAGACCACGGATCTTCTTTCTCATCCCATCTCTGTGACATCGTCTCTTCGGCAATCTCTTCAATGGTGGTTGAACTCCTCAAATCTTTCCAGGGGTCTACTCTTTCATCTACCCCCTCACTCCATGATCATAACCACGGATGCCTCCCCCTATGCGTGGGGAGCTCACCTGGGAGATCTACGCACCCAGGGACTCTGGACCCCTCAGGAGTGTCAACATCACATCAATTTCCTGGAAATCAGAGCCATGTTCTATGCTCTCAAGGCCTTCCAGCACCTTCTCTGCCCTCAGGTTCTTCTCCTGTGCACAGACAATCAAGTCGCCATGTACTACATAAACAAGCAAGGCGGCACCGGATCTCGCCTCCTTTGTCAGGAGGCTCTCAGCATCTGGACCTGGGCCACGGCCCACAATCTCTTCCTCAAGGCTGTCTACATCCAGGGCGAACAGAACTCCCTGGCCGACAATCTCAGCCGCATCCTTCAACCTCACGAGTGGACTCTGGACCCTTCAACACTCCACTCCATCTTTGCTCGCTGGGGCACTCCGCAGGTGGACCTCTTTGCAGCGCCTCACAACCATCAGCTGCCCCAGTTCTGTTCCAGACTCTTCTCTCCTCATCGTCTGACCCCAGATGCATTCCTACTCGACTGGACGGATCGGTTCCTCTATGCCTTTCCTCCACTACCTCTGATGTTGCGGACGTTATCCAAACTCCGCAGGGACAGGGCCACCATGATTCTCATCGCTCCTCGGTGGCCTCGCCAACACTGGTTTTCCCTCCTGCTTCAGCTCAGCTCCAGGGAGCCCATTCCTCTTCCTGTGTTTCCTACTCTACTTACGCAGCAACGTCAGTCTCTACTGCATCCCAATCTGTCTTCGCTCCACCTGACAGCTTGGTTTCTCTCGGGCTGACCTCTCCAGAGACCTGTCCGTCGCATTTTGGATGCCTCCAGGAAACCGGCCACCCTCCAATGTTACCATCGGAAGTGGACCAGGTTCTCCTCTTGGTGTCTACTGCATCATCACGATCCCATCTCATTAGCGGTGGAAACTGTACTGGACTATTTGCTCTCTCTGTCCGACGCTGGCCTCAAGTCTACCTCAATCAGAGTCCACCTCAGTGCCATCACTGCGTTTCACGAGCCTATCCTCGGAAAACCTCTCACGGCTCATCCACTGGTTTCCCGGTTCATGAGAGGCCTCTTCAATGTCAAACCACCTCTGAAGCCTCCTCCTTTCGTCTGAGACCTGAATGTGGTTTTATCAGCCCTCATGAAACCCCCTTTTGAGCCTCTTGCCACAACTTCGCTCAAACTTCTCACATGGAAGGTGCTTTTCCTCATTGCCATCACCTCTGCCAGGAGGGTTAGTGAGATGCATGCACTGGTCGCCGATCCACCGTTCACTGTTTTTCACCATGACAAGGTGGTTCTGCGTACCCATCCTAAATTCCTTCCCAAGGTGGTCTTGGCTTTTCACCTCAACCAGTCCATTGTGTTGCCTGTCTTTTTCCCTAAACCCCATTCTCATCCTGGGGAACAGGCGTTGCACACGCTGGATTGTAAGCGTGCCCTTGCATACTACCTTGACCGTACCAGGGCTCACCGCTCGTCCCCTCAGCTCTTTCTGACCTTCGATCCTAACCGTCTAGGTCGTCCTGTCTCTAAACGGACGCTTTCCAACTGGCTTGCTGCCTGTATTGCGTTCTGTTATGCTCGGGCCGGTCTCTCACTGGAAGGTGCTGTCACGGCCCACAGGGTCAGAGCTATGGCTGCTTCTGTGGCTTTCCTCTGTTCCACGCCCATCGAGGAAATCTGCAAGGCTGCCACTTGGTCCTCAGTTCACACGTTCACTACTCACTACTGTCTGGATGCCTTCTCCAGACGGGATGGACACTTCGGCCAATCTGTGTTACAAAATTTATTTTCCTAATGGCCAACCATCCCTCCTCCCTCTCTGTTAGCTTGGAGGTCACCCATGCGTTAAGAATATGCTGCCTGCTTGTCCTGGGATAAAGCACAGTTACTTACCGTAACAGGTGTTATCCAGGGACAGCAGGCAGATATTCTTACGTCCCACCCTCCTCCCCGGGTTGGCTTCTTAGCTGGCTTATCTTAACTGGGGACCACGCTCTCCTCCGTCGGGCGGGAAGGCACTCGCGCATGCGCGGTGCGGCCAACTAGAACTTTCTAGTTAAAAAGGTCCGTACCGGGGCTCCGTCGGTGACGTCACCCATGCGTTAAGAATATCTGCCTGCTGTCCCTGGATAACACCTGTTACGGTAAGTAACTGTGCTGTACTGTGATGGGGGAAAATGTCTCCACACCTTCTGATTCCTCCTATTACTGAAGATTTGTAACACTGAGTAGGTTCTGATCTTTAAACAAAATGTGATGTGTTTAAAAGTTCCCTTTGTATAATAACAGGGTTTAAAAAAAAAAAATTGTTCATTTATTTAAGGAACAAAGTTATCCAACACCCATGTGAAAAATAACTGTCTCCTAAATTTAATCTGTTTTAATTTAGACACGTCATTAGCTTTCATGCAGGAACTTCTCATTTCAAGACCTGCCACATCTCTTTTGGGTTCAAGTCTGGACTTTGACTAGGACAATCCGAAAATGTTTCTTCTCAACCATTCATATGTTGACTGACTTTTGTATTGGTCATGTAACAAGACAATAATCCAAATTATGTTTCAGCTTACGGACAAGTAACCAAACATTTTACTTAAGAATTTCCTGCTACAGTGCATGCATTCATAGTTACTTCAATGATGGCAGTTTTCCAGCTTCAGGGGCAGCAAAGCATCCCCACACAATCACTCTACCACCACCATGTTTGACTGTTGGTATGATCTTTGTTTTATGCAAGACATAATGAGACTTGTGATAACTAAAGTGTTCTACTTTTGACTTGTCTGTTGATAGAACAATATCCCAAAAGATTTGAGGATCACCCAGTTGTGTGTTTGTAAATGTGAGACAAGCAATGATGATCTTGGATAGCAGCAGTTTCTGCCTTGCTACTCTCCCATGAATCTCAATTTTTGCTCACTTTCTTGAGGAGTCATGAGCACTAACTTTAGTTGAGGCTAGAGAGTGCTGTTCATTGGATGTTCTGAGATGTTTTGTGATTTTTTTTTTTTTTTTTCCTCCCAGATGAGTTGTTGCTACACCCTTAGAGTAATTTTGGAAGGCTAACCACTCCGGGGCAGATTTACTGCTCTTTCACGTCTTCTCCATTTAGAAATATTTCCTCTCACTGGTTTAGCAGAGACCCAGCGCTTTGAAATGACTTTACAGTTCTTTCTAGACTGATATATTTCAATAACTTTTTTTTCTCTCATCTCTTCTGGAATTTCCTTTGATTGCATCATAGCATTCTTGTAGAAACATTTGTGCTGACTACATCACTCTCATGGTAAAATTCAACATAATAATGAAGTTTAGATTAAACTGAGCTATAATTTTGCAAATTGACCGTTCAGCTGCTTTTGATGTAGTAAATCATCAACTCCTGTTAAAGCAATGCTGTACGTTTGAACATGTAAGAGACGGTCCTGCTTGATAGAGCTTATGATCCAATCAAAAGATACAAACAGAACAAATAAGGGAATGATAAAACTAACATTGGTAAAAATTAGGAGTTAAAAGCAATCTTGAAAAAGTGAGCTTTTATCCTAGATTTGAATACTGCCGGAGACCGAACTTGATGGTCTAACTCAGACAGTCTTATGCGTATGGTGCAGCAAAATAGAAGGATGGAGTCTAGAATTGGCAGTAGAGAAGGGTACAGATAAGAGGCTTATTTCAGAGTTCCCAAGAAGGAGTATAGTGAGAGAGAAGAGATACTGAGGAGCTGCAGAAAAGTGGGAGCCAATGAACTGACTTGAGGAAAGGGATAATGCGAGAATAGCTCACTTGCGGAACATAAGTTGTACAGCAGAATTTTGAATGGATTGAAGGGAAGAGAGATGGTTTAATGAAAGACCTGTAAGAAATAAGTTGCAGTAATCTAGATGAGAGGCGATGAGGATTTTGGAGTGTGCTCAGAAAGAAAAGGTCAGGAAAAGGAAAGCTACTGGGGGATATTGGCAGAAAGAATTTTATGAAATTAAAATATGGAAATCTACTCAGAATCATGGAAAGCAAGCTGTAGGATTCCACAAGATTCCCCTCTTATATTTAATGTTTTAATAAGTTATTTTGGGCATTTTTTTTGTGTGTGGTCTGTCTGGTTACCCTGGTCCCTCTGCTCCAGTTGCTGTAGTTTCTGGTTCTGTCCGGTCTCTGCAGCCAACTCTGGTCCCTGACTCTGGCTTACTGAGGGTTAGGCCAAAGGCCTGCATTCATTTTCTCACAGGTCACCTGCAGAAGCCAGAACTCTAAGAAGATACTCAGAGATCAGTTTCAGCTAAAAGCCTCAATTGCCCTCTCTCCATCAGGGTGAAGAAATTCCCATTAAATACAATCATCTCTTGCTCTCCATTATCAGTTTCCCAAGGCTACTTTACAATTTATCAATTGTTCCAAGTCCTAAAAATTCCTAAAATGGCATAAAAGATAGCCTTCCTATCAGCAGTTCTCTCCTCTCCATATGCAAACATATGCAAAATAGCTCCTCTTCATTCAAAAGTAGAAATTGTTCTCGCAATTCTAGATCTCAGGGAATTAGTTCAGGTCCATAGTGCGGGATGGAATGCTCCTGCCACTGCCCATGTAGCTTCCTTGACTTGCTACTACCACCCGCTGGCAGGAAGCTGGACCATCCACCCAAGTAATAACAGAGATCTATCAGAACCTAGCCTCAGATCCAAGTTGAGTTTGCATAGGACCTTTTCCTAAGGGAATTCTCCTGGGGACACTTTGTTTCCTGTGACAGGATATATACCCCATCCCACTATGCTATTTATCATCCATCTATGTATTTCAGTAACATATAAAAATATTCTTCCTAAAACTGCTGTATAAACCTGTATCAATTTAGCTGAACTTTGGGATGCTCAGTAGTGTTTACAATTTAAAATTACACTGGCAAAATTGAGATGTTAGGGCTAGGACCAACACTCATTTCTCTTCCTCACCGGCACTGACTTTTAAAAATATCTCTCTTAATTGAATCTGTTTTAAAAAATTTTAGGCATAACAATAGATTCTATACTATTAATAGAGCCTCAGATCAAATTCTTAAGAATTTTCTGGAAGCTTAAACAAGTTTGTAGAATTAGAAAATATCTTTAAAGGGAACATTTTCAAAACTGTTATGTAAGCTTGCATAATAGTTCAGTTAGATCATTGCTATGTAATTTATACAGGCTGCTCAAGGGAAAATTACAGACCATGCAAAATATCTCAACTAAATAGACTTGCCACGCACAAAAATGGGAACCAGTTGCTCCAGGCTCGTTTATTGTTTTAAATTATGCTCTTTTGGTCTTCAGAATTATTCATAGTATGGATTCATCCTATTTATTACCACTAATTTTACTTTTCCTCTTCTTTTAGGACAAAACGCTATGCTAATGAAGTAACTTTTCATTTTTCTTTGGCAGCAGATATACAAGTGATTTTGATATCCAGCTGTTAAGACCTGGCATTCCTTGTTTACTAGTCTTAGGCTGATCTAAAGATTATTTGAGGGTTTTATTTTTAGATTTAAAAAAAATCTAGTTAACTCAGTTTTAAAAGTACAAATTATGATCTTACTATATTGCTCAGGATTTGCCTTAATTTCAATCTTATTAAACTGCATCAAACTATCTCTTTTCGTATTTGTGGTATACAAGCCACTGTATTGTTTGGTAATGGTGAAACCTGGCTGTCTTCAGTCAGCTGAATCTAATGACCTAGCAGTGACACTTTCACAAGGGTGTTGGATGAAGTAATTTAAAAATTGTCATCTCAGGTTCCCTCATACAATTTGTTTAAAGATCAGAAATCATTCAGTGTGACATGTGCAATAATGGAAGTCATCAACTGTGGGAGAGGGACTTTTTCACAGTGTTCTTTTTAAATTCTAGCTGCCACGTTTAAATATATTACGTATATTCAGTACCACTATTCAAGTAGAGACTGCTGCACAGACTGCCCAGGTAACATAGAGGTTCAGTTGCTATAGGTATTTTAAGCCAGCCTTTCTGCTGTCCTAATGTAAAACAGTAGTGGCATAATACTGTTGGCTCTCCTTAGAGCTGGGTGAAACACCCTCGCTCTGCCATGGCAGTTGCCTAATTGGGGGTAATAGTATGACTATGTGCTTATATAAGCACCTATTCCATAAAGGAAA
This sequence comes from Geotrypetes seraphini, assembly GCF_902459505.1. Lineage (NCBI taxonomy): Eukaryota > Metazoa > Chordata > Amphibia > Gymnophiona > Dermophiidae > Geotrypetes > Geotrypetes seraphini. The sequence goes on along the minus strand of NC_047085.1, from coordinate 391,760,815 downwards.
GTAGGCATTTTCTTTCCTCTATAGAACTAGTGTAATCAGGTATATAAAATATGATGCTTGTATGTGATTAGTTATGACCACTTTTATGCCAATAAACCCAAATAGTTGTCTGACCACGTGGTCCAGAATTACTATAAACTAAAAAAAACCCCACCGTGGGAATATGTACTACTGAAATATCTTGTATTATCTTTGTTCTTACATTATATTGCTACAATCAATCTATGTTGTTATAATTATGATTATAAGGGGGAGAAAAAGCCTCAGATAATGGAGCAATTAACCCAGCTGGGTTTAAAGTGTGATCAATTTTCTTACTCCTAGTTAGATCCTAGTCGAAAAAACCACCTTTCCTATTGCTCTGCTATTCATCTAATAAATAATTTAATATTTTAAATTTTTTTTCTTGATTGTATTTTGCTTAAACTTCTTACAGACTGGTATTCAGATAGCTTCAGTAGGCAATAAAGTCACAAACCAGTAACTCAGAAATTTTTATCAGCCAGCAACAGCCAAATTACTTATCTGCTATTTGCTTTTTTATCAGCTGTCTTTCAGGAAATGAGCTATGCTGTAGAACGCTGCCATGCTTTTATCGATGCTGTCAGCGTTTCGCGATGTTGTAACCTCTCCCAATGCGTCGGGGATAATACAAGATATTTTAGTAGTACATATTCCCACGATGGTTTTTTTTTGTTTGTTTGTTTATACTGCTTTTATGCCAGCCATAGAGCTGGCATAATTTCAAAGTTATGGTAATACACATGTAACTTATAGATGCATAAATGTGCGCTTTGCTCATATGTACGCCCAACTGTAAACCACACCTAAAGATGTGTGTTTGCAGAATAGCACATAACATAATTATTTATATACAGCATAAGCCTTAGAGTTCTAAGCGGTTTACAAGGATATAACAAATATAATTTGTAACATAGGGAATAAAAGAATTGAAGAGTTTTTAGCAACAGGAAAAATTATTTTAAATTAGGATTGCTTATTTTGAGAAAAGTGATGTTTTTAAGGATTTTTTAAAATGCATATATAAAGTTGAGGAGTGAATTAAATGGCTCCAGTCTGGGACTCTTGAAGCAGCTTGATAGGCGATGAGCTTGGACACAAATTTTTGTGGGTAATACACTGGTAGAAAGGAAAAAAAGGTCTTGTAGTTCAACCTGGTCTGGAGAAGCAACATTGGTTAGTAAGGTAGGAGAGTAGAAATCCGTTGAGTGCTTTGTAAAAGAGAGCCAGATTTGAAAAGAACTCGGTTTTCCATTTTCAACCAATGAAGTTTTGAGATACAAAGGAAATATGTGACACACATAACTGGCTCATAAGTGTTATTGCCTATTTATAGAATTGCCCCTCAGAAGTTTCAGTGGCACTACATAAGAACATAAGAATTTGCCTCCGCTGGGTCAGACCAGAGGTTCATCGTGCCCAGCAGTCCGCACCCGTGGCGGCCCATCAGGTCCATGACCTGTCATGTTATCTTGATTTAGCCCTATAGCCCCCTTGTTTTTATCTATACACTCTTTCCATACTCTTATCTACCCTTATCTGTATTCTATCCCTCTTTGAATCCCCGTAGCGTACTCTGCCTGACCACTTCCGGGAGCGCGTTCCATGTGTCCACAACCCTCTGTGTGAAGAAGAACCTCCTGGCATTTGTTCTAAACTTCTCCCCTTCCAGTTTCTCCGAGTGCCCTCTTGTGCCTGTGGTTCCCCGTAGTTTGAAGAATCTATCCTTGTCTACCTTCTCCATGCCCTTCATGATCTTGAAAGTTTCTATCTTGTCCCCCCTAAGCCTCCTCTTTTCCAGGGAGAAGAGCCCCAGCTTGTCCAGCCTGTCAGCGTATGAACAGTCCTCCATACCATTTATCATTTTCGTAGCTCTTCTCTGGACCTTCTCAAGTGTCTTTCTTGAGGTACGGTGACCAATATTGGACGCAATACTCTAGATGCGGGCGCACCATTGCATGATACAGTGGCATGATGACTTCCTTCGTCCTGGTTGTAATTCCCTTCTTAATGATGCCCAGCATTCTGTTAGCTTTCTTCGAGGCCGCTGCACATTGCGCTGATGATTTCATGGTTGTGTCCACCAGCACACCCAAGTCTTTTTCAAGATTACTCTCCCCCGGCAATGTTCCCCCCATTTTGCAGCTGTACCTCGGGTTCCTTTACCCTATACCCTATAAAGGCTTCTATGTTAAATGGCTTCTATGTTAAAGCACATTTGCCATTTGTTTGCCCACTCTTCCAGTTTGCTTAGGTCCCTTTGAGGTCTTCGCACTCCTTTGTGTTCCTAACTCTGCTGCAGAGTTTGGTGTCATCAGCAAATTTTATAACTTCACACATCGTCCCCATTTCTAAGTCGTTGATAAATATATTGAACAGCAGTGGTCCCATCACCGACCCCTGCGGAACACCGCTTGTGACCCTCTGCCAGTCGGAGTATTGGCCCTTCACTCCAACCCTTTGTTTTCTGTCGGGCAAGCCAGTGCCTGATCCATCTGTGTACATCCCCTCCCACCCCGTGGTTCAACAATTTCCTAAGTAGCCGCTCATGGGGGACCTTATCAAAGGCCCTTTGGAAGTCGAGATAAATGATATCTATGGATTCCCCTTTGTCCATCTGGCTGTTTATCCCTTCAAAGAAGTGCAGTAGGTTTGTTTGGCACGATCTCCCCTTGCAGAAGCCATGTTGGCTCGGTTTCAGCTGTCCATTTCTTTCTATGTGTTCACAGATGCTATCCTTTATTAATGCTTCCATCATCTTGCCCGGAATCGAAGTCAAGCTCACCGGTCTGTAGTTCCCCGGGTCACCCCTCGATCCCTTTTTAAAGATAGGTGTGACATTCGCTAGCTTCCAGTCCTCTGGTAACTTCCCAGTGCTTAAGGATAGATTACAGATTTGTCGGAGTGTGTCCGCTATTTCCGTCCTCAGTTCTTGGGGACTTGGTACCTGCTATATGATTTAGTCCGTTTCAATATCTGGCCCTGTGTATAAAAGAAGGTATCTTTAATATTATATAGGAGTTAAAATGTGGGGATGCTGAGAAGCTTCTGGATGCAATGAATAGCTTGGGGTACTTGAGGGATGCCACAATTCAGCTGCACAGGCGTCTACTTTGGTAAGAAAGGGGAATTTTAGACTTAAATTGAGACATCCTCACCATTTTTGAGAAAGCAGAACCTGCAATTCATGGCACAAACATTAATTCTTAGTCTTTTGGGCTATTGCAGTTCTGTGTATTCCAAAATATTCACCTTAGAGTTTGCAAATAATTCAAAACTTGGCTGCAAAACTAATTTGGGGAAGGAAACCATGGGACCGAGCTTTGTCGCTTTTCTTAGGAACTTCATCAGTTGCCTGTACTTAGGAGGGCTAAGTTTAAATTACTGTTCTTAAGCTGTCTCTCTTTAGAGGAACATTGGGCAGTTTCAACCTGGGAGAAACCTTCATTCAAGTTGAGCAGGAAATTTTAGCGAACCCAAAGGGATGAGTTATTAATAATGGTCCAAATTCTGTACACAAGACTGGTGATGACAAGCTTCTGTGTCACAAAATGCTTAATGGATCACAAGGTGCAGCACAGAGAGTGAGCTTTAGTATCTTGGGGTTGTCCTTGGCACAGCAGGTTCCTCATAGGAGGCTTTTGAACAAACTTAAAGGGCTGAAGTTAGGACCCAAAGTGGAGAACTGGATTAGAAACTGGTTGACGGACAGACGCCAGAGGGTGGTGGTTAATGGAAGTCGCTCGGAGGAAGGAAAGGTGAGTCGTGGAATCCCTCAAGGTTTGGTGCTGGGGCCGTTCTTGTTCAATATGTTTGTGAGTGACATTGTTGAAGGTTTAGAAGGAAAAGTTTGCCTTTTTGTGGAGATACCAAGATTTGTAACAGAGTAGACACCGAGGAGGGAGTGGAAAACATGAAAAAGGATCTATGAAAGTTAGAGGAATGGTCTAAAATCTGGCAACTAAAATTCAATGCAAAGAAATGCAGAGTAATGCATTTAGGGATTAATAATCGGAAGGAGCTGTATATGCTGGGAGGGGAGAGGCTGATATGCACAGATGGGGAGAGGGACCTTGAGGTGATAGTGGCCGAAGATCTAAAGGTGAAAAAACAGTGCGACAAGACGGTGGCTGCTGCCAGAAGGATGCTGGGCTGTATAAAGGCATAACCAGTAGAAGAATGAAGGTGTTGATGCCCCTGTACAGGTCATTGGTGAAGCCCCTCTTGGAGTATTGTATTCAGTTTTGGAGACCATATCTGTTGAAGGACACAAAAAGGATTGAAGCGGTCCAGAGGAGGCCGACAAAAATGATAGAAGGATTGCGGCAAAAGACATATGAAAAGAGACTGGAAGCCCTGAATATATATACCTTAGAGGAAAGGAGGGACAGGGGAGATATGATTCATATATTCAAATACTTGAAAGATATTTACGTAGAACAAAATCTTTTCCAGAGAAAGGAAAATGGTAATACCAAAGGACATAATTTGAGGTTGAGGGGTGGGAGACTCAAGAGCAATGTAAGGAAATTCTTCTTTACTGAGAGGGTGGTGGATGCCTGGAATGCACTCCCGAGCAAGGTGGTGGAGAGGAAAATGGTGACTGAGTTCAAAAAAACATGGGATGAACACAGATGATCTAGAATCAGAAAATAATATTAAATATTGAACTAAGGCCAGTACTGGGCAGAATTGCAAGGTCTGTGTCTGTATGTAGCCGTTTGGGGAAGGATGGGCTGGGGAGGGCTTCAATGGCTGGGAGGGTGTAGTTGGACTGGAGTGAGCTTTGACGGAGACTTCAGTAGTTGTAACCTAACAACAGTACCGGGCAGAGCTTTAGATCCTTGCCCAGAAATAGCTAAGGAGAAGAAGAACCCTCCCCCAAACAAATTTTTAGATTGAATCAGGTTGGGCAGACTAGATGGTCCATTTGGGTCTTTATCTGCAGTCATCTACTATGTTAGTCTTTGGAGTCTTTTTTGCCACTTGAACAATTTGGGCCTGATTCTATAAACAGCATCTGTCTCGGTAGGTGCCAAGGAAAATGGCACCTACCACATGTCAATCAAAGTTGGTCTCCATTTGTAGAATTACGACCAGCGGCACCTAAATCAGGTTAGGTCAAGGTTTCCTGGCCTAATGTACCTGTGCCTAACTTAGTCTATACCCAAACTCCGCCCCTAACCAAACTTACTTTCTGATGGTAGGCACCTACCAGGTAGCTAACTTCTTTTAATTGTTTTTCAATCAGTTTTAAATGGCACTTTTCAATTTTCCAGAAATCACCAAATCTTCCCAGCATATCAAAACACATTCATAGTACTAAACCATTGAATATTTTTCTAAAGTGTGTAGAATCCTCAGAGGGTCATTTTCTTTTATTTAGAGTTCATAGAAGGATAATATGAGTCAATATCTTCAATGGATCCTTTTTTCTTTGTATATTTTTTAAACTTTTTCTTCTTGTATATAAAGTGCAAATGCAGCAGTTTTTGTGCAAACTTGGCAGTAATAAATGGAAGAAGCATAAGAACTTATCTTATTCTTAAAGTGCATTTATGGGAGCGCCTCCACTGACATGCCATGTTTCAAAATTTTCATCAGGGTCGAGGCTCCCAGCCCAACATTCTAGAAGCACAGAAAATATATGTTCAAAGATCCCATTTAAATCAGAGAACCTACAATACCTTAGTTGCACTAGTAATGTGAATTTATTCAAATATATAAGAAGCAGCTTCATAGAAAACAGTTATATAAAAAAGCATTTTGTAAAAAAAAAGTATTTAAAAAAAAAAAAAACAATCAGCCAGGAAAAAAGCAATTACAGCAGGCTGTTCTCATGTCGCGCTCCAGTGAGTTTCATTCAGAGTGTCGGCGTCTGTCTTTACTTCCGTTTTTTTTAACTGGACAGGCAGCTGATTCCAGTAATCACAGTAGACAGAAAGCAAATCCAAGGGACCAACCGCAGCACATAAAGTGGCAAAAAAAAATCAGAATACAAAAAAAAAACTGAACACAGCAAAAAACGCCGTTTAAAAACAAAATTTAAAACTACCAGGGAGATCCAATCTATCTCTTCATTAAGTCACTAAGGTATTGTAGGTTCTCTGATTTAAATGGGATCTTTGAACATATATTTTCTGTGCTTCTAGAATGTTGGGCTGGGAGCCTCGACCCTGATGAAAATTTTGAAACTTGGCATGTCGGTGGAGGCACTCCCATAAATGCACTTTAAGAATAAGATAAGTTCTTACGCATCTTCTATTTATTAGCAAGTTTGCACAAAAACTGCTGCATTTGCACTTTATATATAAGAAGAAAAAGTTTAAAAAATATACAGAAAAAAGGATACATTGAAGATATTGGCTCATATTATCCTTTATGAACTCTAAATAAAGGAAAGTGAACCCTCTGAGGATTCTACACACTTTAGAAAAATATCCAGTGGTTTATAAGATAGTACTATGAATATGTTTTGATATGTGAGCATGGGTATTGGACGCCAGCGCACTCATAAAGCTGCAGTTGCCAATTACGCTGCTAGCTTTAACTCAAGGTATGAAAAATAACAAAAACATGGAAAATGACCCATAACGCAAGATTCACCAAAATATAATTTTATTGCTTTTATTTTTCCATCATGGACCTCAAAAGCTAGTTGCGTTAGCGGGAGGTCGTTATAGTTGCCAAAATGCTGGCCTTCTGATAACGAACTCTGCTCGATACTTCGAAGCTCCCCAATATATACCTTCAGTCCAGTGTGACATCATTGGCCATGGGCCAATCCAAACTAACAGAGGTGGTCTTTAAATTTAGACAAAATTCCTCTACATGTTTAAAAGTTTCAGAAATCATATTTGTTTTGTTTACATTCATTTCTGAATATACATTAACATTTTATAACATATTTAATATTCTTTTTGTCCTTTTCAAAAAGGTATATTAAGAGAACCTGCATTTAAGTGCTGAGAAATTCTCAGCCTCAGAGAAAAAGGAGGGGCTGTTTCCCCCTTCTCTCTTTGCTGACAGCTTCATGTTACACCTACACAGTCCTAAGCATGGGCTGCCAATGCCCCCCTTTCTATGCTGGAGACTGGAACAGCAGTCTCTGACTAATTATTTCCAGATGCTGTGTTCAGGATTTTTCCTTGGTATTCTTTTTATAAACCATTTATATCACCACATATCACACATTCAGGGACCCCAAACATTCATAGTTTCATTCATACCATGTATTTCATTCATAGTTTCACACATTATATGTATCCCAGGTTGGGATATGTAATCGAATATGCTCTTCCTAACCAGCCTAAGGCACATCTGGTATCAATTAGAACCACGAGGCTAGAAGCGGGAAAACCCTGAACAAAGAGCCAAGCAGAAGACACAGAAAGACAGAGAACCCAAAATGGAGTTACCATCTCAAGATGGAGGTCAGGTACATCCTGATTTTCTTCATGATCTAGCCTAATAGCAAAGTACATAAAAATATTTATGCTTTTCCTTAATATTAATCTATGGCTGCATCCATATTCAGATTTTTATTCACCAATTTTTCGTACGCTTCTATTGGGTGTGGTCTTAACTAAAATTTAAATTGAATCAGGTTGGGCAGACTGGATGGACCATTCGGGTCTTTATCTGCCGTCATCTACTATGTTATGTATGTATATGCTTGTATCTAACTAGAGTTACCCAGAATCATACGAAAATCAGGCGCATTTGTAGAAAAATTCCACAAAATACTGCACTATCATGTCCTGACGTCCATTCCATTACCGTACCATAGACATCACCCCCTACTGGCCACGAGCCACTACTGCTCATATGCTGGGAAGATTTGGTGATTCTGAATATTTGAAAAGTCCCAGATGAAGTTTAGCCAAATAGTGAACTGAGTACTTTTCAATTATCAGCATCAATTAAAAAAAAAACAAAAAAACCTAAGGTACGTGCCTTTTATAGAATCAGTGCCTCAGTGTCTCAGTGCCTCAGTATCGCAATGCTTTGTGTCCTCTAATGTTTCAAGGTTATACCACTCTCAAAAATAATCTGATGGCTTGAACATGTCCTTGCTGAATACATTAATGTTTTAAGAGTTTCTTGACTTGGTGGCATTTAGAAAAATGCTTGTCTGCTGCTCCTGTCAACATGAGAAACAGCAACCAAGTCCAGGCACTGGCTGAGTAGTGCATACTGCTTCTACTTTGTCAAAGGATAGAGTTCCTACGCTTTTCACTATAAACTTTTTTAATAAATGAGGCCCAGTCCTTTGGCACACTTTGGGCTAGATTCACTAAGCAAACCGATCGTGTAACTAAGTTACCGACAGGTCTGCAGGTTTTTTGACAGGCCTGCCTGTCTTTTTATTTCATTTTTTTTCCATGGCACAGATATTTTGCGTGTGGTACACACGCAAAATATCTGCCCCCATAAAAAAAATAAATAAAAGACAGGCAGGCCTGTCAAAAAAATGTGCCCCCCCCACACACAAACATGCCCCCCCCTGAAGAAAAAAGCAGGAGGGATGCCAACTCCTTCTTGCCATCAGCATTTAAAAAAAAAAATGCTGCTTGCAGCATGGCACTCATCGCCCCCCCCAACCCCTATCACCAAAAAGTTGGCAGCAGGAGGGATGCTCAGTCCTTCCTGCTCATTAGGCCTCCCCCTGACAGGCCCACCCCTGGTCGAGCCGGCCTGCCTGCACCCACCCTCCTCCCTCCCCGTACCTTTAAAATAGTTGGGAGCAGGAGAGGTGCCCGGTCCCTCCTGTTCTTTAGGCCTCCCTCAGTGATAGCACCGTCTTCGGGAGCAGAATGCAAAGTCCTGTTGTTTTCCGGGGCTGCTACGCAGTATGGGCCTTAGGCCATGCCCTGGTGCATCATGTGATGCACGTGGAGGGGCCTAAGGCCCTGATTGGCTGAGATGCCTCAGCCAATCGGGGACTTCCTTAGGGAGGAGTCTAAGGAAGTCCTTGATTGGCCATAAACAAACAGGCCCGAGGTGCCTCAGCCAATCAGGGCCTTAGGCCCCTCCCTGTGCATCACAGGATGCACCGTGGTGTGGCCTAAGGCTCGTACTGCATAGCGGCCCCGGAGAGCAGCAGGAGGACTTTGCGCTTCCTCCTCCCGAAGACAGTGCTATCATAGAGGGAGGTCTAAGGAGCAGGAGGGACTGGGCAATCCTCCTGCTCCCAACTATTTTAAAGGTACGGGGAGGGAGGGGGCGGGTGCAGGCTGGCTCGGCCCGACCAGGGGTGGGCCGGTCAGGGGGTGGTGGGAGTGGGACCCTCGCGCCGGGTATTTTTTGGTTCAGGGAGGGAGAAGGGAAGGGGCACTTGTTGGGAGAGGGAGGGTTTTAAAAAAAAAATCTGGCTGATATTTTGCGTGTGTAAAACACGCAAAATATTAGCCTGATTTAAAAAAAAAAATAAATTTTAAAAAGCCAGCAGAGCTGTGACAGCATTGACAGGAGGCTGCTTCTCCTGTCACTACTGTCAGGGCTTAATCTGATCCATGCAGTCAGTTGGGGGCGTGCCTCCGAGTGCCCCCATTTGCATGCAGATGGTTGGCGAATTGGTCAGCCTGCCTGCAATCGCACACGGATCGGATACGGATCGGAGGGTTAGTGAATCTAACTCTTTGTTTGGTGTCGTTTAAAGGATATGTAGCTGTTTCTTATGTGTGTGCAGCACAGACTCAAACTGCACATTGGTATTTGTCATCTGGCACAAGCTGACCCTAGGTAACTGAAGCAAAATTAGGTAGCTGGTTCTTTACATGAGGCAGAGTAGAATTCTGAGTTCTAAGCTTGGAAAGGTCCAGATAATAAATTGATGACCCATCAGTGTGGCTTCATGCAAAATACAATGTTAACTGCTGGTGAGCAATAATCTTATCTAGTTTGCCAGAGAGCTACCTAATGAGCTTTCCTGGGAAAATCAAGCATTATGTAATTTACATTTTTATGCTGAACTTTTTTTTTTTTCTGGTTTTCTTTTTAAGGACATATCTCTTGAAGATATTCATCCTGTTGGCAATGGTAACAATGGCCTGAATCCTTCATCATACTTCCATGTTAATTTTACACAGGCCGTTAGCCAAGATGTAAGTCTTCATGAGGCCATGTTAAGATCTGATCCTGCTCTTAGAAGAAATTCAGAAACCAGGAATTTTTCAAGCGAAGAATCTTTCCAGCAATCAAACTCTAGCAGAAATCCTGAAGCATTTCTCAGTGAGGCTAATCTGACAGGCTTATTCCCCTATGCTGAGAACAGTATTGGAAATCTAACAAACCAAGATCTTCTCTCAGGTTTTGATGAAAACATATTTGATGAAATAAATCTGATGTCTTTAGCCATGGAAGAAGGTTTTGACCCTGTGGGCGTTTCTGAGCTCTTTGAAGCAGACTCTGATTCTGGACTTTCTATAAGCTCAAGCCATAGTCTCTCAAGCACTTCTGATTCATCGTCAACTTCAGCTGGTGAGGAAGGGGCTGTAGGTTATAGCAGCGATGTGGAATCTATTTCATATGATCACCTGGAAAGTGCTGCTGGAGGGCGTCTGCTGGAACATAATAAATGCTGTCGCTTGGAATATCAAGTTGATTCAGACTTTTGTGAAGAACTACTGTTTGAGCATGTCCATCATAATCATACTTACAGTCTACTGCCACAACAACTGAAGTCGGGTCCAGAGCAGTGTCATTTGTGGTCTACAGAGGCGTGTAAATTAAAAAATAGATGTGACAGAGATGCCGACAAAATGTTCATTCGTGATGAAAGACGTGCAAGAGCTCTGAGAATTCCATTTCCTGTAGAGGATATTGTCAGCATGCCTGTTGATGTGTTCAACAACCTTCTTTCTCAATACTACTTAACAGACATCCAAATATCTGTTGTTCGTGACATCAGACGAAGAGGTAAAAACAAGGTTGCTGCTCAGAATTGCCGTAAACGTAAACTAGATGCAATTTTGAACCTGGAAAATGACGTGTGCCAGCTTCAAGCACAGAAGGCGAACCTGCTAAAGGAAAAAGCCCAGTGTAACAAATCAGTGAGCCAAATGAAACAAAAGCTCAGTGATTTGTATCACAGTATTTTCAGTTGGTTAAGAGATGAGCAGGGCAGACCTGTAAACCCCAGTCGGTATGCTCTCCGCTGCCACAGTGATGGCAGAATCTTTATAGTGCCTAGGGGAGCATTCAAATTAGAGCATAAAACAGAGGAACAAAAGGAAAAGAAACAAAAATAAGAGTGAAGAACAGATTTTCTCCCTTGCCTTTGTCAGAGGCTGTTTCAATGGGGGGCACTTAATTGCACAAATACAACAGGGCCTTGTGTGTGAGTGTGTGTGAAGCAATGAGCACACAAAGGCCAAGGCACGTTACACTAATTTCTGTGTGTATTCAGGTAGCAGTTATTAATTAGATATAATTTAGTCACATAAAATGGTGGTTTATGTGTGGAAATAGCTTGTTATATAATTGGTTGAACGTCCTGTGGGTAAATGTTCCATTTTGTGCACTTACCTTCAGCAAGCAGAGCATTCTGGGGTGGAGTTTGAAGTTATGCTATTTTAAAATTTTCACAAGGATGTGTATAAAATATGGAATGCCATGTGTATTAAATAGCAGGTATTAATATAATATGTAGGCATTTTTAGTGGGATAATTTTGAGAAGGAACATAAGCACATACTTTTTCTTTATAATTGGTGCACAGATTAGGTGATCTATATTTTTTATTATTTTTTTTAATTTTAAGCATTTAAATAGTGTCTTAACACCCTCAACTGCTACTGCTTCCAAATAAGGTACAAGCTGCTCCAAGTGTTCCAACAGGTTCAGCTGTAACTGGAATTGTGGAGGGTGATCTTTCTGTTCCTTTCTGTGCAACAATATACACAAGGTAAAGAACATAAATAATTTTACAACAAAATCACCATGCCCTACCCTGCTCCAAGTACTTCTGCTTTTCACCAGAAATAAAAGTGCATGCACTATGGAGATTGCATGTATTTTTGCCTGCATGGGGGCTGGGGGGCTGATTCCTGCAAGTAAATGGACAGAAGAGAAAACTATTGAAAATTGCCTTCCAGTTAGGTTGCCCATGTTATCCATCACCGAGATCCAGTATAGTGTTATAAAATCAAATGCTGTATACAGGGTAATACATACAAATATATTGTCACCTGGAAGGTAGAACCCTCCGAACTACAAAGTGACCTTAGATTTTACTTTTTATATGATCATCACTGGACCACATTTTAAAAATCCAAAAACAAGTTTACAATTTTTGTTACTTAAGAACTATATTGCTGGATTATGTATTTTTAATTTATATATTTTCTTTTCCTGTAGCAGTTAAAATTATGCTGGATTTTTTTTGGTAAAATTTTACTTTTCAGCTTTTTCTGAAGAGATCCTGGAGGCTGCTCAGAATGTAATTTAAGGATGTAATTTTAAGCAAACTGGGATTTCCTACTTTTTATTTTTAATGTGACTTCCTTTTGTGCACCCTGAAACCTACCATAGGGATGTATTTGGCGCTCTAAATTTTGAGTTACAATTTATCTGAATTGTTTGATTTTACAGAATTTTTGTCAAGGAAAGAATTTGCTGTAGTATTTCCAAGACTTTTTTCATTTTCTAAACTGATTCAAATATGGGTAAAAGTATTTTAAGAGGTGCAGTTCTGTATAGCTAAATCATTTTGCCATTGTTAAACTACTGTTATACTGGAAAGTATAGTACTAGAACTTCAATATACTCAAGGAAATGACAACTGATTGGTTGGAATGATCATTAAGCGTACTACCCAGAAGCTTCGCTAATTGAACTCATGGGAGTGAAGAATTGGACAAGGTGACAGAAATTTAAAAGGAGGTATTATAAATCTGCTAAAACACTCATTTTTTTCTACTAGAAGATAGATAATACACCCCCCCTCCATATTCGCTGGGGTTAGGGGCAGAGCCGGCCCGCAAATAAGGAAAATTTGTGAATAATTTTTGGGCCGACTCTGACCCATCCCTGGATCTTACCTAGTGGTCTAGTGGTGATGCAGGGCAGGAGCGATCTTCCTGCACTCCTTCTCCATGCAGAGCCATGCTGTGAGTTCCTGTGGTCTCACGAGACTAAAACGGGAGTTTCCGTTGTAGTCTCGTGAGACCACAGGAACGCACAGCATGGCTCTGCACAGAGCAGGAGTGGAGGAAGATCGCTCCTGCCCCGTATCACTGCTAGACCACCAGGTAAGGTCCATGCTCCTGGGGCAGCTGCCCGCCTCCGATCGCCTTCTCCAGTCGCTCCCCTCCTTGCCCCAATCCAAATTCCGGGCCGGTTCTGGTCTATGCCAGCTGCCTCCGAGCGATTCTCTAGGGGGGTGCCTGGGAAACAAAAAATCACGAATACTTGAAACTGAGAACAGGGAGGGGGAAGTATAGTACCAAGTATATTTCTGGTCTACTTTGAGTTGTTGCTTTATGCATGTTTATAACCATTTTCATATTAACTCAAGAATCAGTACTTTTCCATCATTCCTATTTAGCACTTGAATAAGTAGTATTAGAACAACAAAGTGGGAAACCTGGTATACAGTAGCTATGCATGTAGCACCCATTGTACAATAGTTTGAGTAACATTAGAAACAGAAAAAGGCATGCAGTTATTAGTTTTGTTTGCAGAGTGTGAGTTAGGTATATCTAACAGTGTATATCTGACAGTGCAGAGATGGAACTACTGTCTAGCAGCTCTGAACCTTAAGAGGACACCCCTTAATAGACCCCCAGCAATTCTATCCAGAGGCAAAATTGACACTGCTCAGTTCTGGAATGAGGTGCTTGAAAGGCTAGAGACAGCTCCAAACAGATAATGATAAGCTCATCCTAAAAAATCTCTCTTGAAGCATCGCCCTTGCCTAATGCCCTGGCTGGCTAGCCAACCCCCCAGCCCCAATCAACCTGGCTCACCTCCTAAATGACGACAAACTGATTTTCCATGAACATATCAATAATATAGTTAAATCTTGTTTCTATAAACTGCGACTAATAAGATCGATCACTAAATTTTTGGAACCTAAATCTCATAACATTCTCATCCATTCATTAGTCATAACAAAGATTGATTACTGTAATTCTTTATTACTTAACATCACTCAAAAAGAAAAACGACGTCTTCAAATTATTCAAAACACCGCTATTAAATTGATTTACAATGCAAAGAAATTTGATCACGTTACGCCCCTATTTATCGATGCTCATTGGCTTCCTATAAGCCACCGTATTTTATACAAGGTATTGCTGCTTATATTTAAAACTTTACTTTATATGAGCCTCAGTTTATATCAAGAATGTTAATTCCTTACAATCCCATTCGCTCACTAAGATCATCCTCCCAAAATTCATTAGTCATACCCTCCCTGAAAACAATAGGAATAAGAATTGCAGACATGTTTTCTGTCATGGGCCCACAATGGTGGAATTCTCTTCCACAATATATTACAATCGAAAGAGATTTACATTCTTTTAAAAAATCTTTGAAAACACACCTTTTTAAAGACACTTTTAATTCTTAATATTATTTAATCTTTTCTTAGCATTTTAACTTTTAATCAAACCCTTTCCCTTATGTTTTTTTTCCCATATTTGTTTTCCTATCTAAGACAGATGTAATCTTTTCCCTTTCTTTCCCTCCATCTCAAGTTTGTCTTGTCTTAAATTTGTTATTGCGTTTTAATTTTGTATCTCTATATTTTGTTTTATTTTGTACATCGCTTTGTAAACAGATTTAGCGATAAATCAAATGTTAATAAACCTTGAACCTTGAATAAACCTTGATTTACTTCATCATGGATAACTTCCACCCCATATAGGTCAAATAGCACTCACCTCAATCCCCAAGGCCTCAAACGACCTAACAAATCCGGCAAACCTCAGGCATCCCCATACTCTCCAAACTCCTTGAAACACATGTAAGCAAATAACTCTCAACCTATATATTCTGCCCACAACACAGCACGGAGCTGCTGCTACTACTAATCTTAACTACCAAGGTCAAATAATTACTGAGCAAAGGACATCGAGCCATCCTCCTTCAATTCGATAATTCTGCAGCATTTGATGAGGTCAATCACCAACTACTCCTGAACACACGCAATGAGATAGGCATCACGGGCAGTTTTCAACTGGTTCAGAGACTTTCTACAGAACAGGCACTACCTCATCCGGAAAGACAAATTCTCAAAAAGCTGGACAGCCTTCTATTGCATTTCCCAGGGATCCTCCCTCTTTCTTATATTTTACAATGTATTCATGAGCTCACCTTCGACAACAATGAAAGCCTGCTATCATATGCTCATTCCAATAGAGTGCAACACAATACACATCCCTCAGAGAATCACAAACATAGAAAAGATACAAATATGGGCTACACTCAAAAACCTCAAACAAAACACAGCAAAACAAAAGCACTCTGATTTTACAGCTCCCTGCAAACTGTCCCAACAGCTATCACCTTACCCATAGGAACTAATCTTGATATCAACAAAACCTCCAAAATACTTGGGGTCATACTAGACACAACCTTCTCCTACGAATCCCAGATCTCCCAGCATATGAAAAAAGATCTTCTATAGCATGAGACAACTTTCACAGTCATCACTTTGTGACACAGATGCTGGTACTGTCCTAGCTTAGATTATTGTAACTCACTTTACGCAGTCATTAACTCCACCCTCACACAGAAACTTCAACTGATTCAAAACACGACAGTACAGCTAATCTTCAAGCTGAAAAAATATGACTCCATCTTGCCATATTTCACAAAACTCCACTTGTTACCAATCAATGCTCGCATTAGATTCAAAATATCATGCATAATGTATATCTTAAATGTGAGCTCAGCTACTCCTCTCATAAACCTCTTCTCCAACTCTATCCAATTCAACCAGAAACATTAAGAAACTCCTCTTTATCCTTCCATCCAAAGGAATAAAATTCAAATGCATATTCAGCACACTTATCACCTACCACTGGCGACGGTTTGAGAAGTGGTTTGATATTGAAGTCTTTTCGTGAATCTGGAAACAAGATGATGAGCAGTAGACAATGACACGAGGACAAATTTGTCCCCATCCCCACAGGAACTCAATTTCTCTGTCCCATCCCCATGAGTTTTGTCGCTGTCTCTTTCCCTACCCCATTCCTGTAAACTCTGCCTTAACTGCACAAGCCTTGAACACTTATGATTTTAAAGTGTGCAGATGAGGACAGAGCTTGTAGGAATGGGGCAGGGACAGGAAAAGAACGTGCAGGGACGGAAAAATAAGTTCCCATGGGGACAGGGGAAAATTTGTCCCTGTGTCATTCTCTAATGAGCAGTCAAAGGTTTACTGTTGACTGGTCCATGAAAAGCATTGATAGCACTAAGATTAACTGAAGTGGTTTTAAGACCCAAGTTGGATAAATGTAGAAGATAATCCAATACTGAAGATATAGAGGAGGATGAAGCATCATGATGATGAAGGGTACGCCATGTAGAAAACAGTGTCCACTTGTGTTGGTAGCACTGCTGTGTAGAAGGTTTTCTGGATGCTTCCAAAATGACCTGGACAAGATCAGAAAGAACAGTGTCAACTGAGGTCATCCTGAGAGGTACCAAGTTGTCAGGTGCAAGGACCGTAGATTGGGATGTAAAAGAGATCCTTGACTCTGTGAGAAGAGATGGAAAGAGCTGCAGGGTTATTAGTTCCTTGACATTGAGCTGAAGTAGAGGGAAGAACTGTGGTGGTCTGGGCCACCGAGGGGCTTTCGGAATCATGGTGGCTGATTCTCGTTTGAGCTTGACTAGCGTCTTGAGAATGAAATGAATTGGTGGAAACGCATTTAAAGGAATTTGCATCCTATCCAGGAGAAAAGTATTCCCCTCTAGACTTTGCAGAGAGTATTGTCTCGCACAGAATTGAGGCAGCTTGTGATTGTGGAGGAATGTAAACAGGTTGATCTGAGGAGTCCCTCAAAGAAAATATCTGCCGCAAGACCGTGGAGTTGAGTGTCCACTCGTGTGGTCAGAGAAATCTGCTGAGTTTGTCAGTAAGAGAATTCTTTTCTTCTTGAGTATAGACCGCTTTGAGGAATATGTTGTGAGCAATAGCCCAGTTCCAAATCTCGGCCTCTTGAGAAAGAATGAGAGAACCTGTTCCTCCTTGTTTGTCATACATTGTCACTTTGTGCGTATTAGGAGGACTTAATTGGATATAATGTGTTAAAGTTTTAAGAGCATTGCGAATGGCCCTGAGTTCCAAGAGACTGATGTGGCATTGCTGCTCTTGGGTAGACCAGTGACCCTGTGTGCGAAGACTGTCCAGATGAGCTCCCCAAGCATACTTGGATGAGTCTGGTCAGAACTTTCTGATGTAGAGGGATTTGAAACAGCCCTTTGGAAAGATTTGAGAAATTCATCCACCAGAGATTGATGAAGTGAAGATGTGTCTGTAATCTCTCGTGAGAGTGGGTCGAGAGCTTGAGACCATTGAGATGCCAGGGACCATTGAGGGGTCCTGAGATGGAGTCTCGCAAAGGGGATAACATGGACTATGGATACAATGTGAGACAGTAGTATCCGCCTGGCTGAAATGGACGGAAGGGGATAAGCTTGGTTGCAAAGTTAAATCAAATTCTTGTCTTTGTTGAGGTAGGAATGCCGAGTTGAATAGTGTTGAGCAGTGCCCCTATGAATTGTAGAGTTTGAGAGGGTTGAAGTTGAGATTTTGGAAAGTTGAATCTCAACTGCTGAAGAAACGGGATTGTTGACTGTGTTGCTGAGAGCACCCCTTGAGGAGAGGCATTAGCCAATCGTTGAGATAAGGAAAAATTTGGAGTCCTTGAGCCCTTAAAGTTGTTGCCACTACTACCAGGCACTTGGTAATACTCTGGGCGAGGATGCCAGGCCGAAGGGCAGAACCTTGTACTAAAAGTGTTGATGGGCTACTTGAAATCTCAGAAATTTCCTGTGAGCAGGATGAATTGGTATGCGTGTATAAGCTTCTTTTAGATCCTGGGTGCATAGCCAATCTTGATCTAAGAGGGGATATAGAGTCACCAAGGACAACATTCAAAACTTTTCTTTTATTAAATATTTGTTCAAGTCCCTGAGGTCTACATTTGGACATAGACCTCCCGTCATCTTTGGGATGAGAAAATATCAGGAGTAAAAGCCCCAATTCTTTTGAGCAGGGGGTACTATCTCTATGGCATTCAGAAGAAGAAGGGATGTCTGCTGAGGGTTTAAAGAAGACTCTCTTGGAGGATGATTTGGAGGTCTAGTGATGAAATGAAGAGAGTAAGCCTCTTGAATAACTGAGAACCCACAGGTTGGTTGTTATCGGCATCCAGTGTGGATGGTATAGTTGGAGTCAATCTCAAGAGGTTGAGAGAAACAGCGGCTATGCTCTCCATGAACATGTCAAAAAGACTGAGCATGTTTTGAGGAGCTGCTGGTTGAGATTTTTGAGGCCGCTGTTGCTTTTGCTTCTTCTGAGGTGGATGGGAGACAGAAGGTTTGGCAGAAAATCGCTTCTGATATGAAGAGGGAGGCTTAGATGACTGTGAAGCCGAGGGAGGCTTAGCCTTTGTTCTGACTATAGAATTCCAATTCTTTTCATGTTGAGTCAACTTTTGTGTGGCCACCTCAGTAGAATCACCAAAAAGTTTTTCTCCCAAAATGAATATTAGCCAATCTGTTTTGGAGGTTAATGTCCATATCCGAGACCCTTATCCACACTAGGCATCTCATTGTCACTGACATCATAGATGCTCTAGATGACAACTTGAAGGCATCATAAACAGATCTCGCCAAATACTTTTTGGGAGAGTGTTCAAAAGATGTGAAATTCCTGAAGAGGTAGAAACATAGAAACATTGAAAATGATGGCAGAGAAGGGCCACGGCCCATCAAGTCTGCCCATTCTAATGACCCACCCCCCTAACTTCTTACCCCAAGAGATCCCACATGCCTATCCCATTTTCTCTTAAAATATGGCACGCTGCTGGCCTCAATTACCTGCAGTGGAAGGTCATTCCAATGATCAACCACCCTTTTGGTGAAGAAATACTTCCTGGTGTCACCATGAAATTTCCCGCCCCTGATTTTCAGCGGATGCCCTCTTATGGCCGTGGGTCCTTTAAGGACAAAGATATCATCTTCCACCTCGATACAGCCCGTGATGTATTTGAACGTCTCAATCATGTCTCCCCTCTTTCTACATTCCTCGAGTGAGTATAGCTGCAATTTACTCAGCCTTTCCTCATACGGGAGATCCTTGAGTTCTGAGACCATCCTGGTGGCCATTCGCTGAACCGATTCAGCTCTCAGCACATCTTTTTGGTAATGTGGCCTCCAGAATTGTACACAATATTCCAGATGAGATCTCACCATGGATCTGTACAACGGCATTATGACTTCGGGCTTCCGGCTGACGAAACTTCTATGGATACAACCCATCATTTGTCTAGCCTTGGATGAAGCTTTCTCCACTTGATTGGCAGTTTTCATGTCTTCACTGATGATCACTCCTAAGTCTCGTTCTGCTGCAGTCCTAGCTAAGGTCTCACCATTTAGGGTGTAAGTTCTGCATGGATTTATTCTGCCTAGGTGCATGACTTTACACTTTTTGGCATTGAAGCTTAGTTGCCAAGTCGAGGACCAATGTTCCAGTAAGAGTAGGTCCCGCGTCATACTGTCGGGCTTTTGTCTACTATATTGCATAATTTGTCGTCATTGACGAATAATGTTATTTTACCTTGAAGCCCCTGAGCCAGGTCCGTTACGAAAATGTTAAATAGGATCGGGCCCAAGACCGAGCCCTGCAGCACTCCACTGATCATCTCCGACGTTTCAGAGAGGGTACCGTTCACCACCACCCTTTGAAGTCTACCGCTTAGTCAGTCTTTGACCCATGCAGTTAATGTTTCACCTAATCCCATCAAACTCATCTTGCTCAATAACCTGCGGTGTGGGACGCTATCAAAAGCTTTACTGAAGTCCAAGTACACGACGTCCAGGGACTCATCCATATCCAGCTTTCTTGTTACCCAGTCAAAGAAGCTGATTAGATTGGACTGGCAGGAATATATTTGTCAAAGGAAGGTAATTTATGTACTAGATGTTTAAGATAACAGAACAGGTAGAAATTGTAATTAAGGACTCTGTTTACCAAAATTCTATGTTGGCAAAGGCAACGTTCAAATTTGTCCATAGTCCAGCCTTTGCGCCCTGGTGGTGCTGAGGCATAGACCCTTGAAGTAAAAGACTTTTTCAAGGTTGATTCCACAAGTAATAACTGATGTTGAAGTTTTGGTTTATTAAACCCTGGAGAAGAAATAATTATATAAATAGAATCACTTTCTTGGATCTACTGTGACAGTCAAGGGTGTTTCTCAACTTTTGTGAAATGTCTCTGAGAATACCATGCAGTGGTAATTTGAGGAGCTCTTTGGGAGACTTATCATAATCCAAGGCTTCCAAGTATTCATCACTGAAGCCTGAGTCAGCTTCCAGTTTGACAAGCAGGTCTTTTACTAGCTGCCTAATATATTTAGTAAAAGACAGTCTTTCTGTAGGAGATCTTGTCTTTGGAATACTTTTATGAGGAGATGCTTACGAGGGGCTATCATAAGTCTCAGTTGCAGAACCAAAGAGGTCACCACATGATTCAGACTGTAAATCAGAATCATAGAGCTTTGGAGAAGCTGTGTGTTGAGGGGATCGCTGCTTTTGATGAGTTTGGTACCGATCCAAGGAAGATGAGAAGCTCTCTTGCACTTTGGCGTGTGTCGAGGGAATCGATGCTTTTGACGAGTTCAGCACCGATCCAAGGAAGATGAGAAGCTCTCTTGCGCTTTGGCGTGTGTTGAGGGGATTGATGCTTTCGACGAGTTCAAACGTCAAGTAGAAGAAGTCGATGTCTCGAAGTAGTGGGTCGGTACAGCAATGGAGATCTGGACCAGTGATGATATAATTGATGCCAGGAAGTAAAACGTCGAGAATTGATGATGACTTGAAAATTCATGTCGACGTTCCGAAGGATAGCTGACTGTGGTACTGTGGGGCCTCATACAGTATGCTCAGACTAGGCCGGTACTGAGGGAGTCGATGTAAGCACTGGTGCATGGAGTTTGAAAATATCACCAAGCTCCCTCTGGAAAAACTGATAGAGCTTCTCCTGAAATGAAAGCATTGGTACCATTGGCTTATCTGCTGGTACCATTGGTGCAGTGGCTTATCTCGGAAAGGGTGACCTACCTCGAAGAGGATGCACACCTCAAAGTAGAGGCAAGTTGCAATAGTGGAGAATGTGGGCATCGCTGCTTGGTCTGCATCAAGGGACTCGATGTTGTTACGACCTGTGACGCTGTTTGGGAAGCTGGTGGCTTCTTAGCTGGCTTCCCTGATGTTGCAAAATCTCCCGATGTCGATGCAGGAATCTTCGATGTCGATGGTTGCGAGGTCTTTTCAATGTCCATGGCCGCACCGAACTTCTGCTGAAGCTGATAGAAACATAGAAACATAGAAAAAGCGGCAGAAAAGGGCTATAGCCCACCAAGTCTGCCCATTCCAAGTATCCCCCCCCTGAATTTACTCCCTTAAAGATCCCACGTGAGTATCCCATTTTTTCTTAAAATCCGTTACGCTACTGGCCTTTATCACCTGGGGTGGGAGTCTGTTCCAATGATCCACCACTCTTTCGGTGAAGAAGTACTTCCTGGGATCGCCATGAAACTTCCCTCCCCTGATTTTCAGCGGATGCCCTCTGGTGGTTGAGGGTCCCATGAGCCAGAAGATATCATCTTCTGACTCGATGCGTCCCGTGATGTACTTATACGTTTCAATCATATCTCCCCGTTCTCTTCTTTCCTCAAGTGAGTACAGCCGCAACTTCTTTAGTCTTTTTTCATACGTGAGATCCTTGAGCCCCATGACCATCCTGGTGGCCGTTCGCTGAACCGACTCGATCCTCAGCACGTCCTTTCGGTAGTGTGGGCTCCAAAACTGAACACAGTACTCTAAGTGAGGCCTCACCATGGCTCTGTACAACGGCATCATAACCTCAGGTCTCCTGCTGACGAAACCTCTACGGATACACCCCATCATTTGTCTTGCCCTGGAGGAAGCCTTCTCCACTTGATTGGCAACCTTCATATCTTCGCTAATGATCACTCCTAGATCGCGTTCCGCCGTAGTTCTAACCAAGGTCTCACCATTTAGTACATAAGTTCTACGGGGGTTTCTCCTGCCCAAGTGCATTATCTTGCATTTTTTAGCATTGAAGCCTAGCTGCCAAGTTTTTGACCATTGTTCCAGCAGCAGTAGGTCGTGTGTCATATTATCAGGTAATAAGCATCTACCTACTATGTTACAAAGTTTGGCATCGTCGGCGAACAGTGATACCCTTCCTCTAAGTCCTTTCGTCATATCTCTTATGAATAAATTGAATAGGATCGGACCCAGGACCGATCCCTGCGGCACTCCACTGATCACGTCCGATGCTTTGGATGGGGTACCGTTTACCACCACCTTCTGAAGTCTACCGCTCAGCCAATCCCCAACCCATGTAGTTAGAATGTCTCCTAATCCCATCGATTTCAGCTTGTTCAGTAATCTTCGATGAGGGATGCTATCAAATGCTTTACTGAAGTCCAAGTATACCACGTCCAGTGACTCTCCGGTGTCCAGTTGTCTGGTAACCCAGTCAAAAAAGCTAATCAGATTAGATTGGCAGGATCTACCCCGGGTGAACCCGTGTTGGTGTGGATCACGCAGTTTTTCTTCATCTAGGATTGTGTCAATATTCTGTTTGATCAGTGTTTCCATGAGTTTACACACTAGACGTGAGACTCACTGGTCTGTAGTTTGCTGTCTCTGTCCTGCAGCCCTTTTTGTGGAGTGGGATTACGTTGGTTGTTTTCCAGTCTAATGGGACCCTTCCTGTGCTTAGGGAAAGATTGAAAAGAACAGATAATCTAATCTAATCTAAATCTTGGGTTTATATACCGCATCATCTCCGCAGATGGAGCTCGACACGGTTTACATGGTTAGGGAAGGAACGGAACTCCAGTGGAATTATATAAGTATGAGATAATGGTTCTGCCAGGACTTCCCTTAACTCCCTGAGCATTCTGGGGTGTAGGTTATCTGGTCCCATGGCTTTGTTTACTTTGAGTCTTGAAAGTTCGCCATAGACACTACTGGGCGTAAATTCGAAATCTTGAAACGGGTCTTTCCGGTTATCTCCCGTCTGCAGCTGTGGACCAGCTCCCGGCGCTTCGCGGGTGAAAACTGAACAGAAGTATTGGGCTTTGATAGAGCACTTCTGTAGGGTGGAACACCGGGTGCAAGTCTCCACCCAGTTTTCAGGGCCTAGACACTGTAGATTCTAACTATGAGGATCGGTGAGGGAAATAGACCTCTTGACACCTATAGCACTTTTAAAAAACCATTAACGGTTTTGACGTGGATGGGAATATGGCTTCAGCAAAATTAAATTCAATTTTGCCTGAGGACTCCCCCCTCCCCAAAGGTCGAAACCGCTGAGGACCCAAAATATTTTTTTACACCGAAAGAAAAAATTGATATACTAGAAAAAGACAAAAAAAATTGAGAAAAAAGATGCAAACTGAACAGAGTTCAGTCAAAAAATGACTTTGTTCTGCAGAAAAAGAACTGAGGAACTGCAAGCCTATGGCGGGCGGGAATGCACTCACGAATGCGCTGTGCGGGCAGTCGTGAAGTTTTAAAGCTTTCTGTACTAGTGAGAATATGCTGCTTGGTTGTCCTGAGATAAAACAAGGTTATTCAATTCTGGACCTCAAGGTCCACAGACAGGCCAGATTTTCAGGATATCCACAATTGAATAGGCATGAAAGATGGTATTTTGTTTAAGTGCTTTGAAAATGAGCCCCTTTTATAATGTTAAGTGTATACAATTGAGCACTTTGTCCATGTTCAAAAGCTAAATAAAGAGATTAAAATTTTAGCATATAAATATATAGTTGAGCAACTCCGTTATTTGAGAATTAATCCCTAGAACTTTTTGCTATTGTTCATTACCTATAGGCCACAAAGGAGCACTGACCTGCTCTACTAGAGAGGTAACTCTCTAGTTACACGGTAACTCATTTTCTCATCCTGTCCCCGCAAGTTCTTTTTCTGTCCCTGCCCCATCCTCATCTGCACAAGCCTCAAACATTTTAAAATTATAAATGTTCAAGGCTTGTGCGGTTAAGGTAGAGCCAGAGCACAGTACAGGGGTTCAAGGAAGGTTTAGATAGATTCCTAAAGGATAAGGGGATTGAGGGGTACAGATAGAAGTAGAGGTAGGTTATAGGAATAGTCAGGGACCACTTCACAGGTCATAGGCCTGATGGGCCGCCGCGGGAGCGGACCGCTGGGCGCGATGGACCTCTGGTCTGACCCAGTGGAGGCAACTTCTTATGTTCTTAGCTTACAGGAATGGGACAGGAACAAAACTCATGGGGATGGGATGGGGAAATTGAGTTCCAAAGGGGAAAAATTTGTCCCCGTGTCATTCTCTATACTCTACCTCTTTTTGAGCCTGCTTGTGTATTCTAAATATCTGTGGGACAAATTAGTCACTGCAGAGACAGTGCTAGAACCAAGTCATTTTTTGCCACTTCTGCTGCCCTCACCATCTGATTCATCCCTTTTAACTGTGATACCTTTACAATATTTTACTCCCTCTCCCCCTACCTTACCTAGTTGCTTCAATGAAGCCTCCTTGGGTCTTCTCTAGATGTTATACTAGCCTTACTTTTCAAAAGCTCTATATCTGCTTTCTCCCCCTTGATTCTTGATTTGATTAATCTCTGTCCAACCCAGGGAATTGTTCCGCAATTGTGGAAGCATTTGCTGATTAGACCATGCGTAAAAAAGGACTTGGCTGTTCTCTACCTGTTATCTTTTGTTAGATAGCAAATTTAGCAAGGAAGGTTCACTGATAAAGTGTGTTCTGGGACAATACCTTCCACCTAAAACAGGATTTGTTAAGGTAATAGTACTGAAACAGAACTTGTGGCTATAAGTCAGTGTTGCTCAACTTCTTCAAGCCAAGTACACCCTAAGGGCTCTTTTTACTAAGGTGTGCTAGCATTTTTAATACACGCTAAAATGCCACACGCTAGCTGCTATCGCATCCTTTTAAGCAGGCGGTAATTTTTTGGCTAGCGCGTACTAATCTTGTGTGTGTGCTAAAAATGCTAGCACACCTGAGTACAAGGAGCCCTAAGTGTAATAAATATCAACCAAGTACCCCTACCCCCATAATAACAGTACTAATTGTAATGCAATTTCTTACATCCATTTTTCATATACACACAATATAATGTTAATACATAATGGCAACCACAAAGCACACAGCATGCAGAGAAAATGTTAATTGTTTATATTTGGGGTGTTCTTTTTCAAAGAGGTCAAGGCAGATGACTTTAAAATATGCAATGATACCTCAGTAACAACTATAGACAAATATAGTGTAAAATATAAACAGCAGATATACATAAATTCTCAAAACTGACACATTTCAATCACTAAATTGAAAATAAAATCATTTTTCCTACCTTTGCTGTCTGGTGATTTCATGAGTCTCTGGTTGCACTTCCTTTTGACTTTGCATTCAATATTTCTTTCCGTCTCCTGCGTGCTTCCTCTTCTCCAGACCTCATTCCTTTCCCCAACCAACATCTCTGTTCCTCCATGAGTCCAACTTTTCGTTCTCTCTCCTCCACCCCTATTGGAAACATCTCCCACTCTCACTGTCCATCTGTCTTGCGAGACCTAGGCATATCTCCCACCCCTCTACTGTCACATCCAACATTTCTCCCTCTCTCATCCCCCAGATCATGTGCAGCATTTTTCAACACTGCCCACCAGCCTCCATGTCCATTTCTCCTATCACCCCTCTCCAGCACAATGCCACCTCTCCATCCATCACTATGTCCAACATTCCTCCCTCTTGCAATCCCCTTCAATCTATCCCTCTATTCCCTCTCCACCACCATATCCAAAATTTCTCCCTCTCCTCTCCCCTCTAATTTTCCTTTCCCCATGTGCCACTGTCTTTTCCTCACTCATACACTCATCCCCAACAATTCTGTTCCTACCCAACAATTCTGTTCCTACCCATGTCCCCTCCCTTCCATCTGTGTTGTATTTGTGAAATTGGCGACCAGGCCACGTACTCCCCCCCCCCCCAAAAGGCGGCCCATCGTGTGTTGAGAAATACTGCTATAAGTAACAGCGTGGTGTTCCTCAGGGGTTAATACTTGTGCCTTCTTGCTCCATTAACTACATTTATTGAGGATGTTAGTATTACCCCCTTTTTGTATGCTGATGATATTCAACTAGTGATGGCCCATATTTGGGATACAATCATTCAGAAGCTTTCATGGGAGGTGGCACAATAGTTAAAGCTACAGCCTCAGCACCCTGAGGTTGTGGGTTCAAACCCACACTTCTCCCTTTGACCCTGGGCAAGTCACCTAATTTCCCCATTGCCCTAGCACTAGAGAATGACCCGGTGATGAAGCCGTGGCTACCCACTGAAATGGGGAGGAAAAAAACCATGGGTATGGGGACAAGGCATGGAGCGGTGAATGGCCTTGTCTCTGCAGTTAAGTATTTTGTACGTGTTGCCTCACTTATCACCCCTCCTGATTGCACGGTCCAGAAGCACCGTCCTTCCATCTCCCTCCCTTCACCATTGGTGGAGAGTTTCATTTTTCTGTCTCCGAGTGGCACGAGCCTTTAAACAAGTTGCGTGCAGCTGCCTGAAACTTCTCCGACACAACTGGAAACAGGAAGTTGCGTCTGAGAAGTTTCAGTGCAGCCACACACAACTTGTTTAAAGGCTCGGGCCACTCAAAGAAAAATGAAAATCACCAGGGGAGGGAGGGGGGCTGCTGGACAGTGTGAAGGGAAGGAGAGGAATGGATGCTGAAGGGAAGTGGGGAGCAGATGCTGCATGGAAATGGGTAGGAGGGGCGAAGACGCTGAAGGAAAGTGAGGAGGGGAGAGCACATACTGGATGTAAGGAGGGGATAAAGAAAAAAGGGTATATGCAGAATTGGGAAGACATACCAAATTTGAGGGGAGGAAAGGAGATGCTAAAACCACCTGGGGGCGGGAAGGGAAGAGATCCCAGGGGGGAGGGGGGGTGCCAGACCAATGGGGGGGTGGGGGGGGGGTGGAGGTGGAGGGAGAGAGGCACAGTTTCTGGTAGAAGCATAGAAATAGAACAGATTTCATATGATAAGAGGCAGAGAAGGCAGCCAGTGGATGGAAGGAATAGAATGATTAGATGAGGAAAGCAGAAACCAGACAACAGAATAGAAAAAAGTTTTTTTTATTTTTGGGGGACAGCGGAAGATCTCTTCCTCTAATGCAGCAGTCAGAACTTTGATTTATAAAATGACAATTACACAGAATATTGTTTCTTTTTATACGTTAAAATAATTTCAGTATAAAACTATTCAAGGCTTGTC
This sequence comes from Geotrypetes seraphini, assembly GCF_902459505.1. Classification (NCBI taxonomy): domain Eukaryota; kingdom Metazoa; phylum Chordata; class Amphibia; order Gymnophiona; family Dermophiidae; genus Geotrypetes; species Geotrypetes seraphini. The sequence continues at coordinate 391,733,241 of NC_047085.1, read as the reverse complement.
CGGATGGGATCAGATAGTTTGCGGGGACAGGACAGGGACTGAGCTGATGGGTACGGGGCCAAATATTTTCCCTGTCATTCTTTACCTGGTACATTAGATAGATTGTGAGCCCACTGGGGCAGAGAAAAATGCTCAAGTACCTAAATAAATTCATGTTGTAAACTATTCCGAGCTCCCCTGGAGAATGGTATAGAAAATTGAATGAATAAATAAATCCTCTTGGATCTCCAGTAAACTAATTTTACCCTAACAAAATCTGAAGCTGTATGGTTTTTCTAGTTGCTCAACACAGACTCCAATTCAATCAAGTTTTGAGACTGTTCATTCTCTGGGGCTTATAATCAACCGCCCTCTTAGTTTCTTACATCTCAGAGACCATACAAATATCTTTCCATGCTCGGGCAAATTCAGTCATTGCATCCTTTTTTGGTTGATTGAAGGTATTGATTTCATGCTCTCATGAATCACTAGTTTAATTCACTGTAAGCAGCCTGCCCTTTGTATGCTACCCATAGGCTGTAATTGAGTCAGAATACAGCAGTGAAACATTTTGTAGGGTGAAAAAAATATATCATGTGACATTTGCTTCAAGCACAACATTGGTTGCCGATCACTTGCAGAATTCAAAGTCCATCTAACAGATAGGACTACTAGTTGGTGGTGTTGGTCCCTTTATGCTCTGGTGTGTTTTCTCTGCGCTACTAATTAGAGAATGACACGGTGACAAAATTCATCACCGTTCCCGTCCCCACGGATAACCGTGGGAAACCATCTTCATGCCATTCTTTAAGGAAAGAGGGAAGAATCAGAGTATGAATGGCCACAACCACTGACCCACAAGCTTTTCTTTGAAGAATGCTGGTGTAGGACTGAGGTTGAAATAGACACTAGAAAATGACATGGGATTATTTCCCGCGGTTATGGGAACGGTGATGAATTTTGTCACCGTGTCATTCTCTACTACTAATATTAAGCTAAAGGTCATTCCTTCTATTTCTGTCATACAACTAATTTCATCTTATTCTCTGGCTTTTTCGCTACCTGGCTCCTACTCTTTGGAACCACTTTCCACCTGCTTACATTTTAAGAGATCTGACAAGAAATTCAAGGTATGCTTAAGACTTGGTTCTTTGAGAGGATGCACACATAGTCCTAGCATTAGATTTTCCATTTTGGGGAACTTATTTGCTCTGTGTTCACTATTGGTTGTGCAAAGGAAATATTATTGTGCTATGCTACTCCTTCCCTTTTGTTTTCCTCATTGATGTGTTTTGAGAGTTATGGTTGTGGTCTGTATATCAGCCCTGATGTTTTTGGATGGTGATATAGCAAAAGCCACTAACTAGATATCAAAATTATCTGCAGATTCATCACCAAGTATCACTCTAGTGATCTTAATCACATTGTGCAAGATCAGGGCAAGCTGCTCATCCATAATCTTCACCAGCAACATTATATTGGTTTTAGTGAGGTACACCTATATGTAATAGTTAGTGGCAGACATACCACTATTATACCATCTGGGCATGGAGATTTGTAGCCTTTGGCTATCCAAGTGTGTTTGAATTGCTTTAGTCATTAGTTTACCCTTTCACTAATAGCACCATGAGCCAACAAAGTTTGGGAATACTGTTGTAGAGCAATTAAGAGGTACTGAACACATCTGGCTTTGGCTTCCTGATTGAGGCTATTCACAGTAATGCAAACTCTTCTGGATTTTCTGAAATGGGTATCTGTCCACTCGGAACTGGCCTAATATGTGGTTACTGCCAGTCTGAATTTGAGCCACAGCCTAACTGACACTTCCAAGGAACTAGTAAGTGTAGCAGTGGTTAAAAGCGACAGCCTCAGTACACTGTAGTTGTAGGTTCAAACCCACATTGCTTCTTGTGACCTGAGTACCTGACTAAACTGTTCTGAGCTCTCCTGGAAGCACAGTATAGAAAATTGAATAAATAAATAGTACAATCTAAGCCCCCTAAACTCAAAATTATTTGAAAAATGGAAAGGCAATGCACATGATTAGTTTGTCTAGCATATAGCTAGATATATAGCTGCCAACATCTATAACTGGCACTGGCTGTAGTCCTAGATATTCAATGCCAAGCTAAATTTGAGCACTGGCATTGGAATAGCTGCTTAGATGTTAGCTGCTAAAACATATGTGGTTAAGTGCAATATTCAGCCCTGAACTGTATAAGCACCTAAACTGGGATGCATAAAAAACTGGCCTATCTTTAGTTAAGGGCTGAATATCAGCACTTAACCACATAAATGCCAATGGCACACCTACAAGTTAGCTGGCACTGTGAATATTCAGCAACACTTAACATGTCAAAAGCCACTGAATATTTGCAGCTAGCCCTGGATAAGTGATTTAATCAGCCAGGAGCCTCTTTCAGCCATTTAAATCTTTTAGTGTAGTGTCTACCCACTATTCAATCTGTACTTTGCTTAATATTCTTATCTTATGTGCACAAAAAACACTGATTTGGAAACAGAGCAATTCAGAACTGCACAAGGTAATTTGGTTTAAAAAACAATGCGTCTTGTTTTAGGGTGCTTTGCTCCCATTCTTCTTTTTTTTTTTTTTAATAAAATCGGTTATCTCCTGTTCATAGACTATTCAATGTTATTAATGCAGCACTATGAACAGTAGTGTTAATATAAAGAAATGAGCAGTGGTTCTGTATTGTGTTCCATATACTTAAATAAAGCCTATGGGTCCTCCAAGTGTCTTTAAAGCTGTAGTTTTTAAAAGTATTTGAGTGTGTAAAAACAAAACAATAACAATTGCATCTTTTCTTAATCATAACTAACAATAAATCAGTACCCAATATCTTCATAGGCATAATTCTACTCTTAGCACTCACCATAAAATTAGATCAGGGCAGCCTCTGAGAGTGGGGATTTTTGGAATCCACAGACTTAGATCCTGTGATGTATATAGGTACAAGTCTTAACTTTGCTATGTGCAGTGTGAATAACAAAAAGCCAAAACTTGAATAACTCAAAACTTGAAAATGGAGGTCAAAATAGCACTAGAGAGAAACCTTGTTGGATTTAGGGAGAAATTATAATTTGCCTGCCCATTTCATTTTTTAAAATATATTACACATCAATGAAGTACACAGAAGATTGAAAATCATACTCTACCAACACCATAGAAATTCAAAACAAGGAAAAAAACCCAGACTTTGTTCTCCTATTTCTGTTTGTTGGCTTCTTGTGTAAAGAGCATAAAAAAGTTGTTTTTACCCTGGTAAGCTCTTTCCAGTAGATAGGTGCAGACATACAGATGGGTTATTTCCCCATAAACATGTGCAGCTACAGGAATCCACTCTCGATTTTGCACTCTGCTTTACTTCACTGGGTTGAGAGGCAGAAAAAAAGAGCTAAAAAGGAGTAATCAGTGATCTCAGCACATAGTCACACAGACTCTGTGTGCCTTTATGCTGAGCTCCATGCCTACGTGACAGACTGTTGCTGATTTGTGGGGAGGTGTCAAGTGCAGGCTAGAGCGGGTGGACAGTCCTCCTCTGACTCCCCCCCCTCCCGGGACAAACCCAAAATGAGTTAACTTTGCCAGGCCTGCCACAATCTGTGGCTCAGAGCTGAGTGGGGATCGGTGGATGGTGAGGGCTGCTGAGCCGGAGCTGCAACCTGGGATCTTGGACTGCAGCAAGTGAGGATGAAGAGCCGCTATCAGAATGATCCAGCTTTCTGAAGCCCCATGGATGGTCTGCTCTGTCTACCCAAACTTGCCATTTCTTTCCCTCACTCTGGCTCTTATGCCACTTATTTCCTAGTCTGTCATTAATTCTATCATCTTTTTCTCTCATCATTCAGAATTTCCCTCTGCTCCCCTTCTATCCAGCATCTGCCCCTCCTTTCTACACCCTGTCACCCCATCCATCATCCACCCATTTTTCTCTCCCCCTTCAGCCCAGTATGAATGGAGGACCAAGTAGCAGCCTTACAAATTTCCTCAATAGGTGTAGATCTGAGGAAAGCCACAGAAGCTGCCATTGCTCAGACTTTATGGGCTGTGAAGGGGTAATCCAGCCTGGGCATAGCAGAAAGAGATACAAGTCGCCATCCAGTTGGAGATGGTGTGCTTAGAGATAGGAGGCCCCAACTTGTTCAGATCAAAGGAGATGAAAAGTTGAGGAGCAGTTCTGTGCAGTTTGGTGCGTTCCAGGTAGAAAGCCAAAGCACGCTTACAGTCCAGAGTATGAAGAGCTGATTTTCCAGGGTGAGAATGAGGCTTTGGAAAAACACTGGAAGAACAATGGATTGGTTGAGATGAAATTCCGAAACAACTTTAGGATGGAATTTGGGATGAGTGCGAAGCACCACCTTGTCATGATGGAACACTGTAAAAGGTGGATCAGCTACCAAGGCTTGGAGCTCACTGACTCGTCTAGCAGAAGTGAGACCAATGAGGAAGACAACTTTCCAGGTGAGATACTTCAGATGAGCCTTGTGAAGTGGTTCAAAGGAAGGTTTCATGAGTTGAGAAAGAACACTGAGGTCCCAAACCACTGGAGGCGGTTTGAGAGGAGGATTGACATGGAAAAGTCCTTTCATGAATCTGGAAACCACAGGATGAGCAGAGAGAGGTTTCCCTTGAAGCTGCTGATAGAAAGCAGCAATTGCACTAAGATGGACTCGTATCGATGTAGATTTGAGGCCAGAATGAGAAAGGTGCAGAAAATAGTCCAAAACCGAAGACAAGGAGGAGTGTTGTGGCTCATGATGATGAGAGAAACACCAAGTAGAAAATCTGGTTCACTTTTGGTGGTAGCATTGTTGAGTGACAGGCTTCCATGAAGCTTCCAAGACGTCTCGCACAGGTTGGGAAAACTGGAGAGGAGTTATGTTGAGAGGAACCAAGCTGTCAGGTGTAGAGACTGCAGGTTGGGATGAAGCAGAGATCCCTGATGCTGTGTAAGTAGCGAGGGAAAAACAGGTATGGCTCCCTGGAGCTGAGTTGAAGAATCATGGTGGCCCAGTCTGACTTCAGCTTGGCTAGAGTCTTCTGAATGAGAGGGAATGGAGGAAACGCATATAGGAAGAGATTCGTCCAGTCCAGAAGAAACGCATCTGCCTCGAGGCGCTGAGGAGTGTAGATCCGGTAGCAGAACTGAGGCAGTTTGAAGTTGGGGAGGGGGCCGCGAAGAGGTCTATCTGAGGCGTTCCCCACTGAGTAAAGATCTGATGAAGGAGCGTGGAGTGAAGAGCCCATTCGTGCGGTTGCAGAAGGTGACTCAAGTTGTCCGCCCCCTGAATGTAGACAGCTTTAAGGTGTTGTGGAGAATCGCCCAATCCCACACTTTCAGAGCTTCCTGGCCGAGGGAGGCCAATCCCGTCCCTCCCTGTTTGTTGATATGAATGAGGACAACCTGGTCGTGAATCAGATATTGAAAGGCATTGAGAGCGTTGAAGATCGCCCTGAGTTCCAGGAGATTGAGGTGGCACTGGCGGTCCGTGCTGGTCCAGTAACCCTGGGTGCTGAGGCTGTCCAAATGAGCCCCCCAAGCATAAATTGACGAGTCGGTCGTGAGGACTTTCTGGTGATGGGGCGCGGTGAATAGTAAACCTCTGGATAGATTGGAGGATAGCATCCACCAACGAAGAGACTGTTGCAAAGAAGGAGTGACCTGGATGTGTCGAGACAGAGGGTCGGACACCTGCGTCCACTGAGATGCCAGGGTCCACTGAGGAATCCTGAGGTGAACTGTAGAGGCCATGTGGCCTAGAAGGATCATCATGTGTCTCGCCGAGATGGACGGGCGGGAGGACACCGAGTGACAGAGGTAGAGGAGAGCTTCCCGGCACGGAGGAGGGAGGAACTCTCTAAGTTGGGTAGCGTCCAGGACAGCTCCGATGAAGGGGAGAGTCTGGGAGGGCTGAAGATAGGATTTTGGGAAGTTTATCTCGAATCCCCGATGCTGCAGCAACCAAATCGTCTTCTGGGTCGCGAGGACGACTCCCTGAGATGTTGAATCCTTGATGAGCCAGTCGTCCAGGTAGGGGAACACGTGGAGGCCATGGTTCCTGAGTGCTGCGGCCACTACTACCAGGCAACTTGGTGAAGACTATGTAATGAGGCCAGGCCGAAGGGGAGCACTCGGTATTGAAGATGAAGATATCCCACCCTGAATCTGAGGTATTGGCGGGAGGCCGGGTGAATGGGAATGTGAGTGTAGGTCTCCTTGAGATCCAGAGAGCATAACCAGTCATTCTGCTTGATGAGGGGATACTGGGATGCTAGGGTCAACATGCAAAATCTTTCTTTGACCAGGAATTTGTTGAGCACCCTGAGATCCAAAATGGGGTGCAGATCGCCTGTCCTCTTCGGAACAAGGAAGTACCGGGAGTAGAAACCCTTGTTCTGTTGTGACAAAGGAACCGGCTCGACAGCCCCGAGCTGCAACAAGGCCTGGGCTTCCTGAAGAAGGGCGGTCTGGGTCAAATTAGAAGGAAACTCTCTGGGAGGGTGTTCTGGAGGAACTTGATGGAACTGAAGAGAGTATCCCTCCTTGACGATGGAGAGGACCCATAGGTCAATGGTGATAGTCGTCCATCAGTGGTAAAAGTGATGGAGACAACCTCCAATCGGTGCAGCAACTGAGAATGGAAGAACGACAGATGTTATGCCCTCTATGAGACAGTCAAAAGGGCTGAGGAGCCTTAGGGACCTTGATGGTTGAGGCTTCTGAAGCTGCTTTAGGGAATGCTGCCTGTTCACAGGCTGTCGGATGGGTGGAGCCTGTTTCGGAGGATAACGCCACTGGTAAATCAACGGGCGTGATGAATGAGGAGGAGCAGGCTTGGGCTTCGGACGCAGGATGAACTGAAAAGACTTTTCGTTGTCTGAGAGCTTCTTGGTTGCCGCCTCGATGGACTCATCGAAGAGGTCGGTACCAGCGCATGGCACATTGGCAAGCCTGTCCTGGAGATTGGGGTCCATGTCGATGGTCCTGAGCCACGCCAGCCAGCGCATGGCCACCGAGCATGCTGTAGCCCGAGCCGAGAGCTCGAAGGCATCGTAGAAGGACTACATCAATTGAAGCTGGAGTTGGGACAACGAGGCCAGAACCTCCTGGTACTCAAACTGTGCTCTGGGGTCCAGATAGGGCATGAACTTCTGGAGTACCGACAGGAAGAATTCAAAATATGTGATGAAATGGAAGTTATAATTCAGAACTCTGGAAGTCATCATGGAGTTCTGATAAATTCTCCTGCCAAATCGGTCCATGGTCTTGCCCTCCCTACCAGTTGGAACGATGGCGTAGACCTGGGAGGTGTGAGACCGCTTCAGTGAGGACTCCACCAAAAGGGATTGATGGGAGAGTTGGGAGCCATCAAATCCTTTGTGGTGAACCGTGCGGTACCTGGCATCCAATTTTCCCAGCACGGAGGGGATGAATAAGGTGTTTCAAGGCACTGCACAAAGGTCTGGTCCAGCAGCTTGTGTAAGGGAAGCTTGAGGGATTCAGCTGGAGGTTGAGGAAGGTGCATAGTCTCCAGGTATTCCTTCAAATATTTAGACCCTGTGTCCAGGTGTATGTCTAAATCAGTTGCCATCTGCCGGAGGAACGAGGAGAAGGACAGCTGGTCAGCCAATTCAGGGCCCCGAGAGGGACTCGAGGACATCGAGGCCTCTGGATCCAATGAGGACGGGGATCGTGGTGGTGATAAAGACCCCAGTGTCCTCAAGTTCCGGCATCGGAGGGGGTGAAGTAGCCGGTGGTGAATACTCAAGAAAAGGCTGCTTCTGATGAGGCGAGGCATGCCTGGAAGAGTGCCTCGATGAATGCCTCGAACGATGATGCGAACTGTGCTTGGAAACTGGCCTCGATGGACGAAGCGAGTGGGTCTTCGCTGAGGCCCGCAGAGTGGATGGGGCTGGAAGTGGTTGATCGAAGCAGAGGTGGTTGGCTGGGCTCGCCCCAAGAAACTTGAGCCCTGGTTTCGGCTCCAATAGAGGAACTCGCAAAGACTCTGCTCCTTGCGACGCATGCATCGATGCCAGACCAGACACTCGCAGAGACTCTGCTCCCTGTTGAGAGTGTGTGTATCGCTGAGGCACCGGAGGCGGCTCGACCTCGCGGGAGGCCTCCGAGTGCCCAGGCTGGATTTGGGAGAGAAGCTTGGGCCCCATGGTGGTGAAGAGCTCGATGAATTCCTTCTCCAGTAAGGTCTGGAATGAGGCCGGCAAGGATGGATCCGCACCAACAATGGGACCACCTGCACGGGCCTCGTGCTCCTTGGAGGCAGTGTGTGAGTGCTTGGGCTTGGAAGCCTTGGGCCCTTTTACCACTACAGATGGAATGGGCTGCTGTGCTGACCTGAAGAGACCGAGGAAGGTATCGCAGCAGGCGCTAGAGTCTGAGCCAGCACAAACGAAGCAGGCTTGAGGAGACTCGAGGCCGCAGAGGTGGGAGACTGGTGTGTGAGGTCAAAGGCGAGGGTCCCTTCGATGAGGATGGGTCCACTGAGTACTCAATGAACAGTGACTCCCACAGGACGCAACGACGCTTGAAAGCATGTGCGGTGAGTGTGGAGCAAGGCCGGCATGATTTTGGAAGGTGTTGAGGCCCGAGACACCGAAGACAGCGTCGATGAGGGTCCATTAGCGAAGTCGCACGCTGGCACTTGGCACACTTTTTAAAACCAGTGATAGGCCAGGACATAGGCCGGAAAAGCTCCGTCGCAAGATCCACGTGGCCTGCCCGGTCGAACGGAAGAATTTTTTTTTTTTTTAAAAACAATAAAGAATGACGAAAATCAGCGATTAAGAGAAAAAGAACCCAAAACCGCGGACTTTAGAAGGCACAAGTGAAAAAACTTCACGCAGAGTCGAAGACGGACTTCTCGGCTCCGCGGAAAAGTAAGAACTGAGGAGACGCGCATGCGCGGTGCGGGCGACTCGAAATTTTGAGTTTCTTCAAGCAAGACTGCTTGTGAGACGTCCACATCGGGGCTCCGTTGGATCACTTCACCCATTAGTGAGAATACCTGCCTGCTTGTCCTGGGATGTTCATTTGAAAAGATTTGTAAAGATAAGAAAAACAAAGTATTTTCATACAAGTGTTTGAAAGACTGTAAAGACATTTATTTATTTATTTACTTTTGTAATCAAACTTGGAGCGTTAGCAGCACTAATAAAGTTGCAACGACTGAAAAATATACTTTGGTTCATCACTAGGGGGCGCAACTCTCTTCTTGAAGAACTCTATACCTCTGAGTGACTTTCAAACGTGACAGTTGCAATCCTGAAGTTTGGTTACCAATTTGAATGAGAAGACAGTTCTTTTATTTGAACTCTAATATTTTTCTGACTTCCACTAATATTTAACTATTAGTACCCCAGTGACATTATAAAGAAATTATATTTTTCCTGGGATAATGACATTTTCACATCAGGCCTGACATTTTCACATGCCTGATCTTAACACACTGGATGCAAGGAGAAAGTTTTTAGATACCTAGGTTTAACATCTCCAAAAATGAGGTTTGAATATTGCGCATCTTGTTTTATGCCATTGAACAGCAGTTCAAAACCAGCTTCTCACAAAACTTACGTCATATAACTAGCCATCACTAATTTTCTTCTGGTCAGTTCAGAAACAGTACCTAGTATCAACTGGTCCCATACACTCAGGTAAGCATTCTACACATATGTTCAGTTTCAGACTTGTCAGCCCATTCAAGAGGGATTCTTCATTAGCCAATAATGGACTATTTTCTGCAGCATTCTTCATCAATGCCAAAGCATATGAACAAACTTCCGAAACTTAAGTGTGTTCCATAATTGTTTCAATTTGATTTTATCAAGGAAAGCCATAGAGGACCAAAAATGACTAGGTAGGGAAGCTTTTTCTCAGCAACCAGGGAATGTTAATGCATTTGAAACTGAAGCAGAATCGAATCTTTCATTAAATTATATAAACGAGGTATACTGAATGCAAGTATGCAATTACACAAAGTGTAAACATTTTATTATAAAAATCATAAAAGCAATGCACATTGGCAATTTTTTTTTTAATTAAAAATAAGGTAATGTAAAAAAATATTTATCTGTGTAGATCACATTTTATATTTTAATAGTTTTCAGAATTTCTGTTCAAATGTTCTGGATTATTCATTCCTTCCACTTCAAGCTTATATTAGTTTACAGTTTTGAAAATAGTGCTTCTTGATATGCCAGTTCTGACATCAGCCTGCCAAGTGGGAGAAAAAAAAAAGCGAATTACTTCAAATATACATCTTGAATGACTAAGAACACATTACAAGACTCAAATTATGCATTCGCAACTACAATGGAACCTTGGTTTACGAGCATAATTTGTTCCAGAAGCATGCTTGCAAACCAAATTACTCTTATATCAAAGCAAGTTTCCCCATAGGAAGTAAGGGAAACTCGCATGATACGTTCCCCCCCATGGCCAGCGGTGCTGCTTCCTCCCCCCCCCTGAAAACCGGCACCCCCTACTCCCCTGCCCAAACAGCATTCAGTCTTACTCCATCTGGCACTGGCACACAGTCCACAGGACGTGCCGGTGCCAGAAGTTCCTGCCTCTTGCCTGAGCCTTGAGCATCTGCGCATGCTCAAGGTCTTCTGGTTCTTGCCCCGTGGAGCAGTGAATGACCTTGTCTCCGCAGTTAAGGGAGGGAATGCACACAGTCACTGATCATGTGCGGGGCCCCCTCCCCTCCTTCCTACCAGCTGCATCTATCTCCCTCCCTCCCTCTTACCTTTGTGGTGCGTTTTACTTTACAGTGTAATTTGTTCAAGCCGCCATAGCCTGCCTGAAGTTGCGTGTCTGCGGGCGGAAGCTTCTTTTCTGATGCAACTGGAAGTTGCATCAGAGAAACTTTCCGCCCGCAGACGCATGCAACTTCAGGCAGGCTCTGATGGCGTGAACAAATTGTACTGTAAATTAAAAGGCGCCATGAAGGTAAGAGGGAGGGAGATGCTCGGACCGCTTGAGGGGTGCTGAAGGGTAGTGGAGAGGGAAGGGAGTGGAGTGGTGGAAAGGAACAGACACAGGAGGGTGGAGAGAGGGAAGGGGGGAATGGAAAGAAACAGACGCTGAAGGGAAATGGGCAAGTGAGAGTGGGGAGAAGATGCTGAAGAAAAATGGGGAACAGAGTGGGAAGAAGATGCTGGAAGGAAAGAAGACAGATGCCAGACTATGGAGGGAGTGGAGGGAAGAAGATGGGTGCCAGACCAATTGTGTGTGTGTGTGTGTGGTGGTGGTGGGGGGGGAGGTAGAGATGGCATCAGATGAATCCAGAGACCAATGAGATAACACACATCTACCAGCAGGTGGAGATAGAGAAACTGATTAACAGTTGGTCCTATTGGCTGGCACACCTCCTGCATCTTCAGTATTGCTCCTTGCCCAAGCATCCGTAACCATCAATATGCTTAGCATGTAAAAAACTTCTTTCCCATAACAAATTTCAAAAGGTAATAATACAGAATACAACTATCAATAATAACAGACTTCAAAAGTTGCAAAAGAAAAAACAGACTGTCAATATCCAGAAAGGGTGGGCTCTGGATTCATCTGCTGTGTCTAAAGGAAAGAAAATTAACAGGTAAGAACATAATTTTTCCTTCCTAAGCAACAGCAGCAGATGAATCCAGAGACCAATAGGATGTAGCAAAGCAATCCTCAATCTGGGTGGGAAGCAAATGCTGCCTCCGCAACAACTGAAGCACTAATCGCTGCCTCCGCAGGCGCCCCCCACATCCAACCGGTAATGCTGAGATAAAGTATTCTTGGAAGACCATGTAGTCGCATAACAAACTCCTCCAAGGAAAAAACTTCAGGACTATGTCCAAGTAGCTGCCATTGCTCTGGCTGAATGGTCATGAAGTTCTTCTGCCAACCGCTTCCCTTCCATCAAGTAAACGTAAAGAATGTCCTCCTGGACCCTTCGAACGATGGAGGCTTTGGATGCTACCATACGTTTGTCGCATCTCTTGAATACAAAGAGGAGATCTAAATGACTAAAAGTCGTTAGAAACCTACAGATTGCAGAGAATGCTAAGCACTCTAAGCTCGCCTCCCCAATTCCTCCTCCCAGGAAGGAAGGAAAAGTGAGAGTGGCATAAAAAAAAGGATGACATCACCTTAGAAAGAAATTGTGGTACCGTCCGAACTGACACCCCAGAATTTGTAAATAAGAAATAAGAATCCCCGCCGTTCAAGGCCTGCAACTCTGAAAATCGCCAAGCTGAAGCCATGGCCACAAGAAACACCGTGTTCAACGTCACAGCCTTTTAGAGTCTCAAAGACAAGGTTGAAATGAAGCCTTCTGTAAACTGCGAAGAAGTATCTTAAGACTGTACTCTGGACAGGGCTTCTTAAGAGGTGTATGAATATACTGTACTCCTTTTAGGAACTGAACTACATGAAGCTGAGAAGTGAAGAGCGAGATACCTAGCCCTTGTAACAAGCTAAGATTGCCACTTGAAGCTGAAGGGAATTGAACTCTAAGCCCTTGGCAATATGCTTGTGCCAAAAAAGAAAGAATATAAATCATAGAACTCTGGAAGGGTGCCAATGTTGAGAAGTACCCAAGAAAGGAAAAGCCTCCAAACGGAAGCATAAGCCACAGGTGAACACGTCTGTATCACCTGGAGAAGAGAAGAAATAACCTACTTCGTATAACCCTTACACATCAGCCATGACTTTTCATAAGCTAGGTCGTAATACCAAAATAGGACGAATATCCATGTTGATCTGACCCTAGGTGAGTAAATCCGGAGATACCAGGAGTCTGAACAGTTCGGCCGTCGAAAGACTCATCAGATCCGCATAGCAAGGATGGCGCAGCCAATCAGGAGATTCTCTAATTACTGTACCCTGAAAGTGAGCTTGAGATGGCAAGTCCATCCAATCATCAGCCAGGGGAAAATACTTAAAAAGAGAAACCAGAGGCGAGAAAGAAGCAACGCTGCTACCCCCTCTGACTGCCACTCCCTGCGTCTGCTGAAGAAGCTAGGAAGCTTTGAATTTCGAGACGAGGCCATGAGATCTAGTTCTAGCAGATCTCACCTTTATACAAAGAGCTGGAACGCCTGAGCAAATAGTTCCCAATTTCCAGGATGTAGAAGATTTTACTACTACTATTTATTATTTCTAAAGCGCTGAAAGACGTACATAGAGCTGTACATTTTAACATACAATAGACGGTCCATGCTCAGATTTTGTGGTGAGAAAGTCTATCTAAACCCTTTTCCTGTCCTGTAAAATGATGCACTGACAGAAGAGGAAGATGAGATTCCACCCACTGAAGTAGAACCATTACTTTACTCATCAACTGAGTACATCACGTACTTTCCTGGCTGTAGAGAAATACTACTGTCATAACACTGTCCTGAAATACCACTGTCATAACACTGTCCTAAAAGACCTTTATCGTCATTCCGGAGGAATGGTCTGAAACGGTAGCCTGACCATGCTTCAGTCCAGAAGAATGAACGAGTACTGAGTCTCCTAATACCAGACTCCTTGCGCTGAGGCACTGAGCCCCCCAACCCGACAGCCTGGGTGAATTTGAGCCAGTCCAGCAAAGACCGAGGCATGCGTTTGAAAAGATTAATCTCGCTGAGCCACCAAATTATATTAGAAACATAGAAATAGACGGCAGATAAGGGCCACGGCCCATCTAGTCTGCCCACCCTGATGACCCTCCCCTACCTTTGCCTAGTGAATAGAACCCACGTGTCGATCCCATTTGGCCTTAAAATCAGGCACGCTGCTGGCCTCAATCACCTGCAGTGGAAGACTATTCCAACGATCAACCACCCTTTCGGTGAAAAAGAATTTCCTGGTGTCACCTCGTAGTTTCCCGCCTCTGATTTTCCACGGATGCTCTCTTGTTGCCATGGGTCCCTTGAAAAAGAAGATATCTTCTTCCGCTTCGATGCGGCCCGTGAGATACTCGATCATGTCCCCCCTCTCTCTGCGCTCCTCCAGCGAGTATAGCTGCAGTTTGTCTAACCGTTCTTCGTATGGGAAATCTTTGAGTCCCGAGACCATCCGGGTGGCCCTTCTCTGAACCGACTCCAATCTCAGCACATCTTTGCGATAATGTGGCCTCCAGAATTGCACACAGTATTCCAAGTGGGGCCTCACCATGGATCTATACAATGGCATAATGACTTCCGGCTTACGAAACCCTTGCGTATGCAACCTAGGATCTGTCTTGCCTTGGATGAGGCCTGCTCTACCTGACTGGCAGCCTTCATGTCCTCACTGATGATCACCCCCAAGTCCGGTTCTGCTACCGTTCTTGTTAGGATCTCACCATTAAGGGTATAAGTCTTGTATGGATTATGGTTGCCTAGGTGCATGACTTTGCATTTTTTGGCATTGAAGCTAAGTTGCCAGGTCCTAGACCAGCGCTCCAGTAGGAGTAGGTTGTGCATCATGTTGTCGGGCATTGAATCTTCGTCCGTTGTGCATTTGCCCACTACATTACTTAGTTTGGCGTCATCGGCGAATAATGCTATTTTACCTCGAAGCCCTTCTGCCAAGTCTCTTATAAAGATGTTGAATAGGGTCGGTCCCAAGACCGAGCCCTGTGGAACTCCACTGATCACCTCCGTCATTTCTGAGGGGGTGCCATTCACCACTACCCTTTGAAGCCTACCACCAAGCCAGTTCCTAACCCATTTCGTCAATGTGTCACCTAATCCTATAGAACTCATCTTGCTCAGCTGTTGAAACACTCCTTGACGCGTAGAACCCCAAAAACAGGGAAGCCGCGGAATAGTGATCTAAGTCAGCTGCAAAATAAACTCTGTGAACGTTGCGGTGCTCCCGCTAGCGCCGGAGACCCAAGCGCGTGCATGTTTCATGCTGAAATGAGCTGGCTCTATCAACAATGCATTAAAAACCTATCCAGAGCCAACCATTAAAATATTTTTCCCACTGTCATGGTATAAAATGCTTAAAATGAACACTGGAGAGAAATAAATGAATGCTGCTTCGTTCTCAACTTAGGAAAATAAGCGCACGCCTCGCGCTCAGTCAGTAACCAGCTATGTGAAGAACACACCCAGAGCCGTCCAAATATTTACCTCTACCCGGCCACAGGAACTGCTAAGCAGAGTCCGCCTCGGGGAGAAATCCCACTACCGCTGTGGTGCTGCTGCCAGAGTATGAAAACAAGCACGTGCCTACAACACGCAGGAAAGCACTTGTTCTGTCAACTGAGCTCTATCCATACACCCAAAGCCCTTTACTGAGTAAACTTCATACAAATGTAAAGTTACTTGTCAGTCACTAAACCATTTCCACAACTCTACAAAATATAGCGTTTTATAGAAAAACATATTCCTTTTGTAGACTCACACCGAACCGCAGCTCCACTACAACCAGAAAAGTGCAAATAAAACATATACTCACAACTTTGTTGATAGTGCCAGGAGGAGATGCTGGTTGCTCAGCACTATGAGGGCAGAATTAACAGAGCAAATGGAAGAGGCAGAGATAAGGTAGACATTGGATAGAAGGAATTGAATGAGTAGATGAGGAAAGCAGAAACCACACAACAAAGGTAGAAAAAAAATTTCTATTTATTTTCTTTTTTTGCTTTAGGATAAAGTAGTATTAGTTGTGTTGATAAAAATTTATAAACAAAGTCCTGTCAGCTGAACATCTCTTTGTCTAGTTCAGCAGCCAGAACTTTGATTTATAAAATGACAATTGCACAGAATATTGTTTTTTTTTATACTTAAAAAAAATAAGTTCAGTTTAAAACTATTCAAGGCTTGTGTGGATGGGATCAGATGTAGAGAATGACATTGGGGGAGGAAGCGGGGGGGGGGGGGGTGTCTTTCTTTGCTCCGGAATCCGGTTGAGCTGATCACAAAGGAATCCACAATTAGCTGAGCTGGCAAGACTCTGTGAAGCTGCAGACTCAGCTGTTTGTGGCTTCCCTTGCAATCAGCTCAACTGGACTCTGGAGCAAAGAACCCAGTTGAACATGCAGTTCTTTTCTCCTGTATATCCATTGGGGATACTCTAAAAGCTTTACCTGTTTGCAGTCCTAAAAGACAGAACGTGCACCCCTGCTCTAAGTGTAATTATTAAGATAAAGAAAACAAGCTCCATGTAGTTATTAGCTTATTTTTCTGTCAATCAACTTTTCAACTCCATCTCCTTCCCTGGGAACTGCTCCTGCCCAACAAGTAGCAATGTAATGTAATGTAATGTAATTTATTTCTTATATACCGCTACATCCGAAAGTCATAACTAGAAGGCAGGAAGTGGGAAAAATCTGACAGTACAATTCTGTTCTGATCTAATAATAACCACCAACAAACATAACATTCAAACTGCTATGAAACAGACAAAGCTTGTGCAATCAGCACTAATCTTATATATCCCACTATCAAGCAGAGGCTTGAAGCAGCCTACACAAGCGAGGGAGTTCCCTTTTCTCTACAGCTCACCTGAAGACAGAGATTTTGATTTTGAGGCAGAAGATAGACAAAGCCCACATACAGGACGGGGCTTCAGGACCAATAGACATCTACAAGAAAACACAGTTACTTACCCGTAACAGGTGTTATGCAGGGACAGCAGACAGCTATTCTCACATATGGGTGACGTCATCCGACGGAGCCCCAATGGGGACGCCTCACAAGCAGACTTGCTTGAAGAAACTAGAAGTTTTGAATCTCCCGCATCGCGCATGCGCGAGTGCCATCCCGCCCAGCACAGGGCGCGTCTCCTCAGTTTCAGATAGCTAGCAGAGAAGCCAACCAGCTGAATGTAGACAGCTTTGAGGAAGGTGTTGTGACGGATTGCCCAGTCCCAAACTTCCAGAGCTTCTTGACAAAGGGAGGCAGACCCTGTCCCTCCCTATTCGTTGACATAATACATGGCAACTGGTTGTCCGTGCGGACGAGGACTACTGTGTCGTGAAGGAGATGTTGAAAAGCATGGAGAGCTTTGAGGATCGCTCTGAGTTCCAACTGATCGATATGACACTGACGATCCGTAGTGGTCCAGAGGCCTTGAGTACGGAGATCATTGAGATGAGCGCCCCAAGCGTAGGTCGACGAGTCTGTTGTAAGGACCTTCTGATGAGGGGGCAGTTGAAAAAGCAAGCCTCTGGAAAGATTGGAGGAGAGCATCCACCAACGGAGAGACTTCTTCAAAGAAGGAGCAACTGTGATGTATCGAGAAAGAGGATCGCAAACCTGCGTCCATAGGGATGCCAGGGTCTACTGAGGAATTCTGAGGTGAACTCTGGCAAAAGGAGTCACGTGTACTGTGGAGGCCATGTGACTCAGAAGCATCATCATGTGTCTCGCAGAGATGGAAGAGCAAGAAGACACTGTGTGACAGAGGTGAAGCAGAGCTTCCATACATTGTTGTGGAAGGAATGCTCTGAGTTGGACAGTGTCCAGAACAGCTCCAATGAATTGTAGATTCTGAGAGGGTTGAAGTTGAGATTTGGGAAAGTTGATTTTGAATCCCAAACTTTGTAGGAATCAGGTAGTCCATTGGGTCACTACAATAACCCCTTGAGATGTGGAATCTTTGATGAGCCAGTCGTCGAGGTAGGGAAATACCTAAAGACCATGATTCCGTAGAGCTGCGGCTACCACTATCAGGCACTTGGTGAACACTCTGGGAGACGAGGCCAGGCCAAAGGGAAGTACTCTGTATTGATAGTGCACCCGAAATCTGAGGTATTGACGGGAGGCTGGATGGATGGGAATATGAGTGTAGGCCTCCTTGAGATCCAGAGAGCATAATCAGTCGTTCTGCTCGATGAGGGGATAAAGGGATGCCAGGGACAACATTCAAAAATTTTCTTTGACTAGAAATTTGTTGAGAGCCCTGAGATCCAGAATGGGTCGCAGATCGCCCATCTTCTTCAGAACAAGGAAGTAAAGGGAGTAAAACCCCCTGTTCTGCTAGTCCAAAGGAACTGGTTCGATGGCATGGAGACGAAGCAGTTTGAGTTTCCTGAAGAAGAAGGGCGGTCTGGGTTGATTTGGAAGGATACTCTCTTGGAGGAAAGTCTGGAGGAACCTGAGTGAAATGAAGAGAGTATCCCTCCCTGATGATGATAAGCACCCAGAGGTCGGATGTAATTATTGTCCATGTAAAAATGATGGGAGACGACCTCCTATAGGGGAAAAGGAGACAGAGCCAGAATGGTGGAGTTATGCTCTGGTGTAAACAGTCAAAAAGGCTGAGAAGCCTTAGGTGGAGCAGAAGGTTGGGATTTCTGTTGCTTCTGAGGTGGCTGTTTTTTCAAAGGAGGAAGAGTATAAGGAGCCAGCTTTGGAGCAAAACGCCTTTGATAGATGACAGCAGGGTGTGCAGGTTTGGCAGGAGTTGGCTTTGGTTTAGGTCTGACGATTGAAGCAAATGATTTTTCATGGTCAGATAATTTTTTAGTGGCCGCCTCGATTGACTCGTCAAAGAGGTCGTTGCCTTGACAAGGAATGTTAGCCAAGCGGTCTTGAAAGTTAGGGTCCATGTCAATGGTACAAAGCCATGCAAAACTACGCATAGCCACAGAGCAAGCAGCCGCTCGGGCAGATAACTCAAAGGCATCGTAAGATGACTGCAGGAGATGGCGACGTAACTGAGAAAAAGAAGCAATGACTTCTTGAAACTCAAAATGCATGTGGTTATCCATATAAGTCAAAAACTTCGGCAGAAGGGAAAGAAGAAATTCAAAATAAATAATGAAATAAAAATTATAATTGAGGACTTTAGAGGACATCATAGCATTCTGGTAGTTTTTCCCTCCCGTCCAGGAGGGACTGTAGCATAGACCTTGGAAGGATGGGATCTCTTCAAGGACAATTCAACAAGCAGGGATTGATGAGATAATTGTGAGTTGTCAAATCCTTTGTGATGCACAGTCTTATATCTCGAATCCAATTTTCCTGGAACTGCTGGTATGGAAAAGGGAGTCTCCATGCATCGAGTAAAAGTCTGGTCCAAAAGCTTATGAAGTGGAAGCTTGAGAGACTCTGCTGGAGGCTGAGGAAGACGCATGACTGAGATATTCCTTAGAATATTTACAGCCAGTATCCAATCCAATTTGACGTCCAAGTCCACAGCCATCTGTCGGAGGAAAGAGGAGAAAGAGAGCTGATCTGGCGATGCCTTGTCTCGAGAAGGACTCAAGGACGTCGAGGCAGCATGCGTCAAAGAAGAAGCTTCGACATGGAAAAAGTGTCATAGTAACCCGGTGATTTGGACGAGGCAATCGAGGTTGGAATATCCTTGAGGTCCGGCATCGGAGACCTCGAACAAGGAGTTGGTGGTCTGGTCGAAGTAGGAGTAGAGCGAGGCTTCGAGGAAGATGGTTTATCCTGCGACGAACGATGCCTGGAAGAATGCCTCGATGAAGGTCTCGAATGATGGTGAGAACTGTGTCTAGAACCAGATCTCAAGGATCGAGATTTCACCTTAGAGATGGAAGCAGCCGATGCCAATGTATGAATAGGACTAGAGGCTGTAGATCGAAGCTCCAGAGGTTTGGAAGAGGAACCTCGATGCACTCACAAAGACTCTGCTCCTTGCTGAGAGTGTGAGGAATCCTGTCGATGCACTCGCAAAGAATCTACTCCTTGCTTTTTGTGCTTGGATGGCAGACCAGACACTTGCAGAGACTCTGCTCCCTGCAAAGAGTGTGACTCTGACTGGGACATAGGAAGCGGCTCAACCTCGTGGGAGTCTGCTGAATGCCCAGGCAGGATAATAGGAAGCAGTTTAGGACCCATAATGATAAGGTACTGAAGAAACTGCTTCTCTAAAATGGTCTGGAAAGAAGTCGGCATGGTGGGATCCGCGTCTGAAACCGGACTACTTGCCTTGGCTAGAGGTTCCTTCGAGGCAGTGTGTGTGTGCTTTGACTTAGTAGTCTTAGACACCTTAATCACCACCGGCGGAACTGACTGCTGAGCTATCTGACCTGAGGAAACAGGGGAAGATACAGCAGATGATGTTGAAGCAAGAGCCGCTGCAAACGATGAAGGTTTGATGAGGCTCGAGGTGGAAGCAGGAGGCGCAGAAAGAGGCTCGAGGGAAGTCAAGGCCGAAGATGCCATCGAAGTTGAGGGATTAGTCGAAGACTCCATCTCGAAGAGCTGGTCCACCAGAATGCAACGACGCTTAAAAGCATGAGGCTGAAGTGTTTGGCAAGGCAGGCACGACATGGGATGATGTTTAGGCCCAAGGCACTTGAGGCAGCGTCTATGAGGGTCCGTGAGAGAGATTGCGCGCTGACACTTGCTACACTTCTTAAAGCCTGTAGTCGGCTGGGACATAGGCTGAAAAATAGCCGCCGCTAAGTCGAAGCTGATGGGCTGCGGCCGAGTGGCCAGTCCCGGAGAACGAACAGAAATTTAAAAAAAAAATAAAACAGCGATTCGTGAAGAAAAAACACCAACCGTGGTTGTAGAGAAGGCAAAAGAGAACAAAGTTGAACGCAGAAAATCAGACAGACTTCTCGGCTCCATGGAAAACTAAGAACTGGGCAGGAAGGCACTCGCGCATGCGCGGTGCAGGCAACTCAAAACTTCTAGTTTCTTCAAGCAAGTCTGCTTGTGAGGCGTCCGCATCGGGGCTCCGTCGGATAATGTCACCCATATGTGAGAATAGCTGTCTGCTTGTCCTGGGATAAAGATAATTATTGAGGTGAGAACCTGATCTTTCTTTCTAGTGCAAAGTATCTAGCAGTCCTGAACTGTAGGGATGTACCAACAATCCCGAGTCTAGAGGGGCCCGCTAAACCAGTCTTCAGAACAGAGGACCAGAAATCGGCATCTTCCCTGGCCACAATATAGAAACTAGTAAAGGTTTGGAGGGTAGAACACGTTACCACTCTACAGATCTCCTCAGGTGAGAGAGACAGCCCTAGCAGAGTGAGCTTTCAACGACAGCTGCTTACCACATCCCACATACACGGAAGAAAGGACCATCTTAATACATCTGGAACCAAGGTTTTAGATGTCAGCTTCCCTTTCTCAGCATGACTGGTCAGAACAAAAAGGTGATCCAATACGCGAAACTCACTGGTAACTTCGAGGTACGGAGGAGTCCACTTGATATCCAGCAAATGCAACGCCCTGTCCTTTTCCATTAACCCAGTAGGGTGGAAAGCGGGGAAGTGGAAGGCTGAGAACTTTTGGTAAGAAGGATGGAAACATGCATAAGGAGTGCCCTTCCACAATTTTGAGGAACTCCCCTCTGCAGGGAAGTTTGCAACTCGGAAACTTGTCTTGCTGAAAAATTGCCACCAAGAACACCGACTTGACCACAAGATCCAAAAGAGAAACTTCCCATTAAGGGCTCATACTGAGACCCTGCAATATGATGTTAAGATTCCAGGAAGGACGAGGACAATGTACAGGAGGGAGAAAACAAAGAGCCTCTTTAAAGAATTGGATGATATCTGGTTGAGAGGCCAGAGAGCCTGTGTCTTCCTGCGCTTGGAAACAGGAAATGCCTGCTATCTACACTTTCAGAGATCTGACCAACATATCCTTCTGAGGAACCTCTTGTAGAAAGTCCTAGACTACTGAAATTGGAGCTCGGAAGGGCTCTACATACTCCACCGTGCACCAGCACTGAAAAGTCTGAGGCCTTCGTCCCTCTGGAGACGGACTAGCTCCACACACCAAGGTCTGTGGGGCCAATTAGATGCCACTACCACCACCAACCAAATCTGGAACCATTGCGTAAAGCTTGGTCATAGCCTTATCCACCTGCAGGGACCCCTCTGGAGACTCCCAGTAGTCCGTGACCAGCTTTGTGATGTCCGGATCAAGGGAAAGCATACAGAGCTGCTCATAATTAAGTACAGAGACAAGGGAGCTGGAGGAAATTCCAGCTTTCAAATCTCTTAATGAGGTAGAATGCCTGAGAGCGAAAAGGCTTTGAAAAGCTGGTGCACCTTGGGGGACTTCCTCCTGGGTCCAGGGCCACTATTGCTTCTTGACTGCCACTCACGCAAAGAACCAGACTGCCAGCAAAATTTCATCCTGGAGAAACAGTGGCATTGAATTTTGACACTTCATCCTCCAAGTTTATGTCAGACTAAACCTCCTGGTCCAAGCCTGTGTCCTAATCTGGCCAGGGCACATTCTAAAGGGAGCTCCTCTATGCCACCGTTTCTGGTGTGCTACAAGCAGACCCTGAGCACCCTTGGCAGTTCACATAGGTGGTCCACATGAAGCTCACAAAATCCGTGGTGAAGCCTTATACTGGTGGTCTCGAGAGGGATCCCCTGTCGATCCTCCTGGGCTCCATGGCCCTCATTTATTAGTGCTTGGCCAATGTACCTTCGAAGAACCTGGAAAGGGCCTCTTCCCCTAGGATCGCACCTCCTGCGGATCCCCTCCCCTTGTGTGCTCTACCACATGCGGGACATGGATGCTTCTCATCTGATCATCCAGCACAAATGTGGCACAATATAGAGGTAGGAAGGTCTGAGGGATTCATTCCTGTTGATTTTAAGTAAAATTAAGGGGTTTTGAGGCAGATGGAGGCTTTAAAAAAAAAAAAAAAAAAAGGAAAAATTTGGCCCTTACCTGCTAATTTTCTTTCATTTAGTCTCTCCAGACTGGCACAGTTCACTGATGGGTAATAGCACAAGTGGCTGTACAGTCCCTAATACTTCAATCTGTCGAATAGCCAAGCAGAACTAATAAACTATGAAGTGTTAATTATAACAGTAACAGCAGACCCAACAGGAACAACTAACAAGTACCTTCAGCAAACGTCCCCGCAGTTCGCCAACTGAGCCAAAAACCGCTGTTCTTTTAATCTCCCCTACTCTACTAAAAACATGAGATCCAGCAGAAAAAAAACACTCTTCATGTGAATCCCGAATGAATAGACAGGGAGGGGACTGTGCCGGTCTGGAGAGACTAAAAGAAAGAAAATTAGCAGGTAAGAACCTAATTTCTCCTTCAGCGCCTCTCCAGACCGGCACAGTTCACTGATGGGATGTACCAAAGTAGTACCCATCATGAGTGGGACACCCAGAGTGCTGCCATCAGAACATGCTCAAACATTGTGCCCCGACATGGCTGAATGTCCCCATAGTAGTGTTGCACATAGGAATGGAGAGAAGACCAAACCGCAGCTTTACAAATAACCACCGGAGGCACAAGAGAAGACTCAGCCCACGAAGATTCCTGATCCTGAGTGGAATGAGCCTTGAGAAAATCCAGAAGAGGCTTCTTCTGAAGAAGGTATGCGGAAGCAATAGTCTCCTTGATCCAGCGCACAATAGAATCCTTGGAAGCCCCTTCCCCCTTATGATGAACCACTAAGCTTTCGGAACTCCTGGGTCCGCTAAACATAAGAGCGAAGGACCCGACAGACATCCAATTTGCACAATTGCCTCTGCTCTAATGAGCCCTCCCAACTGTCCAAGACTGGGAGAACCACGGACTGATTGTCATTAAAAGGCGAAACCACCTTCAGCAGAAAGGAATGGGCAGAACATACTGGAGCGGCTACATGTGAGCCCAGGCCCACCAAACCACATCAGGGAATCCGCCATCGACCCCAAGACCTGGAGAAAATCCTGCACCCAAGGACATCGGGAAGCCATCAGCAGTCAGAAGGTGAATCTGCAACTGCAACTTGACCACTTGGGCCTCTGGCAGGAAGACCATCCTTAAGCTGGAAGACACCTTAAGCTGGTGTCTAAGAGAACCCCAAGGTATTCCAGGCGCTGAGACAGAGCCAACCAGCTCTTGGACAGGTTGACTACCCAATCCAGCGACTGCAGGAACTCCACTACCCGAGCCATAACTTGGGAGCTCTCCTGAAAGGACTTTGCTCAGATCAACCAGTCATCCAGATAGGGGTGAACCAGAATGCACTCCTTGTGGAAAGCCACTGCCACAACAACCATGGTGAACGTCCGCGGAGCTGCGGTCAGCCCAAAAGGAAGCACACAAAACTGGTAGTATTGTCCAAAGATCGCAAAGTGAAGGAACTGATGGGAGACACAAATCGGAACATGCAAGTAGGCTTCCGTCAGATCAAGAGATGTCAGGAATTTCCCGGCTGAACTGCCAGAATGACAGATCTCACAGTCTCCATGCAAAAAGACAGAACCTGGAGAGCCCTGTTGACCCCCTTCAGATCCAAGACGGGCCGAAAGGTCCCCTCTTTCTTGGGCACCACGAAATAAATAGAATACCGGCCGGTGCAATACTCCTGCAGAGGCACTGGAACTACTGCTTTGAGATAAAGCCCCTATGAAGCATTTGGTGAAAGGCCCGCTTCTTCCATGCTGCCTGACAAGAAGCGAGAAAGCGATCTGGCAAGGGCCTGAAAAACTCCAGAGCATAAGTGTCCCAAATCACCTCTAGGACTAACTGATCCATTGTGAGCTTGGCCCATCCCTGGTAAACTCCCATAATCGGGCGCCCACCAGCACTAGAGGAGGAGCTGGCAAGGAATCATTGGGCAGGGGTGAGTGGTGGAGGGACTATGCCCCCCCCTCCCCAAGGACTGCATGCGCTGAAAGAAACGGCCCTGGGGAGACCAAGAGGCAGGAAAGGAAGCTGCCCCTCGACTAGGGCAGTATCTGCAAAAATCATACAAACTGGCAGCAAGGGAAGCCTTTATTTCCCTGACCATTGGTGGCTGGGGGAATCCCTTTGTGGACAGCAAAGGAAGCCTGGCCTTCCCCTCTGTCTGCCGCTGGCGTGCGAGGCACTCACAAAGGGGGACGCCTGGATGCCGGCACCCGAAGCAGGATTCCTCTTCGTGGCTGCTAGCACACTGCAAGCAACTAATTTTCAGAAAATATGGTATCTGGTTCTGTATGACAATTTTGGAAGAAAACAGATTTTTAACCTATTTATACCTCAAGTTCCATTATTGGAACGGTAGTAATGGAGTTATTTATATCCTACTGCTCAAGGTCATTGAAGAGGTCTGATTTTTCACACTCTGCCTCCTAATACATGTTATCATGTGGTGCAGTTAGTCACTGCTGCAGATACTGGTGTGCTGGAAGCATGTCAAAAAGGGATGCTGAATTTTCAGAACAATTTTGAAGAACCATCCAAAGACAGGTAAATACAACTTTATTGCACTACATCTTATACTTGAATTTTTCTTCTATTCTCTACCAGTTATGCTGTTGTGCTGTAAAAAGAAAACACCTACATTATTGTTAAGGGTTTGACATTTTGCATGTTCCAATTTTGGAGCACTAGGCAAAACCACTACCACTATCTTTTTCCTTTTTAGTTGAAATCATTTTATAAGTCTCAATAAATAACTGACCTGTTAGAGACAGATAGCAGCATATAACCACCTGAAAATTCTACAGCACCTGTTCTGATGAGGACTTAGGAGATGAAGGTGTAACAATAATCTACCAGGTTTGATTCATGCTATGAATCCAAGTGACTTCATCCCTCATACACACCTGAAGATGACTCATGATGATGAAGTTCCATCTGTCTACTGCGCAGCAATCTCCTCCATCAAAGAAAAAGAAAGTGACAAAATTGTTCATAAGTGGAAAAAAGCTGACCTAACTGCATAGCCTGTAGCAGGTACAGTTACAGAACCAAACGATTTCTTCACCGAAATGAAAACTCACAAATTCTTGAACTTTCTTGATGATGAAATCATTTAACGCACTGTCATGTACTCCAACTTATACGCTGCAAGGGTGTGAATCTTGGCTCGACTAGCTCCAAATTCAAATGTTTTCCGAGAATTAGTTTTCTGAGTGGTTTCATCTCAGTTCTGGGAACAAAGAACAGATGTGCATAATGTACTCGTTAGTGCTGCAATGAGACGCGACCACTTCTGAAAACTATTATTTTCTAAATTGCATGTTGCCATAATGCAAATTTGGACCCAATGGACAAGTTTTCCAAGTTGCGACCTCTTGAAACCCAATGAGAGATGTATGAAATTTATTTCAAAAGACACATTTCAGTTTTGATGAATCCATGGTTCCTTATTTTGGTCGTCCCAGGTGCAAACAATTTATTAGAGAAAAGCCCATTTGGTTTGGCTATAAGTTTTGGTGTGGTGCAACACATCTGGGCTACATTAGCTGATTTCAGTTGTATCAGGGTAAAAACCCAAATACTAAACATACGGAATGCGGTGTTGGTACATCACTTGTTCATTTTAGTGAGGCACTTACAGAAGCACATTTTGGACAATATAATTTTGTATTCAATAACTTTTTTACCAGTATTGCACTTCTTGATAAGCTCAGTTCACTGGGATATCAGGCAACAGGTACAGTGAGAAAGATCGCATTGACAAAGTTCCATTGGAATCTGATGTAGCTCTAAAGAAAAAAAAAATATGCACATTTGATTACTGAATTGATGGCAAAGGCAATATTGCCTGCAGATGGAATGATAACAGTATTGCCACTGTTGCCGCATCTGATGCTGGTATTGATCCCGTGTCTTTGTCAATCGCTATTCCCAGAAACTGAAAAAGAAGATCCAAGTTCAGCAGCCAATCATCAAAGTGTATAACCATTTCATGGGAAATGTAGACAAAGTTGATGAAAACACTGATAAGTACTGGGCACCAATCAATAGAATGAAGTGTTATTCAAATGGTCTTATAAAATGCTTGGCAACTGCATAAAACATATGATGAGAAGCCAATGAATTTTCTGGAGTTTCATCGATGTGTGGTATGCCATTATCTAGACACCCATGGTCATCCTTCAGAACCTGGCTTAACTGGAAAGACCTTCTCAGAAGCATAACATTGACTCACATTATAATAGCATGAATCATGTGATAGTCAAACAGGGAAAGCAAATGCAGTGTGCTGAATGTCATACCACCACTTTTCGATGTGAAAATGTGATGTTGCCTTACATGTGAAGTAATCTGTTGAATATCACACTGAATAGCAAGTGTCATCACCTCCTGAGATAAGGAGAAATTAGGTTCTTACCTGCTAATTTTCTCTCTTTTAAACCTTCCAGACTGGTACAGCTTCACTGATGGGTAATAGCTCATCATGACCAGCAGGTGGAGACAGACCAAAACTTCGGTATAGTATATAATAGCTATCCCTCCCTATATACCTCAATCTGCCGAATAGCCAAGCAGAACTAAGAAAAAACAAATTATAAACAGTAACAATACAATAGGAGTAACAACTAATATACAGGAATGCTGTTAGAAAATGCATAGGATATTCCCCTGCAGTAAAGTGTCCCCACAGCTCGACAGCTGAACCACAGCCGCTGTTCTTAGATCTCCCCGGCCCTAGAAAAATACTAGAACCTGCAGAAAAAGCAAAATCGGCACCCGCCAGAACACAACAGCTAGGGTGGGGTGCTGTACCAGTCTGGAAGGTTTATAAGAAAGAAAATTAGCAGGTAAGAACATAAATTTCTCCTCCTTTTATCAACCTTGCCAGACCGGTACAGCTTTACTGATGGGACGTACCAAAGCAGTACCCATCATGGGTGGGATCCCCGAAAGGTTGACACCAGAACACGATCATTGAACCCCGCATCCCAACGCGCCTCCTGTGCCACCAGCCAACTCTTGGTGCCCTCCTGACTGACATAGACCACAACCGTGGCATTGTCTGACAGAACCCAGACCGATTTACCTGTCCACAAGGACTGGAATGCTAACAAGGCTAGATGGATGGCTCTTGTCTCCAGAACATTTATCAATCAAGCCTAGGTTCTCCTCTGGCGACCAGCTGCCCTGTGCAAAGTGACCTAGACACTGAGCTCCCCAGCCGAGGAGACTGGCATCATTGAGAAGCACCGTCCACTGAGGCTGATACACTCACCCCTAGGAGTAGATGGGAGATCTGAAGCCACCAACGAAGAACACCGTGAGCCAAACCCCGAAGTCGAACATGGTAGTCCAGACTACGCCTCTGGGGCAACCACCTCCGAAGAGAATACTGAAGTGGACGCATGTAGACTTGAGGCCACCACACCACATCTAGGGAAGCCGCCATTGACCCCCAAGACTTGGAGGAAACCCTGCGCCCGAGGACACCGGACGCCATGAGGAGGCAAATTTGAGATTGAAATTTGCTTACCCGAGCCTCTGGGCGGAAGACCTTCCCCAAGGTGGTGTCAAACCGAACCTCAAGATAGTCCAGGCACTGAGAGGGGGCAAATCAACTCTTGGATAGGTTGACAACCCATCTTAGCGACTGGAGGAACTCCACCACCCGAGTTGTGACACGGGTGATCTCCTGGAAGGACCTTCGCTCGAATCAATCAGTCGTCCAGGTAGGAATGAACCAGGATGCCCTCCTTGCGTAAAGCCGCCGCCATGACCACAATAACTTTGGTGAACATTCACATGGCTATGGCCGG
Source organism: Geotrypetes seraphini (assembly GCF_902459505.1). NCBI lineage: Eukaryota > Metazoa > Chordata > Amphibia > Gymnophiona > Dermophiidae > Geotrypetes > Geotrypetes seraphini. The sequence goes on along the minus strand of NC_047085.1, from coordinate 391,704,852 downwards.
ACCAAAAGGAAGCGCACAAAACTGAGTGTGCCGTCCCAAGATCGTAAAGCGAAGGAACCGCTGATGGGAGGCCGAGATCGGAACATACAAGTCCGTCAGATCGACGGACGTCAGAAACTCCTCCGGCTGAACTGCCAGAACAGACCGCAGCTTCTCCATGCGAAAAGATGGCACTCAGAGCTCTTTGACTCTTTTCAAATCTAGGATGGGCCGAAAAGTCCCCTCTTCCTTGGGCACACAAAGTAAATGGATTGGAAACGAAGATCAGCATCTACTACCAACCCCCAGAGCAGTCCGAAGAAATTGATGTAGAAATGACAGACGAGATTAAACGCAACTGCAAAGGAGACAACGCAGTTATCATGGGTGACTTAAACTATCCGGGGTTAGACTGGAACCTAGGAACCTCCGGCTGCGCTAGGGAGACCCAAATTCCTGGATGCCATAGGCAATTGCTTCCTGGAACAACTGGTCAAGGAAAATACAAGAGGAAATGCAATTCTGGACATAATTCTAAATGGACTGCGAGGACCAGCACAAGGTGTAGAAGTAGAAGGGACGCTAATAAACAACGATCACAACATGATCCGCTTCGACCTGGATGCAGGGGAGAAACATCTGTCCAGAACGATGGCCACGGCACTGAACTTCTTAAAAGGGAATTACGAAGGGATGAGACTCATGGTGAGAAAGAAGATTAAGAAGAGGATAAGCACTGTAAAAACTCTAGAGCAAGCTTGGTCCCTTTTTAAGGACAGTCACCAAGGCGTAAAATCTATATATACCGCGTATCAACAAGGGATCCAAGAGGAAAAAGAACAAGGAACCGGCGTGGCTCACTGTAGAGGTGAAGGAAATGATCAGAGACAAGAAATAGAAAAGGTCAAGAACAGACGAAAACTGGAATAAGCACAAACATCAACGCAGGTGCTATAAGGTGGTAAAAGGGACTAAAAGAGACTAGGAGGAAAAAATAGCCAAGGAGGTGAAAAGATTCAAGTCGTTCTTTTGATATATTAAGAGGAAATGACCCGCGAAGGAAGCGGTGGGACCGTTGGATAACCATGGAATAAAGGGAGTGCTAAAGGAGGACAAAGCAATCGCCAACAAACTGAACACATTTTTTGCGTCTATTTACTGAAGAGGATATACACAGCATACCGGAACCCATCAGGCTATATGCTGGAAACGAAGACGGGAAAATTATAGGGTTGACGGTCAGTCTAGAGCGATAAATCCACGGGACCGGATGGCATCCATCCGAGGGTCATCAAAGAACTGAAAGGGACTATAGCTGAACTGCTTCAACTAATAGCCAATCTGTCGATCAAATCGGGAAAGATTCCAGAAGACTGGCAGGTGGCGAATGTTATACCGATCTTCAAAAAAGGTTTGAGAGGGAGATCTGGGAAACTACAGACCTCGGTACTGGGAAAGATGGTAGAGGCGCTGATAAAGGACCACATCATTGATCACCTTGATGGACATGGTCTGATGAGGACCAGCCAGCACGGTTTCAGCAAAGGCAGATCTTGTTTGACGAACTTGCTGCACTTCTTCGAGGGAGTAAACAGGCAGATAGACAAGGGGCAACCCGGTCGACATTGTGTATCTGGATTTTCAGAAGGTGTTCAACAAGGTTCCACATGAACGACTACTTTGGAAAATTGCGAGCCATGGAATCGAGGGTGAAATACTCACATGGATGAAAAACTGGTTGGAGCATAGGAAACAGAGAGTGGGGGTAAATGGACAATACTCGGACTGGAAGAGAGTCACTAGTGGGGTGCCGCAGGGCTTGGTGCTTGGACCCATGTTCTTCAACATCTTTATAAACGATCTGGACATTGGTATGATGAGGTGATTAAATTTGCGGACAATACAAAGTTAATTCAAAGTAGTGAAGACATAGGGGGATTGCGAAGATCTGCAACATGACATAATCAAGCTCAAAAAATGGGCATCGACATGGCAAATGAGGTTCAACGTGGATAAGTGTAAAGTGATGCATGTCGGTAACAAAAATCTCATGCACGATGGAAGGTTGAGATCCAAGATGGACGCAGAGTTTTACCCCTTACAACTTTTGTATCGCTGCCCGATATACCTGCCTTCTCTTCAATGCCGAAGCGAAGAGGACGCAGGGCCGCTGGAGCCTCACGGCAGTCTGGAGCAGTGGTCTTTGGCAATATCAGGGAGCTCCTTTGGCGTATGCAGGAGACACCCCGGGCGTTGGAAGACCCGCTGGAGGGGCGGAACAGATGTGATCTCCTTGGGCTTAGAGACAACGCTAAGCCCCAACGCCAGAGCACCTCCCCCTCAGATTACCAGCTCCCCACGAGAGGAGGTGCTTTCGGAGCATGGGCAGTACTCTCCCTCGGAGGCCACAGAGAGGGGAGAATGGAGACAAACTCCCGTTCACAGGAGAGTTTGGAGGAGACTGAGAGCCCAACAAATGCAGGGGTTAATTTGAACCTGAGTAAGGCTGTCCAAGAGGGGACATCAACTGTTGAGACTTTGCAAATGTTTTCTTTATTGAAAAACCCATAGAGGTAACCCTGGATTCCCTTTGGGATCTAGTGGCAGACTTGGTAAAATCAGTTAACTAAATCAGTTGGAAGAAAGACTTAAAGCCCAAGAGACTGTGGTGGGAAATTTGAAGGTTGAATTTGATGATACAAAAAGTTCCCTAGAAAATATCCACCAAGAACTGAAAGTTTCTAAACAGATTAGAGAAGTATTAATCAAGGATAATACCAATTTAAGAAGGAGGCTGGAATCCTTAGAAAATTCCTCCAGAAATAATAATCTTAGATTAATAAATTTTTCAAGGGTTGTAACAATATCTCCAAGAGATATAGTGAAATGTTATATGATGGAAATTTCTGAAGATATGTTGCCACCACTCACTCAAGCTACTATTTACCTATCAAAAGAGATGAACAACAACAATTACAAGAAAGGAACCAGTAACCACTTGACGTTATAGCAATACTGGAACTTTCCGATATAGAAATGACTATCCCAGCAACACTTTTGATTACTGTTGCCTTAGCAACAGATAAAAACTGATTGTTTATGCTTTTCTTTAAAAATAGACAAAAAAAATTTATGGGACTTAAAATATTGATTTTCCCAGATCTGGCTCGAGATACTCAAAAAAGGAGACGCAAATTTCTTCTTTTAAAACCAGGGGTTATAGCTTTGGGAGCGACCTTTTTTCTTCGACATCCATGTAAATGTGTGATACAATATCGTATGAAAATAATATGTTTTCTTTGACCCAAGCCAGCTGACAACATTCTTGTCCACAGCGCCTCAGGCTTAAGGGGAATTATGAGGGCAAATTGATTATTTGTTACCCTGTCTCAGTCTAAAGGGTCTGTTTCTTCTTTATATATCAATTTAGTTTGTTAATATTTCTTTAATTTTCCACTATGTATACCTTGAATCTCCATATGTGGACTTGAGCTGAAGTTAAGCCATAATGATTTTCTTATTATTGTTGTCTGAGATGTTTGAATGAATATTTTATTACCTTATTGGCTTATATTTATCTTTCTGTACAAGTGATACTTGATTTGTAAACTTGAAAATGATAAATAAATAATTAAAAAAATCTCATGCACGAATACAGGATGTCCGGGGCAGTACTTGGAGAGCCACCCCAGGAAAGACACTTGGGAGTTCTGATCGACAAGTCAATGAAGCCGTCCACGCAATGCGTGAATGCTAGGAATAATTAAGAAGGGGATCACAAACAGATCGGAGGTTATCAAGCCGCTGTACCGGGCCATGGGGCGCCTACTGCGTCCAGTACTGGTCGCCATACATGAAGAAGGACACGGTACTACACGAAAGGGTCCAAAGAGCCACTAAAATAGTTAAGGGGCTGAAGGAGATGCCATACAGTGAGAGACTGGAGAAACTGGGCCTCTTCTCCCTTGAAAAGAGGAGACAGAGGGGACATGATTGAAACATTCAAAATACTGAAGATAAAGACAGATTGTTCACCCTCTCCAAGGTAGGGAGAACGAGAGGGCACTCTCTAAAGTTGAAAGGAGATAGATTCTGTACAAATGTAAGGAAGTTCTTCTTCACCCAGAGAGTGGTAGAAAACTGGAACGCTCTTCTCGAGTCTGTTATAGGGGAAAACACCCTCCGGGGTTTCAAGACAAAGTTGGACAAATTCCTGCTAAACTGGAACGTACGCAGGTGAGGCTGGACTCATTTAGAGCACAGTTCTTCAACCGCCGGTCCGCAGGAAATTTTTGCCAGTCCGCGCAGGGCCGGCAAGATTGACTCCCTTCAATTTCCTGCCGGTCCGCGCAGGGCCGGCAAGATCAACAGCTGAAGTCTGTGCTGGGCCTGAGAGATCTTGGGGAGCCTCCGACAGTGGCTTTCTCCCCTCTCTGCAGCTCTCCTTTACTTCCCAGCGCAGCGATTCATGAAGGCAGCCTCGTGGCTTTTGCTGAGTCGCGGCTGCTTCTGATGATGCAACTTCCTCTTTCCTCAGAGGCGGCGCGACCCAACAAAGGACCCGAGGCTGCCTTCCTGAATCGCTGCGCTGGGAAGTAAGGAGAGCTGCTGGGAGGGGAGAAAGCCACTATTGGAGTCTGGGAAGCTGCTGGGCAAGGGGAAACAGGGACAGCTGCTACTGGAGAGGGAGAAGGAAAGATGCTGCTGGGAGGGGAGGAGGGAAAGGAATCTGGGAAGCTGCTGGGCAAGGGAAAAAAAGGGACAGCTGCTACTGGAGAGGGAGAAGGAGAGATGCTGCTGGGAGGGGAGGAGGGAAAGGAATCTGGGAAGCTGCTGGGCAAGGGAAAAAAAGGGACAGCTGCTACTGGACCTGGAGGGAAGGAGAAGGAGAGATGCTGCTGGGAGGGGAGGAGGGAAAGGAGTCTGGGAACCTGCTGGGCAAGGGAAAAAAAGGGACAGCTGCTACTGGAGAGGGAGAAGGAGAGATGCTGCTGGGAGGAGAGGAGGGAAAGGAGTCTGGGAAACTGCTGGGCAAGGGAAAAAAGGGGACAGCTGCTACTGGAGAGGGAGAAGGAGAGATGCTGCTGGGAGGGGAGGAGGGAAAGGGATGGGAAGAGAGTTAATGTTGGATAGAGGGAGGAGGGAAGGGAGAATAAGGAGAGATGCTGCTGGAAGGGGAGGAGGGTAAGGGATGGGAAGAGAGTTAATGTTGGATAGAGGGAGGAGGGAAGGGAGAAGGAAAAAAAGGAAGGAGGGAAGGGAGAAAGAAAAAAGGAAGGAAACAGCTGGCAGGAAGATTACAGGAGGGGAAGGGGGTCAGGGTGGAATGGAGAGATCAGATGAGGGAAAGGGGAGAGAGAGGAATGAGAAAGTAGAGAGACATTGATGCTGTAAAGGGGGTCAGCAGAGAAATGAGAGAGGGATAAAGATGCTAGATCTGGTGTAGGAGAGATAAAAATGAAGAAGGCAGTGAAGCTGGAATGAATGATGTAAAAAGGAGAGAGGAGGAACAGGCTGGATGGACAGGGAAGAGGGGCATAGAAAGAAGTCAGATACATATGGAAGGGGGAGAGGGCAGACATTGGATGGAACGGGCAGATGCTGGAAGGAAAAGAGTGAAAAGAAGATGAAAGCAGAAACCAGAGACAAAAGGTAGAAAAAATAATTTTATTTCTATTTTGTCATTAGAATATATCAGATTTGAAATATATATCCTGCTAGAGACATAACTGGGGACTGCAGTATTCTGTTAGCATAATATTTCTATATAGCATTCTATAATAACTTGGCTTGTTCAGTTTTCTTGATAGTAGAGGGGATATATGTGAAGGGGAGGGGAGACAGGGGTTTTGTTGGTCCGTGCTCTGTATATTTGTATTTATAAAATCACAATTGTTCAGAATATTGTTTCTTTTTATACTTTAATAAAATACGTTCAATATAAAATCATAATTGCGGCTTGTGCAGATTGGATCAGATGGTTTGCGGGGACCGAGCTCGCGGAGATGGGGCATAAACGGGGTTTTTAAATTTTAGTCCTAGTAGTTTGCCGGTCCACAAAATAATTCTTTTATTTCTACCAGTCCACGGGTGTAAAAAGGTTGAAGAACACTGATTTAGAGCACTAGTCTTTGACCTGGGGGCCGCCGCGTGAGCGGACTGCTGGGCATGATGGACCACTTGTCTGACCCAGCAGCAGCAATTATGTTCTTATGTTAAATCAAGTACCTCTCGGTGCAACATTCCTAAGGAGGCACTGGAACCACTGGTTTGAGATCTAGTAATCTTTGAAGGGTCTGGCAAAAAGCCTGCATCTTCATGCCGCCTGACAAGGAGAAGCAAGAAAATGATCTGGCAGGGAGTGGGCAAACTCCAAAGCATAACCGTCCCAAATCACCTCCAGGACCAACTGATCGGACGTGATCTCCAAGAGAAGTTTATGATCAATCGTGTCGAAAGCCGAAGAAAGATCTAAATAAATTAATAATACATAATGATGGTGATCAAGATAATATAAAATTTTAGAAGTCAGACCTATGAGTGTGAGTTCAGTAGAATGATACTGACAGAACCCCGTTTGGTTTGGATATAATACATTAGTATTTTCGATAAAGTCCGTAACTTGCCTAAAGACCATTTTTTCGGTAAGCTTAGATAGAAAAGAAACATTAGTTATAGGCCGGTAATTAGAAACCTCTTGAATACTGGTTTTATGATCTTTGATTATTGGATAGATGATGGACTTTTTCCAATCATGAGGCAATGATCTGGAGACTAGGCTTGTCCTAACCAGATCCAAAATAACTGGGCCAAAAGTAGAGAAAAACGTTTCAAGAGGAAAGGAGGAATTATATCAGCCTTCGTACCCTTAGTATTTAATGAGTTCAGGCATCTATGAATGTCTTGAAGGGTAGGCAGAGAGAACTCTGAACATTCTGAGAATGGGAGGCTCTTTGACATATTACTATCAGTATCAGATGAAGGATTGTGAATGGTATTAAAATTTCTCTGTAAAATAGTTTCTCTAATTTTTGAACTCTATTGATAAGGTGTGTAGCTATAGACTGAGCAGGTAATTCCTCTGGCATATTTGCTTCCTTTCTTGCTGATGTTAATGATTTCATGATTGTGTATAGAGCAAAAGTATTTTTAGCTTTTTTTTAATTTGCCTGGAATAATTCCTTTTTACTTTTATTTATTTCAGATTTGTAGTAATTAGCATGAAAGTGTATTCTGTTGAACATGTAGGACCAGAAATTAACAGGCAGAGAAACAGATCTTTCAAGAGAGTATGAAGCGCAATGGAGGCTGCGTTATGGTCAAAGTGAATGTTAAAAATGCCCAAGATAATTGGATTTGTGAAGGAGATGCAAAAGTCAAAGATAGTAGATTGAAGAAGTACACAAGTTTGACTACTGATGGGAGGTATAGCAATAAGTAATCTGAAGAGGGATTAGTTCTGAGTTTGAACTGCATAGTTTCAAGGAGGCAATTTACCCAGGGAGAAACCTGCCTCTGTCTTTCTAATACAGGGGAAAGGGCACCCGAGGCTGCAGATAAAATGGAGGTGCTTCCCGCCAAAAATGGAGAGGTTCCCGGCAAAAACTACCCCTCAGAGGCCTGTAGCGGCTGCGAAGCCTGAACTGTCAGTAAGGGAATCCTTTTTACCCTGACTGGTGGTGGCTGGGAAATCCCTCTGTAGGTGACGAGGGAAGCGCAGGTTTCCCTGCTGTCAACTGCCGACTCGTGAGATACTTGCGGTGGGATTCCCTGGCCACCGGCAGCCAACAAGGATCCCGCACCGCTCCAGCCTGCCGCAAGTGCCTCGCGTATGGAGCACAATGAGCACTTTTTCCCTTGCAAAGTGCTCATTGCTCCACATGAAACCAAACTGAAATAAAGTTCCGGTTAGATGAGAAAAAAAAACAACAGTAGTAAAATACAGCATATTAAAGGGAAGAACCCTTTTAGACTGGCACTGCCCCAGGATTTTATTTAAAAACAGAACAGACTGTATGCCTTGCCTGTATTGGTGACAAGGCTTACCGCTACCAAATTTTGGGGGAGGTGGAGTAAGGGACCCAGCATGAGACCTGCCGGGTGTGACACTCCTAAAGTCAGATGGACCCCAAACAGGGCCCACCCAAGCTCAGTCTGGCACCAAAACAGGACTAGGAGCCTTAAACAAATTCCAACAGTCCTAACAAGGGGAGATGGGTACAGCTCATCAACACCTGCTGGAGACTGAGAGAAGACTGAGGTATATAGGGAAGGACAACTATTATGTACTATACCAGGGGTAGGGCAATTCCAGTCCTCGAGAGCCGCAGCCAGGTCTTCAGGATATCCACAATAAACATGCATGAGATAGATTTGCATCTCAAGGAGGCAATGCATGCAAATCCATCTCATACATATTCATTGTGGATATTCAGAAAACCTGACCTGGCTGCAACTCTCGAGGACCGGAATTGCCTACTCCTGTACTATACCAAAGTTTTGGTTTCAGTCTTCACCTGCTGGTCATGATGAGCTATTACCCATTAGTGAAGCTGTACTAGTATGGCAAGGTTGATAAAGAAATATGATTTTATACATTATGTACAATGTAGCAGTGGTTTTACCTAGTTTTCCATTTTTGGAATGCTACATAATTAAAAAAAAAATTTCTCTTCAAATTCATGTTCCTTGAATGTTTCTAGGTAACATGAATTTCATGCACAAAATTCAAAAATTGCAACCTCCAGCATAAATAGGCTAATACTAGCATATTTACTTCCTTAAAACACACCAACCAAAGCAACAATTTTTTGACCCATTATTCCACCTACCATTTTATTACCAAACGCCCATGATGGACCGTTGCAAAACTGTACTAACGGCCACATGCTTGTCTGATTTGTTCAAATGGTGCCGTTTACAGTCTTTGTACCAGCAGACACTGCTTGTCCAGGTTCATGCCAAAAGCTAGAGTCCAGTAAGAAGGAAAATTATTCAGCTGTAGAAAGCCACTTAACATTTGTGATTTTAGGAAGCAAAAAAAAAAACAGTGCGACGTTACTCTTTAGCTGGTAATTAACTGATTACCATATTAAACTAGATATGATAAAGCACTATACTGAAAGAATACACTATCAAAATATATTTCTTTGTTTTTTGAAATTTTAAGAAAGGAAAAGTAAATAAGAGCTTACCTAAAGCAGTTTAACTGAAGCTTAGAACTACTTTGCTCTAGCCCTCAGCTTTCGTTGGCATCCTTAAACTATTGTAGTTAAAGCTTTGCAGAAATACAGCTCAGCTTTTTAAGACTGGCTGAACTTAGCAGTCGGTTCAAGAGTTCTCTAGACCTGCATCCCTGGGAAGGGTACCTCGCTGGGAATATTTCCTTTCCTTGCCATTGAAGCAGCAGCTGCATCTAAAAGATCTAAAAAGGCATCGCTTCTTGCAGAGATCCCTCTTCATTATCTAGATACATTCCTCCTGATGATGCGCAGACAAAATACTTTCTGACCAACAGTTTACATGTAAGAACACCTTTGTAGAAAGTCCTTAACTACTCCTTGCCTTAACAATATAAAAAAAAATCTAAAAAATTAGACAATTTCCTTTATAATTATTTTATTAATCATAAATGTACAACAGCTTCTTAACGCTACACACGCACTGAATATTTAAAAGAAAAACTTAGTCTTATTACACCATGATCCTGGCCAATTGCTTTTCAAAACTTTTTGAGAAAATCTTAAAAAAAGGTTTCACATGTCACCTGAAACTTACAAATTGAACATTATCAAAGAAGGAATGCTTCTATACTCTTACAAAGACCACTAAAATAAACAACAATTAAAAAGCTAAGAAACTGTCTCCAAAGTTTTTATACAGTCCTTCCTCCACAGTAATGTTTTTTAAATAATCCACTCCATTCAAAAATGGCTCTCTGCATCTGCTCTGGTGTCTTCTGCCATATCATTGCATACTTATGCTTGACTGAGATAAAGAGTGAGTTTCCTTAACATTGTTAATTCGATAACCTGAAGCTGTTTCTGTTACCTCTGGGCTCTCATCCTCTCCTATTTATACAGTGAAGCCTGTTTCAACAGAATTAAAAAGAGTGAAAAAAATAGGTTATGGTTTTATCTATCCAGATTTTAAAAGGAAAGACAGTATTATCCTAAAAAGCTTTCACTCCTGCAGCTAAGTCTAAATATAGCACTGCATAAAAATTCAGCCTGATTTTGGTTAAAGTTATGCTTACCCATTGTGATTTTTCAACGCTCAATAACGGCTCCTCCCACCATAGCCACCACTTCCACTGCCACCTCCAGGACCATAGTTTCCTATAAAAATTTTAAGCCATAAGAATATTTCCATTTCTAAAGAGTTTTTCTCCTTCAAGTTAAGCTCTCAACAAATTAAATTTTTTAACTCTTTTCTCTAGTATGGGAAAGCTAATTTAGACAGACAAGAGGGTCACGACTATGAACAGTAGCATGAACAGTAAACTCCAAAAAAATTCTGGTTTACTAGACAACACATGTGTGCCATAAACCAAGCAAAGGGACCAAGTTTTAGAAATTGAGTTATTTAGCCGGCTAAGTAATCAAGAAGATGCTGATTCAAATGGAACAAACCACATAGCACAGTTACTTACTGTAACGGGTGTTTATCCAGGAACAGCAGGCAGTTATTCTCACATGTGGGCGACATCATCCACGGAGCCCCGGTACGAACAGCTTTAAGCCACTTTAAGAACTTAAGTTTGCGAACTGCTCGCACTGCACACGTGCCTTCCCACCAGACGCAGGCTCGCGGCTCCTCAGTTCTGTAAGCAAGCTAAGATGCCAACCAGGGGAGGTGGGTGGGTTGAGAGAATAACACCTGTTGCGGTAAGTAACTGTGCTTTATCCCAGGACAACAGGCAGCATATTCACATGTGCAACTCCCTAGCTTACTAGAATGGGATGGAGGAAGTGTTGGCCATTAAAACAAATAAATTTTACAATACTGCGTGGCCGAAGTGACCTTCCTGTCTGGAACTGAATTCCAGACAGTAGTGAGATGTGAATGTATGAACTGAGGACCAAGTAGCAGCTTTACATATTTCATCAATAGGAGTTGAGCGTATGAAAGCAAGAGAAGCTGCCATAGCTTGGATCTTGTGGGCTGTGGTGCAACTCCCAGTTGCAGCCCAGCTTGAGCATAAGAGAAAACGATACAAACCGCTAACCCTGTAGGTATAGTTCTCTTGGATACAGGACATTCCAACTTATTAGGATTGAAGGAGATGAAAAGTTGAGGAGATGCTCTCTATGTGACTAAATTCTCTGTAAGAAGGAAGCCCAGGCTCACTGGAAACGATACTTTTGGAAGAACACTGTGAACAATGGATCCGCCACCAGTGCTTGAAGTTCACTCATTATTCAAACAGAGGTAAGAGAGTTGAGAAAAAAACCACTGTCCAAGTGATGCATTTCAGATAAGCTGAAGACATTGGTTCAAAAGAAGATTTCATAAGTCTAGAAAGAACAACATTGAGATCCCAAACTACTGGAGGTGGTTTGACCTTGTTAATGAATCTGAACACAAGATGAGCAGTTAAGAGGTTTACCAGCAACTGAGCTGTGAAAAGCATTGATAGCACTGAAATTAACTTGAATCAAAGTGGTCTTGAGACCTAAATTGGATAAATGCAGAAGAAATCCAATACTTTTCATGACGATGAAAAGTACATCAAGTGGAAAACCGTGTCCATTTCTGCTGGTAACACTGCTGCGTATGATGGTTTTCAAGATGCTTCTAAGATATGCCTGACAGGATGAGAAAAATGAAACTCAGTCTATGTCAACCCGAGAGGTACCAAACTGTCAGGAGTAAAGCCTGTAGATTGAGATGCAGAAGATATACGTGACTCTGTATTAGAGGAGATGGAAAAGTCTGAGGAGGCATTGGTTCCTTGATACTGAGCTGAGGTAGAAGGGAGAACGAAGGATGTCTGGGCCACCGAGGGCCAACAAAATCTTTTGGCCAATTCCTGCTTGCTTGACAAGCTTCTCAAAGATGAGAGGGATTGAAGGAAACACAAAGAAACTTGCGTGTCCAATCTAGAAGAAACACATTCGGTTCTGGTTCCAAGTGTCGGGCGAGAAAACTGCCTGGAGCAAAATTGAGGCAACTTGTGATTGTGGGGGGATGCAAACCAGTCTATCTGAGGAGTCCCACAAAGAGAGAATATGCAATGCAGAACTGCAGAGTTGAGCGCCCACTCATGTGGGCCTCTTCTTGTCTTTTCCAGATCATAAATGTAAGCACGAATTAATGAGAGAAAGCCAACAGATTTAGTCAAAGGAAATCTTGCCTCACCAATCTACTGCATTTCTGAATCCCTGGGGGGGTGTTTTCCACTGTGGCAGGTTCCGGGGGGAGCGTTTCAGTTGTCTGCCACTCTCTAGATAGACAGATTGTTCACTCTCTCCAAGGTAGGGAGAATGAGAGGGAACTCCCTAAAGCTGAAAGGGGATAGATTTCGTACAAACGTAAGGAAGTTCTTCTTCACCCGGAGAGAGGTGGACGGCTGGAGCACTCTTCCGGAGTCTGTTGGGGGGGGGGGGGGCACCCTCCAGAGATTCAAGACAAAGCTGGACAAGTTCCTGCTAAACTGGAACATATGCAGGTGAGGCTGGACTCATTTAGAGCACTGGTCTTTGACCTAAGGGCCACCGCATGAGCGGACTGCAGGGCAAGATGGACCATTGGTCGTCAGCAGCAATTCTTATGTTCTTAAACCTACTGAATCCATCAGCGGGAGAATACTGTTTCTCTCAAATGTATACACTTCCCCCTCTGAATCCGCGGTTTCAGCATCCGCAATTTTTAAACATAAAAACATTTTAATTTTTTGGGCTATTTTAAGCCCTGTACGCCCCACCTTAAGCCATACCTGGTAGTCTAGTGGATTTTCGGGGCAAGATCGATCTTCCCACGCTCCTGCCCCGTGCACATCGCTCATAGGAAACGGCTGCCTTAAGCTTAGCATATCATGACAAAGATTTCCGATTACTTGTAGCAAATTCTATTTCATATGAGCACTTTAGAAAGTTGCTGAACACTTATCTTTTTTCTAACTTGACAAATTAATTGTTTCTGCACTTTTCATAAAACCTATTTGTTTTCTTTTCTTTAGTATAATCGGTGTCAGGTCAAAAGCGCGCCGGGACAAAGGCGCACCCAGACAACCCTAAAAACAGTAATTTAGAGCAGTGCGCGCCTCCGCGCTGTGCTCAATTGTCCGGGCGCGCTGTTGTCTATGAACCGTATAATCTTTTGTAAACCGCATAGAACTTATGGTTATGTAGTCTAGAAATTTGTTATGTTACACAGAACACAGATACACCCTCACCCTATATGGAATAAGTAATCACAAACTAAAAATAGAAATATGTAGATAAAGGTTAAATTGAACCGCCAAGAAGCCAAACTGCATACAGTGAAACACCACAGAAACAAGAAACTGACACATTTTGATCACTATTGAAAATAAAATCATTTTTCCTACCTTTGTTGTCTGGTGTTTTCATGAGTCTCTGGTTGCACTTCCTTCTGGCTGTGCGTCCTTTCTTTCTTCCTCTTGCATGCTTCCTTCTCCTCTAGACCTCATCCCAACCAACATCCCTCTGTCCCTCCATGAGTCCAACTTTTTCTTCCTCTCTCCCTGCCTGCCTCTCAACACACTCCATTCCCTCCTCCAACTTTAAACTTTTTCTTCCTCTCCCTGCCCCCTCCCCTTTATTTTTTTCTTTCTCCCTTGCTCCTCCCTTTCTCTCTCTCCCTGCCCCTCCCCTTTCTTTCATTCTCTCCCTGCCCCTTTCTTTCTTTCTGCTCCCTCCCCTTTCTTTCTTTCTCTCTCCGCCGTAGCCACCGCTGCTGCTGCTAATTTCAACAAGCCACCGCCATCAATTTCTCCCTGCTTCCCCGACACGACGGGCCCACAAGCCTTCCCATCCAACGTCAGTTCTGATGTTGGAAAGGAAAGGCTAACCAACACTGCCTGGTTGGCCTGGAGGGGAAGTAGGGAGAAAGCAGATGAACACTGCGGTCCAAAACAGAAGACAAGGGCCCAAGGCAGCTGCTCTCCTTGCTCCCCCTCAACGCCGGCCCTGCCTGCCAATACAGCCGAGAAGGGGGGGAAGATGAGGAGTTTCAGCCAGCAGGGGATGGAAAGCTGAACAGAATGGGGGAGGAGGCAAGGCAAGAGATTGCTTCTCTCCCGCAGCCAAAATTGTCCTTTTCAGGGGGGGCCCCAACATGGCAACTGTTCTCACAAGCTGCAGGCGGCTGCCCCAAAGTTTTCCCTCTGTCACAACTTCCTGTTTCTAACAGGGCAGATCGCGGCAGAGGGAAAGCTTTGGGGCAGCCGCCGGCAGCTTGTGAGAACAGCTGCCATGTCGGGGCCCATCTGCAAAGAACAATTTAGGAGTTTAACATCGGACCACGGGGCCCCCTGGATCTGTTAGGCCCAAGGCAGCTGCCCTGTTTGCTCCCTCCTAACTCGGCTCCCCTGACAATTCCAGGCCTAGGCATGTTCCTCCAGGGCCTACCCTTTAATCTGGCCCTATTCAGATCTAGGGAGCATAGCCAGTCATTGCGATCTGAGAGGGAATATAAAGTTACAAGAGGCAACATGAAAATTTTTCTCCAAGTAGAAAATTGTTCAGGCTCCTGAGGTCTAAACTGGCTGTAGACCTCCCTTCCCTTTTGGGATGAAGAAATACCAGAAGTAAAAACCCCGGTTCCTCTGAGAAGGTGAAACTTTTCTTTGAGAAGAGAAGGTACCATCTCCCGAAGAAGAAGAGACAACATGCAAAGAGGCCTCTCTTAGCAGTCTGGAGGCATAGTAATTAAGTGAAGAGAGAATCACTCTCAAACATTTTTTTTTTCTTTTTTAAAAGATGTAGTGGCCTATGGAGTAGTAGTGGTGTGGTGAATGTTCATTAAGGAACAGGTGTAGGGAAAAAGACTTAAAGTAAATGGAGGTCTTCTAGAATAGTAGCTCTCAACCCTGTCCTGGAGGACCATCAGCCACTCAAGGTTTTCTGGATAGCCATAATGAATATGCATGGGGCAGATTTGCATGCCTGTCACCTCCATTATATGCAAATCTCTCTCATGCATATTTATTAGGGCTATCCCGAAAAGCCAACTGGCTGTTGGTCCTCCAGGACAGGGTTGGGAACCACTGTTCTAGAAGGTACTGTATAGACATTGATGGAACAGTAGAAGACAGGTTGCAAGAAAAAACACACAAAACACCTGGTTAATCCTGCTTTGAGGATAAAACAGTGGAAGGTTCTAAGATGGCAGGAATCTAACTTACAGGTTCTACACCCCTGTTACAATTATATATGAAATGGTGGGATCTATCGAAACAATAAAGAGCCAGGTTACAGGCTCTATGGTGGAATCCTGAAGCAATCGCAACTCGTTTGATGCATGTCAAGTTGCTTGCTGTATACCATGTGGAGGAATCCAACTTTACAGACTCTACACTTGTTCCTCCTTAGACCATGGATAAATATATCCAGCCCAACACATTCTAGGTAGGGAAAAGGATCGAGAAATATGATGAAATTCCTGTAAATGTTGAGAAGGAAGGTATTAATCAAAAGAAGGGAATTTCTCACATGCTGGTGGCACTGAGGCATAGACTCTTGATGGAGCAGATCTTCTCAAAGTCAACTGTACCACGATAGTCAGTTTCTGAGAGCCTTTGTAATAGAGTTAGGGGCATTTCCCAGTTCCTAAGAAGAGTCTCTGAGAAGTTCTATAGGAGGCTGATCATAATCTAAGCCCTCCATTCAGCACAATAGACAGAATCAGCTTAACTCTTTCCCCAACTGCCAAATAAATATAGTGAGAGAAAATCTTTCCATAGATTTAGCCGTTCAATTGGAGGAGCTTAATAATAATAATAACTTTATTTTTGTATACCGCAATACCATAACAGTTCAGAGCGGTTAACATAGTAAGAGACTGTACACAGTCAGCGATGCTACAAACAAGACAATCAGTTTAACTTAGCTTAACTAAGATGGCGTCCTAAAGGAGCTTGCCAGAACGCCATCGAGTCTCTTTTCCCTTACCAATGGTAAAACGGAAATCAAAGACCCGGGTCTTTCCTTCTGATCCCAGGTCACAACCGCATCTAATAGGCCCAATGGATGCTTTTGTCGAGCGAGGGCCTAAAGAAGATCCGGAAGAGAAGACCTTTGCTCGGAGGGAGAGCATGTCGGAGAGCTCTCTAACCTCTCTCGAGGCGGCTAGCCTCTCTCCGGAAGAGCGGAGAACGTCTGTGCAGCCACTCCCCCAACTAGTGCTTCAGAGCACGGGGAGCGAGGGGAGTTCAGCAGCAGCCTCTGAGGGCTGTGAAGAAGAGACCAAAGAACAGGCAGTGTGGAGGATTACAGCTGCATCAATAGTACAACTGCCGAGTGGTCCCTTGGAATTGGCAGAAGGTACTCAGGGACCCACGTTGGACACTTTGCTTTCAGGTATGGTGAAAACTAAAGATTTGGACTTTAAAATTGTAATAGCTCCATTGCAGAAGCCCCCAGTTGTAGACTTAAATTCTATTTGGGAAGCTATTTTAACATTACAATTATCTCTGGGATCTCAATTGCAAGTGTTAGCTACAAATTGCTCTAGAATGCTATCGGAGACAGCAGTACTGCAAAATAGAGTGGATAAATTAGAGAATATAGCCATGGAACAAGGAAAATAATTGGATTCTTTGGGAGTACAAAACCAGCTCCTGATGAGAGAAAATGGCAACATTAATTTTAAAATGGAAATACTAGAAAATATAACAAGAAAACAGAACTTAAGATTGATTAATTTTCCTAAGCCATCTACTATCTCAGCTTTGGACATGTTTAAAAGGTATCTTTTGCAGATTCTGAAGGACCCACAAAATTATTTTATGCCTATTAAAAAGATTTATTATATTTCCTTGGGAAAGAAGAAAACTTTGGAAGAACAACAGGAACCAGCAATGGACTTACTGGACTTAACAAATTTATTGGAGTCATCAGGAATAGAACAACTCACTGTAGCTACACTTTTTGTCCAGTTAGCACTAGACTCCGATAGAGATCGGCTTCTATAGATGTTCTTTGAACATAAAGATGTACTCTTTTTCAATCAAAAATTTAGAATGTATCCAGACGTATCTAGAACACAAAAAAAAGAGAAAACAGTTTTTGCTTTTGAGACCCAGGTCTTAAAACTGG
Organism: Geotrypetes seraphini; assembly: GCF_902459505.1. Taxonomy (NCBI): domain Eukaryota; kingdom Metazoa; phylum Chordata; class Amphibia; order Gymnophiona; family Dermophiidae; genus Geotrypetes; species Geotrypetes seraphini. The sequence continues at coordinate 391,687,591 of NC_047085.1, read as the reverse complement.
GAGCTACTTTTGTATTAAGGTATCCTTGTAAATGTTTGGTTAATTATAATGGAGCTAGATATATTTTCTTTGACTCATCACAATTATCTAGATTTATTGTTGAGAAAGAAGTGGTAACAGCAAGTACCCCTACCAATAGACAAGAATAAGCTCGTAATTAATTTTAGGTCCACTTCAGGATATTCACTAAGTTTCCTATGGATTTATCCTAATGTTTCTCCGATTTATTTCTACATCTTCTTCTTCAATTATCGTGGACTAACAAGCAGTTAACTTATGTCTAGATTTTTATACTATCTTTTTCCTACTTATATTTTCATGGGAACTGTTGATTTCATGATGATTTCTGTTATTATAGAAATATATGAACTTAATAAAGAATTATTGATAAAAAAAAAAAAAGATTTAGCCGTTGGTGGACACTGGTGTGGAGATTTTCCCAAATGAGTGTTGTAAGCCTGTACTATAGACTCAGAGAAGTCCTCAGATGAATCAGACTGTAAATCAGAAGGATATGAAGGCCCTGACGAAGAAATGCATTGAGAAGATCAATGCTTACTTTGAGTCCGGTCCAGTCCAATGTAGAAGTATGATGCGAAGCTGTTTTTCTCTTCGAAGAACGGGAGAGAGTGATGTTTTCTCTTCGAAGTATGCGAGGAGGAATGGTGCCCATTAGATTGTTGATGAAGAGCTGGAGGACACAGATATGGACGTCAACATCGCTCCGGAGAACCAGCTGCAGCACCATAGGACTTGGTAGCCATGTACTTCAGCTGGGCTAGTACAGAGGGAGTCAATACTGGGGTAAGCAGTTTTCATGCATCACCAATATTCCTTCAGAACAGCATATCGTGCTGCATCTAGAAGAAAAGCACCTGTACTTCTGGCTTATCTGCTGGTACCATCAGTGCTGTGGCTTGCCCTGAAGAGGGTGACCTCAATGAAGATGCACACCTTGAGGCTAAGGCAAGCCGGAAGGTGGTCGTCGCTGCTTAGTCAGCCATCAAGAGACGTGATGCAAAAGTGACCTGCGACGCCGGCTAGGAAGCTGGCAGCCTTTGAACAGGCTTTTCAGCGGAATGATGTCTATGTTGATGTCTTCGATGTGAAGTCTGACCAATGCCCATGCCGGTCCCGAACAATCTAACTTGTTGAAGTTTCCAGCTGATTATCTAACATTTCTGCAGGGTAGTACACCGGGCACAAGTTCCACCCGGTGTTCTGGGCGAAGAGATTGGAAGCACCAACTGTTGGAAGAGAGATTGGCCTTGGGCACCTGCAGCACTTTCTTTTTTTGAGCCCATTAATGGCCTGAAAAGGTCAAAAAACGCACCAGCCAAATCAATGGCTGAGGAAAAATGAAGGCCTCAGCGATCAAAGCCCTTGAGGAATAAAATGTTCCTCTTTCACTTTTCTTTTATTAAAAAGTAAATTTAATTAAGAATAAAAGTAAACCAAAACCATGAACATTCAGAGACACGACTTCTTAGCTCTATGGAAAGCTAAGAACTGAGCAGCTGCAAGCCTGCATAGGGCAGGAAAGCACTCGCACATGTGTGATGTGGCCAGTTCGTGAACTTTAAGTTCTTAACGTGGCGATGCACTTTTAAAGCTGTCCATACAGGGCTCTGTGGATGACGTCACCCACATGTGAGAATATGCTACCTTTTTGTCCTGGGTGGCAATGCACTTTTAAAGCTGTCCATACAGGGCTCTGTGGATGACGTCACCCACATATGAGAATATGCTACCTTTTTGTCCTGGGTGGCAATGCACTTTTAAAGCTGTCCATACAGGGCTCTGTGAATGATGTCACCCACATATGAGAATATGCTATTTGTCCTGGGATAACTATTTGCCAGAGAGATACAGTTTCAATTAAATTGTTAAATCTAAAAAACAGAACCCAACAAAAGATTAGGTTACTTACCTCTGCTAATCTTTCTTGTAAATAACCTCTGGAATCTACACCACATGGTCATTTACCTTTTCCAGCCTAGAAACTGTAGGGAGCTTGAAACCAATTTCTAGCCCCTCCCTCTGTGGTCATCTCCTGTAACTTACTCCTAGATATTCAGTCAGTGCACAAGCCAGAGATCTACATCACAAAAGAGGAAACAAAAGAAAGGGGGGTGTGGGGAACTCCCCACTACATATATCAAATCTGCTCATGAACAACAATTGCAAACCAATAGAGCCCTAAGGTCAACTTTAGCAGAACAACAATTTTGAACAATAAACCAATTGAAAACAGCAGAAATTTAGTTAACGGAGATACAGCCTGAGGTTCATAAGGGGACAACCACCCGGGAACCCCTAAACCCTTACTTACATAAGGGAACAAGAATGGAATTCTTAGCGAGGCTGGTCATAGACAGAAATCCAGCTTACCAGTTACTGGACAGGCAACCTGCAAATCGGACAGACAAGTCTGGGCGGATGTGTAGATTCCAGAGGAAGAAGATTAGCAGAGGCAAGTAACCTAATCTTTTGTTCTTGTACAATAACCTCTGGAATCTACACCATAGCAGTGTTCTCCCCAGGGCCTTACAGCCGGGCGCTGCGCCCGGCTGATTTAGATGACCGCCCAGCTAATCCTGCTGCTGCTGCCACCGATGTTCCTTCTCGAGCTGACTTGCCGCCGAAAATTTTGTTTGACGCCTGCCTTTTTTTTTTTTTTTTTGCCAGCATGCTTTTACTTGCTTCGGGCCTTCCTGTTGCCGGGTCCTGTCTAATTTCTGTTTCTGTAAAGGCAGGACCCGGCAGCGAGGAAGGCCCGAAGCAAGTAAAAGCAGTAAGGTGTAAGCTTCCCTCCGGGGCTCTGTGTGCATGCCGGCTTCCCTTCTCTTCCCTCCCCCCCCACGGGACGCAACTTCCGGTTTCGGAGAGAAGGGAAGCCAGCATGCACACAGAGCCCCTGAGGGAAGCTTACAACTTACTGCTTTTACTTGTTTCGGGCCTTCCTCGCTGCCGGGTTCTGCCTTCACGGAAACAGAAAGTAGGCAGGACCCGGCAAAGAGGAAGGCCCGAAGCAAGTAAAAGCAGCAAGTTGTAAGCTTCCCTCCATCGCTGATCTATGAAAGATAGGTCAGCGATGGAGGGAAGCTTACAACTTGCCTAGCGACTACCGGGTTTGTGAGCTGGGAAGGATGGGAAGAGAAATGCTGTTGCTGCACCGAATAGGGGAGGGGAGGGGGAAGAAAAATATTCTGCTGCTGCACCCATTTTGGGGGGAAGGGAAGAGAAATGTTGCTGCTGACCCAATTTTTTTTTTTGGGGGGGAAGGGGGAAGAGAAAAGCTGGTGCACCCAATTTGGGGGGGGGAAGAGAAAATCTGCTGCTGCACCCAATTGGGGAGGGGAAGAAAAGTGCTGCAGCAGCACCCAATTGGGGAGGGGGATGGGAAGAGAAGTGCTGCTGCAGCAGCACCTAATTGGGGAGAGAGAGGGGAGAAGGAAGATTAGGGAAGGGAGAGGAGAGGCAAGAGATGCCAAGACCATGGGAGGGAGGGAAAGGAAAGGAGCTACCAGACCATGGGGGGGGGGATATGCTAGGGCAAGGGGAAGAGGCATATGGGGCATATGGGGGAGGAGGGAGATGCTAGGGCAAGGGGAAGAGAAGGGAAGGAGATAGAGATGCCAGACCATGGGGTGGAGTGGGAAGAAAGGAAGGAAAGGAGAAGAGAGAGATGCCAGAGCATAGGGGAGGGGTGAAACTGAAATGAATCATGTACAAAGGAGAGAAAGGGCACAGGATATACAGTTTATTGAAGGGACATAGAAAGAGGGAAGATGCCATATAGAACAGAAACAGGGTGGACACTGGATGGAAAGGGCAGAGAGGGTGGACAGAGAATGCAAGGGGCAGAGAGAGGGTGGACAGTAGATGGAAGGGGTAGAGAGAGAGAGGGCAGAGGCTGGGTGGAAGGGGAAAAGAGAGGACAGATGTTGCATGGAAGGGAGCGAGGATAAACGCTGAAGAGAAGATAATTAAAGCAGAAACGACAAAAGGTAGAAAAAAATTTTTTTTTGTTGCTTTACGTAGAATCAAGTAGTATTGTAACTACTAGTAATTAATACTACTAGTATTAATTAAAGTTTATAAATAGGAAATTGAAATAAGGCAGTTTTTTTGGGACTAAACCCCTTTCCTCAGGTCAGGACAGGATACCATAACAGCAGGGGTGCCCAAATGGTCGATCGCGATCAACCAGTAGATCACAAAGGCAATGTGAGTCGATTGCTTTGCTTCTGCAATCTTTTTCTTCCTGCCTCCCCGAGCCAGGCCAGGCGCCAGACTCACAAGACTTCACCTCTGACGTCAATTCTGATGTCAGTGAGGTAGTTCTGGGCCAGCCAATCGCTGCCTGTCTGGCCTGGAACTTCCTCTCCGACGTTAGAATTGACGTCAGAAGTAAAGTCTTGTGAGTCCGGCGCTTGTACATGCCTGGCCTAGTTCAGGGAAGCAGCAGGGAGAAATCGGCGTGGTGGCTTAGGGGGTAGGGAAAGAATGGGGGAAGTGGATAAATCAGCGTGATGGCTTGGGGGGGACATAAGGGGGAGAGAGAAAGAAAGGCAGAAATAAAGAGGGGGCAGGGGGAGAGAGAAACAGGCAGTCAGGGGGGAGAGACAGAAAGAAAAGGGAAGTGGCAGAAATAAATAAATATTGGATTTACAGTCAGAAGAAGGAAGTGCAACCAGAGACTCATGAAATCACCAGACAAAAAGGTAGGAAAAATGATTTTATTTTCAATTTAGTGATCAAATTGTGTCCATTTTGAGAATTTATATCTGCTGTCTATATTTTGCACTATGGCCTACTTATACTAAACCGCAATAGCGGTTTTTAGCGCAGGGAGCCTATGAGCATCGAGAGCAGTGCAGGGCATTCAACACATCTCCCTGCACTAAAAACCGCTATTGTGGTTTAGTAAAAAGGGAGGGGGGTATATTTGTTTATTTTTGTACAGTTGTTCCTGAGGTGACATTGCATAAAGTCATCTGCCTTGACCTCTTTGAAAACTCGCGGAATATAAATGATAATTAACATTTTCTCTGCGTACAGTGTGCTTTGTGTTTTTTTAAATTTTATTGTTGGTAGATCATTTTGACTTGGTTATTTAAAAGTAGCTCGCAAGCCCAAAAAGTGTGGGCACTCCTGCTGTAGAGCCATTCTTGTATGACTGGATGAGCTACATTTATCTTTTTTTTTTAGTTGTTTAAATTCATGCAGAAATAAATGGCTAAATTGAACCTAATGACTTCATTAACGCCTTTCCCTTTTTTAAACCTCTATACCAGTGGTCTCAAAGTCCCTCCTTGAGGGCTGCAATCCAGTCGGGTTTTCAGGATTTCCCCAATGAATATGCATGAGATCTATGTGCATGCACTGCTTTCAATGCATATTCACTGGGGAAATCCTGAAAACCCAACTGGATTGCGGCCCTCAAGGAGGGACTTTGAGATCCCTGCTCTATACCATTTGAAAGAGGGCAAATATCTAATTCTAGCATTGGATGCTTCTTAAATTAAGTAAAAATATTCTGGCACAAGTGTCAAACCTTAAAAAAGGAAGTCATATTGAGCATTGGAAAATAATAATAATTAACTAATAAAAATAGTACACATTTAGGGCTTCTTTTACTAAGTTGCGAAAATAGTTTTAGCGTGTGCTTAGCACACACAGAATTACCACACGTGCTAGACGCTAATGCCAGCATTGAGCTGGCGTTAGTTTTCCCGTGTAGCGCAGGAGTTTGCGTGTGCTAAAAATGTTGGCACACCTTAGTAAAAGAGGGGGTTAATTTTCCCCACCACCAAATTTTCCCATCGCGCCCCACCCGGCTACTTTTTCATGCCACCCGGCTGGAAAAAATGTCTGGGGAGAACACTGCATAGGGATGCATCAAAGCAGTCCTCGCACATTGGGGGAGGGGGGGGCATGAACTCACCGCCAGGACTGAAGCCCCAAAAGCTTTGCTACCACATCAAGCTGGTAGAAAAGTGAAAGTATTCAGAGAGGCCCAAGTGGCCGCCCTACAAATCTCCTCAGAAGAAACAACTTTCGATTCGGCCCAAGAGGAAGCCATTCCTCTGAAAGAAAGAGCTTTCACCCCAAGGAAAGGCTTCTTCCCTGCTGACAAGTAGGCAGCTGAAATGGCCACACAGATCCATCAAGCGATGGTAACTTTAGAAGCAGGCCTGCCCCACAGGGAGGATCCGCCAGCACAAAAAGATGGACTGAGAGATGAAAGTCATTTGTGGCCTCCAGGTGTCTCAGGAGTCACCTCACGTCCAGAGACCGTAAAACCCGGTCCGTGGACTTGGAGCTTAAGGGAACATAGGCAGACAGATGAACTTCCTGATTGACATGGAACGCGGAGGCCATCTTTGGAAGAAAAGAAGGAACTGTCTACAAGAGGACTGCAGAATCCATGATACGAAGAAAGGGATCTCTGCACAAAAGTGCCTGTAGGTCCAAAACTCTACGGGCAGAAATGACCGCCACAAGAAAGACAGTCTTGATGGTAAGATTCTTCAGAGAGATCTGATCCAGGGGTTCATAGGGCGGACAAGCCAATTGCAAAGGAGGCTGCAGCCTCCCCGCTTCCTGCAAGAAGCGGGTAACCTTCGGGTGAGATGCTAGTGAATCCCTGAGAGAAGCGGGACCCAAGCAAGAGAGGCCCGTAATCTGAACACAGAGCGAAGAGACCGCAAAGCCCTTATGAAGGCCCGCCTGCAAGAAATCCAGGACCTGTGCCACAGAAGGAGCCTAGGGATCCACCTGAGCCCTTCACACCAAGCCTGAAAGCACCTCCAGGCTTTTGCATAGGTCGACAATGGATTTCCGCTTACTCTGCAGGAGTGTAGCGATGACCGCAGAATAGCCCCTAGCTGTCAATGCTGCGCACTCAAGAGCCAAGCTGTAAGATCAAAGCGGTCCGGATCTTGGAGCGCTATGGGGTCCTGTGTGAGCAGCCATGGATGACAAGGAAGTTGCAAACTCCTCCCCCTCCCCATTCAGGGAACCCTGCCTGAATAGCCTGCTTCAGTTGCAACCATCTGAAACTTTGTGATTTATTAAGACCATATTTATGTTGCAACTGTGAAAAATCAAGCAGTTTACCATTTGAAATGACATTGTCCAAAATATGTATACCTGCTATCATCCAATGCTTCCAGATGACTTTAAATCCACCAATTTGAATCTTGGAGTTTAGCCATATAGTTTGATTTGTTGACTTATTTATTGGAATAGGTGTTAAATTACTGACATAATGTAAGGTTTTCCATGTATCCATTAATATTCTATTTTCTCTATACAATCTAGGGATTTTGATACTGAGAACATGACATAAACATAAAGGAAACATGAGTCGCCATTCCAACCACAACCAATCTGGGATATTGTCAATGAGTTCTGGGAAGACCCAATACATACCCTGGCGCAAAATATAGGCTTGATGATACCTATAAAAATTGGGAAAATTTACCCCACCCTCTGTAATTGGTTTTTGTAAAGATACTAAAGCAATTCTAGGAGTTTTACCCAGCCAAATAAATTTTGTGAGAATACAATTAAATTTTTTGTAAAAGGACCCCTGAAAAAACACACACCAAAAAACTGGTATCATACCCATTTGATAACAAACCACAGGCAAAACCATCATTTTGATAGTCTGAACTCTCCCCCACCAAGAAAGATGTAAGGGATTCCATTGCTCACACATTCCTGTTAAGCACAGTTACTTACCATTAACAGGTGTTATCCAGGGACAGCAGGCAGCTATTCTCACATATGGGTGATGTCATTGACGGAGCCCAGACGTGGATGCTACGCAAGCAGACTTGCTTGAAGAAACTCGAAGTTTCGAGTCGCCCGTACTGCTCATGCGCCTTCCCGCCCAGCGCATCTCCTCAGTTCTCCACAGAGCCGAGAAGTCCGTCTTTGACTCTCTGCGTTTAACTTTGTTCACTTTGTGCCTTCTCTCAACCGCGGTTTGTGTTTTTTTCTTCATGAATCGCTGTTTTATTTTATTTCTTTTATTTTAGTTTAAAAAAAAATAAATTTCTTCTTCAGTTCATTTTCCGGGACAGGCCGCAGCCTGAGGGCTTCGATTTTGCGGCGGCTATTTTCATTCTCTTTCATTGTGTCTTTCAGCATATTTTTTATCTAAATATCTAAATATTTTAATCCATCCTCTTTCCATACAAAGGAAAATGAGTCAAACAAGCCCTTTGTACAGTGTACATTTAGTGGAAGAATTTCTGATTTCCTCCAGTTTATCTTATATCCTGAAAATTCACCAAATTTCTCAATCAATTCAAGTAAGCATGAAATGGTTGTATCTGGATTTCTCAAATGAAGTAGTATATCATCTGCATAAGCAGAGACCTTGTATTCCCGATCTGAATAAGGAATACCGTGTATCTCCTTTACTTGCTGAATAGCTAATAACAAGGGTTCTAATACAATATCAAAAAGAAAAGGAGATAGGGAACAGCCTTGTCTAATCTCCCTTTGCAGACTAAACCTTTCTGAAACATTATTATTAACATACAATCTAGCAACAGGGGAGCCATACAATGTTTGAATCATTTGAATAAATCCTGAACCTATACCAAACCATTCCAATGCTTGATACAGGAAGGTCCATTCCACCCGATCAAAGGTTTTCTCTGCACCCAAAGACACAGAAAAAGCCGGAACTTTCATGGCTTTTGTTAAATTTAACATATGAAAAGCCAATCTGGTATTATTAGATGAATGTCTTTTAGCAACAAATCCAGTTTGGTGCATATCAATAATAAAGGGAGAGCCTTTGCCAAGCGTATAGCCAGTGTCTTAGCCAAGAGTTTTCCATCTACATTAATTAAAGAGATAGGCCTGTAGTTTGAAACCAAAGTGAAAACTATAGTTAAAGATTCTGCCATAGTACCTGTAATGCAACCTTTAGTTAGTTGAGTCTGATATAAATTTAATAAATGAGTAACAGGGAAATTTGAAATGATTTATAAAATTCCACCGTAAAACCATTACCACCTGGAGCGGATCCAAATCTAAGAGACTTCAACACTGTTTGCAATTCCTTTAATGATATAAGCTCTTCTAGACTTCTTTTTATATGATCAGGAACCTTCGGTCTATTTATTAACTTCAAAAATTCTATCTTTTCCCCTATCAGAATAAGGCTCGGAAGAATATAAATTTTTATAAAAATTTAGAAACTGACTTAAAATATTTCCAGTTTGAGAATGTATCCGGCTTTTGACCGCTTTTCAGCACAGAAACGGTAATTGCGGCCATCTTAGATTACTTGCACCTATTTTTAAGCAAAGGCCTCAGTGCCCTGATCATGCGATTCGACATGAGCTCTTCCTTTGACCTTGTAGACCATGCGAATTTGCTACAGTGTCTAGACGCTATTGGCATCAGAGGCAAAGTGCTAAACTGGTTTCATGGTTTCCTTTCGTCCCGAACCTATCAGGTTCGCTTCAACAATGATCTCTCCAACACCTGGAGCAACCCATCCTGCGTTCCACAAGGGTCCCCACTATCTCCTCTGCTTTTCAATATCTACATGACCTCACTGAGCGTTCAATTAACCCAGCTGGGGATAAAATTATTCAGTTACGCTGATGACTTCACAATTATTATCCCATTTGCCAACTCCATCTCGGAAACAATTCCAAAAGCATCAGAAGCCATAAACTTGATGGAACATTGGATGACAGACTTCAAACTCAAGCTCAATACTGAGAAGACAAAATTCTTTGTCGCTTCACCGCGCCCTCTTGACACAAAAACCCCACTAGACATCAACAAACATAACTACCCCATACAGCCCACCATTAAAATACTGGGTGTAACTCTGGACCAATGCCTCACCATGAAAGATCAGGTGGACTCCCTAATCAAAAAGAGTTTTTTCACCCTCTGGAAACTTAAATCCATTAAAGCATACTTTGATAACTCTGCCTTCAGAATCTTGGTACAATCCCTCGTATTAAGTCAACTCGACTACTGTAACATCGCCTACTTAGCAATCCCCCAAAAGAATATGCGACGATTACAACTAATGCAAAACACTGCGGTCAGACTAATCTTCAGTCTAAAGAAGTTCGATCACGTGACGCCATACTTCAAACAGCTACACTGGCTGCCGATGGAAGCTCGTGTAAAGTTTAAGTTCGCCTGCCTCTGTTTTAAAGTTTTCTACGGTCTAAGCCCTACATACATCACTAACCTATTCTCCTTCTCAGCCAACAAACACAAGAGAAGCTCCCACTCACACTTTGTTTCTCCCCCGGTTAGAGGATGCAAACTAAAAAAACACCATGAGCATCTTCTCTCACATCAGGCTGCTCTATGGGGTAAAGACCTAGAACAATTCCTATTGCCCACCACTTATGAGATATTCAGGAAACACCTCAAAACTCACCTATTCCTGAAATACCTAGACAGCTGACCCACTTCCCTCCTTCCCCTCTCTTGCCCTTTCTCCCCATTGTTCCCACATCCCTTAAGTTAACTCAACTTGTACCCCACTAATCTTCTGTAAACCGCATAGAACTTAACGGTATTGCGGTATATAAACTGTTATTATTATTATTATCTCTAATTGCAATAATTTTTGTCCTTCTTTTCTTTGCTTTAAGATAATTTGCTAATAATCTTCCCGCCTTATTTGAGTTTCCATAATACAAAGTTTGTTGAGAAAACAAATCTTTCCTTGCCAATTTCAAAGAAATTTCATTATACTTACCTTTTGCTTTTAAAAGAGCCTGTAAACATCTTTTTGTCATGATTAGATGCCATTTTTCTATTAATTATACACCATTTAGTATTGGGTGGGGGGAGGGTTTCAAGTATATGATCTTATAATGAATAATGGGCTTTGAGGGAAGGTGGGGAGAGGATTACATTTCTATGTTCAAGTGCTCAGATTGTGTTTATTATGAATTTTTGTACACTTGATGAAAGTTAAAAAATGAATAAAGAATTAAAAAAAAAAGAGCCTGTAAACTTCTTTGCTCCCATTTTTCAATCAATTTAGATTCCAGATTTTTAATTTCTTTTTCCAAATTAGAAAATTGTTTTTTTGAGTTGTTTTCTAATGAATGCTGCATATGAAATAATCTGACCTCTCATGGTAGCCTTAAAGGCATCCCATAATATTTCAATGGAAATTTCTTCTGAGGTATTAATTTGAAAAAATTCATTCATCTTTAACTGAAATTCTTCAAGGAAATTTGAATCCGCAATCAATGTATTATCGAATCTCCATACAGTTCTACTATCATCTTGTTTCGTGAATTTAAATTCCACCCACACACCACCGTGATCGGACAAAATAATTGGATCTATGGAAGCTTGTGTTACCTGCTGAACTATCAGATTTGAGACAAAAATAGTCTATTCTTGAAAAGGATTTATGAACATGTGAACAAAAAGAAAATTCCCGATCATAAAAATGAAAGTATCCTCCATATATCTTTCAAATCACAAGATTGCACCAAATTATCTAAACTTAATGAATTAATAAATTTACTAGGTTTTTTATCCATCAATAGATCCATAACAGCATTAAAATCTCCAGCCACTATTATAATTCCTTTTCTGACTGGTATTTACATTGAGTCCCTGTATACCTTTCTAACACTATTATATTTGAAGCAGCCAGTGGAAGTATCAATTGTTGTAACGTTTTGAAAAATTCAATTTGGTTCGAATTAAGGGCATACACATTGAACAATGCCAGGGTATTATTTCCCATGCTCATATTCACATGTAGCCACCTTCCTAAGGGATCTGAATCAATCAACTGAAAATTAGCTGTATATTTTTTATTTATTAGGATAGCTACTCCCGCTTTTTTCCCTACCACAGGGGCAAAAAAACACTTTCACCCAACCCCCTTCTAATTTCTTTGACTCTATAGCAGATAGATGTGTCTCTTGTATATAGTACACATCAGCATTTTGTTGTTTCAAAAAGGTAAGCATTTTTTTCTTTTTAATTTGATGGTTAAGGCCATTAACGTTTAATGAAAAGATTTTAAACTCCATTATAATTTTTATATTTAACATACATGATCCAAATCCAATATTCAATGTTATTTTGATTTTCCTGAACATATACGTTTCCCCATTGTTTAACTTTTGCACATAAAATTTATCCCTCCCTAGGCCTCCCATATTTACCCTTTCCCCCAACCTACCCCCAAGTCATTATTAAAAGTGAAAACAAACATATCAGATCAAGTAATGAAAAACCCCCGACAGAGTATCATAAAACCTCTGCTTTAAATTAAGTCACACAATTAATCATTGTAATTCATCTAGAAATTAACCCCTTTCAAAAATTATCTAAGATTTGGCTAATCACTAAATTGTTGTTTTTCTTTAAAAGCCTTATATACTATCAGCATAACATATAACAAATGTATATAGGTATATTATAATTATATTTCTCGAAACCCATTCAATTAAGTAACATGTATTTAATCATATTATTCCTCTAAACTTGTACTAATTTATGCAATATTCTCAAAATAAGCTCATAATATCCTTCACCTTAAATATTGATATTAATTTAATTGATCTTTTTGAATTCTATCATAAATTTAATTACCCACCCAGTCTTCTTTGTATTACATAACATTACACTATAAGATCTTCTATAATTATTATAATAAATACTTTCATCATAATAATTATAATTAAAATCAAATTTATACACAATCAATATATCTTGTATTTCAATGAATAAATATAGATATGAATAAATAAATAAAATATATTATAGATATCAAACCTAAATATTAATTAAACTAGTAAATTCCCTAAGGAAAGCATACATAACTGTAATCAGGATTATTCTTAAATTTATACCATAGTAATATTTCAATCTTAAAAACATTAAAGTTTTCCCCTGAACATATACTTCTGTAAGGTCACCTCCACTTAATAGAATTTATTATTTGCCGAAAAAGAAAATTGAAGGAACCGACCCAGGGGCAGAGGAACGTTTGACAAAAGACGTTTTAAATGTTACTGAACTATTAGAAACTATAGACGCTTTAAATGTTACTGAACTATTAGAAACTACTCTTTCCGAATCCACAGAGAGAGCCACAAAGCAATGTTACTTACCGTAACAGTTGCTATCCAGGGACAGCAGGCAGCTATTCTCACTAGTGGATGACGTCATCCAACGGAGCCCCGATGCGGACATCTCATAAGCATACTTGCTTGTAGAAACTTTTAGAAGTTTCGAGTTGCCCACACCGCGCATGCGCGAGTGCCTTACCGCCCGATGCACCGGACGTGTCTCCTCAGTTCAGATACCTAGCAGAGAAGCCAGCCCAGGGGAGGTGGGTGGGATGTGAGAATAGCTGCCTGCTGTCCCTGGATAACAACTGTTAAGGTAAGTAACATTGCTTTATCCCAGGACAAGCAAGCAGCCAGGTATTCTCACTAGTGGGTGACCTCCAAGCTAACCACAATGGGATGGAGGGAGAGTTGGCAACTTAGGAGAATAAATGTTGTAACACAGTTTGGCCAAACTGTCCATCCCATCTGGAGAAGGTATCCAGACAATAGTGTGAGGTAACGGTATGAACTGAGGACCAAGTGGCAGCTTTACAAATCTCCTCAATCGGTATCGATCTGAGGAAAGCTACAGAGGCTGCCATTACTCTAACCTTATGGGCTGTGACTTTACTGTGAAGGGGTAATCCAGCCTGGGCATAGCAGAAAGAGATACAAACCGCCATCCAGTTGGAGATGGTGCGCTTAGAGATAGGGTGTCCCAACTTGTTCGGATCAAAGGAGATGAAAAGTTGAGGAGCAGTTCTGTGAGGCTTGGTGCGTTCCAGGTAGAAAGCCAAAGCATGTTTACAGTCCAGAGTGTGAAGAGCTGATTCTCCAGGATGAGAATGAGGCTTTGGAAAAAACACAGGAAGAACAATGGATTGATTCAGATTAAATTCAGAGACCACCTTGGGGAGGAATTTGGGATGAGTGCGAAAGACCACCTTGTCATGATGAAACACTGTAAAAGGCGGATCTGCAACCAATGCTTGAAGTTCACTCACTTGACGGGCAGAAGTGAGGCCAATGAGAAGCACCACTTTCCAAGTGAGAAATTTCAGAAGAGCCTTGTTAAGAGGTTCAAATGGAGGTTTCATAAGCTGAGAAAGAACAACATTGAGGTCCCAAACCACTGGAGGCGGTTTGAGGGGAGGATTGACATGGAAAAGCCCACTAATGAATCTGGAAACCACAGGATGTGCAGAAAGAGGTTTCCCCTGAAGAGGCTGTGGAAAGCAGCAATTGCACTAAGATGGACTCTGATCGATGTAGACTTGCGACCAGAATGAGACAGGTGCAAAAGATAGTCCAAAACAGAGGACAAGGAGGCATGTTGAGGTTCCTTGTGATGAGAAAAACACCAAGTAGAGAATCTAGTCCATTTCTGGGAATAGCATTGTCTAGTAGCAGGCTTCTTGAAGCTTCCAAAACATTCCACACAGCTGGTGAAAACTGAAGGGAAGTTACGCTGAGAGGAACCAAGCTGTCAGGTGTAGAGACTGCAGGTTGGGATGAAGCAGAGACCCCTGCTGCTGCGTAAGCAGAGATGGAAACACTGGTAGTAGAAAGGGCTCCCTGCTGCTGAGTTGCAGAAGAAGGGAGTACCAAGGTTGCCTGGGCGACCGAGGAGCAATCAGAATCATGGTAGCCCGGTCAGACTTGAGCTTGACCAGAGTCTTTTGAATGAGAGGAAAAGGAGGAAACGCATACAGAAAGATTCCCCCAGTCCAGAAGAAAAGCATCTGCCTCGAGACGAAGAGGAGTGTAGATCCTGGAGTAGAACAGAGGCAGTTTGAAGTTGTGTGGAGCTGTAAAGAGGTCTATCTGAGGCGTTCCCCACAGTGAGAAGATTTGATGAAGGGGCGTGGAGTGGAGAGTCCACTCGTGAGGCTGTAGAAGACGACTCAAGTTGTCCGCCAAGGCATTGTCCGCCCCCTGAATGTAGACAGCTTTGAGGAAGGTGTTGTGGTGAATTGCCCAATCCCAAACTTTCAGAGCTTCCTGACAAGAGGGAGGCCGATCCGGTGCCTCCCTGCTTGTTGACATAATACATGGCGACCTGTTTTTCCGTACGAATGAGGACCACCATGTCGTGAAGTAGATGCTGAAAAGCAGTGAGAGCGTTGAAAATCGCCCTGAGTTCCAGGAGATTGATATGGCACAAATGGTCCAAGCCCGTCCAGATGAGCCCACCAAGCATAGGTCGAGGAGTCGGTCGTGAGGACCTTCTGATGGGCAGGCATGTGAAACAGCAAACCTCTGGAAAGATTGGAAGAAAGCATCCACCAGCGAAGCGACTGCAGCAGAGCAGGAGTGACCCGAATGTGACGAGTCAGATGGTCGGAGATCTGCGACCATTGAGAAGCTAGGGTCCACTGAGGAATCCGCAGGTGAAGTCTGGCAAAAGGAGACACGTGAACCGTAGAGGCCATGTGGCCCAGGAGCACCATCATGTGTCTCACCGAGATGGACGGGCGAGAAGAGACCGAGTGACAAATATGAAGAAGCGCCGCCAGGCGCTGAGGAGGCAGGAACGCTCCGAGTTGAATAGTATCCAGAACAGCTCCGATGAAGGGGAGAGTCTGCAAAGGTTGAAGATGGGATTTGGGAAAGTTGATCTCGAATCCCAGACTCTGTAGAAACCAGATCGTCCTCTGAGTGGCCCGGACGGCCCCCTGAGACGTGGAATTCTTGATGAGCCAGTCGTCGAGGTAGAGAAACACCTGCAGACCATGGTTCCTGAGTGCTGCGGCCACCACAACCAGGCACTTGGTGAAGACTCTGGGAGACGAAGCTAGGCCAAAAGGAAGCACCCTATATTGAAGATGAAGATGTCCCACCCGAAATATGAGGTATTGACGGGAGGCCGGATGGATGGGAATATGAGTGTAGGCCTCCTTGAGATCCAGGGAGCATAACCAGTCGTTTTGCTCGAGGAGGGGATAGAGAGAAGCCAGGGTCAACATGCGAAACTTCTCCCTGACCAGAAACTTGTGAGCACCCTGAGGTCCAAAATAGGTCGCAGGTCGCCCGTCTTCTTCGGAACAAAGAAGTACCGGTAGTAAAAACCCCTGTTCCGTTGGTCCACAGGGACCGGCTCGACGGCACGAAGCCGGAGCAAAGCCTGAGCTTCCTGAAGATGAAGGGCGGTCTGGGTTAAGTTGGAAGGATACTCTCTTGGAGGATGGTCCGGAGGAACATGATGGAACTGAAGAGAGTATCCCTCTCTTACGATGGAAAGGACCCAGAGGTCGGTGGTAATAGTCGTCCATCGATGGTAAAAATGATGGAGACGACCTCCGATGGGAAAAAGCGGGGAGGGCAGAACGATGGAAGTTATGCTCCCTACGAGACAGTCAAAAAGGCTGGGGAGCCTTAGGAACAGCAGAAGGTTGAGGCTTTTGTTGGGGCTTCTGCTGGTGCTGCTTCTTCACAGGTGAGTGGATGGTGGGGGCCTGCTTCGGCGGGTAGCGCCGCTGATAAATCATGGGAGGACGAGCCGGACGAGAGATGGCAGGCTTGGGCTTCTGGCGGAGGATAGACTGAAAAGACTTTTCATGTTTGGATAACTTCTCCGTAGCCGCCTCGATGGACTCGTTGAACAGGTCCGCCCCCGCACAGGAAACGTTCGCCAGTCTGTCCTGGAGGTTCGGGTCCATATTGATGGTGCGATGCCATGCCAAGCGCCTCATGGCCACTGAACAGGCTGCTGCCCTGGCCGAGAGCTTGAAAGCGTCGTAAGACGACTGCATCATCTGCAGTCGTAGCTGGGACAACGATGCCAGTACCTCGGAGTACTCGAAGCGAGCCTGAGAGTCCAGATAAGGCAAAAACCTTTGCAGGATGGAGAGGAAAAACTCGAAGTAGGTGGCAAAATGAAAGCTGTAATTGAGGACTCGAGAAGCCATCATCGAGTTCTGGAAGATGCGCCTGCCAAAACGGTCCATGGTTTTGTCCTCCCGGCCAGGAGGGGTGGAAGCATAGACCTGGGAGGGGTGAGACCGCTTCAGAGAGGATTCCACCAATAGAGACTGGTGCGAAAGCTGTGCCCCATCGAAGCCCTTATGGTGCACCGTGCGGTAGCGAGCATCCAACTTCCCCGGAACCGCCGGGATGGAGTAAGGGGTCTTGAAGCACCGCATGAAAGTCTGATCCAGAAGCTTGTGCAGAGGCAGGCACAGAGACTCAGCAGGAGGTTGAGGAAGATGCATCGTCTCGAGGTACTCCTTCGAGAACTTGGAACCGGAATCCAGGGTGATACCAGATCCACCGCCATCTGCCTCAGGAAAGACAAGAAGGACAACTGGTCCGCCAGAGCCGGGCCACGAGGCGGCCTGGTCCGCCGATGTCGAGGACCAGCACGGAAAGAACGAGCCCCTGCAGTCTTCAAGTTCTGGCATGGGAGGAGGGGGTGAGTATTCCGGAGAAAACTCCCGGAAAGGTTGCTTCCGACGAGGCGAGGCGTGCCCCGATGAATGCCTCGATCGATGACCGGAGCTGTGTCGAGAAGCTGGCCTCGAGCGACGCCCAGACGAGGCAGCCACCGAGTAGATGGGACTGGAGGCCATGGATTGAAGCAGCAACGGCTGAGACGAGGTCCCCCGAGGCGCTCCCCAAGGTTCGAGGCCCGGCATCGCCGAGGAATGGTCCGGACCAGGCAAGCCATGGAATGAAGGTATCGGCTCCAAGGGTGGCATGGGCAAAGACTCTGCTCCCTGCGAGACATGCCCTGAAGCCAGACCAGACACTCGCCGAGACTCTGCTCCCAGCAATGAGAGTGTGCGCTGAGGAGGCACCGGAGGCGGCTTGACCTCACGGGAGGCTTCCGCGTGCCCAGGCTGAATATTGGAGAGAAGCGTTGGCCCATGTTTGGTCAAGAGCTCGACAAACCTCTGCTCCATCAAGGTATGAAACGACGCCGGCAAAGAGGGATCCACATCAGAAATGGGACCTCCTGCACGGACATCGGTCAGCCGGCCGCCAGGGGGATTGGATTTGGAGGCCTTGGGCACCTTAAGCACCACTGGAGGGATAGGGGGGCTGTGCTATCTGACCTGAAGAGACATCAGAAGGCACCGCAGCCTGCGTTGAGGTGGAAGCCGGAGCGAACAAGGCAGGCTTGAGCAGAATCGAGGCCGAAGTTGTGGAATCGGAAGTTGAAGGCGTGGCGCCCTGGGAAGAGGGCCGTACCGGGGACACCTCATTGCCGAACAGCGACTCCCACAAAATACAGCGACGTTTAAATGCACGTGCTGTGAGTGTGGAGCAAGGCCGGCACGATTTCGGAAGATGTTGAGGCCCAAGACACTGAAGACAGTGTTGATGCGGGTCCGTCAACGAAATCGCGCGCTGGCACTTGACACACTTTTTAAAACCGGTAACAGGCCGAAAAAGCTCCGCCGCAAGGTTGAAGCCGTGGGGCCGCGGCGGCGCAACCTGCCCGGTCGAACGTACGAACCAAAAAAAAAATTTTTTTTTTTTTTTTTTTTTTTTTGCAAAAACAACAAAACGCAACTTGAACCAACAGGAATGAGCAAAAGAACCCAAACCCGTGGGCACAGAAGGCACAAAAAGGGAACTTCGCGCAGAGAGTTCAAAGGCAAACTTCTCAGCTCCGCGGAAGAGAAAGAACTGAGGAGACACGCCCGGTGCATCGGGCGGGAAGGCACTCGCGCATGCGCGGTGTGGGCAACTCGAAACTTCTAAAAGTTTCTACAAGCAAGTATGCTTGTGAGATGTCCGCATCAGGGCTCCGTTGGATGACGTCACCCACTAGTGAGGATACCTGCCTGCTTGTCCTGGGATAATGTTCATATTTCCGAAATCCTCAACAAATGTTTCTTGGAAAGAAAGTATGGATTTTTCCAGACGTCACGAGAACAACGCAGGAGCGAAGAAAATTATTCTTAGCAATGAGAGTAGAGACTTTGACCCTTGGAGCAACATTCTTATTAGCATATCCATGTAAATGTTTAATTAAATATCAAGGTGTTAAATATGTCTACTATGCACCAGAACAGTTACGCACCTTTTTAGATTTAAAGAATCTTGCTACCCGGAATGTTTAAGAGTAGGAAGAAAAGAGGGGGCTAAAGACTGTTAAGCCTTTCAAGAACATAGTTATTACTTATGCTTGTAATCTCTTCAATATATTCATCTCCTCTCCCTCCTGAGTTAGTGGTCCAAGAAAGAATGAATTTTTCCTGATAGCAGTAATTGTGAGTTTATTTAATTTATTTCTTTTCTGCTTTACTTGTACAAGAGGAATATTCTTGTGAATTATGTAAAATTTCAATAAATAAATAAAAAACAAACAAACATTAAACTATCTTTTTAATATTTTCTTTATGAATTTCAATACAATTATAATTATCACCATTTAATTACCTAAGCAGCAAATTTATATCTGCAAACTTATATTATAAATCTAAATGACGTCTACATGTTAAACCATCTTAGCTTATAAAACTATACATATAATGTGAGCAATACAGAGCAAAATACGTCCTCTTCCTTTCCTACTATTGCATTTTAAAAATGAAGAATCCTTCTGGAATTGCACCTCCTTAATAAGATGAGAATCTTTGCTTTTTCTTAGTAACTCCGAAATCTTTTCAGATTGCCTCATTACTGAACACACAGGTATATACCACTCAAATCTTCTGTGCCAACCGTTGATGTCATAGACTGCAGAAATGGAAGCTCGATCTCACGTGACCAGGGTGAAGCGCTTCATGGCTGGTCCGCTGATGGCCCCGGGAGCGGACGAGAACAGACCAGCCCCGAACCATCCATCCACCATGGCATCCGTCATGGAGAAATGACCAGAAGCACCGCTGAGATCCGGTTCAGTGTAGAGCGACCGATCAACAAAAGGGAGGTAGGGTCTCCCTGCACGACAACCATGCACCATGTGGAAATGTCTCCTCACCTCCTGGCTCTCAGGTGAAAGCCCACTCAATTCAGATGTTGTGTCTTGACTTTCTGCAGAAGGCAGCCATTCATGGGCCATGAGAGAAGACAGAAATTCCTCTTGGGGCCAAGGCTACACTATGGCATCCAATCTTTTACTTCTGTTTGCGATGGCGGCTGAAGAAATGAACCACCTTCATGTTGACTACCGACGTCATCAGATCGAACATCAGGCGCCCCCATCTCTCTACAGTGCATTGGAAGGTTCTCTGAGGCAGAAAACATTTCCCTAGATCCAGAGTTTGGCGGCTGAGATAATCTACTACATGCGCCACTGAAAGAGCCAGATGCCTTTGTGCCCAGTGGAAAAGCATTTGAGCCCTCTGCCACAGAGACACGCTCCAGGTACCTCCTTGTCGATTAAGCAGGAATAAGCAGTGGATTTCCCCAAGCCATCTCAATAATGGCCTATAGACTTCATTTAGGAAATTATCTAAACCTTTTTTAAACCCTGCTAAGCTGATTTCACCACATTCTCTGGCAACCAATGATTAAACAAGTGTGAATAAATTTTCTCTGGTTTGTTTTAAATCTACTACTTAGTAGCTTCATCACATGTCCCCAAATCCTAATATTTTTGGAAGGAGTGAACAAGCGATTCACATCTACCCTTTCCACACCACTCATTTTATAAACCTTGGCCACTAGGTCATGTTTATACCCGTCTCACAGAAAGCAATGTTACTTACTGTAACAGTTGTTATCCAGGGACAGAAGGCAGCTATTCCCACTAATGGGTGACATGATCCAATGGAGCCCTGATGCGGATGCTTCACAAGCAGTCTTGCTTGAAGAAAAACTCGAAGTTTCGAGTTGCCCGCACCGCGCATGCTCGAGTGCCTTCCCGCCCAGACCAGGGCGCATCTCCTCAGTTCAGATAGCTAGCAGAGAAGCCAACCTAGGGGAGGTGGGTGGGACGTGAGAATAGCTGCCTGCTGTCCCTGGATAACAACTGTTACGGTAAGTAACATTGCTTTATCCCAGGACAAGCAGGCAGGTATTCTCACTAATGGGTGACCTCCAAGCTAACCATAGTGGGATGGTGGGAGAGTTGGCAACGTAGGAGAATAAATTTTTTAATATTGTTTGGCCAAACTGTCCATCCCGTCTGGAGAAAGTATCCAGGCAATAGTGAGAAGTGAAGGTATGAACCGAGGAACAAGTGGCAGCCTTACAAATCTCCTCAATCGGTGTCGATCTGAGGAAAGCTACAGAAGCTGCCATAGCTCTGACCTTATGAGATGTGATTTTTTTTTGTCAAGGGGCAATCCAGCCTGGGCATAGCAGAATGAGATGCAAGCCGCCATCCAGTTGGAGATGGTGTGCTTGGTAACGGGGCATCCCAACTTGTTCGGATCAAAGGGGATGAAAAGTTGAGGAGCAGTTCTGTGAGGTTTGGTGCGTTCTAGGTAGAAAGCCAAAGCACGCTTACAGTCCAGAGTATGAAGAGCAGATTCTCCAGAGTGAGAGTGTGGCTTCGGAAAGAACACTGGCAGAACGATGGATTGGTTAAGATGAAATTCCGAGACAACTTTCGGGAGATGGGTGTGGAGAACCACTTTATCATGATGGAAGACTGTGAAAGGTGGGTCCACGACCAAGGCTTGGAGCTCACTGACTCGTCGAGCAGAAGTGAGGCCAATGAGAAACACCACTTTCCAAGTGAGATACTTCAGGTGAGCCTTGTGAAGAGGTTCAAATGGAGGTTTCATAAGCTGTGAGAGAACAACATTGAGGTCCCAAACCACTGGAGACAGTTTGAGGAGAGGATTGACATGGAAAAGTCCTTTCATGAATCTGGAAACCACAGGATGAGCTAAAACAATAAAACACGATGAAAATCAGCGATTAAGATCAAATAAAACCAAAACCACAGACTTAGAAGGCACAAGTGAAGAAAACTGCGCAGAGAGTCGAAGACGGACTTCTTGGCTCCGCGGAAAAGTAAGAACTGAGGAGACGCGCCCTGGTCTGGGCGGGAAGGCACTCGCGCATGCGCGGTGCAGGCGACTCGAAACTTCGAGTTTTTCTTCAAGCAAGACTGCTTGTGAAGCGTCCGCATCGGGGCTCCATTGGATCACGTCACCCATTAGTGAGAATACCTGCCTGCTTGTCCTGGGATAATGTCTAGCACCCAATTATCTGTGGCGATGTCCATTTATTCCACCAGGAATGCCAAGAACCTCCCTCTAATCTGCAGAGGGTTGGGTGAGGGCCCGGCGTCATAACTGCTTTTTTGGGGTAGAAGTAGGGCGGACTCATGAATATTGCAGACGCCTAGCTCCACCAAACTGGAGTCTGATAAGATCTCCGACCAGAGGGACTTCCAGAATATTGATGATATAAACCTGGAGGAATGAAAATTAGAATGCCCTGGTTCCCTAGATCAGTGATTCCCAACCCTGTCCTGGAGGAACACCAGGCCAATCGGGTTTTCAGGCTAGCCCTAATGAATATGCATGAGAGAGATTTGCATATGATGGAACTGATAGGCATGCAAATTTGCTTCATGCATATTCATTAGGGCTAGCCTGAAAACCCAATTGGCCTGGTGTTCCTCCAGGACAGGGTTGGGAACCACTGCCCTAGAGGACTGGGGGCCTACAGTCTGGCAAGAACTTAGGTTTACGGCAAGGGTGCCCAATACGTCGATTGCGATTGACCGGTAGCTCAGGAAGGCAACGTGAGTCGATCACTAGACTCGTGTTCCCGTCCTGATCTACTGGGCCAATCAGCCTTCTTCTGTATTCTCCCTAGGGCCCAGCTGTCATCTTCTGCTGCTGCCGCCGCTGCTGAAAATTAAAAAAAAAAAAAAAAAAAAAAAAAACGGCTTGGAGATTTCAGCCCGTAGCGAACTTATGCTCCGGGCTCTAACGTGTGCGTGCCGGCTTCTCTTCTCTTCCCTCCGAAACCAGAAGTTATGTCCGGGGGGAGGGGGAGGGGGGAGAAGGGAAGCCGGCATGCACATGTTGAGAGCCATGAAGCAAGTGTTTGCTACGGGCTAAGACGGGAGACAGGTTAATGAAGCATTTCCTCTTCTTGCTGCCGGGTCCTGCCTACTTTCTGTTTCCGTGAAGGCAGGACCCGGCAGCATTTCCCCCAATAGGTCGATCACGATGCTGGTCGGCTGAAGCAGGGAGAGCTTGGGGCGGCGTCGACTTTCGGGCCTGTTATTGGTGGCGGTTTGGGTCTTGGTCCCCGATGGCAGTTTGGGTCCTGGTCCCCGATGGCAGTGGCAGTGGCTTGGGGGAGGGCAGGGAGAAAGAAAGAAAAAGGGCAGGCAGGGAGACAGAAGGAAAGAAGAGAAACAGAAAAAAAAGAAAGGGAGGCAGAGAGAAAGAAAGGGCAGGGAGAGAGGAAGGAAAAGTTGGGGGAGGGAATGAGGTCTGGAGGAGAGGAAGCATACAGGCTAAAAGAAGGGAAGAAAGATTGGATGCACAGTCAGAAGAAGAAAGTGCAACCAGAGACTCATGAAATCACCAGACAAGGTAGGAAAAATGATTTTATTTTAAATTTAGTGATCAAAATGTGTCTGAATTTATATCTGCTGTCTATATTTTACACTAAGGTCTCCTTTTACTAAACCACAATAGAGTTTTTTAGCCCAGGGAGACTTAATAGAGCAGGTCAGTAGAGTTAAGGGGGCCAGTAGACTTAAAAGGGGGTCAATGGTATGGGCAGACTTGATGGGCTGTAGCCCTTATCTGCCGTCATCTTTCTATGTTTCTATGAGCGTCGAGAGCAGCGCTGGGCATTCAGCGCAGCTCCCTGCGCTAAAAACTGCTATCGTGGTTTAGTAAAAAGGGAGGGGAGTATATTTGTCTATTTTTGTATGGTTGTTACTGAGGTGATAGTGCATAGAGTCATCTGCTTTGACCTCTTTGAAAAACCCTGGAATAGGAATGATAATTAACATTTTCTATGCGTACAGTGTGCTTTGTGTTTTTTAAAAATTTTATTGTTGGTAGATCATTTTGACTTGGTCATTTTAAAAGTAGCTCGCAAGCCCAAAAAGTGTGGGCACCCCTGGTTTACGGTCTTACACACTAACTATAAGATCGTTCAGACCGTTACCAAACATGAATCTCCCTCATAAAGGGCACAGAGATAAGATGCTCCGGGAAGGTGGCCCAGATACCTAAGGCCCCTCCCACAGGAGGGACTTAAGGCATCCAGTACCTTAGGCCCTTCCCAGTGACTCTCTGGGTGTGTTGCTGTCGCAGGGGCAGCTGTCATCGTTGGTGTGTGTGTGTGAGCACCTTATGGCTGTGATTGGGAAGGGGGCCAGCACAATTTAAAAAAAAAATGGGGACAGATACTTTGCATGGGTAACCTACACATGTGTCCATTAAAAACAAAACGCAAACCGTTTCCTGCCCCAAAGCCCGGGCTTTT
This sequence comes from Geotrypetes seraphini, assembly GCF_902459505.1. Classification (NCBI taxonomy): domain Eukaryota; kingdom Metazoa; phylum Chordata; class Amphibia; order Gymnophiona; family Dermophiidae; genus Geotrypetes; species Geotrypetes seraphini. Next base: position 391,663,130 of record NC_047085.1, on the reverse strand, counting down.
CCCTGCCTGTTGCAGACGCGCGAAGCACTCACGAAGGGGACCCGTGCTCACCAGCATCCAAAACCGACAAGGATTCCCCTTTATGGTGCCTGGCACACCACTAACACAGGCCGGCCGCAATGACCTCATGGTGGGAACACAATGAGCATACTGTCCTTTTAAAAGTGAAGTGAATAACACTGAGGAGACCACTGGGACAGGAGAGTCACCTGTAATGGCTGCATTCGAGCTCTGGGCCAGGGAACAACCTCCAGGGAGGCTGCCATGGAGCCCAACACCTGAAGGTAGTGCCTGGTTATGAAGGTCAAAAGAGATAAGATTCAAGATTTGTTATTAGTGCTTCTGTTTGCATGGCTCATGAAAAAAGTGCAGCCTTGGGCCATTTCGAACTGAATAACCAGTTATTCCAAGCTCAAAATTGGTTCTAGCTGGCTTATCTCAAACTTGACAATCCAGCCCAGCCTTTGCAGAAGAGCCACAACCATCCACACTCTGGCTTGAACCGAGCTCTCATGACCCAGACAGGGATGTACCTGGTCTCCCATTTTGTAGAGATGAGCAGTATGATGTGCATGATGAAGTATAACGAGCATCTGCCTGAGCCCAAATCTCCTTCAGGGACCAGTTTCTCTGTCCCTGAGGAACTTGATTTCCCCATCCCATCCCCACAAGGTTTTGATGTTGTCCCTGTCCCATTCCTGTAAGCTCAGCCTCAACCGTATAAACCTCGAACACTTAAAGTTTAAAGCGTTTGAGGCTTGTACAGAAGAGGACAAAGCTTGAAGGAATTGGGCAAGAATAGTAAAAGAACTTGCCAGGACAGGAAATTGAATTCCCATGGGGACAGGGAAAAATATATCATCGTGACATTATTTCAGATCCCCTCCCCTGATTTTCCCATAGGAAATAATCGGATTGTAGTCGCAGTTCTGTGCAGTGTCTACCTGTCAGCTTTTCCCTGCAGCTTAAGTGAATGGAAAGGATTTTCTGCCTCAGAAACTTCTCCAAATTACTTCAATTCTTGAATCTTCAGGCTGCCAGTTGGACTGTCCTCAACCGAGACATCCACCACTACAGAAACTCGAACTGTGATGGGGGCAGGTCATATGCAACCGGCATCCAATATCCTGAGGGATCTTACTCAGGGTGCCTTCAGCCTGCACTTAAGCCTCTGAAAAATTCAGAAGGGAAGCTGCTCAGAGGGGAACGGACCCTGAGCTCTGAAGTGGCACACAGCAGACTGGCTCCATAGGTCCACACAAGGTTTTCCCTTAAAAGCTGCACTCCGGCCCCACAGAACCTGTGTTTGGGGTCTCATGGCATTGAAGCCACAGAAAAAAAGAAAAACCAATGAATGTAAAGACTGAAATTACATGAAATAAAACAAGAGCAGAAGAAGAAGGAGAAATTAGGTTCTTACATGCTAATTTTCTTTTTAGACTCTCCAGACTGGCACAGTTCACTGATGGTTAATAGCTCACCGTGACCAGCAGGTAGAGACAGAGACAAACCTTTGGCTGCACACTTTCCCCCTCCCGATTTGCGGTTTTAGGACTCGCGATTTCAATTATTCACAATTTCTTAAAACTGGAATCACCCCCACCTCCCTCCTGGCATCTTACCTGGTGGTCTAGCGGTCTTTTGGGGCAGGAGCGATCTTCCTACAACTCCTGCCCAGTGTAGATAATTCATCCAAAATGGCTGCTGTGAGTTCCCGTTGTCGTCACTTGAGACGACAACGGGAACTCATGGCAGCCATTTCAGATGAGTGATCTGCACGGGGCAGGAGTTGTAGGAAGATTGGAAGAATGGAGCCACCAATGGAGACTGCGACGAACCAACCCCCGAAGAGGAACGGGAAGTCCAAATCATGCAACTGGGGTGATCACTGCTGATGCAGAGCACACTGAGGCGGCCACATGTGAGCCTGGACCAAATGAACCACGTCCAGGGAATCCACCATCGACCCTAAGACCTGGAGAAAGTCCTGCACTAGAGGACACTGGGAAGCAATCAGAAGTCAAATCTGAGACTGCAAATGGACAACTCGGGCCTATGGCAGGAAGACCTTCCCCAAGCTGGTGTTGGAGAACCACAAGGTATTCCAGGCGCTGAGACGGAGCCAACCGGCTCTTGGACATGGCTACCCATCCCAGCGACTGTAGGAACTCCACAATCTGAGCCATAACTCAAGAAATCTCCTCAAAGGACTTTTCTTGAATCAACCTGTTGTCCAGATAGGGGTGAACCCTAATGCCCTTCTTGTGCAAGGCCAATGCCATGACTACCATAATCTTGGTGAAGGTCCACGAAGCCATGGCCAGACCAAAAAGAAGTGCACAAAACCGATAGTGCTGTCCCAAGATCGCAAAGTGAAGGAACCGCTGATGAGAGGCTCAAATTGGAACATGCAAGTAGGCCTCCATCAGATCAAGAGGTGGTCAGGAATTCCCCCAGCTTCACCACCAGAATGACAAATCTCAGGGTTTCCATGCGAAAAGATGGAACTCGGAGAGCCCTGTTGACTCCCTTCAGATCCAAGATGGGCAGAAAGGTCCCCTCTTTTTGGGCACCATGAAGTAAATGGATTACCAGCTGGTGTAACCTTTGAAGTGTTTGATGAAAGGCCCACTTCTTCCATGCCACCTGACAAGCAGCAAGCAAGCTATCTGGCAAGGGTCTGGAAAACTCCAGAGCATAACCGTTACGAATCACCTTCAGGACCTATTTGATCTGTTGTGATCTTGGCCCACTCCAGGTAAAACTCCTGCAGCTGAGCACCCACAGGCAGCTAATGGTGGAGGGACTGGCAGAGGGATCACATTCGATGAAAAACAGGACTACATTCGATGAAAAACAGCCCAGGAGAGACAAGGAGGCAGGAAAGGAAGCTGCCATTCGACCAGGGCAGTATCTGTGAAAATCATGCAAATGCCCCCGAGCAGGCAGGCAAGCACACTCTTCAGGAAGCTGGGTCAACTTAAGAGTCCATCAAGGTCTGAACCAACGTGTTCAGATCCTGGCCAAATAAGAAAGGCCACCCCAAAAGGGAAATTTTGTAAGCTTAGCCTTAGATGCCGCATATGCTGACCAAGCCCAGAGCCACAGGGTACGACGAGCAGCCACCCCAAGAATCATGGACTTGGCCAACACCTGCAACAGATCATACATGGCATCCAAGAGATAGGAAGCACTCAACTCAATCTTAGCTCCTTCCTGTTCCACCAAAGACCAGTCATTAGACTTCCGGTCTAGGACATGCTCGGTCCACCAAAAACAAGCCCTAGCCACCAGATCGCCGTCTGGACCGCTAGGGCAGTGATATCAAAACTTTGCTTAAGAAGAGACTCCAACCTGCCCTCTTCAGAGTCCCTCAAAGCCCAGCCGCCCTCTACTGGCACCGTATGCAGCTTCGCGATGGCCAAACCCACTGCGTCCACAACCGACAACTTCAAAGTATCCCTATCCCCCTCTGGGATGCAGGCTAGCCATAGATCACGCAAAACGAAAGGGCGACTCCAGCATCTTCCACTGCACCAGCACAATATCCTGATGCAAAGGAAAAGAGTGAGAGGCTGAGCAGATCCCCCGAAACAGGGGATCTACCACACACGGGGACTCCTTTCATGTCCTCCTCGAAGCACAACACAGAGGAAACCTGAAAAATAAGGTCCTGGAACTCTTCCTGTTGAAAAATGTGCACCACAGATGCATCCTCGCCAGCTGGTGAAACCAAAAAACCTCCGCCAGTGGCATCCGTCCCCCCAAGAGGACCCTGGTGGTCCACCAAGGGGTCCAGGTCCTCATCAAGTGAAAACTGCTCCCCATACAAAATATTGTCCCAAGAGACCCTAGGACGCAAGAGGGCATGGGGTCAAAACTGGCGCTGAGGGTGGGGGGGATGTCAAACAGGGGTGGATGTGAAGGGAACCCCCCTCCCCCCCGAGACAGAAGCAGGACCCCCGTCCACCTGAAGATAAGTCTTGCACAAGGCTAAAACAAAATCAGAGGAAAAACCCCATTGCGACCCAATGGGACTCGCTGCCAAAGCAGTAGACCCAGTAGAAACTTGTCCCTGTCTCTCCAATACAGGGGAAGGTCACCCGAGGCTGAAGACAAAATGGAGGAGCTTCCTGACAAAATTGGCACAAAACCTGCCATAAAAACTCCCCTGAGGCCTGTAGCGGCTAAGAAGCCTGAATCGTCCCAGCCACTAAAGCAGGCAGCAGCTGTAAGGGAGTCCACAGCTGCATCGGTGGTAAGGGAAATCTTATTTCCCTGACTGTCGGCAGGTGAGGGAATCCCTGTGTGGGCAGCGAGCAAAACCCAGGCTTCTCCACTGTCTGCTGCCGGTGTGTGAGGCACTCGCAAAGGGGATTTCTGGACACCGGCACCTAAAGCCGACAAGGATTCCTCATCATGGCGGCCGACACACCGCAAGCACAGGTCGGCTGTATCAACCTTGTATCTGGAGCACAATGAGCACTTTCTCTCTGTGCTCCTTGTGCAATACGCGACCTAGTTGAAAGAAAAGTGCCAGTTAACAATAAAAACTCAACAGTCAATTGAAGGGTCCCTTCAAATTGGCACTACCTCAGGATTTTTTCCCCCAGAACAGACTCCACTGGCTCTCTGAGCCATATACCTTGCCGGTATCGGTGGCTTATAGCTGAGGCACCTCTAAAAATATTTTGAGGAGGTGAAGGAAATGGGGGGAGAGGGAGGGACTCGACCATGTCGAGTGCGGCACTCCCGAGATTTGACGGACCCCTGAAAGTGCCCCTCTAAGCTCTGTCTGGCACCAGACGAGGATAAGAAAGTCACTGCACAACTTCCAACAGCTCTACACTAACCAAGGGCACACTTACCATACCTGCTGGAGACTGGTTTTTATTGGGGAACTGCACAGCCACTTGTACTACAGCCAAAAGTTTGTCTCAATCTCCACCTGCTGGTCATGGTGAGCTATTACCCATCAATGAACTGTGCCAGTCTGGAGAAGCGCTAAAAAAGGGGGTGGTAGATGGAAATAACCCATGGGTCCTGGAATAAAGTGGGATTGTACAAAAAGGGGGCACTGGCAATGTGGGAGGTGCTTAAAACTTCATCACTGCTGCAAGACCCAATTTGATGAAACAGAAAGAAAATTAACTTTAATATAAAATATGAAGGAAATTTAAAAACAAAATCCTATATAGGAAGGCACAAGTTCGCATGAGGAAAACTGAGATGAGAACATCCGAACATGTCCTCTCTGCTCCATGGAAAAACCAAATACTGATGGGACCTGTGTTTGCGCATTGGACGGGAAGGCACCTGTACATAAAGGAACTGCTAGATTCTTCTATATACATTTATACTAGAAAGCTCCATGCTAGGCATTGTCATTTGACATCACCAGCTGGGAGAATGGAAAACCTGCTTGTCCTCTGAGAAGACAGCTTGCACTGCTGCTTTAAGTTCAGCTAAGAATGTCATTGACGTGCCATGAGGTAATTTAAAACAGGTCATAAAAATTCTTGCTGGAGCGCTAGGGCTAACTGTCCCTCAAGCTAAAGAGCCATTTTTAAACATTCAAGCTAAATACCTCCATATGGTCCTCCCATGTTCCTGCTGCCACCAAAGCCACCTTTCATTGGGCCATAGTTTGATGCCTGCTGGTTGTAGTTACCAAAATCACTGAAGTTCCCACCTCCATAGTTACCTATTTTACAGAAATGAACAGAACTAAGTTAGCTGCCCCAGAAATGGCAATATGTCCACTATATGGCATCAAATTTGCAAACATTTTAAAATTAAGACTGTAGAAAGTAAACTAAACAGGGGGAAGACCTCACAAAATAGAAACATTTGGTGCTAATAGTACATTTCTTACACAGCAAAGATGTCAAAGTACCTTTTTAAAAAAAATTTAATCAAGTAGTTACAGCTTGGTGAAAAAGTTTCACTGTTGCTTGTCACCATTTCCATTAAAACTGTATGCTCCTTGAACTCCACTCCACTATACCTCCGACTTGAATAAATAATTTCCTGTGCCCTATCGACTTAGTTTTGTATCCAACTTGTACAGTGCTATATACACAACACTTTACACAAGTCCAAAACTGAGCCTTCCTAATAGATATTTACTAGCTAGATTAAGAACTTCGCCTATACAAGTTACCTCCGCCAAAGTTGTCATAACCACTTCCGTAACCCCCACCCTGGTTTCCATATCCAGGACCTCCACCAAATCCTCCTCTTGCTCCTCCATAGCCAGGTCCACCTCCAAAACTGCCACCTATTATCAATTAAAAATAATAGGTAACTTTTTACCTAATTTAAAAAAGGCACATATTTATACAGTTAAGTGAACTCTACTGCAGTAGCTGTCACTACATTGACACAGTATATCAAGTGCACCATTTTTTCTTTTATTTTTTCCTTGGAACCCTACCCCATAGTCCAGTGTGGGCTATCTGACCTTCAATTCTGTAGCTATAACCAATCCTGTAGTTTACCAAACAGTAAGTAATCAACAAGTACTCATCGGCTTTTAGTGCTGCCTTCTCTATGATCAATAACCCACTATGGACTGATCAACCTAGCTAACCATCAAAAACAACAATACTGATTAAAAGCTTTAAAGACAAAACTATGCTCTTCTAGGAATATCTGACCTTTCAAATGCTCAGTATGCAGTACAGTGAATAAACTACATCAATTAAATATTAAAAAAAACTCTTCCTGCAACAATGATAATCAACAAGCTAACTGATCAATTATTAAACCAGCATTCCCCTCCCCTGAATCATAACTGAGACATCATTGAATGCAAAAAATAGGTTTGTAAGGCATTTGCTGACAACTTGAGTTTCTTTAATACAGAGTCTAAAACATTTGAAATTAGACTGACAACTAAGGATGGAAGGTGTGACTTAATAGTGCATCTGCATCTCCTGGGTAGTATAGTTCACTGCATTGTTTGTTTCTGTCAGTGTATGAATTAAAATTCCTTGGAAGAACTATTTTAAGTTTCTGCTTGTAAAATCCAACGGTATATATATAGAGAGATAGCGAGCTAGAGAGAGAGCTAGAGCAAGAGAGAGCTAGATATATATAGATAGATAAATAAATATATATATATATATATTTAGATATATCTATCTATATAGATAAATATCTATCTATCTATCTATATAGATATAGATAGATATATATAGCTCCAGTTTTCTATCTATCTATCTATCTATATATATATATCTATATCTATATATAGATATAGATATAGATATATATATATAGATAGATAGAGCTAGAGCGCGCGCTACAGAGATAAGAGCGAGAGAGAGCTAGAACTATAGAGAGCGAGCTAGAGAGAGAGAGCTAGAGACAGATAGCTAAAGAGAAAGCTAGAGCGAGTGAGAGAGCTAGAGCGAGAGAGAGCGCAAGAGAGCTTCCTTTTTCTCCCCCCCCCCCTCCTCCTTCTTATCCCTATGATACACTTACCTTGCTCTGCCCCTGATCAGAGGTTCCCGACAGCCGTCCAGTTGCACCCATTGGAAAAGTTCCCTCTGCCACATCCCGCAACCCTCCTGACGCGACTCCCGCTGTCTTTCTTTCTGTCTGTCTCTGTCCCTGGCCCCCTTTGTCTGTCTGTCTTTCTGTGCATCTATCTCCCTGCCCCTGTGTAATTTTTCTTTTCTTTCTGTCTCCCTTCCTCCCTCTGTCTGTCCGAAGCAGCATTCCCTCCCCCTCCATTTCCCTCCCCCCACACCAGTTCCCTGTGCACCTGCCCCTGTGTCTTTCTTCTTTTCTTTCTGTCTCCCTTCCTCCCTCTGTCTGTCTGTCCAAAGCAGCATTCCCTCCCCCCACACCAGTTCCCTGTGCAGCAGCATTAGCGTTTCCTCTACCCCCCTTTCCCTTCCCGCGGTCCCGACTACAAACGCGGTCCCGAGTCCTTTGCCTCCCCCCTTCCCTTCCCGCGGGCCCGACTACACATGGCGATTCAAGCAGCGTGTGCAGCAGTCTTCACACGCTGCTTCGGGTCCTTCTACTGCCCTGATTTAGTTTGGCACGTCCCTGATGACATCATCAGAGACGCGGCAGAGCAAATCAGGGCAGTAGAAGGACCTGAAGCAGCGTGTGAAGACTGCTGCACACGCTGCTTAAATCACCAGTCGGGCCCGCGGGAAGGGAAGGGGGCGGTGGCAAAGAACTCGGGTCCCGGGCAGCGGAAAGTTGCTGGGCTCCTCAGTGGGGGCGCTCAGCGGCCGCAATCCCTCTCTTCTCAGACCCCCCCCCTGCTGGAGGAATGGAGATCGGCGGCTAGCTGCGGTCCCGGCTTGTGGAGGCGATGGGCAGCTGGTGACGTATAAACATGCATGCGCACTCCTGCGACCACAGACCTACTGATCACGGAAGCACGCAAATAGGCGTGCGCATGCGCGGCTAGCCTTATATAGGATATATATATGTATATCTACTAGTCTTTTAGCCCGTTACATTAACGGGTGCTAGAATGTGTGTCTGATTTATTTCTCTCTCTCTCTCCTTAGCCTGTTTCTGTATTTTTTTCTTTGTGTCTTTCTTTTTCCTCAGCTGTCCACCACCACCCCTTCACTGCTCCCCTTATTCAGCACCATGGCAGGAAAGTTAAGTTAAAGCGGTGGGGGCTGGGAAGAGTAGAAGGAAAAAGGATCGCCTGGGGCAGGTTAAGCAGCCTGATTAGCATGCCCGTCCCTTCTTGAAAAAAGTGCAGGACATTGTAGCTGTGGTGTCAAGTCACCAAGAACTGACTTATTTCATTACTATGTGGGACATCCCCCCCCCAAAAAAAAATATGGGATATGGACAGCTTAGAGCAGTGGTCTCAAACTCGTGGCCCGGGGGCCACATGCGACCCTCCAGGTACTATTTTGAGGCCCTTGGTATGTTTATCATAATCACAAAAGTAAAATAAAACAGTTTCTTTATCATATGTTGCTTTAGCTATAAATTGCAATATTAGCCAAAAGGAAAGATTTATAAACTATAAAGAGTTTTACTTCATGCAAAATTGTCATTTCTCTAATAAGACATTAACTGTTTTTTTTCTGCGGCCCTCCAAGTACCTACAGATCCAAAATGTGGCCCTGCAAAGGGTTTGAGTTTGAGACCATTGGCTTAGAGTCATTGTATTAACCACTACCCTCCCCCCAACTACATTTAGATGATTGTGAGAGTTCCTATTATATCTTATGGATGCTCTCTGGACTCCTGTGCTGGTCAAAACAATCTCATTGATATCTTTTGATGCAAGCGTCTAGGGCAGGGGTGTCAAAGTCCCTCCTCGAGGGCCGGAATCCAGTCGGGTTTTCAGGATTTCCCCAATGAATATGCATTGAAAGCAGTGCATGCAAATAGATCTCAAGCAGATTCATTGGGGAAATCCTGAAAACCCGACTGGATTCTGGCCCTCGAGGACCGACTTTGACACCTGTGGTCTAGGGAGAAAGGACAGCACTTGGCTTTATGCTCTCACCCTACGAGAGTGCCACTTACTTCTCAACGGGCTGGGCTGTGTATGGAGGATGAGTGAAGAAACGTGATTAGCACTGCCATCACCATCAGAGAGCTCTGACTCCCTCCTTGCCATCGCGCACGCGCCGGTCTCCCCCCCGGAGAAGCTTAGTGTGTTTCCGCCACGGCTTCGGCAGCCTTCTGTCTGTGGGCCGCCCGCCTGTCTGCGGGAGGAGGAGGAGGCCGGGGCACGCGGGATAGCGGGGAGGCTGGGGTTGTGCGGAGCAGCAATAGCAGCAGCTCGGCCGTGCAGCCAGCGCTATGCAGAGCCGGGTTTGGGCATGGACCTTGCGCCGCCCGGGCCGACTCCTCACTTCATTCGTGGAGGCTTGGGAAGGCTACGGCAGGACTCCGGTGACGTAGTAAGCGCGCATGCGCACTCTTGTGGCCACATCCCAACAGATCAGGACTCGGGGAATGCGGCCTAAGAGTGCGCATGCGCACTTAGCATTTTATTATTAATATATATATATATATATATATATAAAAATAAGAGAAAGAGAGAGAGAAAGAGAGCTAGAGAGAGCGAGAACAAACTAGAGCGAGTTAGAACGAGATAGAGAGCGAGAGCTAGAGCGAGATAGAGAGCGAGAGAGAGAACTAGAGCGAGAGAGAGCTCGAGTGAGAGCTAGAGAGAGAGAGAGAGATTTCATCATCTATTTCAGAGTTAAAGATCAGGTGTGAAGCAGTTCATCCATGTACTTGACTTCTAGCATGAAGAAACACAAATGCAAGTATACATGATGGACTCACTTATCAGGATATTTTTTTTTATTTACTTAAGATTTCCCTTTTTTTAGCTGAGCAGAGTAATTTCTACCTTACCTTCTGTTTTTATCTGATTTGTTTCTTTACCATCCAATATTGTAGTTCTCCCCTCTTATCCTATTGTACAAGTCAGCCTATCAAATTTGCTGCTCTTAAATGTATTGATCATTGGAAAGCTACCCACTAATTTTAATTGTAAACCACCTAGAAACTATGTATATGCAATTTAACAAATTTTAAACTTGTAAGCTTGTCTGAGATATGTACAAAAGCTTGCATTACAAAATGTTCACACTAATTTGACAAAATCACCTTGCAAATAATAAAACAATCTTACCTCCCTGTCCTCCACCATATCCATTGTACCCATCACCGTACCCACGACCACCTCCATAGCTATCTGCTGAAAAAAAATCTAATGATTATAGATGTTTATACCAATTACAGAAAAATTACAGACCTTTATACAAAATTCAAAAAACGTATTTGTATCATTCTTGTTTATGTAGACAGGCTTCTTAATAATATTCAGATGGATAGAAGATTAAAAGACATTGTAACAACTACACATTGGGGTACCTACCAACATAATGTTGAAAAACATGTTTAGAAGTTCAATATAAACAAATAATTAAGTTCACTAACATTATTAAATTATTGTGTAAAAAGTTAGTACTAAATTACTGTGTAAGCCCAGCTGGTTTGTTTTCAAACAAAAACCCACACCTTTCACTTATCCCGTAAGGGAGATTAGAAAAAACACTCGTTTGTAATTGCTACTTGATACTATTTGACAGACTATTTACTACAGGTAAATATTTTGTAAATTTTGATCTTTTTTTAAAATTCTTTATTCATTTTACATCTTTCAACAAGTGAAACATAAAATAACATTTAAACTTAAACAATATCACTTGATTCTCTATCAATTTAACTTAAATCATAATACCTAAACCCTCCCTTCCAATCCTACTAATTCATATGTATTACATATATAATTTAATATATTGTATATTCTTTTATGCTTTGATGATTATAAGTAAGAATGTCAAGTGATTTGTAAAATTTATTTTTGATTGAATATTATACACTTGTAAGATATGAAAACGAATAAAGATTTTAAAAAATATATATTATATATTCTTTCCTATTAATTTAATATCAAATCATAAATACCACTCCCCCATTCTTTGCAATTATATCTATTAGGGAAAAATGATAATCCAATAACTACTCATTGCAATATTCTACTAATGGCTTCCAAACTTCCTGAAAGGTATTAAAATTACCTTTCAGTAAGGCTAACATTCTTTCCATCTTATATATATGATATAGTGAATTCCACCAAAAACTATAATTTAATCTATTCCAATTTTTCCAATTAAATGTAATCTGCTGGATGGCAACTCCTGTCATAATAAGCAATAGCTTATTATTCTTTGCAGAAATTTGACTTTTCTTCCTCATTGACATTCCAAATAATATAGTATCATAGGATAAGAGTCAAAAGATTTTCCAAAAAAATTTATTTGGCCCCAAATCGATTTCCAAAAAACCAAAATGAATGAACAATAGAATATAACCAACAATTGGAAGAATTATAATAACCTAAATTATACATTTTGGTGGAATACAATATGTCATATATTCAAAATGGAAAGAGCAATAGCAATACAAAGAGGGACATATACTAAATTTATAAAAATATGGGGGCCATTGACAAAATATTATAATGAATAAATAGTAGGATTTCTCTTCAATATCTTCTTTGTGACACACATGGAGGGATGGGTAGTGAAAATAATTTTTACAACATATGATATAATATGATATACAATATGTAATGAAAGATTAAAAAATACTAGAAGGGTGGGGGAGGGAGAGGGGATAAAAATATGTTCAGAATATTATGTATTAGATATAAAAGTGATATTGTGTATTCATTAATTGTATTTCAATATTTTGTACACTTTATGTAAAAATTGAAAATGAATAAAAATTATATATATAAAAAAAGAATAATAAATGATTTAAAGTCCACGCTTCGAGATGACAATGCCAACATCTATTAGACTTAAAGCTATCTAATTTTTGTAAATGAACAGGGGTCCAGAAAGCTCTATGCAACAGGAAAAACCGTTTGTCTCATAGATGCAGACATTGAACAACTCAATCTCCAAATGTTTCTAAGACCAGTTTTTGGTTTTTTTATTCATAAATCCAGATAGCAATGTTACTTACCGTAACAGTTGTTATCCAGGGACAGCAGGCAGCTATTCTCACTAGTGGGTGATGTCATCCGACAGAGCCCCGATACGGACGTCTCACAAGCATGCCCGCACCGCGTATGCGCCAGTGCCTTCCCGCCCGATGGACCGGGCGTGTCTCCTCAGTTCAGGTAGCTAGCAGAGAAGCCAACCCAGGGGAAGTGGGTGGGACGTGAGAATAGCTGCCTGCTGTCCCTGGATAACAACTGTTACGGTAAGTAACATTGCTTTATCCCAGGACAAGCAGGCAGGCATTCTCACTAGTGGGTGACCTCCAAGCTAACCTCAATGGGATGGTGGGAGAGTTGGCAACTTAGGAGAATAAATTTTGTAATACTGTTTGGCCAAACTGTCCATCTCGTCTGGAGAAAGTATCCAGACAATAATGAGAGGTGAATGTATGAACCGAGGACCAAGTGGCAGCCTTACAAATCTCCTCAATCGGTGTCGATCTGAAGAAGGCTACAGAGGCTGCCATTGCTCTGATCTTATGGGCTGTTACTCTACAGGGAAGGGGTAATCCAGCCTGGGCATAGCAGAAAGAGATACAAGCCGCCATCCAGTTGGAGATGGTACGCTTCGATGCAGGTCGTCCCAACTTGTTCGGATCAAAAGAGACGAAAAGTTGAGGAGCAGTTCTGTGTGGTTTGGTGCGATCCAGGTAGAAAGCCAAAGAACGTTTACAGTCCAGAGTGTGAAGAATGATTCTCCAGGATGAGAATGAGGCTTTGGAAAAAATACTGAAAGTACAATGGATTGGTTGAGATGAAATTCAGTGACCACTTTAGGCAGGAATTTCGGATGAGTGCGAAGGACCACCTTGTCATGTTGGAATACTGTGAAAGGTGGATCCGCCACCAAGGCCTGAAGCTCACTAACCCTGCGAGCAAAAGTGAGAGCAACCAGAAACACACTTCAGCGGAGCCTTGTTAAGAGGCTCAAAAGGAGGTTTCATAAGATGAGAAAGGACCACATTGAGATCCCAAACCACTGGAGGAGGTTTGGGAGGAGGATTGACATGGAAAAGACCTTTCATAAATCTGGAAACCACAGGATGAGCAGAGAGAGGTTTCCCTTGCAGAGGCTGATGGAAAGCCGCAATTGCACTCAGATGGACTCGTATCGATGTAGACTTGAGGCCAGAATTAGAGAGGTGCAAAAGATAGTCCAAAACAGAAGACAGGGAGGCTCGTTGAGGCTCCTTACGATTAGAAACACACCAGGTAGAAAATCTAGTCCATTTTTGGGAGTAGCATTGTCTAGTAGCAGGCTTCCTGGAAGCCTCAAGCATATCCCTCACTGCCTGAGAAAACTGGCGGGGAGTCACGTTGAGAGGAACCAAGCTGTCAGGTGGAGAGACTGCAGGTTGGGATGGAGAGATCCTTGTTGCTGAGTAAGCAGTGAAGGAAACACTGGAAGAAGGAACGGCTCCCTGCTGCTGAGTTGAAGTAGAAGGGAGTACCAAGGTTGTCTGGGCCACCGAGGAGCTATCAGAATCATGGTGGCATGGTCGGATTTCAATTTGACCAGAGTCTTTTGAATGAGAGGAAATAGAGGAAACGCATAGAGAAAGCGATTCCCCCAATAGAGCAGAAAGGCATCTGCCTCGAGGCGATGAGGAGTGTAGATCCTGGAGCAGAATTGAGGCAGTTTGAAGTTGTGGGGGGCAGCAAAGAGGTCTATCTGAGGCGTCCCCCACTGAGAGAAGATCTGATGAAGGGGCCTGGAATGGAGAGTTCATTCGTGAGGCTGGAGATGACTCAAATTGTCCGCCAATGCATTGTCCTTCCCCTGAATGTAGACAGCTTTGAGGAAGGTGTTGTGGCGAATCGCCGAATCCCAGACTCTGATAGCTTCCTGGCAGAGGGAGGCCGAGCCCGTGCCCCCCTGCTTGTTGACACAATACATGGCGACCTGATTGTCCATGCGAATGAGGACCACCATGTCGTAAAGTAGATGTTGAAACGCTTGAAGAGCATAGAAGATCGCCCTGAGTTCCAGAAGATTGATATGGCACAGCCGGTCCGCACTGGTCCAGAAGCCTTGAGTGCGAAGACCGTCCAGATAAGCTCCGCATGCATAGGTCGAGGAATCGGTCGTGAGAACTTTGTGGTGGGGAGGAGTGTGAAACAGCAAACCTCTGGATAGATTTGAAGAGGTCATCCACCAATGTAGAGACTGTTGAAGAGCAGGAGTGACTATGATGTGACGAGTCAAAGGATCTGACACCTGTGTCCATTGAGAGGCCAGAGTCCACTGAGGAATTCTGAAGTGAAGTTTGGCAAAAGGAGTCACATGAACTGTAGAGGCCATGTGGCCCAGGAGAACCATCATGTGTCTCGCTGAGATGGACTGGCGAGAAGACACTGACTGGCAGAGATGAAGAAGAGCATCCAGGCGCTGTGGAGGAAGGAATGCTCTGAGTTGAATAGTATCCAGAACTGCCCCGATGAAGGGAAGAGCCTGGGTAGGCTGCAGATGAGATTTTGGGAAGTTGATCTCGAAGCCCAAACTCTGCAGGAACCAAATCGTGGTTAGTGTCGCCGAGATGACCCCAGGGGCCGAGGCAGCCTTGATGAGCCAGTCATCGAGGTAGGGAAATACCTGAAGACACTGGTTCCGGAGTGTCGCGGCCACTACCACCAGACACTTCGTGAAGACTCTGGGAGACGAGGACAGGCCGAATGGAAGCACTCGGTACTGCAGATTTAGATGTCCCACCCGAAATCTGAGGAATCTGCGAGAGGCCGGGTGAATGGGAATGTGAGTGTAGGCCTCCTTTAGATCCAGAGAGCATAACAAGTCGTTCTGCTCAAGGAGGGGATAGAGAGAAGCAAGGGTCAGCATGCGAAATCTCTCCTTGACCAGGAATTTGTTGAGGATCCTGAGGTCCAGAATTGGACGCAGATCGCCCGTCTTCTTCGGAACAAGGAAGAACCGGGAGTAAAACCCCCGGTTGTGTTGGTCCACCGGGACTGGCTCGACGGCCCAAAGCCGGAGCAAAGCCTGAGTTTACTGAAGAAGAAGGGCGGTCTGGGTCAAGTTGGAAGGATACTCTCTTGGAGGGTGGTCCGGGGGGACCCGATTGAACTAAAGAGAATATCCTTCCCTGATGATAGAAAAGACCCAAAGGTCGGTGGTGATAGCCGTCCATCGATGATAAAAATGGAGTCAACCCCCGATGGGAAAAACAGGGGATGGCAGAACGGTGTTGGTTATGCTCCCTAACAGAGAGGGGGAACCGGCTGATCACCCTGGATCGTAGCCAGCCACTTGGGCCCCATTGTGGTCATAATCTCAATGAATTGAGCCTCCATAATCGACCGCAATGAAGCCGACAAGGAGGGAGCCGCACCCGAAGTGGGACCTCCTGAACAGTCTTCGCGGTCCCGAGTGGTCGAGTGCTTTGGCTTAGAAGCTTTCGGCACTTTGATAACCACTGGGGGAATGGTCTGAGAAGGTACCTGATCTGAGGAGACCGAAGAAGGCACCGGAGCAGGAGGCGGGGTCGAAGCCGGAACAAAGGAGGCCGGCTTCAGAAGACCCGATGTAGCAGGAGCAGTGGAAGGCTTCGCAGGTGTAGGCGAAGCGCTGGTCGAAGCTGAAGTTGAAGGTTCCTTAGCAGCTTCCATCTTGAACATCAACTCCCACAAAACACAGCGACGTTTAAAAGCACGTGCTGTGAGAGTGGAACAAGGCCGGCACGATTTCGGAATATGTTCTGGACCAAGACACTGCAGGCAGCGTCGATGCGGGTCCGTCAACGAAATCGCGCACTGGCACTTGCTGAACTTTTTAAAACCAGTAATTGGCCGGGACATAGGCTGAAAAAGCTCCGCCGCTAGATCGAAGGAGCGGGGCCTGAGCCACACGGCCGACCCGGTCGAATTTCTGGAAGAAAAAAAATTTTTTTTTGAAAATAAGAAACCGAATGAAATAAAACACACAATAAAGAGTAAAATAACCCAAAACCGCGGTGATTAGAAGGCAAGAACACGGGTTCACTTAGCGCAGAATTGAAGCAAAACTTCTCAGCTCCGCGGAAAGAACTGAGGAGACACGCCAGGACCATCGGGCGGGAAGGCACTCGCGCATGCGCGGTGTGGGCATCTCGAAACTTCTGAAGTTACTTCAAGCAAGTATGCATGTGAGACGTCCGCATCGGGGCTCTGTTGGATGACATCACCCACTAGTGAGAATACCTGCCTGCTTGTCCTGGGATAAACCAAGGTACCACTGTAATAATAATGAGAACTTTGTAAAAATAGGGAGGGAAGCACAGATACTCGGAAGGACAAGTTGTTGTAACATCTACCCTATATTGCTTAGCAATCATGTATTAATCAGGTGGCCGCCCAGAAAATCTCAGAGTAAATGCCCATGATTCCGTCCAAGAAGTGGCAATAGCTTTAGTAGAATGTGCCTGCAATGCCTGTGAGGCTTATTTACACAAGACAACATATAAGCAGACAAAATCACTTTCTGACTCCATTTAGCTAGCGAAGCTTTGGAGGACGATATGCCTTTAGACTTATATTACATTACATTAGTGTCTTCTATTCCTCTAATACCTTTCGGTTCTAGGTGGATTACAAAAGAATTGGTCTGGGAATACCCAGTAAAATTACAAGATAGATAATTAGAAGCAGTATTAGGGTCTGGGGATATATTGAGAAAGTTAGTTTGACTTGACAAATTTCCTGCTGAAGATTTTGTAGTTGGCCGTTGTGACCAGCAGGTTGGAGATGTGGTGGTCTAGTTTTGCTGCTTGGGTGGCTAGGAGGCAGTCATACATTTTCTTACGTAGTATGCCTTCGATTTGGGGGGGGGGGGGTAGTGAAGGGTGCCTGTGGTCTGAATGTGTTGTTGCTGGTTAGGCAATTGTTTAGATAGGTTGGTCCATCACCATTCAGGGCTTTGAATAGCATGCAGTAGAATTTGTACAGTATGCGTGCTTGTACAGGGAGCCAGTATGACTGTCCTCCCAACAGCACAAACAGATGGTCAGAATGGAACTCATTAGTAACAGGTTAAGTACCTCCGCAGAGTCCTGCAGACATTCAAAAGACATTGTTAGCTAAATATGTCCAGAAAATCTCTCTAAAAAGGATGGCAGAAAAAGGATGGTTCAAGTGAAAGGCACATACAGACTTAGGCAAGGATGGCACCATGTGCAGAGCAACCCCAGCCTTGGAGAAATGAAGAAAGGGATTACAAGATAAAGTTTGCAGCTCAGAGATACATCTGGTGAAAGTAATTGCCACTAAACACACCGCATTCAAGGTGAGATCATTCAAAGTAGCTGCACAAGGAGGGCCTTCTGAAGGGCTCGCAGCACTAAATTAAGGCTCCACCCTGGACACAAAGCCCACACAGGCAGGCACAATTGACTAACATCTTTGAGAAAGTGCACCATATCCGGGTGTGCTGCTACATAAATATTCTAAACCCAACCCCGGAAACAGGCCAATGCCGCCACCTGTACCTTAAGTGAACCAAGCAACTGTCCCTTAGAACAACCATCTTATAGAAAAGCCAAGATCTGTGTAAATGTTGAAGACAGTGATTCCAAGACATGCTGAGGGTCTCCACACTCTGGCATACGTTACTGATGTAAATCGCTTACGAGCCTGCAGAGATGTGGTAATGATGACATCCAAATAGCCTTTCTTCTTCAACCTCAACTGCCAAGCTATAAGACCAATGTGGAAGGGATTGTCCATCACCATCAGACCCTGAAGATTTGGCACAAGGTTCAATCAAAAAGGATTATCCACCAAGAGACAAACGAGATCCGTAACTATGGTCTGTATGGCCAGCTTGGAACAACCACTACTACACTCCCTAAGTGCAGTGCAATCCTCTGAAGGATCAGACAGATTACTGGCCACAGAGGAAACACATAGAGCAGCTCCCTGGATGACCAGGCCTGTAGAAATGTGTCCAGCCTCTCCAAGCCACACTGTTTAGATCTGCTGAAGAATCATGGGATTTTCACACTGATTTTCATGCCATCAGATCCATGGTTGGAAGGCCCCACTTCTGGGTGATACAGCGGAAGGCCTACTGGAGAGCTCCTACTCTTAAGTCCATAGCCATTCGTTTCATTCTAGAAGAGGGTATAGATTCCCCAGGGATAGCATGCAAACTTTTCTTTGACTAGATATTTGTTCAAGTTTCGGATGTTGAGAATTGGTCAAAGACCTCCTGTCTTCTTTAGGATTAGAAAATAGAAACATGACAGCAGATAAAGGCCAAACGGCCCATCCAGTCTGCCCATTTGCAGTATCTATTATCTCTTTCTCTCTCCAAGAGATTCCACGTGCCTATCCAGGCAATATTGAATTCACACACAGTTTCTGTCTCTCCCACCTTTTCTGGGAGACTGTTCCACGTAAAAAAGTATTTCCTTAGATTACTCCGGAGCCTATCACCTCTTAACTTCATCCTATGTCCTCTCGTTGCAGAGTTTCCTTTCAAATAAACGAGACTCGACTCATGCACATTTACATTACATAGGTATTTAAATGTCTATCATATCTTCCTTCTCTCACCTTTCCTCCAAAGTATACAGGTTGAGATCTCTGTCCCCATGCGCCTTATGATGAAGACCACATACCATTTTAGTAGCCTTCCTCTGGACCGAATCCATCCTTTTTATATCTTTTTGAAGGTGCGGCCTCCAGAATTGTACACAATATTCTAAATGAGGTCTCACCACTTCTTATACAGGGGCATCAATACCTCCTTCTTCCTACTGGCCATATCTTTCCCTATGCAACCTAGCATCCTTCTAGCTTTCGCTGTCACCTTTTCAACCCATTTGGCAAACTTAAAATCATCACAATCACACCCCAAGTCCTGCTCTTCTGTCGTGCACATAAGTTCTTCACCCCTTAACTGTACCATTCACTCGGGTTTTTGCAGCCCAAATGTACGACCTTACATTTCTTAGCATTAAATTTTAGCTGCCAAATTTCAGACCATTCTTCAAGCTTCGCCAGGTCTTTCTTCATGTTATTCACACCATCCACTGTCCAGTGTGTCTACTCTAATGCAGATTTTGGTATCATCCGCAAAGAGGCAAATCTTACCCAACAACCCGTCATCAATATCATTTATAAAAATATTAAAAAGAATATGCCCAAAAACAGAACCTTGAGGCACACCACTGGTAACATTCCTTTCCTCAGAGCGATTTCCACTGATCACTACCCTCTGTTGCCTTCCACTCAACCAGTTCTTGACCCAGCCCATCACTTTGGGACCCATCCCGAGGGCTATCAGTTTATTTATTAGACGTCTGTGTGGAACACTGTCAAAGGCTTTGCTAAAATCTAAATACACCACATCTAGCGCACATCCTCTATCCAATTCAATGGTCACCCAGTCAAAGAAATGTATCATATTTTGTCTGACAAGACCTACCGCTATTGAATCCAAGTTGCCTCCGGTCCTGTAATCCACAGGATTCCAGAAACTTGACCATTCTCTGTTTTAAGTGTTACCATTAATTTGCTTACCACAGAAACAGACTTACCGGCCTTTAATTCCCTACTTCCACTTTTGTGGAGAGGGACCACATCTGCCCTTCTCCAGACCTCAGGTATCACTCCCAACTCTAGAGACTCGTTGAAAAGGTCAGTCAGCGGAGCTACCAGAACTTCCCTAAGTTCCTTCAGCACCCTAGGATGTACACTATCCGATCCATCACTTTGTCTACCTTTATTTACCTGGAGTAGAACCCCTGATTATTCTGAAAAGGAGGAACTACCTTAATGGCATTTAGTTGAAGCAAAGCTTAAAATTCTTGAAGAGATGTCTGTTGAGTTGTGAAAGAGGACTCTGAGGGTAATTCGGAGGTATTGTTTCGAAATGAAGCCAGTAACTCTCCGTGATGACTTATTACAATGGATGCTTGGGTCCTGAGAGCCCAAAGCTGATGATAAAAGCTGTAGTCGACTTCCGATAGGTTGGGGAAGAATCTTGGTAGGCAGTAAGATGTCAATGCTCTGTAAAAGCACATCAAAGAGACAGTGCTGGCTTCCGAGAGGCAGACAATTGAGATTTTGGAGGGTGTTGTTGTTTTTGCTTCTTCCTGGATGCTGTAGGCGAGGAAGGGCATAAGCTGTAGAAGTAGAAGGGACGCTGGGAAACAGTGATCACAATATGATCTGCTTTGACCTGGACACAGGGGCGAAACATCGGTTCAGAACAACGGCCATGGCTCTGAACTTCCAAAAAGGGAATTACGAAGGAATGACATGCATGGTGGGGACGAAGATTAAGAAGAGGATGAACACTGTAAAAATGCTAGAGCAAGCTTAGTATACCTGTATATTCAGAAGGCTTTTGACAAGGTTCCACAAGAACAACTACAGAAAATTGCGAGCCATGGAATCGAGGGTGAAATATTCACATGGATTAAAAACTGGCTGGAGCATAGGAAAGAAAGTGGGGGTAAATGGAAAATAATCGGACTGGAAGAGTGTCACCAGTGGGGTGCCGTAGGGCTCGGTGCTTGGACCCGTGTTCTTCAACATCTTTATAAACGATCTGGACAGAGGTACGATGAGTGAGGTGATTAAATTTGCGGACGATATGAAGTTATTCAGAGTAGTAAAGACACAGGGGGATTGTAAAGTTCTGCAACGTGACATAATCAGGCTCGAGGAATGGGCATTGACATGGCAGATGAGGTTCAACGTGGATAAGTGTAAAGTGATGCATGTAAAACTGTGACTGAGTTCAAAGAAGCTTGGGATGAACACAGAGAATCTAGAATCGGAAAATAATATTAAAAATTGAACTAAGGTCAGTACTGGGCAGACTTGCAAGGTCTGTGTCTGTATATGGCCATTTGGTGGAGGATGGGCTGGGGAGGGCTTCAATGGCTGGGAGGGTGTAGATGGGCTGGTGTAACGGAGATTTCGGCAGTAGGAACCCAAGCACAGTACCGGGTAGAGCTTTAGATTTTTGCCCAGAAATAGCTAAGAAGAAAAAATTAAAAAATTTAAATTGAATCAGGTTGGGCAGACTGGATGGACCATTCGGGTCTTTATCTGCCGTCATCTACTATGTTACTATGTATGTTACTATGTCGGTAATAAAAATCTCATGCACGAATACAGGATGTCCGGGGTGGTACATGGAGAGACCTCCCAGGAAAGAGATTTGGGAGTTCTGATCGACAAGTCGATGAAGCTGTCCACGCAATGTGCTACGGCGGTAAAAAGGGCGAACAGAATACTAGGAAACATAGAAACATAGAAGATGACGGCAGAAAAGGGCTACAGCCCATCAAGTCTGCCCACTCTGCTTACCCACCCCCTGTCTATGCCCTAATGACCCAAATTCCTTATCTTGACCCTCGTAGGGATCCCACATGGGTATCCCATTTATTCTTAAAGTCTGGCACGCTGTCTGCCTTGATCACCTGCACTGGAAGCTTGTTCCAATGATCAACCACTCTCTCTGTGAAGAAATACTTTCTGGTGTCGCCATTAAATTTTCCACCCCTGAGTTTGAGCGGGTGCCCTCTTGTGGCCGAGGGTCCCTTGAGAAAGAAAATATCATCTTCCACTTCGACACGTCCCGTGAGGTACTTAAATGTTTCGATCATGTCTCCCCTCTCCCTATGTTTCTCGAGAGTGTAGAGCTGCAATTTGTTCAGTCTCTCTTCGTACAAGAGACCCTTGAGCCCTGAGATCATCCTGGTGGCCATCCGCTGAACCAATTCAATTCTGCGCACATCTTTACTGTAATGTGGCCTCCAGAATTGCACACAGTACTTCAGATGAGGTCTCACCGTGGCCCTGTACAACGGCATTATGACTTCAGGCTTTTGGTTGACGAAACTTCTATTGATACAACCCAATATCTGCCTTGCCTTAGATGAAGCCTTCTCCACTTGATTGGCAGTTTTCATATCTGCACTGATGATCACTTAAGTTAACTCAACTTGTACGTCAACTCAACTTGTACCCCACTAATCTTCTGTAAACCGCAAAGAAATTAACGGTATTGCGGTATATAAACTGTTATTATTATTACTCCTAAATCTCGTTCTGCTGAAGTCCTAGTTAAAGTTTCTCCGTTCAAGAAGTACGTCCTGCATGGATTTCCGCTTCCGAGGTGCATGACCTTACATTTCTTAGCATTGAAGCCTAGCTGCCAGGTTGAGGACCAACTTTCCAATATAAGCAGGTCCTGCGCCATATAATTCTGTAAACTGCATTCACTTACTATATTACATAGTTTGGCGTCATCGGCAAATAGTGATAAAGAAAAGGAGGGGATCACGAACAGATCGGAGAAAGTTATCATGCTGCTGTACTGGGCCATGGTGCGCCCTCAACTGGAATACTGCGTCCAGCATTGGTCACCGTATATGAAGGACATGGTACTACTCGAAAGGGTCCAGAGAAGAGCAACTAAGATGGTTAAGGGGCTGGAGGAGTTGCCTTACAGCGAAAGATTAGAGAAACTGGGCCTCTTCTCCCAAGAGCAGAGAAGATGCAGAGAAGATTGAGAGGGGACATGATCAAAACATTCAAGATACTGAATAGAATAGACTTAGTAGATAGGACAGGTTGTTCACCCTCTCCAAGGTAGGGAGAACGAGAGGGCAATCTCTAAAATTGAAAGGGAATAGATTTCGTATGAAAGTAAGGAAGTTCTTCACCCAGAGAGTGGTGGAAAACTGGAACGCTCTTCCGGAGTCTGTCATAGGGGAAAACATCCTCCAAGGATTCAAAACAAAGTTAGACAAGTTCCTGCTGAACCGGAACATATGCAGGTAGGGCTAGTCTCAGCAGAGGGCACATCTCCTCAGTTCAGATAGCTAGCAGAGAAGCCAACCAGGGGAGATAGGTGGGTTGTGAGAATAGCTGCTTATGTCCCTGGATAATACCTATTACGGTAAGTAACTGTGCTTTATCCCAGAACAAGCAAGCAGCCTATTCTCACATGTGAGTGACTTCCAAGCTAACCAGAATGGGATGGTGGGAGTGTTGGCAATTCAGGAGAATAAATTTTGTAATACTGCCTGACCAAAATGGCCATCCCGTCTGGAGAAAACATCCAGACAATAATGAGAGGTGAAAGTATGAACCGAGGACCAGGTGGTAGCTTTGCATATTTTCTCAATAGGAGTGGATCTGAGGAAAGTGACTGAAGGTACCATGGCTCTGACTTTGTGGGTTGTGACTCGACTCTGTAGATGCAGTCCAGCCTGAGTATAGCAGAAAGAGATACAAGCAGCCATCCAGTTAGAGATAGTTCGCTTAGAAATCGGATGTCCCAACTTGTTTGGATCGAATGAGACAAAAAGTTGAGAAACAGATCTGTGTGGTTTGGTGCGTTCTATGTAGAAGGCCAAAGCATGTTTACAGTCCAGGGTATGACGAGCTTATTCTCCAGGATGAGAATGAGGCCTTGGAAAAAACACTGGAAGTACAATGGATTGATTCAGATGAAATTCTGAAACCACTTTAGATAAGAATTTAGGATGAGTACTAGAGAATGACACGGGGGAAAAAATATGTCCCCGTCACCGCCCCGTCCCTGTCACCGCCATTCCCTTCACCGCCCCGTCACCGTCACTGCCATCCCATTCACCGCCCCGTCACCGTCCCCGCAACATCCATAAAAGCCTTAGTATTGCAATATTTAGCTTATTCCTTTCTTATAAATCAAAGTTTTAGCTGCTGAACTAGAGAAAGAGATGTTCAGTTAGCAGGGCTTTATTTATAAATTTTTAACACAACTAATATACTGCTTCACAGTTCTTCAACCGCCGGTCCGCAGGAAATTTTTGCCAGTCCGCGCAGGGCCGGCAAGATTGACTCACTTCAACTTCCTGCCGGTCTGCGCAGGGCCGGCAAGATCAACATGTAAAGCGTGCGCTGGGCCGGAGAGATCTTGGGGAGCCTCCGACAGTGGCTTTCTCCCCTCTCTGCAGCTCTCCTTTACTTCCCAGTGCAGCGATTCATGAAGGCAGCCTCGAGGCTTTTGCTGAGTCGCGGCTGCCTCTGATGATGCAACTTCCTCTTTCCTCAGAGGCGGCGCGACCCAACAAAGGACCTGAGGCTGCCTTTGTGAATTGCTGCGCTGAGAAGTAAGAAGAGCTGCTGGCAGGGGAGAAAGTCACTATCAGAAGCTGCTGGGCAAGGGGAAAAAAGGGACAGCTGCTTTTGGAGAGGGAGAAGGAGGAGGAGAGATGCTTCTGGGAGGGGAGGAGGCAAAGGAATCTGGGAAGCTGCTGGGCAAGGAAAAAAAAGGGACAGCTGCTACTGGAGAGGGAGAAGGAGAGATGCTTCTGGGAGGGGAGGAGGGAAAGGAATCTGGGAAGCTGCTGGGCAAGGAAAAAAAAGGGACAGCTGCTACTGGAGAGGGAGAAGGAGAAGGAGAGATGTTTCTGGGAGGGGAGGAGGGAAAGGAATCTGGGAAGCTGCTGAGCAAGGAAAAAAAATGGACAGCTGCTACTGGAGAGGGAGAAGGAGAGATGCTTCTGGGAGGGGAGGAGGGAAAGGAATCTGGGAAGCTGCTGGGCAAGGAAAAAAAAGGGACAGCTGCTACTGGAGAGGGAGAAGGAGAGATGCTTCTGGGAGGGGAGGAGGGAAAGGAATCTGGGAAGCTGCTGGGCAAGGAAAAAAGGGACAGCTGCTACTGGAGAGGGAGAAGGAGAGATGCTTCTGGGAGGGGAGGAGGGAAAGGAATCTGGGAAGCTGCTGGGCAAGGAAAAAAAGGGACAACTGCTACTGAAGAGGTAGAAGGAGAGATGCTGCTGGGAGGGGAGGAAGGGAAGAGAGTTACTGCTGGACAGGAGGAGGAGGGAAGGGAGAATGAAAAAAGGAAGGAAACAGCTGGCAGAGAGATTAGAGGAGGGGAAGGGGAGACACAGGTATGAGAAAGTAGAGAGATTGATGATAGGAAGGGGTCAGCAGAAAAATAAACAGAGAGGGACAACGATGATAGATCTGGTGTAGGAGAGAGAAAAATGAAGAGAGCAGTGAAGCTGGAATGAATCATGTAAAAAGGAGAGAGGGGGCACAAGCTGGATGGAAAGGGGAGAGGGGCAAAGAAAGAAGACAGATACCATATGGAAGGGGGAGAGGACAGACAGTGGATGGAAGGGGCAGATGCTGGATTGAAGAGACAGAGAGGGCAGCCGCTTGAAGGAAGAGAGTGAAAAGAAGATTGAAAGCAGAAACCAGAGACGACAAAAGGTAGAAAAAAATAATTTTATTTCTATTTTGTGATTAGAATATATCAGATTTGAAATATATATCCTGCTAGAGCTGGTGTTAGACATAACTGGGGACTGCAAAACCCAGGCAGTGCTTCTTCAGCTTCCAGCTGGCTTAGGGCGCTCTCTGACTAGGGGGCAGTTGCCCTAGTTGCACTCCCCTAAAACTATTCCTGTCATGTGTGACTTCAGTATTCTGTTAGCATGATATTTCTGTGTAGCATTCTGTAATAATTTGGCTTGTTCAGATTTCTTGATAGTAGAGGGGATATATGTGAAGGGGAGGGGAGACAGGGGTTTTGTTGATCCTTGCTCTGAATTATTTGTATTTATAAAATGACAATTCTACAGAATATTGTTTCTTTTTATACTTTAATAAAATACATTCAATATAAAATCATAACTGAGGCTTGTGTGGATGGGATCAGATGATTTGTGGGGACCGAGCTCGCGGAGATGGGGCGGAAACGGGATTTTTAAATTTTAGTCCTAGTAGTTTGCCGGTCCACAAAATAATTCTTTTTTTTCTGCCGGTCCACGGGTGTAAAAAGGTTGAAGAACACTGTACTACTTTATCCTAAAGCAAAAAATCTTCTCATTCAATTCCTTCCATCCACTGTGTGTCTTCTCTCTGCATCTTCCATTTGCTGTTACTGTGCCTCTCCCTTCACCCCCCCCCCCAATTGGTATAGCACCCATCTTCTTCCCTCCACTCCCTCATAGTCTGGCATCCGTCTTCTTCCCTTTCAGCGTCTTCTCCCCACTCTATCTTCCACATTTCCCTTCAGGGTCTGTTCCTCTCTACCCTCTTTCAATGTCTGTTCTATTCCTTTCTACCACCACCCTTCCCTCTCCCCTCCTTCACCATCTGTTCCTTTCTACCACCACCCTTCAGCTCCTCTCGCGTGGCTTATCTATCTATCTACCTCCCTCCCTCCCTCTTATTTTCATGGCACGTTACAATGTAATTTGTGCAAGCCGCTGGAGCCTGCGAGCTTGGTCCCTGTCCCATCCCCACAAACCAGCTCGTTTCTGTGTTTCTATTTCCCCATTTCTAATATCTCCCCTATGTATCTGGCATTGCCCCCCTGTGTCCATATACCATCCCCATGGCATGTCCCCTTTATGTATCTGTTCCTATGCCCCATGCACATAATTTCCCCTCTTTCTGTTACCTTCCTGTGTTCAGATTTCCCCTATCTTCCTCTTCCATGTGTCTCTTCTTTTCAAACCCATCTAGCTTCTCGCCCTCTTTCTTCACCCCCCACCTGCTTCCAGCATCTGGCTCACCTGCCTGTCCTCCCCTTTCTTTCCTGCTGTGGGTTTCTTTCTTTCCCTCTTCATCCCCTTGGCCCAGAATCTTTTCCCCTTTCACTCCGGTCCAGCAGCCCCCACCCGCCCGATCGCAGAGTTTAGCCAGTTCCCTCCCTCCACCTCACCTTATATGCCGCGTTTGCTGGCTTTCTTTTTCCCGAGCCGCACATGCGGCTGCGCCAAATGATCAATCTTCTCCTCTCCTGCAACTTCCTGTTTCCGGATGTGTCAGAGGAAAAGATTGATCAACTCGCGCAGCTGCGCATGCGCGTCTTTTTGAATGCATGCGGCTCGGGAAAAAGAAAGCCGGCAAACAACATATAAGGTTGAGGTGGAGGGAAGGAGCTGGCTAAACACTGCGATCGGGCGGGTGGACCCGCGCGATCCTTGATGCCTCACTGCAGAGACAAGACCATTCACCAACCCACGGGGAGGTGAATGGCCTTGTCCCCATCCCCGCAGCGACTACTATTTTTCTTTCCCCGTTTCGGCAGGTTACCCGCAGCTACTCGTGGCTAGCCGCGGGTAACAACCACCGTGTCAATCTCTAATGAGTACGGAGAACCACCTTGTCATGATGAAAAACTATGAAAGATGGATCAGCAACTAAACCTTGCAGCTCACTGACTCTTCGAGCAGATGTGAGGGCAATGAGAAACACCACTTTCCAAGTGAAATATTTCAGATAAGTCATATCCATTAGTTCAAAAGAAGGCTTCATCAATTGAGCAAGAACAACATTGAGATCCCAAACCAATGGAGGAGGTTTGACATTGAAAAGTCCTTTCATAAATCTGGAAACCACAGGATGAGCAGAAAGGGGTTTCCCTTCAATAGGCTGATGGAAAACAGCAATTGCACTAAGATGCACTCGAACAGATGTAGACTTGAGGCCAGAGATAGGTAAGTGCAGAAGATAATATAAGATGGAAGACAAGGAGGTATCTCAAGGCTCCTTGTTGTGAGAGATGCACCACATAGAAAGCACAGTTACTTACCGTAAACAGGTGTTATCCAGGGACAGCAGGCAGCTATTCTCAAAAGTGGGTGACGTGATCCAACGGAACCCCGATGCGGACGCCTCACAAGCAGACTTGCTTGAAGAAACTCGAAGTTTCGAGTCGCCCGCACAGCGCATGCGCGAGTGCCTTCCCGCGTCTCCTCAGTTCAGATAGCTAGCAGAGAAGCCAACCCAGGGAGGTGGGTGGGATGTGAGAATAGCTGCCTGCTGTCCCTGGATAACACCTGTTATGGTAAGTAACTGTGCTTTATCCCAGGACAAGCAGGCTGGTATTCTCACAAGTGGGTGCCCTCCAAGCTAACCAAAGTGGGATGGTGTGAGAGTTGGCAACTTAGGAGAATAAATTTTGCAATACTGTTTGGCCAAACTGTCCATCCCGTCTGGAGAAAGTATCCAGACAATAATGAGAAGTGAAGGTATGAACTGAGGATCAAGTGGCAGCCTTACAAATTTCCTCAATAGGTGTAGATCTGAGGAAAGCCACAGAAGCTGCCATTGCTCTGACCTTATGGGCTGTGACTTTACTGTGAAGAGGAAATCAAGCCTGGGCATAGCAGAATGAGATACAAGCCGCCATCCAATTGGAGATGGTACGCTTAGAGATAGGTCGTCCCAACTTGTTCAGATCAAAGGAGACAAAAAGTTGAGGAGCAATTCTGTGTGGTTTGGTGTGCTCCAAATAGAAAGCCGTAGCCCGTTTACAGTGCAGAGTGTGAAGAGCTGATTCTCCAGGATGAGAATGAGGCTTTGGAAAAAACACAGGAAGAACAATGGATTGATTCTGATTAAATTCAGAGACCACCTTGGGGAGGAATTTGGGATGAGTGCGAAAGACCACCTTGTCATGATGAAACACTGTAAAAGGTGGGTCCGCAACCAATGCTTGAAGCTCACTAACTCGACGAGCAGAAGTGAGGCCAATGAGAAATACCATTTTCCAAATGAGATACTTCATATGAGCCTTGTCAATAGGTTCAAATGGAGGTTTCATAAGCTGAGAAAGAACAATATTGAGGTCCCAAACCACTGGAGGCGGTTTGAGAGGAGGATTTACATGGAAAAGTCCTTTCATGAATCTGGAAACCACAGGATGAGCAGAGAGAGGTTTCCCTTGGAGCGGCTGATGGAAAGCAGCAATTGCACTAAGATGGACTCATATCGATGTAGACTTGAGGCCAGAATGAGAAAGGTGCAAAAGATAGTCCAAAACAGAAGATAAGGAGGAATGTTGAGGCTCCTGATGAGAAAAACACCAAGTACAAAATCTAATCCATTTTTGGTGATAGCATTGTCTAGTAGCAGGCTTCCGTGAAGCTTCCAAAACATCCCTCACAGCTTGCGAAAACTGGAGAGTTACTTTGAGAGGATCTAAGCTATCAGGTGGAGAGACTGTAGGTTGGGATGAAGCAGAGATCCCTGATGCTGTGTAAGCAGCGATGGAAACACTGGCAGAAGAAAGGGCTCCCTGCTGCTGAGTTGAAGTAGAAGGGAGTACCATGGTTGTCTGGGCCACCGAGGAGCAATCAGAATCATGGTGGCATGGTCGGACTTCAGCTTGACTAGAGTCTTTTGAATGAGAGGAAATGGAGGAAACGCATATAGAAAGAGATTTGTCCAGTCCAGAAGAAAAGTATCTGCCTCAAGGCGATGAGGAGTGTATATCCTGGAGCAGAACTGAGGCAGTTTGAAGTTGTTGGGGGCTGCAAAGAGGTCTACCTGAGGCGTCCCCCACAGAGAGAAAATGTGAGGAATGGGCGTTGAATGGAGAGTCCACTCATGAGGTTGCAGAAGATGACTCAAGTTGTCCGCTAAGGCATTGTCGCCCCCTGAATGTAGACAGCTTTGAGGAAGGTGTTGTGGCGAATAACCCAATCCCAAACTTTCAGAGCTTCCTGACAGAGGGAGGCCGAACCTGTGCTTCTCTGTTTGTTGACATAATACATGGCGACTTGGTTGTCCGTGCGAATGAGGACCACACGGTCGTGAAGCAGATGCTGAAAAGCTTTGAGAGCATTGAAAATCGCCTTGAGTTCCAGGAGATTGATGTGGCACTGGCAGTCCATACTGGTCCAATAACCTTGAGTGCGTAGACCATCCAGATGAGCCCCCCAAGCGTAAGTCAAAGAGTCGGTCGTGAGCACCTTCTGATGGGGGGGGGCGTGTGAAACAGTAAGCCTCTGGATAGATTGGAAGAGAGCATCCACCAGCGAAGAGACTGTCAGAGCAGGAGTGACCTGGATGTGTCGAGTCAGAGAGTCGGAAACCTGCGACCATTGGGATGCCAGGGTCCACTGAGGAATTCTGAGGTGAAGTCTGGCAAAAGGAGTCACGTATACTGTAGAGGCCATATGGCCAAAAGAACCATCATGAGTCTCGCCGAGATGGACTGGCGAGAGGACACTGAATGACAAAGACCAAGAAGAGCTTCCAGACGTTGTGGAGGGAGGAACGCTCTGAGTTGGATAGTATCCAGAACAGCTCCGATGAAGGGAAGAGTCTGGGAAGGTTGCAGATGTGATTTTGGAAAGTTGATCTCGAACCCCAGACTTTGCACGAACCAGATAGTGCACTGAGTCGCCAGGACGACTCCCTGAGACGTGGAATCCTTTATGAGCCAGTCGTCCAGGTAGAAGAAACACCTGAAGACCATGGTTCCTGAGCGCTGCGGCCATCACAACCAGACACTTGGTGAAGACTCTGAGTGATGATGCCATGCCGAAAGGGAGCACTCGGTATTGAAGATGAAGATGTCCCACCCAAAATCTGAGGTATTGATGGAATCCGGATGGATGGGAATGTGAGTATAGGCCTCCTTGAATCCAGAGAGCATAGCCAGTCGTTCTGCTCAAGGAGGGGATACAGAGATGCCAGGGTCAGCATGCAAAACTTTTCTTTGACCAGATATTTGTTGAGCACTCTGAGATCCAGAATAGGACGCAGATCGCCCGTCTTCTTCGGAACAAGGAAGTACCTGGAGTAAAAACCCTCAACCGGCTCAACAGCCCGGAGCTGCAACAAAGCCTGAGCTTCCTAAAGAAGAAGGGCGGTCTGGGCAGAGGAGGAAGGATACTCTATTGGAGGATGCTCCGGAGGAACCTGATGGAACTGAGAGTATCCCTCCCTTACAATGGAAAGGATCCAGAGGTTGGTGGTAATAGTCGTCCATCGATGGTAAAAATGATGGGAGATGTTTAGGTGGGAAACGCTGCTGGTAGATCAAAGGCGGGCGTGAGGGACAAGAAGGAGCTGGCTTGAGCTTTGGACGGAGAATCGATTGAAAGACTTCTCATGGTCCGATAGCTTCTTGGTCGCCGCCTCGATGGACTCGTCAAAGAGGTCAGTACCAGCACACAGGACATTAGCCAGCCTGTCCTGCAGGTTGGGGTCCATGTCAATTGTCCGGAGCCACGCAAGCATTTGCATGGCTACCGAGCAAGCAGTAGCCCGAGCAGATAACTCAAAGGCATCGTACGAAGACTGCATCAGCTGCAAACGGAGTTGTGACAATGAGGCCAGGACTTCTTGGAACTCAAAGTGGGCCTGAAGATCCAAATAGGCCATGAACTTAGGAAGGACGGACAGGAAACTCAAAATATGTAATAAAATGGAAATTGTAGTTGAGAACTCTGGATGTCACCCTGGGCGAGGAGGCCAGACCGAAGGGTAGCACCTTGTACTGATAATGATGTTGGTTGATGAGAAAACGTAGATATTGCCTGGACATCAGATGGATAGGAATGTGTGTGTAAGCCTCCTTGAGATCGAGGGAGCATAGCCAGTCGCCCTGAGAGAGAAGAGGAAAGAGGGTGGCAAGAGAGAGCATTTTGAACTTCTCCTTGACCAAACATTTGTTGAGATCTCTGAGATCTAATATTGGTCTGAGGTCTCCGGTCTTTTTGGGTACTAGAAAGTACCGGGAGTAAAATCCCTGGCCTCGCTGATCTTGAGGAACTTCTTCGATGGCATTGAGAAGAAGGAGGGATTGAACCTCTTGAGCGAGAAGGAGGGACTGAGACTTGTTGGAAGCAGACTCTTTTGGCAGGCCTAACGGCGGAGGAGTCTGGAAGTTGAGGGAGTAGCCGTGGGCTATGATAGAGAGCACCCACTGGTCGGTGGTGATTACTTCCCATCGAGAGTGAAAAATGTGAAGTCGACCTCCTATGGGTTGTGGAAGAGGACAGGAGGGCGGAAAGACTGGCAATTCCCTGGAGAAGGGAGTCAAAAGGGCTGTGTCGGCTTAGTTTGAGGGGCAGGCTTTACGGTAGGCGGTTGTTGCTGACGATCCTGTTGGTGCTGTTGGCGTTGCCTCCGAGGTTGAGGAGGATGAGGCTGAGCCGGCCGAGCAGAAAGCCTCCTCTGATACGATGGTTGTTGTCTAAATGGACGAGGAGGAGGAGGTTTCTTCTTATTTTTTAACAAGGTGTCCCACCATGTCTCATGGGCAGAAAGCTTTTGAGTGGTGGTATCCATGGATTCCCCAAACAGCTCATCCCCTAGGCAGGGCGCATTGGCAAGCCGGTCCTGGTGGTTCACATCCAGGTCTGATACTCGAAGCCATGCCAATCGTCTCATCGCTACCGACATAGCAGTGGCCCGGGATGTCAGTTCAAAAGTATCATATATGGAACGGACCATAAACTTCCTGAGTTATAAAAGGCTGGAGGTGCATTGTTGAAACGCAGGAAGTTTGCGGTCTGGAATGTACTTTTGAAAAGAGGCTACCTGTTGGATTAGATGTTTCAGGTAAAAAGAGAAGTGAAACGCGTAATTACCTGAACGGTTGGCCAACATTGCATTTTGGTAAAGTCGTTTCCCAAATTTATCCATGGTCTTGCCCTCCTTGCCAGGAGGGACAAAGGCATATACACTAGCTCCCGTAGATTTATTCAGGGTCGACTCCACCAGCCGAGACTCATGGGGAAGCTGACGTTTGTCAAACCCTGGAATAGGAATCACTTTATAAAGTGATTCCAGTTTCCTAGGGGCTCCTGGAATAGTTAGAGGAGTTTCTAAATCCTTGTAAAAAGTTTCCCTCAAGATGTCATGGAGGGGTAACTTCAAAAATTCTTTGGGAGGTTGGTCAAAATCCAAAGCATCGAGAAATGCCTTGGATTTGGGAGTCAGACTCTAGAGGGATTGAAAAGGTGTCTGACATCTCCTTGAGAAACTTGGTGAAGGACGAGTGCTCTGGCTTACTAGCAGGATCCTGCACCGATGGATCATCCTCATCCGACGAATAATCTTCCTCGGTACCGAGGGGATCGTCAGAGTCATCCCACAAATCAGGGTCCCGTACCGATTGAAGACGGCCCTGAGAAAGGGGAGTAGAGGATTCGGTATGCTTGGTTTTGCGTACCGATTTCCCTGAACGGGTCGATACCGTTCCTGGTGACTGTACAGCGGTACGGGTGTCAGAGAATGGTACCGGATCAGAAGCTGAGTAAGCAGTACGCCGAAGAGACTTCGGCTCTGCCGACAGAACAGGCATAGAGACGGAAGATATAGATTTTTGCGGTGCCGATAAGGTCGATGCCGATAAAAGAGGCTGGTCGACAATCGGCACCGAAGGCTCAGTAGATACCGACACTGGAAGGTTCGGAGTCAGCAGAGCCGGGAGCAATTGTTGCAGTTGCTCCTTAAGTTGGACCTGTAGGATGGAGGCAATACGCTCATCCAAAGTCGGTCCCGATGGAACCGGTACTGCTTTTTTCTTGCTCGGTACCTGCGGTGCAGCTCGACGCTCAGGCGAAGTCGATGCTGATGAATAGGCAGTAACTTCAATGGGAGCGGAGCGCTTACGGGGCCGGCGCGCAGTCTGCAGGACTTGGCTCACTGCATGTTCGACTGGCGGGCCAAGAACAGTAGGGGAAGGCTTCTTAGCCGGCTTACCTACGGGGTGCGACACCGGCGATGGATCTTGCGGTGCCGACACCACCGGTGTCGACTTGGAGGAAGTTGCAGGAGTCGATACCGGTGGAACTTCCATAGCGGTACCGAAAAGGATCCGCTGCTGTATTTGATGATTTTTCAAAGTTCTCTTTTGAAGAGAACTACAGCGGGTGCACGTTTCTGCCCTATGGTCCGGACCCAGACACTGCAGGCACCACTTGTGCGGGTCGGATAAGGATATAGGGCGCGCACACCGCTGACACTTTTTAAAACCCGGTGAAGGGGGCATGAAGGGAAAAACGGCCGTAGCAAAATCGAAGCCCGAAGGTTCGATGGTGCCAACAGGCCCCTCTGGGGCCGACCGAAAAAAATCGAAAAAATTGACTTTTTTTTTTCTCCCCACAAACGAAATAAAATAAGAAAGAGAACAATTCTCGAAGAAAAATAACGCGCGAGCGGGAAGGCGAGTAACAAGGGAAAAAAATTTCCAACAGCCGTTGGAAACACGCGTCTTCTTAGCTCCGCGGAAACTAAGAAACTGGGGACCGCGCGCCTTCGTCGGTGCGGCCTAACTAGAACTTTCTAAGTTCTTAGAGTGCAATCACTCTAAAATTGTCCGTACCGGGGCTCCGTCGGTGCCGTCACCCATCAGTCAAGAATATGCTGCCTGCTTGTCCTGGGATAATAGCCTTACCTTCCGATCAGTGCCTGAACGACAGCTTAGATCTCCCTTCCCCCACTCGCTAAATTCAATGAAGAGACCCCCAAATCGAAGAATGGCAGGATGAATGACCCTCTCTCACCTTTAACAAGAAGGCCAGTCAGAAGGATGCCAAATCCCTCCAGCCAGCCCGCCTCTTCAAAATGATGGGCCTTCCCCTATCTGATGCATCCTGTGATGCGCCAGGGAGAGTCCTAAGGTTATGATTGGACCAGGTACTTAAGGCCCCTCGGCCAGAGACTTAGGCCCCTCCCTGGCACATATGCATCAGGAAGGCTCACCATTTTAAAGGGAGTGAGGGTTGGGTGACAATGGGAAAGAGTGGGCATCCGTACTGCTGCCAGGGATGCCGGGTTGTCAGGGGACCCCAGTGGCGGTAGGAGGGAGTGGGCATCCATCCTGCCAATCAATTCAGGGATCTGATGTATTCTGCATATATGCTGATCACTATCAACACCAACCCATACCACGTAAACTTAGCGAACCTCATTTGCATGTATGGTTTTTGGAGAATGACTCATCTTTTCCAAATAGTTATATTTACGAATGTGACAGCGGCCTATCAGATTTTAACACGAATGCTAGAGAATACAACTGAGTGTCTGTATGTAAATTGCTTTGAACGTGGATGTGTAACCATAAAAAAGCGGTATACAAGTCCTAATTTCCAATCCCCTTTAAACACCATGCTTTAGCACCCGAGTTTTAAAAGGCAGAAAAAAAGTTAATCTCTGTTCACAAGCTATTTCACAATGCAGAAACATTAAAAAATTCTTACCAGATCCACCTCTGAAGCTGCTTCCAGATCCTTGACCAAAATTTCCACCACCACGTGAATCTCCAAAGCCAAAGTTACCTAAATAATAAAGTGTAATTAGTGCTCACATTTTCTCCTCCCTACAAAACACACATTTTGGAAAAATGACATTACAGGTAACTATATTACCTCCTCTTCCAGTTCTTGAACTCTGAACTTCTTGCATTTCTTGTCTTGATAAGGCTTTTCTTACTTCTGCATTGTGACCATTGATGGTGTGATATTTCTGCACTGTAATTATAATGAAAAATATCAATACCAAAGTAATAAATAAAAAACTCATCGATTGATAGCTGTGTGCTAAACCTTAGTTAAAGAACACTAAACTGCTAAAAAGGTCAGTATGCATAATATGTACAGGAGATAGCAATACTGAACTGTGCACTGTAGATAATTAAGTGATGTAATTCACCCACATCAGGTGTCTTAGGACTGCAGGATGTAACACTACACTGATAGTGGACCTCACTGACATGAGCTCGATACAGTAAAGATCCTTAATGTTATTTTCCAGAAGCATAGTAACCACATATGTGCATGTCTTCCCACATGTTATCACATAGGACCAAGCCAGCTTAATTCTAAAACTGATGGAATTTCTCTCCAAGGGGAGGCAGATAGAAGTGTAGATATAGCATCCTGTTCGTCCTTATGAAAAAAAAAATTAGTTCCTACTTATTTCCTTTCTATGCATCCTGTTAAACCAAATCTAGTGAATGTGTTCTGTTCCCCCTGATATCACTGATGTAAGTACTGGTGCACCCAAGTCATCTTTCAGTATAACAAAACTGAAGACAAAAATACACCATAAAAAATGCCAATGCAGAATACTGTTGTACTCTGCAAGAACACCCCCCTCCTGGGAAAAGAAGCTCCATGTTATCCTCAAAAACATGACCAGCACATGATCCTTTAAGAAACACAAGGCTTTTATCTAGACCAGGGGTCTCAAAGTCCCTCCTTGAGGGCCGCAATCCAGTCGGGTTTTCAGGATTTCCCCCATGAATATGCATGAGATCTATGTGCATGCACTTCTTTCAATGCCTAGTCATTGTGGAAATCCCGAAAACCCGACCGGATTGAGGCCCTCAAGGAGGGACTTTGAGATCTAATCTAATCTAAACCTTTAGTTTATATACCGCATCATCTCCATGAGAATGGAGCTCGACATGGTTTACAAGAACTTAATAGTGGGTAGAGAAGAAGAAAAAGGATTACATGAACTTATGTGTAGAAGGGGGGAGAGAAAGGGGGGAAGGATAGAGCTACAATTTGCTGAAAAGCCAGGTTTTCAGTTGTTTGCGGAATAACTGAAGGGAGCTCACACCTTGGCACTGGCGCATGCGCGGTGCGGGCATCTCGAAACTTCTGAGTTTCTTCAAGCAAGACATGCTTGTGAGATGTCCGTATCGGGGCTCTGTCGGATGACATCACCCACTAGTGAGAATACCTGCCTGCTTGTCCTGGGATAATAAGACAACGCACAGCGACTCCGACAAAACAACAAAGCCGCGGTGCTAGAAGGCACTTCACACGGAGAGAAAACAAGACAGGGCTTCTGGCCCCGCGGAAACTATAGAACTGAGGACCACGAGGTGGGGATGCGCCCTCTAGTGGAGCGGGAAAGCATGCACATGCGTGGTGCAGCACAACAAGCTTGAAATTTCTTTCAAGTTTGCTTGAAAAGCTGTCCGCGTTGGGGCTCCGTGGATGACGTCACCCACATGTGAGAATATGCTGCCTGCTTGTCCTGGGATAACCGACTTGCCTATCAGCAAGGTCTGGAATAATCGACCAAGATGCCTCCTCTGGAGACCAGCTGCCCTGAGCTGAGCAACGGAGACACTGAGCTCCTCAACTAAAGAGACTGGCGTCCGTGAGCAGTACAATCCAGAGGCTGATCCACTCCTAGTACCAGTCTGGAAGACTGAAGCCACCAACGAAGACTGCAATGAACTAACCCCAAAAGAGGAATGGGACAGTCCAGAGCAAGGCTTCCCAAGTCCAGTCCTCGAGATCTACTGGCAGGCCAGGCTTTCAGGATATCCACCATGAACATGCACGAGAGAGATTTTCATACCAAGAAGGCAGTGCAGGCAATCTCTCTCATGCATATTCATTGTGGATATCCTGAAAACCTGGCCTGCGAGTAGGTCTCGAGCACCGGACTTAGACAGCCCTGGTCCAGAGAGTGCATCTGAGGCGACCAACGCTGAAGAAGAGCATACTGAAGCGGCTGCATGTGAGCCTGAGCCTACCGAACCACATATAGGGAGGCCACCATTGACCCCAAGACCTGGAGAAAATTCTGCAACTGAGGATACTGATACTCCAGCAGAAGGCAAATCTGTGACTAACTTGCCCACTCAGGTCTCTGGGAGGAACATCTTCCCCAATCTGCTGTCGAAGAGAACTCCGACATACTCCAGGTGCTGAGAAGGGGTCAAATGGCTTTTGGACAGGTTGACCACCCATTCCAGCGACTGCATAAACTCCGCAACCCGAGCCGTAACACGGGAGCTCTCCCGAAAAGACTTTGCGCAGATCAGCCAGTTGTCCAGATTGGCCCTCAATGTGCAAAGCCACTGCCACGGCCACAATCTTGGTGAACATCTGCAGAGCCATAGCCAGACCAAAAGAAAGCGTGAGTCCGAATGGGAACAGATAGGTCTCTGTCAGATCGCTAGACGTCAGAAATTCTCCTGGCTGAATGGCCAGAGTCTCCATATGCCCTGTTGACTCCCTTCAGATATAAAATGGGTCGAAAAGACCCCTCTTTCTTGGGCACCACAAAGTAAATGGAATACCTGCCAGTGCAACACTCCTGGGGAGGCACTTGAACTACAGCCTTGAGATCGAGCAACTGCTGTAGGGTCTGACAAAAAGACTGCTTTTTACATGCCACCTGATAAGGAGAAGCCAGGAAACGATCTGGCAAAGGGCGAGAAAACTCCAGAGCATAGCCGTTCCAAATCACTTCCAGGACCCACTGATCCATTGTGATCAGGGCCCACCCTTGGTAAAACTCCTGAAACCAGCCACCCACCAGCACCAGGGGAAGAACCCACATTCCTTGTCATCAGCAGCAGATGAATCCAGACAAGTGGGATGTACAAAAGCAGTCCAAACGTAGGGAGGGAAATAAACAAGTGAACTGAAAACCTGCCCTGCAGCACGTCTAAGGAGATAACACACCCAGAGAGTATATTTATTTATTTATTTAGATTTTTATCCCGTCCTCCCAGTAGCTCAGAACGGTCTACAAGTGAACATACACAATGGAGAGTAATTAGACATATAAGAAGTACAATAGGTTTAAGTGTTTGGACATACGAGATTTACATACATAATTTAAATACAGGGAGTATACAGCAAATTAAGAGCAGAGTTTAAGAATAAGTAGTTTAGTTTAAGTACAAGTTATTTGAGTTTAGATACAATTTGTCAGAGTATAGACTAAGAGAGGACTATACTGAAATTTAGGGAGAAGATAGACAGGGGAGAGAGGTGGGCTTAAGGGGGGGAGTAGACTGAGTGTGATCTTTAGCTGAAGAGGAGGGTCTTTACCATTTTACGGAATGTTAATAATGAGTTCTGTTGTCTGAGTTGAAAGGGGAGTTGGTTCCAGAGATGTGGAATGAAGTGGCTGTAGGATCGTTTGCGGGCAGTTTCTGAGAAGAGGGACCTTCCGGGGGGGAGAGGGGGGGGGTGCATAGGCGTATCTCCGATTTTGAGCGGAGGGTGCGAGTGGGGGTGTAGATGGGAAGCTTGGATTTTATGTAGGAGGGGGTGGTGGAGTAAATTCTCTTGTGGGCTATTGCCAGGGCCTTGAAAGCACAGCATTGGCTAATTGGGAGCCAGTGTTCAGCACGGAGTGCTGGGGAGATGGGATCATGGTAGTTGAGGTTGTGTAGGAGGCGGATAGCTGCATTTTGGACCCGTTGGAGGCGTTTGAGATTATTTTTGGTTAGTCCATTAAATAGGGAGTTACAGTAATCCATTCTGGAGAGGACATATGCGTAGAGGAGTTGGGCGAGGTCAGGTGTGGAGATGTAGGGTTTGATCCTTTTCAGTTGGCGAAGGTAGTAGAAGGAGGTGGAGATTACTTGGGATATGTGGGCAGATAGGGATAGGTGTCCGTCTAGGGTTATTCCTAGGCTGCGAACCTGATCTGTTGCCGTTAGTAAAGTGGAATCCCATGCTAGTATAGGACGTGTGTATTTGGTGCTTTTTTTTTCTAATCCATAAGAGTTCGGTTTTAGAAGCGTTCAGTTGAAGTTTGTTTTTTGACATCCAAGTTTTCATGTCAGAGAGGCAGTGTTGGAGGTTAGCAATTTGGGACAACCGGTTCTCGCCTAGTGGGAGGAGCAGCTGGATGTCATCTGCATAAGAGTGGATTTTAATGCTATATTTCTGTGCTATATCAATGACAGGCCTGATGTAGAGGTTGAATAGAAGGGGGGATAGAAGGGCGCCTTGAGGAACACCATATTTGATAGGCTTGGGGTTAGATTTGTGTGTCCCTAGTAGGACAGTCTGTGTCCTTTGATGGAGGAAGGAGGTGATCCATTTGAGGGCTGTGTCCTTGATTCCGAGGTCATAGAGTCTGGATGTGAGGAGGTGGTGGTCGACTGTATCCTATGAACATACAGAGGGTAACCCCTCTAGCCTATGTGAGCAGGAGCAATCCTTGTCTAAGAGTATTATACTGCGGGAAACCCCAGCCAGTGTCCCTCCATGAATAGTATGAGTGCATAGCATCCTGATAATGCTATAGCCAAGCTTCAAATAACCTCCTATGGAATGCAACCAACATGTCTGGCAATGGTCCTTGGCTGATGGCAAACCTCATGAGCCTCATTGTAAACCAGACCTACTTCCCTCGGAAGGTTCCAGGGCAGCCCGCCTGGACTTGTGATCAATGAAGATTCATCATCTGACTGAAGCACTCTCAAGTACCAAGGCCCAGGATACCAGAGGCCACACTGTTGACCCCAGTCCAGAATAATGCCTAAGGAGAGGCAAAGCATCCCCTTGTAACCAGATACTATTCTGTACCCGGGTCACGAAGTGACAAGGGCCTGTCCCAGTGTCCCAAGGAGAAACAGTAACAGTTTCAGAGACTGAGGTAGCTTATACAACTGCCAGCCCAGTCCTCCCTATGAATGAATCCAGAAGGAGCGGAAGGAATAACCCGGCCAGAGCGATAGAGAGCTATCAACTAGCCCGCAATCAGCCTAGCCAGAGCTTAACTATCCTCCCAGCTGGGACCAAACAAGGAACACCAAGTTGCAAGTGAAATGGTTCTCCAGCCAAGGCCAACTCACTGCTCGTGAGGCGGCGTCCCTAATTCAAGAGCACAAATACGGACAGCGGTGGCGATGTCAGCTGCAACTACGGTGAACCCTGATCCACGGTGGGAGGGAAGGGCCCCGAGCGATTGCCCACAGGGCCTCCTACCACCCACTGCTGCCCGACCTGGCTGCAAGCCAGATGAAACAGCTTCCGTTTCCCTACATGGGAGAACAGTAAAAAAAACAACAACCACTCCTCAGGAATCTCTGTCTACTGATGTCTGAGCCACAGGTGTCGGCCTGCAGCTGCGACCTGAGCCACAGGAATCAGCCTTCCACCATGGCCTGAGCCACTGGAAAATTCCTCAAGTTTTCATTTTTGAACAATAACAGAAAGAAACACAGTAATAAGCGAACAAGCTACATTTAAAAAGGAGGCAATTAGATGATCCCAAGCTGGACATTCACACATATTTGTGTATTGGTGTAAATGGCTTTGAAGGCCCTCTTGCCATCCTGTAATTGAACCTGAATCAGTGAGGTGTACGGTTGCTGTGGTTGTTTCCACAGGAGAATATCCCCAACTGAGGTCCATGTCACAAGAGCGTCTCTCATCTGAGGCTTGTGTCCCAGGAATCTTCCTTCCACAGAGGCCTGAGCCACTAGAATATCACTTAACTGAGGCCTAAGCCACAGGAAAATTGCTGAACTGAGGACCAAGTCCCAGGAGCATTACTCATCTGAGGCATAAACCCCAGGAAAATATCTTCAGAGGCCTGAGCCCCAGGAATCACACTCAAACGTGGTCTAAGCCACTGGAAAATCCCACCTCTGAGGCCAAAGCCACAGGAAGATCCCACCTCTGAGGCCAAAGCCACAGGAAGAAATCAGCTCTGAGGTCTAAGGCACAGTAATAGAATTCATCTGTGGCCTCAGCCACAGGCAGACTTCCCCTCAGAGGTCTAAGCCACAGGAAAGTCTCTCGTCTGCGTCCTCTGCCACAGGCAGACTGAACCTCTGAGGCCAAGGCTACTGGAAGAATCCCCCTCTACGACCTAAGCCACAGGAATCTTCCTCTACTGAGGCCCAACCCAAAGGAACATGTCCCATCTGAGGCGTTAAGAAGCAGCAAAATCATGTAAACTGAGGCCTAAGCCACAGGAACAGCTTACCATTGAGGCCAAAACCAAAGGAGTATTGTGCCTCTGCAGCCTAATCCACAGGAAGACCTCACCGAGGCCAGACCCAGAAATTGACCTGTACTGAGGCCTGCGCCATAGGGCCCAGACCCATCCTAGGCTTAAGCCCCCAGAATTTTTTTACGGAGGTCTAAGCTAGAGAATGACAAGGTGACAAAATTCATCACTGTTCCCGTCCCTGCGGATAACCGCGGGAAACCACCTTCATGTCATTCTTTAAGGAGAGAGGGAAGAATCAAAGTATGAATGGCCACAACCACTGACCCGCAAGCTTTGCTTTGAAGAATGCTGGTGTAGAAGGACTGAGGTTGAAATAGACACTAGAAAATGACATGGGATTATTTCCCACGGTTATCCGCGGGGACGGGAACGGTGATGAATTTTGTCACCGTGTCATTCTCTAGTCTAAGCCACTGAAAACTCCACATCAGAGGCCACAGGAAGATTTCACATCTGAGTCCGAAGCCCCAGGATTAAAAATTCAACTGAGGCCTAAGCCGTAGGAACCCTTTTGTATCTGAAGCTTCTTCCTCAACTGAGGCTAAAGCCCCAGGAATCCTTTCCCCCCCGAGGCTAAAGCCCCAGGAATCCTTTTCCACCCCTGAGGCTAAAGCCCCAGGAATCCTTTTCCCCCTAAGGCTAAAGCTCCAGGAATCCCTTTTTCCCCTGAGGCTAAAGCCCCAGGAATCCCTTTTCCATCTGAGGCTAAAGCCCCAGGAATCCCTTTTCCATCTGAGGCTAAAGCCCCAGGAATCCTTTTCCCCCTGAGGCTAAAGCCCCAGAAAGATTCACCTCTAGGGAGTTCACCTTCTTGATCCATCTCAAGAAGACAGCTACCTGCAACAGAAGGTGAGAGTAGCCACCCAGGCACCATATATATATATAGCCAGCCGCATTTGCCGCTAGCATATTCGTCCAAAAGATCACCGCTGAGTGAGCGCTGTCACCGAATCCAGTACTTTGCATGTCAGGGTAGTACAAGGAACCCTGAACGTTGCGAAAGCAACCATAGGCTGCAGAAAAAGGGTGACAGCCTGGTGTATCTGGAATCCTGACGCAAAGGCCTATCCATAAAAAAATGCAGAGGACACAAGGAGCCGTGTGTCCTCCTGCACCATGAAAGGCCTACCCGAAAACTAGTTTTAAGGACCAGGGTACCTCCTACCTGAAACCAGAGAAAGATGCCTCCATTCCCCAATGACACGGAGATCGAGGAAATGCTGCCCCAAAACAGCCTCAGGGAGGCACATTAAGTCAGTCGAGGTCCAGCTGACCCAGCACAATGCAAGCATGTGCGCTTTAAAGACCAGTCTCCACCCAATAAAACCCACTAGTTACAAAGGGAAACCGCAGGGCCGGGATGAGAGCACCACCCATCCCCCTCCCCCCAACTGATGGCTCCCTCGTCTAGCAACAACGCCATGCGCCAAAACAGAGCACAAAACCACCACTCCACGCTAGTACAAAGCGCAACCCGGGAGAGATTAAAAAACTCTGCAGCCATGTCAGAAGCGTAGGAATAAACAACGCGCCCTCCGGCGCCCAACCACCTATACCGCGTCCCCCGGCTAACAACCCGGTATCTAATCACTCAGTACTCACATGCTCCCGTACTCCAGGAAGGCATGGGGAGAAGTGCACATGCTGCAGAGCACTGGAACTGTGCCGCCATTTGAGGTCGGGCCTCTTCTTCCAAACTTCTGACCACATTCTCCACCGAGGCCTGCCTCTGTCCGCCTCACCTGCAGGGAGGGTGGGGAAGGGACCTGGGTGGGCCCAGGTGTTGACCCTAAAAAGTTGGCCCAATCAGGCCAACACCCCTAGGCTCCACTGAAGCCGCAAAAGGAGCAAAAACAGCCATCTGTCTACAGGAGCTGAAACCAGGAACCAGAATGAAAACCTCCATCCAACATGCTGGAGATAGAGAATACTGATTGGCCAGAATCCAAGATATAGCCGAGGTCAATTCAGTTCTCTCTATCTCCCCCTGCTGGTTAATGGACGTTATCCCACTTGTCTGAATTCATCTGCTGCTGATGACAAGGAAAGGGATGTTACCAGTAGTGTGGTTCTGTTCTTGGACCTATTCTTTTAAGCGATATTACTGAAGGGCTGTCAGGTAAAATTTGCCTCTCTGTGGATGATACTAAAATCTACAATAGATCAGACCACCCGGATGGTGTGAAT
Source organism: Geotrypetes seraphini (assembly GCF_902459505.1). NCBI lineage: Eukaryota > Metazoa > Chordata > Amphibia > Gymnophiona > Dermophiidae > Geotrypetes > Geotrypetes seraphini. Next base: position 391,618,864 of record NC_047085.1, on the reverse strand, counting down.
ATGAAAACCAATCTAGCAAAGCTTGAAGAATGGAGGTATTGATGCTCCTGCATAAGAGACTCTGGAGAGATCTCATTTAGAATACTGTGCACAATTCTGGAGACCGCACTTTCAAAAAGATATAAAAAGGATGGACTTGGTCAAGAGGAAGGCTACTAAAATGGTGTGTGGTCTGTCATAAGGCATATGGGGGACAGACTTAAAGATCTCAATATGTATACTTTGGAGGAAAAGACAGGAAAGGGAAGATATGATCGAGACGTTTAGGTATTTAAACCTACGTGTCATAACATAAATGCGGATGAGTTGAGTCTCTTTCATTTGAAAGGAAGCTCTGGAATGAGAGGGCATAGGATGAAGTTAAGAGGAGATTGACTGGGAGGTATGTGAAATGCCCATTTTTCCTTCTATCACCTCTCTCCAACACAATGTCACATCTCTCCCTCCATCACTGTGTCCAACATTCCTTCACTCTGCTCTCTCCACCACTATATCCAACATTTCTCCCTCATCCTTCTACTCCCCATGCATCTCTATCTCACTCCTCCCTCTATGCCTAATTTTCCTTTCCCCATGTGCACCATCTCTCTCACATACTCTTGCCCATCAATTATCCCTTTCTTTTCCCTCCCTCCTATGTCCCAAGTGAGTACCCCCATGTTCATGCTCCTTCCCTTCATTGTGTCAAGTTTGTGCCCCCTCCCCTGACCCATCCACAAAAGTCGCAGGCGCCAACAAGGATCCCTACCTGCCTCCCACTGAAGCCACGACAAGGTTCCCCCTCTCTACCCACTGCACCACCCTCCACCCCTGAAGCCGATCCTGCCACCTCACTGGAGCCGACATGCTTCATCCCCCACCAGCAGCAACTCGGCGCAGGGACAGGCCACGGCAACGACACACACTGTAGGCTCACAATTTTCCCCTAACATCAAGTATGACGTTGGAGAGAAGGTTCCGGGCCAACCAATCGCTGTCTGGTTGACACAGAACCTTCTCTCACTTCACTTGTGGGCTGACCGTGTAAGTCGCAGCATGTGCCATGGTCTGTTCATGCGCAGTTACTGCTGGAGGGAGGGGAGGGATAGAGTTTGTCGGCTTCAGGAGGTGCTGCAGTTGGCGAGCAGGCAAGGAGGGATCCCTGGTGGCAGCGAGGCCACGCTTATCCCAAAGGGTACGCGTACCACATGTTGAGAAACACTGCTCTATGACACATATCAAACACAAGGCCTGCGGGCCTAATCTGGTCAACCTGGCTGTTTTATGCAGCCTGCAGTGACAAATCTCAAAAGGCAATAATACAGAATACAACCCTCAATAATAACAAACTTCGAAAGTTGCAAAATAAAAAAACGATAGACAATATCCAGAAAGGGTGGGGCTCTGGATTCATCTGCTGCATCTAAGGGAAAGAAAATTAACAGGTAAGAACATAATTTTTCCTTCCTTAGCAACAGCAGCAGATGAATCCAGAGACCAATGGGATGTAGCAAAGCAATCCTCAATCTGGGTGGGAAGCAAACGCCGCCTCCGCAACAACCGACGCACTAAACGCATCTACCGCATGTGCCCCCACATCTAACCAGTAATGCTGAGAGAAAGCACTCTCGGAAGACCAAGTAGCCACGAGACAAAACTCCTCCAAGGAAAAAACCTCTGGACCAAGTCCAAGAAGTAGCCATCACTCTGATGGAATGGTCATGAAGTTCTTTCGCCAACCGCTTCCCTGCCATCAAGCAAGCGTAAAGAATGTCCTCCTGGACCCATCGAGCGATGGAGGCTTTTGACGCCGTCATATGTTTGAGGCGTCCCATGAAGAATACAAAAAGATGATCTAAACAACTAAAAATCATTAGAAACCTTGCTCGCGGAGAACGCTACGCATTTTCAAAAAATGCAGTGAATAAAAGCACGTCTCCCCATTTCTCCTCCCAGGAAGAAGGAAGGAAAAGTGAGCGTGTCATAAAAGAAAGGATGACACCTCCTTAGAAAGAATTGTGGTACCGTCCGAACTGATATCCCAGATTTTGGAAATCAGAAATAGGAATCCCCGCTGAACAAGGCCTGCAACTTGGAAAACTGCAGAGCCGAAACCATGGCCACAAGAAACCCCGTGTTCAACGGCACAAGGAGGAAATGAAGCCTTCAGTAAACTGCGAAGAAGTACCTGAAGATTGTACTCCAGACAAGGCTTTCTAAGAGGTGTACAAATATACCGTACTCCGTTTAGGAACTGAACTATATGAAGCTGAGAAGTAATCGAAGAGTAATATACCTAGCCCTTGTAACAAGCTAAGAATGGCACTTGAAGCTGAAGGGAATTTAACGCTAGGCCCTCGGCAATACACTTGTGCCAAAAAGGAACTCTGGAAGGGTGCAAATGTTGAGAAGTATCCAAGAAAGGAAAAACCTCCAAAAGGAAGCAGAAGCCACAGGTGAAGACGTCTGTAGCGCCTGGATAAGAGAAGAAACAACCTGATTCGCATAACCCTTACATGTCAGTCATGACTTTTCAAAAGCTAGGTCGTAATACCAAAGTAGTATGAATATCCATGTTGATCGGACCCTAAGTGAGCAAATCCGGAGATACCAGAAAACTTCTTAGTCCGGCTGTCGAAAGATTCATCAGATCCGCATAGCAAGGATGGCGCAGCCAAGCCAGAGATTCTACAAATACTGTAGCCAGGGGAAAACACTGAAAAAGAGAAACCAGAGGTGAGAAAGAAGCCATGCTGTTACCCCCTCTAACTCCCATTCCCTGTGCCCGCCGAAGAAGCTCTCTCAGAAATATAGAAAGAGAGTCCTGGCCGCAGGAAGATGCGAAGTGTCATTATGCCCATAGAGACAGCCCGAACTTGGAAACTGTTAGTACTACCTTTAGGCATATATATCCTGTGCCACTACTAGACACATGCAGCTCAGCACAGACGCCCAAATAAGGAGAGTTACCAACAGACAAAGGCTCAATCTGCAGGGACCCCAAGAGAGACAATTAGATACCTGTATGAAATACAGGGCACTATCTTACTGCTGATCTCACCGTGCCATGAGTTGCCTTATGTCGCCCCAGTCCGGAGACAAACCGAGACTGGGTGACCTAGCACAGGTCAGAGTCTCTCTGGTAAACCCCTTCAGTGCTAACTCCAGAGTCCGATTAAACAAGCAGCTTCCTTCAAGGGAGTACAGCAGGAACACAGACATAGACATATAAATCTGCCCAAGCTTGTCCCAAAGCTGGTGAAACACAAACAACTTGTCTGAACCGGAAAGGAGAAAAGCCCCGGCATACCCTGACCAAAGTCAGCTGGAAACAAACTACTGGAACGCTGCAGCTCTCCCGCCATCGCCGGAGACCCAAGCGCACGCCTGATTTTTGCTGACACGTGGCCGCTACATCAACACTCCTAGAAACATAGTCAGATTCAAGCCCCGCAAAATTTACCCTGCCACAGCTTGCATAGAAAGAAAATCAGACTCGGGGAATAACCAGAACGGCCCACAGCGCCAGAAAAAACATGTCCCATCTCATGCGCGCTGCTATAAACCGGCACCTGCACAATCAGCTGCACATGGCCGTGACAAACACAGATGAAAGAGAGCCTCAGAATAAACAGGACTACTACTGCTGCACTGAAACTCAACAATGAGAACAAGTGCGAGCATGAAATCGCACCGCTACTGCCGTGCTGTAACCAACAAGGAAACCAAGTGCATGCATGCAAAGGGCAGGAAGCCCCGGCTCCCTCCACGGATTTCTAGACATAAAACTTAGCCTCAATAAAATATCCATTCCTTAAACATACGTTGACCAAACCCACGTTACTAAGACTCCCAAACAGAACCTGAAGTTCATCCAACAGTATAAAACAGAGACATACTCACAAGCTTGTTGTTAGGGCCGGTTGAAGAAAGTTAAAGTTGGTTGAGCAGCAGTAACAGAGCAGAATGTAGCAACTGTGATCTCTTTTTTTTTTTTTACAGAGAAGGGAAAGAAGAAAAAAATTGAGACCCAGTCAGACCCTCTAGCAATGGAGGGAGGGTGAGGCAGGGACCTGGGGGGGCCCAAGTGTAACCCCTAAAGCCGGCACCGTTCAGCCGGACACCCCTGTCTCACTGAAGAGAAAATCTCAACAGGAGAAACAGAATGGCAGTCTCACTGAAGAGAAACCTCAACAGGAGAAAATAACTATCCAGTCACAGCCAGAATTCAGGAGCTAGTTGAATAGCGACCATTTCCTGCTGGGAGATAGAGAATACTGGAGATACAGGAGGAGTGCCAGCCAATGGGACCACCTGTTAATCAGTTTCTCTATCTCCGCCTGCTGGTAGATGTGTGCTATCCCATTGGTCTCTGGATTCATCTGCTGCTGTTGCTAGGGAAAGTAGCCCAAACCTTGGTATATTTTTGCCTTTCAAGTCTGTGCAGAATGCCCTCTTAATGAAGTATAATCCAATGGAATGCTGAGGCTCCCACTCCCCCAAGCCTTAACTAAGAAAAACATTTAACCCCAACTATTTGCACTGCTGAAAACAAATCACTCAACTAAGCTCCACACAATAAGAGGGTCATCTCTTGTGCCATCGATTGGGCTTTAGGTGCTGTGTCCTATGAACAAGCAGGGAGGAAACCACATTGTCTGAAAACATAGACTGCCATTCTTTTCAGGAGACAATGAAGGTGAAGGAAAGCAAGTCTGACAACTCTCTCCAGTTTACTGACCACCAACCCTGAATTACATGCATGGTGGCTCTTCTGAAGGAAGAGCTTTCCACTCTCACTTAAGTGACATAGGGATCCCAGGATTCTATTCTTGGCATTACAACTGCTACCTCAAGAAATTATCAACAACTAAAAAGGAAAAATTATGTTCTTACCTGTTAATTTTCTTTCCTTTAGACACAGCAGATGAATCCAGAGACCAATGGGGATAGCCCACATCTACCAGCAGGCGGAGATAAAGAAACTGATTGACAGGTGGTCCTATTGGCTGGTCCTTCTCCTGTATCATCAGTATAGCTCCTTTGCCCAAGCATCCATAACCATCAATAGGCATAACATGTAAAAAACTTCTTTCCCATAACAAATCACAAAAGGCAACAATACAAAACACAACCTTCAATAAAAACAAACTCGGAAAGCTGCAAAAAGAAAAAACAGACAATATCCAGAAAGGGTGGGGCTCTGGATTCATCTGCTGTGTCTAAAGGAAAGAAAATTAACAGGTAAGAACATAATTTTTCCTTCCTTAGCAACAGCAGCAGATGAATCCAGAGACCAATGGGATGTAGCAAAGCAATCCTCAATTTGGGTGGGAAGCAAATGCCGGCTCCGCAACAACTGAAGCACGCAATGCACCCATCGCACGTGCCCCCATATCCCCCCGGTAAAGCTAAGATAAAGCACTCTCAGAAGACCAAGCAGCCGCGAGACCAAGCCCCGCCACGGACAAAACAAAAAACAACCTCTGGACCGAGTCCAAGAAGTAACCAGAGCTCAGTCGGAATTTACATGAAGATCCTTCGCCAGCGGCTACCCTGTCATCAAGCAAGCATAAAAATGTCCTCGTGAAACCATCGAGCGATGGAGGCTTTGGAATCTGTGAAGAATACAAAAAAGGCAATCTAAACAACGAAAAGGTGTTAGAACCCTAGCCCGTGGAGAACGCTAAGCACACGCAAAAAAAGCAGTGAAAAGCATGGTCCCCCGTTTCTCCCCCAGGTAGAAGGAAGGAAAAGTGAGAATGCCCTAAAAGCACGGATGACACCTCCCGAGAACAACATGAGGTACCGACCGAACTGACGCTCCAGAGTGTGAAAATAAGAAATAGGGATCCTTGCCGAAACAAGGCCTGCAACTCGGAAACTGCCGAGCAGAAGCCATGGTCACAAGAAACCACGTGTGGAATGGCACAGCCTCTTTACGTCCCAAAAGACAAGGATGAAATAAATCCCTCGGTAAACTGCGAAGAAGTACCTTAAGACTACATTCTGAACAGTGCTTACTATAAGGCGTACAAATATACCGTACTCCGTGTAGGAACTGAACTACATGAAGCTGAGAAGTCAGCGAAGAGCAAGATAACAAGCCCAGGTAACAAGACAAGAATGGCCCTTGAAGCTGTAGGGAAATGAATGTCAATCCCTTGGCAATACACTAGTGCCAAAAAGAAACCCAGGAAGGGTGCAACTGGAGAGAATTACCCCAGAAAGGAAAAACCTCCAAAAGGAAGCAGAAGGCACAGGGGAAGACACCGGTATCACCAGAATAAGAGAAGAAACAACATGCCAGCGCATAACCCCTACACTTCAGACGAGACATGTCAAAAAGTGAGGTCGTAATACCAAAGTAGCACAAATAAGCATGGTGATCGGACTCTAGGTAAGCAAACCGGAGACACCAGGAAACTCAACAGTTCGGTGGTTGACAGACTCATCAGATTCGCCCAGCAAAAAAAGGCGCAGCCTATCCAGAGTCTGCCAATACTGCGCCCAGAAACGAGCGTGAGATGGCCAAGCCAAGTCAGCATTAGCTATGGGAAACTCTGAAAGAAAAAAAACAACCCAGAGGCGAGAAAGACGCCACGCTGCTACCCCCTCGGACTCCCACTCCCTGTGTCCGTCGAAGAAACTAGGAAGCATAAAATCATGAGATAAGGCCAGAAGGTCTAGTTCCAGGAGATCTCATTTCCATACTGGAACGCCAGAGCTAAACTCACAATATCCAGAATGTAGAAGATCTCTCTATTAACAACATTCACACATACTAGAGCGCACACAGTGCAGAACCCATCACATACAATAAATGAGCCATGCTCAGATTGCATGGAGAGAAGTGAATAGAAACTCATTTCCTGACCCGGACAGTGAGCTGTCAACTGAAGAGGCAGATGAGGGTCCACCCATGAAAGTAGAACCAAGACGACACACGCCAATTGAGTATATCCCCTACTGCCCAGGCTGCAGAGAAATACCACCATCACAATACTGACTGAAAAGAGCTGCAGCGGCACACCGGAAAAATGGTCTGAAGCTCCAGAAAGGTAGCATGACCATGCTCCAGAGCAGAATACTAAACAAGTACTGAATAGCCTCTCAAGACCAGACTGGAGGATCTGAGGATGGCAGGCACGAAGCCCCCCAAACCCGCCAGCTCGGAAAGGTTGGCGACCAGGAGCCAGTCCAGCAAAGACCGAGGCATGCACCTAAAAAGAAAAATCCCACTGAGCCACCAAATCACACTGAGCAAGCTTGAGAAGCATACCAAATAACGGGAGCCCCGAGATACCGGGAACCACCGTAATAAAAGCGACCGCTGGAGCGGTAAAACGGGAAAGCAAGCCGAAGGCCCCAGAGGAGTCAGGAACATGGATCCCAGAACCTGTACCGAATCCCATACCCTTGGCAGGGAGACCGAAGAAGAAGCAAACCTGAGACTGGGACCAATCACCCTAGTCCATGGGAAGAAACACCTTTCGCTCCTATATGAACAAAAACAACACCCTGAGAAATCCATAAATATCACAGGAGATGGGAGTGCTGCGTAAGTTCGCCGATTCATGGCCAAAGAACTGAGGAACAGAAACCACCCGTTTCGTGACAGTCAAAGGGCCGACCAGAAGACGTCAGAAACAAGCAGTCCATCCAGAAGGAAGTAGGCGAATCGCCTGGCAGGGCCACAACGGCACCACTGCCCCTAATTGCGAAGAGGTTTGGAAAGCCTAGGGGAGCGAATTGCCATGTGCCAAAACCAAAAGCACTGCTCCAAGAGAGGTGACCAAAGGAAAAAGTGACCCATAGGAAACTAACACCAGTCAGACCAAGTCCCCCTTCCCCCCCCCCCCCCCCCCGTTTCGGGCACTATGAAGAAAAAAGAAGGACAACCCCTAGCTCTAGAAGATCAGAAACCCCTGACCAAAGTTCCAGCAACCCGGGAAGGGGATCCCGCATCAGCGTCGTCTAAGTAAACACAATACCACAGCGACCCCAAGCTGAAATGGGAGAAAATAATGCAAAACAATGCAAACCAGTAGAAAGAAAAAACCAAAGATCCGCAACCTGATATTACAGGATCTCTCTTTCCTTGAGCAGTCGAAAGAGCAGGCAGGGGAAGCAAAGACCCCATGCAAGTGAAGTAGCGGACAGGAAACGAGCAGGAGGGGAATCATAAGTCCTGAATAGAAGGAAGAAATACCTCCTGAGAACATACTATGCAATATAAGAATGAGTAGGACAAATCCACAGCAGCCCGTGCAATCGGAACATCGCATGCCAGCTACTCCAAAATACGACAGCTCTCAAAGGAAAAATTTCGTATATAGTCTTGAAAGTCAATTTCATGTTACATTGCAAGGTTCATGCACAAATGTAAAATAGGTCAAAGCGGCCCAGGGACAGCAAAAGAGCGGACACCCCAGCTTAAGACCCTGGAATGCTAGCAATAGACAAGGATAGATGTGCTCGCAGGAAACCGAGAAGAGCCCCATGCCCCCAGAACTGCTCCAAATGTGCAGGTCTAAAGCGCAATAGGAATGGCCCCAATATGCAGGGAAAATCCCAACCTACACATGCTCACCCTTAGGAGACACCAAGCTAGATTAGGAGAGATCCGAGTGAAGCACTGGGAACTCACCTGCGAGCTGCCAAAATTGTCCCAGGAATCACCTGCCGGTAACTCATTACGGAGGCAAGCTGAAACAGGGTGGTAAGGACAGAGCAGATATCCCATCTAAGGGCCTGCAGAGATTCCCCCCCGGAAAGAGTGCTATCACAGCAGGCCAAACAACCCGGGAGACCCCCACACATAGCACTTGTATCCCAGGAAGGCCAAAAACTGTTAGCACTACCGAAGCATCTCCTTCCGAGGGCACAGAAAGCTGCGGCAGAGGACAATACCAGCTAGTTAAAAAAGCAAGGCCCCGAACACTGGGACGCCCCCAACAGCGCAGGAGCGCGATCCTCTTGCTCGCCGTAAGACCGTGAATCCCAGCCCACGGTAAAACAACTAAGCAGCCGTATAAGCGAACTCAGCCGCGGCCACCCGAACTCATGGCCCCTCCGTGGATAACACCATCCACGCTGCAGCGAACTCGGCAGTGCCAGAGATCAAGCAGGTGCCTGAAGCGCCGGCCCCCTGCTTCCGTGTGGAGAACACAGGGAGGCTGCAGAAGGCGCAGAGAAAAGAAGCTGCCGAACAGACTCCAAGAAATCCACGGCGCCAGCGTCGGAGTACAAGCACGAGCTGCCTGCTCGCAGACAGGTACTGTATTCACAAACAGCGACCAACTTGGCGACGCGAACACAGCCGTGACACCCGCCGTGCAAAGGGCAGCCCCAGGAACAGGCCGCAAGTGTTAGCACTCTCCCGCCCACGCAGCAGAAAAAGCTTGCGCTCCCGCACGCGGGAAAGCTCCAATTCAAACAACCATGCTCAAAACCCCAAGCTGGAGCCCTGTACAGAAACATCCACACATTCCAAATTCAATTTCCACATACTGCAAATTGTCCAACAAAGCTAAGCAGTTGATAAAGAAATTCCCTGCAGGGAACCATGCGACCGCACTGCAGCCCGTTCTCAGAACAAAACCTAAAACCAACAACAAAAACCCTAAGGTCGAAGACAACCGCCAAAATAAATCACACAGCTCCCACACCACTAGAAAATACACAGCCCGCAGAAGCAACGTGAAAAAGGAACACTCACAACCAAGCTGACAGGGCGGGCAGACGCCGGTAGACACCGGTCTAGCACCCCTGAAAAGGCACAATCATAAATAGCAAGTGGGCTCTCTTTTTTTTTTTTTTTTTTATAAGGGAAAGAAGAAAAATTAGAGACCCAGGTAGCCCTCTATCACAGGAGGGAGGGTGAGGCAGGGACAAGGGGGGGCCCAAGTGTAACCTCTAAAGCCGGCACCGTCCAGCCAGACACCCCTGTCTCACTGAAGAGAAAATCTCAACAGGAGAAATAGCATTGCCAGCTCACTGAAGAGAAACCTCAACAGGAGAAACAGAATGGCAGTCTCACTGAAGAGAAACCTCAACAAGAGAAAACAACAAACCAGGCACAGCCAGAATTCAGGAGCTAGTTGAATAGCGACTTTCCCCTGCTGGGAGATAGAGCATACTGATGATACAGGAGAAGGGCCAGCCAACAGGACCACCTGTCAATCAGTTTCTCTATCTCCGCCTGCTGGTAGATGTGGGCTATCCCCATTGGTCTCTGGATTCATCTGCTGCTGTTGCTAAGGATGGATGGATGTAGATATAGATAGATGTAGATATATATAGATATATAGATATATATATATAGATATATATATAAAACAACCAACAAGGAAAGACACTAAGAAGGGAACCCCCCTGTCCCTTTCAAGTACTCCTAACCTGTAGCCAAAATTGAACCATCTGATGGAGACTCGAGAAATACTGACTGCCAGTGAGTGTTTCCGAGTCTTATTTGCAGGTAGTACTGCAGAACCCACTTGCCTAAAGTCTACCAAGGTTGATTCTAGTGTTATTTGCTGACAGAGGACACAATGTACCCATCTGGACTGGTCTAGCAGGATGAGAAAACATGGCATATTATTGAAAAAGCAAATTCCAAAATCTTGTTCAATACAATTTCAAACACGAGTTCCTACCTGAAATGAGACTGCCTTCATAGATAGATGTAAAATGTATGAAATTTGCATTAAAGGCATTTATTCCCTAAGATACATGTTGAAAAAATATTTGAATAAAATTCTTGAAAATAAACTGCAATTATCTAGACAACAGCTTTTTATAATTAGATGGAGACGCGTTCCAAAACTATCACTTAATACATTCAGTCAAGTTTCTAAACTGGTAATAAAATTAAGTTTACTTACATACAATTTTATCCACTGGATCATGGTCATCAAATGTAACAAATCCAAAGCCTCTCTTTTTACCAGACTGCTTATCTGTAATAACTTCAATGCTTTCAATTTTTCCATATTCCTCAAAATAGCTTCGCAAATGATGTTCATCAGTGTCTTCTTTAATTCCACCAACAAACAACTTCTTCACAGTGACATGAGCACCAGGTTTGCCAGATTCCTAAAAAGGTTTAAAACAACAGTTGTATTTTCAAAGCAGAAGGAGAAATTAGGTTTCTACCTGCTAAATTTTTTCTTTATTTCCTGCAGACCGGCACAGAAACTGATGGGTTATAACGCACCTCTACTAGCAGGTGGAGACAAACTTCTGGCTGTAGTATAAGTGAGCTGTGCAGTCCCAAGTACAGTCAGTCTGATGAAAAGCCAAGCAGAACTAAGGAAAACTAATAACTGAACTATAAACAAAAAACAGCACTCTCAGAAAGAGAATATCAACTAATAGAAATACTATTGGATCTTGAATATAATAAGACCTTCAAAAACATCCCCACAGCTCGCCAGCTATGCTGTTCTTATAAACTCCTCTAAGAACCATGATAAGAGAGACACCGCAGGAAAAAACACACAATCTTCGTGCATGAACACCAAATAAAAACAACAAGGTAGGGTCTGTGCTGGGTCTGCAGGGATTAAAACAGGGGTGTCAAAGCCCCACTTCAAGGGCCGCAATCCAGTCGGGTTTTCAGGATTTCCCCAATGAATATGCTTGAGATCTATTAGCATACAATGAAAGCAGTGCATGCAAATAGATCTCATGCATATTCATTGGGGAAATCCTGAAAACCCGACTGGATTGCAGCTCTCGAGAAGGGACTTTGACACACCTGGATTAAAAGAAAGAAAATTAGTAGGTAAGAACCTAATTTCTCCAGACTGGCACAGAACGGATGGGACATACCAAAGCCGTACCCATCATGGGTGGGACTCCCAAAGAACCACCACAAGAACACGCTCACTGAACATCGCGTCCTGACGCACCTTAACATTCACTTGGTAGTGTCACACAAATGAATGAAGAGAAGACCAAACAGCAGCTTTGCAGAAATCCATCAGAGAAGACAGCCAAAGAATCTGCCTGACCCTGAGTGGAATGAGCTTTGAGAAATTCTGGAACTGGTGTTTTTTGAAGAAGAAATGCCAAATAGCCTCCTTGATCCATCACAAAATGGTATCCTTGGAAGTGCTGTCCGCCTTACGAGGACCCACTAAGAGGACAAAAAGATGATACAATTTCTGGAACTCCTGGGTCTCCTGAACCAAAAAAGCAAAGAACCCTACGGACATCCAATTTGCGCAACTGCCTCTACTCCAAAGAGCCCTCCCGACTACCCAATACCAGGAGGACCATGGACTGGTGAACATGAAAAGGTGAAACCACCTTCGGCAGAAAAGAGGGAACTAGCCGCAGCACGACCCACTCCCTAGAGAACACCAGGAAGGGAGGCCAACATGAGAAGGCTTGTGGTTCAGAAACACACCTTGTGGAAGTAACAGCCACCAGAAAGACTACCTTAAGAGTAAGGTCCTTCAACGTTCAGGAACCGAGAGGCTGAAAAGGAGGACGGACGAGCATGGAAAAAAACAGATTGAGATCCCAGGCCAGAACCAAAGGCTGCACTGGAGGTTGGAGCAATTTGCCGCTCTCAAAAAACGAATTACATCTGGAGAAGAGGCCAAATGCAGACCATGCAACAAACCGTGAAACATAAGACAAAGCTGCAAGCTGAACCCGGAGGGAAGACCAGGCAAGGCTCCTGTCCAGACTATCCTGCAAGAACTCCAAGAATTGAGGCAAATAAGTACAATGGAAAACCCCTCCACGTGCGGACCACCACCCCTCAAAGATATGACGAACTTGCACAGAAGCCTGAGAAGTAGACAGTCCCCGGGAACCTAAGAGGATGAAATCACCTTATCTGAATAACCTTACTTAGGCACTCCCCTTTCAAGAGCGAAGCCGTAAAACAAAAAGGACCAGATCGAACCTTGGAAAGGGCAGAGTCAGAAGGCTGGACGAGAGGGGTAGTGGAAGAGGATCTGCCATGAGAAAACGAACCAGATTTGTGTACCATGGGTGCCTGGACCAATCTGGAACCACCCGGATCACGTGGCTGGAATGACGAGCAATGCGAAGGATTCCTCTGCCTACCATCAGCCACGGGGAAAGATATACAAGAGGCCATCCGTCAGCCAAAACTACACAAGACTATCCAGCTCCTCAGCCTGATAGCCCCTGCACTGAATGAAGAACTTTGGCGCATTGGCAGCAAAACTCGTGGCCATCAAGTCCATGACCGGCTGGCCACAGGTCTGCACAATCAACTCGAAGGCTGCAGGACCGAGACACCACTCACCGGGATCCAGCACATGACAACTGAGGAAGTCCGCCTGGACAATCTCTATTCCCGCTATGTGGGAAGCTGAGATGTCCAGAAGATGATTCTCTGCCCAATCCATGAGCAGCAATGCCTCCTGCGCCACCACTTCCTTTCTTCTTAATTCTGTAAACCGTGCCGAGCTCTGCGCTTGCGGAGATGGCGCGGTATACAAACCTAAGGTTTAGTTTAGTTTAGATGACTCTCGGTTTCCCCTCCTTGATAAGTGATGCCACCGGAAGGTTCTGGTATCCAGAACATTGATTGACCAGGATGCCTCCACCTGAGGCCAGCTGCCCTGAGCCAAGGGACTGAGACATTGAGCTCCCCAACCAATAAGACTGGCATCTGAGACACACTGTCCACTGAGGCTGATCCAGACTCACTCCCTGCAAAAGATTGGAGGAGTGCAGCCACCAGTGGAGGCTACAACGAACTAACCTCTGAAGAGGAATGGGAGAGTCCAGATCGAGCGTCTGAGACGACCACCGCTGAAGAAGAGCATACTGAAGTGGGCATCTGTGAGCCTGACCATGTCCAGGGATACCGCCATCGACTCACAAGACAAAGAAAATCCTGACAACTCAGAGAACAAATCTGCAACAGCAACTTGAACATTTGAGTCTCTGGAATGACGACTCTTCAAGCTGGTATCGAAGAGCATTCCAAGGTACTCCTCTACAACCCGTGTCGTAAAATCGGGAGCTCTCCTGAAAGGACTTTTGCTCGAATCAACCAGTCGTCCAGATAGGGATGAACCAGAATGCCCTCCTTGTGCAAGGTCACTGCCACCACAACCATAATCTTGATAGAAGTCCATGAAGCCGCGGCCAGACCAAAAGGAAGCACACAAAATCAATAGTGCCTTCCCAAAATCGCAAAACGAAGGAAACGCTGATGGGAAGCCTGAATTGGAACATGCAGATAGGCATTCCACTGGTTGAATGGCAAGAATCACTAATCTCAGGGTCTCCATGCGACAAGACGGAATCCGGAGCACCCTGTTGACTTCTTGAGATCCAAAAAGGTTGAAAAGACCCCTCAGGCACTACAAAGTAAATGGAGGAGTACCTGTCGGTGCAAAACTGAGGAGATACTGGAACCACCGCTTGAGGTTGAGCAATCTTTGTAGCATCTGGCAAAAAGCCCGCTGCTTCAATGCTGCCTGACAAGGAGAAGTGAGAAAACGATCTGGCAAGAGTCCGAAAAAACTTCAGAGCACAGCCATCCTGAATCACTTCCTGGACCCACTGATCTGTTGTGATCTTGGTCCACCCCTAGTAACTCCCGCAAAAAGGCATCCATCAGCAACAAGGGAAGGGACCACAAGGAGTCACAACCCCCCCCCTGCATGCGCTGAAAGAAACTGCACCTGGGTAGAAATGAAATCATCCCGTACCAGGGCGGAACCTATGAAAATCAGGCAAATGCCCCTGGGTGACACCACCCTGTGCAGGCGGGCGAGGAAAGTTCTTAGAATCAGTCAAGGCCTGAACCAACTTATCCAATTCCTCGTCAAATATAAAAGAGCCTCAAAAAGGAAATTTAATAAGCTTAGCCTTAGATGCCACATCCGCCGACCAACCACGAAGCCACAGGGTGCGGGCGAAAAGCAATGGACTTGGCCAAAGCCCACAACAGATCATACACGGCATCTGAAAGATAAGAAGTGCCAAGCTCAATTTTAGCAACCTCCTGGTCCACCAAGGACTAGTCTTCAGACTCCCGATCAAGCACTAGGTTGGACCACCAGAAACAAACCCAGGCTACCGACTCCAACTTAGACAAGACAAAATTTAACACAAAACCCAACAGCCCTACACTAAACCAGGTAAAGACTGCTCAGGCTTACAACCTCCACCTGCTGGAGATTGAGAACACACTGTTTGTACTTGCACTGCACAGTCCACTTATACTACAGCCAAAGGTTTATGTCTCAGTCTCCACCTGCTGGTGGAGGTCCATTATAACCCATATGTTTCTCTGACGGTCTGGAGGGATGATAAAGAACAGCTGCTTACCTCAAAGAAGGTTTCCCCAACATATAAGAGAAATAGAACCACACTTAGTGTTGGCAACACCTCAAAAAGTCATGTCAAGAGCTTGCACCCAAGCTAAAGAAAAACCTTTCTGGCATCTCTTCAGCATGTAATGGCATTTATGCATTACCGTATTTTCACGCAAATAACACGCACCCGTATAAAACGCGCACACGTGTATAGCGCGCAGAAATCACGATGATAAGCACAAAAACTTTGGTATAACGCGCTCACGATTATACCGCGCATGCTGCCCGACTCTCCGTTCACCCCGACTTCCGTGCACTGCCCCGCCTCTCCGTGCGCTGTCCCGACTCTCCGTTCACCCCCCCTGACTTCCGTGCACTGCCCCGCCTCTCCGTGCGCTGTCCCGACTCTCCGTTCACCCCCCCTGACTTCCGTGCACTGCCCCGCCTCTCCGTGCGCTGTCCCGACTCTCCGTTCACCCCCCCCCTGACTTCCGTGCACTGCCCTGACTTTCCGTGCGCTGTCCCGACTCTCCGTTCACCCCCCCTGACTTCCGTGCACTGCCCCGCCTCTCCGTGCGCTGTCCCGACTCTCCGTTCACCCCCCCCTGACTTCCGTGCACTGCCCCGCCTCTCCGTGCGCTGTCCCGACTCTCCGTTCACCCCCCCTGACTTCCATGCACTGCCCTGACTTTCCGTGCGCTGTCCCGACTCTCCGTTCACCCCCCTGACTTCCGTGCACTGCCCTGACTTTCCGTGCGCTGTCCCAACTCTCCGTTCACCCCCCTGACTTCCGTGCACTGCCCCGCCTCTCCGTGCGCTGTCCCGACTCTCCGTTCACCCCCCCCCCCCGACGTCCGATTCATCCCCCCCCCCCGGAAGGACCATTCGCACCCCCACCCCGAAGGACCGCCGACTACCCGACAATATCGGGCCAGGAGGGAGCCCAAACCCTCCTGGCCACGGCGACCCCCCTACCCCCACCCCGCACTACATTACGGGCAGGAGGGATCCCAGGCCCTCCTGCCCTCGACGCAAACCCCCCTCCCCCCCAACGACCGCCCCCCCCAAGAACCTCCGACCGCCCCCCCCAGCCGACCCGCGACCCCCCTGGCGACCCCCACGACGCCCTCACCCCCCTTCCCCGTACCTTTGGTAGTTGGGCCAGAAGGGAGCCCAAACCCTCCTGGCCACGGCGACCCCCTAACCCCACCCCGCACTACATTACGGGCAGGAGGGATCCCAGGCCCTCCTGCCCTCGACGCAAACCCCCCTCCCCCCCAACGACCGCCCCCCCCAAGAACCTCCAACCGCCCCCCCAGCCGACCCGCGACCCCCCTGGCGACCCCCACGACCCCCCCACCCCCCCGTCCCCGTACCTTTGGTAGTTGGCCGGACAGACGGGAGCCAACCCCGCCTGTCCGGCAGGCAGCCAACGAAGGAAGGAGGCCGGATTGGCCCAGCCGTCCTAAAGCTCCGCCTACTGGTGGGGCCTAAGGCGCGTGGGCCAATCAGAATAGGCCCTGGAGCCTTAGGTCCCACCTGGGGGCGCGGCCTGAGGCACATGGGCCCAACCCGACCATGTGCCTCAGGCCGCGCCCCCAGGTGGGACCTAAGGCTCCAGGGCCTATTCTGATTGGCCCACGCGCCTTAGGCCCCACCAGTAGGCGGAGCTTTAGGACGGATGGGCCAATCCGGCCTCATTCCTTCGTTGGCTGCCTGCCGGACAGGCGGGTTTGGCTCCCGTCTGTCCGGCCAACTTCCAAAGGTACGGGGAAGGGGGGTGGGGGGGTCGTGGTGGTCGGCCAGGGGGGTCGCGGGTCGGCTGGGGGGGCGGTCGGAGGTTCTTGGGGGGGGGACGGTCGTTGGGGGGGAGGGGGGTTTGCGTCGAGGGCAGGAGGGCCTGGGATCCCTCCTGCCCGTAATGTAGTGCGGGGTGGGGTTAGGGGGTCGCCGTGGCCAGGAGGGTTTGGGCTCCCTTCTGGCCCGATATTGTCGGGAAGTCGGCGGTCCTTCGGGGTGGGGGTGCGAGTGGTCCTGCCGGGGGGGGGGGATGTATCGGACGTCGGGGAGTCGGCCGGGCAAGAGGGCTTGGGCTCCCTCTTGCTCCGATCGTGGATGCGGGTGGGAGCGCGTGCGAGTGGTCGTTCGGGGTGGGGGTGCGAGTGGTCCTGCTGGGGGGGTGAATCGGGCGTCGGGCGGGGTGGGAACTATGTTTTAAAACTTTCGTATACCGCGCTCACGCATATAACGCGCGAGGGGTATGCGCGGTAGGTAAAAACGCGTATAACGCGCGCGTTATATGCGTGAAAATACGGTAGTCTACAGACCTTGCCCCTTTCAGTCAAAGAAAGAGATTAGATTCTTACCTTGATAAAGCAGTTATTTACAGTAACAGGTGATATCCATGGACAGCATGCAGATATTCTCACATGTGGGCGACGTCATCCATTGAGCCCGGTATGGACAGTGCTAAAATTGTACTAACTTCTTAAGCAGCTTCGAGATTGCCCACACCGCACACATGTGAATGCCTTCCTGCCTGACGTCAACTCACAGTTCCTCAGTTCTGTAAGCAAGCTAAGCAGCTAACCAGGGGAGGTGGGAGGGAGGTGAGAATTATCTGCCTGCTGTCCCCGGATAAAGCACTTTTACACACCTTAAAATGGGTTATCCAGGAACAGCAGGCAGATATTCTCACCTGTGGGTGACGTCATCCATGGAACCCCGGTAGGGACATCTGCAAAAGTGCATTGCCACTTTAAGAAATTTAGAAAGTTCACATTTACCTGCACCGTGCATGCGCGAGTATCTTCCTGCCCAACATAAGTGTGCAGCGCCTGTTCAATAAGCCAGTTAAAGAAGCTGACCAGGAGAGGTGGGTTGGTTGTGAGAAAATCAGCTTGTTGTCCCTGGATAACACCTGTTACGGCAAGTAACTGTGCTTTATTCCAGGACAAGCAGGCAGCATATTCTCACATGTGGGTGACCTCCAAGCTAACCAGAATGGGATGGTGGGGGTATTGGCCTTTTAGGAAAATAAGTTTTGTAATACTGACTAGCCGAAGTGCCCATCCCATATAGAAAAAGATTCCAGACAATAATGTGAGGTGAATGTATGAACCAAGGACTAAGTAGCAAACTTTGCAGATTTCATCAATAGGAGTAGAGCGAAGAAAAGCTACTAATGCTGTCAAAGCTCAAACTTTATGGGCTGTGACCCAACTCTCCAGTTGAACCCCAGCCTGAGCATAAAGCAATGTTACTTACCGTAACAGTTGTTATCCAGGGACAGCAGGCAGCTATTCTCACTAGTGGGTGATGTCATCCGACAGAGCCCCGATATGGACGTCTCACAAGCATATTTTGCTTGAAGAAACTCAGAAGTTTCGAGATGCCCGCACCGTGCATGCGCCAGTGCCTTCCCGCCCGATGGTCCGGGCGTGTCTCCTCAGTTCAAGTAGCTAGCAGAGAAGCCAACCCAGGGGAGGTGGGTGGGACGTGAGAATAGCTGCCTGCTGTCCCTGGATAACAACTGTTACGGTAAGTAACAATGCTTTATCCCAGGACAAGCAGGCAGGTATTCTCACTAGTGGGTGACCTCGAAGCTAACCTCAATGGGATGGTGGGAGAGTTGGCAACTTAGGAGAATAAATTTTGTAACACTGTTTGGCCAAACTGTCCATCCCTTCTGGAGAAAGTATCCAGACAATAATGAGAGGTAAAAGTATGAACCGAGGACCAGGTGGCAGCCTTACAAATCTCCTCAATCGGTGTCGATCTGAAGAAGGCTACAGAGACTGCCATTGCTTTGACCTTATGGGCTGTGACCTTACAGGGAAGGGGTAATCCAGCCTGGGCATAGCAGAAAGAGATACAAGCAGCCATCCAGTTGGAGATGGTGCGCTTCGATACAGGCCGTTCCAACTTGTTCGGATCAAAGGAGACGAAAAGTTGAGGAGCAGTTCTGTGTGGTTTGGTGCGATCCAAGTAGAAAGCCAAAGCACGTTTACAGTCCAGAGTGTGAAGAGCTGATTCTCCAGGATGAGAATGAGGCTTTGGAAAAAACACTGGAAGAACAATGGAATGGTTGAGATGAAATTCAGAGACCACTTTAGGCAGGAATTTCAGATGAGTGCGGAGGACCACCTTGTCATGATGGAATATTGAAAGGTGGATCCGCCACTAAGGCCTGAAGCTCACTGACCCTGCGAGCAGACATGAGGGCCACTAGAAAAACCACTTTCCAAGTGAGAAACTTCAGTGGAGCCTTGTTGAGAGGCTCAAAAGGAGGTTTCATAAGGTGAGAAAGGACCACATTAAGGTCCCAAACCACTGGAGGAGGTTTGAGAGGAGGATTGACATGGAAAAGTCATTTCATAAATCTGGAAACCACAGGATGAGCAGAGAGAGAGGTTTCCCTTGTAGAGGCTGATGGAAAGCCGCAATAGCACTCAGGTGGACTCGTATAGATGTAGACTTGAGGCCAGACTGAGACAGGTGTAGAAGATAGTCCAATACAGAAGATAGGGAGGCTCGCTGAGGCTCCTTAGAATTAGAAACACACCATGAAGAAAATCTAGTCCATTTTTGGGAGTAGCATTGTCGAGTAGCAGGCTTCCGGGAAGCCTCCAAAACATCCCTCACCGCCTGGGAAAACTGGTGAGGAGTTACGTTGAGAGGAACCAAGCTGTCAGGTGGAGAGACTGCAGATTGGGATGAAGTAGAGATCCCTGATGCTGAGTAAGCAGTGAAGGAAACACTGGAAGAAGGAATGGCTCCCTGCTGCTGAGTTGAAGTAGAAGGGAGTATCGAGGCTGTCTGGGCCACCGAGGAGCTATTAGAATCATGGTGGCATGGTCGGACTTCAGCTTGACCAGAGTCTTTTGAATGAGAGGAAATGGAGGAAACGCATACAGAAAGCGAGTTTCCCAATCCAGCAGAAAGGCATCTGCCTCGAGACGATGAGGAGTGTAGATCCTGGAGCAGAATTGAGGCAGCTTGAAGTTGTGGGGAGCCGCAAAGAGGTCTATCAGAGGCGTTCCCCACTGTGCAAAGATCTGATGAAGGGGGCTGGATGGAGTGTCCATTCGTGAGGCTGGAGGAGACGACTTAAGTTGTCCGCCAACACATTGTCCTTCCCCTGAATGTAGACAGCTTTGAGGAAGGCGTTGTGGCGAACCGCCCAATCCCAGACTCTGAGAGCTTCCTGGCAGAGGGAGGCCGAGCCCTTGCCCCCCTGCTTGTTGACATAATACATGGCAACCTGATTGTCCATGCGAATGAGGACCACCATGTCGTGAAGCAGATGTTGAAAAGCTTGAAGAGCATTGAAGATGGCTCTGAGCTCCAGAAGATTGATTTGATGGAGTTGGTCCGCACTGGTCCAGAATCCCTGAGTGCGAAGACCATCCAGATGAGCTCCCCATGCATAGGTCGAAGAATCGGTTGTGAGAACCTTCTGGTGGGGAGGAGTGTGAAACAGCAAACCTCTGGATAGATTCGAAGAGGTCATCCACCAAAGTAGAGACTGCCGAAGAGCAGGAGTGACTGTGATGTGTCGAGTCAACGGGTCTGACATCTGAGTCCATTGAGAAGCCAGGGTCCACTGAGGAATCCTGAGATGAAGTCTGGCAAAAGGCGTCACATGAACTGTAGAGGCCATGTGGCCCAGGAGCACCATCATGTGTCTCGCTGAGATGGACTGGCGAGAAGACACCGACTGGCAGAGATGAAGAAGAGCTTCCATTCGTTGAGGAGGAAGGAACGCTCCGAGTCGAATGGTATCCAGGACCGCCCCGATGAAGGGGAGAGACTGGGTAGGCTGTAGATGAGATTTGGGAAAGTTAATCTCGAAGCCCAAACTCTGCAGGAAGCAAATTGTTGCCAGGGTCTCCGATATGACCCCTGGAGCTGAGGGGGCTTTGATGAGCCAGTCGTCGAGGTAGGGAAATACCTGAAGACCCCTGTTCCGGAGTGCAGCGGCCACTACTATCAGACACTTCGTGAAGACTCTGGGAGACGAGGACAGGCCGAATGGAAGCACGCGATACTGCAGATGTCCCACCTGAAATCTGAGGAACTTGCGAGAGGCCGGATGAATGGGAATGTGGGTGTAGGCCTCCTTGAGATCTAGAGAGCATAACCAGTCGTTCTGCTCGAGGAGGGGGTAGAGAGAAGCAAGGGTCAGCATGCAAAACCTCTCCTTGACCAAGAACTTGTTGAGGACCCTGAGGTCCAGAATGGGTCGCAGGTCGCCCGTCTTCTTCGGGACGAGGAAGTACCGGGAGTAAAACCCCCGGTTGTGTTGGTCCACAGGGACCGATTCGATGGCACGAAGCCGGAGCAAAGCCTGAGCTTCCTGAAGAAGAAGGGCGGTCTGTGTCAAGTTGGAAGGATCTCTCTTGGAGGGTGGTCCGGGGGAACCCGATGGAACTGAAGAGAGTACCCTTCCTTGATGATGGTAAGGACCCAGAAGTCGGAGGTGATAGCCGTCCATCGATGGAAAAAATGATGAAGGCAACCCCCAATGGGGAAGGGATGGCAGAACGAGGTTGGTTATGCTCCCTAAGAGAGAGTCAAAAAGGCTGAGGAGCCTTAGGGACAGTAGACGGTTGAGGCTTCTGTTGAGCCTTCTATGGAGGCTGTCTGTTCGCCGGTTGTCTCGCAGCCAGAGCTTGCCTCGGAGTATAACGCCGCTGATAGATCAAGGGCGGTCAAGCAGGTCGAGACTGTTGAGGCTTAGGCTTGGGCCGAAGAATGGACTGAAAGGATTTTTCATGGTCAGATAGCTTCTTCGTCACAGTCTCGATGGACTCGTCAAATAAATCCGCTCCCGCACAAGGAACATTGGCAAGTCTGTCCTGGAGGTTCGGGTCCATGTCAATGGTCCGAAGCCATGCCAATCGACGCATAGCAACGGAACAGGCGGCAGCCCGTGCCGAAAGCTCAAAGGCATTGTAAGAGGATTGCATCAACTGGAGACGTAGCTGGGACAGCGAAGCAACTACTTCCTCAAATTCGAAGCGAGCCTGAGACTCAATGTAAGGTGTGAACTTCCGAAGCACAGGCAGGAAGAACTCCAAATAAGTTGCAAAATGAAAAGTATAATTTAGAACTCGGGAAGCCATCATCGAGTTCTGGTATATTCTCCTCCCAAACTTATCCATTGTTCTGCCTTCGCGACCCGGAGGCACCGAGGCGTACACCTGGGACGGATGAGACCGCTTGAGGGAGGATTCGACCAGCAGGGATTGGTGAGAGAGTTGAGAGCCCTCGAACCCCTTGTGATGAACCGTGCGGTACCGGGCATCCAACTTGCCAGGGACCGCAGGAATGGAGTATGGCGTTTCAAAACATCTCATGAACGTTTGGTCGAGAAGTTTGTGCAGAGGCAGGCGAAGAGACTCCGCAGGAGGATTAGGCAAATGCATGGTGTCGAGGAATTCCTTGGAGTACCGAGAACCGGAGTCCAAGGTAATGTCCAGGTCATCCGCCATCTGCCTGAGGAAAGAAGAAAAAGACAATTGATCCGCCAGCACAGGCCTACGAGAAGGACTGGACGAAGTCGAGGCCTCGGGATCCACAGAGACCTGGGATCGACAGGGGGAATAAGAGACACACGGCTCCTCGAACTCCGGCCCCTGCGGAGGAGACATGTCCGACGAAGAATACCCCAGTCGCGGCAGCTTCTTCTGCGGTGAAACTGTAGAGTGCCACGAGGAGTGCCGTGAGGAATGTCTGGACCGATGCCCCTCTCGGTGTCTGGAGGGGGATCTAGAATGACGATGCTTAGAATGGTCCCCCGACGCCTCTAACGAGTAGATGGGACTCGAGGCCGTAGAGCGCAGAGGCGGGAGATTCGACGCCTCTCAAGATGCAGTCCAGGCCTGGTAAGGAGTGCGGAAGAACTCTTCCTGTGACTTGCGATGCCCAGGGCTTCGATTACCCAAAGAGGGATTCCACACCTCTTTGTCCGGAGGCGTGATGGGCTCTAAAGGGGGCATGTCACTAAAGGAGGCCCGCCTCGAGGGATCGGCCACCATTCGCCGCTCCTCCTCGCCAAGCAGCGAGATCGACCGGCGAGGAGGAGGAGAAGGGGGCGGTCCGCCCCCTGGAATCGGAACCAGAAGGTCACCCTGGATCGTGGCAATCAACTTGGGTCCCATGGTTGTCATGAGCTCGACAAATTGAGCCTCCAAAAGGGACTGCAACGAAGCCGATAAGGAGGGATCCGCACCAAAAGGGGGCCCTCCTGCACGGTCTTCGCGCTCCTTCGTGGTCGAGTGCTTTTGCTTGGAAGCCTTCGGCACTTTGAGAACCACGGGTGGAATGGGAGGAGGCGGTACCTGATCCGAGGAGACGGAGGAAGGCACCGGCGCCGAAGTCGGGGTCAAAACCGGGACAAACGAAGCCGGCTTCAGGAGACCCGGTGTAGCAGGAGTGGTGGAGGGTTTCGTAGCTGCAGGCGAAGCGCCAGCCGAAGTCGAAGCTGAAGGTTCCTTCGCAGCTTCCATCTTGAACATCGACTCCCACAAAAAACAGTGACGCTTAAACGCCCGCGCTGTGAGTGTGGAACAAGGCCGGCACGATTTCGGGAAATGTTCCGGACCAAGACACTGCAGGCAGCGTCGATGCAGGTCCGTCAGCGAAATCGCGTGCTGGCACTTGCTACACTTTTTAAAACCGGTAATTGGCCGGGACATAGGCAAGATCGAAGGAGTGGGGCCTGAGCCACGCGGCCGACCCGGTCGAATCGCTGGAAGAAATTTTTATTTTTTTTTTTGAAAAAAGAAACAAAAGAAATAAAACACACGATAAAGAGTAAAATAAACTCAAAACCGCGGCTATAGAAGGCAAAAGAACGGGAATTCAGTCAGCGCAGAATCGAAGTAAAACTTCTCAGCTCCGCGGAAAGAAAAGAACTGAGGAGACACGCCCGGACCATCAGGCGGGAAGGCACTGGCGCATGCGCGGTGCGGGCATCTCGAAACTTCTGAGTTTCTTCAAGCAAAATATGCTTGTGAGACGTCCGTATCGGGGCTCTGTCGGATGACATCACCCACTAGTGAGAATACCTGCCTGCTTGTCCTGGGATAACAAAACAATATGCAGGAAGCCAACCAGTTGGAAATCGTTCTCTTGGAAACAGGATACTCCAACTTGTTAAGGTCAAAAGAGACAAAAAGTTGAGATGTTCTATGTGGCTTTATTCTGTCAAGATAAAAGGCCAAAGCTCGTTTTCAATCCAGAATGTGAACAGCATGGATGAGAATGAGGCTTGGGAAAAATTACTGGAACACAATCGATTGATTGAGATGAAACTCAATGATGATTCAGACTAGTTGGGCCATTTGGCCTTTATCTGCCATCATAGAAACATGACGGCAGAAAAAAGGCCTAATGACCTATTTAATCTGGCCATCCAGAGAAACCCTTCTCTATCTCTCTGTTTCTATATGGTTACTGCGGATGGGCAGACTAGATGGGCCATTTGGCCTTTATTTGCCATCATGTTTCTATATGGTTACTGCAGATGAGCAGACTAGATGGGCCATTTGGCATTTATCTGCCATCACGTTTCTATATGGTTACTGCAGATAAGTTTCAAGTTTAATAGATCTCTTGATTAATAGCTTAATCTTACTTCTAAGCGATGAACAATTTAAAATACATTCAATGGAAAACAATACAGTACAAACTTTAAATAATAACATTGGGTTAAAGACTAACACATCATTCTCATAACACAGGGTAAAAAGGGAATGTGAAATACAATTCAATATAGGAAAGCAGTACAAAGGAAAAGTACAATAGGGAAACAAATGAAAGCACCTGGCCTAAGGATTATTAAATTAAGTACCAAAGGCATCTTTAAAAAGAAATGTTTTTAGATTACTTTTGAATTTTCCTAGATCCTGCTCCTTCTGTGGAGCGGTTACCGAAAAAATAAACTGCCGTCTAGTATTGATGATTTTAAGCGAAGGAATAGTTAATAAATTTTGTTCATTAGATCTTAAAGCTCTGTTTGGATGATATGGAATTAATAATTTATATATAAATGCTGGAGTTTTATTGAGAAGAGACTTAAAGGTGAGCAAGCAAAGTTTATATGTTATCCGATGAACAACTGGAAGCCAATGCGCGTTTTTTAGTAGCACACTAGATGGGCCATTTGGTCTTTATCTGCCATCATGTTTCTATGACTTTTGGTAAAAACTTTGGATGGATGCGAAGCACAACTTTGTCATAGAGGAACACTGTAAAAGGTAGGTCCACTACTAGCGCTTGAAGTCTACTTCATGGGATGGGTGCGGCGGGTTCGGAGGATCTCTTCCTCTCCGTCCTCATCGAGGTCCTCCCGGGGTTACTCGCCCTCGGGTCGGCCTCGGGCGAAGTGTCGATCGAGGAAGCCCACACACCGGGCTTCTAATCGACGACATGGTCGCTCCTCGACGACCGGGGCCGAGACCCTGCGGGTCTCCGAACTGCGCCTCGATAACCCGAGGCTTTTTCGTTCGTCTGAGGTTGAGTGCTCGAGGGACTCTTCGCCAAGACGAAAGGGGCGTGCCTCGGTGCCCCATACCCCGGGGACTTCCTGAAGGGGTTCCTCGGGGCATGGGCGGTCCCCGACCCCGTCCAGATCGCTCGGTGCGGCTTCTTGGGGCTCGGGGTCTGGCACGGGGAAGGAACCTCGATACTCACGCGAGGCTTCTCCTTCCTTCTTGGCGAGGCGCTCGTCTCGATCTCCCTCTCCGCCTTCGAAGCCCTCCTCTTTCTCGAGGTTCATACTGGATATGGGAAGGGCTTTGGACCTTGATCTGGGAGCAGGATCAAAGTACACGAAGGAGTTTTTGGAGGAACAGGATTTGCCCTCCCCTCCTCGAGAGACACCTCGGCTACCTCTCAATAAGGTTCTTAACCAGACCTTCTTGAGGAACCTTGACTCCCCTCTTACAGTCACAGCGGTGCCTTCTAAGATGGAGTCCAAATATCGCACGGTTCCGTGCAAGGGCTTTGATAAGGCACAGCTGTCCCACCAGTCCCTACTGGTGGAGTCAGCTTTGAAGAAGTCGCAGCCTTCCAGAGTCTCGGCGGCTGTTCCCCCCAGACGGGAGGGACGGACCTTAGACAAGTTTGGTCGTCGCCTCTATTCCAACTCTTTGATGGCGACTAGGGTCCTGAATTACGCATTCACCTTCTCGTCTTATTTGAGACAGATGGTGAAGTCGTTGCCGAGGTATTATGGAGTCATGCCAGATTCCCATAAAGAGGATTTTGGGGCTTTTATGTCCAATTTGTCCCAACTGCGTCTCTACCTCTTCCATGCGGTGTATGACGCATTTGAGCTCGCCTCTCGTGTGTCAGCCTTCGCGGTGGCCATGCGCCGCCTGGCATGGCTCCGTACCCTGGATATGGACCCGAACATACAAGAACTTCTGGCCAATCTTCCATGTGTTGGCTCAGAGCTGTTTGATGAGTCCTTGGAGGCGGCGACCAAGCGTTTGTCGGAACACGAGCGCTCTATTGCCTCATTGGTCTGTCCCAAACCCCGGGCTCCGCCGCAGAAGCCGTTTAGACCTCCTCCGCGGCGGTACCCGCAGAAGTCGACGCCGGCCTTCTCCAGGTCTCCGCCCCGACGTCCCCAGCAGCAGGGCAGGGCGTCCCAACCAAAGCCTCAAGCGCAAGGAGCGTCTAAACCCGCTCCGTCTTTTTGACGTGATGCGCGGTTGGGGGCGGGCCCCCTCCGCACTGTCAAAGGACCCCCTTCCTATCGGGGGCCGATTGCAGGCCTTTCTCCCAGCATGGGCTGAGATCACGTCGGACGCTTGGGTGCTCCGGATCATCTCCGAGGGCTACTCGCTGAATTTCTTATCCATGCCACCGGAACATCCGCCGGGGGCTTCTCTTTACTGCCGAGACCAGCTCCCTCTTCTCCTGTCCGAGGCCAGGTCCTTGTTGGGCCTTCGGGCGGTGGAGCATGTGCCCCCGAACCAAAGGGGACGGGGGTTTTACTCCCGTTACTTTTTGGTCCCGAAGAAGACCGGGGACTTACGCCCCATTCTGGACCTCCGGAGGCTCAACAAGTTCCTTGTCCGGGAGAAGTTCCGTATGTTGTCTCTTCCAGTCCTGTACCCTCTATTAGACTCGGGGGACTGGATGTGCTCCCTGGACCTGAAGGAAGCATATACACATGTTCCGGTGCATCCCGCCTTTCGCCAGTACTTACGGTTCCAGGTGGGGGAGTTGCACCTCCAATATCGAGTCCTCCCCTTCGGGCTGGCCTCGTCTCCTCGGGTCTTTACGAAGTGTATGGTGGTGGTCGCGGCTGCCCTACGATCCCAGGGGCTGCAAGTTTTCCCCTACCTGGACGATTGGCTGATCAAGGCTTCATCCCGGGAGGGGGTTATCTCAGCGACCCGACAGACTATCATCTTCCTTCAACGTCTGGGGTTCGAGGTAAATTTTCCCAAATCGCAGTTGTGCCCGGCTCAATCCCTTCAATTTATCGGGGCCGTGCTGGACACGGTTCGCCTTCGTGCATTCCTGCCCTCGTCGAGATTGGAGGCTCTGCTTCGCCTGGCCCGTCAGATTCTGTTGCAGCGCTCCGTCTCTGCACACCGGCTGATGATTCTACTCGGCCTCGACAGTTCATGTCACGCCGTTTGCCCGATTGCGTCTGAGACTCCCTCAGTGGACCTTGGCCTCCCAGTGGCGCCAGGATTGAGACCCGCTCTCCCTTCCTGTAATGGTCACTCCTTCCTTGAGACGATCGCTCCGTTGGTGGACCAACTCTTCCAATCTTTCCGGGGGTTTGCTCTTTCTTGTCCCTCCACATCGCAAGGTCCTGACCACGGACTCTTCGGAGTACGCGTGGGGGGCTCACCTCGACGGTCTGCGGACTCAA
Organism: Geotrypetes seraphini; assembly: GCF_902459505.1. Lineage (NCBI taxonomy): Eukaryota > Metazoa > Chordata > Amphibia > Gymnophiona > Dermophiidae > Geotrypetes > Geotrypetes seraphini. Next base: position 391,590,661 of record NC_047085.1, on the reverse strand, counting down.
GCGCTATGGTCGGCGGAGGACCGTCGTTGTCACATCAATGTGTTGGAGCTTCGTGCCATTTTTCTGGCAGCTCGAGCCTTCGGTCATCTGCTGCGCAATCAGGTGGTCCTGGTACGGACGGACAACCAAGTGGCCATGTATTATGTAAACAAACAAGGGGGAACGGGCTCTTGGTCCCTTTGCCGGGAAGCCTTGCGCCTTTGGGAATGGGCGACCTCCCAGAACATCTTCCTGCGGGCGGTCTACATTCAGGGAGAAAAGAATTGTCTCGCAGACAAACTCAGTCGTCTTCTCCAGCCGCACGAGTGGTCGCTAAACTCCCGAGTCCTACGCGAGGTTTTCGACCGTTGGGGGACCCCTCAGGTGGATCTTTTTGCTTCCCCGGAGACTCGCAAACTGCCCCTCTATTGTTCCCGGATTTACTCCCAGGACCGTCTCGAGGCAGACGCCTTCCTTCTCGACTGGGGAGGGAGGTTCCTTTATGCGTTTCCTCCTTTTCCTCTGATCTTGAGGACGTTGGTTCACCTCAAGTCATCCAGAGCCACTATGATTCTCATAGCGCCACGTTGGCCTCGTCAGCATTGGTTTTCCCTGCTCCTTCAACTCAGTGCCAGGGAACCTCTACTTCTGCCAGTTTTTCCCTCTCTGCTGTCTCAGAGTCGGGGTTCGCTGTTGCATCCCAATCTTCAGTCATTACATCTGACGGCTTGGTTCCTTTCCCCCTGACTTTGGCGGTCAGGGAGGTGTTGGAAGCCTCGCGCAAGGCCTCGACTCGGCTTTGTTATTCCCAGAAGTGGACCAGATTTTCATCCTGGTGTGCCTCGCACCATCTGGACCCGAGTTTGGTTCCGGTGTCCTCGGTTCTGGAATATTTGCTGCATTTGTCCGAGTCTGGGCTGAAGACAATTTCCATCCGGGTGCATCTCAGTGCTATTGCTGCTTTCCATCGGCATCTAGAGGGACGTTCTCTCTCTCTTCATCCTCTGGTGGTTCGTTTCATGAGGGGTTTAGTTAATGTTAATCCTCCTCTGAAACCTCCACCTGTAGTTTGGGATCTGAATGTGGTCTTGGCTCAGCTGATGAAACCTCCCTTTGAGCCAATTGACAAGTCTCTTCCTAAGTTTCTCACTTGGAAGGTGGTCTTTTTACTTGAGCTCACGTCTGCTCGTCGAATTAGTGAGCTTCAGGCTTTGGTTGCGGACCCGCCCTTTACTGTGTTCCATCATGACAAGGTGGTTCTTCGCACCCATCCAAAATTTCTACCTAAGGTTGTGTCTGATTTCCACCTCAATCAGTCTATTGTCCTTCCGGTGTTCTTCCCGAAGCCCCACTCTCATCCTGGTGAGGCGGCGCTTCACACGCTGGACTGTAAGAGGGCGTTGGCTTTTTATCTCCAACGTACCAAGTCTCATCGGAAGGTTCCTCAATTATTTTTGTCCTTTGATCCTAATCGGCTGGGACATCCTTTTCCAAGCGCACCTTGTCCAACTGGCTAGCTGCTTGTATTTCTTTTTGCTACGCTTAGGCTGGTCTCACGCTCCATGGTCGAGTCACGGGGCATAAGGTCCGGGCAATGGCAGCTTCTGTTGCTTTCCTCCGGTCTACTCCTGTGGAGGACATATGTAAAGCTGCCACTTGGTCTTCGGTTCATACGTTCACCTCCCACTACTGTCTGGATACTTTGTCCTCTATACCACAAGGGTAGCCTTACTTTGGGAAAATAAAGAGATTAAATCGGATCCCTCCCTGTCTGAGGGACCATCAGAGCCCAGAATAACCTCCGCTCTCAGGGAAGAAATACTTGTAAAATCATTGGGGCCAGCGGACCTAACAGGCAGAGTTATGCCTTGTGCATAAGCCTGCCATGAAGCATCTACACTCTTATGATGCGTGCAGGGCTGCTGTCCAGAACGCCAGAAGGTGTTTTGTTCCCTCCAATGGGATCAAACCTGAAGCTCCCGCCCCTCCATCCCGTGCCACATAGTAAATGGCGCAAGGGCACTGTTCAGCCACCCATCCAGTGCAAATAAAGCATGATACAAGGGTTTTAGGGTTTGGGGACTTCATCTTTATGTTTTGAAAAAGCTGGAGAACATAGGGGGAAAAGAAATTGGGGAAATCCAAGATGGCAACCGTGGCAGCGTTTTTGCACCAAAACACGGCTTCAAATGCTTTAGGGTTGACAAAAAAATTGGATTTTAGAGGTGGACCAAAGACTTAACTGTAGAAACAGTCAAAACACAATTAAGACCATCCCAAATTTTCCCCAAAGGCTGTAACAGCCTATACTCACAGACCATGTGCTGGGGCTTCAGCTCCTTTAAAGTTAGCTAGATCTGGAAGGTTTCTCTGTCTCGTGTGGCTTGTCAGCTGCCACTCTGAGATCTTTGGCCTGCCACTCAGACCTTAGACTGATTTTCTACCTCCTGGCTCAGGGTGCTGGCTGCAGCTTCTCCTCCTCCTCAGCAGAAAAAAAGAAGGGTGGAGGCAAAGCTGTAAACTTGCTTCTGAGCACCCCGAAGAACTGCTACTGATACCTAACAGCCTAAGTCAAAGAAGCAAACAAATGCTGAGGGCCAGGAACCCCAAGTTCCACAAATATTCAGCAGGCTGGCTGTGGAGATCCCAGAAGAATAAACCTGCTAGCTGCAGGCTTAAAATGTCTGCTCCTCTCCAAGCAGGCAAAGCAGTTCTTTGAATCCAAACCCCCCCTCCCCAAAAAAGGATACCACAAAACAACAAAGAAATAAATGGAGCAGTTCAGAGAAGCACCTTCATGCTTGCCTGCAGAAGGAAGAACTGAAGGGGCAGCAGAGTTGAAAAGCTACAAACTGACATCTGCATAAGATGGATAACCCTATGGTTCAGCATACTATCCCTATTTCACTGGAAACTGCCTGTGATAGGAGTGGATTGAGATGTGGGTCATTAAATGCTATCATCACACAGTGACTCATTGCCCTAGGAGCTATGACTTGCTTCAGCAGTATTTTCAGCCTAACAAGGAAGATGGCAATCTTTACATTTATCATCTTGGGGTCTCTGCATGGCAGTACACAGCTGAGTCAGGCTAAGTACAATTTATTTAAGTCCCTCCAGTTTGCTCAACAAGGTGGCCAGAGCTGCTGTTCACACACTGCTCACAAAGTTCTAGGATTCAGTTTGTCATTTCCCTTTTTGCAACAAGACACTTACCTCTCTAGCTACTGCTCTTTTAGGTTCCACAACTCTCCCATCAATTGAATGAGGTCTTGCAGACATGGCTGCATCAACTTCTGACATAGATGAGAAAGTAACAAAGCCAAATCCTCTTGATCTTTTACTTGCAGGATCCCTCATTACCTATAAAATGAAGGAGGTTAAAGACTTACTATTAATTTTTGTTCTTCTGTTGCATCAGCTTAGATTATGATAATGTGCATCTCTATCAATATTGTAAAAATTAAGAAAATATCGTTATGTATGTAAGACTTCCAGAGCATAACAAATATGTAACTGTTTTAGAACTATCATCAATTCTCTTGTTTTTATTACCCATTTGCAATTGTTCATTATCATTTCAGGTTTATGTTTTGAGCAGAATAGACTAACATGCCAGGGAGTTTCCCCAGTCCCCTCCTCTTGCTCTTTTCCTTCCAGATGTAGCTGTCTGCTTTTCTACTAACTGATTCTCTGGGAGGCGGTGTTGAGTTAAGAGGGGAGGAACTGAAGACTATGAATATTTATGTCTCCCTGTAAGCCTGTCTGGCGAGAACAGGTACTCAACTCTACTTGTCCAGGAATAGAGAGGAATAGCAGAGGTAAGAACCTAATTTTTCGTTAGAAGAAAGTGAACCGATTATGCCTGAATTCAAAAGGGCCTGGGATAGGCACTTGGGATCTCTCAGCGAGATAATGGTTACTGCGGATGGGCAGACTAGATGGGCCATTTGGCCTTTATCTGCCATCATATTTCTATGGATCATGTTTCTATTCTGACAGATTTTAATAAAAATTACTTTTTTGTTGTATAAGATGCAGCACAGGGTTTTCACTGGGCAACTTTACAAGCTACATTGCACTCCTTTGTTTACTATACTGATAAAACTCATGTCATTCAAGTCATAAATGTGTGTATCATTTCAGAATGCATGCAACATGACTCCATATCCCTTCATATAATTATTCAAAAGCTGTTTGAGTTTTTGGAGACAAGAATGAAAATCACCAGAATCCACTATTTTAGTGATGGATCAAGTGCTTAGTACAAGAAGTACAAAAATCTTGTCAATCTGTGCAACCAAGCAAAATTGAATTTCTTAGGTACAAGCCATGGAAAGTCACCTTGTGATGGAATAAAAAAAATAAATAAATAAAAAAAGATTGGCAGTCAGAGCTAGCCTTCAAAGACGACTGAATAATCAAATATTGACTTCAAAAGATCTATTCAATTTCTGTGATAAGAATATACCGTACATGGTATTAAATACATATTTGTTCACAAAGAAGAAACGGATGAAAAAGCAGTTACTTACCGTAACAGGTGTTATCCAGGGACAGCAGGCAGATATTCTCACATGTGGGTGGGTGACGTCATCTACAGAGCCCCAACGCGGACAGCTTTTCAAGCAAACTTGATTGAAGTTTCAAGCTTGCTATGCTGCACCACGCATGTGCATGCCTTCTCCCTCCACTAGAGGGCGCATCCCCACCTCGTGGTCCTCAGTTCCATAGCCAGCAAAGAAGCCATCCCCGGGGAGGAGGGCGGGTTGTGAGAATATCTGCCTGCTGTCCCTGGATAACACCTGTTACGGTAAGTAACTGTGCTTTATCCCAGGACAAGCAGGCAGCATATTCTCACATGTGGGTGACCTCCAAGCCAACCAAAAAAGGGCAGGTGGGAGGATGGTAATTTAGGAAAACAGGTTACGCAAAACCGACTGGCCAAACCGGCCATCGCTCCTGGACAAAGTATCCAGACAGTAGTGGGAGGTGAATGTATGAACCGAAGACCAAGTGGCAGCCTTACAGATGTCATCAACCGGTGTAGACCGGAGGAAAGCAACAAAAGCTGCCATAGCCCGGACCTTATGCCCCGTGACTCGACCATGGAGCGTGAGACCAGCCTGAGCGTAGCAAAAAGAAATACAAGCAGCCAACCAGTTGGACAAGGTGCGCTTGGAAACAGGACGTCCCAACCGATTAGGGTCGAAGGACAAAAACAATTGAGGAACCCTCCGATGAGACTTAGTGCGTTGAAGATAAAAAGCCAACGCCCTCTTACAGTCAAGCGTGTGAAGCGCCACCTCGCCAGGATGAGAGTGGGGCTTCGGAAAAAACACCGGAAGAACAATGGACTGATTGAGGTGGAAATTAGACACAACCTTAGGTAAAAATTTAGGATGGGTGCGAAGAACCACCTTGTCATGATGGAACACAGTAAAAGGCGGGTCCGCAACCAAAGCCTGCAGCTCACTAGTCCGACGAGCGGACGTGAGCGCAAGCAGAAAGATCACCTTCCAAGTGAGAAACTTAAGATGAGATTTGTCAATAGGCTCGAAAGCAGGCTTCATCAGTTGAGCCAAAACCACATTAAGATCCCAAACCACAGGAGGAGGTTTCAGAGGAGGATGAACATTCAAAAGACCCCTCATGAAACGAGTAACCAGAGGATGAAGAGAGAGAGACCGACCCCTCTGTCCCAGCTGCACCTTTTTCTTTTCCACGCCGTCTACGACGCCTTTGAATTGTTATCCCGGGTCTCCATGATTGCGGTATCTATGCGTCGCCTAGCGTGGCTGCGCATTGTAGACATGGACCCAAATCAGCAGGAGCGCCTGGCAAATTTGCCATGTGTGGGGTCGGAGCTCTTCAATGAGTCCCTGGAGGCGGCTACTAAACGCCTGTCCGAACATGAGCGTTCTTTTGCCTCTTTGGTCCGTCCCAAGGCGAAGTTGTCGGCTCCGAAGCCGTACCGGCCTCCACCGCGGCGCTACCCGCAGAAGTCCACTCCGGCTTTTTCCAGGCCTCCTCCCCGGCGGCACCCTCAGCAGACCAGGGCGCCATACCAGAAGCCTCAGGCGCAAGGGGCGTCCAAGCCGGTGCCGTCTTTTTGACGCTCTGAGCAAATGGGGGCGGGCCCCCTCCGCGCTGTCGCCGTCCCTGCTTCCCATCGGGGGCCGGTTGCGGGCCTTTCATTCGGCCTGGACTCTGATCATCTCTGATGCTTGGGTGCTCCGTGTCATATCGGAGGGTTACTCCCTCAACTTCAGGGATATGCCGCCGGACAGTCCGCCCGGCGTGTCTCCTTTCAGCCGGGCCCAACTTCCCCTTCTCCTCTCGGAAGCCAGGGCCTTGTTGAGTTTTCGAGCTGTGGAGCCGGTACCCCCCGACCAGCGGGGAAGGGGTTTTTATTCCGTTATTTTTTGGTCCCCAAAAAGACGGGGGGCTTGCGCCCCATTTTGGACCTCCGGAGGCTCAACAAGTTCCTTGTCCGGGAGAAGTTCCGTATGCTGTCGCTTCCGGTCCTGTACCCACTGTTGGAAGAAGGGGACTGGATGTGCTCCCTGGACCTGAAGGAAGCTTATACTCATGTTCCGGTGCATCCCGCCTTCCGCAAGTTTCTACGGTTCCAGGTGGGGGATTTGCACCTTCAATACCGGGTCCTCCCCTTTGGCTTGGATTCGTCCCCTCGAGTCTTCACGAAGTGCATGGTGGTAGTTGCGGCGGCCCTGTGATCCCAGGGTCTGCAGGTCTTTCCCTACCTGGACGATTGGCTCATCAAGGCTCCTTCCAGGGAGGGGGTTATCTTAGCGACCTGACAGACTATCATCTTCCTTCAGCATCTGGAGTTCGAAGTGAACTTTCCCAAGTCTCAGTTGTGCCCTGCTCAATCCCTGCAGTTTATCGGGGCCGTGCTGGACACGGTTCGCCTCCGTTCGTTCCTCCATCCTCCGCGGCTGGAGGCCCTGCTTCGACTCAGTCGCCGGATTTCGCTGCTGTCCTCAGTATCGGCGCAGCGACTGATGATTCTACTGGGCCACATGGCGTCGACAGTTCATGTCACGCCGTTTGCCCGCTTGCACCTGAGGCTTCCTCAGTGGACCTTGGCCTCCCAATGGCGTCAGGACCGGGACCCGGTCTCCTCCCCAGTGACAGTGACTCCTTCCTTAAGGCGCTCGCTCCGTTGGTGGACCAACTCTTCCAATCTTTCCGGGGGTTTGCTCTTTCTCGTTCCTCCGCATCACAAGGTCCTGACCACGGACTCTTCGGAATACGCTTGGGGGGCTCATATCGACGGCCTGCGGACTCAAGGACTATGGTCAGCGGAGGACCGTCTTTGTCACATCAATGTCTTGGAGCTTCGTGCCATTTTTCTGGCTGCTCGAGCGTTCTGCCACCTGCTGCACGATCAGGTAGTCCTCGTGCGGACGGACAACCAGGTGGCGATGTACTATGTGAACAAGCAAGGGGGGACGGGCTCTTGGTCCCTGTGCCGGGAGGCCCTGCGCCTTTGGGAGTGGGCGGTCTCTCAGAACATCTTCCTTCGGGCGGTTTACATTCAGGGAGAAAGAAACTGTCTGGCCGACAAACTCAGTCGTCTTCTCCAGCCGCACGAGTGGTCGCTCAACTCCCGAGTTCTGCACGAGATCTTCGCCCGCTGGGGGACTCCTCAGGTGGATCTGTTTGCCTCTCCAGAGACCCACAAACTGCCTCTCTATTGTTCTCGGATGTACTCCCCGGACCGTCTTGAGGCCGATGCCTTTCTTCTCGACTGGGGAGGGAGGTTACTTTATGCGTTTCCTCCTTTCCCTCTGATCTTGAGAACGTTGGTACATCTCAAATCGACCAGAGCAACTATGATTCTCATTGCGCCTCGTTGGCCTCGTCAACACTGGTTCTCCCTGCTCCTTCAACTCAGTGTCAGGGAACCTCTTCTTCTGCCGGTTTTTCCCTCTCTGCTGTCTCAGAGACGGGGTTCGCTGTTGCATCCCAATCTTCAGTCTTTACATCTGACGGCTTGGTTCCTTTCCCCTTGACTTCGGGTTCTGTTTCTCAGTCTGTAAGGGAGGTTTTGGAAGCCTCGCGCAAGGTCTCGACTCGGCTTTGCTATTTCCAGAAGTGGACCAGATTTTCATCCTGGTGTTCTTCGCACCATCTGGATCCGAGTTCGGTTCCGGTGTCTTCGGTCCTGGACTATTTGTTGCATTTATCCTAGTCTGGGCTGAAGACGACTTCCATTCGGGTGCATATCAGTGCTATTGCTGCTTTCCATCGGCATCTCGATGAGCTTGCCAAAGTCTCCCTTATGCGAGTCCGGCATGACCCCGTGATAACGGGGCATAGACTTGACCAGCTGACGCAGGTAGGAAGAGAAGGTAAATGCGTAGTTAAGCACCCTGTTTGCCATCATGGAATTGTGGTAGAGGCGGCGCCCAAACTTATCCAGGGTACGCCCCTCACGCCCGGGCGGGACCGCTGCGGAGACTCGAGAAGGCTGGGATTTTTTCAATGACGACTCCACCAGCAAAGACTGGTGAGACAATTGAGCCTTCTCGAAGCCCTTACCGGGGACCGTGCGGTACTTCGATTCCATCTTTGAAGGGACAGCCGTGACCGCATAAGGGGAATCCAAATTCCGCAAGAACGTCTGATGAAGGATTTTGTTCAAGGGCAATCGCGGAGACTCCCGCGGAGGAGAGGGTAAATCCTGTTCCTCCAAAAATTCTTTGGAATATTGGGACCCCGATAAAAGGTCGAGGTCCAAAGCTTTCCCCATATCCACCACAAACCTCGAAAACGAGGAGGGCCTCGAGGGAGGGGAAGGGGAGCGAGAGGCTCATGCCGCCAAGAAGGACGGAGAAGCCTCACGGGAGTATCTGGGTTCCCGACCCATGCCAGACTCCGAGCCCCAGGAAGCCGCACCGAGGGACCTCGTCGGGGTCGGAGACCTCCGAAGTCCCGAGGAGCCCCTCGGGGAAGTCCCCGGGGTACGGGCCACCAAGGACTTCCCCCTCCTCCTCGGGGAGGAATCCCTCGACCCTTTCCCCGCAGGGGAACGCAAAAGCACAGGGTTATCCAGGCGGAGTTCCAAAACCCTCAGAGTCTCTGCCCCCTGGGGTTGGGGAGGAGCGACCGCGCCGCCGAGGCGACTCCCGAGGGCGCTTGGGCTTCCGGGACCGGCGCTTCGCCCGAGGCCGACCCGAGGGCGAGGACCCGCGGGAGGACTCCAACAAGGAGTCGGAAGATGAAATCCTGCAAACCTGGCGCACCTTGTCACGAGGCCGCACGCTCCACACAGGCTGGTCCACAGTCGAGGTCAGAGTCGGGGCCGAGGCAAGGACCACCACCGGAACCGAGGCCGGAGCCGAGGTCGAGGCCGCGGTCGAGGACGGCTGCAGGTGGGCCAGTGCACAGGACAGCTCCGAGGCAATAAGCGCTCGGAGCATGTCCTGGAACACGGGGATCGCCATCATAGACGGCATGTCCGAAGTCGGCGGGTGCTCCCTCGAGGGCGACCTCGGTAATGAGTATTCCCGCGGAGCACCCGACTTCAACGTCCGAGGCGGGACCGAGAACGACCCACCCGCCCCCGTCGAGGAGCCCGGGGATGGCTTCTTAGAGGACCCTGGAGTAGAGGAAGCGGGGACTTACCCAGGGTCGACTTCGGGGTCGAGGACACAGGCTTCGACGAGGAAGACATCCGCGGCGAGGTCGAGGGAACCGAGGCCACCGAGGCCTTCCCCGCCGCGGGATCCACACTAAAGAGTTCCGCCATGCGGGCGCGCCGTCGGTGGAGCGCTCGAGGCTGAAACGTAGAGCACCTAGTTCAAGAGTCCGTTGGGTGATACGCACCCAGGCAGACAAGATACCACCGGTGGGAATCGGTGATGGAAAGTAACCGATCGCACCGGGTGCACTTCTTAAAGCCCGTCAAGGGACGGGACATGAACACCAAACCCAGCCGGGAACAAACGAGGTCCCGCGGCCGTGGCTACCGGGAGCCCCCGGAGCCTGGAACTAATTTTATTTTTGGGGTTTTTTTTTCGAAGAAATAAACAAGACGAACGATGAAAAACAACAAAAGAAGCACAGCGACCGAGATAAAGAACCCAGCCGCGGTGTCAGAAGGCAAAAAAGCACGGAGCCCAAACTCAACAGGGCTTCTGGCTCCGCGGAAGAAACAGAACTGAGGACCATGAGGTGGGGATTCGCCCTCTAGTGGAGGGAGAAAGCATGCACATGCGTGGTGCAGCATAGCAAGCTTGAAACTTCAATCAAGTTTGCTTGAAAAGCTGTCCGCGTTGGGGCTCCGTAGATGACGTCACCCACCCACATGTGAGAATATGCTGCCTGCTTGTCCTGGGATAAAAGAACTTTCAGGAAGAAATGGAAAGAAAGAAGCACAATAGCTGGAACCAGAAGAGCTCATCAATTTGTGCCACTCGACTCAAATGCCATTCATTTGAACAAGGTTTCAAATGATACTACTTACTTTGTGGCCAGTACACTCATACAATGCCATGCTTGAGAATATCACAACTACTCCCTGCATATATGATAGCAAATGGTGGATTGGCAACATTGCTGAAGTAAAAGTTTATGCACCCACTGGCCTGAAAAACAAGACATTTGCTGGGTGCCAGAATACCATCTTATTTCTGTACAGGCAAAATTTGACAGGGATAGCTTCATTATTATGGTAACCACAGAAGGCTAAACTTTGAACCTTTTGAGCATGGTCCATTTTTTGGCCCACTTTGAGGCTTTTAAGAATCTCAGCTTCAAAAAATGAAAATCCGCATTACTTCCACTGAATAGATCATAAAAAGTTATATGATTGCTAAGTTACATTGGTTTTGCTTTAATGGCCAAGGAAATATTTGACACAAAGTTGCCAACATTGTGCAAGGATACCGTACGTGCTTGTGGTATGGTATCAAAGAGCTAACGTATATACTCAAATATAAACTGGGATTTTGGGGCCAAAAAATTGGTCCAAAAATAGGGGTCCCGGTTTATATTTGGGCCAGTGCCCCCTCTCAGAATTATTGCAGGCCGCTGCCTGAGAAGTAGTCCTCCCTCCCTGCCGATCCCTGGTGGTCCAGAAGTGCAGCTGGCAGGAGCGCACTTTGGCACTCCTGCTTATTACTGCTCAACGGCAGAAGAAATTGGATCGCACAGCAGCACCACCGACCGGGTTATCAGCAGGGTAGGAACACGGAAAGCTCGCTCCTGCCCGCTGCACCTCTGGACCACCAGAGATCGGCAGAGGAGATAGGAGGACAGGGCAGGGAGAAGGGGATAGGGTGCAGTCTGACAGGGGAGGGGGGGAATAAGGGGTCTGGGTGAAGAACCTGTCAGGGGTTGGGAGGGAAGAGGGTTGGGTGCAGTACCTGACAGGGGAGGGAGGGAAGGGGCTGTGTGCAGTGCCTAGCAGAGATGGGGCTGGGTGCAGAGCACTTGAATATTAAGCCACCCAATTTATATTATTGTCAACCATTTTTCCTCCTTTTGGGGGGGGGAATGGGGGTCTCGACTTATATTCAAGTATATAAGGTATAGCTCCACTGGCAGATCTTAAACTTTACTAGAGTTCGTTTGGGTCATATAAAATTCAGCATACAAAATTTCATCAAAATCTGTGATGGCGAGGTGAGGCACTTTTATAAAATTAGACCACTTGACACAGAATTTACCCAGCTGAGTTCTTGAAGTTGACTATCCAACTGAAGTTCTGGAGTTGTACGACTCTCAAAACCGCCAGGTCACCTTCCTCCTTGAATGGAGTTCTGATAGTCGATCATCCAAGTAAAGATGCACCTGAATCTCAGCTTTGTGAAGGTGCACTATTACCACCACCATAACCTTGGTAAAGGTGCCGTGGCCAGGCCAAAGGCAAGAGCAGAGAACTGAAAATGCTGCTCCGGCACATGAAATTGCCAAGTGGGCAGGGAAAAATGGAAATGTGAAGATAGGCCTCTGTTGAATCGAGGGAGACAAGAAGTTCCCCCAGCACTACTGCCGCTATTACTGACCAACGGTCTCCATGCAGAAGTGCAGTATCTTCAGAGTCACATTGACTGACTTGAGATCTAGAATGTGTCTGCAGTTGTCCGAGCCTCTCATTGGTATGATAAAGTATATGAGAGTATCTGGCCAAGCCTGTGTCCGGGATCAGCTCTGTGGCCCAAAGAGCCAGTAATCTTTTTACTGTAGCCCTGAGGGCGTTCTCCTGCCAGTCAGAAGAGTTACAAAGCGGTATGGCAGTGGGATACAGAACTGGATTTTGTATCACTCCCATATTACATCTAGAACCCAGCAGTCAGTTTTCTTTTTTTTTTTTGGGGGGGGAGGTTATTATTTAAATTGTTATATCTTTACTATTTAATAATTGTTTTCTCGGGTACTTTAGCTAAATTGTGAGCCTTTGGGACAGTTAGGGAAGTTCCAAGTACCTAATTTTATTGGGGGAGAACAGGCTATAAAAATTAACAAATAAATAAATAAATCTGAGATCAGACTGGCCAACAGTCTGCCCAATATGTGGGAAGCTCAGCCCCTGGCCTGGCGTTATAGTGCTTTCATGATGTCATCTCTAATGGTAAACTGCTTGATTTTATACAATTGCAACATAAATTTGGGCTTCATAAATCACAATGTTTTCGTTGGTTGCAATTGAAGCAGGCCATTCAGGCAGGGTTCCCTGAATGGAAAACTCTTAATACTCAGTTCAGTATGGAATTTTTATGTTTTCAGGCGGACTTTCTGGGTCACCAGGCCGTGCAGTGGTATAAAACTATTAGTGATCTGGTTAAAAAAAACCTAAAAATGGTCTTATGGATATTTGGAGCATTGAGATTAAGCATCAGATTTCAGCATCTCATAGAAACATAGAAATAGACGGCAGATAAGGGCCCACGGCCCATCTAGTCTGCCCACCTTAATGTCCCTCCCCTACCTTAGCCCTGTGAATAGATCCCATGTGCCGATCCCATTTGGCCTTAAAATCAGGCACGCTGCTGGCCTCAATCACCTGTAGTGGAAGACTATTCCAGCGATCAACCACTCTTTCAGTGAAAAAGAATTTCCTGGTGTCACCTCGTAGTTTCCCGCCCCTGATTTTCAATGGATGCCCTCTTGTTGTCGTGGGACCCTTGAAAAAGAAGATATCTTCCTCCGCCTCGATGCGGCCCGTAAGATACTTGAACGTCTCGATCATGTCCCCCCTCTCTCTGCACTCCTCGAGCGAGTATAGCTGCAATTTGTCAAGCCGTTTTTCGTATGGTAGATCCTTGAGTCCCGAGACCATCTGGGTGGCCATTCTTTGCACCGACTCCAGTCTCAGCACATCCTTGCGATAATGCGGCCTCCAGAATTGCACACAGTACTCCAGGTGGGGCCTCACCATGGATCTATACAATGGCATAATGACTTCCGCCTTACGACTGACGAAACCCCTTCGTATGCAGCCCATGATTTGTCTTGCCTTGGACGAAGCCTGCTCCACTTGATTGGCAGACTTCATGTCCTCACTGACGATTACCCCCAAGTCTCGTTCTGCTACCGTTTTTGCTAGGATCTCGCCATTAAGGGTATAAGACTTGCATGGATTCTGGCTGCCCAGGTGCATAACTTTGCATTTTTTGGCATTGAAGTTTAGTTGCCATGTCCTAGACCATCGCTCCAGTAGGAGTAGGTCGTGCATCATGTTGTCGGGCACTGAATCTTCGTCTGTTGTGCATTTGCCCACTACATTACTCAATGGCCACAAATTGGTCTTGGAGAATGAGATGTACAATGTCAGCGTCTATGAGACAAACTTGGTTTTTTTTGTTACATAGAGCTTTTTGGACCCCAGTTAGATTACAAAAAATAAATAGTTCCTTGTCTAATAGATGCTGGCATTGTAATATGGATGTAGGGACTTTGGATCATCTTTTGTTTTATTGTCCCCATATCTTAGCCTTTTGGAACTCAATCTGGGATCAAATAAATTGTTTATTGGAAAACCATGATACTGTGATATTTGGAATGTCTATGAGAAAAAAAGAGTCAGATATCATCGTGTAATAATAAACTTTTAATGATCATGACTGGAGTTGCCATCCAACATATTACTAATAACTGGAAAGACCATAGTAGGCTTAATTTTAATTTCTGGTGGAACTCGTTATGTTACATATATAGAATGGAAAGATCATTGGCGATACAGAATGGAAAATATAAAAATTTTATTAAAATATGGGAGCCATTAACATCTTTTTGTCATGATTAAATGCCATTTTTCTATTAATTATACACCACTTAATGTTGGGTGGGGGGAGGGTTTCAAGTGTAGGGTTTATCATCTTATAATAAATAAGGGGCTTTGAGGGAGGGTGGGGGGAGGGTTATATTTCTATTTATAGGATATAATGATAAGTTGTTCAAGTGGTCAAATTAATAGTGTTTATTATGAATTTCTGTACACTTGATGAAAGTTTAAAAATCAATAAAGAATTAAAAAAAATAAAAAATAGTGCTTTCATAGTGGCTGATGAGGGGCAAGAGCCACAGAATGTTGCCAGCCCCTGCTGAATCTCTGACAAGATCACTAAAGGGGTATTTGTGTCATTTGGCCTCCCGAATACATATGGAATCTTTGGGAGCATCAAAAACTGCCTCTTCCCAAACTTTGGGCTGTCATAAGGACTTGGGGGGGGGGGGTGACAATATGACACACAGGCCCTTACAAAAGGGATCTGTCTCTAAAAGGGAAGCCTGCTTAGCATAGTTTTAGAGGTAGCATCTCTTGCTCACTGCCCAATCCAGAGAATCTGTTGGGTGAAGATAGCAAAGGCCGAGACTTTGCTCATAACTCTGATAAGATCATACAGAGCATCCACAATATAATTCAGCCCAGAGAGGAGCATTTGAGGGATTTTCCCCATCAATCAGGGCTAAGACCTGAAACAGGCAAGTGCAACAAAAACACATGCTACAAAGAAAGACATAGCTGCTGCCAGGGAGTGGCTACATGGATGGTGCAAAGAGATGAACTTCGGATTCCTGGACCATGGAGAAGCACTTCAAGAACTACAGGGACAAGACAGGCTCCACATGACCAGAAGGCTAGCTCGTCTGCTCTGAAGGGCTTTAAACTAGGTGAGTTGGGGGAAGGTACCCTCTCTCATACTGGTGTGGTAAGTAACCATCCTGGCAAGGTAAGTTGCCACTCCATTTCTGAGTAAGAGATAAGTACACACACTGCAGACAGTACTGTAGGAGACACACTAACTGAAATGGGAAAATCTCCACGGAGACCGGGAGAACATAAGATATGGAGGGCTATGTACGCTAATGCCCACAGTTTGGGCAATAAAATTCTGGAATTAGAGATGGAGTGAGGAATGCAGACCTAGATGTAATGGCAATATTTGAAACCTGGTTCACAGATTCCCTTGGGTGAGATATGGCTATACTAGGATATAACTTGCTCCGTCGAGACAGAGAGGGCAAAACAGGAGGAGGGGTAGCACTATACATCAAAGAGGACATCAAAGTTACTAGAATCGCAGGTGTCAAGTATACCGGGGAATCCCTCTGGGTGAACTTGGCCAGGGGAAATGACAAATGCCTGTATCTTGGTGTTGTATACAGACCTCCAAGACAACAGGATGACATGGACATGGTGTCGTAGAAGTCTGAGTCGATGCCTTCGAGACTGGGGAGGCCGCCAGGGTCGAGGCTTTGTTCGAAGACTGTTCCATGTCACCGAAGAGTTGAAGGAACTGGGCACACCGACGACGAAAAGCTCGAGGTGTAAGAGTAAGGCAACGGTGATAATCTTCCGGGGAATGGACCGAACCTAAACACTGTAAACAGCGACAGTGAGGATCAGTGTCCGAAATCACCCGATTACACTGGCAACAACGTTTAAACCCGGTAAGAGGCCGGGACATAGAAAAAATAAAGTCCGTGCCGAACAAAGTGAGCTGTTGGGCCTAGGCCCAAGACTCACCGACAGCACAAAAAAATCGAAAAAAGAACACAATAATTTTTTTTTTTTAAAGAAATAAACAAGGAAGAGGCACAGCAACCGAACTTTTAAAAGAAAAAGAAGCAGCCGCAGTGAAGAGAAGGCAGATTCCACTGCGAAGCTGAGGAAAACGTGTCTTCCTGGCTCCGCGGAAAAAAACAAACCGAGGATCCTCACAGGAGATGCGCCCCCTAGTTCGAACGGGAAGGCACGCGCTCATGCGCGGTGCAGCACTCGAAAGTTCGAGATCTTCAAGCAAGTTTGCTTTCGAGGCTGTTCACTGCGGGGCTCCATCAGTGATGTCACTCATGTGTAAGAATATGCTGCCTGCTTGTCCTGGGATAATGTTTAATCCTGAGAAACTAATTCTGCAGAATGGGATCCAGCCTGCCCAATGCCCCAGTCTTGGGCACCATGCAGTAAGTGGAACAACGTCCCTTAGTTCCCGAAGAACTACAAGAAGTGCCCTGAGAACCAGTAACACTTAAAAGGGAAACACAGAGACTCCAAGAACGAACCAGAAACCTGAGGAGGATGCAAAGTTGCAAGCATCCTGAAAAATGTGCACAGCCCCCTGACCTGACATTATAGCACCTTCTCCATCGTGAGAAAGCCTGAAGAGTCATTGGAAGAAGTCAAGATCCCCTCAGAATGAAATGCAGAAGGTCAGGGAACGGCAGGATGAGAACTGTAGGATCTGTAAGAAGAAAGAAATTCTCCTAGGAAAAAAAATCAAGTTTAGCAATGTAAAGAGGAGTATACTGGAACCATGAAACAATACTAACTCCATGCAAATTGAGTGAAATACGTATGTCCTTTAAAGTGAATACGTACTAGACGCAATCAAGATGCTGCATCTACCGCCCCGTGGAAAACAACAGCATCCTAACAGGTAGCAGACAAAGCTCACATCGCTAATGAGAGCTTTAGGGATGAGGCTAACAGCCACATAGCGCGCACTCCTCCGCGGGTTTGATTGAATAGGTAACTGGTTCCTGGTTAGAAGGAGTTGCACAGCCCTTTCTGTCTGGTTGCGGGGTCCGTCTAGCATGTGCCATGAGAAGATGGCGACAGAAGAAACCAGTGTGATAAGCATGGAAATCTGAAATCCTGGTCCTCTCAGAAATATAGAAAGAGAGTCCTGGCCGCAGGAAGATGCGCAGTGTCATTATGCCCATAGAGACAGCCCGAACTTGGAAACTGTTAGTACTACCTTTAGGTATATATATATCCTATGCCACTACAAGAAAGCACGGTTACTTACCGTAACAGGTGTTATCCAGGGACAGCAGGCAGATATTCTTAATGCATGGGTGACGTCACCGACGGAGCCCCGGTACGGACACTTTTAACTAGAAAGTTCTAGTTGGCCGCACCGCGCACGCGCGAGTGCTTTCCCGCCCGACGGAGGAGTGCGTGGTCCCCAGTTAAGATAAGCCAGCTAAGAAGCCAACCCGGGGAGGAGGGTGGGACATAAGAATATCTACCTGCTGTCCCTGGATAACACCTGTTACGGTAAGTAACTGTGCTTTATCCCAGGACAAGCAAGCAGCATATTCTTAACGCATGGGTGACCTCTAAGCGAACAGAGAGGGAGGAGGAATGGTTGGCCATTAGGAAAATAAATTATGTAACACAGATTGGCCGAAGTGTCCATCCCGTCTGGAGAAGGTATCCAGACAGTAGTGAATGTGTGAACTGAGGACCAAGTGGCAGCCTTGCAGATTTCCTCGATGGGCGTGGAATGGAGGAAAGCCACAGAAGCAGCCATAGCTCTGACCCTGTGGGCCGTGACAGCACCTTCCAGTGAGAGACCGGCCCGAGCATAACAGAACGCAATGAAGGCAGCAAGCCAGTTGGAAAGCGTCCGTTTAGAGACAGGACGACCTAGACGGTTAGGGTCGAAGGACAGAAAGAGCTGAGGGGACGAGCGGTGAGCCCTGGTACGGTTAAGGTAGTAAGCAAGGGCACGCTTACAGTCCAGCGCGTGCAATGCCTTTTCCCCAGGATGAGCATGGGGCTTAGGGAAAAAGACAGGCAACACAATGGACTGGTTGAGGTGGAAGTCTGAGACCACTTTGGGAAGGAATTTAGGATGGGTACGCAGAACCACCTTGTCATGGTGAAAAACAGTGAAAGGTGGATCGGCAACCAGTGCATGCAGCTCACTAACCCTCCTGGCAGAGGTGATGGCAATGAGGAAAAGCACCTTCCACGTAAGAAATTTGAGCGAAGTTGTGGCAAGAGGCTCAAAAGGAGGTTTCATGAGGGCTGATAGAACCACATTCAGGTCCCAGACGACCGGAGGAGGCTTCAGAGGTGGTTTGACATTGAAGAGGCCTCTCATGAACCGGGAAACCAGGGGATGAGCCGTGAGAGGTTTTCCAAGGATAGGCTCATGAAACGCAGTGATGGCACTGAGGTGGACTCTGATTGAGGTAGACTTGAGGCTATCGTCGGACAGAGAGAGCAAATAGTCCAGTACAGTTTCCACCGCCAATGAGGTGGGATCGTGGTGATGTAGTAGACACCAAGAGGAGAACCGGGTCCACTTCTGATGGTAACATTGGAGGGTGGCCGGTTTCCTGGAGGCATTCAAAATACGACGGACAGGCTGAGACAGATTGTCTGGAGAGGTCAGGTCGAGAGAAACCAAGCTGTCAGGTGGAGCGAGGACAGATTGAGACGCAGTAGAGACTGATGCTGCTGTGTAAGTAGAGTAGGAAACACAGGTAGAGGAGTGGGCTCCCTGGAGCTGAGCTGAAGCAGGAGGGAGAACCAGTGTTGGCGAGGCCACCGAGGGGCGATGAGAATCATGGTGGCTCTGTCCCTGCAGAGTTTGAATAACGTCCGCAACATCAGAGGCAGTGGAGGAAAGGCATAGAGGAACCGATCCGTCCAGTTGAGTAGGAATGCATCCGGGGCCAGACGATGAGGCGAGAAGAGTCTGGAACAGAAATGGGGCAGCTGATGGTTGTGAAGAGCTGCAAAGAGGTCCACCTGAGGAGTGCCCCACCGAGCGAAGATGGAGCGGAGTGTGGGAGGATCCAGGGTCCACTCGTGAGGTTGAAGGATGCGGCTGAGATTGTCGGCCAGGGAGTTCTGTTCGCCCTGGATATAGACAGCCTTGAGGAAGAGACTGTGGGCCGTGGCCCAGGTCCAGATGCGGATGGCCTCCTGAGAGAGGAGGGGAGATCCGGTGCCGCCTTGCTTGTTTATGTAGTACATGGCGACTTGGTTGTCTGTGCACAGGAGAAGAACCTGAGGGTAGAGAAGGTGCTGGAAGGCCTTGAGAGCATAGAACATGGCTCTGAGTTCCAGGAAATTGATGTGATGTTGACACTCCTGATGGGTCCAGAGTCCCTGAGTTCGAAGATCTCCCAGGTGAGCTCCCCATGCATAGGGGGAGGCATCTGTGGTTATGATCATGGAGTGAGGGGGTAGATGAAAGAGTAGAACCCTGGAAAGATTGGAGGAGTTCAACCACCATTGAAGAGACTGCTGAAGAGACGATGTCACAGAGATGGGATGAGAAAGAGGATCCGTGGTCTGTGACCATTGGTTGGCTAGAGTCCACTGAGGTGTCCTGAGGTGGAGTTGCGCCAGAGGAAGCACATGGACCGTCAAGGCCATGTGGCCCAGGAGGACCATCATCTGCCGAGCTGGAATGGAGTGATGAAGGAGCACCTGACGGCAGAGGTGGAGCAGGGTCCGTTGGCGGTCGGAGGGAAGAAATGCCCTCATCAGAGTGATGTCGAGAACGGCTCCAATGAACTGAAGTCGCTGTGTGGGAAGCAGATGCGACTTGGGGTAGTTGATCTCGAACCCCAGGAGATGGAGGAAGGATATGGTATGCTGAGTGGCTTGTAGCACAAGCGGAGACGTAGGTGCTTTCACCAACCAATCGTCCAAGTAGGGGAACACCTGGGAGGTTGTGAGACCTGAGAAAGGCCACCACCACAATAAGGCACTTGGTGAACACCCTGGGCGATGATGCGAGGCCAAAGGCAGTGTTCTCCCCAGGGCCTTTTAGCCGGGCGCTCCGCCCAGCTAATTTAGATGAGCGCCCGGCTGTAATCTCGATCGCAATCCTGCTGCTGCTGCCACCTTCTGCTCAACATTTTTTAAAAAAACCCTTCTCACCGGCTTGGAGATTTACCGGGCTAACTCGGCACAGCCTGAATCGCAGGAGCCTGACTTTTTTTTTTTTTAGTTTTTAAGCCAGCAAGCGACTTGAACCCATGCTACGGGGCTCTAACATGTGCATGCCGCTTCTCTCCGAAACCGGAAGTCACATCCTGAGGGAGGAAGAGAAGGGAAGTCGGCATGCACACGCTCCGGAGCATGGGTTCGCTATAGGAGACAGGTCAGTTTACAACTTGCTCTTGCTTGCTTCGGGCTTTCTTCGCTGCCGGATCCTGCCTTCTTTCTGTTTCCGAAAGTAGGCAGGACCCGGCAACGAGGAAGGCCCGAAGCAAGCAAGAGCAGCGAGTTGTAAGCTTCCTTCCGTTGCTGACTTATGGAATATAGGTCAGCGATGGAAGGAAGCTTACAACTTGCCTTAGTCCAGCCCTGCACAACATGCAGCCCTAAACGGATCTCACTGCCGATGTGGATCTCACTCCGCTCTCCTTTGAAGATCAGCTCAGGAGGCAAGATTTAGCCCGAGATCAGACGAATATTAAAGGGCATTTGAAGGCATCTGAGCAGATTGAGGAGAACATGTCCTGTTTTTCCATGCCTAAAAATACCACCTTGTCTAATGTAATCTCTGATCAGATCCTTAAGAGTGATGCCACTATGTATGCTGGACAGTCTCCTCCAGTAAACAGAGCTTTAAAGCCTGCAACCATACAGAACCAGATGGTCAAAGGGCTCCGAAGTGTAGTATTGCCAAGGGATCTGTCTCACAAGTTTCTGACGCTGGCAGATGTAAACACAGCACAAGAAATAGAGACTTGTGACATTCTGTGTAGAAAGCTGATGCATAATGAATTTACTATTACCCATGTAATAGTGCCAAAGCAGTCTGCTGGACCAGACTACAGTACAGTGATATGGAGAATGTGGAAGAATTATTCAGTGTTCAAGATCAACATGATCTCCTCACAGAAGAAAGACGGAGAGAAAGAGAGAGGCCTAGACCAAAGGGGAAAGACAGGAGGCAGATACTGGAGAGGGGGGAGGGAAGGAGATAGAGATGTCAGACCATGGGGTGGAGTGGGAAGGAAGGAAGGAAAGGAGAAGAGAGAGATGCCAGAGCATAGGGGTGGAGACAAAAAATGGAGAGGGGATGAAGCTGAAATAAATCATGTACAAAGGAAAGGGCACAGGATATAGAGTTTATTGAAGGGACATAGAAAGATGGAAGATACCATATGGAACAGAGAGAGGGCAGACACTGGATGGAAAAGGCAGAAAGGGTGGACAGTGGATGCAAGGGGCAGAGATAGGGTGGACAGTAGATGGAAGGGGTAGAGAGAGGGTAGAGGCTGGGTGGAAGGGGCAAAGAGAGAGGACAGATGTTGCATGGAAGGGAGCGAGGACAAATGCTGAATAGAAAGAAGAGAGTGAAGAGAAGATGACTAAAGCAGAAACGACAAAAGGTAGAAAAAGCACAGTTACTTACCGTAACAGGTGTTATCCAGGGACAGCAGGCATATATTCTCACATGTGGGTGACGTCATCTACGGAGCCCCGGCGCGGACAGCTTTTCAAGCAAACTTGATTGAAGTTTCAAGTTTGCACACTGCACCACGCATGTGCATGCCTTCTCGCCCACTAGAGGGCGCATCCCACCTCGTGGTCCTCAGTTCCATAACTAGCAAGGAAGCCATCCCCGGGGAGGAGGGCGGGTTGTGAGAATATATGCCTGCTGTCCCTGGATAACACCTGTTACGGTAAGTAACTGTGCTTTATCCCAGGACAAGCAGGCATGATATTCTCACATGTGGGTGACCTCCAAGCTAACCAAAAAAGGGCAGGTGGGAGGATGGCAATTTAGGAAAACAGATTTTGCAAAACTGACTGGCCAAACCGGCCGTCACTCCTGGATAAAGTGTCCAGGCAGTAATGAGAGGTGAATGTATGAACCGAAGACCAAGTGGCAGCCTTACATATGTCCTCCATCGGAGTGGATCGGAGGAAAGCTATCGAAGCTGCCATCGCCCGGACCTTGTGCCCCGTGACTCGACCCGGGGGAGGAAGGCCAGCCTGAGCGTAGCAAAAGGAAATGCAAGCGGCCAACCAGTTAGACAGAGTGCGCTTGGAAACTGGATGCCCTAATCGATTGGGATCGAAGGACAAAAACAATTGAGGAACCTTCCGATGAGACCTGGTGCGTTGAAGATAATATGCCAACGCCCTCTTACAGTCAAGCGTGTGAAGCGCCGTCTCGCCAGGATGGGAGTGGGGCTTCGGGAAGAACACAGGAAGGACAATGGACTGATTGAGGTGGAAGTCAGAAACAACTTTAGGTAAAAACTTAGGATGGGTGCGGAGAACCACCTTGTCGTGATGAAAGACAGTGAAAGGAGGGTCCGCAACCAAGGCTTGCAACTCCCCAATCCGCCTGGCGGAGGTGAGGGCAATTAGAAACACCGCCTTCCAAGTCAGAAATTTCAAGAGGGACTTGTTGAGTGGCTCAAACGGGGGTTTCATCAGTTGAGCCAGAACCACATTCAAATTCCACATGACAGCCGGAGGCTTAAGAGGGGGACAAACCCTGAGTAACCCTTTCATGAAGCGTGTCACCAAGGGATGGAGTGACAGAGGGCGTCCCTCCAGAGGTTGGTGGAAAGCAGAAATCGCACTGAGATGAACCCGCACCGAAGTGGTTTTCAAGCCGGAGCGCGACAAATGAAACAAATATTCTAAAACCGAGGATACCGGAACTGATACCGGATCCAGGTGAAAAGACGAGCACCAGGTGGAAAACCTGGTCCATTTCTGCGCATAGCAAAGCCTCGTCGAGATCTTGCGGGAGGCTTCCAACACCTCCTTCACCGATTGAGACAGGTCCGGAGGAGTCAGGGAACAAGAAACCAGGCTGTCAGGTGCAATGACTGCAGATTGGGATGTAACATGGATCCTTGACTCTGAGACAGCAGAGAAGGAGAGACAGGCAGGGGGAGAGGCTCCCTGGCACTGAGCTGGAGCAGCAGGGAGAACCAGTGCTGACGCGGCCACCGAGGTGCTATGAGAATCATCGTGGCCGTGGACGATTTTAGGTGTACCAACGTTCGCATGATCAGGGGGAACGGAGGGAATGCATACAGGAACCTCCCTTCCCAGTCGAGTAGGAAGGCATCCGCTTCCAGACGGTCCTGCGAGTACATCCGAGAACAATATAGTGGTAGTTTGTGTGTCTCCGGAGAGGCAAACAGATCCACCTGTGGCGTTCCCCAGCGAGCGAAAACCTCGCGTAGAACTGCTGAGTGTAGAGTCCACTCGTGCGGTTGCAGAAGTCGACTCAGTTTGTCCGCCAGGCAATTCCGTTCTCCTTGGATGTAGACCGCCCGGAGGAAGATGTTCCGGGAGGCCGCCCACTCCCAGAGGCGAAGAGCTTCGGAGCAGAGGGGCCATGACCCCGTTCCTCCCTGCTTGTTCACATAATACATTGCCACCTGATTGTCCGTGCGGACGAGGACCACCTGGTCCTGCAATATGTGAACGAAGGCTCGAAGTGCTAGGAAGATGGCTCGCAGCTCTAGCACGTTGATATGACACTGACGGTCTTCTGTCGACCACAGGCCCTGCGTGCGAAGACCGTCGAGATGGGCTCCCCACGCGTACTCCGAGGAGTCCGTGGTCAGGACCTTGTGAAAAGGCGGAGTGCGAAACAATAGCCCCATGGACAGATTTGAAGAGTCTGTCCACCAACGCAGCGATTTCCGCAAGGGCGGAGTTACCGAAATGAGGCGAGACACCGGGTCGCACTCCTGACGCCACTGGGACGCGAGGGTCCACTGAGGGATCCTCAGATGTAGCCTCGCAAACGGCGTGACATGTACCGTCGAGGCCATATGGCCCAGCAGCATCATCATGCGCTTGGCCGACACCCTCGATAGTTGGGAGACCTGGCGGCTCATCCGTACCAAGGTTTCCAACCGCTGGGTCGGCAGGTAGGAGCGTAGGCGCACCGTGTCCAGCACCGCACCTATGAATTGAAGAGACTGCGACGGCCTCAACTGAGACTTTGGAAAGTTTATCTCGAACCCGAGAGTTTGCAGGAAGGCAATAGACTGTCGGGTCGCTGAGATAACCCCCTCCCTGGTCGGGGCTTTGATGAGCCAATCGTCCAGGTAAGGGAACACATGGAGTCCACGTGACCTGAGGGCTGCTGCAACCACCACCATGCACTTCGTGAATACTCGTGGGGACGCGGCCAGGCCGAAGGGCAGTACCCTGTACTGGAGGTGGAGGTCCCCCACCTGGAATCGTAAGAATCTTCGACAGGCGGGGTGCACCGGAACATGGGTGTATGCTTCCTTCAGGTCGAGGGAGCACATCCAGTCCCCTTCCCCCAAGAGGGGGTACAAAACCGGGAGAGATAGCATTCGAAACTTCTCCCGGGCCAGGAATTTGTTGAGCTTCCTGAGGTCCAGTATGGGGCGCAGGTCCCCGGTCTTTTTTGGGACCAAAAAGTAGCGGGAGTAAAACCCCGTACCCCACTGGTCCTTGGGGACCGGCTCGACCGCCCGAAGCTTCAAGAGGGCTTTGGCTTCGGTTATAAGGGTCGGTAGCTGCGAACGGTTGCAGGGGACTAAACTTGGGGGACTGTCCGGCGGCGAGGACACAAAGTTGAGCGAGTAGCCCTCGGAGACGATCCGGAGCACCCAAGCGTCTGAGGTAATCCCGGTCCATGCCTCCCGGAAGGACCGAAGACGGCCCCCGATAGGAAGGGGTTCCTGAGAAAGTGCGGAGGGGAACCCGCCCCGTCCGCTCAGCCCGTCAAAAGGAAGGCGCGGGTTTAGAAGGGCCCTGCGCCTGGGCTTGGGTTTGTCCCCCTCTGCCTCGCTGAGACGGACGTCTCGGAGGCGGTCTCGAGAAAGCCGGAGTCGACTTCTGAGGGTATCGGCGCGGCGGAGGCCGAAAGGGTTTCTGCGGCGGGGGTCTAGGTTTGGGGCGGACCAGGGATGCTAGAGAGCGCTCCTGTTCCGACAAGCGTTTGGTCGCCGCATCCAATGACTCGTCGAATAACTCGGACCCCACACAGGGCAAGTCTGCCAGGCGTTCCTGCAGGTTTGGGTCCATGTCGAGGGTGCGAAGCCAGGCCAAGCAGCGCATGGCCACCGCGAGGGCCGACACCCTCGAAACCAGCTCAAAGGCGTCGTACACTGCGTGGAATAGGTACAACCGCAATTGAGACAGGTTGGACATAAACTTATCGAATCCTGCTCTTTGGGAGTCCGGTAACGAGTTTCGATATTGAGGAAGGTCCTTCACCATACCACGCAAATAGGAGGAAAAGGTGAAGGCGTAATTTAGAACCCTGGTGGCCATCAGGGAATTTGAATAGAGGCGATGGCCAAACTTGTCCAGGGTCCGCCCCTCCCTGCCTGGTGGAACCGCCGCAGAAACCCGTGAGGGCTGTGATTTTTTAAGAGCAGACTCCACCAGAAGAGACTGGTGTGAGAGCTGCGCCTTATCGAACCCTTTAGGGGGAATCGTCCTATATTTCGATTCCATTTTTGAAGGCACAGACGTGACTGTAAGAGGGTTTGACAAGTTATTCAGCCAGGTTTGCAGAAGGACACTGTTGAGAGGGAGTCTAGGCACCTCCCTAGGAAGAGTGGGGAGGTCCTGTTCCTCCAAAAATTCTTTGGAATACCGAGAGCCTACCATCAGGTCAATCCCCAGGGCTTGGGCCATGTCCTGAACGAAGGATGAAAATGAGGACGGCCTAACCTGGGGAGACGGGGTTCTCGACCGCCCCACCGAGGAGAGGGGGGAGGCCTCATGGGAATAATGAGGATCCCTAACCGATCCCGAATCCCAGGATCCCCTCTCGAGGGCCCTCGAGGGGGAAGGGGAAGTTATCCTCCTCGCAGAGCCCTTGGGTGAGGACCCAGGGGTTCGTGGGACACTCTCCCGTTTCCTCGGCGAGGCGGCCCGGGAAGATTTCCCATGAGGTGAGCGGAGGAGCCTCGGGTTGTCGAGGCGCAACTCCGACACCTGCAGCGCCTCGCCCCCGAACGACGAGGAGCGGTCGCGCCGAGGCGAGCCTCGGGGTCGCTTAGACTTCCTCGATCGACGCCCCGTCCGAGGTCGCGTCGAGGGCGAGGCGTGTCTGGAAGACCCGGAGGAAGAGGAGGAAAGACGGCGCACTCTGCGCAACTTTTCCTTGGGCCTTACACTCCGCTCAGGGGGTTCCCCCGAGGTCTAGGTCCGGGGCGGGGCCGAGGTGAACGGGGCCACCGTACCCGAGACCGAGGTCGCCGAGGTCGGGGCTCCCGAGGGAGCCGAGGCCGGGGCCTCCGAGACCGAAGGCGCCCCGGCCGAGGTCGAGGCCGCCGGAACCGCAGCACGCTGCAACACTTCCAGGGCTCCCGACAGCTCCGATGAGATGAGAGCTCGGAGGAGATCCTGGAAGGCCGGAATCCCCACGAAGGTGGGGAGTTCCGAGTCCGGGGCACACTCCCTGGAGGGCGACCTCGGTCTCGAGTATTCCCTCGGGGTGTGCGAAGTCGAGGTCCGATGCGGGGCCGACCCACCCGCCTTGGCCTGACTCGAGGATGGCTTCTTTGCTGAAGGGGATAGAACAGAGGACTTACCCGAAGCTTGCTTCACTGACGACGCCTTCGAGGAAGAGGGCCGAGGCGAGGCCGAGGCCCCCAAGGACGCCGAGGCCGAGGTCAAGGCCGGGGCCGAAGCCGAGGCCGACGTCGAGGCCTTAGGTGCGTCGACGGCGAACAATTCGGCCATTCTTGCCTTACGGCGACGGAGGGCCCTGTTTTGGAAGGTAGCACAGCGGTCACACGAGTCTGTCGGATGTTCGGGCCCAAGACAGACAATGCACCACCGGTGAGGGTCGGTGATGGAAAGCAACCTTTCACACCGGCTGCACTTTTTGAATCCCGTAACAGGACGGGACATCCACGAAGGAAAAGAAGAAGGCCGGGAACGTACCGACGTCCCGCGGCCACGGATTCCGGGAGTCCCCGGAGTCCGAGGAAAAACGAAAGACTTTTTTTTTTTTTTTTTTAAAAGAACCGAAAAGAAAAACAGCACCGCGAACTAATTCGAAGGGAAAACAAACTAAACGCGGCAGCTAGAAGGCAAAAACACTGGAGCTCAGATCCACAGGGCTTTCTTGCTCCGCGGAAAAATTTGAACTGAGGACCACGAGGTGGGATGCGCCCTCTAGTGGGCGAGAAGGCATGCACATGCGTGGTGCAGTGTGCAAACTTGAAACTTCAATCAAGTTTGCTTGAAAAGCTGTCCGCGCCGGGGCTCCGTAGATGACGTCACCCACATGTGAGAATATCATGCCTGCTTGTCCTGGGATAAAAAAATATTTTTGTTGCTTTACGTAGAATCAAGTAGTATTGTAACTGTATTGATTAAAATGTATCAATAGGAAATGGAAATAAGGCAATTTTGGGAGGGAATAAACCCCTTTCCTCAGGTCAGGACAGGATACCATAACAGCTGTATACTGTACTGTCTTGAAGAAAGATTTGGCCTCTGAAAGCTAATTGAAAAATGGATTAGTCCAATAAAATGGTATTTTCATATTTCTCATTATTTTATTTCTATTTGTTAATTTGTAAAGTGGTGACTTATATAGAAGTTTTTTTCAAATTTACATCTACTGTCTTTATATTTTGCACAGTATTAGGGGTCACTGTTTCTATGGTGTTGCATTGTATGCAGAGTCTGGTTTCTTGGTTCAGTTTAACTTTTGTCTACATATTTCTATTTTTAGTTTGTGATTATTCCATATTGGGCGAGGGTGTATGTGTTCTGTGTGTATGAAAAGGACATGGCTTTCTGTTAGCATCGACTACAGGATCAATTGACTGTGTAGGATCTGGTTTGTTTAGTTTTACAATGCGTGTGTTGGTGTTCTAGTGCTCACTGCAGTGTTTAAGATGCTGCCTTTTCCTAGATGCACCCTTATTGTGTGACTCATGGATTATTACTAAAAATATCTTTTTTTATATAGAGGATGGGGTTGTTAAGAAAATGATTAGCACTGGCTGTCATATATACTAGGTACACCACTGGATTTAATGACTCTATTCTAACTTTACTGTTGACGTAGGTGTTGTCCCCCCCAACACACAGGCACACATTATAAAGAATTAAATTAAAGTTGTATTATCATCAAGTAGCTTTCAAATGACATTATAAGCAAATAAAAATAAAATATTTTTAATACATTGCTAAATATTACCTGCATCTTTACCTATACTGTTTTGCCCTAGCTCTTACTTTGCACTATAGCAAAATAAAAAAGAATCAGATAAAGATCAATCACACAGGTGCCCTTCAAGGCTCAGTAACACTTCTCCATAAATTATGTGGAAGAGGTCTGGAAGTGGGGATAGCATCTATTTCATATCCTCAGTGAGACCTCAGGAAGGTACCTAGTGATCAAAACATTATTAGAGGTGTTGTACAGCCATTTCTTGTATGACTGGATGAGCTATATTTATCTTTTTTTTTTATGCAGAAATAAATGGTTAGACTGAACAGAATGACTTCATTAACGCATTTCCCTTTTTTAAACCTCTATACTATTTGAAAGAGGGTGAATATCTAATTATTCACTTCTACAATTGGATACTTCTTAAATTTAGTAAAAATATTCTGGCACAAGTGTCAAACCTTAAAAAAGGAAGTCATATCGAGCATTGGAAAATAATAATAATTAACTAATAAAAATAGTACACATTTAATTTTCCCCACTACCAAATTTCCCCGCCACCCGGCTACTTTTTCATGCCACCCGGCTGGGAAAAATTTCTGGGGAGAACACTGCAAAGGGTAGCACTTTGTACTCATAGTGGCGGTGCTGTATCTGAAATCGGAGGTAGCGACTTGAAGCCGGATGGATTGGAATGTGAGTATAGGCCTCTTTGAGGTCTAGGGAACATAGCCAGTCGTGTTGAGAGAGAAGAGGGTAAAGCGTGGCAAGGGAGAGCATTCTGAACTTTTCCTTGACTAAACACTTGTTGAGGTCCCGGAGATCGAGGATGGGACGGAGGTCTCCTGTCTTCTTGGGAACCAGGAAGTAGCGGGAGTAGAATCCCTGACCCCTTTGGTCTGAGGGTACCTCTTTGATGGCGTTGAGAAGAAGGAGGGAGTGGACCTCTCTCAGGAGGAGGGAGGATTGGGAGGAGCGGACAGCAGACTCTTTGGGAGGACTGTCTGGTGGAAGAGTCTGAAAGTTGAGAGAGTAGCCTTGGCGAATGATGTTGAGGACCCACTGGTCTGATGTGATGACCTCCCAACGGCTGAGGAAAAGCTGGAGGCGTCCTCCGATAGGCTGAGGAAGAGGCAATGATGGTGGGAGACTGGCTATGTCCTGGAGAAAAGAGTCAAAAGGGTTGAGATGGTTTTGACGGAGGAAGAGGCTTGGCAGGTTGGTGAGACTGGGAGCGAGCCTGAGATTGATGCTGGTGACGAGGTCGGCGAGGTTGCTGAGGCAGTGGGTTGAGAGGTCTGGCCGAGAACCTGCGCTGGTAGGAATACTGCTGTCTGTAAGGGCGAGCAGGCGGAGTCTTCTTTTTAGGTTTCACCAGAGTATCCCACCTGGTCTCGTGTGCCGAGAGTTTCTGGGTTGTTGAGTCCAGGGACTCCCCGAAGAGTTCATCACCAAGACAAGGTGCGTTAGCCAGGCGGTCTTGATGGTTAATGTCGAGGTCAGAAACCCTCAGCCAGGTCAGACGCCGCATGGCAACAGCCATGGCAGATGCTCGAGAGGTTAGCTCAAACGAGTCATAAATGGAGCGAACCATGAATTTCCGGAGTTGGAGCAGACTGGAAATTTGCTGTTGGAAGAGGGGGACCTTACGTTCAGGAATGTATTTCTGAAAGGAGGAGAGTTGTTGCACCAGATGCTTCATGTAGAAGGAGAAGTGAAAGGTGTAATTATTTGCCCTGTTGGCTAGCATCGCATTCTGGAAGAGGCGCTTGCCAAACTTATCCATAGTTTTTCCCTCTCTGCCAGGAGGGGTGGAGGCATAGACACTGGAGCCCTGAGTTTTCTTCAAGGTGGACTCTACCAGGAGAGATTCATGGGGCAATTGAGGCTTGTCAAACCCTGGGATTGGAATGACCCGGTACAAGCTATCCAGTTTGCGAGGGGCCCCGGAGACAGTGAGGGGGTTCTCCCAGTTTTTATAAAAAGTTTCCCGTAGGATGTCGTGGACGGGTAACTTTAGAAATTCCTTGGGAGGTTGCTCAAAGTCTAGGGCATCGAGAAAAGCCTGGGACTTTTTAGAGTCGGACTCAAAGGGAATGGAAAGAGCCGTCGACATCTCCCTGAGGAATTTGGTGAAAGAGGACTGTTCGGGTTTTGAACCGGTATCAGCCACCGAGGGTTCCTCGTCTGTTGACGAAGCGTCTTCCTCGGTACCGTGCGGGGATTCTTCCCATAAGTCCGGGTCCCTGATGTCGGGGTGCGCACGGCGGGACATCGGTGTGGAGGGCTCAGCATGGTGGGTCTTGGAGAGAGACTTGCCGGAGCATACTGAGGCGGTACCGGGAGAGGAAGACCGGTGTCGTTCCTGGTACTGGGGAGGATCGGTATCAGAGCGGGCCTGCACCGTAGGTTGGGAACGGTGTGGTTCAGCCGAAAGTACCGGCATGGAAGTGTTAAGCGTTACCGAGGGGGTTGACACCGATGGGATCATGCGAGGCTCGGACCGGTTCGGTACCGGAAGGTGTGGGGCCAACATCGCCGGCAACAGTTGCTGGAGTTGTTGCTGCAGCTGTTCTTGTAATTGGGCTTGGAGTATGGCCGCAATGCGGTCGTCCAGGGGAGGCACCGGTACCGCTTTTTTCTTTTTCGGTACCATAGGTGCCGCTCTACCCTCCGACGATGAGGAGGCCGATGACGAGGCACTCACCGATATCGGAGCGGAGCGTTTGCGGGGTCGGTGCGATGCCGGGAGGACCGGTGTCGCAGCTGTGGCAGGAAGGCGCTCAAGGGAAGTGGAAGGCTTCTTAGCCGGCTTACCTGGGGCCAGCGACCCCGAAGAAGGATCCGGTGGCGTCGAAGTAGTCGGTGCCGACTTTTGAGGTGCCATCGACGTCGCGGCAGGTTCCATGGCAGATCCGGTACCGAAGAGAATATTTTGCTGGATCTGCCTATTTTTCAATGTGCGCTTTTGAAGAGTCGCACAGCGGGTGCAGGTGTCAGCCCAATGCTCCGGACAAAAGCACTGCAGGCACCAATTGTGCGGGTCGGTGAGAGAGATCGGGCGTGCACACCGCTGGCATTTCTTAAAGCCCGGTTGAGGGGGCATGAAGGGAAACACGGCCTCCGCAAAATCGAAGCCGGAGGCCTGTATGGTGGCAACAGGCCCCGCCGGGGACGGCCTGAAAAAATAAAGGAAACACGACAAGTTGTTTTTTTTTTTTTTTTTAAATAGAAGTAAAGTATTCCGAAGGGAAAAAATAGAAGAAAAACGAAAAATTACGTGAGCGGGAAGGCAGAAACTGATTTTTCAACGGCCGTTGAAAACACATGCGTCTTCTTCGCTCCGCGGAAACGAAGAAACTGGGGACCACGCACTCCTCCGTCGGGCGGGAAGGCACTCGCGCATGCGCGGTGCGGCCAACTAGAACTTTTTAGTTAAATGTGTCCATACCCGGGCTCCGTCGGTGACGTCACCCATGCGTTAAGAATATGCTGCCTGCTTGTCCTGGGATAACATGCAGCGCTGCACATGAGGCCCAAATAAGAAGGACAGTTACCAACAGACAAAGGCTCAATCTGCAGGGACCCCAAGAGAGACAATGAGATACCCGTGTAAAATACAGGGCACTATCTTACTGCTGATCTCACTGTACCGTGAGTTGTCGTATGTCGACCCAGTCCGGAGACAAACCGAGACTGGGTGACCTAGCACAGGTCAGAGTCTCTCTGCTAACCCCAGAGTCCGATTAAACTAGCAGCTTCCTTCAAGGGAATACAGCAGGAACACAGACATATAAATCTGCCCAAGCTTGTCCCAAAGCTGGTAAAACACGTACAACTTGTCTGAACCGGAAAGGAGAGAAACCGCGGCAAACCCTGACTAAAGTCAGTTGTAAATAAACTACCGGAAAGCTGCAGCTCTTCCGCCATCGCTGGAGACCCAAGCACACGCCTGATTCTCGCTGACACGTGGTCGCTGCATCAACGCTCCTAGAAACATAGTCGGATTCAAGCCCTGCAAAATTTACCCTGCCGTGGCCTGCATAGAAAGAAAATCAGACTCGGGGAATAACCAGAAGAACGGTGCGGTGCTTCCCACAGCGCCGGAAAAAAAACAACATGTCCCATCTCATGCGTGCTGCTATAAACCGGCACCTGCACAATCAGCTGCACATGGCCGTGACAAACACCGACGAAAGAGAGCCTAGGAATAAACAGGACTACTACTGCTGCACTGAAACTCAATGAGGGGAACAAGTGCAAGCATGAAATCACACCGCTACTTCCGCTCTGTAACCAACAAGGAAACCAAGTGCGTGCATGCAAAGGGCGGGAAAGTCCCGGCTCCCTCAACGGATTTCTAATCATAAAACCTAGCCTCAATAAAATATCCATTCCTTAAACGTATGTTGACCGAACCCACAGTACTAAGATTCCCAAACAGAACCTGAAGTTCAAAACAGTAAAAAAAACACATACATACTCACAAGCATGTTGTTAGGGTCGGCTGAAGCCAGTTAGAGCTGGATGTGCAGCACTAACAGAGCAGAATGTAGCAATTGTGGTCTCCTTTTTTTTTTTTAACAGAGAGGGGAAAGAAGAAAAAAATTGAGACCCAGTCAGACCCTCTAGCAATGAAGGGAGGGTGAGGCAGGGACCTGGGGGAGCCTAGGTGTAATCCCTAAAGCCAGCACCGTTCAGCCGGACACCCCTGTCTCACTGAAGAGAAAATCTCAACAGGAGAAACAGAATGGCAGTCTCAATGAAGAGAAACCGCAACAGGAGAAAATAAAGTTCCAGTCACAGCCAGAATCCAGGAGCTATTCGAATAGCGACCATCACCTGCTGAGAGATAGAGCATACTGGACATACAGGAGGAGTGCAAGCCAATAGGACCACCTGTTAATCAGTTTCTCTATCTCCGCCTGCTGGTAGATGTGTGCTATCCCATTGGTCTCTGGATTCATCTGCTGCTGTTGCCAAGGAAAAAAGTGATTTCTGCAAACTCTGGATCGTGACTATGGATTGAACACATCGAGTATGGAATCCAGAAGGGACTTACCAGAACTAGGTTTCTTGCAAGCGACTTGCTAGCTCAGATACAAGACCCTAGCGTTCAGGACCACTAGACACATTGCACTAGAAAATAGTTTATATACAGTCATGCTAATTCTTATGTGTTCCAATAGCATTCGGTTTTCAGTTAGGCTCTCACTTAAGATGAAGTTGTTTTTTTTTTAAATGTATCCTCAATCAAAAGTTATCTGGCATGTTGGCAGTATCAGTTATATCACCAACTACTGTCCTTTCATGTTCCCTGCTTGACTTTGGAAAACAAGTAAATTCCAAAGGGCTGGATTTTGTAGTTGAACTACAGACCAGGAAATAACTGGGATTACAGTGTTCCCCCGGTCATTTGCGGTATTCTCCGACCGGGACTTGCTGTGCTAAAGTCGGGTTTCACCTATCAGGAGCTGCGTGTCAAAGTAGCTCCCGATTGTTGAAGCCTGACTTTAGTGCAGGAAGAGGTGGTCGGAGCATACTGCGAGTGATTTCCTTCATTCGCTGGCACTTCAGCTGCCCTATTCTGCCTCTCCGGGCAAAAAAAACCCAACTTATTTGCAGTTTTTCAATATTCGTGGGGGTTCCTGGAAGGGAACCCCCGCGAATATCGGGGGAGTACTGTACACACATCCCTACAATTTTTTTTTTAAGTTACTTTGGTTTTAAGCACTGCATGTTGTATAATTAGAGCATAACCAAATGTGATATTAATGTCCGATTTGTTTGTATAATTTATATTACCACCATTTCTACTTACCACACAGTCTGTAAGCTTTCCCCATTGTTCATAGTATTTTCTTAAACTTTCTTCTGTTGTTTCAAAGCTTAGACCACCAATAAACAATTTGCGAAACTGCTCCTTTTCCCGCTAAAGAAAAAAAATGCATTATTAATTTCATTAAGTAAATATCTGCCCCCCAAAACCACACTCCTACAAAATTCAACTTGTCTTGAAATGATGTCTGCTGGACATGTAGACTGTCACAGACAGTTGCTCTTTTCATGAGCTATAGGAATTATTGACATGGGTTTCATTGGATAAAAGTTCAGGATATATATTAAACAATATGTGCGACTTCAGACTAAAAAAAAATAAATAAATAAATAAAGACCCAACTCCTTCCCACTTGTCCAAGACACTAAGCAGCAGCAATCAGTACAGGACAATGCATTTAAGACAAAAAAAAAATCAGTTTACTCTCATTCTTTAGGTCTTTTAGCCACAGATTTAGTGTTTTCTCATTCGGTCCCATTCATTCTCCTACTACTTTTGGCTCCGCCCCTACTTTGATGTGTAAGTAAGGAAAAATTTATCTGGCTACTATTTTGTGCTCTGAAGAACTGGTTAAATTTTGATTTTAAATTATTATTATTTTTTTTTTCATTTGTAGTTGCTGAAGGCTTGATTCTGTCCCATTCATTCTCCTACTACTTTTGGCTCCACCCCTACTGTGACGTGTAAGTGAAGGAAAATTAATCTGGCTACTTATTCCAGCTGATCAGCTGCGTATGCGATGCGCCAAAGGAACAGGTACTGCTCCATTAAACGAGCTCCTTCAAAATGCAAGTTGTCGCATGGGAGTCGCTCGGGTTGTAACTTATTTGGATCCCTGACAAGGTATCTCATATCTTTCTTTTACATTTTACTCTCGTCACTAATGGCTCTACCTAGTGTCTGTAATGTCTCTTCAATCTCAGTAATAGTTGGGAATTGTCCTTCTCAGATACCTTTTTCTTCTAGGCTTCGTTGTCTTACGTGTTGTCCTATTTCTATTACTGGCAATTCTCTAGCAAGGTATTCTTCCAATCTTTTACATTACATTACATTAGTGATTTCTATTCCGCCTGTGCCTTGCGGTTCTAGGCGGATTACAAATTATAAGAGATCTGGACATTACCGAGAGAATTGCAAAACAAAGATTATCCAGAGAAATTACATAACAGATTATCTAGAGAAATTACTTAATAGAATAGAGATATTGCATAACCGTGATTCATGTACTTTACATGGTGTGGTAGAGGATTCAATTATAAGAATTACATTCAATTATAAGAATTACATTTAAGAGAATCAGGTGATAACAGGATATAGTGGAGAATATCAGTATATGCGGGTTACAGACGAGAAGTTACCTAACAATGACTTAAGAAGTTTGTTGGATAGTGAGGTAAATGCTTATTTAGGAATCTGAGTATTTTTGGAGGGAAAGGTTCTAGGAGTTGACTAATGTGATATTCAGGAGAGGGAGAGCTTGTGCGAAAGGGGAGGAGACTAGTTAGTAAGGACGTGTTTTTTGAATAGAAATGTTTTGATTTCTTTTCGAAACACTTTGATGTCTGTTGTGTTGATCATTAGTTTGGTGATAGTGGGGTCAATTTTCGCTGCCTGTGTCGCTAGAAGGCTGTCGTATAGTTTCTTACGTCGGGTACCATTATGAGGGGGGAAGGTGAATAGGTTTTGAGTTCTCCTTGATCTGGATGAGTGGTAGCGGTATAGGCGGTTGTTTAGGTAACAGGGGGCAGTTCCATGGGTTACTTTA
The DNA here is from genome assembly GCF_902459505.1 of Geotrypetes seraphini. Lineage (NCBI taxonomy): Eukaryota > Metazoa > Chordata > Amphibia > Gymnophiona > Dermophiidae > Geotrypetes > Geotrypetes seraphini. The sequence continues at coordinate 391,554,684 of NC_047085.1, read as the reverse complement.
AATAGAAGACAATAGAACTTGAATTGAGTTCTTGCTTTTATCGGAAGCCAGTGAGAGTCTACATAGGCAGGGGTGATGTGGTCATATTTGCTGAGACAGTAGATGAGTCTGATGGCTGTATTCTGAACGGTCTGTAGTTGTTTTATCATGTAGTTTGGGCATGGTAGGTAGAGGCTGTTGCAGTAATCCAAGGTACTGAGTGTGAGGGATTGTACAATGATCTTGTAGTGTTCTTTGGTAAAGAACTTTCTTATTTTTCTTAGGTTTCGCATGGTGAAGAATGCCTTCTGTATGACTTTGTGTATCTGTGTCTGCATAGTGCAGTGTCTGTCTAATTGTATTCCTAGAATTTTGAGAGTGCTCTGTATAGGATATTTGATTGCGTTTACTTCCAGTTCTGTTAGTGATGGTTTTTGTTCCTTCTCTAGTGGTAGGAATTTGGTTTTCTCTGCATTCAGTTTCAGCTTATGGTTCGTCATCCATTTTTCTATAGTTTCCAATGTTGTTTTCAGGCGTCCCTTGGAGATGGGGTCTTGGATGTCAAATGGGAGAATGATGGTTATGTCATCTGCGTAACTGAAGGAAGTTATATTTAGGGCGTCTAGGGCAGTGCCTAAGGAAGCTATGAAGAGGTTGAATAGTATGGGCGATAGTGGGGATCCTTGTGGTACTCCGCAGGGGTTTGTCCAGGGGTCGGATTAAAGATCTTTTGACTTAACTCTATATGTTCTTGTTTGAAGGAATCCTTGGAACCAGTTGTGAACTTTACCAGTTATACCTATGGCATCTAGTATCTGGAGAAGTATTGGATGATCTACTAAGTCGAATGCTGCTGAAAGGTCGAGTTGGATGATTAGTAACTTGTTTCCTTTGCTGAGGTGCTGTCTGGCTGTATCTAGTAAAGATACCAGTAATGTTTCTGTGCTGTGATTAGCTCTGAAACCAGATTGAGTTGGATGCAGAATGTGGTGGTCTTCTAGGTAGTTGGATAGATATTGTGCTACTAGACCCTCTATGAGTTTGATGTATAGTGGGATAGAAGCGATTGGTCTATAGTTTGTTGGGTTGTCTATTGGGCCTTTGGGGTCTTTTAGTATGGGAGTGATTATGATTTCGCCAAGTTCCGGAGGGAACTGACCTTCCCTAAGAGTGGTTTGCAACCATAGCGTGAGACAAGCTATGAATTTGGTGGATGCTGTAGCTAGTAGGTAAGGAGGACAGTTGTTCAAATCACAGGAGGATTTGCTGTATTTTTTTGTACAGCCGGTCCAGGTCTGACCATTGTGTCGTTGGGAAGTTGGTCCAGGTCCTATCTGCTGAGATGGCATCGTCATTTGTGGGTTTTATTAGTATCTCTTCTATGATATTTTGAGAATTGTTGAATGTGGCTCTGATTGTGATGATTTTATTTTTGAAGTGTTCTGATAGTTGTGAGGCTGTTGGAGTCTGGGTTCCTTGGGTGGCGAGGAAGGGTTTGGTATCCGTGAGGTTTTTTACAATGCTGAAAAGTTTTTTGGTGTCTGGTTTTTCAGTGCCAATGAGTTTGGAGTAGTAGTCTTTTCGTTTTTCCTTCAGTTTGATTTTGTATTGTTTTATTTGGGATCTCCATTCTGTTTTAATGTGGTCTTGTTTCTGTTTTTCCCATATCCTTTCTAGATGTCTGCAATTCCTCTTTAGGTGTAGGAGTTCGGCGTCAAACCATTTGTCTGATGGTCTGCATATTTTGTTTTTAGTGGTGCTAGTTTGTTTGGGTGCTGGTTGTGCTTGGAATAGGTTTGATGTTATTATGCACCCAGTTGATGGTGAAGGTGTACTTGTAGTGGTCGGACCATAAGGTTGGATTCCAAGAGCCGTTGGTGATGTGGATGTTTTGTGTGTTGAGGTTGGGAGATGTGTAAGCGGCAATGTCAAGTTGATGGCCCTTTTCATGTGTGGGTTCAGGATTGAGTATCTGGTAAGATAGGGTGTTGAGGAATGAAAGAATGTCTGCTACTTGTTTGGAGGTGTGGTCTTCTAGGTGGAGATTGATGTCTCCTAGGATCAGGTTGTGTGGGGAAGATAGGGAGTTCTGGAAGATAAATTCTTCTAGTTCTTGTTTAGAGGTGTTCCATTTTCCTGGTGTGACATAGCATAGAAGGCAGTTCAGGGTTCCTGTGAGAGAACTGTCAGAGAGTTGGCAGGCAAGAAGGTCTAGGTGCGGGGTGGAGTGCTTGGTTAGGACTTTAATGTTGAGGTTGTTTTTTACAATGATTGCTAGACCTCCACCTCTTCTGTTTTCTCTGCAAACTAGCTCTAGTTTGTATCCGTTTGGGCAGAATTCAGTAATGCGAGGATCTGAGTCGGAAGTGAGCCAGGTTTCGGCTAGGAAGAGGCAGCCTAAATTATCTTTGATCAGCCAGTCTTTGATTAGTTCTGTCTTTGGGCTTATGGATCGTATATTCAAATATGCGCATGCAATTGATGTGAGTTTAGTGGGAGTTTGCATAGTGTGAGTATTGATAAGTGTTCTGGATGGTGATTGAGGTTTTTTGAGAGCTGGCCTTAGTTTTTGGTGGTGGTCTTTTTCTCCAGGTTGCTGGAATGTTTTCGTGATTGGATGTTGGACAAGGTATCAGGGTTCTGGGGGTTTGCAGTTTCCTAATGGGTTGAAGCAATCTGTGTGTTGTTGTGAGGATGGGTATAGAATGAGTGTGGTATCCATCTATTTTCCATTTATCTATGAGAAGGGAGAGCAGTAGTAGGACTAGGCATAATTTGGTTGTGAGAGTTGCCATGCCTTTTTTTTTTTGCGTGGATAAGGGGGTGTTAGTTCTGGAGTTCTTTGCTCTGTTGGTGTTACCTGTCTTTTTGAATGGCCTTTGTCTGTAAGTGGGGTTCGTGTGTGAGTTTTGATTGGAAGTGTGAGTGGGTATTGAGACTTGTTCTTGGTGCTAATATATGTTTAGGCAAGTTAGGGCAAGCTGTCTATCAGCACGTTGTCAACCATTAAGTATGAGTCTACAGTTAGATAAAACAAGGTAAATGGAGCAGTTAAATAAAACAAGGTAAACCAACTGTTAAGTGAAACCAGCAGTTGGACTTGAGACTTGTTCTTGGTGCTAATATATGTTTAAACTGGTTATGGCAAGAAGTCTATCATTACGTTGTTTATCAACCATTAATTATAAGTCAACAGTACAAATAAGACTAGGTAGACCATCAGTTAGATATCGCAATCTATATCAATGTATACCGGCCTTCCTGCTGGCTTACGGTGCAAGAGGGCGGTGCGCTGTTGGAGGACTCAAAGTTAAGGAGACCCCCGCTGGTTTCGGGGGGGGGGGGGGGCAGACCGCATCGCGCTCCCCCGCAGGATCGGGCTCCTCTTTCCTTTTTTCCTGCCTACCTGCAGGCTCTCTGTGCAGGCGAGGCAGTGTGTCGTGGGGCTAGATCAAAGTAGACCCCGCTGGTTTCGGGGGAGGGGCGGACTGCCTCGCGCTCCCCCGCAGGATCGGGCTCCTCTCTTTTCTTTTCCTGTCTTCCTACTGGCTCAAGGAGCAGGCAAGGCAGCGTGCCTTTGTAGAGCTGAATTCAAAAGGAGACCCCGCTGGTTTCGGGGGAGGGGCGGACCACCTCACGCTCCCCCGCAGGATCGGGCTCCTCTTTCCTTTTTTCCTGCCTACCTGCAGGCTCTCTGTGCAGGCGAGGCAGTGTGTCGTGGGGCTGGATCAAAGTAGACCCCACTGGTTTCGGGGGGGGGGGGGGCGGACTGCCTCGCGCTCCCCCGCAGGATCGGGCTCCTCTCTTTTCTTTTCCTGCCTTCCTACTGGCTCAAGGAGCAGGCAAGGCAGCGTGCCGTTGTAGAGCTGAATTTTACCATCTAGTACTGCTACTACTCATTCATCTTTTCGTTTCTATTTCTAAATTGTCGAGCAATTTGTTCTAACACTGCTTTAATTCATGATATATTAGAAGCCAACTCATAGTCAATATTTCTGGTGACCGAGATTTTGCTTCATGAAGGTGAAGAGATTGTTAACGCAATGTTTAAGTAATAATTACTCTGCTTTGCATTCTCCAAGGCCTCTGGGTAAACGAGGAAGAGGATTTGCCATATTTTTCCCATCACATGTAGCTGTGGTACAGCTCTGGAACCACACAGGAGAAACTGCCTTCACACCAGTGAACAGCAAATGCAACAACAAAAGGTGACCAATTGGTGTTCAGTCTCTTTTATTATGATGGACTCGACACGATCGTGTTTCAGCCCACAAGGGCCTGCCTCAAGAATCTTGTACTGAATCAATACGAGCAATTTCCATGAACCTCTGAACACATATTATACTGCAACTTTGTTGAACGGCATCCAATCCTGAGCCACCAAGATCACCAAGCCTGAGAAACAAGCAATCTGATGCAACACCCTGCCTATCATCGGCCAGGGAGGAAACACATACAGAAGTTTTTGTTTAGGCCATTAAGAACTAACACATACCGGATAATCTACACCCCAGAGTACTTCGGGAATTCAGAGATGTCCTGGCAGAACTGTTAGCTGAGCTTTTCAATCTTTCCCTAAGCAAGGGAAAAGTCCCCTTGGACTGGAAAACTGCTAACATTATTCCGCTCCACAAAAAGGGATGCAGGTCAGAGGCTGAAAATTACAGACCAGTGAGTTTCGCATCAATAGTGTGCAAACTCATGAAAACATTGATAAAAAACAGATTGGACGTGATTCTGGATGACAAAAGATTAAGAGATCCACACCAGCATGGCTTTACGAAGGGAAGGTCTTGTCAATCCAATCTAATAAGCTTCTTTGACTGGGTAACAAAAAAACTGGATGGGGGAGAGTCCCTGGACATGTGTATTTGGACTTCAGTAAGGCTTTTGATAGTGTCCCACACCGTAGGTTATTGAACAAGATGAACGCAATGGGCCTAGGAGAAACACTAACTACATGGGTAGAAGACAGGCTTAGCTGCAGTCTTCAAAGGGTGATGGTAAACGGTATTCCCTCAAAAACATCGGAAGTGACCAGTGGAGTACCACAGGGCTCGGTCTTGGGCCCGATACTATTTAATATCTTTGTAAGGGATCTGCCTCTGGGACTTCGTGGCAAAATTACATCATTTGCTGATGAAGCTAAACCAGGGGTGCCCAACACGTCGATCGCGATCGACCAATAGCTCAGGAAGGCAACTCGAGTCGATCGCACTCGTGTTGCCGTCCTGATCTACGGGCCGATCAGCCTTCCTCTCCAGTGTTCTCCCTAGGGCCTTTTAGCTGGGCGGTCCGCCCAGCTGTCATCTGCCGCTGCTGAACATTAAACCCCCCCAAAAAAAAACCGGCTTGGAGATTTCAGCCCCTAGCGAACTTATGCTCCGGGCTCTAACGTGTGCGTGCCGGCTTCTCTTCTCTTCCCTCCGAAACCTGAAGTTATGTCAGGGGAGGGGGGGGGAGAGAAGGTAAGCCAGCACGCACATGTTGAGAGCCCTGAAGCAAGCGTTTGCTACGGGCTAATGCGGGAGACAGGTTAGTGAAGCATTTGTTCTTGTTCCTGCCGGGTCCTGCCTACTTTCTGTTTCCGCGAAGGCAGGACCCGGCAGCATTTCCCCCAATAGGTTGATCACGATCTTGGGCTGATCAGCCTTCCTCTTCCCGACGGCAGAATTGACGTCGGGGAGAGGAATGCTGGTTGGCCGAAGCAGGGAGAGCTTGGGGCCTGTTATTGGTGGTGTTTGGGTCCTGGTTCCCGATGGTAATGGTAGTGGCAGTGGCTTGGGGGAGGGCAGGGAGAAAGAAAGAAAAAGGGCAGGCAAGGATACAGAAGGAAAGAAGAGAAACAGAAAAAAATGAAAGGGAGGCAGAGAGAAAGAAAGGGCAGGGAAGAGGAAGGAAAAGTTGGGGGGAAGGAATGAGATCTGGAGGAGAAGAAGCATACAGGCTAAAAGAAGGGAAGAAAGATTGTATGCACAGTCAGAAGAAGAAAGTGCAACCAGAGACTCATGAAATCACCAGACAAGGTAGGGAAAATGATTTTATTTTAAATTTAGTGATCAAAATGTGTCTGAATTTATATCTGCTGTCTATATTTTACACTAAGGTCCCCTTTTACTAAACCGCAATAGAGGTTTTTAGCGCAGGGAGCCTATGAGTGTCGAGAGCAGCGCTGGGCATTCAGCGCAGCTCCCTGCACTAAAAACTGCTATCGTGGTTTAGTAAAAAGGGAGGGGGTATATTTGTCTATTTTTGTATGGTTGTTACTGAGGTGATAGTGCTTAGAGTCATCTGCTTTAACCTCTTTGAAAAACCCTGGAATAGGAATGATGATTAACATTTTCTATGCATACAGTGTGCTTTGTGTTTTTTTTAAATTTTATTGTTGGTAGATCATTTTGACTTGGTCATTTAAAAAGTAGCTCGCAAGCCTAAAAAGTGTGGGCACCCCTGCGCTAAACTATGCAACGTTGTGGGCAGCACAGCAGAACCTGCTTTTACTGAACAATGGTACAGTACTTGGCAACTGAATTTTAATGCCAAAAAATGTAAGGTGATGCACCTTGGTAGCGGAAATCCATGCAGAACATACACCCTGAATGGTGAAAACCTATCAAGAACTGTAGCAGAACGGGACTTGGGAGTGATCATCTGGGAAGATATGAAAGCTGCCAATCAGGTGAAGAAAGCTTCAGCAAAGGCTAGACAAATGCTGGGTTAAGAACATAAGAAGTGCCTCCGCCGGGTCAGACCATAGGTCCATCATGCCCAGCAGTCCGCTCCCGCGGCGGCCCAAACAGGTCACCTGTCTGAATCACCAGAAGGGGCCCCCTTGCCACCCTGGTTTCCCATTGAAGTCCTATCTTCCCATCGAAGTCCTAACCCTCCGGTTTTGCACATGCACGACCTGGTCGGGTTTCTATACTTATTTCCTGGATACTTCTCTCAGTATCCCACGATCCCTTTGTCCCTCAGGAATCCGTCCAATCCCTGTTTGAATCCCTGTACCGTACTCTGCCCGACCACTTCCTCCGGCAGCGCATTCCAAGTGTCCACGACCCTCTGGGTGAAAAAAAACTTCCTTGCATTTGTTTTGAACCTATCTCCCTTCAGTTTCTCCGAGTGCCCCCTTATACCTGTTGTCCCCTTCAGTCTGAAGAATCTGTCCCTATCAGATTGGTTGCATCAGAAGGAGCTTTATCAGCCGAAAGCCTGAAGTTATACTACCGTTATACAGATCCATGGTGAGACCTCACCTGGAGTACTGTGTTCAGTTTTGGAGGCCACATTATCTAAACGACGTGAAGAAAATGGAGTCGATTCAGCGAATGGCCACTAGGATGGCCTTAGGACTTAAAGATCTCCCATATGAAGAACATCTGAGCAGGCTGCGCTTATATTCTCTCAAAGAGCGCAGAGAAAGGGGAGACATGATAGAAACATTCAAATACATCACGGGCCACATTGAGGTGGAGGAAGAAATCTTTTTTTTTCTTTCGGGTCCCACGGCGACAAGAGGGCATCCATTAAAGCTCAGAGGGGGAAGATTTCATGGGGACACCAGGAAAAAATTATTCACTGAAAGGGTAATTGATCAATGGAATGGTCTTCCACATCAGGTAGTCGAGGCCAGTAATACACTTGACTTCAAGAGACGATGGAACAGACAGGTGGGGTCGCTCCAGAGGAATGCTTAATAGATGGATTCTCGAGGGAGGGAGGGTTCTTGAGTGGGCAGACTTGTTGGGCCGTCGGCCCTTTTCTGCCGTCATACTCTATATTTCTATCCACCTCTTCTGAATTCCGATCCCTGCTTCTGCTGAAGAACCGAGAAACTTTGGCATTGTGAGTAGAGGTCATGAGATCCATCTCCGGGAGACCCCATTTATGCACAATGAGCTGGAACAGTTCCAACTCTCCGGGATCCAGCAGATTCTTGCTGAGAAAGTCCGCCTGAACATTGTCCTTCCTGCAATGAGCCGCCGACAGAAGAGGAAGATAAGCTTCCACCCAAAGACACACCCACACTTCCTGCACCAGTTGTTTTCTCTTCGTTCTCCCCTGTTGATATACGCGACCGCCGTGACACTGTCTGAAAGAACCCTGGTTGGTCTGCCCTGAATCAGCGGTTGAAACTTCAACAGAGCCAGCCTGATCGCCCTAAGCCCCAGAAGATTGATAGACCATTGAGCTTTCTCCACAGTTCATATGCCCTGTACCGAGGACTGGAGGCACTGAGTCCCCTCCACCTCTTCATCCGTAGTGACCACCAGCCAGTTTCGTGTCGCTAGTGGCATACCCTTGAAGAGGTGCCCTCCATCTAACGACCAATTCATACTGTGAGAGGCTTAAGAACTCCACCGGAAAAGAAGAAAACGCTGCAGCAGCCTCATACGAAAGTGAGCCCAAGGTACTACCTCCAGAGTCGCCACCATGGCCCTAGCACCTGAACATAATCCCAAACTCTTGACTGGGTAACCCGCAGCAGTAGGCAAACCTGAGACTAACTTCTCACCCCTGTCCTGGGGCAGAAACACCTTTCCCTGGGCCATATCGAAGACTCCCAGATGCTCCAACGACTGCCAGGGGATCAATGAAGCTTTTCAGAAAATTGATGACCCAGCCAAGATTGAAACAGGGAAATCACCCTCTGTTTAATACATAAACTCTGCTGACGGGAAGAAGCCCGAATCAGCCAATCGTCCAAGTAGGGGTGAACAAATGCCCTCAAGAAGGAACACCACCACCACCTCCGAAAACGTGCGCTGTGCCGTGGGTAAGACAAAGGGCATTACCCAAAACTGACAATGCTGCCCGAGAATCGCGAACTGCAGATAGCAGTAGTGTGGTGGTCAGATGGGAATGTGTAGATAAGCTTCCTTGAGGTCAAGTGCTGTAAGGAATTCCCCCAGCTGAACCACCGCACTGACAGACCTCACTGTTTAAATACGGAAGATCCAGAGCCGGCCTGACGGACCCCCGTTTCTTGGGGACCACGAAGTAAAGCACAGTTACTTACCGTAACAGTTGTTATTCAGGGACAGCAGGCAGATATTCTCAATATATGGGTGACGTCACCGACAGAGCCCCACTGCGGACAGCCTCTAAAATGAACTTGCTTGAAGATCTTTGTGCTTTCGAGTGCTGCACCGCGCATGTGCGCGTGCCTTTCCGCCCGAACTAGGGGGCGCGTTTCCTGTGAGGATCCTCAGTTCAGATACCTAGCTAAGAAGCCAACCAGGGGAGGTGGGAGGGTTGTGAGAATATCTGCCTGCTGTCCCTGGATAAAGCAATGTTACTTACCGTAACAGTTGTTATCCAGGGACAGCAGTCATCTATTATCACTAGTGGGTGATGTCATCCGACAGAGCCCCGATACGGACATCTTGCAAGCATGTCTTGCTTGAAGAAACTCAGAAGTTTCGAGATGCCCGCACCGCGCATGCGCCAGTGCCTTCCTGCCCGATGCTCCGGGCGTGTCTCCTCAGTTCAGGTAGCTAGCAGAGAAGCCAACCCAGGGGAGGTGGGTGGGACGTGAGAATAGCTGCCTGCTGTCCCTGGATAACAACTGTTACGGTAAGTAACATTGCTTTATCCCAGGACAAGCAGGCAGGTATTCTCACTAGTGGGTGACCTCCAAGCTAACCTCAATGGGATGGAGGGAGAGTTGGCAACTTAGGAGAACAAATTTTGTAACAGTTTGGCCAAACTGCCAATCCCGTCTGGAGAAAGTATCCAGACAATAATGAGAGGTGAACGTATGAACCGAGGACCAAGTGGCAGCCCTACAAATCTTCTCAATCGGTGTCGATCTGAGGAAGGCTACAGAGGCTGCCATTGCTCTGACCTTATGGGCTGTGACCTTACAGGGAAGGGGTAATCCAGCCTGGGCATAGCAGAAAGAGATACAAGCCGCCATCCAGTTGGAAATGGTGCGCTTCGATACAGGTCGTCCCAACTTGTTTGGATCAAAGGAGACGAAAAGTTGAGGAGCAGTTCTGTGTGGTTTGGTGCGATCCAAGTAGAAAGCCAAAGCACGTTTACAGTCCAGAGTGTGAAGAGCTGATTCTATAGGATGAGAATGAGGCTTTGGAAAGAACACTGGAAGCACAATGGATTGGTTGAGGTGAAATTCAGAGACCACTTTAGGCAGGAATTTCGGGTGAGTGCGGAGGACCACCTTGTCATGATGGAATACTGTGAAAGGTGGGTCTGCCACCAAGGCCTGAAGCTCACTGACCCTGCGAGCAGATGTGAGGGCCACCAGAAAAACCACTTTCCAAGTGAGAAACTTTACTGGAGCCTTGCTCAGAGGCTCAAAAGGAGGTTTCATAAGCTGAGAAAGGACAACATTTAGATCCCAAACCACCGGAGGCGGTTTGAGAGGAGGATTGACATGAAAAAGTCCTTTCATAAATCTGGAAACCACAGGATGAGAAGAGAGAGGTTTCCCTTGTAGAGACTGATGGAAAGCCACAATAGCACTCAGGTGGACTCGTATAGATGTCGACTTGAGACCAGACTGAGACAGATGTAAAAGATAGTCCAAAACAGAGGATAGGGAGGCTCGCTGAGGCTCCTTAGAATTGGAAATACACCATGAAGAAAATCTAGTCCATTTTTGGGAGTAGCATTGGCGAGTAGCAGGCTTCCTGGAAGCCTCAAAGACATCCCTCACCGCCTGGGAAAACTGGTGCGGAGTTACGTTGAGAGGACCCAAGCTGTCAGGTGGAGAGACTGCAGGTTGGGATGAAGCAGAGACCCCTGCTGCTGAGTAAGCAGTGAAGGAAACACTGGAAGTAGGTACGGTTCCCTGCTGCTGAGTTGAAGTAGAAGGGAGAACCAAGGATGCCTGGGCCACCGAGGAGCTATCAGAATCATGGTGGCATGGTCGGACTTCAGCTTGACCAGAGTCTTTTGAATGAGAGGGAATGGCGGAAACGCATACAGAAAGCGATTCCCCCAATCCAGGAGAAAAGCATCTGCCTCGAGGCGATGAGGAGCGTAGATCCTGGAGCAAAACTGAGGCAGCTTGAAATTGTGGTGAGCCGCAAAGAGGTCTATCTGAGGCGTTCCCCACTGAAAAAGAGCTGATGAAGGGGCTTGGAGTGGAGTGTCTATTCATGAGGCTGGAGAAGTCGACTCAGTTTGTCCGCCAAGACATTGTCCTTCCCCTGAATGTAGACAGCTTTGAGGAAGGTGTTGTGGCGAACCGCCCAATCCCAGACTCTGAGAGCTTCCTGGCAGAGGGAGGCCGAGCCCTTGCCCCCCTGCTTGTTGACATAATACATGGCAACCTGATTGTCCATGCGAATGAGGACCACCATGTCGTGAAGCAGATGTTGAAAAGCTTGAAGAGCATTGAAGATGGCTCTGAGCTCCAGAAGATTGATTTGATGGAGTCGGTCCGCACAGGTCCAGAATCCCTGAGTGCGAAGCCCATCCAGATGAGCCCCCCAGGCATAGGTCGAGGAATCGGTTGTGAGAACCTTCTGATGAGGAGGAGTGTGAAACAGCAAACCTCTGGATAGATTCGAAGAGGTCATCCACCAAAGTAGAGACTGCCGAAGAGCAGGAGTGACTATGATGTGTCGAGTCAACGGGTCTGACACTTGAGTCCATTGAGAAGCTAGGGTCCACTGAGGAATTCTGAGATGGAGCCTGGCAAAGGGCGTCACATGAACTGTAGAGGCCATGTGGCCCAGGAGGACCATCATGTGTCTCGCTGAGATGGACTGGCGAGAAGATACAGACTGGCAGAGACGAAGAAGAGCATCCATGCGCTGAGGAAGAAGGAATGCTCAAAGCTGGATGGTGTCCAGTACCGCTCCGATGAAGGGAAGGGACTGGGTAGGCTGCAGATGAGATTTGGGAAAATTGATCTCGAAGCCCAGGCTCTGCAGGAAGCAGATCGTGGTCAAGGTCGCCGAAATGACCATTGGAGCTGACGGGGCCTTGATGAGCCAGTCGTCGAGGTATGGAAATACCTGAAGACCCCTGTTCCGGAGTGCAGCGGCCACCACCACCAGACACTTCGTGAAGACTCTGGGAGACGAGGACAGGCCGAATGGAAGCACTCGATACTACAGATGTAGATGTCCCACCCGAAATCTGAGGAACTTGCGGGAGGCCGGATGAATGGGAATGTGAGTGTAGGCCTCCTTGAGATCCAGAGAGCATAACCAGTCGTTCTGCTCGAGGAGAGGGTAGAGAGAAGCAAGTGTCAGCATGCAAAACCTCTCCTTGACTAGGAATTTGTTGAGGGCCTTGAGGTCCAAAATGGGTTGCAGTTCGCCCGTCTTCTTCGGAACAAGAAAGTACCGGGAGTAAAACCCCTGGTTCAGTTGGTCCGTCGGGACCGGCTCCATGCCACGAAGCCGGAGCAAAGCCTGAGCTTCCTGGAGAAGAAGGGCTGTCTGAGTCAAGTTGGAAGGATACTCTCTTGGAGGATGGTCCGGAGGGACCCGATGGAAATGAAGAGAGTATCCATCCTTGATGATAGTAAGGACCCAGAGGTCGGTTGTTATGGCCTCCCAGCGATGATAAAAATGATGGAGGCGCCCTCCGATGGGAAAAACAGGGGGAGGCAGAACGAGGTTGGTTATGCCCTCGACGAGACAGTCAAAAAGGCTGAGTTGTCTTAGGGACAGCAGGCGACTGAGACTTAGGCTGACCTTTCTGGGGAGGCTGACGTTTCGCCGGTTGCCTCGCAGGAGGAGTTTGCCTCGGCTGATAACGCCTCTGATAAATTAACGGCGGACGAGAAGGTCGAGACTGCTGAGGCTTAGGCTTCGGCCGTAGGATAGATTGGAAGGACTTTTCGTGGTCAGACAACTTCTTCGTGACAGTCTCGATGGATTCGTCAAAAAGATCCGCCCCAGCACACGGGACGTTCGCCAGGAGGTCCTGAAGATTCGTGTCCATATCAATGGTCCGCAACCAGGCCAACCGGCGCATCGCCACCGAGCAGGCCGCCGCTCGGGCGGAGAGCTCGAATGCATCATAGGCAGATTGCATTAACTGAAGCCGAAGTTGGGACAGCGAAGCAACCACTTCTTCAAACTCAAACCTAGCCTGGGATTCGATGTATGGTGTGAACTTCCGAAGCACAGGCAGAAAAAATTCCAAGTAGGCTGCAAAGTGGAAATTGTAATTCAGGACTCGAGACGCCATCATCGAATTCTGATAGATGCGTCGACCAAACTTATCCATGGTTCTGCCCTCGCGGCCCAGAGGCACTGAAGCATAGACCTGGCCAGGATAAGACCGCTTGAGCGAGGATTCGACCAGGAGGGACTGGTGAGAAAGCTGAGGACCCTCGAAGCCTTTATGATGCACCGTGCGGTATCGCGCATCCAATTTGCCAAGGACCGCAGGGATAGAGTAAGGAGACTCGAAGCATCGCATGAAGGTCTGGTCGAGGAGCTTGTGCAGGGGAAGCCCGCAAGGACTCTGCTGGAGGACGAGGCAAGTGCATGGTATCGAGGTACTCCTTGGAATATCGAGACCCAGCATCGAGAGTAATGTCCATGTCATCCGCCATCTACCTGAGGAACGATGAAAAGGACAGTTGGTCCGCCGTCGCCGGTCTGCGAGACGGACTAGAGGAAGAAGAGGCTTCAGGCTCCAGAGAGGCCTGCGAGCAACAGGACGAGTAGAAAACCTCGGCGTCCTCGAACTCCGGGCCCGGAGGAGGAGACCCAGTCGAAGCCGCATACCCCAACCGAGGCAATTTCTTCTGAGGCGAGACGGTCGAGTGTCGAGAGGAATGCTTCGAAGAATGTCTGGATCGATGCCCCTCCCGATGCCTGGAAGGGGATCGAGCCCGTCTGTGAGAAACTGGGTCAGACGCCTCCAAGGAGCAGATTGGACTCGATGCCGTCGATCGTAGAGGCGGCAGAGTCGGCGCCTCCTCCGACGACGCCCAGGTTTGATAGGGGGTTCGGAAAAACTCGTCCTGCTTCCTGCTATGCCCAGGACTGGGTGGCCGCCATACTGAGTCATGGGGCGGAGTAATCGGTTCCAAGGGAGGCAGGTCACTAAACAAAGCTTTCCTCGAGGGGATGGGCTCCAAGGGAGGCATATCACTAAGGGAGACCCTCCTCGAGGGAATCGGTTTCAAAGGAGGTACAGCGCTAACGGAGGACCTCCTCGAGGACCCGGACACCGCTCGCCGCTCTTCCTCGCCGAGCAACGAGGTCGTGCGGCGAGGAGGAGGGGGCGGTCCGCCCCTCGAAGCTGAAGCTGGAAGGTCACCCTGGATGGTGGCAATCAGCCGAGGCCCCATGGTCTGCATGAGCTCCACGAACTGAGCCTCCAGGATGGACCGCAACGAAGCCGATATGGAGGGATCCACACCAAAAGGGGGCCCTTCCGCACGGTCTCCGCGCTCCTTGGGTGCTGTGTGCTTCTGCTTGCCAGTCTTCGGCACCTTGAGCACCACTGGTGGAACAGTCGGGGTCGATACCTGCTCCGAGGAGACGGATGAAGGCACCGGCGCCGAAGTCGGGGCCGAAACCGGTGAGAACGATGCCGGCTTCAGGAGGCCCGAAGCAGCCGGGGAGGCAGAGAAGCACCCGTCGATGTCGAAGCTTCCATCTTGAACATGGACTCCCACAGCAGACAGCGACGCTTAAACGCTCTCGCCGTCAGAGTGGAGCAAGGCCGGCACGATTTCGGGAAGTGATCCGGTCCCAGACACTGTAAGCAGCGTCGATGAGGGTCCGTGAACGAAATCACGCGCTGGCACTTGCTACACTTTTTAAAACCGGTAATCGGCCGGGACATAGGCCGGAAAAGCTCCGCCGCAAGGTCGAAGGCGCGGGGCCTCAGCCACGCGGCCGACCCGGTATCGGAAGGAAAAAGTTTTGTTTTTTTTAAAAAAAAGAAATCAAAGAAAGAAATAAATGCACAGGAGAGCCAAAAGAACTCAACCCGCGGCAAAAAAGAAGGCAAAAAAGAGATTCAATGGGCGCAAATTGAAGATAGACTTCTCAGCTCCGCGGAAGAAAAAGAACTGAGGAGACACGCCCGGAGCATCGGGCGGGAAGGCACTGGCGCATGCGCGGTGCGGGCATCTCGAAACTTCTGAGTTTCTTCAAGCAAGACATGCTTGCAAGATGTCCATATCGGGGCTCTGTCAGATGACATCACCCACTAGTGAGAATACCTGCCTGCTTGTCCTGGGATAACAACTGTTACGGTAGTAACTGTGCTTTATCCCAGGACAAGCAGGAAGCATATTCTCAACATATAGGTGACCACCAAGCTAAGCAAAATGGGATGGAGGGAAAGTTGGCAATTCAAGAAAAAATATTTTGCAAAACAGATTGGCCAAAATGGCCATCCCTCCTGGATAGTGTACAGACAGTAATGAGAGGTGAAAGTATGAACAGAGGACCAAGTGGCAGCCTTGCAGATTTCCTCAATAGGAGTTGATCTGAGGAAAGCTACAGACGCCGCCATAGCTCGAACTTTATGGCCCGTCACTCGACCCTGCAGAGGAAGACCAGACCCTGCAGAGGAAGACCAGCCTGAGCATAGCAAAAAGAGATGCAAGCAGCCATCCAGTTGGAGATGGTACGCTTCGAGATAGGACGTCCCAACTTAGTCGGATCAAAGGAGATGAAAAGTTGAGGAGATGTTCTGTGAGGCTGTGTGCATTGGAGGTAGAAAACCAAGGCACGCTTGCAATCCAAAGTATGAAGTGTCGCTTCTCCAGGTTGAGAATGAGGCTTTGGAAAAAATACTGGCAGAACAATAGATTGATTGATGTGAAATTCTGAAACAACTTTAGGTAAGAATTTTGGATGAGTACGGAGGACCACCTTGTCATGGTGAAAAACTGTAAAAGGTGGGTCCGGCACCAAAGCTTGTAACTCACTGACTCTTCGAGCAGATGGGTTATTCCATGTCAAGTGATCAAGGGCTCCCTGCATGACCATCACGGATTTTGATAAAACTTTATGCACAAAGTCCCACATGTATCAAACGAACTTTGGTAAAGTTTTAGTTTCGCCTGTGGAATATTCGTGGAGATATAGCCATTTGTTTGACCCCATACTGCAATGACATACAGTACGACAGTAACATTCTGACAACTTTGAGACACAATATCTCACGAGCTATGTTTCCAAAAAAACTGAAACTTAGCTACCCTGCACAACTTTTGGAGCTCTATTCAGTGCTACCAATAATAATTTTTGTCGGTAAACTTGGCCGAAAAAATTAGTGCTCCAAAAAAAGTCAAAGTTTGACATTACTTAGCTCCCACAATAATTGAGTAATAAATGCGAAATTTGGCGCATAATGTCTCAGTACAACGTTGTTTTCAAAAGTACAATTTCAACCTCCAAGCTCTTTCCATTAGTTTACAAATTAAGTGTAAAGTTGCTAATTTGTGTAAAAAGGCCAAAAATAGGGTATTTTCAGCCTGCTTTTACAGAAAAATACCTTTCAGAAACTCTTTCAAATCAGTCTCATTAGAAAGAGCATATTTCAAACCCCCTAGAAAAGTGGGCTTCATTTTTCAACGCAGGTTAACAATGCCCGAAAAAGGGGGACAAAGTTGGGAGATGTCACCATGGCAACGGCCTACGTTTCAACTTACAATTATGTCACTTTTCACACTGTTTTTCCCTGTTTATTTTACTCAAGCTTTGGGTACAATTATAGTGTTCTTAATTAATGATTATTCCTAACTAGAAATTGAGGTGATAATTTTGTTGCATGCAGATCACAAATTACAACTTGTTTTCTTTTTCAGATCCACATTATTATTAATTCAGTTTAAAATGGATGCCAACGAATCGACTAATAATTCTTTTCTGCCAGACTGTGCCATTGGGCAAAAATTGTTGTCAAAGTGTCATGACGGCACATTTTATTCTAAAAAATGTGGGCTCATTTTTTTACATAATTTGTCAACCGATGAAAAATTGCTTATCACTCGGCGCTCTGAAGTTGAACTGATGGATAAAGACCAAATCTGCCTCCACCACAAAGCAAAGTATCTCGACAAATACGAATTAAAGCAAACATCGTGTTGTAATCCATTTGAAAAGAAAAATCACATTGTTCAAAGTGGATTGTTAAAAGTCGATCTTGCCATTAATGATTTTAGAAAAGTGGCAAAAATAAATATCAAGCCAGGTCAGAAACTTTGCAGTAGGTGCAAAGCCCAATACGTTTCAATGAGTGAAGCTACCGCAGCATCTTCATCTTCAGACGATTTTGATATCAGCATCTCCGATGCAGTTGATCAAAGCTTGACTGCTTTAGGAACCTCTCCATTGAAAATGCGAAGGTTAGCTAGTAGAGATAAAGCCGGCTATGTGATATGAAAAATTGAACGTGTGCAGAATGTGATAGCCAAGAAGATTACATCTGCTGCTGGAGTTTCAGCTGAAGAAGTTGGGCCGTCTCGTCAGTCTGTAGAATGCAAGTTATGTGAAGATTACACTGACCTCATTGAAGAAATAAAAACGAAAATTGCAATATCCAACAGGTCAATGAAAGTTCAATTATTGACGATGGCCCCAAAAAGTTGGTCAATAAAGGAAACAGCAATGAAGTTTGGCGTTTCAGAGCGCATGGTCAGAACAGCCCAAAAAGTAAAGAAAGAGAAAGGCATTTGTTCTATACCTGATGCAAAAATTGGCAAGTCCCTTCCAAAAGAAATTGCAAATAGAGTTCAAGATTTTTACGAAGACGATGAATTCAGCAAAATATGTCCTGGCAAAAAAGATTGCATTTCAGTCCGCCTCAATGGTTTAAAAGTACAAAAGCAAAAGCGGCTGCTGTTGTGTAATTTAAAAGAGCTGTACGTGGCGTACTGTAACAAATACGGAACTGAAATTGGTTTTTCCAAATTCTGTGAGCTCAGGCCAAAGTGGTGTGTAACCGTTGGTACATCAGGTGCACACTCCGTGTGTGTCTGCACGATACATCAAAATGTAAAGCTCATGCTACAAGGCGCCAATGTCAAAGAGAACTACAAAGTTCTTATGGAAAAAACTGTGTGCGACCTAAATGTCAAGGACTGTATGCTACAACGATGTCAAAACTGCCCTGGTGAAGAAGCACTAACAGCATACCTGGAAGAAATATTCAAGGATTTAGATCCAGAAGAATCAATAGAATTTAAGCAATGGGTTCACGCTGACCGTGAAACATTAGAAACAAGCGTACTAACCATGGACAACTTTATTGAAAGACTTGCAAGCAAGATTTGGAAGTTGACAAGCCACCATTTCATTTCAAAACATCAAAGTGAATATTTGAAGATGTTGAAGACAGGCTTAAAAGAAACGGAAATGATCGTTTTGATGGATTTCGCTGAAAATTACTCATTTGTTGTACAGGATGCCGCCCAAGGCTTTCACTGGGAAAATTCACAAGCTACGGTACATCCTTTTGTTGCATATTACCTCAATGAAGTGGGCACATTGCAAGTTGTAAACTGTTGCATTATTTCTGATCATATGCAACATGATACGATATCTGTACACGTGTTTATTCAAAAGTTGATCGAATTTTTGGTAACTCAAACAAACATTACCAAAATATACTACTTCAGTGACGGCTCAGCTGCACAATATAAAAACTACAAGAACTTTGTGAATTTGTGCAATCACAGAAATGATTTCAACATTGAGGCTGAATGGAATTTTTTTTGGAACTAGCCACAGAAAATCACCCCATGGAGTTGGTGGAACAACGAAACGACTGGCTGCCCGGGCTAGCCTCCAAAGACCATTAACGGATCAAATATTGACGCCAAAGGATCTATTTAACTTTTGTGACCAAAATATACACGGAGTTAAATACATTTATGTTCCAAAAGAAAAAATTGAAGAAAGCAAAAAGTTTCAAGAAGAAAGATGGCATGAAAGCAGCACAGTAGCCGGTACCAGAGAGCACCACCAATTTGTACCAGTCAACTCAAACTCGGTTCGTGTCAGCAAAGTTTCAAATGACACAATAAATTTTGTTGCCAAAATTTCTGATACTGCCATTCCAAATTTGAAAGTGTCCGAAATCTTTCCTGGTTGCTACGTTGCCTGTACTTACGATAATCAATGGTGGATAGGCAACGTTGTTGAAGTCTCAATTGAACAAAATGATGCATTGATAAAATTTATGCATCCTCACGGTCCAGCTCATTTGTTTTATTGGCCAGAAAGGCAAGACGTTTGTTGGGTTCCAGAGCAACACCTCATCTGCATGCTTTGTGCCCCTTCAGTTACATCATCCGGCCGCCAATATCAATTTCCAGAAACTGCATTGAAGAAAGTGGCTCAAAAATTTAACAGAATGTTATAAAGATTGCTAGCAGTTAAAATCAAAGTGGACTTCACTTCGGCTTGGGAACCATATAAGATACCCAATTTAGGCTTGGGAACCTAGGATAAGACACCCTAATCATTGGCTTTGGAACCAGAAAGATACCAACAAAAGGCTTTGGAACCTTGACAAAGAAACCAAATGCGAGGCTTGGGAACCTGGACGAAGTGGCCCACCCGTGGCTGGTATTGCACAGCTATCGGGCGTGACCCCTATGGCGATGGGGTTGCCAGTTCAAACTCTTGAACTGGTAGTGACAATGTCACCATGGACCAACGCAATAGAGTAGTAGTAATACTACGTCAATACAAAACTGTAACTTTAAAAATGACAGAACTATGTTGAAATAGAGGTTGTTGCCGTGGCAACGTCTCCCAACATTGTCCCCCTTTTTCAGCCATTGTTAACCTGCGTTGAAAAATGAAGTTCACTTTTCTAGGGGGTTTGAAATATGCTCTTTCTAATGAGACTGATTTGAAAGAGTTTCTAAAAGGTATTTTTATGTAAAAACAGGCTGAAAATACCCTATTTTTGGCCTTTTTACACAAATTAGCAACTTTACACTTAATTTGTAAACTAATGGAAAGAGCTTGGAGGTTGAAATTGTACTTTTGAAAACAACGTTGTACTGATACATTATGCACCAAATTTCGCATTTATTACTCAATTATTGTGGGAGCTAAGTAATGTCAAACTTTGACTTTTTTTGGAGCACTAATTTTTTCGGCCAAGTTTACTGTAATTCAAGCATTCAATCAGTGCTCGGCATAAATTGTTATTGGTAGCAATGAACAGAGCTCAAAAAGTTGTGCAGGGTAGCTAAGTTTCAGTTTTTTTGGAAACACAGCTCAGGAGATATTGTGTCTCAAAGATGTCAGAATGTCATTGTCGTACTGTATTTCATTGTGGTATGGGGTCAAACAAATGGCTATATCTCCACAAATATTCCACAGGCGAAACTAAAACTTTACCAAAGTTCGTTTGAGACATGGTGGACTCTGCATATGAAGTTTCATCAAAATCCGTGATGGTCATGCAGGGCACTTTCCAAGAATCTGATCACTTGACATGGAATGACCCAGATGTGAGGGCAATCAGGAATACAGCTTTCCAAGTGAGATACTTGGAGGTGAGCTTTGTCAAGTGGTTCAAAAGGAGGCTTCATCAGTTGAACCAAAACGACATTAAGATCCCAAACCACTGGAGACAGTTTAAGTGGTGAAGATTAAAAAGTCCTTTCATAAAACGGGAAACCACGGGATGTGCAGAGAGAGGTTTCCAATCAAGAGGCTGATGAAAAGCAGCAATAGCACTGAGATGGACTCAAATAGATGTAGATTGAAGTCCAGATTATGACAAGTGAAGCAAATAGTCAAGAACAGATGCCAAGGAAGAAGTCATTGGTGCAGCTGACGTGTTGAACACCAAACAGAAAATCGAGTCCATTTCTGGCCGTAACACTGTCGAGTGGACGGCTTCCTGGAAGCAAGTAAAATATCTTGAAAAGACTGAGAAAATTGAGAAGAGTCTGTTATGTAGAAAGGTACCAAGCTGTCAAGTGTAGAGACTGTAGATTGGGATAAAGCAAGGACCCTTGACTCTGAGTGAGCAGAGAAGGAAAAACTGGCAGAAGTAGAGGCTCCCTGGTGATGAGTTGAAGTAGAAGGGAGTACTACGGTTGTCTGGACCACCGAGGAGCTATCAGAATCATGGTGGCATGCTCTGACTTTAGTTTGACTAGAGTCCTGAGAATCAGAGGAAATGGAGGAAAGGCATAAAGGAACTGAGCCCTCCAGTTCAGGAGAAATGCATCCGCTTCGACGCGCCCTGTGCACTGGGCGGGAAGGCACTTGTGCGGTGCGGGCGACTCGAAACTTCTAGTTTCTTCAAGCAAGTCTGCTTGTGAGGCGTCCGCATCGAGGCTCCGTCGGATGACGTCAACCATATGTGAGAATACCTGTCTGATTGTCCTGGGATATACATAGAATATGACGGCAGAAAAGGGCCCATGGCCCAACAAGTCTGCCCACTCAGATAACCCTCCCATCTAAGTTCTTCTTTGAAATGAGCCTATGTGTTGATCCCATTTGATCTTAAAGTCAGTCACGTTACTGGCCTCAGCTACCTGGAAGATCATTCCAACAGTCAACCACCCTTTCGGTGAAGAAGTACTTCCTAGTGTCACTATGGAATTTCCTGCCTCTGATTTTTAATGGATGCCCTCTTGTCGCCATAAGGCCTGTAAGGAAGAAGATATCTTCTTCCACTTCAATATGGCCAGTAATGTATTTGAAAGACTCTAAGTAATATATTTGAACGGCTCTTATCATGTCACCCCTCTCTCTGCGTTCCTCGAGAGAGTAAAGGTGCAACTTACCTAGTCGTTCTTCATAAGGGACATCCTTAAGCCCTGAGACCATCTTGGTAGCCAATCGTTGAACCGATTCCAATCTTAGCACATCCTTCCGGTAGTGTGGCCTCCAAAATTGTACACAATATTCCAGATGTGGTCTCACCATGGACCTACCACCTCGGGCTTTCGGCTGATAAAGCTTCTCCGGATGCAACCCAGCATTTGTCTAGCCTTGGATGAGGCTTTCTCTACTTGACTGGCTGCCTTTATATCTTTCACTAATGATTACTCCCAGGTCCTGTTCTGCCACAGTTCTAGTCTTGCGGGCTAAAAGCACAGTTACTTACCGTAACAGGTGTTATCCAGGGAGAGCAGGCAGATATTCTCACATATGGGTGACGTCATCCCCGGAGCCCCGACGATTCAAGTTTGCTATGCTGCACCACGCATGTGCATGCCTTCCCGCTCCACTAGAGGGCGCATCCCTACCTCGTGGTCCTCAGTTCATATAGCCAGCAAAGAAGCCAACCCTGGGGAGGTGGGAGGGTTGCAAGAATATCTGCCTGCTGTCCCTAGATAACACCTGTTACGGTAAGTAACTATGCTTTATCCCAGGACAAGCAGGCAGCATATTCTCACATGTGGGTGACCTCCATGCCAACCAAAAAAGGGACGGTGGGAGGATGGCAATTTAGGAAAAAAGATTACGCAAAACTGACTGGCCAAACCGGCCGTCGCTCCTGGACAGAGTATCCAGACAGTAGTGTGAGGTGAAGGTATGAACCGAAGACCAAGTGGCAGCCTTGCAGATCTCCTCGATAGGCGTGGACCTGAGGAAAGCGACAGAAGCCGCCATCGTTCGGACCTTATGTCCTATGACCCAACCATGCAGCGCGAGACCAGCCTGAGCGTAGCAGAAGGAAATACAAGCCGCCAACCAGTTGGACAAGATGCACTTGGAAACAGGATGTCCCAACCGATTAGGATCAAAGGACAAAAACAATTGAGGAACCCTCCGATGAGGCCAAGTGCGTTGAAGATAGAAAGCCAACGCCCTCTTACAGTCAAGAGTATGCAGCGCCACTTCCCCAGGATGAGAATGGGGCTTGGGAAAAAAAGACAGGAAGCACAATGGACTGATTGAGATGGAAATCAGACACCACCTTGGGCAGAAATTTGGGATGAGTGCGGAGAACCATCTTGTCATGATGGAATATAGTAAAAGGCGGATCCGCCATCAAAGCCTGTAGCTCACTAATTCTACGAGCAGAGATGAGCGCAAGCAAAAAAAATATCACCTTCCATGTAAGGAATTTAAGGTGAGATTTATCCAGAGGCTCAAAAGGAGGTTTCATCAGTTGAGCAAGAACCACATTGAGATCCCAAACCACAGGAGGAGGCTTGAGAGGAGGATGGACGTTCAAAAGCCCTCGCATAAAACGAGAAACCAAAGGGTGGACAGAAATGGGCTTCCCATCAAGCTGCTGCTGAAAGGCAGCAATCGCACTAAGATGGACCCGAACAGAATTTGTCTTAAGGCCAGAATGAGACAAATGAAGCAAATACTCCAGAACCTAAGACAAAGAAGCAGATAAAGGTTCGAGACGATGCAACGCACACCAAGAAGCGAATCTAGTCCACTTCTGGGAATAACATTGCCGCGTAGAAGCCTTACGAGAGGCCTCCAAACCATCCCGCACCAATTGGGACAACTGAACAGAAGGAATCAGGTGGAAAGGAACCAAGCTGTCAAGATGTAGAGACTGCAGATTGGGATGCAACAGTGAACCCGAACTCTTGAGACAGCAGAGAAGGAAAAACAGGCAGAAGAAGAGGCTCCCTGACACTGAGCTGAAGATGCAGGGAGAAACAGGGCTGCTGAGGCCACCGAGGCGCGATCAGGATCAGATCGGTATGAGTTGATCTGAGATGCACCAGCGTTCCCAAAATTAGAGGAAAAGGAGAACGCATAAAGGAACTTCCCCTCCCAAGCCAGGAGGAAGACATCCGCCTTGAGACGATCCGGCGAGTATATCCGGGAACAGAAGAGAGGCAACTTGTGATTGAGGGGGGAAGCAAACAGATCTGAGGAGTCCTCCAGCGCTCGAACACCTGACGTAATGTCTGAGAATGAAGAGACCATTCGTGCGGCTGCAGGAGGCGACTCAGTTTGTCCGCCGAAGTTGCATTCTCCCTGAATATAAACCGCACGAAGGAAGATGTTGTGGTGGAACGCCCAATCCCAAAGGTGAAGGGCCTCCCTGCAAAGAGACAGGGACCCTGTGCCTCCCTGTTTGTTGACGTAATACATCGCCACCTGATTGTCCGTACGTACGAGGACTACCTGATCCCGAAGCAGATGACAAAAGGCCACTACAGCCAAGTAAATGGCCCGAAGCTCCATCAGATTGATGTGACAGCGGCGATCTGCCGCCGACCAAGGATCCTGGGTCCGAAGACCGTCGAGGTGAGCCCCCCACGCATACTCCGAAGAGTCTGTGGTCAGAACCTTGCGATGCGGAGGAGCGAGAAAGATAGGAAGAGACGATCCACCAACGGAGCGAGCACCGCAAAGAAGGAGTCACCGCAATGAGACGGGAAGCCAGGTCCCGATCCTGTCGCCACTGGGATGCCAAGGTCCACTGAGGAACTCGAAGGTGCAATCGGGCAAACGGCGTGACATGGACGGTGGAGGCCATGTGACCCAAGAGGACCATCATCTGCTTGGCCGAGACCCACAACCGCAGGGAAGAGCCTCCGAGTCGGAGGCAGGAACGACCGAAGCTGAACCGTGTCCAGCACGGCTCCGATGAATTGCAGACTGCGAGGGGCACAGCTGGGACTTGGGAAAGTTCACCTCGAACCCCAGACACTGAAGATAGGTAATAGTCTGTCGGGTCGCTGCAATAACCCCCTCCCTCGACGGAGCCTTGATCAACCCGTCGTCGAGGTAAGGAAAAACCTGAAGGCCCCGGGACCGCCGTGACCACCACGAGACACTTCGTGAAGACATGGGGGGGACGAAGCCAGCCCAAAGGGGAGGACCCGGTATTGAAGGTGCAACTCCCCCACCTGAAAGCGCAGGAACCGGCAAAAGGTGGAATGCACCGGGACATGGGTGTAAGCCCCCTTCAGATCGAGGGAGCACAGCCAGTCCCCCTCGTCGAGCAGGGGGTACAGAACCTGAAGGGAGAGCATCCTGAACTTCTCCTGAACCAGATACCGGTTGAGACATCGAAGATCCAGGATCGGACGAAGGTCCCCAGTCTTCTTGGGAACCAAAAAGTATCTGGAATAGAACCGCCGGCCCTGCTGGCAAGGGGGAACAACTTCCACTGCCCGAAGGCGCAGAAGAGCCTGGGCCTCAACAGCAGATCCAACTGTGCCCGGTTGGAAGGACACGTGCCTGGCGGACTGTCGGGAGGTAACTCCCGGAAGTTCAGGGAATAGCCATTCGCCACGACGTTCAGGACCCAAGCATCCGAGGTGATGCATTCCCAGCTTGGGTAAAAGGCACGCAGGCGTCCCCCGATGGGAAGAGGGGCTGGCAGTAGTGCGGAGGGGGCCCGCCCCCATCCGCCCAGACCGTCAAAAAAAGACGGCGCGGGCTTAGATGCCGCAGGTGTCTGAGGCTTCAGCTGCGCCCGGGACTGCTGATGCGGACGTCGAGGAGGCGGCCTCGAAAAGGCCAGAGTCGACTTCTGCAGATATCTCCTGGGCGGAGCCCGATAGGTCTTGAGAGGCCGACTTCACCTTGGGTCGAACCAGGGAAGCGAAGGACCTCTCATGCTCCGAGAGGCGCTTCGTGGCCGCCTCAATGGAGTCGTCAAAGAGCTCCAAGTCCACACAGGGGAGGTTAACGAGGCGATCCTGGAGATTAGGATCCATATCCACGATCCTGAGCCATGCCAGCTGGCGCATGGCGACAGCGAAGGCGGATACCTGTGAGGTGAGCTCAAAAGCGTCAAAAACTTTATGAAAGAGGTACAGAAGAAGTTGAGAGAGACTCAACCAGCTGCCCAAATTCTGCCTGATGAGAAAACGACAAAACACCCTGGAAAGCAGGCAGGGATTTGACCAAGAACTTGAGATATGAGGTAAAAGTAAACGCATAATTCAAGACTCAATTGGCCATCATTGGATTCTGGTACAGCCGCCTCCCAAACTTATCCATTGTCCGGCCTTCGCGTCCCGGCGGGACTGCGGCAGAAACCCGGGAGGGATGAGATTTTTTAAGCGAGGACTCGACCAGAAGCGACTGGTGAGAGAACTGCGCTCGCTCAAACCTCGGACACGGTACCGTCCGGTACTTGGGACTCCATTTTAGACGGGACGGCAGTTACCGCATACGGGGTCTCCAAGTTTCTAAGAAAAGCCTGCCGGAGCACCGGGTTCAAGGGGAGCCGAAGAGACTCCTGGGGCGGAGAAGGCAAGTCCATTTCTTCCAAAAACTCCTTCGAGTATTTGGAGTCAGATTGGAGGACCAAATTGAGCGCCCGCCCCATATCCTGAACGAACCTCGAGAATGAAGAACGAGCCTCGGCCCGGTTGTCCGGAGGGGTAGCCGAACGAGACCCGCGGGCAGCTGAAAAGAAGGGTGACGTCTCGCGAGAGTAGCGAGACTCACGTCCAACCTCCTGCTCCGAGCCCCAAGAGAACGCGCCGGGGTCAAGGACCGACGGTGCCCCGAGGACTCCCGTGGGGAAGACCGAGGGGTGGGAGGCACCGAAGCTCTCCGACGTCTCGGAGACGTGACCCTGGACTCGCCCGGGGAACCCTTCGAAAGCAAGGGGGCCCGGGCCCCCAACTGAGGAGGCGATAAGAGCAACTGAGGGTTAGAGAGAGACAGCTCAGAAACCCGAAGGGCCCCAACAGCGTGGACAGCCGGGGAAAGACCCCGCCTCGGGGGGAGGGGGGAATCCCGGTCACGCTTCGACAAGCGCCGAGGCGAGGTCGAAGGGCGCTTCGACCTCAGGCCGCCCAAGGGCGAAGAACGACCCGACGCTCGGATTCTGAAGAAGAGAGACCCCGGGAGCGGTGCACCTTGCCCCGAGCGGCCCCAACACCATGCTCAGGCTGATCCGGCTCCTGCGAGGCAGGCTACAGGTGGGCCAACGCCGAAGAAAGTTCCAAGGAGATCAAAGCCCGGAGTATGTCCTGGAACACAGGCACCGCCATCAAGGACGGTAGCTCCGAGGACGCAGTGCATTTCACCGAGGGCGATCTCGACACCGAGTATTCCCGCGGGGTGGAAGCACGCACAGAAGGTTTGGAGGACTTAGAGGAGGCCAAGGGCGGGGCACCTCCCCCATGTACAGCTGGAGTCCCCGAAGATGGCTTCTTCGCTGGCGTCGAACCTGAGGAAGGAAGCGGGGACTTACCTGGAGCTGAAGCCTTCAAGGTCAAGGCCGAGGGCTTGGACGTCGAGGACAGCCAAGGCGGGGCTGAGGTCAAAGCCGGGGCCGACGTCGAGGCCAGGACCGAGGCCTGCTCAACCACAAACAGGTCCACCATGTGAATGCGACGGCAGTGGAGAGCCCGGGATTGAAAAGTCGCGCACCGGGGACACGAATCCGTAGGGTGATCAGCCCCCAAGCACAAAATGCACCACCGATGAGAATCGGTGATCGACAGCAGCCGATCACTCCGGGTGCACTTCTTGAAACCGGACAAGGGCCGGGACATGAAAAAGAAGGCCGCGGCCCAACGAGGCCATAGCAACTCGGGAGCCCCTGGATGCCGAACGAGCAAAAAAAAAAAAAAATTTTTTTTTTTTTGGATAGCTGGAACAAAAACAAAACCGCACAGCGACTCCAAAGAAAATAACAAAGCCACGGTGCTAGAAGGCACTTCACATGGAAAAACACAATAACAGGGCTTCTGGCTCCGCGGAAACTTTAGAACCGAGGACCACGAGGTAGGGATATGCCCTCTTGTGGAGCGGGAAGGCATGCACATGCGTGGTGCAGCATAGCAAACTTGAATCTTCAATCAAGTTTGCTTGAAAAGCTGTCTGCGTCGGGGCTCTGTGGATGACGTCACCCACATGTGAGAATATGCTGCCTGCTTGTCCTGGGATAATTATATGACCTTGCGGGCCAGAGTTTGACACGTCTGCTGTAGATAGATGATGCGGCGGCAGAGGAAAGGCGCTGGCAGGGCTGGCCGCAAGGAACCTGTTCACAGCGTTGCCTCTGCCTGTCAACTGCCTCTGCTCTTGAAGACCAAGAGGTTATGTCTGATCTTCACTGGGGTGGGGTTGGTAGGAGGGGAAATGGATACTAGACTGCAAGTTGGGGAAGAGAGAGGAAGCGATATGGATGATATAACTGCAGGGGAAGAAACATGGATGCTGCACTGCAAGTCGAGGGAGGGGATATGGATGCTACACAGCATGTGTGTGTGTGTGGGGGGGTGTAGATAAGGGAACATGGACGCCAGACCTGAAAGGTGAGGCAAGGGGATAGGACATGGATGCTGGACTTGTAAGTAGAGGGGAAAGGAGATGAGAAGGAAACCCAGGCCAGAAAGGGGGTTGAGAAGGAAGAGATGCTTGACCTTATAGAGAGGGGAGAGAGATGCCAGACAATGGTAGGGGAGGGATTCAGGGTGCAAGCAAGAGAAGTGGTGGATGGGATGAGAAAGGAAGAGTGACCAAGACCAGAAAGGGAATGGGAAGGGATTCTTAGTCAGTGAAGAGAGATGCCAGAATTCGGGGGCCAAGGAAGGGATTCAGGGTGCAAGTGAGTGTGATGGGATTTAGAGAGACAGAAGTTGGATTGGAGTGAGAGAGGGAACTGAGGAGGCTGGAACCTAAGGAGGGAAAAAGTCAAAGGAATGTCAGGTCTCAGGATAGAATACTAAGCAACACTACATAAACTGTGCAGAATTTTCAAAATTTTTGCACAGAATTCCGCCAGAAGTAACTAGTCCACCAGGAAATACACACACACGAATGGCTATTTTGCCAAGCTAGCAAATGCTGTTACTGACAAAACCTAATGTTTGATATAACAGTTAGCCCCTGCTATTGTCATTTACTACGGAGTAATAAATTTAAAAAGAAGACCTTCCCTAATAGTAGGCCCTGCTCAATCCCTATCAGGATTTAAAAGCAGTTTTCTTGGCCAAATCCTCCTCCAATTTTGTAATTTATATTTTATTGAAATATATGACTATATGAATCTAAGCAACATAAAATTTAAACATCATGGAGAAAGACACCTGTACAATAAATTTTAAGGACTACATCCTTATTTAACACTCTTTAGAAGTCCACTCAATGCTTTTGAACATATGGACTCAACAGCTTTAACAAAATACAATGACAAATCTACATAAACCACAAATTTTATAACAGCTGTAATAATTTTTCAATATCAGAAAAAGACTTACAGCTCAATACTGTACTCATTTGTCCCTAACTTATCTAATGCATCAATTTATTTATTTATTCCATTTTCTATACCCTTCTCCCAGGAGAGCTCAGAAAGCACAGTTACTTACCGAAACAGGTGTTATCCAGGGACAGCAGGCATATATTCTCACATGTGGGTGACGTCATCTACGGAGCCCCAGCGCGGACAGCTTTTCAAGCAAACTTGATTGAAGTTTCAAGTTTGCTATGCTGCACCACGCATGTGCATGCCTTCTTGTCCTCTAGAGGGCGCATCCCCACCTCGTGGTCCTCAGTTCCATAGCCAGCAAAGAAGCCATCCCCGGGGAGGAGGGCGGGTTGTGAGAATATCTGCCTGCTGTCCCTGGATAACACCTGTTACGGTAAGTAACTGTGCTTTATCCCAGGACAAGCAGGCATGATATTCTCACATGTGGGTGACCTCCAAGCCAACCAAAAAAGGGCAGGTGGGAGGATGGCAATTTAGGAAAACAGGTTACGCAAAACCGACTGACCAAACCGGCCGTCGCTTCTGGACAACGTATCCAGACAGTAGTGGGCGGTGAAAGTATGAACCGAAGACCAAGTGGCAGCCTTGCAGATGTCACCGGAGTAGACCGGAGGAAAGCAACAGAAGCTGCCATCGCTCGGACCTTATGTCCCGTGACCCGACCATGCAACTCGAGACCAGCCTGAGCGTAGCAAAAGGAAATACAAGCAGCCAACCAGTTGGACAAGGTGCGCTTGGAAACAGGACGTCCCAATCGATTAGGATCAAAGGACAAAAATAATTGAGGAACCTTCCGATGAGACTCAGTGCGTTGAAGATAAAAAGCCAACGCCCTCTTACAGTCAAGCGTATGAAGTGCCGCCTCCCCCGAGTGAGAGTGGGGCTTCGGAAAAAACACCGGAAGAACAATGGACTGATTGAGGTGGAAATCAGACACAACCTTAGGTAAAAATTTAGGATGGGTGCGAAGAACCACCTTGTCATGATGGAACACAGTAAAGGGCGGGTCCGCAACCAAAGCCTGCAGTTCGCTAATCCGCCGAGCGGACGTGAGTGCAAGCAAAAAGATCACCTTCCAAGTGAGAAACTTAAGATGAGATTTGTCAATAGGCTCGAAAGGAGGTTTCATCAGTTGAGCCAAAACCACATTAAGATCCCAAACTACAGGAGGAGGTTTCAAAGGAGGATTAACATTCACTAGACCCCTCATGAAACGAACCACCAGAGGATGAAGAGAGAGAGACCGACCCTCGAGATGTCGATGGAAAGCAGCAATCGCACTGAGATGCACCCTAATGGAAGTCGTCTTCAGCCCAGACCTGGACAAATGCAACAAATATTCCAGAACCGAAGACACCGGAACCGAACTCGGATCCAGATGGTTCGAGGAACACCAGGAAGAAAATCTGGTCCACTTCTGAGAGTAACAAAGCCTAGTTGAGACCTTGCGCGAGGCTTCCAGAACCTCCCTCACAGACTGAGAAACCTGTGAAGTCATGGGGAAAGGAACCAAGCCGTCAGATGTAAAGACTGAAGATTGGGATGCAACAGCGAACCCCGACTCTGAGACAGCAGAGGGAAAAACAGGCAGAAGCAGAGGCTCCCTGACACTGAGTTAAAGGAGCAGGGAGAACCAGTGCTGACGAGGCCAACGAGGCGCAATGAGAATCATCGTGGCACTGGACGACTTGAGATGAACCAGCGTCCTCAAGATCAGAGGAAAAGGAGGAAACGCATAAAGGAACCTCCCCCCCCCCCGTCGAGAAGAAAGGCATCTGCCTCGAGACAGTCCGGTGCGTACATCCGAGAACAATAGAGGAGCAGTTTGTGAGTCTCCGGGGAGGCAAACAGATTCACCTGAGGAGTCCCCCAGCGATCGAAGACCTTGTGCAGAACTCAGGAGTTTAGCGACCACTCGTGTGGCTGGAGAAGACGACTGAGTTTGTCGGCCAGATAATTCTTCTCTCCCTGAATGTAAACCGCCCGCTGGAAGATGTTCTGGGAGACCGCCCATTCCCAAAGGCGCAGGGCTTCCCGGCACAGAGCCCAAGAGCCCGTTCCCCCTTGTTTGTTCACATAATACATGGCCACCTGGTTGTCCATCTGCACGAGAACTACCTGATCGTGCAGGAGGTGGCAGAACGCTCGAGCAGCCAGGAAAATGGCACGAAGTTCTAAAACATTGATGTGACAACTCCGGTCCTCTGCCGACCATAGACCTTGAGTCCGTAGACCGTCCAGATGAGCTCCCCACGCGTACTCCGAAGAGTCCGTGGTCAGGACCTTGCGATGCGGAGGAACGAGAAAGAGCAAACCCCAGGAAAGATTGGAAGAGTTGGTCCACCAACGGAGCGAGCGTCTCAAGGAAGGAGTCACAGTTATAGGGGAGGAGACAGGGTCCCGATCCTGACGCCACTGGGAGGCCAAGGTCCACTGAGGAAGCCTCAGGTGCAAACGGGCGAACGGAGTGACATGGACCGTTGACGCCATGTGGCCCAGCAGTACCATCAGGCGCTGCGCCGAAACTGAGGGTAGCAGCGAAACCTGTCGACTTAAGCGAAGCAGGGCCTCCAACCGTGGCGGGGGGAGGAACGAACGAAGGCGAACCGTGTCCAGCACGGCCCCGATAAACTGAAGGGATTGAGCCGGGCACAACTGAGACTTGGGGAAGTTCACTTTGAACCCCAGACGTTGAAGGAAGATGATAGTCTGACGGGTCGCTGAAATAACCCCTTCCTTGCAGGACGCCTTGATCAATCAATCGTCCAGGTAGGGGAAGACCTGCAGCCCCCGAGATCTCAGGGCTGCCGCGA
Source organism: Geotrypetes seraphini (assembly GCF_902459505.1). Lineage (NCBI taxonomy): Eukaryota > Metazoa > Chordata > Amphibia > Gymnophiona > Dermophiidae > Geotrypetes > Geotrypetes seraphini. The sequence continues at coordinate 391,522,789 of NC_047085.1, read as the reverse complement.
CCACCACCATACACTTCGTGAAGACTCGAGGGGACGAAGCCAGCCCAAAGGGGAGGACCCGATACTGGAGGTGCAACCCCCCCCACCTGAAACCTGAGGAACTTGCAGAAGGCGGGATGCACCGGAACATGAGTATATGCCTCCTTCAGGTCCAATGAGCACATCCAGTCCCCCGATTCCAACAGAGGGTACAGGACTGGAAGGGACAACATACGGAACTTCTCCCGGATAAGGAACTTGTTGAGCCTCCGGAGGTCCTGAATGGGGCGCAAGTCCCCAGTCTTCTTCGGGACCAAAAAGTAACGGGTTAAAACCCCCGTCCCCTTTGGTCGGGGGGCACTGGCTCTACCGCCCGGAGACTCAACAAGGACCTGGCTTCTGACAGGAGAAGAGGAAGCTGGTCTCGACAGCCAAGAGAAGCCCCCGGCGGATGTTCTGGCGGCAAGGCTAAGAAGTTTAGCGAGTAACCCTCGGAGATGATCCGGAGCACCCAAGCGTCCAACGTGATCTCGGCCCAGGCTGGAAGAAAGGCCTGCAATCGACCCCCGATAGGAAGGGGATCCTTTGACAGTGCGGAGGGAGCACGCCCCCAACCGCGCATCACGTCAAAAAGACGGAGTCGGCTTAGAAGCCCCTTGTGCCTGAGGCTTTGGTTGGGACGCTCTGCCCTGCTGAGGGGGACGCCGGGGCGGAGGCCTCGAGAAAGCCGGCGTAGACTTCTGCGGGTATCGCCGCGGAGGAGGTCTAAACGGCTTCTGCGGCGGGGCCCGGAGGTTTAGGACGGACCAATGAGGCGATAGAGCGCTCATGTTCCGACAAGCGTTTGGTCGCCGCCATCAAGGACTCATCGAACAACTCGGAGCCCACACATGGAAGATTGGCCAGACGTTCTTGCAAGTTCTGGTCCATATCCAGGGTACGAAGCCATGCGAGACAGCGCATCGCCACCGCAAAGGCGGATACACGAGAGGCCAACTCAAACGCGTCGTAAACTGCGTGAAAAAGGTAGAGACGCAGCTGGGACAAATTGGCCATAAAGGTACCAAAATCCCCCTTATGGGAATCCGGCAGGACCCCATAATACCTGGGCAACGCCTTCACCATCTGCCTTAAATAGGATGAGAAGGTGAATGCGTAATTAAGGACCCTGGCCGCCATCATGGAGTTGGAATAGAGGCGACGACTAAACTTGTCCAGGGTCCGACCCTCCCACCCGGGGGGGACCGCTGAAGACCCTAGACGGCTGGGACTTCTTCAACGCCGACTCCACCAGCAAAGACTGGTGGGACAGCTGCGCTTTATTGAAGCCCTTGCAAGGGACTGTGCGATACTTAGACTCCATCTTTGATGGAACTGCTGTGACTGTAAGAGGGGAGTCCAAGTTCCTCAGGAAGGTCTGGTGGAGAACCTTGTTGAGAGGCAGCCGAGGAGTCTCTCTAGGGGGAGAGGGCAAATCCTGCTCCTCCAAAAATTCCTTCGTGTAATGCGAACCTGACGCCAGATCAAGGTCCAAAGCCCTCCCCATATCAAGCACAAATCTCGAAAAGGAGGAGGGCTTCGAAGGCGGAGAGGGAGATCGAGAAATCCTCGTCGCCAAGAAGGAAGGGGAAGCCTCACGGGAGTAACGAGGTTCCTTACCCGTGCCAGACCCCGAACCCCAAGAAGCCGCACCAAGCGACCTCGACGGGGTCGGGGACCGCCCACGCCCCGAGGAACCCCTGCGGGAAGTCACCGGGGTATGGGGCACCGAGGCACGTCCCTTTCGTCTCGGCGAAGAATCCCTCGAGCGCTCAACCTCGGAGGAGCGGAAAAGCCTTGGATTATCGAGGCGGAGCTCCGAGACACGTACCGTCTCAGCCCCGGTCGGCGAGGAGCGACCGTGCCTCCGAGGAGACCCGCGGAAACGCTTGGGCTTCCTTGGCCGGCGCTTCGCCCGAGGCCGACCCGAGGAGCCCCGGGAGGACCTCGACGAGGAAGAGATCCTCCGAACTCTCCGCACCTTGTCCCGAGGCCGCACACTCCGATCCGGTTGGTCGACCGAGGTCGAGGGCAAGGTCGGGGTTGAGGCCGGAGCCACCCCGGGGGCCGAAGTCGAGGGCACCGAGACCGAGGCCGCCGAAGCCGGGGCACTCGGGGCCAAAGCCGGCTGCAGGTGCGCTAAGGCGCTGGACAGCTCCGAGGCAATGAGGGCACGGAGTAAGTCCTGAAACACCGGGACCCCCATCATGGCCGGTAGATCCGGGGCCGACGGGTGCTCCCTTGAGGGCGACCTCGGTCTCGAGTATTCCCTCGGGGCACCCGACTTCGACGCTCGGGGCGGGGTTGAGGACGACCCACCCGCCCCCGTTGAGGATCCCGAGGATAGCTTCTTCGAAGTTGGAGCTGAGGAAGGAAGAGAGGACTTACCTCCTGTCGACTTCGAGGTTGAGGACGCCGGCTTCGAGGAAGCAGAATGCCTCGGCAAGGCCGAGGGAGTCGAGGCCGAGGTCAAGGCCGGGGCCGAAGCCGAGGCCGACGTCGAGGCCCGCTCCACGGGGTCGACAGCAAAGAGCTCCATTCTGGCACGACGGCGGCGGAGAGATCTAGGCTGAAAACCTGGGACAGGAATCGGTGGGGTGCTCGGGACCCAGGCAAAGTAAGCACCACCGGTGTTGATCGGTGAGAGAGAGAGTAGCCGATCGCACCGGGTGCACTTTTTAAAGCCCATCAAAGGACGGGACATGAAACCGAAAAACGGCCGGGAACGGAACGAGGTCCCGCGGCCGCGGCTACCGGGAGCCGAACGAAAATCTGTGGGGGGGGGGGGGGGGGGGGTTTTCGACGAGAACCGAACACACAAATAAAATAATAAAGAAAACAAGCACAGCGACCGAGAAAAACGACTCAGACGCGGTGTCAGAAGGCACAAAAAAGAGAGCACAATTTCCACAGGGCTTCTGGCTCCGCGGAAAAAACTGAACTGAGGACCACGAGGTGGGGATGCGCCCTCTAGAGGACAAGAAGGCATGCACATGCGTGGTGCAGCATAGCAAACTTGAAACTTCAATCAAGTTTGCTTGAAAAGCTGTCTGCGCTGGGGCTCCGTAGATGACGTCACCCACATGTGAGAATATCATGCCTGCTTGTTCTGGGATAACGGTTTACATGAGTTTTATTGACAAAACTAGATTTAGAGACATCAAATTACTTAACAATCAATCCTTGGTTTAAAGACCCCACCCCTTTGTTTTTGGTCATCAAGATAGCAAGTTTCAATAAAATGGCTTGAACCAGTCCTTATACCCACTGGATCCAAGAGTTGGGGCCCCATTATTTCAAACATAGGGCTGTTTTCCCACATTGTGGGTCTCCATTTTATCTTATACCCAGCAGCAGTCAGTGAAAGTTCTCCTTTCACTGAAAACCTATGAAGATTACATGCACACTGACACACAAAACCCTATATATACTAACTGCTGTTCAATGCTTAGGATAAGTGGGAGAGTAGGAAAAAGAATGAGGGTGGAAAGAGATGTAGGTCTCATCTCAGATTATATGTATTCAATTTGTGTACCAGGTAAAAGAAAGCACCACCTTAATACAATAATTTTGTTTCAGGTAAAAATCAAAATGAAAGTGACCTTAGTAGTGTTTGTTAACAGGCAATTGTTTAAAATGCTTATACACTTGAAAAAAAAATTGCTTAGCACACAAGTCACAGTTTAACTTTTTTTTTAACTAATGTAGAGAATTCAATTTTTTGAGTCCAGTAGCAAAAACAGAACTCCTGACTGTATTGGGGGTTAAACAAGGGATGGGGAAGACTCAGCAGATAGGGTTTTTTTTTTGGAGGGGGGGGGATACTTTCTGGAAAGCAGTACACAACAATGTTTCCCAAATAGGGCACCTAAAAACGCAGGGCACGTGTTCCTATTAAAAGAACTCCCACTGCCGTCTGTCTGTAAATGAACTTTCCTCAGAAAGAAACCAGTGAGATGTATGGGAACATAATGCTCGTTTTGTGTGGGTGGGAAGGGAGGGTTTGCAAAAGTGGTTAGTTATCAAAAACCACTGGCAATGATTAGTAATAATATGACCTTTCAAAATTAGTGAAAACAAGGTTATCTGACTTGGCGAAGTGTTGTTATTGTAGGTCGATTCTGAAATATAGTACTGTACCGGAATAAGATTCTGCATAGACGAATTACGGCAGCATCACAACAGTGACACCTGGCGATCAAGCTAAGTGCTCAAATTCACGAAGCTCAAATTCCAAGGTCCAAAAAGCCGAGTTAAAGGCAAGCGGTAAAAGAAAATACTCCTGAGCCCTCCTCCCCCCCCCCCCGGTTAACACTGCATCCAAATAAATTGAAAAGCAATATCAACACACCATGAAAATATGTGTATGGGTTGTTGTTGTTTTTTACCCGATATTCCTGTTAAAATGTACATGTCAACTTTTATTAACATAAGCTACTTAAAATCGTTCACCCCAACATATAACATTTAGACGTCTTTTTTCTAGGCAGTAATTACGAGCTTTTGATATAAGATACAAACCAGCACTAAATCGTACCTTTAGGGGCAGGCTGTTGGCTTGGAATACCAAGTTTGTTACGGTAAGTACGCTTAAAAAATATTAAACGCTTTGCTACACAACCTTGAGTTTTTACTTTTGCTAGAATGTAAACATTTCGGGGAGTCTCAGTCGAAAAGCGATTAATTATATTAATATAAGAAACAAACGGCTTTCGGGCCACAGATGTCTAGCAACATTATCAGTATAGATATATATTGCGCATATCTAAATGAGAGAAAAAAAGGGGAATTTGATGCTCCCGATCAAAAGAATTAGTCTACAAAATAACTGGTACAAGGGGGAGGGGGTAGCGAACCACTACCTACAAGCTTCATAAAGTATCTCTACTGAAAGCCGGTTGCGGCAAAAATGGCGGACGCAAAGAAGAAAGAAAACTATAGGGAACGCGCGAGACTACTCATGGCCCGACATTACGAGAGAGAAACGAAGCCTACGGCAACCGATACCTTAACCCGGATAGAATATTTTCCGTCCGAGACAATAAGGAAGGGAAAAAAAAGCGTTACTAGGAAGACCACAATTCAACTACGAACAGCACTTTAGCCAGCTCCACGTGCAAGACGGAAACGCAATAAACGCCCTAAAACCAGAGTTTCTTGGGCTAAAGGTTGCAGAAAATATCATACATTTTCTACAGCTCACAGAGGATCACCCACTCATTAATTTTGAATAGAGAATTAATGGCGCCGCCTGGAGCCATGAAGAAAATAAACAGAACTAATCATCTTATATAATAAGTTAGGTGGCCTCTTAGTAAGACCTATACTTATTTCTTTAAAACAAAGAATGTAAATGTGATTTAAAGCATTAGCTGCAAATACAGACAGCAAGAACGACAACATGTCAACCATAACGTCGCACATCCTAAGCGCCAACCCCTGCGCTCTACATTACTAAGAATAATCAATCTTGTTTTTCTTACCTCCATCTCTGCACACCCAAAGAAAAATTGTTTAAATGTATTTTGGGTTTTGTTTTGTTAAAAACAAAAATAACAATTGATATGAGAATAAATATTTTTCTACGCGACTTTCTTTAAGCTCTGGTGGGGCCGTTAACTCTTCCACCACACCGTCACAGCCAGTAAGCGTAAGGCACTCCTTTCTGGAACTTTCCTTCTTACCAACGTCTCTCGCCACATCCCTCCGAGGTGACGTCAGACACACTACGTAACCATCCCAAAGTACGCCGCTAACGTGATGGAAACCCCATCCAAATGAACGAGCAGCTAGTAGAGATTTCCTTATTCGTGTATTATCGCTGGCGTAAATTACACAAAGCTATTCTTGTAGCGTAGTTAGACAAGCTCCGCCTACTTTTGTGGCCCACCATTGGATACATTTAAAGACAGCCACAAGTTCTATAAATAAAGGAACACGTTACGTTTTTTGCAGTTTATTTGAAATAACGATGAAAAATGTTTTTTTGTTAACGTATTTCTACTTTACGTTTTTAGCATATCCTCTCCTTTGTTTCAGGGGAACTCTCTTTAAACTGACCCAAAACCTTATAAAATAGATCCTAACACACAGAACCCCGAACGTTAGGTTGACGTCACAATAGAAGGCAAAAATTTGAAAAGAGCTCAATGGAGATCGTTGGCGGGCTTGGGGGTGGAGGGAAACAGAAGCATTCTATTGTTCTACTGCGAACATTTAGGTTTTTCCTCTGCTCCTCCTCCTGAGGCGCGCGCCGTGATAAGCGGTGGCTCTTTTTTTTTTTTTTTTTGGCGCGTGAGCTAAGAGAAAATAAGTGGGAGTTACGTAGGTTGAGCGCGCGCGGTCGCCGACATTTCTTTTTTTCAGCGACAAAGCGTACCGCGTGCAGCGCCGGGGTAAGTTCGTATATGAAGTTATGATTTAAGCTTTTGTTACTTAGAAGAGTTCTTAGACTCGTGCTAATGGGCGTCGGCTTTGGCCGGATGTGCTCTTGGAGCGGGGGAATACCTGTAGAGACGTATTTTTATTGAAGGCCTCGGTGGCAAGCTGCAATATAAAAATGGTATCTGCATTACAGATTTAAAGGGTGTGAGGTGGGCAGAAAAGAAGTCCAGCTTCCTTATTCTTTTTCGCTTATATCATTTCTTTAAAAGTGTAGCCTTGTTTATATTGTAGGCTTTCTACTGCAATTTCTAGCACGTCGAGGGGTGGGAGAAAAAGCTGCTGCTAAAAATCTATGTTTGTATTTATAATCTTTGCGTGCGGTTTGTGTTTGGAACCATAGATGTAGCGAGAGTTGCGGGTGGAGGTTGTGCGTGAGTATAGCTCTAATGCATTTTTTTACTTATATTTTGCATCCCGTTTTTGTACTGTCCCTTAGATAGGGATAAGCTGGTTGTTGGATAGAGGTAGGTTGAGACGCTACGGGGTAGAAGGTGTTGGGGCTGCAAGACGGGCCAATTCGTTAAGTTGTGAATGCTTGGCTTTTGTGGGGTACATTATAGATGATTCGCTGAGGATGCCCTAATCCTCGGTTGGAGGATGTATTGGACATCCTGGAGTATATGATCCTGGCTGACCCTAAAGGCAGTAAGATGGTGCTCGTTTTTCGTGTTGTCTTCAGCGAAATCGGAGTGCGTTTCTGCAAAAAGAAAAAAAAAATTCGCTTTATCTTTACTTAATAATTAAAGGATTGTTACATCGGTCACGTGCGTGCACGTTCCCCTAGGCGTATTAGGGCGCCAGCTGGCCCAGATAAGTTCACCTTTATGTACTCCTTTTAACCTCGAACTTTTCATGCAGGGCTCGGTCACGGTACTATTGACCGGACCCGTTATCGGGCCTTATTTTTCGCCTCGTTCGCCCTATGCTGCTGAGGCGTGTTTTTTTTTTTTTTTTGCACGGTAAGTAGAGTTAAAGATGGCGCTGGAGACTGGGTAAATTCACTACTTTCCTGATGTAAGGAAGGAGAGCATTCACGCTTTAAGAGATTTGTGAGGAGCTAAGATGCAAACTACAGAAAAGTATGATTTATGTTTACTGCTTTCTCATTTCTTTTATATGCTTTTTTATTGTGCTTTTTGAATTGACTTAGTGATGTTAGTTTATTTGTTGTAAACGGAGATGAGGCTAAATGTGAGTATATTATATTCAATGTGTTTTTTTTCTAAGCCATCATCCTTCCTAAAAGCTAAGTTCACATTCTTTAAGTAGCTGGTGGAGTGGAGGAATAGCATAATGGATATAGTGCAGCAGCATGGAATTCGATTACCACTGCAACTAACTCATTGTGACTCTTGGCAAGTCACTTAATCCTCTATTGCCCCAGATCTACCTGTGTATATAATCTGTAGTTTTTATTTTTTCCACAAAAAGGTAGTACAGTATATCATATCTTCTTAGTTCTTAACCATTGTTTATATAGCCTAGTTTGCTATAGGAAAACTGATCTTCTACGATCATCCTAGTTTTCCTGATTAATTTACATTTGCTAAAAATAGTGGTGGTTTTCAGCAGTTTAATTAAATCTCCTATCAGAGCATTTTTTTGTAGCTATCCTGTTATTGCTTATTACTTGTGATCACTAGATGGTTTAAATGTTCTGCTTTTTTCTATAGGAAGAAGGCCTGATAAGATGGTATTTGAACTTTAGCAATATGCCAAGCAAATCAAATCCCTAAAGGAGAAGAAAGATTCCACTTAAGATCCAAAAAAAAGAAAAGTTAAAGGAAATGAGAGAGAATGAACAAGGAGTGCCAGAGATGCTCTAGCTAAGAAGCAGCAGTGTGCAACCAGGATACTAGTTAACACTTTTGCATTGTTTGTCCCTCTAATGATATGCTTATTAACAGAGTGGGAAGTCTTCAGAGAAGCTATATAGTTGGGAAAACATTTTATTAATAACTTCTATTTCAGTTTGTATCAGTTTGGTCAATTTTTACCAGATGTTTTGTCTTCCTCTCAAAACTTCTTCCTTTAATTCTGCCCTTTCCTTTGCTTCTCCATTTTCTCTCCCTGAAAATATTTTCTATAGTTGGACAGTGACAGAATTTATGTCCAGCTACAATAGCATTCCCTCTATGTATGAAGACTATATGGATATACTCTATAGTAGGGTTACCCTACAGTCTTCCATTCAGCATGGTCAGGAAGAAGCTGCTTGCAGACAAATTTTCAGGAAGGACTGAGTACAATAGATAATATGGTTGGGTATATAAGAGTATCCCAGAGTTAAAATCCAGAAACATGGCATCCCCTTGCTGCAGTGTACAAAACAATGTAGCTTACATAAAGATGATTGTAATTCAGTTATCCAAAATGCTCAATGTGGCCTTGTGCTCCATAGGGCTGTCAGGAGTCAATAATACAACGTGTTTTTAGTATATAACAAAATGTGCAAAACAAAAATGTATATAAAGTAAAAATATATATAGGTTAAAAACCTTAATCTTAAACGTTCATGGTATATGGGAACTAGTTAGAAAGATGTGCACAGACATGCTTTTTACATCAAAGACCCCTTTTACAAAGCCACAAGAGTTATTCTCCTGCTGCAATTGCACTGAAGCCCATGCATTGAATGGACTTCAGTGCATTTGCTATGGGGAAATCTCTACTGTGGCTGTGTAAAAGAAGTTCTAAGAGGATGAAGGTTTAAAAAAAGACCCAATTTTTATAGATTTGTTAAACATACAAAGTGTAAGAATGAATTGGAAGACTTGTACATAAGCATACCTGTTAGCTTTAAAAGCATTTATGAATTGCAATTCTATTGTGACACATTCTTGAACCTAGGGGTGGTCAATCCATTCCCATCAGAATTCTTGTAGAGGGCCTCATTAGCATTCTTTTGCTCTCTGGGCTGTCCTCCAATTCCTCAGTTGTCTCTACAAGCGACATGGTAGGAGCCTGTCTTTTCTGCTCTTGTTTATTTTTCCATTAAATTTGGATTTTGCTTACCATTGCAAGACTTTTTGGTGCTGCAAAGTATCCCATTCTTGGGTCATCTGTCTGCAGGAGAGTGCAGCTTCACTTGGACAGCGTGCGCTAACATTCCGGGAGCAAGGCTTACCCCAGGTCCTGTTTGCAGTGGGATTGAGTGCAGGTTGAGTGGCTTTGTGGTAGTTTCCAGAATTAGGGCAACCTGCTTTACTCCACCCCAACTGCGTACACAAGGTTCCGATGTGGGTTGAGTTCTCTGGACGGTAGTTAGGCCCAAGAGGCAGTCTGAAGAGACGAGCGGTCCAGATTATAGACTTGTGTGAGACAGTCGTTCTCCCTGTAAGCTGTCTACAGCTTCATCACAAGAAGCCTCCACCATGTAGCATGTGAGTAGAAAGCTGACCGCCTTTAAATAAAAATTTTTTTGGGGGGGGAGGAGAATCTTTAAAAGTGGAGATAGATATAGAAATTTTATTTTTTGTGTATTTTGGGATTAGAGCCAGGGTCCCTAACCTCTAAAATCCCCCAAATCGCTAGTTTTTAGACCCAAGTGTAGCTCTTGCGTACCGTTTCTGCCACTAAAATTGCTTCTGTGGTTGCCATCTAGATTTCCTGATTTAAAAACAAAAGCTTCTATCTGCCTCAAAAACACCTTGATTTTGATCAGACAGGTGTGGTGAACTCCTTTTGGATTCATGCCAGATCCGTGCTGAATGGCTGTCTGAGGATTGTCTGTGTCCCATTTGTTGCAGGAGCTGCTGGTTTAGCCGCCTCTAGTCCCTTGGGAGTATTAGAAACATAGAAATAGACGGCAGATAAGGGCCCACGGCCCATCTAGTCTGCCCACCTTAATGTCCCTCCCCTACCTTTGCTCTGTGAATAGATCCCATGTGCCGATCCCATTTGGCCTTAAAATCAGGCACGCTGCTGGCCTCAATCACCTGTAGTGGAAGACTATTCCAGCGATCAACCACTCTTTCAGTGAAAAAGAATTTCCTGTTGTCACCTCGTAGTTTCCCGCCCCTGATTTTCAACGGATGCCCTCTTGTTGTCGTGGGACCCTTGAAAAAGAAGATATCTTCCTCCTCCTCGATGCGGCCCGTAAGATACTTGAACGTTTCGATCATGTCCCCCCTCTCTCTGCGCTCCTCGAGCGAGTATAGCTGTAATTTGTCAAGCCGTTTTTCGTATGGTAGATCCTTGAGTCCCGAGATCATCCGGGTGGCCATTCTTTGCACCGACTCCAGTCTCAGCACATCCTTGCGATAATGCGGCCTCCAGAATTGCACACAGTATTCCAGGTGGGGCCTCACCATGGATCTATACAATGGCATAATGACTTCTGCCTTACGACTGACGAAACCCCTTCGTATGCAGCCCATGATTTGTCTTGCCTTGGACGAAGCCTGCTCCACTTGATTGGCAGACTTCATGTCCTCACTGACGATTACCCCCAAGTCTCGTTCTGCTACCGTTTTTGCTAGGATCTCGCCATTAAGGGTATAAGACTTGCATGGATTCTGGCTGCCCAGGTGCATAACTTTGCATTTTTTGGCATTGAAGTTGAGTTGCCATGTCCTAGACCATCGCTCCAGTAGGAGTAGGTCGTGCATCATGTTGGGCACTGAATCTTCGTCTGTTGTGCATTTGCCCACTACATTACTCAGTTTGGCGTCATCGGCGAATAATGTTATTTTACCTCGAAGCCCTTCTGCCAAGTCTCTTATAAAGATGTTGAATAGGATTGGGCCCAAGACTGAGCCCTGTGGTACTCCACTAATCACCTCCATCATTTCGGAGGGGGTGCCGTTCACCACCACCCTTTGGAGCCTACCTCCAAGCCAGCTCCCAACCCATTTCGTCAATGTGTCACCTAATCCTATAGAACTCATCTTGCTCAGTAACCTGCGGTGTGGTACGCTATCGAATGCTTTGCTAAAGTCCAGGTACACGATGTCCAGGGACTCCCCAATATCCAGCTTCCCCGTTACCCAGTCAAAGAAGCTGATCAGGTTGGATTGGCAGGATCTCCCCTTAGTAAATCCATGTTGTCGGGGATCCCGTAGATTCTCCTGATCCAGGATCTTATCTAATTGGTGTTTGATTAGAGTTTCCATTAGTTTGCTCACTATCGATGTTAGACTCACTGGTCTGTAGTTTGCTGTCTCCATCTTTGAGCCTTTCTTGTGGAGTGGAATGACGTTAGCCGTCCTCCAGTCCAATGGGACGCTGCCTGTACTAAGGGAGAGGTTGAAGAGCGTGGACAGTGGCTCCGCCAAGACATCACTCAGCTCCCTAAGCACCCTGGGGTGCAGGTTGTCCGGCCCCATTGCTTTGTTTACCTTGAGCTTTGACAGCTCACCGTAGACACTGCTGGGCGTAAACTCAAAGTTACTAAACGGGTCAACTGAGCCAACCCTTGTCTGTAGCTGAGGGCCGAGCCCTGGCGCTTCTCGGGTGAAGACTGAGCAGAAGTATTCATTTAATAGTTGGGCTTTTTCCGAATCCTTTTCCACATAGTCTCCGTCTGGTTTCCTAAGACGTACAATCCCGCCTGAGTTTTTTCTTCTATCACTGATATACCTGAAGAAGGATTTATCTCCCTTCTGGATGTTCTTTGCTAGAGACTCCTCCATGAGGAATTTAGCCTCCCTGACTGCTGTTTTGACGGCTTTTGATTTGTCCAGGTAGTCTGCTCTAGAGTCCTGCTTCCCTGATTGTTTGTAAGAGATGAATGCTTTTTTCTTCTCCTTGATCAGGTCTGAGATCTCCGCAGTAAACCACTGTGGCTTATTGTTCCTTCGCCGTTTACTTACTGATTTTACATAGCGGTTTGTTGCTTCTTGTATGGTTGCTTTCAAAGTCGACCACATGTCTTCCACGTTATCGGTTTCTTCTTGGCTTTGTAGCGCCTGGTGAACGAAGTCTCCTATTTCTTTGAAATTTGTGTCCTTGAATTAGTGCCCAGATGGTGCAAGGGCAGGCAGCTTTGAGCCAGGGAGCAGTGCAACTGTGTCCCCATTGAAGCACAGCCGTACTGCTGCTGCAAACCCCCAGAAAGGAGCTTGGGAGTGTCCACTGGGGCCATCTGGAAGCCCTGGACAGGGGCTTCCCCTGAATTTACCAATATGATGATTGAATCTTTTGCTTAGGTATCTGACCTGAGGGAAGCTCAGGGGAAGATAAAGCAGGTGTACTCGAGGCTAAAGGCGATCCAAACGAGGACAGTCTGAGACTCAAGGTTGGAGTCGTGGAAGCAGGAGGACCCTCGCTGGAAGGTGGGACCGAGGCAGCACTCGAGGTCGAGGGTGTCACTGAAGAGTCCAACCTGAAGAGTTTCTCCTCTAAAACCTAACAACGTTTTAAGGGCTAAAGGTTGAAGAGTAGCACAGCACTCGCACTACTTAGGATTATGGTGAAGCCCAAGGCACTTGAGGCAACAGCGGTGTGGGTCCGTGAGAGAAATCGCAATCTGGCACTGGCTACACTTTTTAAGCCCATGACTGGCCAGGACATAGGAGGGAAGATAGCCGCTGCAAAGCCTAGCCCACCAGTCAGTCAACAAAGAAAAATAAAATAAGTTTTTTTTTTTTTTTTTAAAGGAAAATAAAGAAAGTAACAGCGATTCGTGACTAAAAAGAACACCAACTGCGGTGAGAGAAGACATGAAATGAATGAAGTTCAACACAGAGTGTCAAAGTACAGACTTCTCGGCTTCACAGAAAGCGAAGTTACTTACCTGTAACAGGAGTTCTCCGTGGACAGCAGGATAAGTCAGCCACACTTTTGGTGACGTCGTCTACGTTCCCAATTCGGAATTGCTCTCCCAGAGCTCAGGTGAGGCTTTTGGGAGCCTCATCTGAGCATGTGCAGGTAGCCGTATATATACCTGTTCTGGCCCTCACTAATCCAGCGATTCCCCTAGCTTGAGTCTTATTGCAGTGTCGCCCATAGGGGAGGAGGGAGGGTCAGTGTGGCTGACTTATCCTGCTGTCCACGGAGAACTCCCGTTACAGGTAAGTAACTTCGCTTTCTCCATGGACAAGCAGTATAAGTCAGCCCCACTTTTGGTGACTCTCCAGCTGCGGGGTGTAAGAGGACGGGGTCCCCGTCGGGGATGGTCCCCTCTGCATCCATGCTACCTCGCTGTGGTAGGGTGAGGCTGCATAAATGTCAGGTAAGGGACAGAGACAAAACCCCAGTTACTGAAACCAGTCAGGTTATGCGTTGTAAACAATAGGAACTTTATGTTGGTCCTTGGAACTGGACCAACATTCCCTTTTTTTTTTTTTTTTTTTTAAATCTCAATAACAGATAGCGATTATAACAAATATATATCACCAATGTGGTGTTTGAGTAACACCTTTTTTTTTTGGATTGTGCAAAAAGCAAACTGTGCAAATTGTGCCAACATGGCAGAATATAAGCTGTCTAACAATCTCTTCTATCTGCTTCAGATAGTCCTGTTCAGCTAGTCCAGGTATTGGTGTCTTTTGCTGTGTCCGTTTTGGTCACCATTCGTAGTATGTTGAGACCAGAGTCATTGGAGGTCTGTTTTCGGGCAATCCAGGCAATAGTGTCTGGTGAAGGTGTGTGGGGTAGACCATGTGGCTGCTCTGCACATGTCCTGAAGTGGCATGTTGCTGAGGTTTGCCAATGTTGTGGCCATGGCTCTTAGTTGGTGTGCTCGTAGCAGGAGATAATGCAGTTTGAGATCCAGTTGGATATAGTGCGTTTCCCCACTGGTGTTCCTAGCTTTTGGGGGTCAAAGGAGACAAATAGTTGTACTGCCTTTCGCCAGGGTTGCATTCGTTGAATGTATAGGCGAAGTGCACGGGTGCAGTCCAAGGTGTGTAGGAGGAGTTCCATGCTGTTGGTATGTGGTCCTGGGCAGAAGGAGGGGAGCACTATCTATTGGTTTACATGGAAAGGTGAGACTACCTTAGGTAGGAACCTTGGGTGAGTTCTCAGCACTGCATGATCATGAAGGATCTGTGTGTATGGTGGGTATGTCACCAGGGCCTGTAGCTCGCTGATGCGCCTTGCTGATGTGATGGCAGTGAGAAAGACTACTTTCCAGGTGAGGAATTTGATTGGTGCATCCTCCAATGGCTTGAAAGGGTGCGCTGTTAACCTGCAGAGGATGATGCCAAGGTCCCACGCTGGTGTTGGGTGGCGTACCGTGGGGTGCAGGTTTATAAGCCCTTTATGAACTTGGGCACTAGTGGGTGTGTGGCTAGGGTCCTGTCCTCGATGCGGTTGTGGAATGCTGATATAGCGCTCAAGTGGACCCTTATGGAAGATGTTTTCAGGCCTGCTGTGGATAAGTCAAGTAAGTATTGGAGTACTGCTGGGACCTGGCAGGTGAGTGGATCTTCTCCTTTCGAGACACACCATATGTGGAATCTTTTCCACTTGAGCCTGTATGATTTCCTAGTTGCCGGGTGTCTGGCTGCTACCAGTACTTCAGTCACCCCGGTTGACATGTGGAAAGGGTCCATGATTAGCCTTTCAACATCCATGCTGTCAGTGCTAATGTTTTCAATATGGGATGCAAAGTTTGTTTCTGGTGATGAGTTCCGGTCGCAGCGGTAGACTGATTGGTGGCCGTGCCGACATCTGGTATAGGAAGGGAACCATACTTGTCTCGGCCAGTAGGGCGCATTGAAGATCACTGTAGCTGCCTCCTGCCTGATCTTCTGTAGCGCTCTGTGGATGAGTGGTATGGGGGGGGAAGTGTAGAGCAGGCGTCCCCCCACCCCTCCCCCACAATGTATGGAGAAAGCATACCTGGTTTGACTGTATTGTGCCGGTTTTTTGGAGCAGAATTGAGGGCACTTGTTGTCCTCTGCGGCGAAGAGGTCCCTTGTTGGGAGGTCCATTTGTGAAAGAGATCCTGGGCTACCTTCGGATGGAGGGACCATTCGTGAGGGGTCCAGCTTTCTGCTGAGGCTGTCCGCCAGGGCGTTGTTCAGGCCTGGGAGGTAGATGGCATGGATGAGAGTATTGGTTGATAAAGCAAATGTCCAGATTTTTTGGGCTTCCCTGCAGAGGGTGAGTAAGCCCGTGCCTCCCTGCTTGTTGATATAGAACATTGCCACCTGATTGTCTGCCTAGATCAGTAAGGTCTTGTTGGAGATCCAGGGAGCAAAGGCTTGTAGGGCATTCCCAATTGCCCTGAGTTCTAGCAGGTTGATGTGGTGTTTGGCCTCGGAAGGTGACCAGGGGCCCTTGGTTCTCAGATGGAGGAGGTGGGCTCCCCACCCCTGTTTTGAGGCATCTGTGGTGAGTGTCAAGTTGGTGTTGTGGCTGCTGGAAAAGCTTGCCCATGTACAAATTCTGTTGTCCACCACTTGAGGTTTTTGCAGATCTTCTGATTCATTGTGACTGTGTGAGACAGAGGCTATGTGTGTTGGTTCCAATTCTTTCTGAGGAACCACTGAAGGGGTCGCATATGGAGTTTGGCGAGTGGGACAACGTGCATGGAGGCTGCTTGTTGGCCCAGGAGGCGTAGTATTGTTCTTGCTGTGACTGTGTGTGTCTCTGATATTTGCTGAACCAGTTTTTGTATTGCTTATCTCCTTGAGTGGGGCAGATGTAGCAACCAAAAAGAACTCCACATTCAGATCATCCATTCTGTCAGCAGGTTTCTCTCTCCTGCTCTAAACTTGGGGGACTGTTTTGATATATTATTCCTGAACCTGTGGAATTTAGAATGTGCCAGTTTGTTTGTTTCCTTTATCCAGCTCTAACAGGGATAGAGGATCTAATCTTCTATTTCTGCGTCACACATACCTAAGCAGGCTGAAGGCGACTTACAAAGAGAAGAGAGAGTAGGGAAGGAGAAAAGGGGAAACATGGGGCAAGGGAAGATCTGAGAAGTTTAAGTGTCAGATGCTGGTTTTCAGTTTTTTCTGGAATGTAATGTAGTTGGGTTCTGTTCTGGTCATTTCAGCGGATCATTCCAGGTTTTCACTCCAAGGAAGGTGAGCATGGAGTGAAAGATTTGCTTGTATTGGAGATCCCTTGTTGAAGGGAGGTTCAGTAGTATCCTGTTAAGGGTTCTGTGGGAGGTAGACCATGCTTTTGAGAAGAGTTGGATGAGTGGAGCCGCTGAGTTTCTGTGAATTATTTGGTATATGATGCATGAAGTTTCAAATTTTATTTGTGATGGGAAGTGTAGCCAGTGTAGTTGCCTGATGAAGACTGATATCGAGTTGTATTTTTTCAGGCTGAAAATTAGTCTTACAGCTGTGTTTTTTATGAGTTGCATTTTGTGGGTCAGTGCGCTGTCGATACAAAATGGGGGAATTAGAAGCCATGGTCAATGCAGAGGACATAGACATCATTGGAGTCTCTGAAACATGGTGGAATGAAGATAACAAATGGGATACAGCACTGCCGGGGTGCAAGCTCTATCGCCAGGACAGGTCAGGACAGAAAGGAGGTGGAATAGCCCTATACATAAAAGAAAGCATACAATCGACAAGAATGGACACAGCAGAGACGGCCAACAAGCTGGAATCGCTATGGGTTAAAATACCGGGAAGGAAAGGGGCTGAAATAAAGATGGGCCTATACTATCGTCCACCTGGGCAAACCGGGGATATCGATGAAGAAATGGAAGCCAAGATGAAGCGAGAATGCAAAATTGGTAACACGGTTATTATGGGAGATTTCAACTATCCCGGGATAGACTGGAGTCTTGGAAGCTCAAAATGCACTAGGGAGATAGAATTCCTGGAGGCTACACAAGATTGCTTCGTGGAGCAGCTTGTTAGAGAACCAACGAGAGGAAATGCCATTCTGGATCTAATCCTAAATGAGTTAAGGGGACCTGCAAAGGAAGTGGAAGTAGTGGGACCGTTGGGAAACAGCGATCATAATATGATCAAGTTCAAGGTTGAAGTAGGAATACCGAAAGGAAAGAGAACCATAGCGACAACTTTCAACTTCAGGAAAGGAAACTACGAAGCAATGAGGGAAATGGTAAGGAAGAAACTTAAGAACACTTCCAAGAAATGGCAAACGGTAGAACATGACTAGTCTTTTTTTCAAGGACACGGTGAGCGAGGCGCAAAATCTGTATATCCCCAGATTCAGAAAGGAGTGCAGAAAGAGTCGAACAAAAGACCCGGCGTGGATGACTAAAATAGTGAAGGAAGCAATAGGAAATAAGAAAAATTCATTCAAGAAATGGAAAAAGGACAAAACTGAGGGGAACTTGAAAGAGCACAGGAAGCATCAAAAAGAATGTCGCTGTGTGGTTCAAAAAGCCAAAAGAGAGTATGAAGAGAGGCTAGCCATGGAAGCACGAAATTTCAAACCGTTCTTTAGATATGTTAAAGGTAAGCAGCCGGCTAGGGAGGAGGTGGGACCGCTGGATGACGGAGACAGGAAGGGAGTGGTGGAGGAGAAAAAAGTAGCAGAAAGACTTAACGTGTTCTTTTCATCTGTATCTACAAATGAAGACCCATCCTACATACCTGAACCCGAGCAAATCTTCAATGGAGATCAAGCAGAAAAATTAACATCCATGGAAGTGAGCCTTAAAGACATATACAGGCAGGTAGAAAAATTAAAAACTGACAAATTCCCGGGTCCGGACGGAATCCATCCAAGGGTTCTGAAGGAACAAAAGGAGGAGATAGTGGAACTACTGCAGCAAATTTGCAATCTATCCCTGAAAACAGGTGTGATCCCGGAGGATTAGAAGATAGCCAATGTTACGCCCATCTTTAAAAAGGGATCGCCCATCTTTAAAAAGGGGTCAAAAGGTGACCCGGGGAACTACAGACCGGTGAGTCTGACCTCCGTTCCGGGGAAAATGGCGGAAGCACTGATAAAAGACAACATTGAACATTTTGAAAGAAACAAACTTCTGATAACCAGCCAACATGGTTTCTGCAAGGGGAGATCATGTCTAACGAACTTATTGCACTTGTTCGAAGGAATTAACAAACGGATGGACAGAGGAGACCCCCATAGACATCATATCTAGATTTCCAAAAAGTCTTTGACAAGGTACCCTATGAACGCCTACTTCGGAAACTGAAGAACCATGGGGTGGACAGAGACGTACATAGATGGATCAGAAACTGGTTAGCGGGTAGGAAACAGAGGGTAGGAGTGAAGGGCCACTACTTGGACTGGAGGAGGGTCACGAGTGGTGTCCTGCAGGGCTCGGTGCTTGGGCTGCTGCTATTTAATATATTTATAAATGATCTAGAAACAGGGACGAAGTGTGAGATAATAAAATTTGCGGACGACACCAAACTATTTAGTGGAGCTCGGACTAAAGAGGACTGTGAAGAATTGCAAAAGGACTTGAACAAACTAGGGGAATGGGCGACGAGATGGCAGACTAAGTTCAACGTTGAGAAATGTAAAGTACTACATGTGGGAAGCAGAAACCCGACGTACAGCTGTACGATGGGAGTAATGTTATTGAAGGAGAGTACCCAAGAAAGGGACTTGGGGGTAATGGTGGACATGACAATGAAGCCGACGGCACAGTGCGCAGCGGCCGCTAAGAGAGCGAATAGAATGCTAGGTATAATCAAGAAGGGTATTACTACCAGAACGAAAGAAGTTATCCTGCCGTTGTATCAGGTGATATTGCATCCGCATCTGGAGTACTGCATCCAATATTTGTCGCCATACCTTAAAAGGATATGGCGTTACTCGAGAGGGTTCAGAGGAGAGCGACACGTCTGATAAAAGGTATGGAAAACCTTTAATATGTTGAGAGATTGGAGAAACTGGGACTCTTTTTCCCTGGAGAAGAGGAGACTTGGAGGGGATATGATAGACTTACAAGATCATGAAGGGCATAGAGAGAATAGAGAGGGACAGATTCTTCAAACTTTTGAAAAATAAGAGAACAAGAGAGCATTCTGAAAAGTTGAAAGGGGACAGATTCAAAACGAATGCTAGGAAGTTTTTCTTTACCCAACTTATGATGGACACCTGGAATGCGCTTCCAGAGGGCGTAATAGAGCAGAGTACGGTACTGGGGTTCAAGAAAGGATTGGCCAATTTCCTGCTGGAAAAAGGGATAGAGGGGTATAGATAGAGGATTACTGCACAGGTCCTGGACCTGTTGGGCCGCCGCGTGAGCGGACTGCTGGGCACGATGGCCCTCAGGTCTGACCCAGCGGAGGCATTGCTTATGTTCTTATTTACCCATGTAGGCAGAGTTACAGTAGTCCAGTTGTGTTAAGATCATCGACTGTACAATCAGAGCAAAGTGATGTTGATGAAAGGTACGGCCTGATGATTCTTAGTTGCCTCATGATTAAGAGGGACTTTTTCCGAATATTAGAGATTTGGGCTTCCATAGTTGATGTGGAGTCAAGAATGCAGCCTAGGATTTTGAAGGTTTTATCGAATGTAAGGGTGTGGTCTGTTCGGAGAGTGATGCTTGTCGGTGCTGTCTGTTGGGCTGTGTGTATTGGTTTGGTTTTTGGGCTGTGTGTATTGGTTTGAATAAGGTATTGGTTTGGTTTATTTTTAACTTGTTGATTGTTGCCCAATTTTGAATTCTTTCAATATTGGTTGATACTTACTTTGTTGGTGGCATGTGACTGGTGTTTGTGGGGATGAGGAGCAGAATGTCATCTGCATAGGACATTATGCCTTCATCATCGAATTTGATGTTTCCGAGGGAACTCATGAAAAGGTTAAACAGGATGGGGGAAAGTGGAGAATCTTGAGGCACCCCACAGAAGGCCTTCCAGGATTCTCTGTTTTGTAGGAATTCGGAGAACCATTTTAGCACTGTTCAGTTATACCAATTTCTGACAGTTTTGTTAATAAGTGATCCACGAGTCAAAAGCTACTGAAATGTCAAATTACAGGAGTATTGCCTGACATCCCGTACTGAGTAGTTGTTTGGTTTTTGTGATTAAAGTGAGGATGAGAAGTTCAGTGTTGTGTTGACGGAATCCGAATTGGGAATGTTGTTCGATGTAGATTGCAAGATGTTTACTTACGTGGGTCTCGATAAAGGTATGCCTTTGTAAACGGTTAAGTTTTATCTGTTCTATGTTAATGTTATCAGCAGAACAGACATGTTTTTCGGGAGAGTCTTCATATCCATCCCTATTCTGTTTTCTCTCTAGGGCTGACCATCTGCTTTGGTATGAACTGAGGAATTGGAGCACAGCCCAGAGAGATGGGAGGTGGAGTAAAAGAATTCTAATGAGGTTCTTTACAAGAATTTTCCTGTGAAGGATGACTACCCACAGGTTCAGGAATGTGACTGTCAATTAGAAAGAAGGTTACCAAAGTAAGAACCTTTTGTTAATCTCAGTTAATCTCAGTCCTCCTACACCAGCATTATTCAGTGCAAGGCTTGAGGGTCAGTGGCTGTGCCCATTCATACTCTTGATTATTCCCTCTCTCCTTAAAGAATGATGCGGGGGTGGTTTCCTGTAGTTAACCACATGGATCGGGATGGGACCAAATTCTGTGTGTCATTCTCTTAAGTCCATACATACCACTGAGAGGGAGTCATTACACAATTTCCCTCCTTTAAGGGGCTATAGTACTACTATACTGTAAAAACAAAAGTACCGATTAAAAAAAAAACCAAAAAAAATCACCTCAACACTAAGCAATGACTATTAGTATGAACTATAAAAAAAGAGAAAAATGTAGCTTATCTAGCAGCTTAGCCAGCATGCATACTATTATCCCAGGACAAGCAGGCATGATATTCTCACATGTGGGTGACGTCATCTACGGAGCCCCGATGCGGAAGCATTTTCAAGCAAACTTGATTGAAGATTTAAGTTTGCTCTGCTGCTCCACGCATGCGTGCCTTCCCGCTCCACTAGGGGGTGCATCCCCTCGTGGTCTCCAGTTCAAAATTTTCCGCGAGCCTAGAAGCTGTGTTTTTCAGGCTCTGCCCCAACTGCCTTCTAGCACCGCGATTTTTTCTTGTTTTTTCACGATTAAGTCGCTGTGCGCGAATTCTTTACCTTTTTTACTTGATTCCTGCTTCGTTTTCAACGACCCGGAGGCTTCCGGGTCCCCGTGGCCGTGTGGCTAATCGAGCCGCGGCTACTTTCGATTTAATGTCCCGGCCTTTGACCGGCTTTAAAAAGTGCACCCGGTGCGAGCGGCTTCTTTCTCTCACAGATCCGCATCGCCGGTGCATCCTCTGTCTGGGGGCGGCTCATCCAACCGACTCCTGCCCCCAGTGCGCTATTTTCCAAAACCGGGCCCTCCGCCGAAGAAAAGCCCGCATGGCGGATCTCTTCAACCCGGACCAACCCTCCGCCTCGGCCTCGAGGTCGGCCCCGGCCCCGGCCTTGACCTCGGCCCCGGATACCTCGGCATCGCCTCGAGACTCGACCCCGAAGTCCTCGGGACAACAGAAAGCCTCGGCTCCGGGTAAGTCCCCTCTTCCCTCTTCAGGTTCTGTAACAGCGAAGAAGCCAGCCTCGGGGACAACGGCAACGCATGGCGGAAGCCCCATGCTTACAGCCCCATCTAAGCCCTCCAAGCCTTCGGGCCGTGCCTCCACCACACGGGAATACTCTGATACGAGGTCGCCCCCGGTGGAGCGCACCGAGGCAGTGGACATGCCTTCGATGCTGTCCGTGCCCGTCTTCCAGGACCTACTCCGAGCGATGATCACGTCGGAGCTGTCCACTGCAATGGCCCAGTTTCAATCGGCCTCGACCTCGAATGTGCCAGACCAGCCTGAGCCTCGCACCGAACAACCTCGAGGAAAGGTGCGCAATCCCCGCCGCATCCCATCCTCCTCGGACTCCTCGCCGAGACGCCCGAGACATTCCCCCTCCGCGGACCGCCGAGGGGCAAAACGTCGGGCTAGAACGACAGAAACCTTGAACCGCCGTACCTCCAAGAAGGCCCGAGGTTCACCAACTCTACGAGGCCGTTCTCCCACACCTCGTACGGGACCTCTAAGGGTGGCTGAGTTATCACTCTCCAACCCGCGCATCCTACGAACTCCCCCTCGGACGTATTCTCCGAGGGAGTCCGGATCGAGGTCACCAATCCGACATCGATCGGTACCCCTAACCCCGGCATCGTCTCCGAGGGGCTCCTCGAGACGCCGAAGATCAACGACCCCGGAACACTCTCACAGTGCTTCCCCAGTCTCGGAGCATGGATCAGAGCATGAACCTCGATACTCGAGGGAAGCCTCCTTATCCTTCTCCACCCGACGAAGGTCTCGTTCCCCGACCCCGCACGGGGCCCCGGGGACATCTCGCCCATCCTTCACTCGCTTTGTCCAAGACATGGGCCATGCATTGGACTTAGACCTCCAGTCCGACTCCAGATACTCTAAGGAGTACCTGGCGGAGCTGGATATGCCATCACTGCCCAGAGAGTCCCTTCGCTTACCACCTAACCCGGTACTCCAACAGGCCTTCTTCAGGAACCTGGAGACCCCCTACATGGTCACGGCCGTACCCTCCAAAATGGAGGCCAAGTACCGCACAGTACCTTACCCGGGATTCGAGCAACCACAGCTCTCCCACCAATCGCTGCTAGTGGATTCCTCCTTGAAAAAGGCTCACCCGTCCCGGGTCTCAGCAGCAGTCCCCCCAGGCCGAGAAGGCCGAACCCTGGACAAGTTCGGCAGGAGACTATACCAAAACGCAATGATGGCCTCTAGGGTGCAAAGCTACACTTTCACCTTCACATCATACCTCAAACACCTCATTGGACTATTGAGAGCCTTTGAGACTGACCTACCGGCCTCCTGGCAGGGAACGTTCGGCCTGCTTTTAGAGTCCCTCTCCAACCTGCACCTTCATCTATTCCACGCGGCCTACGATGGCTTCGAACTCTCCTCCAGAGAAGCAGCCTTTGCTATCGCCATGCGCCGACTAGCTTGGCTGCGCCTAGTCGACATGGACCCCAACTTACAGGACCGGTTGGCTAACCTCCCCTGCGTGGGAAAGGAATTGTTCGATGACACTATCGAGGCGGCGACAAAACGCCTCTCCGAACATGAACGCTCGTTTGCCTCCCTTGTCCGGCAAAAGCCCAAACCACCAGCGTCCAGGCCATACAGGGCCCCTCCGCGCCGCTACCCACAAAAGTCCACCCCTGCTTTCTCGCGGCCCCCCACCCAGACGTCCGCAAGCCCACCACAGGGCCATGCCCAAGTCTCAACCGCCCGCGACCACCAAACCATCCCCGTCCTTTTGACGAGACACGCGGAAGGGGGCGGACCCCCTCCGCCATAGTCCCAGGCCGCCTTCCCATCGGGGGTCGACTCAAAGCCTTTTACCCTCGCTGGGAACAACTCACGTCGGACACATGGGTCCTTGGCGTGATCTCATCAGGGTACTCTCTCAACTTTCGGGCCATTTTCCCGGACAATCCCCCAAGGAATTGCCCTCCCAACCGGACTCAGCTACCCCTACTCCTCTCCGAAGCTCGAGACCTGCTTCGCCTGAGAGCAGTGGAGAAGGTCCCCCCCGACCAACGGGGGAAGGGCTTCTATTCCCGTTACTTCCTGGTACCGAAAAAAAACGGGAGACCTACGCCCAATACTAGACTTGAGACGCCTCAACAAATTCCTGGTACGGGAAAAGTTTCGGATGCTCTCACTACCAACACTCTACCCCCTGATCGACGAGGGCGACTGGCTCTGCTCCCTCGATCTCAAGGAGGCGTACACACATGTCCCAGTGCACCCCGCCCACCGCAAGTTTTTGCGTTTCCAAGTAGGGGACTGGCACCTACAATACCGAGTCCTCCCCTTCGGACTAGCATCATCACCTCGGGTCTTCACCAAGTGCCTCGTGGTGGTAGCAGCAACCTTACGTTCCCAGGGCCTCCAGGTATTCCCCTACCTGGACGACTGGCTAATCAAAGCCCCGTCCAAGGAAGGGGTTACCTCAGCGACCCAACAGACTATTACCTACCTACAAAGTCTGGGGTTCGAAATAAACTTCCCAAAATCTCAACTACGCCCCTCGCAGTCCCTACAGTTCATCGGGGCCACGCTGGACACGGTTCGCCTCCGTTCCTTCCTCCCCCCTCCGCGCCTAGAGGCGTTAGTAAGACTGAGCCGAAGGATCTCGCTGCTGACCTCAGTATCAGCTCGACAGATGATGACCCTCCTGGGCCACATGGCCTCCACCGTCCATGTCACACCCTTCGCCCGCCTCCATCTGAGAATCCCTCAATGGACCCTGGCGTCTCAATGGCGTCAAGACCGGGACCCGATCGACCGCTCCGTGACAGTGACTCCTTCATTGCAACGATCGCTCCGCTGGTGGGCCGACTCTTCAAATCTTTCCAAAGGTTTGCTCTTCCTCACCCCACCCCACAGCAAGGTACTCACCACGGACTCGTCGGAGTACGCTTGGGGAGCACATCTGGACGGCCTACGCACCCAAGGAATGTGGTCAGCACAAGACCGCCGCTGCCACATCAACGTGCTAGAACTTCGGGCCATCTACCTCGCAGCTGTAGCCTTCCAACATCTGCTCCGCGACCGAGTGGTTCTCATCCGAACCGACAACCAGGTAGCGATGTACTACGTAAACAAACAAGGGGGCACAGGGTCTTGGCCCCTTTGTCAGGAAGCCCTGCGCCTCTGGAAATGGGCAATCTCCAACAACACCTTCCTTCGGGCGGTGTACATACAAGGAGAACAAAACTGCCTAGCGGACAGACTCAGCCGCCTCCTCCAGCCACACGAGTGGTCACTACACTCTCAGATCCTACGAGGAGTGTTCGAACGGTGGGGGACGCCTCAAATAGACCTGTTCGCGTCCCCTCACAATCACAAGCTGCCTCTCTTCTGCTCCCGGATATACTCCCCGGACCGACGCCTTCCTCCTCAACTGGGAGGGAAGGTTCTTGTACGCGTTCCCGCCGTTTCCTCTGATACTGCGGACGCTTGTCCACCTGAAAACAGTACAAGCCACCCTGATCCTGGTCGCCCCCCGCTGGCCACGCCAGCCGTGGTTTTCCCTGCTACTTCAACTCAGTGTCAGAGATCCACTGCCTCTGCCTCTGTTTCCCTCTCTACTGTCACAGGGTCAGGGTTCACTGTTACATCCCAATCTTCAGTCTCTTCATCTGAATGCTTGCTTTCTCTCCCCCTGACTGCTCTCCCCGTGTCTCAATCAGTCAAGGAGATATTGGAGGCCTCTAGAAAAACCTCGACGAGAACCTGCTACTCACAAAAGTGGACCAGATTCTCAACCTGGTGCTCCTCCCACAGCCAGGACCCGGTGTCGGTCCCCGTCCCCCTGGTCCTTGACTATCTACTTCAGCTATCTCATTCCGGCCTAAAGACCAACTCCATTCAAGTACACCTCAGTGCGATTGCGGCCTTTCATCAGCCCCTGGAAGGGAAAGCCCTCTCGCTCCATCCCTTAGTCACTCACTTCATGAAGGGTCTGCTGAACGTCCACCCCCCTCTCAAACCTCCCCCGGTGGTTTGGGACCTTAACGTGGTTCTGGCTCAATTAATGAAACCTCCATTTGAGCCACTAGACAAATGCCATCCAAAATTCCTCACTTGGAAGGTAATTTTCTTACTCGCGCTCACGTCCGCACGGCGGGTTAGTGAGCTACAAGCGTTGGTAGCGGACCCACCCTTCACGGTATTCCATCACGACAAGGTGGTACTCCGCACCCATCCAAAGTTTCTACCTAAAGTAGTGTCTGATTTCCATCTCAATCAGTCCATCGTCTTACCCGTGTTTTTTCCCAAGCCCCACTCTCACCCCGGAGAAGTGGCGCTCCACACTCTTGACTGCAAAAGAGCGTTGGCCTTTTACCTCCAACGCACTCAGCCACACCGGAAAGTCCCACAACTGTTTCTGTCCTTCGACCCAAACCGGTTAGGCCACCCAGTTTCCAAACGCACCTTGTCCAACTGGTTGGCCGATTGCATCTCCTTTTGCTACGCTCAGACTGGTCTCGCGCTGCATGGTCGAGTAACGGGACACAAAGTCCGAGCGATGGCAGCCTCCGTAGCATTCCTCAGGTCCACACCTATTGAGGAAATCTGCAAGGCTGCCACGTGGTCTTCGGTTCATACCTTCACCTCCCACTACTGTCTGGACTCCCTGTCCAGAAGCGATGGCCGGTTCGGCCAATCGGTATTGCGAAATCTATTTGCTTAAATTGCCAACTTCCCTCCATCCCTCTTCAGTAAGCTTGGAGGTCACCCACATGTGAGAATATCATGCCTGCTTGTCCTGGGATAAAGCACAGTTACTTACCGTAACAGGTGTTATCCAGGGACAGCAGGCATATATTCTCACAACCCGCCCACCTCCCCGAGGTTGGCTTCTTGGCTAGTTAAGTGAACTGGAGACCACGAGGGGATGCACCCCCTAGTGGAGCGGGAAGGCACGCATGCGTGGAGCAGCAGAGCAAACTTAAATCTTCAATCAAGTTTGCTTGAAAATGCTTCCGCATCGGGGCTCCGTAGATGACGTCACCCACATGTGAGAATATATGCCTGCTGTCCCTGGATAACACCTGTTACGGTAAGTAACTGTGCTATATGGAGTGAGTGACACAATTTCTATGATAGTCTTTCAAAAAAATTTTTTTTTTTTTTTTTTTTATAAAGGAAAATTGAATACTGTAACATATGGCGTATTCCATTTCAAGTGGTCTAGGCCTCCCCATTTGACCATCTCAGAAATTGATGAAATTTTTACTGGAAATACAATAGGACGTTCAAGGAATACTTGCAAAGTCAGAGCTGGATATTCAACTTCCCCAAAGTTGGGGGCCATGCTTTTTATTTCATGGAAGATGGTGAAAAAAGTCAACTTTTGGTTCAGGTTGTGGAAAGGATAGTTGCTCGATCAAGCTAAGTCTTATTTCTAGTACAACTTGTGTTGAATCCAAATATACCACTCAGATCATTGGTGCTTGCTTTGGTGTATCACTAGGGGATCACAAAGTTGATGAAAGCATAGGCAAATATTTGACACGCCATAGTTCCTGAACAGAAAGCACAATAAGGCTAAGATTTTAGGAACTGGGAGAGATTACAGCCAGTTGGTGCCCCATAAACTTTTAGGAACACTGCACTTTTATGAGAGAAATCTTTATTATTGAAAAATAATTTATGCAAATTTTTACCAGTATTTAATGTGATATACCACAAATGTAGATCCTCCAATCTTTCTTGCACCATTTGAAAGAGCAATTTTTTTTGTCTACAAAACTCACCAAACTTCGTTTTTGACCCATAATTCCTAATAACTTAAAATATGCCTGAAAGTACACAGAAATTTCAAACAGTGTTTAATGTTAAAATGTCAGAAATGTAGACAGGTACTAAAAAAAAAAATAAGAGAAAGTTTGAATTGGAAACTTGTGGTTTTTGTAATGACTGTAAATTTTTTTTTAGGATGAAAAATTGATCAAAGAACAGTATGAGCCTGAGTACAATGCCTTGAGTTTGTTAATATTGGACAAAACAGTTTGTGAATAGTGTATTGCCTTCCTGTTGAGGTTGTCATTGGAGCTTCAACAAATATAAAAATAGGTTCCTCTGAAATAGAGAATGACACGGTGGGGTAGAGCCGCAGGTAACCCACCAAAACAGGGAGCAAAAAAATAGTGGTTGCCATAGGGACGGGGACAAGGCCATTCACCACCACGTGGAGCGGTGAATGATCTTGTCTCCGTAGTGAAGGGAACAGGTGTGGCCATGTATCACGTGGTCCAGCAGCCCCCTGCCGCGTCCTGCCATCACCCTCACATGTACATAGGGACAGAGACATAATGGGGAGATGCATGGGGGCATAGGGACAGACATAAAGGGGAGATGCATTGGGAGGGGGAATTATATGCATAGGGACAGAGACATAAAGGGGAGATACATGTGGATGGTATATGGACATGGGGGGGGGGGGGGGCGCAATGCTAGACACAGGAGCGAGTATACAGAGGGGAGATATTAGAAATGGGGAAAATAGGAACACAGAAGGGAAATTGTTTGTGGGGACGGGGACAAATATTTTTTTCCCCGTGTCATTCTCTGCTCTGAAACCCACATAATATTTTTTTAATTAGCCATTGAAAGGATCGAGCAGGGCTTTGTAGATGCAAAAAGTTTAAGGCACATCTCCAGTCCACTAATAATTGTCATCTATGTAAGCAACACATTGGCCAAGCCAAATAAATGGAGGATTATCAACATAGTGATATTAGCAATGAAAAATGTTCCATCTCCTGATAACAGTACTTTGCTGACACACATTTTGGTTTCATCAATTGGCTTAAACTGGTGATTGATTTCCCCCCCGAGTTCCAGCTACTGTATGTCTATTCTCAAACCTGGATTGCTGAATAGTTATTTGACCCTTAGTAATATTTTCTTTACAAGACCTAAGTAAATTGTTTAGAGTTGAGATCTGATTTTCCAGAGGCTGCTGCTAACCGACATGTACAGTAAGTTGTTTTACAGTTTCCCCCAATACCTTCACATGGTGACTTTTCCGTGGCTATTTGTAAAAAAATTTCCATTGAGCAGAAATTCCAAAGTCAATGGTGGCAAAAACTAACAAAACCTTTTTGTAGTTCTTGATTCCAGGAATAAGTTGCTTCATAAAAGGCAATTATACTTCATGCCCTTTTGAAAACTTTAACAGTGTTAATGCTGCAAGCAGTCGCTAATTCTGCAAAAACTCAAATTCTAAAGTCCTGAGACAGAATTAAAGTAAAGCATAAAGGGGTGCAAAGTTACTTGGCTGTTTTCCCAGTGAAAGCCTTGGACTGCATTCTGGACTATAAAAGAATAGTTCTCTGCAAAGTCCATTGAGATAATGATTTTCCCCTTATGTTTTTGTTTTAGGGTTCTGAGATACAGCTTTGATGCTTGGAAATAAGTGGTGACTGATAAACTGAAATATCTTTGCAAGTTCTGCTACAAAGTCCTCCATGCTCAATTGAAAGATATATAGAGTAGAGAATAACATGGTGACAAAATTAATCACCGTTCCCATCCCGTGTCATTCTTTAGTGTGTCTCTCAACCTCAGTCCTACACCAGCATTTCTCAATGTGAGGTTTGAGGTTCAATAGTTGTGCCCATTCATACTCTCTTCCCTCTCCTTAAAGAATGACATGGAGATGGTTTCCTGTGGTTATCCACGGAGGCGGTGATGAATATTGTCACTATGTCATTCTCTAATATAGAGTATCAAGGTAGGTATGGACCCATTTCTTAAATGTAGTTGGATCATCGGGATCTAAATCCTTGAACATATCGGACAAATAATCCTCACGTGCCTCCTTGCCTGGACAAAGTTCACAGCAATGCAGCAAGCAATTTTTGGAATCTAAATTGTATACAATTTTCCTCATTAGAAAATTTATAGTCATTTTTTAAGGAAGTAGCTGCCAACATAAGTTTTGTGTTTTGTTTTTAATATTTTGATGAATTGTGCAGATGCACTTAGTATGGGTTCCAGCAGAGCTGGCAGCAATGCACCATTTTGGACGAAGCTCACAAAACGTAAGAGGCACATGGCATTGCTGATAAGCTACCCAAAGTTCTTTTAAGTTGCACAATAACAGGCACTTATGCTTTTGCATCTATTCTCCATTTATCCTAACGGATACATAATCTTTTTTTGCCAGTGCATAATCAAGAAAATTCATCCTGAGAGAAATTTTTGACCCTTTGCTCTGTCAATTGAAAGATCTTCCCCCCTCCTTTTTTTTTTCTCCATGCATTGCAAGGATACCTTTATCACATTTAAGGCCTCTGACCTGCTTTTACCATTCTGGATGATGCATTAAAATACTGCATAGTATCCTCATAGCCTGACTGTTGGGCAAATGCACGGATCTGAACTTTTTGAGCATCACGTGTAATACCTTCTATTCCTCAAGTCATAATCAATGCATTTAGGGCATGAATTGATATTTTGCTTTTCTAGTATATCAGCCCACTTAGTGAAGCTCAGTCTTCAGGTACTAACCTTTAAATGAGGTGGTGGAGACAGACTGTTTGAATTAAAAAGGCCCTGGGATAGGCACGTGGAATCTCTCGGAGAGAGAACGAGATAATGGTTACTGCGGATGGGCAAACTAGATGGGCCATTTGGCCTTTATCTGCCATGTAGAAATATACAACAAAGTTAGCAGAATACTAACATAGGAATTGCCATAATGGGATAGACCAAAGGTCCATCAAGCCCAGTATCCTGTTTCCAACAGTGGCCAACCCAGGATCCTAGCTAGATCCCAAGTAGTATAACAGATTTTATGCTGCTTATCCTGCTTCCCTCAATAATTGCCTATGGACTTCTCTTTAAGGAAATTATCCAAACCAGTTTAAAACCCCGCTAAACTAACTGATTTCACCACATTCTCCGACAATGAATTCCAGAGTTGAATTGCACATTGAAGAAATATTTTCTCCAGTTTTAAATCTACTACTTAGTAGCTTCATCACTTGTCCCCTAGCCCTACTATTTTTGGAAAGAGTGAACAATATATCTAGTCTGGGCTTACAAGATGGTATTTTTGAATAACATTCACACCTGATGTATAGTTTTGACTTTTGCAGCTGCACCTTTAAGTTGCCTGATTTTGGTTTAAGCAAGATCCTTTTTTAAACAGCTGGAATGAATGAGTATGGGTTTTGTCTGGTCTTCAATTTTTCCAGGATTATAATGAGCAGAAATTTCCTAAGAAAATGCACATAGCAATCTGCATGGGCAAGAGTGGAAAAAGTTACAATTTGAACTTGAAATGTTAATTTTGAATTATAATATTTTGACTATATTAACTTGTAAACAAAGCACATTGATATTTAATAAGTTAGCCAGTTAGGTTTTGGGCAATGGGTTACTATGTCACTACATTTTATTAAAATTGAAAATGTGCAGCAATGAATCACCACCAACCTGAGTTAGCATGGCAAGCCCAACAAGTTTAGTTGCACTATGCAATTTCACACCTAGCTCATTTGCATAATACACAATAGGATGTATGTTTGTTTGTGAATAATTCATGCATTTTGAGATCTAACATGGTCAATGCAAGGCTGAGTCAAATATGAAACAATGGCTTTTGTAGCAAGGAAAAAAAATTGCTCTTTCAAGTGATAAAAAAATTGGGCAATGTACAGTTGAGATTTGCACCCCAAAAACGGCCAAAACTTATAAAACTGTAGTGTCTCTCTTTTTGCTCCGGCCCTGGCAGTAACAGCTCTGACGCTCATAGGAATTCTATGAGCATCAGAGCTGTTACTGCTGCGGCCGGCACTAAAAACAACACTACAGTTTTCTAAAAGGGGGCTAAATTTTTGGTGTGTTTTTTTTAATAACATTTTGTGCCTACTTTATTGGCTCATAAAAGGGGAGGGGAGGTAAACTAATGTTACATTATGAACTTTGCACATGAAGTTGTATTAAATCTGTAAAATTTCAATTCTCTTAGACTTTGGTCTGGACAAAGTAGTATTTTATGCAGAATACAGTACTCAGTGTGACCTATATTCAACAGCCTCTAGGTCTCAGACCAATATAGATCAGCTGAAAAATTTACATGGTTTCATTTGAGGCTATAGGGAACATCCCCACAATATTTTATTAAATTTAGAGAAGTCAAGTGGGGATGATTTTCAATATTAGACCACTTGACATGGAATGACACATACCTCGCATAAGAAACATCTCATCTGCCTTTTCAAACCACTGAAAGTAATTTTAAACACTCAAATTTTAAATGAAATGGGATTAAAAATATCTTAACAAGAACACTTCATAGACCCTTGATGGCAGGCCAGAAGTGGGTGAAATGTGACTATCTTTGTGTAATCTGCATTTTTTTGTACACTACTGCGCTTGTGGATCATAGCCTCTCGTCTTGCTGTCACCTTGCTGCAGGCCAGCAAGCTTCCCTTACCCACACATCTTTGAGCAGCAATCATGTTAATTGTTCAGCTTCTATTGTGTTTTGCAAGCTAGTACTGTAGCACCCCTGGAAGGTACGTTTCAGAATAACCATAACGAATATGCATGAGAAATTTGTTTCCAGATTTTCTATTGTGGTGGTTATTGGAAACTAGAGTAGCTAGGGGATGCTTTAAGGTCAGTTTGCAAAAATGCTTGCCAATTATCTTCTGTCCTGTTAGTAAAATTTGCATCATGAATACAGCTGTGTATGCTTATTTGTCCCAAAGAAGGAAATTGGATATTGTGGTATGTTCATCTTGTATTATTCTTCTGTTGGCAGAAAGTGTAATTGAGCATCTACTTCTTTTAAATAGAACAAAATGGGAAAGAAGCAGAATGGCAAGAGTAAAAAGGTGGAGGAGGCTGAACCAGAAGAATTTGTTGTGGAGAAAGTCCTGGATAGACGCGTTGTGAATGGAAAAGTTGAATACTATTTGAAATGGAAGGGTTTTACAGAGTAAGATTGTGTCTTATAATATCTTAATCTTCTGATATAATGTAATTTCTAATGTAATAGGTGTGTCATTCTGGATGGACAGGTAATATCTCTATTCTCACAAGCTATGCAGAAGGAATCGACTCCAGCTTTTGAATCCCTCCTTCACTAGAGGGTTCTGTCCCCTTCAGTCTTTCCTTCTGTTCACAAGCCAGGAGTCTTGGAGCATGATGACTTAGTAAAAGAAGATGGGTGAGATCCTAGCAGATATTCAGAATTTAACTGCTGCGGGTAATAGTTCATGGAGATCAGCATCATGTATTCTGTTTTGGAAGTTAAATATGTTTGTGGAGGTGAGAGGGCAGCAGTTGTAGCTTTTGCATACTCCTTTTTTAATATAAATTTTCAATTATATTACATCCAAGAAACAAATACATCCAATAAGCAACATCAAGAAGGAAAATAGTTATAATTTCCACTCTATATAATGATGCATATAACCCAAAAATAGAGAGAATAAATTAATTCAAAATAGATTTGAGAAATAGGATTAAAATTTAATCCACATTTGGCTTAACTTAGTACAAAAGGACTCTTAACATCTAACTCATGCTATTAAGTAACTACCGTATTTTCACCCATATACCGCGCACCCGTGTAAAACGCGCACACGGGTATAGCACACGGGGAACACAAATTTATGTAAAAAAAAATTTAATATAGCGCGCACACGCGTATACCGTGCATGCTAAAACCTACTCCGAACCAGCATCCTCCCCCCCGCTCGCTTACCCGAGAGCATTTTTTTTTTTAATTCGAATCCAGCATTCCCCCTGCGAACCGGCGTCACCCCCCCTCCCCTGCGATCCTACATCCCCCCCCCCCCCAGCACCGCAAAACATCTCTTACCCGATTGGGCACCGGCACCAATGCACAGGATGTGCCAGTGCCCGAAGATCCTCCCTCGTTGGGTTGGGCTGGGCGGTGCGGTGCAAGAGAGATCCTCCTTCCTGCGCTGGGCTGTACTAGGCTTTGAGCATAAGCTTCAGGTGACCACCTCCCCTATATTGGAGAAACAGGGGCAAGTTTCTGCTGGGTGGTCTTTGGCAGTGAGTCCTATTGGGCCGCCAAGGTTTGTTTTTGTGTTTGTTTTTTTCCTCCTGATTTTGTTTCAGCCTTGTGCAAGGCTTATCTTCAGGTGGCTGGGGGTTCTACTTCTGCCCTGGGGGGGGTTCTTCCTCCATATCCACCCCTGTTTGGCCCCCTCTGCACTGGGTTTGAACCTGGTTTCTTCCCCCCACCCCCGGTGCGGCCAAGGATGTCTTGGGACTATGATTTTTTGTTCAGGGAGTTGATTGGCCTGGACACTTAAGGCCCCAACTATAGGAGGGGCCTTAACCTGGGCCTCAGGCCTCTCCCTGGTGCATCGTAGGATGCATCAGGGAGGGGAAAGGCTGCTATTTTGAAGATGCTGGCCGGAAGGAGTAGGCATACCTCTGCCAGCCATCTAAGTAAAGTAATGGGGGGAGGGGGTATCTGTCCCGCTGCGGAGGGGATGTTGGTGTAGTTTGGTGGTGAGAGAGAATGGGCATCTTTCCTGCTGCTGAGGGGGGGTTATTGCTTATCAGGGGGAGGAGGGTGCATCTCCTGTTGGATGAAGGGTTGCTTGACTTCAGCGACTCAATTTGTTGTTGGATGGCTTTTTTTTTTTTTTTTCATGCGCATGTGCCCATTGCTATCACCAGTGATGGGCACATGCAAAATTTAGCAAAACTTCGCTCTCTGCCAATCTCATTTGCATGAGGAGGTTTTTTTTGGAGAATGACTTGCTTTTTTAAAATTGCTACTATAATGGCTTCAACAGTGGCCAGTCAGTTTTTAATGCAACTTTTTGAGAATCTAGGCCCAAACCCTTTTATTTTGAAGCCATTATTGAGATGGCTTGGGGAAGTCCACTGCTTATTCCTAGGATAAGCAGCATAAAATCTGTTTTACAACTTGGGATCTAGCTAGGTACTTAGGACCTGGGTTGGCCACTATTGGAACAGTATGTTGGGCTTGATGGACCTTCAGTCTGTCCCAATATGGCAATTCTTATTAACTAGCTAAAGCTGATATTGGACATGAAGTCTGTACCAGAAATTTGGAGAGTATCCAAAGTTCTAAATCAGACTGTTGCCCACAATAATACAGTATTATCCCAGGACAAGCAGGCAGCATATTCTTAACACATGGGTGACGTCACCGACGGAGCCCTCGGTACGGACCTTTTTAACTAGAAGTTTCTAGTTGGCCGCACCGCGCGTGCGCGAGTGCCTTCCCGCCCGACGGAGGAGTGCGTGGTCCCCAGTTTCTTCGTTTCCGCGGAGCGAAGAAGACGCGTGTGTTTTTTCAACGGCCGTTGAAACCACTTTTTTGCCTTCCCGCTCGCGCTTTTTTCCTTATTTTTTCTTTCTTTACCTTCGGGTTTATTTTTCTTTGATTTGCAAAAAAAAAAAAAAAAAAAAACTTTGATTTTTCCCTTTTTTCTTTCGTTTTTGCCCCGGCGGGGCCTGTTGCCAGTATACAGGCCTCGGGCTTCGATTTTGCGGAGGCTATCTTCCCCTTCATGCCCCCGCAGGTCGGTTTTAAGAAGTGCCAGCGGTGCGCACGCCCGATCTCCATAACTGACCCACACAATTGGTGTTTGCAGTGTCTGGGTCCGGAGCATCGGGCGGACTCCTGCACCTGCTGTGCTACTCTTCAAAAAAGAACCCTTAAAAACCGAAGAATTCAGCAAACTCTCCTCTTCGGCACCGAGTCGGCGATGGACTCCTCACCTTCAACAGCGGTACCTCAAAAATCGGCACCGTCGTCCTCGACACCGACCGACCCCGCATCGGCGTCACTGGCGCCAGGTAAGCCGGCTAAGAAGCCTTCCTCTTCCCTCGAGCGCCCTCCAGCTACGGTGGCGACACCGTCCCTACCGGCATCGCACCGGTCCCGCAAACGCTCCGCCCCGATCTCGGTGAGTGCCTCGTCATCGGCCTCCTCATCGCCGGGGCGTGGAGCGGCATCTAAGGAACCGAAGAAAAAGAAAGCGGTTCCGATGCCACCCCTAGATGACCGTATCTCGGCCATCTTAAAGGCTCAACTCCAAGAACAGTTGAAGAAACAACTTGAACAACTGTTGCCCACTATCCTGGCACCGCTCCTTCCGGTACCAGACCGGCCCGAGCCCCGTACCGAGCCCCCGGTGTCCACCCCTTCGGTACCGGTGAACACATCCATGCCGATCCTTTCGGCCCAACAACTTCAGGGCGATCCGGTGGTTCATTCTCAGGCCACATTGGATCCTCCTCGGCACTAGGCGGCACGGCATTCTTCTCGGGACCGAGATAGACGCCGGTCGTCCTCCCCTGGTACCGTTTCGGTGCGCTCTGGAAAGTCCTTGTCCAAAACTCGCCATACCGCGCCCTCCACCCCGGTGTCTCGACATGCACCAGAAGTCAGGGACCCTGACTTATGGGAGGAAACTCCTCTCGGTACCGAGGAGGATCCCTCCTCATCTGATGAGGAACCATCGGCACCCGATGCCACCTCTAAACCAGAGCAGTCCTCATTTTCTAAATTTCTGAGAGAAATGTCTGCTGCCCTGTCCCTTCCTCTGGAATCGGACTCAAAAAAGTCTCAAGCCTTTCTAGAGGCTCTAGACTTTGAGCAACCTCCTAAGGAGTTCCTCAAGCTTCCCGTGCATGACATTCTACGGGAAACTTTCTACAAAAACTTGGAAAATCCCCTCACGGTACCGGGAGCCCCCCGTAAACTGGACAACCTTTACCGTGTCATTCCCATTCCTGGATTCGACAAATCTCAATTGCCCCATGAGTCCCTTCTGGTTGAATCCACCTTAAAAAAGACTCAGGGCTCCAGTGTCTATGCCTCTACCCCTCCTGGCAGAGAAGGTAAAACCATGGACAAGTTTGGCAAGAGGCTTTACCAGAATGCCATGCTTGCAAACAGGGCAAACAACTATTCCTTCCATTTTTCCTTCTATCTGAAACATTTGGTCCAACAACTGTCTGCCCTCCAAAAGTACCTTCCTGAGCGCAAGGTCCCGCTATTCCAACAGCACATCTCTGGCCTTCTCCAAATGCGCAAGTATATGGTCCGCTCGATATACGACTCCTTCGAGCTCACCTCTCGGGCCTCTGCCATGGCCGTAGCCATGCGTCGCTTGGCCTGGCTCAGAGTCTCCGACCTGGACATCAACCACCAGGATCGTCTGGCCAACGCCCCCTGTCTCGGGGATGAGCTTTTTGGAGAGTCACTGGATTCCACCACCCAGAAACTCTCTGCCCATGAGACCAGGTGGGACACCCTGATCAAGCCGAAAAAGAAGGCACCGCCTGCCCGACCCTATCGGCCACAAACATCTTATCAACGGAGGTTCTCAGCCAGACCACTCAACCCGCCTCCCCAGCAATCTCGGCGACCCCGTCAACAGCAACATCATGCTCAGGCTCGATCTCAGGCCACTCAACCCTCTAAGCCTTCTCAGCCTGCTAAACAATCTCAGCCCTTTTGACTCTTCTCTCCAGGGCATAGCCAGTCATCCACCCTCGCTACCTCTTCCACAACCAATCGGAGGTCGTCTCACCATATTCTCCAGCCGTTGGGAGGTCATCACATCGGACCAGTGGGTCCTCAACATCATCCGCCACGGCTACTCTCTCAACTTCCAGACTCTACCTCCGGACAACCTTCCCGTAGAGTCTGCTTCACACTCATCTCAAACCCCCCTCCTCCTGAGGGAGGTTCAATCCCTCCTCCTTCTCAATGCCATCGAAGAAGTACCTCCAGATCAAAGGGGTCAGGGATTCTACTCCCGCTACTTCCTGGTCCCCAAAAAGACGGGAGACCTCCGTCCCATTCTCGATCTAAGGGACCTCAACAAGTGTCTAGTCAAGGAGAAGTTCAGAATGCTCTCCCTTGCCACGCTTTACCCTCTTCTTTCTCAACACGACTGGCTATGTTCCCTGGACCTCAAAGAGGCCTACACTCACATCTCCATCAATCAGAATTCTCGCCGCTACCTACGGTTCCAGGTACTGCACCACCACTATCAGTACAAGGTACTACCGTTCGGCCTAGCTTCCTCACCCAGGGTCTTCACCAAGTGCCTTATAGTGGTAGCGGCCTTCCTCAGGTCTCACAACCTCCAGGTGTTCCCCTACTTGGACGATTGGTTGGTGAAAGCACCTTCATCTCAACTCGTGCTACAAGCCACTCATCACACCATCTCTCTCCTCCACCTCCTGGGGTTCGAGATCAACTACCCCAAGTCGCACTTGCTTCCCACCCAGCGACTTCAATTCATTGGAGCAGTTCTGGACACCACGCTAATGAGGGCCTTTCTCCCCTCCGATCGACAGCGGACCCTGCTCCATCTCTGCCGTCAGGTACTCATGCACCCCTCCATCCCTGCCCGACAGATGATGGTCCTACTGGGTCACATGGCCTCGACGGTGCATGTCCTTCCTCTGGCACGTCTCCACCTTCGGACGCCTCAGTGGACTCTCGCCAACCAATGGTCACAGACTACAGATCTTCTTTCTCATCCCATCTCTGTGACATCATCTCTTCAGCAATCTCTCCAATGGTGGTTGAACTCCTCAAATCTTTCCAGGGGTCTACTTTTTCATCTGCCCCCCCACTCTATGATCATCACCACCGATGCGTCCCCCTACGCATGGGGAGCTCACCTAGGAGATCTACGCACCCAGGGACTTTGGACCCCACAGGAGCGTCGTCATCACATAAATTTCCTGGAACTCAGAGCCATGTTCTACGCCCTCAAGGCTTTCCAACATCTTCTCTGCCCTCAAGTCCTCCTCCTGTGCACAGACAATCAAGTCGCCATGTACTACATAAACAAGCAAGGCGGCACCGGATCTCGCCCCCTTTGTTTGGAGGCTCTGCGCATCTGGACCTGGGCCACGGACCGCAATCTCTTTCTCAGGGCGGTC
The DNA here is from genome assembly GCF_902459505.1 of Geotrypetes seraphini. Lineage (NCBI taxonomy): Eukaryota > Metazoa > Chordata > Amphibia > Gymnophiona > Dermophiidae > Geotrypetes > Geotrypetes seraphini. The sequence continues at coordinate 391,483,941 of NC_047085.1, read as the reverse complement.
TATATCCAGGGCGAACAGAACTCTCTGGCCGACAATCTCAGTCGCATCCTTCAACCCCACGAGTGGACGTTGGACCCTCCGACTCTGCTCTCCATCTTTGCTCGATGGGGCACTCCGCAGGTGGACCTCTTTGCAGCACCTCACAATCATCAGCTGCCCCAATTCTGCTCCAGACTCTTCTCTCCTCACCGTCTGGCCCCGGATGCATTCCTGCTCGATTGGAGGGATCGGTTCCTGTATGCCTTCCCTCCACTTCCTCTGATGTTGCGGACCTTGTCCAAACTCCGCAAAGACCACGCCACCATGATTCTTATCGCACCTCGGTGGCCTCGCCAACACTGGTTCTCACTCCTGCTCCAGCTCAGCTCCAGGGAACCCATTCTACTTCCCGTGTTTCCTACTCTACTTACGCAACAGCATCAGTCTCTGCTACATCCCAATCTGTCTTCGCTCCACCTGACAGCTTGGTTTCTCTCGGGCTGACCTCTCCGGAGAATCTATCTCAACCGGTCCGCCTCATTTTGGACGCTTCCAGGAAACCGGCCACTCTCCAATGTTACCATCAGAAGTGGACCAGATTTTCCTCCTGGTGTCTCCGGCATCATCAAGAACCCACCTCCTTAGCGGTGGAAACTGTCTTGGAATATTTGCTCTCACTGTCCAACGCTGGCCTCAAAACTACCTCCATCAGAGTCCACCTCAGTGCCATCACTGCGTTTCATGAGCCTATTCTCGGTAAACCCCTCACGGCTCATCCTCTGGTTTCCAGATTCATGAGAGGACTCTTCAACATCAAACCGCCTCTCAAGCCTCCTCCTGTCGTCTGGGACCTGAATGTGGTTCTCTCAGCTCTCATGAAACCTCCGTTTGAGCCTCTTGCCACAACTTCTCTCAGGCTTCTTACCTGGAAGGTGCTTTTCCTAATTGCCATCACCTCTGCCAGGAGGGTTAGCGAACTGCATGCACTGGTTGCCGACCCACCTTTCACTGTTTTTCACCATGACAAGGTTGTTCTGCGTACCCACCCTAAATTCCTTCCCAAGGTGGTCTCAGCTTTTCACCTCAACCAGTCCATTGTGCTGCCCGTCTTCTTCCCTAAGCCTCACTCGCATCCTGGGGAACAGGCGTTGCACACGCTGGATTGTAAGCGTGCCCTTGCTTACTATCTTGATCGTACCAGAGCTCACCGAACAGCCCCTCAGCTCTTTTTGTCTTTCGACCCCAACCGTTTGGGTCGTCCTGTCTCCAAACGGACACTTTCAAATTGGCTTGCTGCCTGTATTGCTTTCTGCTACGCTCGGGCCGGTCTCTCACTGGAAGGAACTGTCACGGCCCACAGAGTCCGAGCTATGGCTGCTTCTGTGGCTTTCCTCCGCTCCACGCCCATCGAGGAAATCTGCAAGGCGGCCACTTGGTCCTCAGTTCACACGTTCACTACTCACTACTGTCTGGATGCGTTCTCCAGACGGGATGGACACTTCGGCCAATCTGTGTTACGAAATTTATTTTCCTAATGGCCAACCATCCCACCTCCCTCTTTGTTAGCTTGGAGGTCACCCATGTGTTAAGAATATGCTGCCTGCTTGTCCTGGGATAAAGCACAGTTACTTACCGTAACAGGTGTTATCCAGGGACAGCAGGCAGATATTCTTACGTCCCACCCACCTCCCCGGGTTGGCTTCTTAGCTGGCTTATCCTAACTGGGGACCACGCACTCCTCCGTCGGGCGGGAAGGCACTCGCGCACGCGCGGTGCGGCCAACTAGAAACTTCTAGTTAAAAAGGTCCGTACCGAGGGCTCCGTCGGTGACGTCACCCATGTGTTAAGAATATCTGCCTGCTGTCCCTGGATAACACCTGTTACGGTAAGTAACTGTGCTTTTAGGGCATCAACAGGTGTGTGTTTTGATTTGGGGGGTGGGGGACAACGTGTCACAGGTGGCAATGACAGTTGGGTAAGATTGGAAAGGGATGAACAGACTGGCTGTATGTATTGTAAGTATTCTGGGTGTAGATATTTTTCTGGGTCAGAACGAGGTAGCAGCATGTATTTGTGAAACAGGAGGGGGATAAGCTATGTGTTTGGGGGAGAACATAGAGGGGTATTTTAGATATGGATATGTAGATATGGAAGAAGTGCATAAAGAGGTAAGTGTATGATGGAAGAAGGTGGACAAAAGAGAAACTGGGTGAAGGCCTGCAGGAGGGAATATGAGACGGGGACCCAGGCCATGATAATATGTGAACAAGAGCAGTGGTCTCTGTTTCACCTCTCAAGTTGATGCTTTCATACTTCTGATGCAGTATATTCCTCAGTCAAAAATTAGACATGGGAAAATCATTCAGCATCAATGTATGTTATTCAATGTCATATTCACTTCTTTAATCTCTCCTTCTATTCATTCGGGCTTGAGATATGCCATTTGGTCACCAATACTTTTAATGGTTGCCAAATATATTTTTTTGGTTGCCAAATATTTTATGGCTATGGCTTCTTCACCAGCCCTAATGTATTCCTTTTTTCTTCATGCGTTTTTATGTATTTTCTTTTAAACCGCTAAAGTACTATGTGCAACATCAATAAATTAATCATAATCTTAAAAACTTATCTTAGTTTTATCTCTTGTTCTTTTATCTCATCGGGAAGGGACCTGTCGTTTCGACATGTTTCGCCGTTAGGCTGCTTCAAGAAAAGTACCCCCTTTCCAAACTTGTCTGCACCATCCCGATCTGCATAACTTTTTTTTTGAGATAAGCCATAGCCATAAAATATATTTGGCAACCATTAAAAGTATTGGTGACCAAATGGCATATCTGAAGCCCGAATGATTAGAAGGAGAGATTAAAGAAGTGAATATGACATTGAATAATATATATTGATTCATACTTCTGATAGCATACTTTGGGAAGGGACTGAGACTGACACAAGTTTCTTTGCCCACAGACAGAATAGGAAAAGTTACTTTGTAAATCGGAAGAACTATTTCCAATCCTGAAGGGGATGTTTGCCCCCCCCCCCCCCAATAAAACATTTCCCCATCCAAAAAACAAACAAGCTTGTAGACAGCATTGGAGGCTTGGGGAAGGAAATCTAGATAGGTCTTGACTTCTGGCTCCTAGATTTAATAAAAAATTTGTTGAGGCCTATCTTTAAACTAAGAATGCCACAAAGTTCTTATTTTGGTTTATGCTTTTTGCTTCAGTGCTGACAACACATGGGAACCAGAAGAAAATTTAGATTGTCCAGAATTAATTGAAGCTTTCCTCACTTCACAAAAAGCTGGTAAAGAAAAAATAGACAGCAACAAAAGGAAATCTTTGTCCGATAGTGAAGATGACAGTAAATCAAAGAAGAAGAGGGACTCTGTAAGTATTCTGTATTTTTACTAGTGCAACACTTGTCAACTTTCAGATCAGATTGAATGGACTATGCAGGTCTTTATCTGCTGTCATTTTACTATGTTAGTTACCCTGGCTTTATAATGTATATGGTATTCTGACATTAACTGATCTCTCTTGGATATGTTCTGGTACATTAAGATAAATTAAGCCTGGCTTGTCCAACCTTTTTCCATCGAGGGCCACATTTTTGTATTTTGTAACACACAAGTCATATATTGCCATATTTTCTCAAAATAGTGGCAAAACATGGAACTCACCGATTCAAAGATCGGCCCCCCCTTGAGACCCACTCGTGTTCAGGCTTTCGCTCTGCCACAGCCGCCAGAGTCCTTCATTTAATGTAACTTCCGGTTTTGCAAAACCGGAAGTTACATCAGAAGAAAGGACGTTAGCATGCGCCTGTGCGAGTGTGTGATCTGCGGCGGCAGCGACGGCAACTTACAAGCACTTTGTTTATTTGTTTGTTTTTGTTTTTTGTAGTTGTTGGCTGGCTCGTTCCCAAAAGCATTTCTCCTCGAGTCCCCGCATTTAACTTTCAGCATAAGTAAAAGGATCTCTCTGCTGCAGTGCTCTCTTCTTTTCCTGAGGCCATGGAATTGAGGGGGGGAAGGGTGAAGCTGAAAATCGGGGAGGGGGGCTGGGGAGGAGGAATATGAGGCCTATTTCTTTGGGGATGCTTTGGGCCAGGGGAAACTGAGAATCGGGGGAGCTGGGGAGGGGGAATATGGGGTCCTTTTTTTGGGGATGCTCTGGGGAAACTGAGAATTGGGGAGGGGGAATATGGTAGTGCTGCCCGATTTCCTTGCCTTGTTTAAATAAAATGTTTAAACTTAAAGCTGTGTCATTGAAAATGAATTGAATCGAAAAATAGATTCAACTGAGTGAATCGAATTAAAATATTTTTCACTGAATCAGGCAGCACTACTGTTATGATTTAGCTCTCTGAGCTCAAGCCGTATGGTGCCAGAAGTTTGGGTTGGTCTCCATGGTTTCTAGTCACATGAGATTGGAAACTGAGATCAACCATAACTTTCAGTACTTCATGGCTCATATTTACAGACTAAAGAGAGTTGACCCTAATTCCTCATCAAAAAGCAAAATCAACCAAAACAAGAGACTTGTGGAGGTTCGATGTCGAAGATGAAGGCTTTATTAAAACAACTTAATAATCACATGGAATAGTCTAGGACCTAATACACTGAGAGCATTCGGACCCAACACGGTCCATGTTTCGACACTATTGTCTTCCTCAGGGGTCCCTGTAAGTCCTATAAAGAAACTCATGGATTTCGTTGTTTTTAGTATATAATCCATGAGTTTCTTTATAGGACCTACTGGGATCCCTGAGGAAGACAATAGTGTTGAAACACGGACCATGTTGGGTCCAAATGCTTTGTGTATTATTCCATGTGGATTATTAAGTTGTTTTAATAAAGCCTTCATCTTGGACATTGACCCTCCACAATTCTCTTTTGGTTGACATTATATTACAGACTGCCAAGTTTTTGTGGTGGAATCCCGTTGTAAGCACCACAATCTGCCAAGTTTCTTGGGGCCAAAAAAAAGAACTTGGTGGACTGGGTTCTGGCCCACGGGCCATAGGTTGGTTAAGTCTGAATTTAAGCATTAAACAACTGCTTTATATGGTGGTAAATGTGTCGCAATTACTATTGGATGTACACACAAATTCTTCAGCTACCTTGAAGATTATGAAAACATGAGTGAATTCTGTGCAATTTCAAAATTTTAATTTAAGGTATACTTTTCTACATAAAACTTTGGACTAATTTTAATCAATTGTATCTTGCAAATAATGCATTTCCATGTTTGGTATAGATGATGGTCTTCGGTGTTTTTCATTTAAAAACATCATAGTAAATATTTGCTTAACCATGATTACTACTACATTATTATTATTATTTTTTTTTTTTTTTGCATTCTGTTTAATTCTAAATTGCATTCTGTTTAATTCTAAATTCTCAAAACAGATTGACAAACCACGAGGATTTGCTCGAGGCCTTGATCCTGAACGAATAATTGGAGCTACAGATAGCAGTGGTGAACTAATGTTCCTTATGAAATGGTATGGGAAGAAAGTTATTGAGATAACATATTAGTTTTAAATAATGAAATAAGAACATAAGAGTTGCCATATTGGAACAAACCAGGTCTGTTATCCTGTGTCAAACAGTGGCCAATCTGGTTCCAAAGTACCGAGCAAGATTCCAAAAGAGTAAAGTCATTTTATGCTACTTATCCTAGAAATTAAGATGAATTTGGAAAAATCCACTTTTTATAATGGCATATGGATTTTTCTGTTTGGAAATTAAGCCTTTTTAGCCACTGTTAAACTGGTTTTCACCATATTCTCTGGCAACAAATTCCAGAATTTAATTACACATTGCTATTATATCTTATTGTGGTAGTCTTTACTGTTTTTAAATTGAGGGACCAAAGTACACATAGGACAATAGTAGGGAAAAGCAGCTAAGCACCTAGGTGGGAATATGAAGAGGCCAGTCTGGTCCATTATGTTGAAAGCAATTTGTGTATTGAAAAGGTATACTGTCCATATTTGCCTTGATCTCTAACTTACACTTCTAGTGCAACAGATACTTTATTCCAGAACCTTCGGGTAGTCAACCCATTCTCATGAAAATTCTTGTAGAGCCTCATTTAGCATTCTTTTGTTCCTCCTCCAATTCCTCAGTTATCTCTCTATAAACAAGATGGTAAATGCCTGTCGTTTTTGCTCGTGTTTATTTTTCAATTAAATTTGGTCTTTGTTTACCATTTGTGAGGCTTTTTCAGTGCTGCAGAGTATTCCAATCTTGGGACATCTCTGGCTGTGGGATCGCACAGACTCCAAGGTTGTCTGCTTCCAGGGAGTAGACTGCTTTTCATTGCATCCACTTGGACAACCTGCACTAACAGTTCAGGGTATCATGGACTGATCCCTTGGGAGCAAGGCTCTCCCCAGGTTCTGTTTGCAATGGGCTTGAGTTCAGGCTGAGTGACTGGTGGTTTTTCCAGGATCGGGGCCGACTGCTTTCTTCTACCTGACTGCATGCATGGGGTTTCGATGTGAGTTGAGGTCTCCAGTCAGTTCCTTGGAGCCCAAGAGGCAGTCCAAAGAGATAAGCAATCTTGATTCTAGGCTTGTTGAGGCAGAAGTAGAGAATGACATGGTTACACGGCTGTTACCCGCCGAAACAGTAGGGAAAAAAGTAGTCGCCGCAGGTATGGGGACAAAGCCATTCACTGCCCTGTGGAGCGGTGAATGGCCTATTCTCCACAGTTAAGGGAGGGAATGCACATGGTCCTGCAGCCCCCTCCCTCCTTCCTAACAGTCGCCACCATCTGTATGGGCATCTTCCTTCCCCTTACCTTTGTGGCAGTGTTTAATTTTCTTTCTATAAGCAGCTGGAACCTTGAAGTCGCGTGTGGCTGCTGGAAAGTTCTCCTCTGACGCAACCGGAAACAGGAGAGGAGGAAGAGGAGGAGAAGCTTCTGGCAGATTCATGCAACTTCAAGGCTCCAGCTGCTTGTAGAAAGAAAAATAAAAATTGCCGTAAGGGGAAGAGAGGGAGATGATCGGACTGCAGCGAGCAAGAGGGAGGAGGTTGCTGGTCCGCGCAAAGGATGCTGAAGGGACATGTGGAAGAGAGAGTGGGGAGAAGACGCTAGAAGGGAAGAAGGCAGAGGAGCCAGACTATTGGGGGAGGGGTGTGGAGGAAGAGATGGAAGAGGCAGAGAGAAGGCAGACAGGGGATGAAAGGAATTGAATGAGGAGAAAATGAGTAAAGCAGAAACCAGACAACAAAGGTAGAGAAAAAATTTCTACTTTTCTTTTTTTTGCTTTAGGATAAAGTAGTATATTAGCGGTGTTGATAAACATTTATAAACAAAGCCCTGCCAGTTGAACATCTTTCTTTAATTCAGCAGTCTGAACTTTGATTTATAAAATGACAATTGTACAGCTTATTGTTTGTTCCTTTTTATACTTTAAGTTCAGCATAAAACTATTTTAGGCTTGTGTGGATGGGATCAGATGGTTTCCGAGGATGGGGACCAAGTTTATGGGGATGGAGCAGAAACAGGGACACAATTTTTCCCTGTGCCATTCTCTAGGCAGAAGTTTGCTCTGTAAGCTGTCTGCAGCTTCAGCACAAGCAGCACACAGCATGTCACAGTGAGTAACAGGCTGATAACCTAAAAACCAAAATTGGGGGGGGGGGGGTTAAAAGCAGATTTATTTTAAATTTTTTTTTTGGGGGGGGGGGTTCTAAAGTTAATGCCAGGGTTTCCACCTCTAAAATCTCTAAATCTCTAGTTTTTGACCCTAGTGTAGATCCCTTGGCTGTTTTTGGTGCTAAAATCACTGTATGGTAGCAATCTTGGATTTCTCGATATGAAATTAAAAGCCTTTATCTGCCTCAAAACACCTCAGTTTTCCTCAAAAACAGTTGTGATGCTGAGTAGCACGTGAAGGGGGGAGGAGCAGGAGTCACTTGAGAAGCTGCCTCTAGTCCCTTAAAGTTGGCAAGGGTCAGAAAAAAAATCCAGGTTCAAGCCATGAAGCAAACCAAGTTGTGCCACTGCTGCAAAACACCAAAAAGGAGCATGTGAGTGTCCTGTCTGGATGTCCTGGACAGGGATTCCACCTGAATTCATCAATATGATGTTTGAAGCTTACAATGATTGATAAGGGCTGCATGGACCCCTTGGATTGCAGCCATGCTTGCACCGGAGGCGCCTCCCCCCCCACCCCACCCCCCCCCACACACACACAACAGTTTCATATAGAAGATGGGGGAGATCCAGTGCAGGCTGTTTAAGCCCTCGGTGCTTTTGGAGGTGATCAAGGAATCCCTCCAAGAATTAAAGATAGAGACTCCGCAGTCTTCTGCTACATAATGCTTGCTGGCTCCACGTGGTATGCCTTGTGGACATCTCTTGTTTTTTTGTGGAAGCCTAGTCTTTTGCCTCTGTCTTGGGATCTGCAGTTGTCAAAGCAAGTCCCTTCAGTGGCGTGGATTGTACGTGGTATTAAAGGATGCCCAGGACCGCAGGCTGGATTTTGTTCATGGGAAGCTTTTTGAAGCCGCAGCCTCGGGTTTAAAAGCTGCTGCAGTGGCGTCTGTCGCCCAAGCTTGCTACTCCATTTGTGCCGTAAGCTGGAGGCAATAGCTGGGAGGGATCACCAGTTTTTAATGTCCAGAGTGGATTATGTAGCTAATGCTCTGTATGATCTTTTTAGAGTTGTGAGCATAATATCTTATTCCTTTCCACCTGCAGGATGCTATGGGTGGGGGATACCTCCAGGGTGATCTTGAATAAATTTACCATTTCTTTATAGTCTCTCCAGACCAGCATAGAAACAGATGGGTAGTAGCTCACCATGACCAACAGGTGTAGAGACAAACTTTTGGCTGTAGTATAAATGGGCTTTGCAGTCCCAAGTACAATCAGTCTGCTCGTAGTCTCCAGCAGGTGGAGGTGGTAAGTCTGTGCAGCTTTCCCTGGTTTAGTATAGGGCTGTTGGACTTTGGACTTTCTTGTCATCGTTTGTGGTGCTGGATTGAGCTTGGGGGATCCTTTCGGGAGTCTGTCCGACCTTGGGGGTGCCACACTCAACAGATCAAGACCTTCTCCCCCAAATTTTACTGTAGAGGTGCCTCAGCTGTAAGCCTTGTCACTGATAACTGGCAAGGCATATAGCTTTGAGAGCCAGTGAAGTCAGTTCAATTGTAAATTAAAGTTATATTGGGGGGGGAGGGGAAGTCCTGAGGCAATGCCAGTTTGAAGGTAAGCCTTTAAGGTAATTTGACTTTAATTGCTAACCAGCACTTCTATTTGTTCTTGTAGCAGTTTTCACAGTGAGCACTTTTAAAGGGAAAAAGTGCTCATTGTGCTCCCAGCGCGGTCGATGTGGCCAGCGTGTGCAGAAAGTCCAAGCGGCCAAGGGTCTTGTGGGACAAATTTTTTTTGTTGTTTATTTTTTGTTTGGGGATGCGGATGCATCTGATGAGGACTTGGACCCCCCCAGATCCTCTCGAAGGAACGGATGCAGCTGGTGGGTGTTTTGCGAAGCCGCCAGCTGTGAGAATGCATCGGTGGTACGCATTTTTCAGCGAGAAGAGCTCTGGGAATTTATTCTTCAGGTTTCGTCAGTTTTGCGTTTTGAAAAGGACACAGAGGAGCCCCTACATGTGGTGGACCCCCTGCTTCAGGGATCCGCTCGGTCTTCCGCTCTTTTCCTATGCATCAGGATATTCGTGATAGTGCTCGTGCAGTGGAAGGTGCGAGAAATGCCTTTTCGTTTCACGTTCTCCATGACTCGCCTGTATCCCAACCCGGAGGGGGATAGGAATAAACTTGAAGTCTCCTGTGGTGGGATGCGGTAGTCTCGGCCATCGCGCTTCAGCATATGGTGCTGGTTGAGAGCGGCTCGGCCTTATGGAAATCTGAGGCTCATAAGATAGTGTCTCTTCTTAAGCAGAGATTTGATCTGGCGGTCCAGGCGGCAATGTGTGGCAGTCTGGTGGCTCAGACTTGTTTTCAGTGGTCCGAGCATGTTCTTGACCAGGAGTCTGATAACTGGTACTTGATGGATTGTTTCCTTTCTTTTTGTCAGGTGACTTGGATTAAATGGGCGTTTCATCAGACACAGAGGTTGCTCGACATCAAAGCAGTGGTTCCAGTCCCGCTCGGGAGTTTTGCACCAGCATATATTCCATTTATTTTGTGGTGCCCAAGTAAGGTCTTTTTGGCCCATTTTAGATCTGAAGGGGATCAACAGGGCGATTCGGGTGCCAGGTGCCGTCTTTTCATATGGAGACTGAGATTTGTCATTCTAGTGATCTAGCCAGAGAAATTCTTGACTTTTCTAGATCTGACGGAGGCCTACCTCAGCCTCCATCAGCATTGCCTTCGCTTTGCGGTTTTGGGAAAGCACTATTAGTTTTGTGCACTTCCATTTTTAGTCTGGCCACAGCTCCATGGACATTCACCAAGATTATGGTGGTCGTGGTGGCCTTTTGCAAGGAGGGCATTCTGATTCATCCCTATCTGCACAACTGGTTGATCCGAGCAAAGTCTTTTCTGGAGAGCTTCCGGGTTACGGCTTAGGTTGTGGAGTTCCTGCAGTCGCTTGGATTGGTGGTCAACCTGTCCAAGAGCTGGTTGGCTCAGTCTCAGTGGCTGGAATACCTTGGGGTTCTTTTAGACACTGGCTTGAGGAAAGTTTTCCTACCAGAGGCCCGAGTGGATAAATTGCCGTCGGGCTTCCGGTGTCCTCAGATGCAGGATTTTCTCCAGGTCTTGGAGTTGATGGTGGCTTCCCTGGATATGGTTCAGGCTCACATGAGGCCGCTTCAGTATGCTCTTTCTTCAGTGGTGGTCACCTCAGTTGCACAATCTGGATTCTCCTGTTCCTCTTTGGGGGTTGGTTCGTTGCAACTTCTGTTGTTCCAATCTTCCAATCTGGTGCAGGGAGTGAGTCTGGATCAGCCCCAGTGGACAGTGCTTCTCACGGACACCAGTCTCCTTGGATGGGTAGTTGAGTGTCTTGGTTGCATGGCTCAGGGCAGCTGGTCTCCTGAGGAGGTGTCCTTGGTCGATCAGTGTTAGAGATCAGAGCCATCTGGTTGGCATTGCTAGCATTCCAGATGTTGCTGACAGGCAAGTCAGTTTGGGTTCTTTCTGACAACGCCATGGCGGTGGCTTACGTCAAGCATCTGTGGGGAATCAGGAGTCGTCTGGTGGTGCAGGAGGCGGCTCTGTTCATTACCTGTGCAGAGGCTCATCTTCTGGACATCTCAGCTTCCCACATAGCAGGAGTGGAGAATGTCCAGGTGAACTTCCTCAGTTGTCATGTGCTAAATCCTGGGGAGTGGTGTCTCAGTTCCGCAGCCTTCGAGTTGAATGTGCAGGCTTGGGGTCAGCCAGTTATGGACCTGATGGCCATGCGTGTCAATGCCAAAGTGCCCTGATTCTTCATTCAGTGCAGGGATATTCAGGCCGAGGGGCTGGATGCTCTGGTGCAGCCTTGGCTGTCAGGAAGCCTCCTGTATGTTTCCCCTGTGGCCGCTGGTGGGCAGAGTTCTTTGTGTTGCTCAGCACCCCAGCCGCATGATCCTGGTGGTTCCGGACTGGCCCAGGTGCCTGTGATATACAGATCTGGTTCATCTTCTTGTGGCAGATCCTCTTCCGCTGCCCCTTTCGCCCAACTTGCTGATGCAGGGCCCCATTCCGATTTTCGATCCGGGTCCCTTTTGTCTTATGGCTTGGCTCTTTAAAGGGAACACCTAGATAAGAGAGGTTATTCAGATAAAATGATTTCCAATCTCTTGGAGTTCTAGAGGCTTCCACCTCTCAGGCTTATGTGCGAGTTTGGCAAATCTTCGAGAAGGGGTGTTCCGCATGTGGCATGGTTCCTGTTCACCTCTTTGCCTCACATCTTGGAGTTCTTGCAGGATGGTCTGGACAGGGATCTTGCCTGGTCTGCCCTCCAGGTTCAGCTTGCGGCTTTCTGCATTTCATGGTTTGCGGCATGGTCGGCATTTGACCTCTTCTCCAGATGCATTTCATTTTTTGAGGGCAGCTAAATTGCTCCAGCCTCCATTGTGGCTTTCAGTTCCAGCCAGGAATCTCAATCTGGTCCTATCTGTGCTCATGTGTCCTCCATTTGAGCCTCTGGGTTCCTACAGGTTGAAAGACCTTACTCTTTAAGGTGGTCTTCCTGGTGGGCATTACTTCTGCGAGATGCATTTCCGATAGAGGATGACACGGGGAAAAAAATAATCACCGTCCTCGTCCCTGCCCTGTCACCGTGAGCTCGTCCTCATCCCCGCCTTGTCCCCACGAGCTCGGTCCCTGTCTCCGCCCTGCAAACTGTCAGATCCCATCTGCACAAGCCTCGAATAGTTATGATTTAATACTAAAACTTATTTTATTAAAGTGTAAAAAGAGACGATATTCTGTTCAATTGTCACTTTATAAACACATAATACAGAGCAAGGATCAACAAAACCCCTATCCCCCCTCCCTTTCACAAATATTCCCTCCACTATTGTGAAAACTAAACAAACCAAATTACTACAGAATGCTACATAGAAAAATCAAGTTAACAGAATACTTCAGTCACACATGGCAGGAATAGTGTTAGGGGAATGCAACTGCCCCCTGGTCAGCGAGAGTGAGCCCTAAGCCAGCTGGAATCTAAAGAAGCACAGCCTGTTATGTCTAATATCAGCTCTAGCAGGATACTTATTTCAAATCTGAAATATTCTAATCACAAAATATAATTTATTTTTTTTTTCTGCCTTTTCTTGTCTGGTAATTTTATTCTTCAAATCAAATTGGTCTCAGGCTTTGGTTTTGGGTTCCTTCTGTCTTCATCATGGCATAGTTGTCTCCTGAAGGTAAAATAGGTACAAGAGGAGATGCCGAGTCTGCCACAGGTGCAATATTTTTTACTAGAGGAGCAAGACTTTTCACTGCTCCCACGGGGCGATAAAAGGTCTTGTCCCCATTCCTGCAGTAAACCAGTTGCATTCCTGCAGATTTACTGCAGTAAATCCCCCCCCCCACCACCCCCAAGTGTCATTCTCTAATTTCCAAACTGCAGGCTTTCTCTTGTAGGTCTCTCTTCCTGGAGTTTTTGAGGAGGTTCATAGTGCTGCAGCAAGTTCTTTCTTTTCTGCAGAAGGTGGTTTTGCCTTGTCATGTCAGCCAGTCTGTGGTCCTCCCACTCTTGGTAGTTAGGGAGGGTTCTTTAGAACAGAGGCAGTTGCTGGATCCTTCACTCTCTTATGTTCCTAGGAGTTTCAGAAATCGGATCATCTTTTGCCGTGTTTGCAGGTTTTCATAAGGGGGACGGTGCTTCTAAGGCTACCACTGTGCACTGGATCAAGGAAACTTATCACTTCAGTGTATCTTCTTCAAAAGAAGTCTGTTCTGGAATTTCTCAAGGCTTATTCTACTCGGGGATCAGGCTGCTTCTTGGGCTGAGTCTTCCCTGGTGCCTCTGGTAGATATTTGTAAAGCAGCGGTCTGGTATTCTATACATTCCTTTGTGCGACATTACTGTGTGGATGTTCAGGCGCATCGAGACGTAATGTTTGGGGAGTGCATGCTTGTGGCGGCCCTTCGGTGGTCCAACCAATATTGGGTACTGCTTTGATACGTTCCATCAGTGAGCTGTGCTGAGACGCATAAGAAGGAGAAATTAGGTTCTTTCTTGCTAATTTTCTTTCTTTTAGTCTCTCTAGACTGGCACAGCCCCCCGCCGTGTTTCTTTAGGGACTCGCGTGAAGAGTTTTTTCCTGCGGTATATGGTGTTTTTGGTAAGTTACAGGAAATTAAAAGAACAGTGGCCTTTGGCTCGGCTGGCGAGTTGTGGGGATGTTTTTGAAGGTTCTTCTATTCAATTTCCAAGTGTTTTTTTCTATGTTAATTACTCCTGTGCGGAGTGTTTGTTATACTTTGCACTTATTACTTTATTAGTTCTGCTTGGTTATTCAGCAGACTGATTGCACTTGGGGAGTGCACAGCCAACTTGTACTACAGTCAAAAGTTTGTGTCTGTCTCCACCTGCTGGTCATGGTGAGCTATGCCAGTCTGGAGAGAATAAAAGAAAGATAATTAGCAGGTAAGAACCTAATTTCTCCTTATTCTACAGGAAAGAGGATTATAGTGGTAAGAAGCTAATCCTTCCGTAACCGATATGTTATCCAGTTATTTGCAAGCGGAGGGAGTAGACTTGCATAATATGTACAGCAGGCAGAGAACGCAATTTGGGGATAGGACAGCAAGAGGCAACAACAGTTTCCCTAACTGGCATGCAAGCAAGAACATGAGTAAATAGTTGAAGACGGTAGTCTCCAAGGTCCAAACAAGGCAGCTAACAATTTTTGGTTAGTATAGCTAACCTATTTTGGGATATCAGCAAACTGGGCCCCTTGGTTGGTTGGTTAGTTAAAGATAAGTTGGTTTTCTATATAAACATTTTCTGTAGCCTTAATTATAAAAATATAATAGAATTGTTGGGAAATAGCACCTCATCCCTCAGTTTCTAAATGAGTTCTTGGAGCCCTTGGTTAATTTTTCACAATGTAATAGTGCTTCTCACAGGAGCGCATAACTTAGGTAATTCCCAGTATTAATCATCATCATATGTTTGCAATTTGTTTATTTTAAATTTTATTTCTGTCACAGGAAAGACTCAGATGAGGCAGACTTGGTACCAGCAAAAGAAGCCAATGTGAAATGTCCCCAGATTGTGATTGCATTTTATGAAGAGCGATTAACTTGGCATTCATGTCCTGAAGATGAAGCACAATAAGTCTTGAGTGCTTTTTAAAGTTCTAAAAAAAAATTACCAACAGTTTGAGAATTTTTTGTATTCTGAAGGTTTTTGTTCTGTTACTTCTTAAATTTTTTTGTGTGTGGGAATTAGTATGCTTTCACCATTGACAACATGCAGGTACATTTGTGAAAGAATCAAAGGCTCTCCATAGTACACACTTCATTTATGTGAAAGATTTTTGGTAAAATGAAATTACTGCTTCTGTAACAGTGTTTGGATTTTTTTTTGTTTTTTTAAAAATAAGTCATAGCATCTACTACATCAACAAGATGTGTTTTAAACCTGCAGCTGTTTTGTAGTCTTCTCTTGGTGTGATTTCTTATCACACATTTAAACATAATGCATGAAATCAGAGTTGGTTCAACAGGAGCCAGCTAGAAAATACCGTCTTTGTAGTAAATAAAATACTTCCAGACCTGCATATTGTTTTCTTCGTTGTAAATACTGGTGAACCATATTCAGTAAAATAGTTTTATATTGTTCCTTGTATGGATACTTTTTTTTTTTTTTTTTTCTAAAAGTGTCATTTATGATTAAAGTTTCTTGTTATTTAAAGCAGATGTGATTTCTGTTTCTGCTTTTTTAGATGTTTTTCTCAGTTCTCTGCTACGTTTCAGAGCTATCTATGGGGCCCTTTTTACTAGAGCTTAGCACTCTTAATGAGCATAGTATGTGCTAAATGCCGCGTGACTCTTAGGTTTAAAACAGGACATGCAGTAGTTGACAATTAGCAAGTGCTAGGTTTTAGTAAGAGGGGACTCCTATTGTCCTTCAATTGTTTTGGTTTTTTTAATTAAAGTAAAAAGCCTTTCACAGTTAAAGAATTCTAACAAACAAATGCACTCATAAGATAATGCCAATAAATATATGCACTCAACATATGACTTCAATTTTATATTAGAGCTGCATATTTAATTGCAATTAATGCCACAATTAACATGTTAATAATCCATATACAGCCCTTCTGCCTTCCTCTCCTCCATTCCTCCCCATATGGTCCAGCATCTCTCCTTCCTACTGCTGATTCTAAACACACACAACCCTTACCTTTCCAAATCAATCTTTAGCCCAGCAGCCCTCTTAAAAAGTTGCCTGCACCAGGCCTTCCCTCTGACCATCCCGCTGATTCTCAAAACTTGAAGTTTTTTGAGTAGGTATGATATTCTCTCATGTGGGTGATATTTATGGAACTCAGTATGGACACTTCAAGTGTGCTGTTGCTATAAATTTTTTTAAGGTAATGCCTTCCTGCCAGATGTTGGCTCGCGGGACCATCATTGTTTTCTGCAGCTCCAAGATGCTATATTGTCAATGTTTTCAGCATGTCAAACGTTTTGAGTTTGTTTTTTGTGCCTCTGCATCACTTCACTTTTTCTTGTACAATCCCGCTCTATTCCTGGACAAGTGAGTTATGCATCCCGTGTCACGAGACTGCTTGTAGGAAGCCTAACTTACATAACTTTTTCAGACCCTCCTTTCTTACTTCAGGACTACCCTCAGAATGCCAGTTGCTTTCCTACAAGCGAGATAGTAGGAGCTAGTTTTTGCGTCTTCATGCTGCAGAGATTCCCAGCGGGGGACAACTCTGGCTGCAGGAGATCAGACTTTGTGGATAAAGTCTGTTCCCAGGAGGATAACTGCCTTGGCATTGCACCTCCTGGACAGGTTGCTTCTTCAGATCGGAACTCGGGGACCTTACCCTTGGGAGATGGCTCACTCTAGGTTCATCCGCTAATGGCTTTGAGCGCAGGCTGCATGATTTTTATAGAGGTGTGCCTGGGATTGGAGCAGACCAGGCCATGTGCGCGGTGTGTTCCAAGCAGAGGTGTTGGGCCAGAGGGGCAGTCAGAAGACTGGCAGTCCAGTTTGTAAGGCTTGTTGAGGAAGAGAATCTCCCTGTAATCTGTTGGCTTCCTTTACAGCAGTTCCCAGCACCACACGACACAGTGAGTACAGGGCTCACAGCCTGACACAGTGACTTTTTTTATCCCAGGACAAGCAGGCAGGTATTGTCACTAGTGGGTGACGTCATCCAATGGAGCCTCGATGTGGACGTCTCACAAGCATACTTGCTTGTAGAAACTTTAGAAGTTTCAAGTCGCCTACAACCACGCATGCGCGAGTGCCTTCCCGCCCAATGCACTGGGCGTGTCTCCTTAGTTCTTACTTTTCCGCGGAGCCAAGAAGTCAGTCTTCGACTCTCTGCGTGAAGTAACTTCACTTGTGCCTTCTAATTCCGCAGTTTTGGGTTCTTTTACTCATAATCGTTGTTTTTCGTTGTGTTTTATTGTTTTTCAAAAAAAAATTTTTTTTTCCTTCCGTTCGACCGGGCAGGCCACGTGGCCGCAGCCCCGCGTCTTCGACCTAGCGGCAGAGCTTTTTCAGCCTATGTTCCGGCCTATCACCGTTTTAAGAAGTGTGTCAAGTGCCAGCGCGCGATTTCGCTGATGGACCCTCATCGTCGCTGCCTTCAGTGTCTTGGGCCTCAACACCTCCCGAAATCGTGCCGGCCTTGCTCCACACTTACAGCACGTACGTTCAAGCGTCGCTGCGTCTTGTGGGAGTCGCTGTTCAGCATGGAGGCTTCGTCTGAGCTGACCTCATCGAAGAGCGCCAAATTTCGACTTCCGCCTCGACTCTTCCGTCTTCCAACTATGCGGCCCCGAGTCTTCTCAAGCCTGCTTCGTTTATGCCGGCTTCACCTCCGCCGCCTGCTGCGGTGCCTTCCTCTGCCTCCTCAGGTCAGGTAGCTAGGCAGCCCATTCCCCCCGTGGTGCTCAAGGTGCCCAATGCTTCTAAGTCCAAGCACTTGGGCGCCAGGGATCCCGATGTCTGTGCAGGAGGTCCCATTGCAGATGCAGATCCCTCCTTGCCGGTGTTGTTCCAGACCTTGCTGGAGAAGCAGTTCATCGAGCTCTTTACTACTATGGGGCCAAAGCTTCTTTCCCAAACCCAGCCTGGGCACGTGGGGGCCTCCCGCGAGGTCGAGCTGCCTCCAGTGCCTCCCCGTCGTACACTCTCACTGTAGGGAGCCGAGTCTCTGCGAGTGTCTGGTCTGGCATCGATGCATGCATCGCAGGGAGCAGAGTCTTTGCCCATGCCTCCCTTGGAACCGATTCACTCGATGCAAGGAGCAGAGTCTTTGCGAATGCCTCCGTTGGAACCGATTTCCTCGATGCCAGGAGCCGAGTCTCTGCGAGGGCCTCCTCCGGACCCAATGCCATTGATACCGAGCCTCGAGGCTTGGCGGGTGCCTCGAGGTGCGTCTACTCAGTCACCTCTGCTTCGATCCACCGTCTCCAGCTCCATTCACTCGCTGGAAGCCTCGTCGGTGCCTCGCTCGCCTCGACGGTCAAGGCCGACTTCCAGGCACAGTTCTGGCCATCGCTCGAGGCATTCATCGAGACATGATTCGCCTCGTCGGAAGCAGCCTTTCATCAAATATTTGCCTCCGGAGTCTTCACCTCCTCCTATGCCGGAGCTCGAGGACACTTTGGGATCTTTTTCTCCCTGCTGATCCCCGGCCTCGTTGGACCCGGAGGCCTTGTCGTCCTCTACTTCTTCTCGAGGCCCGGCTCTGGCTGACCAGCTGTCTTTTTCCTCTTTCCTTCGACAGATGGCTGTAGATCTGGACATTACCCTGGACATGGGGGTCCAAATTTTCCAAGGAATATTTGGAGACGATGCATCTCCCTCAACCACCTGCTGAGTCTCTCCGGCTTCCTTTGCTGTTTCGAGACTCCTTACTCCATCCCAGCTGTTCCAGGGAAATTGGATGCCAGGTACCACACTGTTCACCACAAGGGATTTGATGGGGCTCAGCTCTCTCATCAGTCTCTACTGGTGGAATCCTCCCTGAAGCGGTCTCGCCCTTCCCAGGTCTATGCCACCGTTCCACCTAGCCAGGAGGGCAAGACCATGGACAGATTTGGTAGGCGCATCTACCAGAACTCGATGATGGCCTCTCGAGTCCTGAATTACAGTTTCCATTTTGCCACCTTCTTCGAGTTTTTCCTCTCAGTTCTGCAAAAGTTTCTGCCCTATTTGGACTCGCAGGCTCGCTTCAAATACCAGGAGGTTCTGGCTTCGTTGTCCCAACTGAAGCTCCAGATGATGCAGTCTTCTTACGAAGGCTTTTGAGCTCTCGGCGGGGGCTGCTGCTTGTTCGGTGGCCATGCGACGCCTGGTGTGGCTTCGGACCATCGATATGGACCCGAATCTTCAGGACAGGCTGGTTAACGTCACGTGTGCTGGAGCCGACCTCTTCGATGAGTCCATCGAGGCGGCGACCAAGAAGCTGTCGGACCACAAGAAGTCTTTCCAGTCGATTTTCTGTCCGAAGCCCAAGCCTCCTCTGCCTTGTCTGTCACGCCCGCCTTTGATCTACCAGTGGCGTTACCCACCGAAACAGGCACCTACCATCCATCAGCCTGTTAAGAGACAGCACACGCCAAAGCAGCAGCAAAAACCTTCAACTTCTGCTGTTCCCAAGGCTCCTCAGCCTTTTTGACTGTCTTGTAGAGAGCATAACTACCACCATTCTGCCCTCCCCTGTTTTTCCCATCGGAGGGCGTCTCCATCATTTTTACCATCGATGGACGACTATCACCACCGACCTCTGGGTCCTTTCCATCGTAAGGGAGGGATACTTTCTTCAGTTCCATCAGGTTCCTCCGGAACATCCTCCAAAAGAGTATCCTTTCAACTTAACCCAGACCGCCCTTCTTCAGGAAGCTCAGGCTTTGCTCCAGCTTCGGGCTGTCGAGCCGGTCCCTTTGGACCAACGGAACAAGGGTTTTTACTCCCGGTACTTCCTTGTTCCGAAGAAGACGAGCAATCTGCGTCCTATTTTGGACCTCAGGGTGCTCAACAAGTTTCTGGTCAGAGAAGTTTCGCATGTTAACTTTGGCTTCTCTCTATCCCCTCCTCGAGCAGGACGACTGGTTATGCTCTCTGGATCTCAAGGAGGCCTACACACATATTCCCATCCATCCGGCCTTCCGACAATACCTCAGATTTCGGGTGGGACATCTTCATCTTCAATACCGAGTGCTTCCTTTCGGCCTGGCTTCGTCTCCCAGAGTCTTCACCAAGTGCCTGATTGTAGTGGCCGCAGCACTCAGGAACCACAGTCTCCAGGTGTTTCCCTACCTCGACGCCTGGCTCATCAAGGATTCCACGTCTCAGGGAGTCGTCCAGGCGACCCAAAGGACTATCTGGTTCCTGCAGAGTCTGGGGTTCGAGATCAACTTTCCAAAATCCCATCTGCAACCTTCCCAGACTCTTCCCTTCATTGGAGCTGTTCTGGATACAATTCAACTCAGGGCTTTCCTTCCTCCGCAACTCCTGGATGCCCTTCTTCATCTTTGTCATTCAGTGTTCTCTCGCCCGTCCATCTCGGCGAGACACATAATGGTTCTTCTGGGCCACATGGCTTCTACAGTACACGTGACTCCTTTTGCCAGACCTCACCTCAGAATTCCTCAGTGGACCCTGGCATCTCAATGGACGCAGGTATTAGACCCTCTGACTCACCACATTCAGGTCACTCCTGCTCTGACACAGTCTCTTCACTGGTGGATGCTCTCTTCAAATCTCTCCAGAGATTTGCTGTTTCACATGTCTCCCCTTCAGAAGGCTCTCACGACCGACTCCTCGACCTATGCTTGGTGGGCTCATCTGGATGGTCTGCGCACTCAAGGCTATTGGACCAGTGTGGACCGCCTGTGTCACATCAATCTACTGGAACTCAGAGCGATTTTCAATGCTCTCAATGCTTTTCAACATCTCCTTCACGACATGGTGGTTCTAATCTAATCTAAATCTTGGGTTTATATACCGCATCATCTCCGCAGATGGAGCTCGACACGGTTTACATGGTTAGGGAAGGAACGGAACTCCAGTGGAATTATATAAGTATGAGAGAAGAGAGGTTGGTGTGAGAGTGCCAGGAGCGGGACGGGGTTACGTTCTGGAGAGGAGCCAGGTCTTCAGATGCTTACGGAATGGTAGAAGGGGGCTCAAATTGCGGAGAGGGGAAGGGAGACTGTTCCAGAGCTGAGTGATTCTGAAAGGGAGGGAAGAGCCAAGTTTACCAACAAGGGAGATGCCTTTTAAGGAGGGGTAGGATAGTTTTCATTTTTGAGTGGATCTAGTGGAGGTTGGATTTGAGGAATTCCAGGATAGAGGGATAAAAGGAGGAAGGATACCGTGGAGGATCTTGAAGGTTAGGCAGGCACATTTAAAGTAGACCCTGGAAATAACGGGAAGCCAGTGGAGTTTGGATAGGAGCGGTGTGACATGGTCAAATTTACTTTTTGAGAAGATAAGTTTGGCCGCGGTGTTCTGGATTAGTTGGAGTCTGTGGAGGCTTTTCTTTGTTAAGCTTAGGTAAATGGAATTGCAATAATCCAATCTGGAGAGGATAATGGATTGTACGAGGATGGCAAAGTGTTTTTGGTGGAAGCAAGATCTCACTTTCCTCAGCATGTGAAGGCTGCAAAAGCATTTTTTTATCAGGGAGTTGAGGTGGTCGTTGAAGGATAATGATGAATCTATGGTGATGCCCAGAACTTTGCTAGAGAATTCCAGCTGTAGAGAGGAGCCTGTGGGCAGTGGGATGGAAGTGGGTAATTGATCAGGTTTAGGGCCGAGCCAAAGTAGTTTAGTTTTGGACTCGTTCAATTTCATTTGTACAGTGTGAGCCCAGGATTGAAGTTTGGTTATGCAAGAAGAAATGTTAGCTGCGAGATTGGTGAGGTTCGCGTCGATCTCGATGAGGACCAGGATATCGTCGGCGTAAGTGTAGAGTGTTTCTAGGGGGGATAGGTGGAGAAGATTCAGGGAGGACATATAAATGTTGAAGAGGATGGGAGAAAGGGGGGAGCCTTGTGGGACTCCACAAGTCGGTTTCCATGGGGAGGAAGAGGAACCATGTTTGGTGACGGTGTAAGAGCGAGAACGTAAGAAGTTCGAGAACCAGTCAAGGACTGTAGAACTAATGCCTATCTCGGAGAGTAGGAAGATTAGAATGTCATGGTGGACAACGTCAAAGGCAGCAGAGAGGTCGAATTGAAGGAGAACGGCAAATTTTTTGTGAGAGTGAAATTGTTGGATCTTCGAGATTAGGGAGGCCAGGAGGGTTTCGGTACTGAAATTGGGTCTGAAGCCGTATTGATAGGGTAGGAGGACAGAGAATCTTTCCAGGTAGGCTGAGAGTTGGGAGGAGACGATGGACTCTAGCAATTTGGTTAGGAGCGGAATGTTTGCTATTGGGCGATAATTGGATGGGGAGGAGGGGTCTAGGTCAGCTTTCTTCAGTAGAGGGGTCAGTGCAATGCGTCCCATTTCAGGGGAGAAGAGGCCCGATGATAGGGCAGAATTTATGAGTATGGTGAGAGAAGAGATGGCCTGTGTGGGTATTTTCTCAAATAGATAGGATGGGAATGGATCCAAGGTGCAGTTACAGGATTTCAGTTTCAGGCAGAGTTTGAGGACCTGCGAATCGGATACTTGCTCAAAGGTAGTCCAGGATCTGTTGACTGGGACGGGGGTGGGGACCTTTGTAGTAGGATCGGGGGAGGCGGGCACCAGAGGATTGTAGGAGACTACGGGAGGGAAGGAGCTTCTCAAGGCGGTGACCTTTTCATTGAAAAAGTTTGCTAGTAGGTCCACTGATGGGGAGGAGGGAGGTATAGAAGGGTTGGTGTTGGGAGTTAAGGAGCGCCAGATATTGAACAGCATACTGTTCTGGTTTTTTGAACTGGAGATCTTGTCACCATAGAAATTTTTCCTAGCTCTTTTGAGTGTATTGTTGTAGAGTTTAATGTTGACTCTCCAGATTTGTTTATCTGCGGGGGATTTAGATTTTTTCCAGATGCGTTCCAGGGATCGACATTTTTGTTTTAGCATCCTGTGTTGTGGGAGGTACCAGGGGGCCTTACGGGAGTAGGAGATGGTTTTGGTGGACAGCGGGGCGAGAGATTGGTAGGTGGATTCTGAGAGAGTGGTCCAATTGTGCCAGTTGGTTGCAGAATCTGATGGCTTAGGATTGGATGAGAGAGTGTCAAGAAATTTGGACCAGAATGGTTCTCATTCGCAAGGACAATCAGGTCGCCATGTATTATGTCAACAAACAGGGAAGCACGGGATCGGCCTCCCTCTGTCAGGAAGCTCTGAAAGTCTGGGATTGGGCAATTCGCCACAACACCTTCCTCAAAGCTGTTTACATTCAGGGGGCGGACAATGCCTTGGCGAACAACTTGAGTCGTCTTCTACAGCCTCACAAATGGACTCTCCATTCCACGCCCCTTCATCACATCTTCTCTCTGTGGGGAACGCCTCAGATAGACCTCTTTGCAGCCCCCCACAACTTCAAACTGCCTCGGTTCTGCTCCAGGATCTACACTCCTCATCGCCTCGAGGCGGATGCTTTTCTTCTGGATTGGAGGAATCTCTTTCTGTATGTGTTTCTTCCATTTCCTCTCATTCAAAAGACTCTGGTCAAGCTCAAGTCCGACCGGGCCACAAGGATTCTAATTGCTCCTTGGTGGCCCAGGCAACCTTGGTACTCCCTTCTTCTACAACTCAGCAGCAGGGAGCCCTTCCTTCTACCAATGTTTCCATCTCTGCTTACGCAGCATCAGGGATCTCTGCTTCATCCCAATCTGCAGTTGCTACACTTGACAGCTTGGTTCCTCTCAACGTAATCCCCCTTCAGTTTTCACAAGCTGTGCGGGATGTTTTAGAAGCTTCCAGGAAGCCTGCTATCAGACAATGCTATTTCCAAAAATGGACTAGATTTTCTACTTGGTGTTTTTCTCATCACAAGGAGCCTCAACATGCCTCCTTGTCCTCTGTTTTGGACTATCTTTTGCACCTATCTCATTCTGGCCTCAAGTCTACATCGATCCGAGTCCATTTGAGTGCAATTGCTGCTTTCCATCAGCCTCTTTACGGGAAACCTCTTTCTGCTCATCCTGTGGTTTCCAGATTAATGAAAGGACTTTTCCATGTCACTCCTCCCCTCAAACCACCTCCAGTGGTTTGGGACCTCAATGTTGTTCTTTCTCAGCTTATGAAGCCTCCATTTGAACCTCTTAACAAGGCTCCTCTGAAGTATCTCACTTGGAAAGTGGTGTTTCTCATTAGGCTCACTTCTGCTCGTAGAGTTAGTGAGCTTCAAGCATTGGTTGCGGATCCACCCTTTACAGTGTTTCCTCATGACAAGGTGGTGCTTCACACTCATCCTAAATTCCTCCCCAAAGTGGTCTCGGATTTTCATCTCAATCAATCCATTGTTTTTCCAGTGGTTTTTCCAAAGCCTCATTCTCATCCTGGAGAATCAGCTCTTCATACTCTGGACTGTAAACGTACTTTGGCTTTCTACCTGGAACGCACCAAGCCACACAGATTTGCTCCTCAACTTTTCCTCTCCTTCGATCCAAACAAGTTGGGGCACAGTATCTCTAAGCGCACCATTTCCAACTGGATGGCAGCTTGTATCTCTTTCTGCTATGCCCAGGCTGGATTACCCCTTCACAGTAAAGTCACAGCCCATAAGGTCAGAACAATGGCAGCCTCTGTAGCCTTCCTCAGATCAACACCGATTGAGGAGATTTGTAAGGCTGCCACTTGGTCCTCGGTTCATACCTTCACTTCTCATTACTGTCTGAATACGTTCTCCAGATGGGATGGACAGTTTGGCCAAACAGTATTACAAAATTTATTCTCCTAAGTTGCCAACTCTCCCACCATCCCATTGTGGTTAGCTTGGAGGTCACCCATTAGTGAGAATACCTGCCTGCTTGTCCTGGGATAAAGCAATGTTACTTACCGTAACAGTTGTTATCCAGGGACAGCAGGCAGATATTCTCACGTCCCACCCACCTCCCCTGGGTTGGCTTCTCTGCTAGTTATCTGAACTGAGGAGACACGCCCGGTGCATCGGGTGGGAAGGCACTCGCATATGTACAGTGTGGGCGACTCGAAACTTCTAAAGTTTCTACAAGCAAGTATGCTTGAGACGTCTGCATCGGGGCTCCGTCAGATGACGTTACCCACTAGTGAGAATAGCTGCCTGCTGTCCCTGGATAACAACTGTTACGGTAAGTAACATTGCTTTTTTTTTTTTTTTTGGGCAGCTTGGGAGTTAGCCCTAGTGCCCCCATCCCTAAAACTGCTGAGTTTTGAGGAATGTCTGTGAAAATTGCACATGCACTGGCCATCTTGGATTTTCCCCGTTTGAATTTAAAGTTATTTTTTGCCTCTATAAACTTTGTTTTTGTAAAAGAACCATTCAGATGGACTACTCATGGCAGGATTCTTCAGATTTATGCCGTTTATGGTGGATGGATGGCGATCAGCTGTATTCTGTGGCATAGGAGTGGGGTAACTTTTCGTTAGCCTTGGTTCCCTTGACCTCTTTAGGGGGTCCTGATGCCCATGCCAGCTGTGGACAGTCCTAAAGTCAAAATTGCCTCCTGAGGACAGCAGGTGTGCAGCTACAGCGAAACACAGCTGCAATTTGGCATTAAAGGCAAGTCCTCCAAAAGCGCCAAAGAGTTCCCTGCAGGTGGCTACTACCCCAGATGAGGGGTTGCCCCTAGAATTTATTAACATGTTCTTCCAGGCATATGTGGCTAGGAAAAAGGCGCCATCTGTGCCTTATTTGGCATTCTTGCTAGCTATGGGAGTTCATCTCCCCAGGGCACAGGTCCTAAGTCCAGGTTCCCCGAGTTGTCTAGGAATGATTCACCAGCTAATGCCCTGGCGATGCCATTGCTTACGCAGGTGGGCATGGGAGATGTAGCAATGCTCTTGGATCTCCAAGATCTGGATCTAGGAGAGGTTCCAGATCTGGGTGAGGACCCCACAGTGTGGAGATTCTTTGGTCAGGCTATTTTCCAAATCCTTCCAAGAGTTAAATTTGGAGGTTGGGCAGTCGGCAGTTTTGGAATGTTGTCTTATGAATAGTACAAAGCCACAGTCATCTTCTCCAGATCTTACAGACATAGCAAAGATGCCCATGAATCACTGGAAGATGCCAGATGGCCTTCTGACAGTTGATAGAGCCATGTCCAAACTTCATTTGTTGGCAGATGCATTTTTTTTTTTTTTTTTTTTTTTTTTTTTTTTTTTATTTATTTATCACATTTTATACATTACCATTTATACAAATAATAACAATAAGAAAGGAATTTTTCCAAAGAGAAAAACAACAAATGTAACCCTATAGGTGTCTTCTATATAATTTCCTCTAGTCCACATTAACTGAGAGAGAACAAACAAGCAGATAATACAGATATATTTAAACATAATCATGATCAATAGATCAAACTTTCTAATGTGTAAATACTAATAGACTCCCAATATTAATTACGTGGTGAGAGAAGAAGATGAACTCGTTTCATGACGTTGTAAAAATTGTTCTAACTGCACTGAATCCCAATAAACATAATCATTTTCCTGAAATTTTATCAAACATTTACAGGGAAACTTCAAATAAAATGTGGCTCCCAAAGCTAACACCCTAGATTTCAAAACCAGAAAAGATTTTCGTCTTAATTGTGTTGCTTGGGCCACATCTGGAAATATTAATACATTGTCTCCACAAAATTTTGTTTGTTTATTTTGAAAATAAGCTTTCATTATTAAGGATTTATCCATTTCTCTCGCACATGTTATTAAGAGTGTAGATCTAGTTTGGATTATATCCTGTGAATCTTCTAAGAAACCAGTTAAATCGAAATCAATCTGTTCCAACTGATCTATACCCGGTTCTATGGAAACTTTTTTCTTCTGGGGAACATAATATAAATTTGTTAGAGGCAAACTTTCTGTGTCAGTCATTCCCAAAACTTCCTTAAAGTATTTTTTAACCAATATTTCAGGAGATATCAAATGAGTTTTGGGAAAATTGACTAAACGTAGATTTTTTGCTCTCTGCAAGTTTTCCATTTTTTCAAATTTCAAATGAGTGATATGAAAATCCTTAACAGCTGTTGAGGAGACTGCTTGTAAGGTAAGCATTTGGGATTCAGTTGTCCTAATTGATTTTTCTATAATCTTTAAATTTGAATCAACATTCACAAACTTATCAATCACTTCCTGTGAAAATTTAACATTCTGTGTCACCACAGATTTTAATAACCCCTCCATTCGAGTATTAATTATCCATAAATCTTTCAAAGAAATTTCCTGAGGTTCAGCTAGGGGATCTCTAGGAGCCAAAGTCTCATCTTGAAAAGATAAGGCTTTCGGCATCCCCCCATAAACCAATGAGGGCGATGTCTGTTGCTCGGAGACTCCCTCTGGCTGAAAAATGGAGCTCGAATTGGGCTCCAAACCACCAGGAATACCTGGTGGAGGTGGTGGAGTTCTACCTGGTGGACTAAGAGATGCTCCTGAGAGGGAATTCGCTCCTTGGCTATGGCTGAGAGCACTGGAAGGAACTAAATGTCTGTCTATGGGACCTGACAAAATAGGCGTAGACACCTTTGCTTTACCTTTTCTTTTCCCCATATTATAATTAAACATACATACGTTTCTCCCGTTCCTCCCAGTGTCTCCAAGGGGCTCCCAAGGGGCAAAACGTGCCCCTTAGGGCACGCCCCTTTGGCCACGCCCTGCGGCCGCGCGCCGCAATCGCGGCGTCCTTTTCAGCCACGGAGAAAGGACCCGCGTGACGTCGGGCAGCTGTCTCCGCAGGTGCCTGCAAGGATTCAGTCACCCGGTCCCAGCTTAGTTGTTACCAAAAGCAGTGCAGTCCTGAGCAGTTACCAAAGTCCAACAAGCAGTCACATCAGAATACTCGTGTCTCCCCAGTCTCCTGCAATCGCGGCGTCCTTTTCAGCCACGGAGAAAGGACCCGCGTGACGTCGGGCAGCTGTCTCCGCAGGTGCCTGCAAGGATTCAGTCACCCGGTCCCAGCTTAGTTGTTACCAAAAGCAGTGCAGTCCTGAGCAGTTACCAAAGTCCAACAAGCAGTCACATCAGAATACTCGTGTCTCCCCAGTCTCCTGCAATCGCGGCGTCCTTTTCAGCCACGGAGAAAGGACCCGCGTGACGTCGGGCAGCTGTCTCCGCAGGTGCCTGCAAGGATTCAGTCACCCGGTCCCAGCTTAGTTGTTACCAAAAGCAGTGCAGTCCTGAGCAGTTACCAAAGTCCAACAAGCAGTCACATCAGAATACTCGTGTCTCCCCAGTCTCCTGCAATCGCGGCGTCCTTTTCAGCCACGGAGAAAGGACCCGCGTGACGTCGGGCAGCTGTCTCCGCAGGTGCCTGCAAGGATTCAGTCACCCGGTCCCAGCTTAGTTGTTACCAAAAGCAGTGCAGTCCTGAGCAGTTACCAAAGTCCAACAAGCAGTCACATCAGAATACTCGTGTCTCCCCAGTCTCCTGCAATCGCGGCGTCCTTTTCAGCCACGGAGAAAGGACCCGCGTGACGTCGGGCAGCTGTCTCCGCAGGTGCCTGCAAGGATTCAGTCACCCGGTCCCAGCTTAGTTGTTACCAAAAGCAGTGCAGTCCTGAGCAGTTACCAAAGTCCAACAAGCAGTCACATCAGAATACTCGTGTCTCCCC
Source organism: Geotrypetes seraphini (assembly GCF_902459505.1). NCBI lineage: Eukaryota > Metazoa > Chordata > Amphibia > Gymnophiona > Dermophiidae > Geotrypetes > Geotrypetes seraphini. The sequence continues at coordinate 391,455,586 of NC_047085.1, read as the reverse complement.
AGTCTCCTGCAATCGCGGCGTCCTTTTCAGCCACGGAGAAAGGACCCGCGTGACGTCGGGCAGCTGTCTCCGCAGGTGCCTGCAAGGATTCAGTCACCCGGTCCCAGCTTAGTTGTTACCAAAAGCAGTGCAGTCCTGAGCAGTTACCAAAGTCCAACAAGCAGTCACATCAGAATACTCGTGTCTCCCCCGGCAGATGCATTTTAAACAGTGTTTTGTGCCTCAAAGTGGATTTTTTGGTGGCATGAGTCACCAAGTGCATTTCTCTCCCTAGTGATGGAGAGGTTATGCATAGGATCGCAGGATTAATTCTGTCCTCAAACAGCTATTTGACTCTGCAGCCTTTAGGCCATTCCAAGCTTTGTCATGATCCTGACGCTATAGTGCCCCAGGATCTCCCCTTTTTTATTTCATGTGTGGATTATGTGACAGACACCATGTATGATATCTTCAGAGTGGTGAGCAAGCTCTCGGCATACTCTTAATTTTGGCAGTAGTCTGGTTGACTCATCCTCTAAGGCAACCCTAAGTACATTTACCTTTTAGAGGGCAACTACTGTTGGTAAAGGGCTATATGACCGCATGGCTAGTATGCAAGACCATAAACCCAGGTCCTTGCCCAACTGCAGGCCCTGGCCTTCCCAAGGTCTGGGGCTGTTCTAACTTTCATCCTTCCAGACGTTCCTGACAGTACAATGGAGGCTCTTTAGGGCAGAGGTCCTATCAGTCAGCCAAACGGCGGTTTGGTAGATCCCGGCGTGGAACTGACCCCCTTCTGCTGCCAGGTCCTCGGCTACTCCTCTGCAAATTGGGGGACAGCTTTCAGTTCCTGGAAGAATGGATAGCTAACATCTCCAATCGTTGTGTTCTGGATATTCTGTGGGATGTACCCCCAGGGAATCACCCCTGTCACCTACACTATTCAATATATACATAGCCTCCCTCGGCTTCTACCTAGATAAACATGGCATAACCTCATACAGCTATACAGATGACATCACTATCCTCCCCTTCGACCACGCAGAACCCGCCATGACAAGCACAATACACAGAACTCTCGAAACAGTAGCAACATGGATGACGGAGCACAAATTAAAACTTAACCCTGACAAAACATACTTCATCCTCCTAGAAAACAATAAAAACTCCTACCTTAACAAATCTAGTAATAACTCGATCTCATACCCTATTCAACCCACACTAAAACTTCTGGGAGTACCAGAGGCTGTACCATGCAACCACAGATCAACAAGGTAATAAAAGCATCATTCGTGACCATGAGAAATCTAAAACAAATCCGAAAATTCTTAAGATAACGACAACTCTTTGGTAATTCTTATGTAACTCTTATGACATCTCTTAGGCTATTCCTGTAAATTTTTATGTAATCTCTGAAAACTTTTATGTAATCCGCCTTGAACTGCAAGGTATTGGCGGAATAGAAATCACTAATGTAATGTAATGGCTACAAACTCGAGTTTATCAGCCCCAGCCCCTTTCAGAGCTCTTTCTGAACTCCCTGGCAACAAGGTGGCCTGGGTGGAGTCTACAGTTTAAAGATTGCTGGACATTATGGCCATAAAACCAGCCCCAATACCCAACTCGGGTACCGTCAGATTCTCAATATAGTTCATTGTGCCAGAAAGGCTCCAAAGACTGGAGACTGATCCTGGACTTCAAAGAGTTCATGGCTGCCCTCAGTGTTCCCCCGCTTCAGGATGGAAGTGGTGCGGTCTGTGATCGCATCGGTGGCTTATGGGGGAATTCCTAGCCTCCCTAGACTTGACGGATGCCTAATTTCTTAACCTCATTTTTCCAGAATATAGTAGATACTTGAAATTTTATGTTCTATAGTTGCACTTGTCCTTCGGTTTGGTGACACCGCTCAGGATCTTCACCAAGGTGATGGTGGTAGTGGCAGCTCACCTGCGAAAACTCAGATTTCCAGTGCAATAGGTGAGACATTCTTGACCAGGGGTAGGCAATTCCGGTCCTCGAAAGCCGTAGCCAGCTTATGTTTTCAGGATATCCACAATGAATATGTATGAGATGGATTTGCATGCACTACCTCCTTGAGATGCAAATCTATCTCATTTATTTTGGATATCCTGAAAACCTGACCTGGCTCTGGTTTTCGAGGACTGGAATTGCCTACCCCTGTTCTAGACCATAGGCTTATTGCCCCTTATTTGCATGAGCTGCAGAAAAAATCCATTCCAGGTTTTTCACTATGCTGCCAGAGTATATCACAGGCTAGTTTAGCGCCCTCTAGCAGTCTTTTCTTCTGCACACATGACTGAAGCTGTGTGGATTCTGCTGTCCCCATTTTATTATTTTTAATTAGACGTAGTGTTGTCCATTTTGCGAGTATTTTCGCATTTGAAGTGGATTTGAAGTTTCTACCTGCTTGAGAATTCATATTTCAGTCTGTAGCTGACAGGCCGATCCCTTCGGGTATCAGTTAGCCAGTCTGCTTAGTCTTCCTTGGAGCTCAGGGCCGTCCCTGACTTAGTCTCACTCCTTGTTAAGTGAAGGGTTGAGCACACTTAGGGGGCTCAGCCTCAGCAGTGTTCCACAGCATGCTGGCTATGTTTTCGCACCTCCGCCCGTCCAGGTACGCATCCGGTGGTCCGCAGGGGTGGAGGCATAAAGACACTGGAGTCTGATTGGCAGGCCAAAGATCATCTTGGAGGATGCATTTCCAGTAGTATGGCAGTGAATTATGAAACGGTCATTGAAAAAGCTAGAAGCAGGGGCAGCAGTTGTCTCTGGTATTTGTGAGTACAGAGGAGCTGACAGGCTCTAATTACTATTTTCAAAAGTTAATTTTGAGGGGTTTTGTAGGTTTCCTAGTGTTCCTGTGTTCCCCCACCTGAAAATGCTATTTTTGTAATTTTTTAATTTTGGGAAGTGCCGTTTTGTGTGAATTCAGGTCCGGTAGTCATCTTGGATTTTCAGCGATCTTTTTTTTTTTTTTCCCCAACTTCTCCCTGCTTCTTTAAAATTCAAAGTTTTGCAAGGAGAACTGCTGGAATTGAGTCTTTAGGGTCTCCTAGTATGAATTCATACCAAATTTGTGCAAATTTGCTGTATTTAGAGCATTTTTGCTCTGTGGCACGGTCGGGGGGGGCGCGGCGGTAAATACTGGTTCAGCTTCCCCTTCACAGAAGCAGGTGATTGCATGCTCAGCGGCCACCTTTGTTTTGGGGGCTTGGTTCTGCAGCTTCATCTGTCAGCCACAAGACGGACCCTCTGCAGCGTAAGAAGTGCAAGTCTGAGTCATCTAAGGGTGACTATGCCTCAGAATCCAGATACCATCTCATAATTCAGTGACTGATCCAGACCTACCTGATCGTTGGCCAGTGCTGTACTTCCTGAATTTGGGGATCCAGACTTGGGTGCTGGATTTGTGGATCCCTTTGGGGCTCTGGATCCTGGAGATGATCCGACTGTCAGGCACTTGTTTAAGTTTTAGGTGCTGCCGGATCTAATTGCTGCATCTTTACAGGAGTTGAACTTGGATACCCAGCCCACTCCTTCCATTTCTTCAACGTCTTCTCCCTGGCTCTTCAGCATTTCTTCACTATCTGCAACCTTTCCTGGCATCTGGATATGAGTTCATGGTTACAGTGAAGTTCTCAGGAAAGTCCTTTTACAGAATGCTCGGGCTATGTCCAGCTTGGGCAGCTTTTGTGGCAGCCCAAGGGGGATTCCCTGGTAGCTCAGCCTAATTATGGGAGAGTTGTGTTGACACAGCCAGGTGGATGTGGGTCTCTGGAAAGTTTTGAACTGGCTAATTTAGGCATCAAAGCTGCTGTGACTACATCCTTTGTGGCACATGTCTGTTTAGCTCAGCTGCAAACAATTTTTCCTCAGACTCTGTTGGCTGGGATGGGCTACATGGCAGATGGCTTATGTAACCTATTTCGGCCTGCTGAATGCTCTGGCTTCAGCAATGGGCTGGTAATTCCACCTCCAAGACAACGCTGGTGTGGCTGCCTTTTAAGGGGCAATTGTTTGGCAAGAGTCTGGATGACCTCGTGAATTTGGTAATGACCTGAAGACTTTGCCGGATAGTAGAGCACGGCCTAAGGGTTTTGGGCATCTGCTTTTCATGACGAAATTTTTGGACTACAGGCAAAATTCTCCTTCCTCATCACAGAGATTTTCTCAGGGTTCTAGGCTACAGGCGCGCTCTGCCTACTGCCGCCCATCTTGACTAACCTGCCTATATGACCCAAGGACACCAGGGAGTTGAGGGCCCCTCTGTGGATAGGGGGGGTCAGCTCTCAGAGTTTTGGCCTGCCTGGATGCGTATTGTTAGTCCAGTCAAGCTACAAGCTGGAATTTGCCCAGCCCTTGTCAGACTGGCTCGTGTCTTCTCCTGTCAGGAGACCAGACACAGCACGCTAAGTCCAGGCTGCTTTTCGGCACTTGCTGGATATTTGAGCAATAGGGCTGGTGCCAAGCAAACATTCGAGTTCAGGCAGATACTCTTTTTACTTGTCATTCCTAAGAGAGGATCGAAAAATTGGAGACCAATTCTGGTTTTGCAGCAAATCCATCCAGCTCCCAAGCTTCCTTGGTTCTGGATAGAGACCATGTGGTTGGTCATTACAGAAGTGGTTCCAGGGGAGTTTTTGGCCTCCCTGGATCTTACGGAGGCAAATTTTCACATTTCCATTTTTCCAGATCACCACAAATTTTTGCGGTTTCACTATCAGTTTTCAGCCCTGCCCTTTGGGCTGGCGATAGCGCCCCAGACCTTCACCAAAGTGATGATAGTGGTAGCAGGTCATCTAAGGAAGATGGCGTTGCAGGCTCACCCTTAACTGTCCAACTGATTGCTCAGAGCACCCTCAGAAAAGGGACTTCTCTTTTAGGAAATTATCTAAACTTTTTTTTTTTTTTTAAATTCCGCTGAGCTAACTTTCACCACATTCTCCAGCAACGCATTCCAGAGTTTAATTACACAGTATAAAGAGAGATTTTCTCCAGTTTGTTTTAAATCTGTTATTTAGTAACTTCATCACATGTCCCCTAGTTCTAGCATTTTTTTTTAAAAGAGTGAACAAGTGATTCACATTTACCCATTCTACTCCAATCATTTTATAGACCTATCATATCACCCCTGAACTGTTTCTTCACCAAGCTGAAAAGCCCTAGCCACTTTAGCTTTTCCTCATATGGAAGTCATCCCATCCCTTTTATAATTTGTCACCCTTTTCTAATTCCGAATTCCACTCTATCTTTTTTTTGAGATATGGTGACCAGAACTGCACTCTGTATTCGAGATGCAGCCCTACCATAGAACGATACGAGGACATTTTAATCTTTTATGTTCCTTTCCTGATTTTTGTTTTTATTGAAATGTTATGAGAAGTCTTATAATTTGTTTTTATTTGGATGTTTTATTGTACTCTGCATAGAATTGCATGATATGCGGAATGTAAATTTCTAAAATTAATAATTCCTAATATCAAGTTGCCATGTTTTAAGGCGGTATGTGCTCTTGCCTCTGCACGGAGGCAGTTCAAACTTGGATCTGGGTGACTTCAGGCCATAAACTGCCCTAAGATGTATCTGGCAGGAAACAAAATGTTAGTGAACAGACTGCATATTACTTCAGCCTCACAAATGGTCTTTCCTAATAGTTTCATACAACAGATCTCTAAATGGGGGACTCTTGTTATAGGCCTCCTTGCCTCTTCCTCTGACCTCAAACTGCCACTCTTCTGTTCTAGCCTGTATGCCCCCAACAGCCTAAAGTTAGATGCCTTCCTTATCCATTAGGGTAATGGATTTTCTTCATTCACTCTTCACAAAAAGGAAAAAATAGATCTCAGAAACCATAGTTCACAAATTGAGCACAGTTTTTACTGCAATTTAGAACTAATTTGTGAGCTATGAATATGCATAGGTATATTATGTAATTGGTATGATTTTCTAGTTTGAGATTTATAACTAGAAATTGTGTGTGTGTGTATATATATATAGGTATATATGTATGTATGTATTAATTATATTATATTATACTAGTGTTTAAGCCCGTTCCATTAACGGGTGCTAGAATATATGTCTGTCTTTCTGTGTCTCTCCCTGCCCCTGTCTCTCTCTTCCTTTCGTTCTGTCTTTCTCCCTCCCCCTGTCTGTTCTTTCTTTCTGGTTCTCTCTCTGGCACCCTGTCTGTCTTTCTTTCTGTCTCTCTCCCTGCCTGCTGTGTGTCTGTCTTTCTTTCGTTCTAATGCGCTGCCTGCCTGTCTTTCTGTCTCTCCATGGCCCCCTTCTGTCTCCCCTGCCCCAAAGCAAACCAAGATTGCTCCCAGGCCCCCTTTCCCTCTCCGTCCCCTCCACTTCCCTGTGCAGCAGCAGCATTTCCAACCCTTCCCTGTGCAGCAGCAGCATTTCCCCCCCACACACACACACTTCCCTGTGCAGCAGCAGCATTTCCCCCACACACACACACACACTTCCCTGTGCAGCAGCAGCATTTCCCCCCCCCACACACACACACTTCCCTGTGCAGCAGCAGCATTTCCCCCCCCCCCACACACACACTTCCCTGTGCAGCAGCAGCATTTCCCCCACACACACACACTTCCCTGTGCAGCAGCAGCATTTCCCCCACACACACACACTTCCCTGTGCAGCAGCAGCATTTCCCCCCCCACACACACACTTCCCTGTGCAGCAGCAGCATTTCCCACACACACACACACACACACACTTCCCTGTGCAGCAGCAGCATTTCCCACACACACACACACACTTCCCTGTGCAGCAGCAGCATTTCCCCCCCCACACACACACACACTTCCCTGTGCAGCAGCAGCATTTCCCCCCCACACACACACACACACTTCCCTGTGCAGCAGCAGCATTTCCCCACACACACTTCCCTGTGCAGCAGCAGCATTTCCCCACACACACTTCCCTGTGCAGCAGCAGCATTTCCCCACACACACTTCCCTGTGCAGCAGCAGCATTTCCCCCCCCACACACACACACACTTCCCTGTGCAGCAGCAGCATTTCCCCCCCCACACACACACACACTTCCCTGTGCAGCAGCAGCATTTCCCCCCCCACACACACACACTTCCCTGTGCAGCAGCAGCATTTCCCCCCCCACACACACACACACTTCCCTGTGCAGCAGCAGCATTTCCCCCCCACACACACACTTCCCTGTGCAGCAGCAGCATTTCCCCCCCACACACACACTTCCCTGTGCAGCAGCAGCATTTCCCCCCCACACACACACACACTTCCCTGTGCAGCAGCAGCATTTCCCCCCACACACACACACTTCCCTGTGCAGCAGCAGCATTTCCCCCCCCCCACACACACACACACTTCCCTGTGCAGCAGCAGCATTTCCCCCCCCCACACACACACACTTCCCTGTGCAGCAGCAGCATTTCCCCCCACACACACACACACACTTCCCTGTGCAGCAGCAGCATTTTCCCCCCCCACACACACACTTCCCTGTGCAGCAGCAGCATTTCCCCCCCCACACACACACACTTCCCTGTGCAGCAGCAGCATTTCCCCCCACACACACACTTCCCTGTGCAGCAGCAGCATTTCCCCCCCACACACACACACACTTCCCTGTGCAGCAGCAGCATTTCCCCCCCCACACACACACACACTTCCCTGTGCAGCAGCAGCATTTCCCCCCCCACACACACACACTTCCCTGTGCAGCAGCAGCATTTCCCACACACACACACACACTTCCCAGCCACTGCGTTTAAATTCAGAGATAACTACTGCACCGCGCTACCGCTGGCTTTGGCGTCTTCTATCCACTGCGGCCAACCCTAGTGGAAACAGGAAGTAGTCAGAGAGGGCGGGCCACAGTGGACAGAAGACGGCAAGGCCAGCGGTAGTGCAGTGCAGCGCTTTTCTCTGAATTTAAACGCAGGTGAGCCAGCGAGAAGGAGGAGGCTTAAAATTAGCTGGTTTTGGCGGTGAGTGAGGGCGGGAGGGTGGAGTCGCCGGCTGTGCTGTGTCTCTCCATGTTCAAATTTGAAAATGGAATTCGGCACGGAGGGACACAGCACTTGTCAGCGGCCACCGCGATCGGCAATTGGGGGGGGCGAGGTCATGGCTCAGGAGACTGGGAAGGTGTTGGTGGGCGGCGGCGGGGGCCTCCTCCTGCAGGCGCTCATGTCTCAGGGGTCCGGCTCATCCCGGCAGGGAGAGAGCTTGCCTGCGCTTCCTCCAGCGGTTGGTGAGTGAGGGCAGGAGGAGGGGAATGGCTAGAGTGATCAGTTTTATAAAGTTGCCGCGGCGGCTCCTTGCACAATCCCCACCTGTATCGGAAGCCTTCTCCGACACAGGTGCGGCTCATGAGAGGAGCCGCCGCAGTGGCTTTAAACTTTAAAATAAACTTCGGCCAGTAGTGCTGGTTTTCGTTGATGGAGGTCTGCGAGAGCAGGGAGGCCAACGCTTTCCAATTTGTCTGCCCAGCGCTTTTCGATTTGTCTGGCCGCTGCATATGCACTCCTGCTGGCCACGGACCTACTGATCACAGATCAGAGATCACGGAAGAACGCAGATAAGAGTGCGCATGCGTGGCTAGGGTTTTATTATATAGGATGATGATATATTTTATAAATATGTTAGGAAGGGTCTTTTTTAAAATCTATGAATGAAAACCTGAACCAGGTCTCCCAGGCACAGATATTAATGGTGTGTTATGGGTCCTGTTTTGCATTTTTTCCGCTTTGTGAAGCGTGAAGGTGAGTTTGCATTATATGGTTTGAAAGTTGCTATGTTTGATCTTTTAGTTCTATAATACATTCTATGCATTCATTCCAATACCTCTCATTGAGAACTCATGGCACCTTACTGGTTATGTCAACCTTGGTACCCTCTCCTAGAGTTCTCAACCCATTCCCCTTGCAGATATTCCCAACACTGTTGATACAGAATAACAAATTTCTTCTCCATCCCAACCTTTGCACATTAGCACTAACAGCATGGCTTTTGTCACTAAATATCTTCAACCCTTTTCTGCAACAGTTTTAGATGTCATACAAGCATCCAGAAAACCTTAATATCACTTCAAGTGGACTGTTTTTGGCTTAAACACCAACTCACTATGAGTACATCTTGGTGCGATCAGTGCATTTCATGCTCCCTTAGACAGGAAACTGCCATCTCTTCATTCCTTAGTATCCAGGTTCAGGAAGGGATTTTACCAATACTAAACGACCCATCAAACCTCCACCTGTAGCATGGGCTCTTAATGTGGTCTTATCTGCCCTTATGCAGCTTCCCTTTGAACTTGCTCTCTCAGATTTCTCACTTGAAAAGTAGGTCTCATTGTCCTTAACCTCTACACATTATGGGAGTGAGCTTCAAGCACTTGAATAAGATCCACCTTACATAACGCCAGTCTCTACTTGGCTGGCAGCCTGTGTCTCTTTTGTATAGGTTCAGGCTGGATTGACGCTACCAGGCTTTGTATCAGCCCACAATGTGTGAACTATGGCTGCCTCAGTAGCTCATTTCTGCTATACAGGTATTGAAAACATCTGTTAAGTATCCACTTGGTCCTCAATCCATACCTTCGTATCTACTATTTAGTGCAAAATTTATTTACTAGGTGCCAACTTTTCTTTCCAACCCACTTGGGTTTCACCAGGCTCATATTTATAAATTATTCTCTAGACTCATGCTCCTAGCAGCTTGGGTATTGTACAGGTGAGAATATCATACCTTCTTGTCCTTGAAGAACATCTGCTACAGGTCAACAGCTATATAGTCTCATAACCTGCCCACCTCCCCTCATTGGCTTCCTAGCTTTGTTACTGAACTAATGGTCCCACGCGCTGACATAGGGTAAAAGGCATCAGCATGCACATGGTATGGGTGCTGTCTTTAAAAATTTTAAGTGATAGCACATGTGATATTGTCTGTACTGGGTTCTTTAGATGACTTCACCCACAGATAAGAATATATTCCTGCTGTCCTTGGAGAATACCTCCTAGAGTGAACTAACTATGCTTTACATCAGAAGGTAGTGGGCTGGCCCAATGCAACCTTTCAATTGTGCTGCTGATAACTATAGAGCTGAAACTCGATTTGGAAAGGTACCAAGTACTGGGGGCTTTAATCAGGACTAGGAAGGAGATATGATGGACTGTGGGAGGGAGGAAATTTAGAGTGGGACTAGAGAATGACATGAGGGTGGGGACATATTCTTGTCATTCTCCAAAAACTTGTTAAGACTAGTATCAATATGTAAAAACTTAACAATTGGCAACTGACTGCAATGATTGAAATCCAAAAGCAGTTTCTGCAGTTGTGTGGGTTTTGTGGTTTTTTTTTTTTTAATGAACTACTGTTAAATGACATAATTTGTCTTGTCTGCCAACTGTAACATCCTTCATTATGTGCCCAGCTGCTCAAGCATTGTTGCGGCAACAGATTCATCTGTCGTTGAGGAACATTTCTAACATTTTAAGAGACACTTATTTTCCTGTTCATTTACTATACAGTTTGTTCTCTTCTACGTTTATGTCTGAAAGACAATCCAATTATGAGGGGCTTTCAATAATTTAGCTTCCTGAATATGAAAGAAAATAGCATGTTGAAACGAGTATGTGCATGGTGACATGTCTCGTTATTCATATACAGTTGAGGCTCAGTGCAAGTCTACTTTTCTTGACTCAGGATGGCAGGAGAGTCATATAACTCAAGTAAGAACTGCTAGATTTTGAGCACCATTCAGTGAAACAATTTTGCACAAAAGAAAGTAAAAAGCCAAAGGAGAGTTGTGAACACATTACAGAAAGGGTGGTGGATCACTGGAACAAACTACCGGTGCAGGTGATCAAGGCCACTAGCGTGCTCGACTTTAAGAATAAATGGGACATCCACGTAGGATCTCTACGTGGGTCGAGCAGCACTCTGACTTAATAGGGTGGGACAGTAGAGTGGGCAGACTTGATGGGCTATAGCCCTTTTCTGCCGTCATCTTTCTATGTTTCTAGTTTATCCCAGGACAAGCAGGCAGGTATTCTCACTAATGGGTGACGTGATCCAACAGAGCCCCAATGCGAACGCCTCACAAGCAGACTTGCTTGAAGAAACTCGAAGTTTCGAGTCGCCCGCACCGCGCATGCGCGAGTGCCTTCCCGCCCAGCGCAGGGCGCGTCTCCTCAGTTCTTACTTTTCCGCGGAGCCGAGAAGTCCGTCTTCGACTGCGTGAAGTTTTTTCACTTGTGCCTTCTAAAGTCTGCGGTTTTGGGTTATTTTTCAATTAATCACTGATTTTCGTCATTCTTTATTGGTTTTTTTTTTTTTTAATTCTTCCATCTGTTTGACAGGGCAGGCCACGTGGCCGCAGCCCTGCGGCTTCGATCTTGCGGTGGAGCTTTTTCGGCCTATGTCCCGGCCTATTACCGGTTTTAAAAAGTGTATCAAGTGCCAGCATGCGATTTGGCTGACGGACCCTCATCGACGTTGTCTTCGGTGTCTCGGGCCTCAACACCTTCCGAAATCGTGCCGGCCTTGTTCAACACTTACAGCCCTTCAAGCGTCGTTGCTTCTAGTGGGAGCAATTGTTCACCGGGGAGTCTTCAATGGAGCTGTCGTCATCGAAGGGCGCTTCACCGGCTGCCTCGCCTGAGCCTCCCCAGGCTTCCACATCTTCTGCTCCGAGCCTCATCAAACCTGCTTCATTTGTGCCGGCTCCGTCTTCGATGCAGGCTGCGATGCCTTCCTCTGTCTCCTCAGGTCAGGTAGCACAGCAGCCTATACTTCCAGTGGTGCTTAAAGTGCCCAAGGCTTTTAAGCCCAAGCACTCTCACACTGCCTCGAGGGAGCGCGAAGCCCGTGCAGGTTGACCCATTGCTGATGCAGATCCCACCTTGCCGTCTTCGTTCCAGACCTTACTTGAGACCTTCATCGAGCTCTTTACCACCATGGGGCCGAAGCTTCTCTCTCAAATCCAGCCTGGCCACGCGAAGGCCTCCCGCGAGGTCGAGCCACCTCCGGTGCCTCAACGATACACACACTCTCTACAGGGAGCAGAGACTCTGCGAGTGTCTGGTCTGGCATTGATGCATGCATCGCAAGGAGCAGAGTCTTTGCCCATGCCTCCACTGGAACCGATTCACTCGATGCAAGGAGCAGAGTCTTTGCGAGTGCCTCCATTGGAACCGATCCCATCGATGCAAGGACTCGAGTCTTTGTGGGTGCCTCGAGGTGCTTCTAGCCAACCACCTCTGCTTCGATCCACCGCTTCGAGCCCCATCCACTCTCTGGGGGCCTCAGCGAAGACACACTCACCTTGTCCATCGAGGCATGTTTCCAGGCATAGCTCACACCATCGCTCGAGGCATTCATCCAGGCATGCCTCGCCTCATCGAAAACAGCCTTTCCTTCAGTATTCACCAGCTACTTCACCTCCTCCTATGCAGAGCTCGAGGACACAATGGGTTATTTTTCCCCATCGAGATCCCCGTCCTCATTGGATCCAGAGGCCTTGATGTCTTCGAGTCCTTCTCGAGGCCCTGCTTTGGCTAACCAGCTGTCTTTCTCCTCCTTTCTTCGACAGATGGCTGCTGATTTGGACATTCAGCTGGACACTGGGTCCAAATTTTCGAAGGAGTATCTGGAGACAATGCATCTCCCTCAACCACCTGCATTCCCTTAAGCTTCCTCTTCATAAGCTGCTGGATCAGACTTTTGTTCGCTGACTCAAGACGCCCTATTCCATCCCAGCTGTCCCGGGGAAGTTGGATGCCAGGTACCACACGGTTCACTATAAGGGGTTTGATGGGGCCCAACTCTCCCATCAATCCCTCTTGGTGGAGTCCTCATTGAAGCGGTCTCACCCCTCCCAGGTATATGCCACTGTTCCATCTGGCAGAGAGGGCAAGACGATGGACAGGTTTGGCAGGCGCATTTACCAGAACTCAATGATGACATCCCAAGTTCTTAATTATAACTTTCATTTCAAAACATATTTTGAATTTTTCCTGTCTGTCCTACACAAGTTCATGCCCTATTTGGATTCCAGAGCACAGTTTGAGTATCAGGAGGTTTTGGCTTCGTTGTCCCAACTCAGATTACAGATGATGCAATCCTCCTTCGATGCCTTTGAATTATCTGCTCGGGCTACTGCTTGCTCGGTGGCCATGCGACGCCTGGCATGGCTCAGGACAATCAACATGGACCCCAATCTACAGGGCAGGCTTGCCAATATCCCATGTGTGGGTGCCGACCTCTTCGAGTCCATTGAGGCGGCAATCAAGAAGCTCTCGGACCATGAGAAATACTTTCAGTCTTTCCTTCGTCCGAAGCCCAAGCCTGCTCCTCCTTGTCCTTCTCGCCTGCCTTTGATATACCAGCATAATGAGCATAAATCGCACATCAATACAGCAGCTGTGCAAGCCCCCATAGTCCAACACTGTATAGATAAGGGGCATGGGGTCCAACAATTACGATGGAGAGTTATTGACAACATTGATATGAATGAGCAGGAAGGTGACTGGGAACGGAAATTGAACTGGTTAGAACAGCGGTGGATTTACCGATTAAACACCGTTACTCCTATGGGGCTTAACGCTGAGCTGGAATGGGCCTCATTGTTTTGAGGGTTGGTTTTGGGGGCTCCGTTATCCAGAATTTGTACATTCATGTAATAGTATCTATACAAAGATTTGTTAGCTACTTTTAAGTTTGACAGATATATCCTTTTGATTATTTAGTGGCCTCTAGCGTCTGACGCCTTCTCCCCTGATTGGTTGGGGAGTTGACGTCGGGTGCGTGAGTCTATAAAATGAGCGATTTTGAGCCGATCCGCCACTTCACTTGTATGCAATGGCGGTTGAAAGTTATTGAAAGGTGAGAGGGGTAATATTGGGATAAGCTTTCTTTTAGTTAGCTTAGCTGCGCTGTAAGTTTAGTAGGTATATGATACTGTGGAAACTTAGGTTTCGTGTTTTATATTTCAGGGAGTAGCAATCTTGATAAAGCCCATCAACGCTAACGGGCGAAACATGTTGATGTTAAGAAAACATTCTCCCTACACTACTTCACTTGAAGCTAAGTACTTTTAGCGTATATTTAAGTATCACTATATTTTCTATGCAAAAATCAAGTTCCTATGACGAGTGGGAGCGTAAAGCCATTCACAATGAGAGCATTCGAGTGCATGGTGGCCCGCTGAGGACCAGTGAATATTTATTCTAAAATTAGTTGAATGAAGTTTAGCAAAACTGTTGGAAAAAATTCTCTCAGTTGATTTGGTTACATGTTTGATATACCAGCGGCATTTCCCGCCCAAACAGGCTCCTGCCATCCGTCAGCCTGTTAAGAGGCAGCATTCGCAGAAGCAGCCCCAGAAGCCTCAGCCGTCTGCTGTCCCCAAGGCTCCTTAGCCTTTTTGACTGTCTCATGGAGAGCATAACGTCAGTCGTTCTGCCCTTTCCTGTTTTTCCCCGATAGGAGGTCGTCTCCATCATTTTTACCATCGATGGACGACTTACCACCGACCTCTTGGTCATTTCCATCGTAAGGGAGGGATACTCTCTTCAGTTCCATCAAATTCCTCCAGAACATTATCCAAGAGAGTATCCTTCCAACTCTCTTCAGTTCCATCAAATTCCTCCAGAACATCATCCAAGAGAGTATCCTTCCAACTTGACCCAGACCGCCCTTCTTCTTCAGGAAGCTCAGGCTTTGTTGCAGCTCTGGGCTGTCGAGCCGGTTCCTTTGGCTCAACAGAACAAGGGGTTTTACTCCCGGTACTTTCTTGTTCCGAAGAAGACAGGCGATCTGCGTCCTATTTTGGATCTCAGGGTGCTCAACAACTATCTGGTCAAAGAAAAGTTTCGCATGTTGACCCTGGCATCTCTGTATCCCCTCGAGCAGAATGACTGGTTATGCTCTCTGGATCTCAAGGAGGCCTACTCTCATATTCCCATCCATCTGGCCTCCCGTCAATACCTCAGATTTCGAGTGGGACATCTTCATCTTCAATACAGAGTGCTCCCTTTCGGCCTGGCCTCGTCACCCAGAGTCTTCACCAAGTGTCTGGTTGTGGTGGCCGCAGCGCTCAGGAACCATGGTCTTCAGGTGTTTCCCTACCTGGACGACTGGCTCATAAAAGATTCCACGTCTCAGGGAGTCGTCCTGGTGATCCAAATGACTATCTGGTTCCTGCAGAGTCTGGGGTTCGAGATCAACTTTCAAAAATCCCATCTGCAACCTTCCCAGACTCTTCCCTTCAATGGAGCTGTTCTGGATACTATCCAACTCGGAGCGTTCCTCCCTCCTCAGTGTCTGGAAGTTCTTCATCTTTGTCATTTAGTGTCCTCTCGCCCGTCCATCTCGGCGAGACTCATGATGGTTCTTCTGGGCCACATGGCCTCTACAGTACACGTGACTCCTTTTGCCAGACTTCACCTCCGGATTCCTCAGTGGACCCTGGCATCTCAATAGACGCAGGTTTCCGACCCTCTGACTCGACACATCCAGGTCACTCCTGCTCTGCAACAGTCTCTTCGCTGGTGGATGCTCTCTTTAGTTCTCTCCAGAGGTTTGCTGTTCACATGCCCCCCCCCCATCAGTAGGTTCTCACAACCGACTCTTCGACTTACGCTTGGGGGGCTCATATGGATGGTCTACGCACTCAAGGCTATTGGACGAGTGCGGACCGTCTCTGCCACATCAATCTCCTGGAACTCAGGGCGATTTTCAATGCTCTCAATGCTTTCCATCATCTGCTTCACGACATGGTAGTCCTCATTCACACGGACAATCAAGTCTCCATGTATTATATCAACAAACATGGAGGCACGGGATCAGCCTCCCTATGTCAGGAAGCTCTGAAAGTTTGGGATTGGGCGATTCGCCACAACACCTTCCTCAAAGCTGTCTACATTCAGGGAGCGGACAATGCCTTAGCAGACAACTTGAGTCGTCTTCTTCAACCTCACGAATGGACTCTCCATTCCACGCCCCTTCATCACATTTTCTCTCTGTGGGGAACGCCTCAGATAGACCTCTTTGCAGCCCCCCACAACTTCAAACTGCCTCAGTTCTGCTCCAGGATCTACACTCCTCATCGCCTCGAGGCGGATTCTTTTCTGCTGGACTGGACGAATCGCTTTCTGTATACGTTGCCTCCATTTCCTCTCATTCAAAAGACTCTGGTCAAGCTGAGGTCCGACCATGCCACCATGATTCTGATTGCTCCTCGGTGGCCCAGGCAACCTTGGTACTCCCTTCTACTTCAGCTCAGCAGCAGGGAGCCCTGCTTCATCCCAACCTGCAGTCTCTCCACCTGACAGCTTGGTTCTCTCAACATAACTCCTCTCCATTTTTCGCAAGCTGTGAGGGATGTCTTGGAAGCTTCACGGAAGCCTGCTACTAGACAATGCTATACCCAAAAATGGACTAGATTTTCTGCTTGGTGTTTTTCTCATCATCAGGAGCCTCAACATTCCTCCTTGTCTTCAGTTTTGGACTATCTTTTGCACCTCTCTCATTCTGGCCTCAAGTCTACATCGATATGAGTCGATCTGAGTGCAATTGCTGCTTTCCATCAGCCACTTCAAGGGAAACCTCTCTCTGCTCATCCTGTGGTTTCCAGATTCATGAAAGGACTTTTCCATGTTAATCCTCCTCTCAACCGCCTCCAGTGGTTTGGGACATCAATATTCTTTCTCAGTTTACGCAACCTCCGTTTGAACCAATTGACAAGGCTCATCTGAAGTATCTCACTTGGAAAGTTGTGTTTCTCATTGGCCTCACTTCTGCTCGTCGAGTTAGTGAGCTTCAAGCTTTGGTTGCGGATCCACCTTTTCCTGTGTTCCATCATGACAAGGTGGTTCTTCGCACTTATCCGAAATTCCTTCCTAAAGTGGTCTTGGAGTTTCATCTCAACCAATCTATTGTACTTCCAGTGTTTTTTCCAAAACCTCATTCTTATCCTGGAGAATCAGCTCTTCATACTCTGGACTGTAAACATGCTTTGGCATTCTACTTGGAACGCACCAAACCGCACAGAACTGCTCCTCAACTTTTTGTCTCCTTTGATCCGAACAAGTTGGGACGTCCTATTTCTAAGCATACCATCTCCAACTGGATGGCGGCTTGTGTATCGTTCTGCTGTGGCCAGGCTGGATTACCCCTTCACAGTAAAGTCACAGCCCATAAGGTCAGAGCAATGGCAGCCTCTGTAGCTTTCCTCAGATCGACACCGATTGAGAAGATTTGTAAGGCTGCTACTTGGTCCTCGGTTCATACCTTCACTTCTCATTATTGTCTGGATACTTTCTCCAGACGGGATGGACAGTTTGGCCAAACAGTATTACAAAATTTATTCTCCTCAGTTGCCAACATTCCCACCATCCCATTGTAGTTAGCTTGGAGGTCACCCATTAGTGAGAATACCTGCATGCTTGTCCTGGGATAAAGCAATGTTACTTACCGTAACACTTGTTATCCAGGGATAGCTGGCAGCTATTCTCACGTCCCACCCGCCTCCCCTGGGTTGGCTTCTCTGCTAGCTATCTGAACTGAGGAGACGCGCCCTGTGCTGGGCAGAAGGCACTCGCGCATGTGAAGTGCGGGTGACTCAAAACTTCGAGTTTCTTCAAGCAAGACTGCTTGTGAGTTGTCCGCATCGGGGCTCCATTGGATCACGTCACCATTAGTGAGAATAGCTGCCTGCTGTCCCTGGATAACAACTGTTACGGTAAGTAACATTGCTTTATGGTAAGTCTGCCCCATAAACCTACAATGTGAAAATTTGGAGCAAGCAGTTTAAGTGGGTATGTGGCGAATGTTACGCCAATCTTCAAGAAAGGTTCGAGGGAAGATCCAAGAATCTACAGACCTGCAAGTCTGACCTTGATACCGGGAAAGAGTCACTGACAAAGGACAGCATCATTGATCAGCTTGACAGACAAGGGCTGATGAGGATCAGTCAGCACGGTTTTAGCAAAGGCAGATTATGTTTGATGAACTTGCTGCACTTCTTTGAGGGTGTAAACAGACAGATAGACAAGGGCGATCCGGTCAACATTGTATATCTGGATTTTCAGAAGGCGTTCGACAAGGTTCCGCATAAACGATTAATTTGGAAAATTGCGAGCCATGGAATCGAGGGTGAAATACATGGATTAAAAACTGGCTGGAGCATAGGAAACAGAGTGGGGGTAAATGGACAATATTCGGACTGGAAGAGTCACAAGTTGGGTGCCGCAGGGCTTGGTGCTTGGACCCGTGCTCTTTAACATCCTTAAAAACGATCTGGACATAGATACAATGAGTGAGGTGATTAAATTTGTGGACAACACGAAGTTATTCAGAATAGTGAAGACGCAGGGGAATTGTGAAGATCTACAACGTGACATAACCAGGCTTGAGGAATGGGCATCGACATGGCAGATGAGGTTCAACGTGGATAAGTGTAAAGTGATGCATGTCGGTAACAAATCTCATGCATGAATACAGGATGTCCGGGGCGGTACTTGGAGAGACCTCCCAGGAAAGGGACTTGGGAGTTCTGATCGACAAGTCGATGAAGCCGTCCACGCAATGTGCGGCAGCGGCAAAAATGGCAAACAGAATGCAAGGAATGATAAAGAAGGGGATCACGAACAGATCAGAGAAGGTTATCATGCCGCTGTACCGGGCCATAGTGCGCCCTCACCTGGAGTACTGCGTCCAGCACTGGTCACCGTACATGAAGAAGGACACGGTACTACTTAAAAGGGTCCAGAGAAGAGCGACTAAGATGGTTAAGGGGTTGGAGGAGCTGCCGTACAGCAAAAGATTAGAGAAACTGGGCCTCTTCTCCCTCGAACAGAGGAGATTGAGAGTGGACATGATTGAAACATTCAAGATACTGAAGGGGATAGACTTAGTAGATAAGGACAGGTTGTTCACCCTCTCCAAGATAGGGAGAACGAAAGGGCTCTCTCTAAAGTTGAAAGGGGATAGATTTTATACAAACGTAAGGAAGTTCTTCTTCACTCAGAGAGTGGTAGAAAGCTGGAACGCTCTTCCGAAGGCTGTGATAGGGGAAAATACCCTCAAGGGATTCAAGACAAAGTTAGACAAGTTCCTGCTGAACAAGAATGTGTACTGGTAGGGCTAGTCTTGGTTAGGGTGCTGGTCTTTGACTAGAGGGCTTCCGTGTGAGCGGGTTAGGGTTAGGGTTAGGGTGGACCACTGGTCTGACCCAGCAGTGGCAATTCTTATGTTCTTATGGGTAGAGATGCCCTGCAGAAACAACTTTCACAGCAATGTTCAAGGAAGTCTAGTTTTGTTACAGATAATTAAGGTTTCCCAAATAGCTGAAGAAATGGGCATATTGGCAGGTATAGTTTGGAAAATAATTCATGAAAGTTGGACATCTTCAAGGTTAGTACAAGATGGGTTTCAAGAATGCTGATGCCATGTCCGAAGGCTGTGAGGCTCCAGTGCTATCAGGAGAACTTGGAGATGCTTCCTGAAGACAAAGTTAATTTTTTTTCATCGTTTGGTGACTGGAGATGAGACTTCTATCACAGAGATTCAGAGTCTAAAGTGGCGTCAATGCAGTGGACGCACAAGTCATCCCCCTACCTCAAAAAAATTTCATGTCAACTGTCTTCTGGTATGATGTACTTTTGCTTCTGGAGTTCATGCTACACAAGGCAACCATAACTGGAGAGTTGCACCAACACAATGATCGCTTTGCGGGAGTCGATTGAGGAAAGCTCACAACAGGTAGGCTGCTTCTTCACAACAATGTGCTGATGCACATGTCATGACAATTACAGGCTGTTATCCAAAAATGTGGGTTGCAGCAGCTAAACCATCTACCCTACAATCCTGACCTGGCTCCCTCTAATTATTTCCTGTTATGAGTTTTTGTAGAAATTTCTCTGGACAATGTTTTCATGTTATGAAGATGTCATGGAAGAGGTGGTATCCTGGTTTGAAGGTCAGACAAGAATTCTTGTCAAAGGGGTCAGTCATTGCAGGAAAAGTGGATAAAGTGTATGGAGCTATTGGTACCATATTGCAAAAACCAAAATTTTTGGGGAAAACTTCTTTCCTACAACATAGCACTGGCCAACACTCATTTTGATGCCTGAAATGTTAGACCTGTTTCTGGGCATATTTGACCTGATTCCAAAATTAGCACCAGTTTTCTCCCATCAGCTCTAGCTTTTGAGATACAGAACATGTGCCATATACCACTCTTCACTCTGCTTACCCATTAAAAAATCAGGATATTTTAACTTAGTGTCTAATATCTTTTAAGAACATAAGAATTGCCGCTGCTGGGTCAGACCAGTGGTCCATTGTGCTCAGCAGTCTGCTCATGCGATGTCCCTCTGGTCAAAGCCCAGCGCTCTGAGACTAGCTCTACCTGTGTACATTCCAGTTCAGCAGGAACTTGTCGAACTTGGTCTTGAATCCCTGGAGGGTGTTTTCCCCTATGACAGACTCCGGAAGAGCATTCCAGTTTTCTACTACTCTCTGGGTGAAGAACTTCTTCCTTACATTTGTACGGAATCTATCCCCTTTCAATGTTAGAAAGCGCCCTCTTGTTCTCCCTACCTTGGAGAGAGTGAACAACTTGTTCTTTTTCCACCAAGGAAGCATGTTTTAAAAAAAAAGTATACAACATGAAAATGTAGCTGCTTTTTTCATACTAAAAGCACAAGTTCATGATACAAGCTTTCCAGTCATTCAACATTGAAGAAGCTCCTTTTGTAAGACTTCCGCTAGTGGAATCTGCCAGGACAATCCCGCATAAGATTCCAACAACAGTCTGCCATCATGTGTGCATCCCATCATCCTTGGTATCTGCCTTCCATTGTTTTTATGTCTTTGTGAAATCTTTCACCTTGCTCTTGCTGAAGTCACCAAGGTGCTCTGGAAAGCAATTTAAGTGACTGTGCAGATAATGGACTTTACCACTCATGTTACAGCCAAGCCTGTTGAAATGAAAGAGCATATCCTCTACTAATTGTGTTTAGTTGTCTGCCTTCTTGTAGCTAAGGAAGTTTTTCACAAGAGCAATGACGACCAGGCCCTACCAGCTGAAGACCTCTTCCTCTAGTTCGGCAGCTAGAACTCTGATTTATAAAATAAGTGTATAGAATATTATTTATTTTTATACTTTAATAAAATAAGTTCAGCATAAAACTATTCGAGGCTTGTGCGGATGGGATAAGATGGTTGACGGGGCAGAGAAGGGGACTAAGTTGCGGGGATGGGGCGAAGATGGGTACAAATTTTACCCTGTGTCATTCTCTATTATTGAAATATAATTCAGCTTGCAGGTTATCAAAAAAATCTTAATAGATTATGCATTATCCAAAATATGGCCGTATGTTTAATTTTTAATTTGAAGACATACTGACACTTTTATTGAAGATTATTACAGTGTCTACCAGTTAAGGCCAAGAGTGATATTTTAATTATGGATGTATATGTTATAAGGTGATGCATGGTCTTGCAACTAATTATCTTGTGGATCACTTCAGGTTTGTGAATTTGAGACATTCACTATACTTTTGCTTTATTTGCTTTTTCATCTGTAAAATATTGTTTACATAAAAGATACTTTCAAAGACATGGGATAAGGATTTGTGCTACTTGATAAGAACATAAGAATTGCCGCTGCTAGGTCAGACCAGTGGTCCATTGTTCCCAGCAGTCCGCTCACGCGGCGGCCCTTAGGTCAAAGACCAATGCTATAACTGAGACTAGCTTTACCTGCGTACGTTCTGGTTCAGCAGGAACTTGTCTAACTTTATCTTGAATCCCTGGAAGGTGTTTTCCCCTATAACGGCCTCCAGAAGAGCGTTCCAGTTTTCCACCACTCTCTGGGTGAAGAATAACTTCCTTATATTTGTACAGAATCTATCCCCTTTTAACTTTAGAAAGTGCCCTCTCATTCTCTCTACCTTGGAGAGGGTGAACAACCTGTCTTTATCTACTAAGTCTAGTCCCTTCATTGTCTTGAATGTTTTGATCATGTCCCTTCTCAGCCTCCCCTTTTCAAGGGAGAAGAGGCCCAGTTTCTCTAATCTCTAACTGTACAGCAACTCCTCCAGCCCCTTAACCATTTTAGTCACTCTTTTCTGGACCTTTTCAAGTAGTACCGTGTCCTTCATGTACGGCGACCAGTACTGGACACAGTATTCCAGGTGGGGGTGTACCATGGCCCGGTATAGCGGCATGATAACCTCTGATCTGTTTGTGATCCCCTTCTTAATGTAATGTAATGTAATTTATTTCTTATATACCGCTACATCCGTTAGGTTCTAAGCGGTTTTCAGAAAATTACATTAAAATTATAAGTAAGAAAGGTACTTAGAAGTTCCCTAACTGTCCCGAAGGCTCACAATCTAACTAAAGTACCTAGAGAGTAATAAAGTGCAAAGTAAGGAAAGAGAAAAAATGATAAAATAATCAATCTAACAAAACTGTGTGCTTTGAAAGATAGAAGAGAAGAGAGAAAGGAATAGATGCAGAAGGAGGAACCGTTGAAAAAAAGAATTCTGGAGAAATTTAAATGATAGAAATAGAAAAAACAAAAACAAAAAAAAAAAACCTTGACTTCAATCCACAGTTTCAGCTTTGTCAGACTTAAGAGAATTTCTATGGTAACTTAGCTTAAAGGTCAAATAGGTTAAACTTCAGATGTTACCTCTCAGGATTTCTCAAAATTTAAAATATAAAAATAAAGTTTGCAAAACCAATTTTATGTTTAAACATATATATATATACAATTACACACACATAGTCTGGATCCCATACATTCACTCACTTGCCACATATTTAATTCATATTTCAGTCATATTCAATACTTCTTTAGAGCATATTTAAGAACTTTAGGCTTTCTTCTTTACCTAGCAATGGAATGCCAGGAACATTTGTTATCACTCGTCATGAGGTTTCTCCTATTCCCCTGGGTATGGCAGCCCAGACAAAAAAACACCAGAAACCAGGGTCTTGAGTGGGAAAACTGTCTTGAGCCTGCTGTAGGAGGCACAAGGCTGTCTAGCTGCTGCCGGTTCCCAGTCTGAATTAGCCACTCATTAAACTTATGTTCCACCACAGCTTGAAACTGTTTCCTCTGCTCCCTGGTCAAGCCTGCTTCTTTGACTGTCTTCTGCCAAATCTGTATTCTCTGTTCTCTATGATTCATGGCTTTTTGGTATAAAGAGGGAAGCCCCCCAGGAATCTCTGTTGTATCACCATCCATCTTCATGTTCTCGCAGCTCTGGACATGGATAGCCATCTGCACAGGCCCCAAGACAATGATTCCTAACATTCTGTTCACCCTTTTTGCAGCCACAGCACATTGCACAGACGGCTTCATCGACTTATTGACCAGTACGCCCAGGGCTCTTTCCTGGGGGGGTCTCTCTGAGTACCGCACCAGACATCCTGTATTCGTGTATAAGATTTTTGTTACCGACGTGCATCCACATTACACTTATCCACATTAAAACCTCATTTGCCATGTTGCGGCCCATTTCTCAAGCGTGTTTATGTCATGTTGCAGGTCTTCGCAATCGTTCTGCGTCTTCACTACTCTGAATAACTTTGTATTGTCTGCAAATTTAATCACTTCGCTTGTCATACCAATTTCCAGGTCATTTATAAATATGTTGAAGAGCACGGGTCCAAGCACTGAACCCTGTGGCACTCCACTCGTGACGCTTTTCCACTCCGAGTATTGTCCATTTACCCCCATTCTCTGTTTCCTATCCGCCAACCAGTTTTTAATCCACATGAGTATTTCACCCTTGTATCCATGGTTTGCAATTTTTCGAAGTAGTCGTTCATGCAGGATATCATTAAGGCTGAGTGATTGCTGATTAATCAGTGTATAAGATGAGTGTTTATACTCGGTGCACATTATGGTGAAAGAATGTTTAGCAGAGCACAGGAATGACTTGCAGTTTTGGCTAGTGGCATGGTACCTTTAAGAAAGTAAAAGAAGCTAAAAGCCACACATCAGAGCAGAGCCAAGCCTGGAATGTAAAGAGGCTGAGTTTGGATGCCCACAGTGAACGGTCTTGAGCTTGTTGAACAAAGATGGAGTCGGTACAAAGGAAGATTATTAAAAATACTTTGACACTACATCCTTTAGATTACTAGTGCAGTCCCTGGTCCTATCAATACTGGACTACTGCAATATCGTTTATCTAGGCATCCCAAAGAAAACAGTACAAAAATTAAGAATAGTACAAAACACTGCAGTTCGCTTGATCTTTAGATTGAGGAAAACGACCACATTAGCCCTTACTACAGAAGGTTACACTGGTTGCCAATGTAGGCGCGAATAATGTTCAAGTTTGCCTGTATTTGTTTCAAGCAGGTTTGGGGACTAGCGCCTTACCTTCTACCACATTTCGTACTACACAACCCCACACGGTCAACCAGAAACCGTAACACATTTATATACCCAAAGATCACCGGCTGCTAATACACATCCTTTTTGGACAGGTCCTTCATGTTCCAAGCAAACAGCAGTCCTGGCTGGGTAATTACATGAATGGAGCCAGGCTGACCTACGGTGCCTTTCGGAGAGTAATTAAAACCGTACTGTTTGACAGATTCATCTCCTAAACAGAAGCCTCACTACTTACAAAGTTATATTTTCCTTCTGTCTATTTCTCGTGTAATATGTTCCCTCACTTTCTGCATTCCACAATTTGCTGATTGTCCAGCTTCATTCCTTCGGTTGCATACATGAGACCTATATTACATACTTATGATTCATATTTTCCTTTTATCTCTTTCTTGTGTAATAAGTTGTACCCTCACTTCTTGCATTTTGTAATTTGCCGATTGTCCAACTTTATTCTGTAATTTACTTTATTCTGCAATTTGCCTTATCTAGCTCTGTTCTGAAATTTGCAGATTGTCCAGCTTTATACCTTGGGTTGCATATATGAGACCTATATTACATACTTATCATTCAAATTTTCCTTTTATCTATTTCTTGTGTTAATAAGTTGTACCCTCACTTCTTGCATTCTATAATTCGCTGATTGTCCAGCCTTCTTCGATGTGAACCGCCTAGAAATCATTTGACTATGGCGGTATAGAAGAATAAAGTTTTATTATTATTACAAAATGGTCTGTGGTTTTCGTCATAAGGCATATGGGGACAGACTTAAAGATCTATCTATCTATATATACTTTGGAGGAAAGGCGGAAGAAGTGGCATTCCTACAATGATAGAGTTGTTTAAATACCTTTGTGGTATAAATGCACATAAGTACCTCTCGTCAACATTTTAGTAAATTGTTGTAAACTTATTTGAAAATTTTTTGGAAGTTTGATATTTTGTATTTCACTATTTTATTTTTGTTAACTGCAATCGTATGTATAAGGCAATGAGGACTGAGGAAATAAAAATGTTATTGGCTGGGTACAGTCGGATGCAGCAGCCACATACTCCCACCCTACCTAAAGTAACCATATATCCTGTTTTCAACGTGACAATCTCGTTTTCAGACCGACTGTCCCTTTGTCCTGACCCCTGACACCGAAATGTCCCATTTTCAGGGACAATGTCCCAAAGCTGTGTGTGGGAACACTGGGACAGGTGCTCGCTTTCCCTCCCGCCACGCCGATTCAAACCCCGGTCTGCCGACGCTGCGTCTTGCCTTCTTCCCGACATAAATTCTGACATCAGAGAGGAAGTTCTGAGCCAGCCAGGCAACAATTGGCTAGCCCGGAACTTCCTCTAACGTCAGAATTGATGTCTGGAAGAAAGCAAGACGCAGCGGTGGCGGACTGGGGTTTGAATCAGCACAACAGGGGGGAAGGAGGAAGGCTAGCAGGCAGTGGCATTACACAGGGGGGGGATTGAATCAGGCACTAGAGGGAGGGAGGGAGGGAAGGAAGGAGGTAGGCAGGCAGGCTGGCTTCGGCAAAAGGGGTGGGTCAAAGGCTGGAAGGCTAGACATAGGAAGGAGGCACTGGGAACACTAAGGACACGGGAAGGGGGCACTAAGGACATGGGATGGGGTACTAAGGACATGGGATAGAGGCACTGGGGGCACTAAGGACACGGGAAGGAGGCACTGAGGGCACTAAGGACCCAGGACGGAGGCACTGAGGGCACTAAGGACATAGGAAAGAAGGGAGGGAATAGAAAGGGACAATTGTTGGGCCTGAGTGTAGAAAGGAAGGATACACGGTAGAGATTGACACAGTGATTGTTACCCGCCGAAATGGGGAAAGTAAAAATAATGGTTGCTGCGGGGCGGGGACAAGGCCATTCACTGCCCCGTGGAGCGGTGAATGGACTTGTCTTCACAGTGAGGCAATTAAGGATCCGCGGTCCAGCAGCCCCACCCGCCCGATTGTAGCATTCCGCCATCTCCCTCCCTCCACCTTACCTTAGATGCAGACAGAGTTTGCCGGCTTTCTTTTTTGCCCAGCCACACGCTTTCAAAGAGCCTTGCACGCGCGGCTGCTCAAGTTATTCAATCTTCTCCTCTGCTGCAACTTCTGTTTCCGGTTGCCTCAGAGGAGAAGATTGAACAACAGAGCAGCCGCGTGTGTGGCTTTTTGAACGCGTGCGGCTGGGCAAAAAAGAAAGCCGGCAAACTGTCTGCATCTAAGGTAAGGTGGAGGGAGAGAGTTGACTGAACGCTGCAATCGGGCTAAAGTATATAGCTGGTTAGCAACCCTACATGGAAGTGCAATTAAATGAAATGCTGCTCTCCTATGGGCACTTGGTTTTATTTTTCTTTTTATTGTTTGAGGTTTAACCGGAATTGTACTAGCAAACTCATCATTAGATATTGTATTACATGATACCTAGTACGTGGTCGCTCATTTCCACTATGTTTTATCAATAGGAGCAGTCTTTGCTATCATAGGTGGCTTTATCCATTGATTCCCTTTATTTTCTGGTTATACATTACATGACACATGGACAAAAATTCACTTTGGGGTAATATTCCTTGGTGTTAATATAACTTTTATCCAGATGCTTATGTTGTCTGAAATACAGGAGGGGGGCTGCTGGACCATGCGATCCTTGATTGCCTCATTGGGGAGATGAGTCCATTCATCTTTCAAAGTAATCTCTTCAGTAACAGGTAGAGAAACTGCCATGTAGAGAATCATGATATCAGAAATGTAAATGACAATATTTTAACAGAAAGAGACTGAAGTTGTGCACCAACACTAGAATCCAAAGATTTGGGAGGAGGACCTCCTCCCCTCCCCCCAAGATAATCCTTCGCTAGGGGTCAAAGTGCTTTTTCTACTTGAGGAGCCTAACTTCTGTAAAATGGCTCACACTAGGAAGGAGGGAGTGGGAGGGAAAGAGATTCTGGGCCAAGGGGATGAAGAGGGAGAGAAAGAAACCTACAGCAAGAAAGAAAGGGGAGGGCAGGCAGGTGAGCCAGATGCTGGAAGCAGAGGGGGGGGGGAAGAAAGAGGGAAAGAAGAGTAGATGGGGTTGCAGAGAAGAGACACATTGGTGTGGAAAAGGAAGACAGGAAATCTGGACACAGGAAGGTAAGGGGGGAAATTATGTGCATGGGGGCATAGGGGCCATACATGCCATGGGGATGGTATATGGACACGGGGGGGGGGGCAGGCAATGCCAGATACATAGGGGAAATATTAGAAATGGGGAAAATAGGAACACAGAAGCAAGATTGGGGACCGAGCTCGCAGGCTCCAGGGGCTTGTACAAATTACATTGTAACATGCCATGAAAGTAAGAGGGAGGGAGGTAGATAGATAGGCCGCACGAGAGAAACTGAAGGGTGGTAGAAAGGAACAGATGGTGAAGGAGGGAGGGAAGGGTGTTGGTGAAAGGAATAGAACAGACATTGAAGGAGGGTGGAGTGGAGAGGAACAGACCCTGAAGGGAAATGTGGAAGACAGAGTGGGGAGAAGATACTGGCAGGGAAGACAGATGCCAGACTATGGGGGAGCAGAGGGAAGAAGATGGGTGCCAGACCAATTGGGAGGGGGAGTGAAGGGAGAGGCACAGTAACACAGCAAATGGAAGACGCAGAAAGAAGACACACAGTGGATGGAAGAAATTGAATAAGAAGATGAAAGCAGAAACTAGACAACAACGGTAGAAAAAAAAATTCTATTTATTTTCTTTTTCTTTAGGATAAAGTAGTATATTAGTTATGTTGATAAAAAATTATAAACAAAACCCTGCCAGCTGAACATCTCTTTATCTAGATCAGCAGCCAGAACTTTGATTTATAAGGAAGGAATAAGCAAAATATTGCAGTACTGAGGCTTATATGGATGCTGCGGGGACGGTGACGGGGCGGTGAAAGAGATGGCGGGGTCAGTGATTGGGGGGGGGGTGTGTGTGAAAGGAATGACGGTGACAGGGCGGTGCAGGAGACGGTGGGACGGGGACAGATCTTTTTCTCCGTGTCATTCTTTAATACACGGTCAGAAGGAAATGCAACCAGGGACTCATGAAATCACCAGACAGCAAAGGTAGGAAAAATGATTTTATTTTCAATGTAGTGATCAAAATGTGTCAGTTTTGAGAATTTATAGTGGCTGTCTATTTTGTGTAGCACTTGTAGGGATGAAACACACACAGCACACACAGGATATGAGTCGGGAGGAGGCGTTGCCTGAGGTTAGCTCCGAGCCCTTTTATTATGCTTCTATGCTCATGACATCACAGTACCTCCCTTGATTATATATCTAATGATTGGTGGATACAAAGTTACATGCTTTTACATCGTGATCACCCTTAACTCTGCATGTAGACAATTCCTGTGCTTCTGCAAGTAGACAAGGCCTGTGTTTCTGCATGTAGTCAAGGCCTGTTTGCTGATGTCCTTTCCATATAAGGACTACTTAAATAAGATAAGGGTTAATTTGTGACAAGGAAGGGGGAGAGGGAATGATTCAGCATTCTTTCACAGGGATTAGAAATGTCAGTGTGCTGAACATTATCCTGCTTCAGAACAGCAGTCCTACAATTTTGTACTATATTTGTCTATTTTTCTATAGTTACTGAGGTGACATTGCATATTTTAAAGTCATCTTTGAAAACTTCTCCAAGTATAAATAATTAACATTTTCTCTGCCTATGATTTGCTTTGTAGTTTTTTTATTTTATGGTTACCATTATGAATTAATAAGATATGTGTACATGAAAATGAATGGAAGAAATTTGGGGTGGGGCAAGGGCGGGATTGACAATTAATGGATATCCCCTTTTGATGAACCGAAATAAATGATCGTTAGGCCCACCCTACCTTCAATTGAAGTCAGTTTCGTATCTTAACTATCCTAAGGGATTTGAACGTAGGAGAACTACTGCACATGCTCCGGTCCCTCTGAGCTCTATGACAAGTCCGATTGGCGGCGCCAGCTACTACCGTCACTAAGACGCGTGGATGACATACTGCTTGTCCACGGCGAATGATTCTATGCAGGTAACTCCTGATTCGAAATCATGAGGCTTCCTGAACCACTGACCCATATAAAGATGTTATTAGCAGAAGAGAAGTAGGAGCGTGTTGTATTATTTGCTGTGCAAGTACAACCGTTCGGAGGCAATAGCTCTTTGGTGTTAAGGTGATCCACGAATGAGATTTATCAAGCCCTGGAAGTGTTAGGCTCCCCCAATCATTTTGGGAAAATTTGGCGTCTAGGATAAACAAAAAGCTCGGTTCCTTTTCGCTTTGGAGGTGCGTGCTATCTATGAACTC
Source organism: Geotrypetes seraphini (assembly GCF_902459505.1). NCBI lineage: Eukaryota > Metazoa > Chordata > Amphibia > Gymnophiona > Dermophiidae > Geotrypetes > Geotrypetes seraphini. The sequence continues at coordinate 391,425,858 of NC_047085.1, read as the reverse complement.
GGAGGGAGAAACCCTATCTTCCTGCTGCTATAATGCCATTGAGCATCACGTTTATAAATCCGACTCTCTTTATGTAATGTTCGCAGCATAACACAGCTGAATCCCAAGGTCTTTCAGGCAAGATGACCATGCTCTTGCAAGCATTCCTTTTCCCTATACATATTACATCACATGGTCAAGCTCAGCTGCACTTTCACTTTTTTTTTAAATAAAATTTAGTTCTGTGTTCTCCCCTCCCCGATCTTTTTGAAAAAGTTATGGCTTATTAGCTCTGTAATATTTACTAATGAGACACCCCTATGCTTACTGCGTTGTTCAAGGTTGCCTTAGATTCACGTGCGCAACTACGTAGGGGGTGGGTCAAGGAGTGACAGCATGTAGCGTCTGACGTTGGGCATTACACGTAGCTCCCTCCCATCTGCCTCTTCAGCCGGCAAACGCTAGCTCCTCCTCTTGTTATAGAAGTCTGAACGCGAAGGATCACGTGGTGCGAGAAGGGGCAGGGTACTGGGAGAGCTGCAGTTATCATAGCTGTTCTCCGTATCCGTGCAAACCAGTCCAGGCTTAGGTAGCGTGTTCCTTAAGGGAGGAAGGTGAGTGAGTGTTGTGCGAGCTAAATGTAAATAAAAAATCTTGAGGATGATTTTTTTTGTTGTTGTTGTTGATGCGAGGGAAGTCACAAATGGCATATTGAACTTCTCCTTTTTTATGGTTATTTATGTTATTGTTATATAAAGTGAGTTCTTTCGCTCTGGCTTCCTCTTGATCCAGTCAGAATAGTAACAGTTATTATTGTATTCTATTTTGCTTGGTACGTGGTGAGACTCGATTCTGTTTCCTGGTGGTGGATTGAAAGAAATTTAAAAAAAGTGAATGCAGTATTTGTGAAGGCTTGGGAATGTGATATCGCCTAATGGGTACTAACTAGTGGGGTGTGACGGAACAAAAGTCAATTCCCATGTTTACCTTAACTTTTAAGTGGGCTTGTTTTCCTTCGAGCAGTAGCGCCGGCTGGGAAGACTGTATCTTTCTGTTTACCGTAAGTGCAAAAATGCACACATACATAAACACACATACCCCACATACAGCCCCTGCCATCCCTGATGAGACACACTTCACTAATCTTACAGGGGTCCTCAAACCAGTCGCACAGAACAGCCTTCAGTGAGGTGGTGGGGATAGGGCTCTACTGAATTCAAGAGAGCATGAGGCAAAGGAGAGAAAGGAATTGTAAAGCTTATTAATTGGCATGGATGGGCAGACTTAGGGCTTGATGCACAAAGCACAGTCGTTTAGACTGGGTGAGATGCTGTTTGTCAATTTTTTTTTCCACCTATTTCCAAACATCCATGCTCAGAAGGCTTCCCGTGCAAATGAGTTGAGTGGGATGTCTGTCCAACACAACACATGCAGAGAGAATCTCAAACAAATGAGCTGCAGGGCAAGCCCCGAAGTAGCCTAGCCGCCTGCTACTCAGTTGTTTGGAGCAGGAAGCCTTTTTTTTGTTTGGTTTTTTTAAATAAATGGGCACATATGTTGTGTATGTGTGTACCATTTAAAAAGAATGTCCCCCACGACAACTCTGGTACCAAAAAATTGGCAGGAAGGATGCCCGCTTCCTCCTGCCACTGCCACAGCGAACCCCATCTGCATCAGCCAAAATCAGAAGGAGGAATGCCCACTCCTTCCTGCCACCAAACTTACACCACCCGCTCCCCCACCCCAAATCGATGTCTTCCCTTCCCCACTCCTCTTCCTAAAAAAATAAATAAATGGCAGGAGGGATGCCCCCCTACCTCTGTTGATGCAGTAGACAGCAGGAGGAATGCCCACTCCTTCCTATTCGCAGGCATGTCATTCCAACATGGCAGGCCTTCCTCTTCCTGGTGCATCCTGGGATGCACTGGGAAGAGCCTAAGGCTCATAGGTCTACTTTTAAAACCAATAGGAGGATTTTTTTTTTCACTCAGAGAATAGTTAAGTTCTGGAACGTAGCTGGTTTTAAGAAAGGTTTGGACAATTTCCTTGAGGAAAAGTCCATAGTCTGTTACTGAGAAAGACCTGGGGAAGCCACTGTTTGCCTTGGATCGTTAGCATGAAATATTGCTACTCCTTGTGTTTTGGTGAGGTACTAGTGATCTGGATTGGCCACTGTGAGAACAGGCTATTGGGATTGATGGACCATTGGTCTGACCCAGTAAAGTTATTCTTATGTTTTGTTTCTTTCGGTGACACAGTTACCGACCTACGGCTGTTGGCTTTTCCAGGTTGGTCCTACCGACCCGATTCTGGCATGCAAGTTTAAGGTATTGATCGGATGCCTGGTTTTAATATTAATGATCTCATTTGCATGCCAGAATTGGTGAATGTAGGATCACACAGATAACCATGCGGTGGGCATCAAGTCTGCAAATACAATTGGTCGCTAAACCAGTCAAACCAGTTTAGCGATGATCATTAGATTATTAGACACTTTAGTGTATCTAGCCCTGAATAGGCTGTATGGTCTTTATCTGCCATCATGTTCTGTGTTTCTATGTAAAGGCATGAGACTGCACAGCAAAAATTGCAAATAAAGTAACATAATGATTATTCTCCAAGTTACTACTACTGCTACTACTTATCATTTCTGTAATGCTACCAGGCATATGCAGCGCTGTACACCAAAACATGGAAGAGAGAGTCTCTGCTCGAAAGAGCTTATAATATAGTTAAGACAGACAAACTGGACAAATTGATGCATCTATACACAGTGCTCAGGCGGGGGAATGATGACAGATATGGGTGCTTAGCAAGTGGGTTGGAGTTTGAAATTGAAAGCAGCTTTAAAGAAGTGGGTTTTGAAGTCTGGACTTGAACACTGCCAGGGATGGAGCTTGACATACCGAGTCAGACAGTTTGTTCTAGGCATATGGTGCAGCAAAGTAGAAGGGACAGAGTCTGGAGTTGATCATAGAAGAGGAGGGTACAGATAAGAGAGACTTACCTGATGAGTGGAGTTCCCGGGGTAGAGTATAGGGCAGAGGTTTGCAACCTGCTGTTCACGAGCCACATGCGGCTCTTTTTCCATGTGGGTGTGGCTCTCCATACCCCTAGCCCTTTAATCTCCCCCCCAACTCCATGATTCCCCCCCCCCCGGGTCTACAGAGGTACCTGGTGGTCCAGCGGGGGGGGGGGAGGGGGTCTTCGTGACAGAAGCATGGCCCTCTTGCTTCTGCCTCCTCGCAGCTGCCTTCTAAAATGACAGCTGTGACCTTGTGGCAGCTCGTGGTACTATAGAAAATGCCACAAGCAGCCGCGAAAGGTCAAGGCATCTATTTTAGAAAGCGGCCATGTGGAGGCAGGAGCGAGAGGGCTACACTGCTGCCACAAAGATCCTGCTGGACCACCAGATACCTCGGTAGGCCCGGATTGGGGGGGGGGGTCATGGTGTTGGGAGGGAGATTGAAAGATTGGGGCCTGGAGAGGGGAGAGAACTTTGGCTATGGTTTGGGGGGGGAAGGGGGAAAGGCAGGAACATGGGGGAAAGAAAGAGAGGTGTAGAGATCTGTGAGGGGTTGGAGAAAAGAAAAAGGGGAGAGAAGCTAGACCTTGGGGAGGGAAGGGAAGGGAGAGTGAGAGCCCTGGAATATCTCAATCTCCCTTATCTACCCATTGAAGCTCTTTGTAAATCTTGGGTATAATTTTTGGATAAATTGGTCCTTTTCTTTAAAAAGATTGACCCCTGATATAGGGAGAGAGGAGAGATACTGAGGAGCTACAGAGTGAATATACTTGTAGGTTAGTATGAGAAGTTTGAACTGTATGCGGAAACAGGGAGCCAATAAAGTGACTTGAGAGAGATGTGTGGGCATAGTGACACTGGCGGAATATGAGGCATGCAGCTCTGAAAAGATTGAAGGGGACAGAGAGGGTTTAGCGGAGGGCCAATGTTTCTCAACTTGTTCCTGGAGTACCCTCTTGCTTGTCAGGTTTTCAGAAAATCCTTAATGAATATGCATAAACTTGATTTGCATGCACTGCCTTCATTATATGCAAATTTCTTTCATGCATATTCATTGTGGATATCCTAAAAACCTGACTGGCAAGGGGTACTCTAGGACTGAGTTCCGAAACATTGGTATAAGCAAAAGGTGATGAGGGCATGGATACGCTCAAAAAGGAAAGGTTGGATTTTAGCAATCTTGTAGAGAAAGAAACAACAGGTTTTAGAGTTCAAGCAGGTATGATATTCTCACTTGTGGGTTACATCATCCATGGAACCCAGTATGGATACTGCTGAGTGCACGCTCACTCTAAATTTTTTTAAGACAATGCTGTACCACATATGTGCCAGTGCTTCAATGGGCTTCCACGATGGTAAGATGCACAATGTCAGATGGTAAATTAGCGACACAGTGCAAGCCGGAATATCAATTTCAAACAGAGGAAAAAGCCTCAGACAAGGGTCCTCCCACTTCCACAATGGTGGAATAGCGGTGGTGGGACATTCACCTCACTGGCTAAAAAACCTCCTTTACATGAACCAGACATTGCACTGCGTTGAAGTACAATGAAATGAAAAACTATAAGATAGATGAAAAAAATTTCAACTTTTCTTCACTGATTGGTATACCAACGATGGCCATCGTTTCACTGTTTAGCTGCCTCAGGGTGTAACGTATCTGATCAAACTGAAACCTGAATCAAAACTTAAGGTTAAAGAATGGACAAGTATGTGTCTTCTAAGAACATCAGTAAAGACCAAAACAGGACATATCTTTTGTTCGGACGCAAGAACGTGCCTCCAGCATCAAAAGATGGCTCCGCAGAGTTCAAACTAGATTTAAATGCTCCCGGTGTGTTGTCATCACCACCAGAAGTGACAATGAGTCAATGCTTTGACGTAGTTGGGACTTTCTCTGAGGCTTTTTCCTCCATTTGAAATTGATATTCCGGCCTGCATTGTGTCGCTAATTTACTATCTGACATCGTGCATCTTACCATTGTGGAAGTGTTTTGAATTATTGTTGGTTTTCACAATATCTGAGTTTTTTTGGCCAGTGCTTCAATGGGGCCATCAATTCATCATTTTCTGGGAGCTAGAAGCTGTGTCTTCTCTGTTCACACTGCGTCAAACTTTTTTTAGGGTACCTTCCCATCATTTTTCATAATTTTAATCATAATTCTTTGTGTCCCTTTATATTCCCTGCATTTCATTCATTTTTGCTAACTTTTCCGTTTTTAAGACCCTTGGATTGCTTTGAGCAGTTTTTTTCTGCCTGGGAACATCACTCATTTTCAGGTTCATTCCTACTTGAGCTGCCTGGGCCATTGAGCTCTTTGACTTTGTATTGGCTGTTTTCCCCTCCATGTCAAAATCGGTACCGACTGGCTTAAAAAAATTATCTCGCTGCAATAGGACCATTTCAGGCTCTGAGCCACATAATGGTGTGCCCAGTGCCTCGGTCCTTGGCATCAGGATATTTTTTGTGCTCTCTGTCAACATATGCAAGAGAGGTCACTTCAAGCCCGCAAAGAAACCTTTTGGTACCGCATCAGCTACAGTCATGTGGAAAAAATTAGGACACCCCATGAAATATTCAGTTCTTTCTTAAGAAATATTCACTTATCTTACTATTGGGGCCTTGCTAGACCAGATTTATGCATTAGAATGGGATAGTAAAGGTGGGAGCCTACCCCCCCAAGAAAGAGGAAAAATTACAACAACTTAAATTAGAGCTACAGGTATTGGATTTAGAGATAATTAGCACTAAGCTCCAATGGTTACGCCAGGAATATTGTGAAATAAATAACAGGGCGGGTAGAATACTGGCCCATAAATTGAAAAAAAGACAGCTTCGCAATGTTGTTGTGTGTGTGCAGCACCCAGCTGGGGACTGTACTACTCCAAGCCATATCTAGCAAGCTTTTATTATTACCATCAACTATATCAACCTGAGTATATACCGAAGGAAGTGGATATACGCTCCTATCTAGAATCCATACATCTACCTAGCCTCATACCTGGGGAAGCTACTGAACTTTCTTTGCCCATTACAATGGAAGAATTAACATGGGCTGTTAAAAATATGCCAGTGGGAAAATCGCCCAGGTTAGATGGCTTTACCGCCAAATTTTATAAAACATTTTAAACTATTTTGATTCCCCCTTCTGTTACGGTTTTCTTAAAATCCTGGTAGAAGGACAGGAATTGCCTTATTCTTGGAGTTTAGCTGGAATAACTCTGATATTAAAACCAGGTAAAGACTATAGGCCTATTTCACTGCTAAATATGGACTACAAATTGTTTACTAAGATTTTAGCTAAACGCTTACGGACTTATAAGAACATATATGCCTCATTTTGTAGCTGACGACCAATCTGGGTTTGTATGGGGCCGCCAGATGTTTGATAATATTTGTCGAGTTTGTCATCTAATATGGCAGGCTACTGACGGGCATGACTCAACTCTTATTCTGGGTATCGATCCCGAGAAGGCATTTGATAGGGTTTATTGGCCCTATCTGTTCCAAGTACTAGAAAAGATGAGAATATACTGATTGTTTCACCTTGGGGAGGGGTCCTGTTGCCTATATTTCTCGCATTAGCTATGGAGCCTCTTGCTCAATTGGTGCAACAGGCTTTAAACATTATGGGTATAAGTTGTGGTGGGCTGAAGACAAAAATATTATTGTTTGCAGTTGACATCCTTTTTACAATACGAGATCCCTCCAGCTCCCTGAAAGCTGTAGTGGAAGCTCTGACAGCTTATGGACAGGTGTCAGGATTTCAGATAAATATGTCTAAGTCAGAAATTCTAGATCTAACCCTGCCTGATTTAGATCGTAAATGGATCTCTAGTAATTATTCTTTTAAATGGGCCCAACAATCACTACGATACTTGGGGATTAATTTAACTAAGCAAATAGATTTATTGTACATTGCTAATTATCCTCCCCTTTGGAAGGATATGGAGAGATGGAAACATCTCAATATTTCCTGACTAGGAAGGGTACAAACAATTAAGATGGTGGTGCTTCCGAAGCTATTGTATCTTTTCTTCAGCTCTACCAATCCCCTTACCTATTTTTTTTTTTTTCACCTGGAGCGGAAGATATTTGCTTATATTTGGCAACATAAGACTCCAAGAGTATCCCGTGTGATGACGTAGCAACCTAGGAAATTGGGGGGAATGACAGTGCCACATTTTCAATATTACTATCAAGCAGCCCAATTACGGTATTTTATTAACTGGAAATGTGACGGGGAAAAAACATGGGTGCGTATGGAGCAGGAGATATTGGGCATGATTCCATTGTGGGCAATACCCTGGTTCCAATATCCACAGCTTTCTGCTATAGCTAAGATATCTAACCCTGTAATACGACATACCCTTGGTCTGTGGACCCAGGTACGTAGGCGATGTTGTGGAGATAAGATCTATTTTATGGGGGCAGCTATTCTATATATGCCTAATTTTGCTCCAGGTGAGGTTGATATGGCCTTCCATCTATGGGGAAGGAAAGGTCTCAAAACATTGGACCAACTATTTGGAGGATGGAAAATGGTCCCTTTTGAAGTACTGATGGAAGAATATGGCCTCTTACTGAGAGATCAGTTTTTCTATAGACAAATTGAAAGTTTTATTTAAAAAGTGGCTTTGAGAGAAGTCATCACCGAACTGTCGAATTTAGGGAGAGCAATGATAAAAGAGAATGGGAGGGGCAGTATCGCTAGATTATATAATGCACAATTGGAGCATCTTCATCCTTCTCTGAAGTATAGACGCTGTTGGGAAAAGATCATTGGTAAATGTTATACTGATAACGAGTGTTCTAAAATTCAGTTCTCCCTCAATATTCGCGGGGGTTAGGAGCAGAGCCACCCCATGAATATTGAAAATTCACGAATAACTTTTTGGATGGCTCTGACTCACTCCCACCTTCCCCCTCGACATCCCGGACCTTTTTATAAACGAAATGCTGCATCCCAGACCTCCCCGGAGCTTACTTGGTGGTCTAGCGGGCTTTCGGGGCAGGAGCGATCTTTCTACGCTCCTTCCCTGTGCAGATCACTCATACAAAATGGCTGCAGGGAGTTCCCGTTGTAGTCTCGAGAGACTATGGTAACTCACGGCAGCCATTTTGTATGAGTGATATGCACAAGGCAGGAGCGTAGGAAGATCACTCCTGCCCCGAAAGCCCGTTAGACCACCAGGTAAGCTCCGGGGAGGTCCGGGATGCAGCGTTTCGTTTTTAAAAAAATCATGAATAACCGAATCCACGGATACTGAAACCGCGGATTCGGAGGGAGACGTGTAATGCATTCCCTTCTTTAAGGCACTATAGCTAGCAATATGATAGAAAATGGCTATAAGATTTTTTTTGTTGGTATTATACTTCAGTGCGAGCTATGTATGGGAAAGGTTCGGATAAATGTTGGAGAGGATTTGTGGAAGTGGGTACTTTAAAAAAAAACACATATAGTGGCATTGTATAAAAGCACAGATCTATTGGGATAAAGTGATTTCTTTTATTGAGGCAGTGCTAGGCATTTCAATACCTAAGACTAGGGCCTATGTCGGAGTGCCTACCCCCACCCGCGTAGATAAAAATGAGTATTTTTCTATTTAAAAGTATTTATTGAGACCAGTGACAACTCTGGTGCCAGATACTTGTATGATTAAAGTTTGAATTCATACTGGTGATACCTGAGGTCTGCAAGACACAATGTATAAGACTCTTTCTGTTGTATGATTTCTGTTGAACAATTTGAATCTTTAAATAAATATATACGTTTAGAGCCTGGTTCTGAATTGTATAATGTAAGGCATGTAATTCAAAGGGGGGCATGCTATAGATGTCCTGAAAAGTTGCAACAGAATTATAGACTATGGCCTCAGTGCGCCTAACTTAGGTGCTAGCATTTATACCAGGTTTCTGCAGGTGTAGGTCTGGCACCTAAAGTTAAGCAAAGGAATCAGCAGTAAGAGCAATTCTATAAAGAGTGTGCGTCCTTCATAGAATTGTGCTTAGTGCTATTTTTTTTCCAATGCCAAATTATGAGCACTATTTACTGAATTCAGCCCAAAATGTCTTCCTAGTTCACAGACCTTATTCCATGGAAACTATTGTGCCTGCCATCCCAACTCTAATCACCCTGCATGAAACATAAGGAAAATCTCTAGTAAACAAACAGGAAAAAAAGCCTTTAGAGGATGTTTGGATGATAATATGCAAAGTCATGGTTTAATTAGAAACATAGAAACATGACGACAGATAAATGCCAAATGGCCCATCTAGTCTGCCCATCCGCAGTAACCATTATCTCTTTCTCTCTCAGAGATCCCACATGCTATCCCAGGGCCTTTTGAATTCAGACACAGTCTCTGTCTCCACCACAGAGACTGTTCCATGCATCTACCACTCTTTCTGTAAAAAAGTATTTCCTTAGATTACTTATGATAGAGATGTTTAAATACCTATGTAATGTAAGTGCATATGAGTCGAGTTTCTTTCATTTGAAAGGAAACTCTGCAATGAGAGGGTACAGGTTGAAGTTAAGAGGTGATAGGCTCTGGAGTATAAGAACATAAGAACATGAGAAATGCCTCCGCTGGGTCAGACCTAAGGTCCATCGCGCTCAGCAGTCCGCTCACGCGGCGGCCCATCAGGTCCAGGACCTGTGCAGTAATCTTTTATCTATACCCCTCTATCCCCTTTTCCAGCAGGAAATTGTCTAATCCTTTCTTAAACCCCAGTACCGTTCGCTGCCCTATAACATCCTCTGGAAGCGCATTCTAGGTGTCCACCACACGTTGGGTAAAGAAGAACTTCCTAGCATTTGTTTTGAATCTGTCCCCTTTCAACTTTTCCGAATGCCCTCTTGTTTTTTTTTTTGTTTTTTTTTACTTTCAGAACATAAAAAAACAAGAGGGCATTCGGAAAAGTTGAAAGGGGACAGATTCAAAACAAATGCTAGGAAGTTCTTCTTTACCCAACGTGTGGTGGACACCTGGAATGCGCTTCCAGGGGACGTTATAGGGCAGCGAACGGTACTGGGGTTTAAGAAAGGATTGGACAATTTCCTGCTGGAAAAGGGGATAGAGGGGTATAGATAAAAGATTACTGCACAGGTCCTGGACCTGATGGGCCGCCGCGTGAGCGGACTGCTGGGCGCGATGGACCTTAGGTCTGACCCAGCGGAGGCATTTCTTATGTTCTTATGTTCTTATACTCCAGAGCCTATCACCTCTTAACTTCAACCTGTACCCTCTCATTGCAGAGTTTCCTTTCAAATGAAAGAAACTCGACTCATATGCACTTACATTACATAGGTATTTAAACATCTCTATCATATCTCCCCTCTTTCGCCTTTCTTCCAACATATACAGATTGAGATCTTTAAGTCTGTCCCCATACGCCTTATGCTGAAGACCACATACCATTTTAGTAGCCTTCCTCTGGACCGACGCCATCCTTTTTATACTGAATTTCCATTTGCTAATGTCACCAAGGGCCCTGTAATCTTTGAATCTGTGTAGTTTCCTCACTAGGGATGTTCTGTGTTGTGATACCTCTTGAACCAAAACTGTTCTCTGTGGCACCAAGAAATGCAAATTTATTATTATTTTTTGTGCATTTCAGCCTATGAGATAAGGGACAATTTTCATCTTTCTTTCTTCCAAACCACACCTTCAAACTGCCACATCCTTCTCCTGACTAGGTCATAAATGTGCATACATAGAAAGAAAGAGGATAGAAAGAATTCCATAAGACATGCTGCACATGCTTTTTCCCTTTTTGTTTTAACTCAACCTGATTTACAGGTTTGATAGCAGAGCTAGGTTTTTCTTGGAAATGTACTTTTTATTTACTGTATTTTTCGCACTATAAGACGCACCTGATCATAAGACACACCCTAGATTTAGAGGAGGAAAACAAGAAAAAAACATTCTGAACCAAATTGTATACTAATATATACCAGGCTCTGCACCCAGCCCCTTTCCTCCCCTACCAGGCTATGAAGCCAGCCCCGCTCCCTGTCCCCCAGCCCTGCCATGTACCCCTGTGCAGACAGATTCAGATAACTTTACTGCAGTGGTTCTCAACCGGTGTGTGAACACCCCGAAAGTGTGTCACACAGAGCCAGCATACAAGCTGTGGAGTGGGTCCAGTGGTGTGTAGGCACAGTGTAAAAGATGGTTTGTTGGAATCCTTGGGAGGTGCCAGATCTTTAATAGTAGCATCATCCTCCCCTCCCCAAGACTCCAGTTCCTTTAGCCCTTTGGTACCACCCCCTCCCCCTCCGAGTTCATTACCTTCTCAGAATTCTGTCCTGCCCCCAGTCCTTCAAACCTCTCTTCTTCCAGCGGTGATGACAACTCAGCCTGGGAAGTTGTGTCAACCAGATAAGATGCAGCATTGTTGAATCGGGGTCAGCCCAAACAGTGACTTAACTGCTGCTGGAAGATGCAGGGCCCAACAGAAAAGAACGTGAAAGCTTCCTGGGCAAAGCGATCACCTTTCAGGCTGGAGACCAGCAGGGCCACCCCCAACGCTCCTCACAGCTCAGAGCGTCCTTGACTGGTTGCTGTAGGAAGGTGGTAGCCACCATTCTCAGCCACAGCAGGACCCAGGCTCGTAGTGTACTGGCGTCATTTCCCAGCTACACGCTTCTCCTGGCCGGTTTGTAGCTGCCAATCTTCGCCGGCCCTTTAACACCACAACGGAGCCTCAGCCCACGAGGGAGACCAGCATGCTGCTACTGTGCACACCCCCGCCAAAAACGTCAGTAGACTCTCCATACAGTTTGGAAAGTACGGGGGGGGGGGGTAGGAAAGGTTACATTTGCTCTATAAGATGCAGCCTTATTTCTACCCACTTTTTTGGGGAAAAAGTGCGTCTTTTTGGAGCGAAAAATCAGTAAAAATTAATAAGAACATAAGAATAGCCTTACTGGGTCAGACCAGTGGTCCATCAAGTCCAGTAGCTCGTCCACCCAGTGGCCAATCCAGGTCACCAGTAGCTGGGAAAAACCCAAAGAATATAGCAACATTGCATGCTGCCGATCCAGGGCAAGCAGTGGCTTCCCCTATGTCTTTCTCAATAACAGACTATGGACTTTTCTTCAGGAAATTGTCCAAACCCTTCTTAAAACCAGTTACGCTATCCACTTTTACCACAACCTCTGGCAATGCATTCCAGAGCTTAGCTATTCTCTGAGTGGAAAAAATATTTCCTCCTATTGGTTTTAAAAGTATTTCCCTATAACTTCACATGTCCCCTAGTCCTTGTAATTTTTGACGGAGTGAAAAATCGATCCACTTGTACCCATTGATATAAATACTGTGTTTCACACTATATTAACATCATAACATTAGTAAAATGATCAAATGTTAGTGTAAAACAGTTAAAATTATTAAGTAAACCTGGATTAGCCACATTAAATCTAGTAATGACTGATGATAGTATTGGGCTATACACAATAGAATATTCATATAACAAGTATTATAAATGGTGTCAAAATACAAATTATAATAATAATTTTATTCTTATATATAGCCTAAGCCATAATAGTTCGAGGCGGTGTACAGCAAGAAATACTGGACAAGCAGTAGAAAGATACATATCATCCAAAATACAGTATTAAAATAAGAATGAAAATGAGTTAAAAAGTTAAAACAATAAACCTTCAAATTATAGATCGATCAAAAATTTCAGGCGATAATAAATGAGTTACAGGGAAATTGACCAAGCGGAGATTCCTCGCTCTATTAATGTTTTCCATAGATTCTAATTTAACATGCATCACAGTAGAATCTTTAACAGCAGAGACTGAGACAGTTTGTAAGGTATTACATTGAGCTTCCGTAACATTTAAACATTTGTCCAAACAGCTTAAATTGGAATCCACATTTTCTAATTTACAAGAGACAGATTGTGAAAAGTCCCCCATTTGCTTCATCGTTGACCTAAGAAACCCTTCAACCCTAGTAATACCTAACAACAAATCTTTAAGTGTAATATCTTGTGCATCCACCGAAGGTGCTTGTTCTTCCACTAGACCTGAAAAAACCAAAGCTTTAGGTAGTTCAGAGTAGACCAGCTTATTAGTCTGAATGGATGTTACCACCTGTTCGGGGGATATAGCAGGAGCAATATTCCTGCTTTCACCAGATACTGGATGAAGGGAAGGAGATCTTTCGAGGGGACTCATTGATGCACCAGACACAGAAGAGTTCATGTTAATTGGTACTACAGCGGAATTACTAGTTACTAATGTTAAATGCCTATCCATGGGGCCAGAAATGGCTGGGTGTTTACTAATTTTCTAAAAGTGAGATAAGAAGGTGCATGCATAAAGATATTACCCAACCAGTCTCATTCTGCCAGCTTGAAAAGCAAGGGTTCTATCAAAAAATCTTTTATGCCTACAAGCTTTTACTGTTGGAAAAGTGAACAAATGAATTAGACGTGTGGATTTGTTAGAGCAGTCCAAGGAAAAATGCGAAACCAGGTAGGCAGGTGCCATACCAAATAGTGATTTAAAACAGATACAAATAAATTTAAATAAAACTCTTGCCTCAATTGGCAACCAATGCAATTTTTTAAAATAAGGACTAATATGTTCCCATTTTTTTCAAATCAAAAATCAATCGAACTGCTGAGTTTTGAACAACTCGAAGTCTATTAAGGGTTTTCTTGCAAGTTTCCAAATAAATAATATTACAATAGTCCAACATACTTAGTATGGAAGACTGAACTAACAAACGGAATGAAAATGCATCGAAATATTTTTTTATGGTTTGAAGTTTCCATAAAACCGAAAAACATTTTTTTAACTAATTGATCAGTATGTTCTTCTAAACTAAGATGTCGATCCAACGTCACACCCAAAATTTTTATTGTATTGACTTTAGGGAAATCTTGACCATTCAAGAATATCGATGCTTCCTTAATTTTGTCATTTGGACTTGCCAGAAAAATCTTACTTTTGTTGGGATTAAGTTTTAATTTAAAATTCATCATCCACTGTCCAATATGGTTTAGAATGGAAGATAAATGGTTTATAATCTTAGGTGTCAAGTTGGTAAGGGGAATAACTAAGGTAATATTGTCCGCATAAATATAAAATTTCACTTTTAAATTATGCAGCAAGTTCCCTAGTGAAGCAAGATAAACGTTAAACAACGTAGGAGATAAGGGAAAACTCTGAGGAACTCCACAAGGGTTTGCCCAGTAACGTGAAGACTTATCTTCACCAGAAACTTGATAAAATCTTTTTGTTAAAAATCCCTGAAACCATTTTAAAACATTACCAGAAATTCCTATGGATTCCAGACAATCGATCACAATTATCTGATCAATTAAGTCAAAAGCACTACTCAAATCTAGTTGCAAAACCAATGTACTTGTGCCTTGCCTAAATAGGCACAAGAGAAAATCTAACAACGAGGTAATAACTGTTTCAGTACTAAAACCAGTTCGGAAACACCATAACAGTCAGTTCGGTAGAACATCCATATAAAATAGATATAAGAAATCGGCACAAAACAAAGAAACATCTTAATAGGCAGCAGAGGGGACAAGTGCAATTGGGACATATAAATAAGCAGGAAGGGCACAACAAAAGCAATAGAATAAATAAATGGGTGTCCGTTCTGGAGGTAAATTCTATCTAAAATTGAATAAGGTCTGTGAAACTGATATGAGTTACAGGGTGTAGTAAACTGATCCAGATGTAGAGTGATTGACTAGTCAGTCACCATAGCCATGAAAAGCGTGGGAGATGAGCCATTCTTCTAGGAGTAGAGGTAGACTTGAGTTGGGAATATTGAGTGGAGAAGGATCGTTGGTGGATGTTGCATTGCCTGTTTTCCATTGACAAGAGTGCAGCTAAGGATTCTCTTTGAGAGGATCTTAGAGCCCTTGAAGATATGTATATGAGTAATTTATTTTGTAGGTGCTCTGGCCCATTTTTTTTTCTGAGGGTCTTGAAGATCAGAGTGTTAAATTGAACCCTATGAAGCAGCATATTGCAAACTGTGCCACAGCAGATTCCAGGTGTGCCCTGAGATGCCGGCAAGGAGGAGAGGTGCCGGTGCTGGCTGACTGTTTACAGGACAAGAGGCACGTCTTGTAGTCAGCTGGTGCCTGTGCCTCTCCTCCTCGCCGGCACCTCTGCTCTTTCACCTCACCTCGCCTTCTGCAGCACCCCCCGCTGGTTATAATAGGAGGCTCAGGCACAAAGAAAAGAAAGGTAAAAAATAATTAAACCCATGTAGTAAAACCAGCAATAAAAGTCATGACCAAACTAAAAATAGTTTTTGCTTAAAGCTATTTGTGCAAGCTGAACCAATAACACACACCTTCTATTATATTCAGTGTGACTTTTATTGCTGGTTTTACTACATGGGTTTAATTATTTTTTACCTTTGTGTATTGGTTTTTTTGAACCTTCTAAGGACCCCTGAGGAAGGCTCATTTTGCCAAAACACGGCCCGTGTTGGGTCTAGGCTCCAGTGTTTGTTGGTGTAGTTGTTTTTTTTTTTTTATGTTCAATAAGTTTTTATTATAATTTGAATAATACATTATTCAATAATACAAAGGAAAAAAAGAGAATATACAAACATAGTAAATAATACATCATACACGAATCCTTTTTAAGCCCACCAAAAGGGGGATCAGGATACTAAATTCAACAAAAAAAAAATAAAGAAAAAGATAAGGAAATAATTCTCAGTTCACCTACGCGAACCTTGTATCATTCCTTACTATTTAAGGGATACTTTCTCCTCATTATCTTAGCGATGAAACATCAAGAAAAATAAAACTATTTCTGTTCACGAGCTACTAGAAATTGTTGCAATTGAATGGGATCCCAAAAAACATATTCAACATCATGTAACTTAACTAAACATTTACAAGGAAATTTTAAATAAAAAGATGCCTCTAGGGCCAAAACTCTAAGTTTTAAACTCAAAAACTCTTTCCTTCTACATTGAGTAGCTCTGGGAAAATCCTAACTAGGTCACCACAAAATTTAGTTAACCTATTTTTAAAGTAAAGTTTCATGATTAACATTTAACTATCTCACTCATGCATGTTACCACCAAGGTGGCACGACTCTGAATCACATCCTGAGTATCTTCCAAAAATTCAGTTAAGTTAATTTCTGTTGTGACCAGGTGGTCCACTTCTTGGTCTGATTCTTTTTTTTTTTTTTTTTTTTTTTGAGGTACATAATAATAATTATTTATTGGAAAATTCTCCGCATTGGGCAACCCCAGTATTTCTTTAAAATATTTTTTTAACAAAATTTCAGGCGATAATAAATGAGTTACAGGGAAATTGACCAAGCGGAGATTCCTCGCTCTATTAATGTTTTCCATAGATTCTAATTTAACATGCATCACAGTAGAATCTTTAACAGCAGAGACTGAGACAGTTTGTAAGGTATTACATTGAACTTCCGTAACATTTAAACATTTGTCCAAACAGCTTAAATTGGAATCCACATTTTCTAATTTACAAGAGACAGATTGTGAAAAGTCCCCCATTTGCTTCATTGTTGACCTAAGAAACCCTTCAACCCTAGTAATACCTAACAACAAAACTTTAAGTGTAATATCTTGTGCATCCACCGAAGGTGCTTGTTCTTCCACTAGACCTGAAAAAACCAAAGCTTTAGGTAGTTCAGAGTAGACCAGCTTATTAGTCTGAATGGATGTTACCACCTGTTCGGGGGATATAGCAGGAGCAATATTCCTGCTTTCACCAGATACTGGATGAAGGGAAGGAGATCTTTCGAGGGGACTCATTGATGCACCAGACACAGAAGAGTTCATGTTAATTGGTACTACAGCGGAATTACTAGTTACTAATGTTAAATGCCTATCCATGGGGCCAGAAATGGCTGGTGTAGAACTCTTTGGCTTAATTTTTCTTTTCCCCATGTTGACCCAGCTTTAACATTATATAGTTACCATCAACGATCAATTCCAGCTCCCCTGCTCCTCGTAGCTCCAAGGCCCCTTCAGCCACACCCTGCGGCCGCAACCGCGGCATCGGCTCCACTAAATCCGATTCGAGACGGACCCAATGACATCAGGGGTCCGTCTCCGTTGATGCCTGCAGGTGGTTTCAACAACAAGAAGTCTCCGCTGCTGCAGGAAGCGCGGGGGCAGCCACAAACAAGCCCTTGTTTCCCTCCGGTATGGTTCTCCTGCTCCCAGTCTATCCGTGGTGGCGGCTCCACTAAATCCGATTCGAGACGGACCCAATGACATCAGGGGTCCGTCTCCGTCGATGCCTGCAGGTGGTTTCAACAACAAAAAGTCTCCGCTGCTGCGGGAAGCACAGGGGCAGCCACAAACAAGCCCTCGTTTCCCTCCGGTATGGTTCTCCTGCTCCCACTGTTGGTGTAATTTTAATATTTTTAAATAAAGCATTTGAACTTGATATTCCTGTGTCCAGGAACTGGCTCCATGTGGTGTACTTTGTGGACGTCCCTTGTTTCTTTGTGGAAGCCTGGTCTTTTGCCTGTCTTTGGGACTGCAGTTTATACAGCAGGCCCTCTCAGCGGCTTTGTGGATTGTATATAAAGGCACTAACTTTTTTTTTCCTGCTAGAATTTCGTTTGTTATGCATTCAAGCTTCCTTCTGGCTTTTGATTTTCCTTTTTCTACCTGCAGAGGTTATATTCCTACTTGTTTTGTTTGGAGTCATGTTTACAACACAGCTAATAATTTGGAGACTCTCATTCTGAACTCCTTCATTTGCTATATACAGTAAACAATGTTGAAAAGTAGGCGGAGAAAAATGTGTACTCGGCGCTTTTCTATAAAAGAGCTCTCAAGGCTGCATGCTCTTTATAGGATCATGCCCAAAATTGGGTGCCAGAAAGTGCACTAGGATTTACATCAGCTGAAACCTGGTGTAAATCCTAGCATGCAACTTGGGCGCACTGCCCCCTCAAATTCTATAACACTGCATTAAATTCTTGGAAATGCCCCTGACCTTCCCATGCCCCTTCCACAGCCATGCTCCCTTTGGGTTGCACAAGATCCTTACAGAATTGTGTGTAGTCAAATTAGAGTATATCTATCATCAAATTACTGTTTGCGAACAGCTCAATAATATATTTGTATGCAAGTCTCGGGATCAGGTACAATTTTAGGCACCCAGGTTTGAGTGCCATTTAAAGAATTCAGGGGTATATTATCTCTTAACAGTCTCTCAGTCTCTTGAGTTAAAAACGTAACAGGAAACTCTGAGGCAAGATTTATTTTAATGTCTATTATCTTATGTACTTGTACTAATGTACCAGGATCTCAGGACTGGGCAAAAAATAAACTCTACCTGGGTGTTTTGAAATTTACCAGCCTCGAAGATATTTGAGATCAGAAAATTGAGTTTACAGGGCAAGATGTTAATCTCTCATGTTAGGATTGGGGCAACAATGCTGTCTGTGGCAGGTGGTAAGCTTTAGAATGCGATGCCTGGAATTTTGCGATTTTGTGCTGGGAGGTTGAATTTTAAGAAAATATTGAAAATGTAACTGTTAATGCCTTCCTTGTTGAAACCTGATCTGCAGTCATCTTTTATGGAGCTTAAGTTGATTTGTGTGTAATTTTGTAAATTGCATAGTTAATATTTGGTATATAAATTTTTAAATAAATAAATAAAACGGAGATTCTACAGGTTTCCAAGTTCAAATTCAATTTATTTGATATACTGCCTATATACTGGGAATCTAAGTATAACATCAACAAGAACGGGAAAAGGGATCTTTAAGATATATATATATATATATATATATATACATACACTTATATATAATAAAAGGCTAGCCACGCATGCGCACTCCTATTTGCATGCTTCTGTGATCAGTAGGTCTGTGGTCGCAGGAGTGCGCATGCGCACTTATATGTCACCAGCCGCCAATCGCCTCCACAAACCGGGACCGCAGCCAGCCGCCGAGCTCCGTTCCTCCAACGGGGGGGGGGGGTGTCTCGGAGGAGAGGGATCGCGGCCGCTCAGCGCCCCCACCGAGGAGCCCAGCAACTTTCCGCTGCCCGGGCCCCGAGTCCTTTGCCACCCCCCCTTCCCGCGGGCCCGACTACAAATATGGCGATTTAAACAGCGTGTGCAGCAGTCTTCACACGCTGCTTCAGGCCCTTCTACTGCCCTGATTTGCTCTGCTGCGTCTCTGATGATGTCATCAGGGACGTGCCAGAGTACATCAGGGCAGTAGAAGGACCCGAAGAGCGTGTGAAGACTGCTGAACACGCTGCTTGAATCGCCAGGTTTGTAGTCGGGCCCGCGGGAAGGGGGGGCGGCAAAGGACTCGGGACCGCGTTTGTAGTCGGGTCCATGGGAAGGAAAAGGGGGGTAGAGGAAACGCTAATGCTGCTGCACAGGGAACTGATGTGGGGGGAGGGAAATGGAGGGGGAGGGAATGCTGCTTTGGACAGACATACAGACAGAGGAAGGGAGACAGAAAGAAAAGAAGAAAGACACAGGGGCAGGTGCACAGGGAACTGGTGTGGGGGGGAAGGAAATGGAGGGGGAGGGAATGCTGCTTTGGACAGACAGAGGAAGGGAGACAGAAAGAAAAGAAGAAAGACAAAGGGGCAGGTGCACAGGGAACTGGTGCGGGGGGAGGGAAATGGAGGGGGAGGGAACACTGCTTTGGACAGACAGACAGAGGGAGGAAGGGAGACAGAAAGAAAAGAAGAAAGACACAGGGGCAGGGAGATACACAGAAAGACAGACAAAGGGGGCCAGGGACAGAGACAGACAGACAGAAAGACAGCGGGAGTCACGTCAGGAGGGGTGTGGGATGCGGCAGAGGAAACTTTTCCAATGGGTGCAACTGGGCGGCTGTCGGGAACCTCTGATCAGGGGCAGAGCAAGGTAAGTGTATCATAGGGATAAGAAGGAGGAGGGCCTACTGCTGGACAGGGGGAGAAGGAAAGAGGTGCTGATGGACGGGGGGAAGTAAAACAAAGGTAGAAGGGCTGCTGCTGCATAAGGAGAGCAGTGAAGGGGTGGTGGTGGACACAGGGGAGGTAAAAGGAAGGGACAATGGACAGGGGGAGCAGGCAAGGGGTGGTGATGGACAGCCAAGGAAAAAGAAAGACAGAAAGAAAGCGGCTAAGGAGAGAGAGAGAAAGAAATAAAGACAGACACACACACATATATTCTAGCACCCGTTAATATACCGATAGACACAAGTAGACAGGAACCTGGCTTCAAAATCCTATTTGGGAAGTATGAACTGTCCCTAAAATCACATTTCAGAAATCTTTCATTACTGCTAGACTCGCTCATTTTAATCCCCCAAGTTCAGGCAACCTTTAAAAACTGCTTCTATCACCTGTGGCTACTACAAAATCTCTCTCCATATATTGGGAAGGCATGGGATCACACGACTAGAATACTGTAAGGCCCCGTACACTGGTCAAACTGAAAAGAGTTTGCATCAGCTTCAACTGATTTCACCATATTGAACACTTTCTGAAAAATCTACACCGGCTACCAATACCTCATAGCAGTATGTCACAAACTTTTTAAACTGATCTGCAGCTGTAGGGTACCCGGAAATGAACTGACATCGATGCTTTGTCACATGCATGCGTGCACATGTCCAGCCATGGCCCTGAGCCTCCTATTATCACCGGTGGGGGGTGCTGCAGAAGGAGAGGTGAGGAGAAAGAGCAGAGGTGCCGGCGAGGAGGAGAGGCAGAGGCGCCAGCTGACTACAGGACGTGCCTCTTGTCCTGTAAACAGTCAGCCAGCACCAGCACCTCTCCTCCTTGCCGGCATCTCAGGGCACACCTGGAATCTGCTGTGGCACACAGTTTGCAATACGCTGCTTTTACCAATTGAGGATCTAAGCGGTGTGCAAA
Source organism: Geotrypetes seraphini (assembly GCF_902459505.1). Taxonomy (NCBI): domain Eukaryota; kingdom Metazoa; phylum Chordata; class Amphibia; order Gymnophiona; family Dermophiidae; genus Geotrypetes; species Geotrypetes seraphini. The sequence goes on along the minus strand of NC_047085.1, from coordinate 391,404,962 downwards.
TAAAAATGAATAAATTGTAGTTGAAAAAGAAAGGAGCACCATTATATAAAAATAAAAAAAAGATATCACTTGGTGGCAGATTCTTAAAACTAAAATCTGTCTTTAACGTGCTCGCTAAACCATTTCCAGCCAGTTTAGCATGAGTGTATTTTAGTGGCAGATTATTAAAATGCTTTGCCGTGGTCTTTTCCGAGTTTTCTAGCAGTCTCCCATACTCCCATACTGCCATCCAAATGTAATCCAAAAAGGTCATTAATATTAAAATGAGAATTCTGAGTGATTCTCTATAATCGCCAAGCGATTCTCTAACCTCATTGTGCCTCATTTGTGACCAAAATTTGCCAATAGATCTGAGCTGTCATTGCCTTACTGTATGATGGGATGATGGGTGCCTAAGTGCTGATTGGCTCAGGCACTGACAGGAAAGTAAGGCTTGACAGCTGAAACCTGTCACAAAATTTTACTGCAGTCAAGCAACTCCCTGACATTCCACACAACCCCCCCCCCCCCCCGACAGCACCCTATGCCTCCGATGACCCCCCCACCCCTTCCCCTTTTTTACGATGGCTGGCCTGAGATATGCCTACTCTCTCTGGCCTGCAGGCTCGCCTCTTCAAAATGGCGGGCCTTCCCCTCCCCAATGCATCCTGGGATGTGCCAGGGAGGGGCTTAAGCCTCTGATTGGTCTAGGTTGTTTAAGGCTGGATCTCTTTTGGTTCGACTTACAGGTAACTGAATGGAGGTCACTTTCAGAGTGCCATGCTCCATATAACACTTTGTCCAGACACTGCAGCCCAACAAAACCTGTCTGGGTACTGAATTTTTTTGGGCAGTATTAGCACATCCCTTGGTACTAAGTTCCTGTGCAAAGTTTAGAAACAAACATGAGCTTGCCTCCCTTTTCATGGGCCAGCAAACTATATGAAAATATTATCATAAGAAATTTAATGCCTCCTCATTGCTCTGACCTATACTTTGGCTCAGGCCATAACTGGATTAATAGTTATGACCCATGATGTTTGTCTAGGATTTGTACTAGGAGGGTAGCTAATTGGCTGCCGCAAGTTCTCACAAGACTGTGAGAACTCGCAGCAGCCAATCAACTAGCGGCTCTGCACGGGCAGGAGTGAAGGAAGGTCGCTTCTGCCTCGATTCACCGCTGAACCATCAGGGATACTTAAGGTACACAGGGAAGGCAGGAGAGAGATAAAAATAATTAGAATGGAGTTAGGTCAGGAGGCGGGAGGGATCCCTCCTGTCCCGACCAATAGGACCAGGCCTGGCAGAGATTTGGAAACGGGTTCGGAAGGGGGTGGGTCAGTGCTGACCCAAATATAAACAGACCCCTATTTTTGGGCCAATTTTTTGACCCAAAAATCTCAGTTTATATTTGAGTATATATGGTAACACTCCATTGCCCTAGGTCAGGGGTCTGCAACCTTTAAGACATAAAGAGCCACTTGGACCCGTTTTCGAAAAGAAAAAAAAACTTGGAGCCGCAAAACCATTATAAAACAAATCTAACACTGCATATATTGTTTCTTATCTTAATGCTATATACAGGATCACTAAATTGAAAATAAAATCATTTTTCCTACCTTTGCTGTTTGGTGATTTCATGAGTCTCTGGTTGCACTTTCTTCTTCTGACTGTGCATCCTATCTTTCTTCCTTTCTTTCAGCCTCCTGTATGTTTCCTCTCCTCCAGACCTCATTCTCTCCCCCAACTTTTTCTTTCTGTCTCCCTGTTCCCCCTTCTTTCTGTCTCTGTCTGCCCCCTTTCTTTCTTTCTCCGTGCCTTCCCCCAAGCCACTCGGTTTGCTTCCACCGTCATCGGGGAATAGCCCCCAAGCCACCGCCGTCCCAAACTTTCCCTGCAGAAGCGTCGCGCTGACCAGCATTCCGCTCCCTGACGTCAATTCTGACGTAGGAGAGGAAGTTCCGGGCCAACAAGGCATTTCTCCTCATTCCATCCAGCCTGAGCCCCATCTCTCCTTGATCCAGCATTTCCCTTCTGTGTTTGTCAGAATTACCATTCCACCTATTTTCCAGCATCACCCTTCTTTGTGTCCATCTCACTATATCTTCCTTTCTTTCAGCCTCCTGTATGTTTCCTCTCCTCCAGACCTCATTCTCTCCCCCAACTTTTTCTTTCTGTCTCCCTGTTCCCCCTGGCCCACGGGATTCCCACGGGGATGCCCCCGACCCACGGGACTCCCACGGGGACGCCCCCTGGCCCACGGGACTCCCACGGGGATGAAAACAGCCTACCTAAATTCTGGCGATGCAGGCATGCAGCTTACAAGTCCGGCGTCGCAGCGGGAAATAGCCATGCTGAGCAGTGAGCTCAGCACGTACACAGATGAAAGCCTTGCTTGCTGATTGGTCCAGCAGCCCCGCCGTGCCGCCGGACCAATCAGCAAGCAAGGTTTTCATCTGTGTACGTGCTGAGCTCACTGCTCAGCATGGCTATTTCCCGCCGCGACGCCGGACTTGTAAGCTGCATGCCTGCGTGACACACTACTGGAGCCGCAGCAAAGGTGGAAAAGAGCCGCATGCGGCTCTGGAGTCGCGGGTTGCCGACCCCCGCCCTAGGTACAAGAACAGGTTGTGAGCCCACTAGGGACAGAGAAAGTACCTGTATATAATGTGTACAATGCTGTGTACCTCTAGTAGTGCTATAGAAATGATTATTAGCAGTAATAGTAAAAACAAATTGTGAACAACCAAGTTTTCAATAATTTCTGAAATCTAAGATAAGTTTGTTTACATGTTGTAGCTAAAGGCAAAAAAATTCCAGTGTCTGGAATATGGAACTAAAAAGAGTATTTTTGGAGGTGAAGCAAGTTGAGAAAAATTAGAAGATGGGGAGTTCAAGCACATTTTAATGAGATGCCTGTTTAGAACAGTGATTCCCAACCCTGTCCTGGAGGAACACCAGGCCAATCGGGTTTTCAGGCTAGCCCTAATGAATATGCATGAGAGAGATTTGCATATGATGGAAGTGATAGGCATGCAAATTTGCTTCATGCATATTCATTAGGGCTAGCCTGAAAACCCAATTGGCCTGGTGTTCTTCCAGGACAGGGTTGAGAATCACTGGTTTAGAAGACCAAATCTGATCTTTCTCAAAGCCACCCTATAAGTTGGACATTGACCATACAATAACTTAAAAACAAAACACAAGATTTTAAATTTCATATGGGCCTCAACAGTCAACCAATGTAAAGCAATGTTGCTTTATCAAATTTTGATTTCTTCAGGATAGTTTTTGTGTTGAAATACAAAATATTTAAGTAGCTCAGCTGTAATTTAGAGCCATGCTAAACTCCTTTTCCTGTGTGCTTTTAAGTTCTGATGTAGAATAGATGATTTGAGGATGCTTTCTTGACCCTTTCAGTGCAGTTAGATCAGAGCTGTAATAATTTCTACTTAACTCTTTATTTTCACAGATTTGCATTTTTAAACAGTTGTGAAGATGTTGCCAAGGGATAGCAAAGGGGTATGTAACTTTTTTTTATTGTTTTAGGCCTCCTTTTATGAATCTGCATTAGGGTTTTTTATCGCTGGCTGCTGCGGTAAACACTCCGATACTCAAAGAATTCCTATGCACGTCAAAGCTTTTACCGCAGCAATAAAAAACCCTAAGTTTCAAGTTTTATTGTGTTTAATATACCGACCATCAGCATTTATCTGGCCGGTTTACAATGCTAAAAAAAAAAAAAAAAGAAATAAAAGGTGAAATAATAATTATATATATATATATATATAAGCGGGGAGTGAACATTACAAGAACTTACATGAATTTGAAGGTAATAAGGGAAGGAAGGGTCAATAAGAACATTATTAAAATGAAATTTAAAAGAAAGGGAGGAGGGGGGCATAACATATTAGGGATAGGGTCGCTTCGTTAAAGCGTTTAAGATGATTTTACTGGTTAAGGGAAGGAGGTATTTAGAGGTTATGATATGCATCTTGAAATAGGAATGTTTTTAGTTTGGTCTTCTTGTCAAATTCAAGATTTTCATGACTGAGTTGAGGTGGCATGGCGTTCATAAGGTTGGAGCAACTACAGAGAAGTTAATTTTCCTAATGTAGTAGAATTCTTTGATGGAAGGAACAAGTCAGTAAGTTTTGATCTGTTTCATAAAAGGGGGCCTTAATAAATACAATAAATGTTTAAAATTATTTGGTAGCTTTGAAGCAGGAGAGAGGTTTTTTAAAGTTTTCATTTAGGTTTCAGATATGCTGGTCCTAAATTATGTAATGACCTGTCCCCCTCACTTTAGGAACATTACCTCTAACATGATTTGAAAAATGACCAGACAACAAAAGGTAGAAAAAATAATTTTATTTTCTGTTTTGTGATTACGGTATGTCAGATTTGAAATATATATCCTTCCAGAGCTGGTGTTAGACCACGAACATGAGCTCAGATTTAACAGAGAGAGGAAAAGTATTTTTTGTTTGTTTATTTTGTTTACACCACAGCGCCAGTGTGGGTAAGAGAGGGCAAAGGGGGTGAAAAGGCTATAAAAGGGGTGAAGAGGCTATAAAATAAACCCACCAGGATGTTTGAAAAAACACCCAATTGGGTAGGAAAATCGAATCGAATCGAAAAACCAATTCAATAGGCTGAATTGAATCAAAATGTTTTTTCCTGAATCGGGCAGCACTACTCCTGAGCTTAGTGAACTGCTGCTGAGCTTAGTGAACTGATATTATAGCATTCTTTCTTCTTTTTGTTCTAGCATGACTAGCTTTCTTTGTAATAATGTAGGATTAGGTTTATTTGTTTGCTTTCACTTTGTTTTACTGGTTTCTGCTTTCCAAACTGGTTTCAAGTTGAAACTGCAGCATCCTGAAAACTAAAGTTTTATCATAATATTGACCTGTATTCAGGCAAATCTAATTATTTTATCAAGGCTTGAGATTTTCTCCAGGTAGCTATGCTTTGCTTTCTTTAATTCTTTGATGTGCATGAAAATAAATTATGCAGTGCAGCCCTTCAGAGGATGACTATTAGCTACTGTTTTTATATATAACAAACTGCTAAACCTATGGATTAGAAATGATGTCCTTGGTTGTAGTTAGTGTTTGTTATTCTGTTTTATTTTATAGTATACAAAATATAGTTGTAATTTGCTTAAAATTTAAATGAATGTCAGAGTTTTAAGTATCATTGTACCTTTCTGTGGTACAACAAGCATATACTGTATTTTTCGCTCCATTAGATGCACCTGATCATAAGACGCACCCTAGATTTAGAGGTGGAAAACAAGAAAAAAAAAAAACGCCCAGCACTGCCTTGGGGGAAGGGTGGGAGGCCGGAACCAGCCTCTGCTGCTGCTGTTAACGTAGCCGCTTGCTCTCGTCAGGGCCACGCCACCATGCCAACTCCCAGCGGCTGCCGGTTCAGATGGCTGTTGCTCGTGCCCGGCCCTTGGGGAGTGTGTGGGAAGCAGTACTTGCTGTCTCCAGCGGCAGAGCGACGCTCAAGGCAGCCTTCCTGGTCAGCTGATGCGGCTGCCTCCTCTTCCCTTCTGTAGCGGCCGAGCGGCGAACAGGGCTGCCTGTCTGGTCCCGCGCCTCTTCCCACGAGAACGGAAGCGGTGCAAAACTAGGCAGGCAGCCTTGTGTGCTGCTCTGCCACTACAGAAGGGAAGAGGAGGCAGCCATGTCAGCTGACCAGGCAGGCAGCCTTGTGCGCAGCTCTGCCGCTAGAGAGGCAGCCATGTCCAGCGAGGGAGGGCACCAAAATTAAAATAAGGTAACCAAGGAGGGGTTGGATATTCGCTCCATGGGACGTACCCTTTTTTCTACCCACTTTTTTGGGTGGAAAAGTGCGTCATATGCAGCGAAAAATACGGTAGGTACTTTCTCTATACCTAGTAAGATCACAATTTAAGTCAAGGGTTAAGTTCACCATTCCCTCACCATCCTCATCCGATTAACCAACCCTCATTTAAAAGATCTTGTAAATTCAAACAAAACATAAAATGTGTTTTATAACTTATTAAAATTTTAATATTAACAAAGTATTGCCTATTTTAATAAGCAATATTTTTTTTTTCAATTTTTTTAAACTGTGGCGTTGGTGTTTTATGTTTGAGTTGAGATGTACACAAGGACAAAATCTGGTCCCTCTCCCCTCCCCATTCATTTTGGAGTGTTAATAACTGTTGTGTCACCAGCACTATGGATTTCTGTGGGCTTCCCATTGTCCCCATTCCTGTGCACACCTCTAGTCTCTGTAGGCACTAGTGTCTGGAGTGACAATAAAGATGTAAGCTGTGTATGGAAGGGAGCAAGCCAAAGTGACATTCTGCACATCATACTCGTCACATCACAGCCCCCACCACTTACCTTTGAATTACACACTGTAAGAGAGAATCCCAAGCCTTCTGTACATAAAGAATATCTTCCCCAGCCTATTTCAGCCACACAATTATTTTTATTATAATTATTTGATAGCAAAATCCAGAGAAATATTAGGTTCTTACCTTACATTTTTCCTGCTTCGGACCTTTCATTCATTCACTTATTCTAAAGAGCCTACTCACTGCTACTGTCCCTTCTCTATGGAAAACTGCAATTATTACTCCTATACTCAAAGACCATAAAATTAGTACAAATGATCCATCAAACTATCGTCCAATAGCCAACTTGCCCTTTCTAGCTAAAATAACAGAAAAATTGATCTTCAACCAAATTTCCGATTTCATTGAAAAAACTAATGTTCTACATCCTAACCAAACAGGCTTTCGAAAATTCCATAATACAGAATATTCTTTGATAGGATTAGCAACCAATATTAAATATTTCTTAGATCACCATAAATCTGTAATCCTATTCTCTTTAGATATTTCTGCAGCATTTGACACAATAGATCATAACCTACTTCTAAATCGGTTAGAATCGATAGGTGTAAATGACATAGTACTTTCCTGGTTTTCTTCGTATTTTGCTAACCGTACCTCATTAGTCAGGTTCAATAATGAACTCTCTGAAGCTTATACTTCTTCTTTTGGAATTCCGCAAGGCTCTATCTTGTCCCCTCTCCTGTTCAATATCTTTCTCTCTCCACTACTAAGTATCTGTCAGTCTATCGGGTTCACCCCTTTCTCTAACGCTGATGATATTCAACTCATTCATCCATTGGACCCAGAAAATAACAATGATATTTCATCTATCAATAAAAAACTAGAAACAATTCAAAACTGGCTTAATTCAAATAAGTTATCATTAAACATAACTAAGACTAAATCAATGCTCTTCTCTTGGAAAAAGGACATAGCCTTGAAGACCTTGTTTGTTCTTAACAATATTCCCTTGAATTTAGTTTCCACTGTTAAAATTCTTGGGGTCACACTTGAGGATAAATTACTCTATCATGAGCGTATTTCTCTCACTGTTAAAAATTGCTTTTATAAGTTACGATTGATCTGATCAATCGCCAAATTTTTGAGCGCCAAATCAATCAAAATATTGATCCACTCTTTGATTATAGCAAAATTTGACTACTGTAATGCACTCCTACTCAATATTTCCCAAAAAGAAAAAAGAAGACTTCAGGTCATACAAAACACAGTGATCAAATTAATATACAATGCCAGGAAATATGACCACGTTACCCCACTGTTGATAGATGCCCACTGGCTTCCTATCAGCCATCGCATCTCTTTTAAAGTAATTCTGCTTATATTTAAAACTTTAACGTTTAATGAACCCCAATTTATATCAAGATTATTAATACCCCATAATACCTTATGTCCACTTCGGTCATCAAGCCAAAATCTCCTCTCAGTTCCGTCTCTGAAAATAGTGGGCACGAGACGATCGGACATGTTTTCTGTGATGGGCCCTCAATGGTGGAATTCTTTGCCACAATACATTAGAAATGAAAAAGATCTTACAGCTTTCAAAAAATCCTTAAAATCTTATTTTTTTAAAGATGCTTTTAACATTTAAACTTTTAAGTATAAATTTCTAAATACATTAAAGTTTTATTTACCCCACTCCCTTTTGTTTTTTTCTTCTAAAACAAAAATTGTAACTTTTCCTCTTTCCCCCCCACTCATGTTTGTATTATATGAAAGAATTTTGTAAATTTGTTTGTCTTTACGTATTTTACTTTATTTTTGATTCTGTTCATCACTTAGTGTTTCTAATAAGCGATTAATCAAATGTTAATAAAACTTGAAACTTGAAACTTCTTTATGTGAATCCCTTACAGAATCCAAACTAAAGGTGTCTCCCTTCTACCCGTGATCCGGGTCTTGTAGAAATCCACAGACTTTTCTTAACTTCTTCTCCCACTTAGCTGAGTAAAACAGAGCCGCCCCCTGTAGTTAAGTCCAAAAGCCACTCAACAGAACTGGAACAAAGCATAGATACAAAGGGGGCACAGAGAATCTCTCCGCTACACAAAAGTATTCTGGTCTGCTCTGCAACAGAAAAGAACAATTAATAAACAGGCAACAAGTAAACATAGGCAAGATCATGGCAACCAATGGAACCAAACTTGTGTGCAACAAACACAAGCTGGAAATCTACCTCCTATACAGATACTGAGGCCTGAAAGGAGAAATGTCTGAGGCAGAAATATGCAGATGATACTGAAAAACACAGAGTAGGTAAAGGGTGGACCATATGGATTCCATAAGGGACTAACAGAAAGAAGATTACCAACAGTAAGAACCTAATCTTCCATTCTGTTACATCCCTTCTGGAAGCCATACTAAAGGTGATGCACCAAAGCAATGGCAACGTCTAAGGTGAGACAGAAAAGCCTGCTCGCAACACCAAGGCCTCAAATGCGGCATCAGACCAAGCTGCCTTAGCCACTCTGTAAAATCTAATAAAGGTATGAAGAGATCCGCTCTACAAATCTCGGCCAGATTAATCGCTCAAGACTCCAACCATGAAGCGGTGACACCTCTTGTCAAATGAGCTTTGAGAGATACCGGTGGGTACTTGTCACAGGTGATGTAAGTCGATGAAATTGCCATGCAAATCCACCTGGCAATAGAGGCTTTAGATGCCAGCCAGGACAAATAGATGGTCAGAAGGACGGAAATCATTGGTTCTCTTTAAATAGTGAATCAAGACTCTTCGGACAGCTGCTGTCCTGGGTTCAAATGGCTACAAAGAAGCTGATCGTGGTACTGGGAGCTACAGGGTTTCTAAAGCTTTTATCTTTTTGAGCAACAAGCTATCCGGTTAGCCCCTTCAGGCAACATGATGCTTCTTGCATATCAGCTGCTCCGGAAAACGTACTACGTCACAGGTTTCAGGTAGTTTTTAAACAGGATCCTCCCAGAGGTCTCCTTTTCAGTAGCGATACGCTCGGTAAGAATTGGCAGCATTCACACGTGATATGACACTTCTTTTTTGGCTGGCCCTTGGTTAAATCTATTTGAATGGCAGCATACTGTGAATATCATCATTCGTGACTTTTAACACTCCTGAGGCAGGCCTGTTGGCTGAACATGTCGAGTCGTTGAATATATTATTGTGTCATTGGAGGAATAAAGATCTTCATATTATCAGATGAATTGGAGGACACTTTTTTAGTGCACATCATTCTGATCCTGGACAATTCCATTCTGGTTCTGATGAAAATAAGTAACATTAAAAATGAGAGCCAATAGTAGCCTGTGACACTCTAATGATTTGTTTCCTTTTCTTTGTTGAGTTAAACGCATCAGATAGTTCTAATGATGTGGATTAGATCAGTAACTATTTTTTAATATATTTTCTTAGGTTAAAATTTCCTATTATGATGTACCTGAAATTTTGTTATGTATATGACAAAACTAAAAATAAAGAATGGAAAGAAGAAACAACATAATAGCCAAAGCATGATGTTCCAGTACCCCATCAAGCACTACCTAATACAGGAAAATCCTGACTAAGAAAGGAATATCACCCCATCCCATAACCCCCAAAAACCAAAATGCATTCCCTAACCCCTATAACTCAGCAAGAATTCCTCCCCTACCCAAACCCCTCAGTATTGCAAAAAGGGGGCACACGGTGTGTTCTTCAATGCACCCCCATAAAACTCTACCTCCCCAACCCCTCCCCCATCCCTCCCCACTTCTCAGACAAGTTTTGGATCAAAGGAAAACACTTTTTTTTTTTCTTCCAAGTCCACTCCTGATGGGCATAGTAACCCAAATGCTTAGCAACAAGGCACTCCATTTGCGCCATCTTGCACAATGAAGAAGCCACTCCTCTTCTGTTGGCGCTGCACTGCGCTTCCAGGACTGAGCAATCAGACATTTAGCAGCCGCTAAACCCATACACACAAGCTTGGTCCGCCAAGGCGTAGATCGCACATTATGCAGTCCCAAAAGACAGCTCTGTGGTAAATATTGAACTGGATCTTGTATCCAAGAGGTTAAGGTAGTGGTGACGTGTAACCAGAACAGTCTTATATCAAAACATTCCCTCCAAATATGTAAATATATACCGGTTCCCTTATGACATCTCCAGCAAACAGTTCTAGTCTGAGGATACATACAATGCAAGCATGCCGGGGTAAGGTACCAGCGTGTTAACACTTTATAAGCATTTTTCTTGTACCAAGACACTATGGGATGCCTTTTGAACCTCCAAACAGATCTGTGCCCACTCCTCCCTTTTAAAAGTGAGGCCCAAATCCTCCTCCATTTCTGCCCTCCCATTTCTGCCTCCTCCTGTCCCTTGAAATAACAATGTAAAAGTGAAATACGCCTAGGCACCCTTCCTAAAAGGAGCCACATATTTTCCAAATGCTCAACAGGCTGCAGTGCATCATCCTGTAAACTTTTTAATCAGAAGTGCACACAGCTTTTGCTGCATAGTTCTCAATTCCTTTTGAGGCTTATCTCCCTCCTTATCTGTCTTTCAAAATACAGGATGTTTGTTTGAATCTCCGGCCAACCCTTTATTCTCCATCCCCACTACATTATCTAATTTTGCCTGCAAACACTTGAGAAAACTCCCCTTTAGAGCTTGATAAGAAAAAAAGAAACAACCAGGTACCTCTAAAGCAGTGGTCTCAAACTCAAACCCTTTGTAAGGCCACATTTTGGATTTGTAGGTACTTGGAGGTCCTCAGAAAAAATAGTTGATGTCTTATTAAAGAAATGAGGTAAAACTCTTTATAGTTTATAAATCTTTCCTTTTGGCTGTCTTATTTAATAATATTGTAATTTATAGCTAAAGAGACGTATGATCAAGAAACTGTTTTATTTTACTTTTGTGATTATGCTAAACATACTGAGGGCCTCAAAATAGTACCTGGCGGGCCGCATGTGGCCCCCAGGCCACGAGTTTGAGACCACTGCTCTAAAGGCTCCTTTCTCTCTTACACCCCTCTTGAAACTATATAAGTCGTCATATTTTCTCCTATTCTATACCTCATCAAACTTACCAAATCCTTCTGATTAGAGAATTTCTCCCATAAACCTGCCCATGCACGTGTTCACCAGTTACTAAAACTGGCTCCATCCACTAAATTTGTTAAGGTAACACCCTGCAAACCTCTTCTAATCACATTCTCCATACCCATTCCTAACAACCTGTGTAACAATGCTGTATTATCCCCCCAGGTTAATGAATAGCCCGCAGTCAGTTTTTCAAAAGCAACAATCCTTGGTGTGTCCTTCATTTAGGGTGACAGTTATTTGGTTAAATTCTCTGTCTGTAAACCCCTATGGTATATATTTAGCAATTACCAGGGCTCCGTGCCTTATTCCTCTGCAGTTCAAAAGAGGATAAACATTTCGCTGCTCATACTTCTCCCTATTTTGTTTGCAAAATGACTACAGTATTCGGAAACATAACAGCTTAGACCAGGGATGCCCAATACGTCGATCGTGATCGACCAGTAGATCGGGAAGGCAACGCGAGTTGATCGCGGAGGCCATCCCGGGCTCAATGATTGACACGTGTTGCCGTTCTGATCTACTGGGCCGATCAGCCTTCCTCTCCCTGACATCCCCCACCGCCGCCCCAAGCTCTCCCTGCAGAAGTGGAGTTTGTAGTAACGCCAGAGCATCACAATCACTCCTTAAGGAGTGCCACATTGCGGCTCTTTGGACTGGGGGCAGTTTTTGGGAGTGTTCGGGCCGTGGAGGGGGCAGAGTGATTTTGTGGCTTCTGTAAGAGCTGCAATCCGAGGTAGCTGTCAGCGCGTGCAAGCTCTTTCGGGAGCGTCTCTTTCGCCTGCGAGCCATGTGATGAGCATGCTGACGGACAGCGTCGTGGAGGAGTTCGAGATCAAGGACGATGAGCCCTGGTACGATCACCAGGACCTGCAGCAGGGTGAGTGCTAGAAGATGCTTGGCTGCGGTAGCAGGACTCGCCCTTCCTGTAACTTGGGTCCTGGGAAGAACGAATGCCCCATCTGCAGCATCCACAGCTGCAGGGAGGAGATCTGAGCAAGTGGCACCCCAATCCGAGGACTTATGTAAAGGGTCTTTGTGTTTGAGACATAACGTGATGCTCATGCTTGCACTGGGTCCATAAGTAAGCTGCTCTATAGCGGTGATGGGGTGAGCATTAATGCACTATAAGTTGAGGATCTGAGTACATTTACTATACCACGTTCACATACAAAAGGATTCGTTCTCTTCCCCTGGAGAAGGCACCACTCTTATATTAATAAATCGAACTGCAAAAACCAGTGGAGAAAAAAAATAAAGATCTGTGTCGCCAGAACACTACTACTTTCAGCAACGCTATTGTTATAGCAGGCTCACCCTAATCATTGGTCATTTAAAAAAAAGAAAAAAAAAGCAAGAGCGGTTCCTCTCCAACATCCACTGGCCTGGGCTATAGCAGGACCGACCAGCATCCCTCTCCCCGACGTCAATTCTGACATCAGAGAGGAAGTTCTGGGCCAGCCAATTGATGTCGGGGAGCGGAATGCTGGTCAGCGTGACGCTTCTGCAGGGAGAGCTTGGGGCAGCGGTGACTTGGGGGCCTGTTCTCCAACGGCGGCAGCAGCAAACCTAGTGGCTTGGGGGAGGGCAGGAAGAAAGAAAGGGGGCAGGCAGGGAGACAAAGAAAGAAGGGAAATGGAAAGAAAGAGGGAACAGAGAGACAGAAAGCAAGGGGGCATGGAGAGAGAGACAGAAAGAAAGAAGGGGGCAAGAGAAAGAAAGAAAAAGTTGGGGGAGAGAATGAGGTCTGGGGGAGAGGAAGCATACAGGAGGCTGAAAGAAGGGAAGAAATATTGGATTCACAGTCAGAAGAAGAAAGTGCAACCAGAGACTCAAGAAATCACAAGGCAACAAAGGTAGGAAAAATGATTTTATTTTCAATTTAGTGATCAAAATGTTTTGAGAATTTATATCTGCTGTCTATATTTTTCACTATGGCTCCCTTTTACTAAACCGCAATAGCGGTTTTTAGCGCAGGGAGCCTATGAGCGTTGAGAGCAGCGCGGGGTATTCAGTGCAGCTCCCTGCGCTAAAAACTGCTATCTCGATTTAGTATGGTTGTTACTTAGGTGACATTGCATAAAGTCATCTGCCTTGACCTCTTTGAAAAAAACCCGGAATATGAATGATAATTAACATTTTCTCTGCCTTTCAGTGTGCTTTGTGTTTTTTAAAATTTTATTGTTGGTAGATCATTTTGACTTGGTCATTTTTTTTTTATTTTTTATTTTTTTAATCTAACCCACTTTTCATTAGAGTACTGAATAGAGTTACTCTAACGAAGAGTTTACTATTCATGCTATTATTACAAAAATACCACAAGAGAAAATAAATAAACATGCAGTCAAATATTTACAGTATTTACAATATTCCCAGGTTATACATGTATACCTCATTCCTTCAGAGGTCTTCTGCGGGTTACATTCATACTGCCATATTATTTCTGTGCAGCAGAGGATTCATCTGTCTTCTCCATCTTATAAAGGATATACCTTGTCGTCTGCAGCATGTGGATTATGTACCTTAAATCCCTGTCTAATATATCTGTTAATTTGGAAAAGCAATCACAAAGGGGCCACTAAATGGCCATGCTGCAAATGGTCATAAAAAAAGTGGTTCTCCCTGTCAAGAATTTAGAAAATATCAGAATTTCACTGCTAATATTTTTTTTTTATTTTGTCGTTTGTTCCCCTTGGTTAAATATAGACTAATACTTTAAAAACTCAGGGTAAATAATACATAAAAGCTTCTTATGAATATGAAGAAATTCTGAGGGAATAGAGCAATTCACAGACTTAAGACAGACTTGTAACATATATCCCTATTCTGCCCTACTTGAAGAAAATTCCTTTTTCTTTAAGGTTAGTTTCTTTGGCCTTTTTGTCTTAACTTGGTAGAAGTCGGTGAAAATGTCTGCAAATACTCAAACGCGATAGGTTTCATCATTAATTACCAAGTTGTTATCACAGCGTTGAAGTTTACCCTGTCTCTAGCCAGCCTACACTGTTGTAAATTCTCTGGTGCAGATAAAAAGGTCCTCATTCCTCAAATAAACCTAACAAATACTTTGCTATAATGAAAACCTCTAGGCCACAAAACAGATCTCTCCTGGTCCTTTGTTTTTTGGATCTCAGGTCAACAGTTCCATTAAAAAAAAAAAAATTTAAATCGCTCCCATCCCCCCTCTCGTCCCCCAAGAGGTGCTCTATGTTCAGCATCCCTGTCTCTTCCACCCTCTCCTGTGTTCATCATGTCCCCCCCCCCCCAGGGTTGCCAGATTTTACGATTATAACATCTGGACACCCTAGACCCGCCCCCCCAGGCTCATCCATCTCTGCCCCAGTCCTGCTCTAGCTCCGCCCCCTGCTGCCTTGCCATCGCGATTGAGAGGAGGCTTTTCAAAACCTGGACAAAGTGCCAGGTTTTGAAAAACTGGGGAAATCCAGATGACTGGTAACCCTATCTCCCACAAACACACACACACACGCTCTTTCTCAAGTTGGGCCTGCTGTTGCTGCCACCTTATTTATGTTGGGGCTGGAAGAAGGAGAAGTTAATTCAGTGTGGTGTAGGGCCTTCCAAATGTAAGAGGCTGTGTCCTGCCCCTTTCAACACAAAATTCCTGTCTTTGGGGGTGGGATGCAACAGTGCTTTGAGCATGGGCTTGTGCTGAATGTGCTGCACTACTATTACTACTAATCATTTAGCGCTACTAGACATACGCAATGCTGTAGATCAAAACATTGACGAGACGGTCCCTGCTCCAAAGAACTTAAGTGCAGTCAAGACAAACTGGACAAGAAGGTGCATCAATACACAGTGTTCAGGTGGGGAAATTACATAGGGAATAATTAGACAGATACTACTTTTGCTATTTTTTAAATTATCCATATTGC
Source organism: Geotrypetes seraphini (assembly GCF_902459505.1). NCBI lineage: Eukaryota > Metazoa > Chordata > Amphibia > Gymnophiona > Dermophiidae > Geotrypetes > Geotrypetes seraphini. The sequence continues at coordinate 391,389,632 of NC_047085.1, read as the reverse complement.
TTTTGGAGAAGATTTATATTTACAAACAGCAGGAGTAGCAATGGTGGGGGGGCTACATTCGCCCCATCAATTGTGAATCTTTATATGAACAATTTTGAAATTGAATGGGTCTGGAAGTCACCTTTTTTTGATCAGATTTTTAGTTGGCATCGGTACATCGAGGATATTTTCTTATTATGGATGGGCAATATGGATAATTTTAAACTTTTTTTAGAATGGCTAAATTCATGTGATCCTCAGCTAAAATTCACAATGACAGCATCTAAAACATCTATTCAATTTTTGGACATATCTATAACACAAAATGACGAAGGCTTTACAATCAAAGTTTTCTTTAAAGAAACGGATAAAAACACCTTGCTCCGTTTTGATAGTAGCCACCCTAGAAGTCTAAAAGCTAGCTTGCCTTTTTCTCAATTTTTAAGAGTTAGGCGGAACTGTACAAAAATGGAAGATTTTAAGTCACAGTCCGCCGCCTTAAAAACAAAACTTTCAAGCTAGGATATCCTAATCCTATATTGAAAATTGCATCTAGATGAGCAAAGATTTTAAATAGACAACATCTGTTATATCAACAAAAAGAAAACAAAATGGGAGAGGTTCTTGAGACCTTCGTAATGCGATACTGTTCCAAAAGCAATGAAGTGGTGAAGATTATGAAAAACAACTGGGAAATTATGAATCTACATCCAGTCTGTAATGATAAAAAACTGAGGATTGCTTTCTCAAGGAATAAAAATCTAAAATAAATGCTTTGTTCCTCCAATTTAAAAACTAAGAAGTCTCAACAAGTTAGCAGTATGTCAGCTATAATTGCGGGTCCTGTAATATTTGCAATGTCACCTTACAATGTAAATTCTTTAAGAATCCTATGGATGGGATTCAATATGAACTAAAGAACTTTACAAATTGTAGAACTACTTTCATTATCTACATACCGGTAATTTTTTGTCCATGCAAGAAAATGTATATAGGTATGTCTACATGGGACCTACCTATTCAAACGGTCAATGTCCCCCTCTTCTTTAAACATTTTTTCATACTTTTCAGGGCTTCAGACATGCCATTCAGTTACCCATGTTTTTTCGGTAACCAAATATCTTAATGGCTATGGCTTCTTCATTTGCCCCCTCTATATGTACTAAAATTTCTTTGATTTTCTTATATTTTTCTTCTGTTTTCTTATGTTTAAAGTGCTTATATAAATACCTATAACTTAATTTCAATAAATATAAACTTATCTTAAAAGTTTTGTTCTACTCCTTGCATTCTCTCTTATCGAATCGGGAAAGGGACCTGTCACATTGACATGTTTCACCGTTAGGCTGCTTTAAGAAAAAGTCCCCCTTTATCCATTTATCCGAATCATCCCGATCTGTATAATTTCTGTTAACAGATCGGGATGTTAACAGAAATTATACAGATCGGGATGGTTCAGATAAATGGATAAAGGGGGACTTTTTCTTGAAGCAACCTAACGGCGAAACATGTGACAGGTCCCTTTCCCGATTCGATAAGAGAGAATGCAAGGAGTAGAACAAAACTTTTAAGATAAGTTTATATTTATTGAAATTAATTTATAGGTATTTATATAAGCACTAAGCACTTTAAACAGAAGAAAAATATAAGAAAATCAAAGAAATTTTAGTACATATAGAGGGGGCAAATGAAGAAGCCATAGCCATTAAGATATTTGGTTACCGAAAAAAACATGGGTAACTGAATGGCATGTCTGAAGCCCTGAAAAGTATGAAAAAATGTTTAAAGAAGAGGGGGATATTGACCGTTTGGATAGGTTGATGAATGATTGGTCAATGCTATATGAATGACTGAGACATTTACATGGGACCTATGCACGTGAATAAGAGAACACAAATCTAACTTAAAACATGAACGGAGTTCAGAAGTAATTGTGGAACATTGTCGATTAAAAAAAAAAACACACACTTTCAATGACCTCCACTGCTTTGTGATAGATCAAGACCCAAAACATTATAGGGGAGGAGACAGAACAAAAAGGCTAAAACAACGTGAGATGCGCTGGATTTTTAAACTAAAAACTATGCAGCCTTTAGGTCTTAATACCTATGCTGACTGGTCAGTGTTTGTATGATGAGATTAAGAACATGAATGAGTACACAATACACAATTGGGAGCAATTACATCAGCGATGCTCAGTGCGCAGGCGCTGGCGTTCTTGCATTATAAGTTCCATTTTTCTTTAATACTTTTAGCCTGTGTGGTGAGAGCCCAAATGCTGGAATGCGAGTACAACTTATTGATATATTTTAGCAATACAATCTAAAGGTTTTATGCCGCGGTCAGCGGCAAAACGGGAGCCTTCGGTGTTTTGCATATTCTGTTAACTATCAATATGCAGTTTGGGCCAGCATAAGTCAAGCTTATGGCGAGATAAGCAAAAAAAAAAAAATTTTGTGCTTAACACCAGTATCTGTAAAGCACTGTGGCTTGAAATTCAGTAATATGATTATGGCATTTTCCAACACGTAATGAATGTTGGTCTCCCGACAGAAAACCATGTTGGTAAAAATTTAATAACCTTATGGATAAAGAAATAATAATAATAATAACTTTATTTTTCTATACCGCCATAGTCAAAAGACTTCTAGGCGGTTCACATTGAAAGAAGGCTGGACAATCAGTGAATTACAGAGTGCTTGAAGAGAAAATTACATAATAGATTGGAGATACATGGGGAGAGAATGCATAATAGATTGGAGAGAATACATAATAGATTGTAGGTACATGGGGAGAAGATGGGGAGAGATTGGAGATATATGGGGAGAGAATACATGAAAGATTGGGGTTACCTGAGAAACACATCAGGAATCGCAGCGGGGCAGTAATAAAGTGGGAGAAGGTCAATTGCTTAGGCAATGAATTTGTCAAATAGAGTGGTTTTAATTGATTTTCGGAATGCGTTGTAGGTCTGTCCGGCTTTATTTATGTAGTTTCCCAGCCAGGATTGCTGTCTGTTTGCTTGGAACATGAAGGTTCTGTCTAGGAAGGATTTGTATTTGCAGCCTGTGATCTTTGGGTATGCAAAGATATTTTTGTTTCTGGTTGTTCGTGTGGGGTTGTGTAGAGTGAAGTGTGTTTGCAGGTAGGAAGGCCCCAGACTTGTTTGAAACAGAGACATGCAAATTTTAAAAGTATTCGCGCCTCCACTGGTAGCCAGTGCAATTTTTTGTAGTAGGGGCTAATGTGGTCTTTTTTTCTCAGTCCGAAGATCAAGCGAACTGCAGTGTTTTGCACCAGTCTTAGATTTTGTACTTTTTTTTGTGAGATACCCAGGTAGATGATGTTGCAGTAGTCTAGGATGGATAGGATTAACGTCTGCACCAGTAATCTAAAGGATGTTGTGTCAAAGTATTTTTTAATAGTTCTTAGCTTCCACAGCGTATGAAAGCATTTTTTCACCTGTAGGTTTATGTGGTCAACCATGGTTAAGTGTGTATCTAGAGTATTACCCAGTATTTTTATGGTTTTGGAGATTGGATATTCATGGTCGTTTATTTTTAATGATGTTCTTGTTATTTTGTCATTGGGGCTTGCCAAAAAGACTTATTTTCTCCATGTTTAGTTTCAGTTTGAAGTTGGTGGTCTATGTTTCGATTTCTGTCATTGTGTGTGAGAGGTTATCTGTAGTTTCATTTGTGATATTATTTAAGAGGATGAGGATGGATATATCGTCTGCGTATATATAGTGCTTTAAGTTTAATTTTTGTAGTAGGTGACCTAGGGATACAATGTAGATGTTGAATAGTGTGGGAGATAGTGGGGAGCCTTGGGGCACCCCCGACGGGTTTTTCCATGGGATGGAGTAATTTCCATTGCTGGTTACTCGGTAGGATCTGTTTGTTAGGAATTCTTGTTAGGAAACCATTTCTTTACCTTTCCCGAGATTCCCATTGCATCAAGGCACAGTAGCATGATTTCGTGGTCTACTAGGTCGAATGTACTGCTAAGGTCTAGTTGCAGAATCAGTGCGCTTTTGCCTTTGCTGAAAAGATCATAGAGGTGGTTTAGTATGGAAGCTATGACAGTTTCAGTGCTGTATCCTTTTCTGAAACCTGATTGGTGTTCACTAAGGATGTTAAATTTGTCTAGGTAGTTTACTAGTTGTAGGTTGACCAATCCTTCCTGTAGTTTTGTGAAAAGGGGAATGCTTGCTATGGGTCTATAATTGGATGTTAGTGCTGTTGAAGTTTTCTGATCTTTGGGGATAGGTGTAATCAGTATGTGTTCCATATCATTGTTTAATGTTCCGTTTGTAAGGGCAGTAGTTAGCCAAGTGAGTAGTTCCATTTTGAAGTCGGGGGGGGGGTGACTGTCATGATTTTAGGGGGACATTCGTCGAGTAGACAGTTTGATTTGGTGTATTTGTTGAATAAACTTAGGAACTGATGCCATCTTGGGAATTCGAAGTGGTCCCAGATCATGTCTGCTCTGGGATCCTGATCGTGGTGTTCAAGGTAGTGGAGTGTACTGGTTGTGGGTGTGGGTAGAGTTGTTCTTAGATCTGTGATTTTATTTTTTTTAAAAGTTGGCTAGAGTTTGAGCAGATGGGGTGCTCTCATTGTCCTTTTCAGGATTTGTATTGTGTCTGTTAGTGTTTTTACTAGTTTGAACAATTCTTTACTGTTTATTTTTGCTGTACCTATTTTTTATGCGTAGTGCTTCATGCATTTTTCTTTAATCAGATATTTGTATATTTTCATTTTTTGTTTCCAGATTGTCTTGTCTGTTTCTTTGTTTGTTTTTTGCCAGATTTTCTCTAATTTTCTTAGTTCTTGTTTGTTGGTTAGTAGTTCTGAGTCGAACCATTCGTTTGGTGGTTTTTGTATGTTTGGTATGGGGCTATTTGGTCTAGAAGTTCTTTACTGAATTTTTCCCATCTTGTTGGGAATTCCTCTATTTCGTTGGTTGTGGAACATAGCTCATAGTGAGCCCAGAATTCTGTTGGGTTTATAGTACCACGACTGGTTATTGTTTTTGTGTTTTTGCGTTTGTATTTTGGTTGTGAATTCTGTTTTTGCCAGCATAGGTTGAAATTGCCAATATAGTGGTCTGACCAGATGCATTTTTTCCAGGTCCCTGTGTAGTAATGTATTTTTGGGTCTAGGGTTTCTTTTTGAGAGAAGGTAATTATGTCTAATTTATGTCCTTTTTCATGGGTTATCTCTGCGTCCGGGATTGGAAAATCTAGAGACATTAGGAAGTTGGCAATGTCAGTTACTTCTGGCTTTCCCTTTTGTTCTAGGTGTATGTTTATGTCCCCCAGGAGTAGATTGTATGGTCCTTTTAAGGTATTTACGGTTAGGAATTTGAAGAATTCATCTTTGGCATTTGACCATTTTTTGGGTGGGATGTAAAATAGAGTAGTGGTCAGTGATTCTACTAATTGGGTGTTAGTGATTTTGCAATTTAGTATTTCTAGATTTTCAGATGTTTTGGAATCTGTCTTGATGTAGTCAAAGGGTTCTTTTAGTATAATTGCTAGGCCGCCTCCTTTTTTCCAGCTTCTTGATAGTGGGAGTATTTTGTATCCCTGTGGTAGGATTTCTTTCATGATAGTGTCTGTGTCAGAAACCATCCATGTTTCCGTCAGAAACAGGAAGACTGGCTTTATTTGCAATATCCAGTCATTTATTATGTGTGCTTTGTTTCTCACGGAGCGGATATTTAGATAGTATCCCTTAATGTTTTCATAGCTGGTTGGGGTGGGAGTTTCAGAATATATTAGCTTTTTTAGGTTTCTGTTATTTGTCTTGTTCCTGTATGGTTTGCAGGGTTTACGGTTGGTGTTTATCACTGGGATTTGAAGTGGGCCTTGTTCTGGATAGTTTTTTGGAGGTTGATAGGGGTTTGTTGATTTGGTTAGTTTGGCGGGTCTGTGCCAAGAGAGATAGGTGTGAATAGGAAGAGGGGATTTGTCTTCGTTGCCCCAGCATCTAGAGTAGATTATAGTATCCCTAGTAGAAGTTGGTGTTTATTGAGAATTGCCATGTTGTGTTAGGAGAAGTGAGATGTAAGTTGTATCAGGTAGTGCTGGGCCATATCAGTTATTGTGTGAGTGGAAGTTGTTGGTAGTAATGTTTAGTTGGCAGTTGGCAATATTGTCTAGTTGGCAGCAGTGGGTAGTGTGCTTTGTTTCTCACGGGGAGCAATGGCCTATATTTGTAGGGTTGTCTAGTGGGCAGTAATAGGCTCCGTTTACTGAAAGTCTGGCTGACAGTAATAGGCTATACTTATTGGTTGTTGGTTAGCGGTGGCAGGTAGTGACAGGCCGTAGCAGTCTGATATATGGACTAAATATACGGGTTGTAGTTGATATACATGTGGTAATAGGCTATACATGTGGTATCAGGTTAAACATGCGATAACAGGTTGTAACAGGCTATACATGCGGTAGCAGGCTATGCATGTGGTAACAGGTTATAAATGCAGGCTATACATGTGATAACAGGCAGTACATACAGACTATTCATGCGACACTTAAAAATCTTTTGATATTCAATAGGGGATGTTTTCCTAATAATAAATTGATGTTGGTACAAAACTTTTTAGAAAAATAAAGAAAAAATAATTTAGAAGTATTTATAATTAAATTATGAAAAGTTAGTTGATTTTGAAAAGTTCAAAAAATGTTAGATTCATATGAGTAAATTATTAAATTAAATATGTTAGAGTAGAGAGTAAAATGAAGGGGTGGTCGATGAAAGATAACCGTTACCACTAAAAATTTGGGTGAAAACTCATGTGATCCCTAAAAGTGGTGTTCTGAGACATACTCCTTAATATAGTTAGCTATCTTCATTAATTTGCTTTTTGTTGATCATTGGTTAGAGCGGCAAATTAGTTTTTTCACTTTTATCTGGATAATCTTTCATAGCAGTTAGCACTGTCCCTCCTGAAATCTGTTTCTGGTGCTGCTGGTGTACATATAATTTGTTGGTCTGTGTAATGTGATTTAATAACCTGTTTGGAGTGAGTTTAAAAAACATACAACATGGAGAGAAGCTCTCAGATTGTGGTAGGAAGAACAGTGACCTGGGATCAGGTGTTATGTGGCAGTTTTGGATATGAAAAATAGTGCAATTAATTCAACACTTCTGAGTAGTGGTAACCTACAGGCCCTCGGTGCTACAGAATCAGTAGAACAGAAATTGACATTAAGGAAAATTCCAATTCAGTTGTATAAATATAGAAGTTATTACAAAATGGAACAGTTGCTTGGTTTATACATAGAAACGCAAAACTCCTGGGCAAGGGGTTGCACCAGCAATTAAAATGAGACTTATATATGGCACCAGGCAACAAAGGACAACCGTGGAGGCTGAGCTTAAGAGTGAAGGGAGATCTCGAATGTGGCCAAGCTCAGTTTCCTACTGCTGAGCTTTAGAGAAGAGGGATTATCTGTGTGGCCCCACATTGCTTCTTGAGAGCTGTAACAAACATAGGATCTGCCAATAATTAAAATGTCTTCAAAATTCAGTGAAATGCCAGTTTTCTTAGTTTAACGGTTTAAGGTTTTTCTTTTTTATTTTTTCTTTCTTTCTCTCTCTTTTGAGCTGTTTTGCTTAACATTGTTCTTTACTTGTTGACTGTCCCCCAGTTGCATGTTATCTGCAGAAGTGAAGGTTGAAAGCCTGGAGAAGTGGGCTTTGTGCATGTGGATGCCCTCTTAATGAGTTTTCATTGTGAAAGAGTGTGTGAAAATTGAGTACTAACACAAAACAAGCAATCTTTCATTGAAATGATAGGTGCTGGCACAGTCAAGTCTGTGTACCTTCCTCACAGCCTTAGCTCATACCAGCAGATGCACACTCATCCGTTCCCCAGTGCCTAGGTGTACAAATGTCCACTCTACAGCATCTTGAACATAACTGATAAAAATGCTCTTTTATTTTATAAGGAAAAAGCCACACTGTACATCCAAATCCATAGAAAATAATGGATTTGTCAACAGAAGTATCAGTGGTGTTAAAGCTCTTGGAAACTGAGCTGAACAGTGATTCACCAGGCACCCTTCCATGAGTAATGGAGATTAGAGGTGCTCTGCCTGCGGTTGGGAGCAGCTGATTCACCTGTTCGTTGCTGTCTGCCTCTTGCTTTGTTCCATATCTCATGATCAAAGAAAGCACTCGTGATCAAAGAAAGCAGCAGACATGGAATGTATGTATAATGCTGATATTGTCCTTGTTTGGCCATGAAGTGTAAATTGTCAGCCAACTGATATAGGGCTAGATTCACAAAGCAAACTGATCGTGTACCAATTGGTTTGCGAGCCCTTAGCAAGCAGATTTCCCTCCGGCCCGATTCACAAACCTGTCCTGCGATCCGCTTCAAATCCGTGCATGCAAATGAGAGGAAACACATGCAAAGTAGGCAGGAACGCGATTCACTAAACTTTTCTCCTGACACACCGACTGGCTGGCCGATCAAGAACAAGCGACTGGTGAGGACCAGTCGCTTGTGTAAAAAACTCCACTCCTCTCTGCCTAGAACTGCTCACTGCCTGCCCCGGGACTCTCTTGCTCTCTGCCGCCCTTCCCCGCAGTGCGAACCCATGGTTTTAAACCGGGGCTGCACTGCGGGGAAGGGCGACAGAGAGCAGCAGAATAAAAAATTGCCCACTCCCCCCAGTCCGACATCCCCCTGTAAGTAAAAGTTGGGAGCAGGAGGGGTACTCGGTCCCTTCTGTTCCATAGGCCTGATCCCCCCACCGGCCCACCGCACCCCTGACCGGCTCACCTGTGGTCGGGCTGGCCGGATCAAACCCCCCTCCCCGTACCTTTAAAAATCTTTGGAGCAGGAGGGGTGCCCGGTCCCTCCTGCTCCTTAGTCCTCCGTGATATCTTCGGGAGCAAGAAGAAGCGCAAAGTCCTCCTGCTTCTGCCATTCTACCACGATACTGGCCTTAGGCCATGCCCTGGTGCATCATCTGATGCACGGGGATGGGCCTAAGGCCCTGATTGGCTGAAGCGCCTCGGGCTCATTCCTTGGGAGAGGCCTGGAGCGCCTCAGCCAATCAGGGACTTCCTTAGGGAGGAGTCTAAGGAAGTCCCTGATTAGCTGAGGCGCCACTGGCCCCTCCCAAGGGAGGAGCTCGAGGCGCCTCAGCCAATCAGTGCCTTAGGCCCCTCCCGGTGCATCAGATGATGCGCTGGGGCGGGGCCTAAGACAGCTATTGCGCAGCGGCGGCCGGGGGAGCATGAGCAGAAGGACTTTCCTCCTACTCCTGAAGATTGGCTTAGGAGCAGAAGGGTCCTGGCACCCCTCCTGCTCCCGAAGATGGAGGGAACCTTGCCCTAAGGAGCAGGAGGGACCAGGCACCCCTCCTTCTTCCAACCATTGAACAGGTACGCAGGGCGGGTGGGCCGGGCCCAACCGCCTGGGCCAACCTGGGGTGGGCTGGTCGTGGGTGGGGCAGATGGGCTGGCCGTGCTTAATAAGGGGGGTGTCAGGCAGGGCTGTTGTGTCGAGCCGGTAGGTGGGGCTAGTGTAGGCTATCCTGCCTGCCCCGATCTCTCCTGTCTGCTCGCCGGACCTTCCTGCTCTCTGCCGCCGTTCCCCGCAGTGCAGGCCCGCTTTAAAACCACGGGCTTGCACTGCGGGGAACGGTGGCAGAGAGCAGGCGAGTCCGGCGAGCAGGCAGGAGAGATTAGGGCAGAGCCCTGACAGCAGTGACAGGAGGCTGCTTCTCCTGTCACTACTGTCAGGGTCTGCACATGAGCGGGGATCGTACATTTGCGCCCCCTGCTCGCAAATGGGGGCGTTGCTCCAATCGCCCCCATTTAAATACGACTGATTTGTGAATCAGTCAGACCTGCCCAAATTGGAAACGGATTGTTCCGATTCTGGCAGGTTAGTGAATCTAGCCCATAGTGTAGATATGGAGGAAAAGTAAGAAGAGACGGCACCGTTTCTAGAATTTAATTGTCCCAGTACTGATGTTCAGCGTTTGTATTAAGTTTGGCATGGTGCTGAAACCAATAGCTCTATCTAAGAACAAGAATGAAGGTATAAGAAAATGTCTAAGATTTGCTATGGATTTTCTTAAATGATAAATTCAGGTGCGTATTTCTTGAATACCTGAATGTAAACCACTTAGGTAATAAATGGTATATAAATAAATATCTTTAAATTGTATAACAGCAAGAGTTGAACTGTATTTTTTTTCTGTTAGGCTCCTCTTCAGTCCTAACCTGATATTAGGCTATATACCACTCAAGGGGAAACAGGCTTGAAAAGAATGCAGTTGTGTAAGAAGGGATCAGAGAGATTAGGAGAAAAGCACATTTGGGATGTTGACTGGTGGATCAAAGGTAAAAATCACAAAAGAATCTCCAAAACATAGGAACCCCAGATTCTGCCATGATCCTCTTGCCCATATAACCCTCTCTTGACAATCACTTCCTTCTACAAACTTGTTTTCCCCATTAATCTTCTATCTTCTATATATATATAAAATCGGAGGTATGTATGTGTGTATGTGCCGCGATCACGCAAAAACGGCTTGACCGATTTGAACGAAACTTGGTATGCAGATCCCTCACTACCTGGGATGATAAGTTCTGGGGGTCTCGCGGCCCACCTGCACACGTGGGCGGAGCTACAAACATAAAATCAGATTTCACCCATTCATGTCAATGGAAAAAATGTAAAAAGCTGCCATTCTCACAGTAATTCAAAAACGGCTTGACCGATTTGAACGAAACTTGGTATGCAGATCCCTCACTACCTGGGGTGATATGTTCTGGGGGTCTCGCGGCCCACCTGCACACATGGGCGGAGCTACAAACAGATAATCAGATTTCACCCATTCATGTCAATGGAAGAAATGTAAAAAGCTGCCATTCTCACTGTAATTCAAAAACGGCTTGACCGATTTGAACGAAACTTGGTATGCAGATCCCTCACTACCTGGGGTGATATGTTCTGGGGGTCTCGCGGCCCACCTGCACACGTGGGCGGAGCTACAAACAGAAAATCAGATTTCACCCATTCATGTCAATGGAAAATATGTAAAAAGCTGCCATTCTCACAGTAATTCAAAAACGGCTTGACCGATTTGAACGAAACTTGGTATGCAGATCCCTCACTACCTGGGGTGATATGTTCTGGAGGTCTCGTGGCCCACCTGCACACGTGGGCGGAGCTACAAACAGAAAATCAGATTTCACCCATTCATGTCAAAGGAAAATATGTAAAAAGCTGCCATTTCTCACAGTAATTCAAAAACGGCTTGACCGATTTGAACGAAACTTGGTATGCAGATCCCTCACTACCTGGGGTGATATGTTCTGGGGGTCTCGCGGCCCACAACTCTATGTTGCTTGCTCAAGGGTGGGTTCACCCAAGAATTTATATGTTCTTGCTCCAGGAGGTGAAACTAAAAATGTTGTTTATAATCACGTTTTGCGTTAGTTGTATTGTATTCATTTTGTCAAATATTTCACATTATAATTTGAATATTGTACTTTTTATTAAGCTGTAAAAAAATAATTTCATTCACCACTATAAAGTATCTTTATTTGAATCCATTTACAGTGTTATTGCTATAATTAAATACCCGTGCAACGCCGGGGCATCAGCTATATTTAAATATAAACATTGCATTCAGAATGCCTTGGGATCTTCGCATTAGATAAATGCAAGATACATGTCACTTTGATTTTGGGGGTTTTCCCCCTTAGTTTTATATGTAACCACATTTATAAATGGACAGTAATCGGGATTGAAACTTTGAGTGACACTGCTGATCAAAAGTTTCAATTTATATTTTTCATCAGAAAAAGCAGTTAAGGTAATGAAATTAGAGATTTGACAATTGTCTGTCTTTGGTGTTTGTTTTATTTTTGTAGACTGGGTCTCTCCATTTTTATAACATTCGATGAGTAGTTATCTTTTAATTCGTATATCTATTTTGTTTTGCCTTCTGATTCTTTACATGTATACTGTATTATGCAATATACTTTTGTTATTCTGTGAAAAGTTACATTATTATAATAGGCGGTGTCTATGAAAATTTTTTATTAAATATAAATTTCAAAGAACATTTTCAAGTTTCAAGTTTATTATGTAATTTGATTAATCGCCTATTCTGAATTCTAAGCGATGTACAAGTCAGTAAAAATACATAATTAAAAGAAACATACATAACTTACAAAGGGACTAAATCTACTAAACATGATAAAAAATACATTTTCAAGCATAATGAGACACTAGGCAAGGCAAGGAAATAAATACAATCTAATTAATATAGGAGTAAACAATTAAGGGTTAAGAACAGCAGGAAATGAAATATAAAACTGATTAAAAGGTTTAAAAATAAACAGAAGAGCAATAAGCAATTCAATTAAATATTGAATGCGTCTTTAAAAAGAAAACTCTTGAGTTTGCTCTTAAATTTTTCCAAATTCTTTTCCTCTCTTAAATACATTGGGAGTGAATTCCATGTCTGAGGCGCCATAATAGTAAAGATAGATTGCCGTCGAATATTGATAATTTTCAGAGAGGGAATGACCAATAAATGTTGGTCATTTGATCTCAATAATCTAGAAGAATTATACGGTATCAATGCTTTTGGTAATTGAGCTCTCTTTGCCCGTTAGCATGTATTATGCCCATTTTTTTTCTGTTGCATTCTATGCAGTTCAAGTCTTATTGTGGTACTTGTTCCATTGCTTCCATACAACATCATTGCAGTGTCTGTGGCAGTGCCCAGCTCTCTTTGATCAGTTTCTGCAGAGGCTCAACCACTAAGATTAATCCATGTACATAAATGGGTGATGATATTGCTCAGCAATGGGATGGAATGGTTCTCTCAGAGTGCAGGACTAGTGAAATGCTTTCAGCATGTGTAATCTGAATGGATACAAAATGAAAGCTTTCTCTTTATACCATGTTCTGGCATTTATTTGTGTAGTATTAAACTATATATAAAATATAGAGATTTTTATTAACTGTTTTCTTATTTGCTTAAGGTTTAACTTGTTTGGGTTTTGTTTGTTTTTTTAACATTCATCATGTATGAAATAGATTGGACTAAGTTGGATATTGGACCATGATGCCCAGAGTGTGTCAGAAAGATCTAGAAATTTGATGCACAATAAATAGTTGATACATTGGACTTTGAGCTCAGGTTGATGAACGGCATTGCAAGAGGGGAGTCTCTGTGTGCTAGAAAGGATTGTCTTGAGTGTTAATAAACTAAAATAGGCTACTATTTGTGCAAATTGAAGACAAAATATCTTCTGTGCAGAAACGGGCTTCAGCTCACACCTAGAAACATGATGGCAGATAAAGGCCAAATGGCCCATCTAGTCTGCCCATCTGCAGTAACCATTATCTCTTTCTCTCTCCGAGAGATCCCACATGCCTATCCCAGGCCCTTTTGAATTCAGACACAGTCTCTGTCTCCACCACTTCTTCTGGGAGACTATTCCATGCATCTACCACCCTATCTGTAAAAAGTATTTCCTTAGATTACTCCGGAACCTATCACCTCTTAATTTCATCCTATGCCCTCTCATTGCAGAGTTCCCTTTCAAATGAAAGAGACTCGACTCATGTGCATTTATATTACATAGGTATTTCGACGTCTCTTTCATATCTCCCCTCTTCCGCCTTTCCTCCAAAGTTTACAGATTGAGATCTTTAGGTCTGTCCCCATACGCCTTATGATGAAGACCACATACCATTTTAGTAGCCTTCCTCTGGACTGACTCCATCCTTTTGATATGTTTTTGAAGTTGCGGCCTCCAGAATTGTACACCTGTACATCTTCATCTGCTTTGGTGCAGTGGTTTTAAAAGCCCAATTGCCAAATAGCAATGCCAGAAATTTCATACTAAAGTACAATTGTCTTGTACATGGTTGGCCAGGTCTGGTATAAGTCTGCTTCTAAATATCCCTCTAAAATGCTTGAGAAATCATTGTCTCAGCAAAGAGGTCACGTCTAAGCACAAGTTACAGCCTGCTACTTCTTAATAGGGTTCACAGCTGAAGCGCTGGGAACAGGACCACAGAAAACAAAGGCAAATAAGGATGGAGGAATGGTAGACCCTGATCAATTTTCAGAGGGTTGTGTTCATGAGGAGATAGCTAAATTAAAGGTAGGCAAAGCGATGGGGCTGGTTGGTGTACATCTGAGGGTTCTGAAGGAACTTAGGGAAGTTCTGGTAGCTCCGCTAACTAACCTTTTCAGTGTTTCTCTAGAGTTGGGAGTGGTATCAGAGGGTTGGAGAAGGGTGGATGTGATCCCTCTCCACAAAAGTGGAAGTAAGGAAGAAGTAGGGAATTACAGGCTGGTAAGTCTGACTTCTGTGGTAAGCAAATTAATGGAAACGCTTTTAAAACAGAGAATAGTGAAGTTTGTGGAATCCTATGAATTACAGGATCGGAGGTAACATGGATTCACTAGAGGTAGGTCTTGTCAGACAAATCTGATCAATTTCTTTGACATGGTGACCAGAGAATTGGATAGAGTGAGGTCAGTAGATATAGTGTATAGATAGTTGCGCGGGGACACAAATCTCGCCCATCCCAATCCGCCAGAATCCCCTCTATTCCTCCCTGTCCCCGTGAGGAATCCCATTCGTCCCCGCCTGACCCCACGAGGAATCCCCTCCATCTCCACGAGGAATCTCCTCTGTCCCGGCCTGTCTCCCCATAAAAGTTACCTGTCCCCATAAAAAGCAACAATTACTTCTGACAGTTTTTATTTTGTTTTTAAGTCTTTGTTTATTTTAACCAACAATAAAATACAATATAAACAAATAACAGTGAACAGAAATAAGAGATGCATACATCACCGGAAAGAATTAGAATAGACATTAGTTAATGTGACTATAGGGTCAACCATTTCTTGTTAAAAGAAATGAGTTGGATTTGTTGGCAATATAAAGCTCATATCTGGCATAGGTAACTTGTGAGAGGTCATTCCAAGATCCACAAATGATTTTTAGTGCATCAATGAGTAAAGAATCAAACAATACAGCATCAAAATCATTTTTAAAGCAGAATTAAGAGAGGCACTTTTCAGGTCAATGGTTGCATAAGAAAAATGTGCCAAAACTGAACTGGAAATCCCAAAACAAATTCAGCAAGTACTTTATTTTGTACTAAACACAAATGGTAGCATAACCATGAGAGGGGGCTGGGGCTCAAATTTGTGCTTAGCTCCCCCCCCCCCAAAATGAACATCTCCCTTGCTGTAGCTGGTGGGACATTTTGTTTTTCCATCATCTTGGTCCCAGTTTCTGCTTTTGTCTATATTCTACTAATTCTCTTTCCAGGCCTCGGGAACCCCGGTTCCATCCCCGTGGAAGTCCAGTGAGCCTGGAGGGGATCTCCGTGGAAGTCCCATAGACCTGGGGAGGATCCCTGTGGGAGTCCCGCGGGATTCCCGCAATCCTCGTTCCCGTGCAGACCTCTAGTGGTATATTTAGATTTTAGCAAAGCCTTTGACAGTGTTCCACACAGGCATCTAATAAATAAACTGAGTGCACTCGGGATGGGCCTTAAAGTGATGAGCTGGGTCAGGAACTGGTTGAGTGGAAGGGAACAGAGGATAGTGGTCAATGGAGATCGCTCTGAGGAAAGGGATGTTACCAGTGGTGTGCCTCAAGGATCTGTTCTTGGGCCTCTTCTTTTTTTTTACTTTATTATAAATTGATGCAATTAAAAACATCCAGTTTATATATTCATATATAAAACAATACATTAATTCGTTATATAACTTATTTCTTAATAAATACAAAAATATCTATATCGACCATCATATCCCAACCCTCCCTTTCCTTCCCACCCACCCGTTGGGAGGATGTGTGCATGAGATTCATAGAATATAAAGGGAAAAGATGAAAAATATAAAATCAATGGGACTATCCTTTTGGGAATTAATCCAGATTTCATACGCACCCCAAGTAGTTATATATCTGATTTCTCCAAAGAACAGTCAGTTTTGACATTTGTTGTATATATTGGACTTCAGTCAATAATATTCAAGGTCCCGGTAAATCTGGTTGTTTCCAGGCAGATGCCAGGCCGAATCGACCTACAGTCATGATCAAATGTATCCATTTCTGATGTTTCAGAGGCAGGGCGACTGGTCCCTTATTCAACAAGCAACATTCCATAGTCTTAGGGATCAAAATACCCAATACTTCTTTACTAAAGGAAATTACTTTATCCCAATAGCTCTGTACTTTAATACAATACCACCAAATATGTTCAAAAGTGCCTGCTTCTGCAAATCCTCTCCAACAATTGTCTGATCCTTTCCCATACATGGCATGCAATCGGTGTATAGTACTAACAGTAAAAACATCTAGAGAATGACACAGTGACAAAATTCATCACCGTTCTCATCCCTGTGGGAAACCATCTTCGTGTCATTCTTTAAAGAGAGAGGGAAGAATCAGAGTATGAATGGCCACAACCACTGACCCGCAAGCTTTGCTTTGAAGAATGCTGGTGTAGAAGGACTGAGGTTGAAATAGACACTAGAAAATGACATGGGATTATTTCCCGCGGTTATCCGCGGGGACGGGAACGGTGATGAATTTTGTCACCGTGTCATTCTCTAATCTTATATTCATTCTCCATCATATTGCTGGCTATAGTTCCATATAGAAGGGATTGCAATATTTTAAACTATTCTTTATCAGTAAAAGATTTACCTGTAATCTTTTCCCAGCGACGTCTATATTTCAGAGGGGGGCGGAGATGCTCCAATTGTGAATTATATAATCTAGTGATACTTCCCCTCCCACTCTCTTTTATCATAGCCTTTGCTAGATTAGACTGTTGAGAAATAATTAATTCTCTAAGGACCACTTTTCTAATAAAGCTTTCAATTTGCTATAATAAAATAGATCACTTGATGTGAGGACATATTCTTCTCTCAATAGTTCAAAAGGGATAATTTTCCCATCTTCAAACAGTTGGCCTAATGTTTTAAGACCTTTGTTTCAGCAAATTACATATAATTGGAAAGATTGGAGGAGATTAAATTACAACTTCTGGTGGAATTCTTTATGCCATATCTATAAAATGGAAAGGTTTATTGCATTACAACAGGGATATTTTAAGAAGTTTCAGGATGTGTGGAAACCATTAAAGTATTGTAAAGATTATTTTGAAATTGTTTCCCTTATATTTATCAATTTAAGGTGTAGGGAGGGGGAATTTTATTATTATATGTTTTATATGATAATGGAATATATGGGTGGGAGGGATGGAAAAGGGGAAGGGATAAGAATTTATGAAATGTATCAATGATTGTTTGTAAGTGATGTATTTATTGTTAATGTGAATGAATGTAATTTTGAAAATGAATAAAGAATTAAAAAAAAAAAAAAGAAGACCTTTGTTTCCCCAACGGTGAAATGTAATGTAATGTAATGTAATTTATTTCTTATATACCGCTACATCCGTTAGGTTGCCACATCAACTTCTCCTGGAGCAAAATTAGGCATATGTATAATGGCTGTCCCCATAAAATAGTTTTTATCCTCATAACATTGCCTACAAACCTGGATCCACAACTCAAGAGTGTGTCGTAGAACAAAATTAGACTGTTTAGCTATTATAGAGAGTTGTGGGAGTGAAAGCCAAGGTATTGCCCACAATAGAGGCACACCCAATATCTCCTGTTCCATACGCACCCATGATTTTCCCTTATCCCATTTCCAATTGATTAAATATCGCAATTGAGTTGCTTGATAATAATATTGAAATTGTGGTACTGCTATTCCTTCTAGTTTCCTAGGTTGATACATCATTACCCGGGATACTCTTGGAGTCTTATGTTGCCATATAAGAGCAAATATCTTCCGCACTAAGTGTAAAAAAAAAATTTAGATAAAGAGATCGGTAAAGCTGAAAAAAGGTAGATAGTAGATAGAAATTCTTCCATAAAATTCTCTTTCCAGGCCTCGGGAACCCTGGTTCCATCCCCTTGGAAGTCCCGTGAGCCTGGGGGAGATCTTCGTGGGAGTCCCTTAGACCTGGGGAGGATCCCTGTGGGAGTCCCACGGGACCCGTGGGATTCCCGCAATCCCCATTCCCATACAGACCTCTAGTGGTGTATTTAGATTTTAACAAAGCCTTTGACAATGTTCCACACAGGCATCTAATAAATAAACTGAATGCACTCAGGATGGGCCCCAAAGTGACGGGCTGGGTCAGGAATTGGTTGAGTGGAAGGCGACAGAGGGTAGTGATCAATGGAGATCAAGTTTCAAGTTTAATTAAAATTTCTTATACTGCCTAATAGCCTTCTAGGTGATGTACAAAATCATAAAAGAAAACAATAGTTAAAATACACATTTTAAAAGACAGGGGGGCGACAGACTTTTGGAGACATAAAACCATAATAGGTGAAAACAAAAGGATAATAGACAAGAACTACAATTTCAAAGATAAAAGATAACAATTTAAAGGAAAAACAGTAGAAGGGTAAATAAAAATAAAATCACTCTAAGTCGCCCTTAAAAGGGCAGTTAAATTTCAAAGACATCGAGATCATTCTGTGGAAAGGGATGTTACCAGTGGTGTGCCTCAAGGTTCTGTTCTTGGGCCTGTTCTTTTTAACATTTTTATAAGCAATATTGCTGAAGGGCTGTTGAGTAAGATATACCTTGATTTCCAAAAAGCCTTTGACAAGGTGCCTCACGAACGTCTACTCCGGAAACTGAAGAATCATGGGGTGGATGGAGACGTACATAGATGGATCAGAAACTGGTTGGCAGGTAGGAAACAGAGGGTAGGAGTGAAGGGCCACTACTCGGACTGGATGAGGGTCACGAGCAGTGTTCCCTCTAAGCGGGCGGGTGTTGTGAGCAGTGTTCCCTCTAAGCGGGCGGGTGTTGTGAGCAAACTTTTTTCACCGTGAGCCAAAAATATCGGGCGCCAGCAAGTTATGAGCCAACTCGCCCGATTCTCCTCTCGCCGCCCTGCCATCTGCCGTACGCCTCTTCCGATCGTGCGCTGTGACGAGAAACGTGTGCGCTGCGATGTAATATTTTGTGCGCCAGCGCACGCCAGCGCAGCTTAGCGGGAACACTGGTTCAAATGGTTTTATTTATTTCCCCAAATTTATTTTTGTTATACGCATTGAAAATATTTGATATTGCGTTTAAATCAAAATCTCAATAAACTTGAAACGAGTGCCCGTGAGATTGTGGGAGGGTTAAATACTCAAAACTTAGAAGTTTTTGCTACGCCAGCTTTCTGGTATCTTTACATACAGTGGCGTACCTAGCATATGTAACATCCGGGGCCCATCATTTTTTGGCACCCCCCCCCCATCTGTAAGAAAAACATGATTTTTAGTAACAAACCACACGTCACACATGAGTACCTAGGAAAAGGCAGCATCTTACATATTGCAGTGAGCAGTACATCAATACACCCATTGTAAAACTAAACAAGCCAGACCAGCACAGATCAATCCTACACCGTCAATCCTAACAGAAAACCATGTCTTTCGAACACACAGAACACAGAAAACACCTTCGCCTAGTAAGGAATATGTAATCACAAACTAACCCCTCCCTCTTTTACA
The DNA here is from genome assembly GCF_902459505.1 of Geotrypetes seraphini. Taxonomy (NCBI): domain Eukaryota; kingdom Metazoa; phylum Chordata; class Amphibia; order Gymnophiona; family Dermophiidae; genus Geotrypetes; species Geotrypetes seraphini. Next base: position 391,370,032 of record NC_047085.1, on the reverse strand, counting down.
AAACTGTAGTGTGGATTTTAGCTACGGAGGTAACAGCTCTGATGCTCATAAAATTCTGAGCATCAGAGCTGCTACCACCAAGGCTGGTGCTAAAAAACGCTTCACAGTTTTGTAAAAGGGGGGATAAAATAAAAATACATAGACAAAGGTTAAATTGAACCAGCAAGAAGCTGGACTCTGCATACAATGCTTCACAGAAACAGTGACACATGTCTCCTAAAGCAATAAATAAATAGAAATTTTTTTCTACCTTTGTCTTCTGTGGTTTCTCCTTTCCTCATCTTCTTGTAACTCTCTTCCTTCCATCCACTGTCTGCCGTCTCTCTTCCCCTATATGGCATCTTCTCTCCTTCTATGCCCCTTCCAGAAACTGTATGCCTCCCCCTTCCATCTCTCCTTTCACCCCATTGGTCTGGCATCTCTCTCCTCGCCTTCCCTCTCCCACACCTCTCCTCATAGTCTGGTATCTCCCCTTCCCTGATTCTCTGGCATCTCTCTCCTTTCCTTTTCTTCCATCTTTCGCTCCCCCTCCATGCTCTCACATCTCCCCCTTCCTTTTCCCTTAGACTGGCATACCTTCCTCCTACGCTCCAAGCCCTGGCATCTCCTTTAATTCCCTCCCTCATCTTCCTTCTCCCTCCAGCTGGGTACCGCAACACTCTTCCCTGCAGCTCTGCACTTCCCCACAATTGCCATGCTTCGGTTCCTCTTCTTCCTTCCTTCCTCCCCCCCCCCCCCGCGGGACCCTGCGGCACCATCAACTCTTACTCCCTCTAATGTTGGCCCTGCAGCTCCAGACTTCCTCGCACCTTCTCCCCTCCCCCTTTGGATCGCTATTATTTTAAATGTTATAGCCGCGGAGCTGTATCCATCAGTGGAGATGTCTAACCTCGGCCTGCCCCGGAACTCTTACTGCAACAGTGACTTCCTGTTCCTGCCTAGACGGGCGGCTGCTGCAGTAAGAGTTCCGGGGCAGGCCGAGGTTAGACATCTCCACTGATGGATACAGCTCCGCGGCTATAACATTTAAAATAATAGCGATCCAAAGGGGGAGGGGAGAAGGTGCGAGGAAGTCTGGAGCTGCAGGGCCGACATTAGAGGGAGTAAGAGTTGATGGTGCCGCAGGGTCCCGCGGGGGGGGGGGGGGGAGGAGGAAGGAAGGAAGAAGAGGAACCGAAGCATGGCAATTGTGGGGAAGTGCAATCCCCCCAATGCGTCCCCTTACCTTACCGACGCGTGTGTGCGCTGTGAAGAGAAACTTTGCGCTGCGATGTAATATTTTGTGCGTGAGCGCAGGCCAACGCAGCTTAGCGGGAACACTAGTTGTGAGCAAACTTTTTTCACTGTGAGCTAAAAATATCGGGCGCCAGCAAGTTATGAGCCAAATAAATATGTTGCTTTCTACCACAGAACTTCCTTACGTTTGTATGGAATCTATCCCCTTTCAACTTTAGAGAGTGCCCTCTTGTTCTCCCTGCCTTAGCTACTAAGTCTATTCCCTTCAGTACCTTGAATGTTTCTATCATGTCCCCTCTCAATCTCCTCTGCTCAAGGGAGAAGAGGCCCAGTTTCTCTAATCTTTCGCTGTACGGCAACTCCTCCAGCCCCTTAACCATTTTAGTTGCTCTTCTCTGGATCCTTTCGAGTAGTACCGTGTCCTTCTTAAAGTACCAGTGCTGGACGCAGTACTCCAGGTGAGGGCGTACCATGGCCCGGTACAGCAGCATGATAACCTTCTCTGTCTCTTCAGTCCAGCATCTGCCCCTTCCATTCACTGTCTGTCTTTCCCTGCCATCTCTCCTCCTGCCCCCCCCCCACCCCCCAATTTGGTCTAGCATCCATCATCTTCCTTCTGTTCCCCTCATGGTCTGGCATCTCTATCCTTCCCTCCCCCCTGTGGTTTTTAGCATATCTCTCTTCTCATTTCCTCCACTCAGATCTGATCATTCTCTGCTCTCTCTTCCCTTTTCTTCTCTGGTCTTCCTTCTCTATTTTCTGCCTCCATCTAAATTAAATTCTTTCTTACTATTTAGTCCCGTTTCCCTCTTTTCACTGTGTCTACACACAGCTTGTCACCCCTTTCCCTCACCCCTCCATTATCTTACTATTTTCTTCCCCCTTTATTTATCTCCTCCTTCCATCCAGTATGTGTTCTTTCCCCACTTCCATTCAGCATCTGCTCTCCCTTCTCAACTGACATCCATCTGCCTTCTGCTCTCTCTCCCTTCTTCTCACTTCCATCATCTGTCCCCTTCTCTCTCTCTCTCATCTCCTCCATTCCATCATCTGCCCCTTCTCTCTCTCTCTCTCTCTCCCCCCCCCAACTTCCATCATCTGCCCCCCTTCCCCTCACCTTTGTGGGTCACTTTCTTTCCCCTGAGGGTGGCTCATGTCACAGGGGAAGCTTTGGCCGAGCAGAACCGCTTGATTGACAGTGGAACTTACTTGATTGATGTCGATGCTGGGGCCCGTTGCCGTTTGAAGGAAAAAAAAAAAAGGTGGAAAAAAGGAACCTGTAAAGGCGAGAGGAAGGGAAACCTCCAGGACAGCTGCTTTTTGCCCTCCTTCAGCGGCCCAAGAGTTCAGACCAGCAGCGGCAGCTCTGTATGCTTTTAACTTCGGCACAGAGCTGCCCCTAATCAATAGTTTAGCGCGGTTTCATGAGGCAGCCTCGGGGCCTTTGATAGCCGGCCCGCTTCGATGATGCGATGTGGGCCGGCCTAGCAAAGGCCCCGAGGCTGCCTTATGAAACCGCGCTAAACTATTGATTAGGGGCAGCTCTGTGCCGAAGTTAAAAGCATACACAGCTGCCGCTGCTGGTCTGGAGGTGCGGAGACAAGGCAGGAGGCAAACGCGGTGGAAGGCAGGAGTCCCGGCGAAGGCAGGAGTCCCGGCACAGCGACTGCAACAGGAAGTTGCAAGTCAGCTGACGCCGGCCTTTCGTTGCGGCGGGGACCGAATCCTTCGCGGACCGGCAAGATTTTGTTTGCGGACTGGCGGTTGAAGAACTGTGCTCTACACTGTGTGCGCTGTGATGAGAAACTTGTGCGCTGCGAGGTAATATTTTGAGCGCCAGCGCACCCCAGCGCAGCTTAGCGGGAACACTGTTTTCAGGGCTCGGTGCTCGGGCCGTTGCTATTTAATATATTCATAAATGATCTAGAAACAGTGACGAAGTGTGAGATAATAAAATTTGCGGACGATACAAAAATATTTAGTGGAGCTGGAACTAAAGAGGAATGCGAAGAATTGCAAAGGGACTTGAACAAACTGGGGAAATGGGCGGCGAGATGGCAGATGAAGTTCAACGTTGAGAAATGTAAAGTATTGCATGTGGGAAGCAGAAACCCAAGGTACAAATATACGTTGGGAGGGATGTTATTGAATGAGAGTACCCAAGAAAAGGACTTGGGGGTAATGGTGGACATGACAATGAAGCCGACGGCACAGTGCGCAGCGGCCGCTAAGAAAGCAAATAGAATGCTAGGTATAATCAAGAAGGGTATTACAACCAGGACAAAAGAAGTTATCCTGCTGTTGTATCGGGCGATGGTGCGCCCGCATCTGGAATTCTGCATCCAATATTGGTCGCCGTACCTTAAGAAGGATATGGCGTTACTCGAGAGGGTTCAGAGGAGAGCGACACGACTGATAAAAGGGATGGAAAACCTTTCATACGCTGAGAAATTGGAGAAACTGGGTCTCTTTTCCCTGGAGAAGAGGAGACTTAGAGGGGATATGATAGAGACTTATAAGATCATGAAGGGCATAGAGAGAGTAGAGAGGGACAGATTCTTCAAACTTTCTAAAAATAAAAGAACAAGAGGGCACTCGGAAAAGTTGAAAGGGGACAGATTCAAAACGAATGCTAGGAAGTTCTTCTTTACCCAACGAGTGGTGGACAACTGGAATGCGCTTCCAGAGGGCGTAATAGGGCAGAGTACAGTACTGGGGTTTAAGAAAGGATTGGACAATTTCCTGCTGGAAAAGGGGATAGAAGGGTATAAATAGAGGATTACTGCACAGGTCCTGGACCTGTTGGGCCGCCGCGTGAGCGGACTTCTGGGCATGATGGACCTCAGGTCTGACCCAGGAGAGGCATTGCTTATGTTCTTATGCTCTTAGCCTCTTTGTATATGATACCAAAATCTGCAATAGAGTAGACACCCTGGATGTTGGGAATAACATGAAGAAAGACCTAGCGAAGCTTGAAGAATACTCTGAAATTTGGCAGCTAAAATTTAATGCTAAGAAATGCAAGGTCATGCATTTGGACTGCAAAAATCTGAGGGAATGATACTGTTTAGGGGATGAAGAACTTATGTTGCATGACAGAAAAGCGGGACTTGGGTGTGACTGTATGTAATGATCTTAAGGTGGCCAAACAGGTTGAAAAGGTGACTGCAAAAGCTAGAAGGATGCTAGGGTGCATAGGGAGAAATATGGCCAGTAGAAATAGAGGGTATTGATGCCCCTGTTTAAGATTCTTGTGAGACCTCATTTAGAATATTGTGTGCAATTCTGGAGAATGCACCTTCAAAAAGATATAAAAAGGATGGAGTCGGCCCAGAGGAAGGCTACTAAAATGGTGCGTGGTCTTCGTCATAAGGTGTATAGGGACAGACGTAAAGATTTCAATATGTATACTTTGGAGGAAAGGCAGGAGAGGGGAGATATGATAGAGTCGTTTAAATACCTATGTGGCGTAAATGTGCATGAGTTGTCTCCTTTCATTTGAAAGGAAGCTCTGAAATAAGGCATAGGATGAAGTTAAGAGGTGATACATCTCTTTAGTAGTGATCACCAATTCCTCTAACCAAAATAAACTTCAAAACTTTGTGACACATGAAGCTTACACTCTGTTTCATTGTAATTCAAGTATACTATGAACTCATCCTAAATTCCTACAAAATATGGTCACACATCTTCCTTTTGAACAAAGAAATACAGCTGCCTATAATGGTCTCTCATTTTATTTTTTAATCCCTTTGAAGTCTGTTCTCATTCAGGACTTCAGTCTCTTGCCTACTACTGTAAATGAAAATAATTTACAGTTTCTTAAAAATGTAATCGCCTTTCCTTGGGAAGACAACAAAGAGAAATTTACAAGTGTGTGTGTGTGTGTGTATACAGAAATAAGAGATGCATACATCACTGGAAATAATTTTTTTATACAAAGGAAAAAGAACGCTATTGGTTAAAGGAAAGAGGAAACAGAGAGAAGAAGGAAGAAAAAGTAAAACTATAGAAAAAGCATATTGCCAAATACTAGTGCACCCCTTCTTCCTTGGTAACATCCATCTCCAGCCGGATCGCATAAGCCTTTTCAAATAGGTATGTCTTAAGGAAGGTTTTAAACAGGATATGTCTGTTCAAGGAAGGGAATTCCAAAGGAATGGGGCAAGCCAGAAAAAGGCTCGAATCCTGGTGGTTTCATAGTGAGCCTCTTTTAGATGGGGAGTGCAAAGACGATTATCATTAAGAGAGCCTAGGGTCCGAACAGGACTGTATGGAACAATAAGGTAGTACAAATAATAGCGCTGAATATCTGTAATTTAGGCAAACACCATAGACAACATTAAAACACCACCTATAATTAAACATTAAAGCACAGAAACAGAAAAAAACGATGGCTGATAATGACTATAAGGCCTATCTAATCTGCCCAACTACTAATCTCAACTATCTCTTCCTCTCCTTGTCAGTCTATGTAGTCCATTGTTTTGTTTGACTTCCAGCGTCAGAAAGCATACTAACAAATTGACTAGTGTCATGTGCTTGCTTCTGTTATGAACACACTGGCACTCATCAGTACAAATCGGACTTCATCAAATCAGAGCCATTGTAATTAACATAGCTATCTTGAAATATGATCCACTGGAAAGTATTTGCAAAGCAGCTACTTAGTCTTTACTTCACATCTTCATGTCATACTATTGCTTGCCTTGGTCTTTAGGTAATAAATTTGGTTAAGCGGTACTTGTTATCTTATACAACTCTTGCATCATCATCTGTTGAGTGGCCTTGAACTTGGGATTGCCCACTTGTATGCCTGAGTGCATCTTGCTTGGTAGTGGAAGAAGTGAAGTTGCTTAAGTCAATGGGGGGGGGGGGGTCTGTAGACTGTAGCATTTATCGGTCCCTCCTCTTACATTATGCCTTGAGCTGAGGAACCAAGTAAGAACTACATACAAAGTTGTCGAGGTGTTTGAAAGCCGTGTGTGATTGGATGATGGCACACAAGTTGGCTTTATATTTGGCCAAAACAGATGTAATGTTGATTAGAAGAATGAGTATCCAATGTGGCCCCAGTATATAAAGGTAGACAATATGCAACTTAACATCTTGGGAGTGTGGCTAGACACAACATTAAGCATGAAAGACCAAATATTGGTTGTGATTAAATTTACATTTTACCAAATGTGTCTGCTTAGTAGAATTAAGCCTATGTTATCTGGCTATGATTTTTGGTTAGTGGTACAGACCACAATTATCTTGAAGTTAGACTATTGTAATGCACTTGGGTATAACATCTTCACAATGTAGCATTGCAAACAATTCAAAATGCAGCGGCACGCCTGATATGCGGTGGAAACAAATTCAATCATGTTTCGCCACTATTGAAAAAACTCCATTGACTGCCTGTACATTCTTGCATCGTTTTCAAAGCCCTTGTACTAGTTTTCAGAGTAATCCATCAAAAAATCCCCTGGTATTTGGCACAGGCGATGAAATTATATCAGCCATCCAGCTCTCTCAGATCTGAGAGAATGATGCGGCTGTGTGCAAATGAATTCCTTCGTGTTCATTATGAAAGCATGACAACATCAGTAATTTTGATGCCAGGGGTATCTCTATGAAATAATCTGAAGGGATCCTTGAGATTACTTATGGATATGCAAAAATTTAAGAAGGTACTTAAAACAGCCTTGTGTATGAAAGCCTTCGCTGAGTAATCATGTAGTATGAGAACCTTGGAAATGTACTGTCTGATCATGTACTTGTCATGTTATATTTATTTATGATTGTATTTTGTAAACCGCTTAGGTCTAAGCGGATGAAAATTTTTTTAAATAAATAAGATCTCTGCACGAGGTAAAGGCTGCATGTGCTGATAGCGTTTCAGTAGTTTTGAGCTCTTAAAGCACTGTTCCATCCTAGCACTTTGTAATGTCACCCATTTGTGTACCTGATTTAGTCCTGCTGTCAGTGATACCGGTAAGCAACTTGTACTCTATCCACAAAAAAAGTGCATTGCTCTTTTGCATTTGCAGTAGTAAACCTCTGATCACAGGGCATTTGTGGCTGTTGATGTGGTGTTATTTTTCATGTTCGTAGAACTGTATTCACTAACAGGAGGTATTGTAGTCTAGCTCCTTTTCTCATGGCTAGGTTCAAGTTCTTCTGTTACTAATGCAGAGCAAACTAATATATGTCCTCCTTGAAGTATGTATAATTTTTCAGCTTTTTTTTTCCTTACAATTTTCTACTAAAATTACATAAACATTTTCTTGTTCCCTCTATTTATCCCTTCTTTCATGTTTGGGTAAAGTAGCAGGGGTTTTACCCGTTTTTGACATAAAAAGTACATTTGATTTTGAAACTACTACGTTGCTAAATTTGAGAAACTCCCCGCCTATCAATTATCACGTTGACCACATGCAGTATTTCCAGTATGTCCGGGCTGCTGAGTCATCTGTTGTCTTCTCCTTTTTGGAGGCCTTGCAGCGCTGGTAAAAACCTCTGTCCTGCTTTTAGTCCTTGCAGTTGGTTTGAGGAGTTCTCAGGAGTATTCTCTGTTGTGAAATTAACTCTTGGCTACATTATGCCTTCACAGGAAGTTATAAGTGTCTGGGTACGGGATCCCAAAATACAGAAGGAAGATTTCTGGCATTCATACATAGACTATGAGATTTGCATTCACGTAAGTATATGGTGATGTATTAAAAGGGGAGAACATCTATATAAAGTATTAATTGTGCAGAGAAGGATTTGAAGCCACAGGTATTTGCCCTTTAAAAACCCACAGATTGTGATACCACACATTATTTATAGGGCTTGATTTGATTGAGGTTGATATTCAGATGGATTTACATTCACCAGCTCTCTGGAGTTTTGGCTTCTATACAGATGATATTGGGATGAAACTGCTGTCTGGGAGGGCAGAGTGAGTGTGGGCCACAAAAATTTACCCATCTGCTATCTGGGTAAGTTATACCTTGAGTTTAGGCTTGCCTTAATAGCAGGTCTAAACTAAATAGATGGTAGTGGCTGTGATGATTGTATTATTCTTATATTCAGCACCACTCCATAAAAGTATTAAGCACTAATATCCCAAATTAACAGGGCCACCGCTGCTGAGTTTTGTCACTGATGTTTTCATTATTATTACCAGGGTTTGGGGAAAGAGCATGGGATTTGATATACCACCTTTCTGCAATCAAAGTGGTTTACATATATGCAGGTACTTATTTTGTAACCAGGGCAATGGAGGCTTAAGTGACTTGCCTAGAGTTGCAAGGAACTGCAGTGGGAATTGAACCCAGTTCCGTTAATTCTTTCAATCCGCTATACTGATCATTAGGCTTCTCAGTCATCCAAAAACCCATAAGGGAATAATTCTGTAAGTGGACACCTCCAAGAGTACATAGTAAAATCTTATTATATAACGGAACCTGGGCAAGCAAGTTCCCATGTAGAAAAGTAGCGCAACCTAGTATTGGGTGTGCCTAATATATAAGTACCTGCACATGCATTAGCCATACAGCATGTTTAAGTGTGGTTGCCTAAATGCAGCAGGGATATGCACAACTTATATAATGCTTTAAGCGAGAGCCCCGCCTATGTCCTACCTATGCTCCTTCCCTTTTTACATCCCAGTTGCAAATACTCGCTTAGAAATTAAGTGGATATTTACTGGATAGCACTCAGGGCGATTATTGACATTAAAGTGCGTATGTGTAAATGTTGGTATTCTGTACATAATAAAGTGCATATAAGTGCAAACACCTAGTGATTGTCATTGCATTATGGTAGACACAAAAACACATTTTGTTAGCAGTTCTGCAGTCTCTTTATGTAATGTAGACTTGTGTATCAGTGAAAACTGAATGGACCAGTATTACAGGAAGCTTGTGGGCCTGCAGTTTCCTTTTGTGGGTCCTTAGTAAGGCATTAGACTTTCAGCGTGTAGGACCGTGTGCATTAAGAAACATGTGTTCTTTCTTCACAGACCAATAGCATGTGTTTTACACTGAAAACATCTTGTGTCAGAAGGCGTTTTCGAGAATTCGTGTGGCTTAGGCAGAGACTTCAGAGAAACGCTTTACTAGTGTAAGTTTACTTTAATCCTTTCCTTTTTTTTTTTTTTAGTGTCTCAAAAGAAGTTAGAGAATGACTTACAGAATTTAAACAAGTGCATAGTGCATTATGGAAGCCATTCAGAGGCATTTATATATGTAAATAAGGGCATTTAGCCATGTAGATTAGCCACACATGTAAATGGCAGTTATAGAAAGCTGCTGTTTACTCCATGTAGATGGTCAGGACACAGATGGAAGGTTGTGCAATGGGTGTGGCTAGAGCAGACTAAAAATATATATTTTACATAATTTCTTCATTGGCTTTGCAGCAGGCATGTGTAGGCTTTATAAAAATGCTGCTTCTGGCAAAGGCTTTAAATATAGGGTTAAGGTGCTAATTTTTCTTAAGCTCCCATTTATTTTTGCCTCAGAAGTTTAAAAAAATTATTTTTTATTATGTTTTATGGCCTCTCTATTTGGCGCAACATACACACAGAGGTTTTTAAAATGGGCTGTTATAGGGGTAATTCTATACGGTGCAGCCTGGTTATACGTGACAAGAAGGTATGTAAATCACAATATTGTACTCATTTATACTTGTGATTTTTTATGGAATACCTGCTATATGAAAAGTGCCTGCCATGCTTTGATGGCACATGCTTTGCTGGTGGGTATGCGCATAAGCAGAGTGAACATACTGTGTAAATTGTAGAAAATTACAACTTATGCTTGCTAATGCATACATGTAAGTGAAGGCCTTTACACCAGCTATAGGGCTGCTAAAAATGTGCATGTGTTCTCTGCCTCTTGAGCCAATCTTTTTTTTTTAATGAAATAGGCTTAAGTAGGTACATGGAGGGGCATAATAATAATTTATAAAGTCTCTTTTTGGCCTAAGGCTTTAAGCACCCAAAGTAGATAGGAGGGGCCTTAGGCACCTGGGCCAACCGGAGTCTTAGGCCCATCTCCCAGTGCATTCTGGGATTCGCTGGTAGTGGCCTAAGATTCCAATTGGCCAGATCCCCATAGATTTGGTCTAAGTCAAAAATAAGTTCCGTACAGGCAACCTCGTCAAATTTTTGATTATGGCTGCCGAATCACTAAGTCTGGGTTGGTCCACATGCCGCCCACCTCCCGCCCTAACCACTCCTCAAAAAACACCCCTTATCACTCTGGGCGCCCAGCGGCAGTGAAAAATCCTAAGTTGCTTGTTTTTTCATATGTCTAAAACCCGTTGCAATTATCAGTACTTGGATGACCTGTCTTTTTGATCGTCCAAGTGCCAATTTGGGCGGGTTTTTAGACATATTTTCTTTTTTATTATGTACCTCTTATTGTTTATTGAAAGCTTCTATACTGCTGCTAATGACTGGGGGAGTCAATTCAGAGCGGTTTATATGAGCTTTGTAATGGTGTTACAATACAGAGTTTGCGTTTCCTGGGATGGTTTCAATAAAGACATTATTAAACCTTAATCAATACTTGTGCTTTTGTAAAGGTGCTACAATACAGAGTTAGTGTTTTCTGAGTTATTCTCAGTAGTAGTTTCCTGTTATAGAATATAGAAATGTTAGATATCCTGTTATATAATTAAGCCAGTTTCTTGGGGGGCAGATTCAATTGCAATATTAGAATCGCCATTGTAACTTATAGTGCAAGAAATAATCATTACAATAATTTAAAAAAAATAATTTACCCTCTATGGAAATAATTCTATAAGAGGCTGCTTAGTTTTAAGTGCACAGATATGCATAAATGGTGGCTCACTTAGGTGAGAGGAGAGAGGGAATCAAAAGTGCAATGGACAAAGCACAACAAAAAAAAAAAGCCTTGCACAGTGGGGCTCAAGAAAAGGTGGAATAATTCTGTTAAAGTTTGAATAATGAAATATCAAATGATAAAATAATAAATATCATTCATGCAGCAGTGTACATTAAAAACAGAATAAAAATTGCTAATGAAATAAAATATAAAAATAGACTATTCTTCTACAATCCCATTCTATTCCTGGACGTGGATTATTTTCCTATGATTGCCAAACAGCTTGTAGGGAGCCTCATCATACAGAGTCTTGAGCCCCTCCCCTCTTCTCAGGACTTCCACCCAGGAATCCAGTTTCTTTCCTACAAGCCAGACTGTAGGAGCTTGTCTATTCTGCTCGTGTTTATTTTTCGTTTCCAACTTCCGCATTTGTGCTGCAGAGGTTCCCTGCGGGGACAGCTCTGACTATGAGAGATCGCGGACTTTGCAGAAACTCTGTTTCCAGGGGGTTGGCTGCCGATCAGTGCACCCTCTGGAAACCCTGCACTTCACATCGGGGCTCAGGGACTGTTCCCTTGGGAGCTTGTCTACCCCAGGTTCGTCTGCTATTGGGTCGAGCAGAGGCTGCATGGCTCCATGGTGTGTCTGAGAGGGGCAGAGGTGTCAGGCCGTTGGAGCACTCGAAAGACCAGCAATCCATTTTGTGTGCTTGTTGAGGCAGAGGATCTCCCTGTAAGCAGTTTCAGCTTCCATTTCAGCAGTCCACAGCAGCACATGGTACAGTGAACCATGCAGGCTATCTTGAACTGGATTCGTTTTTTCATCTGCAGCCAGTGTAGTTGTTCTAATAGTGGACATGCCCTCTCGTATCGATTCCTTTTGAGAATTGGGCTTGTGGCTGTGTTTTGTAGTAGTTGTAGCCTACCAAAAGATGTCCCAATGTTTTTCTTTACTCTATATGTATCTTTATTAAAATTTTAGAACAAGTACAAAGATGTTAAAAGCATTATAATATAACAAACAGTTCAACATTCATAATAAGGACAATATGGAAATTTTAGAAGGACATTAAAGCTCAAACCTATCGGGTATCGTGAAATATTTGGAGTAGATCCCTTGGCCCCTCTCTCTCAGAGGAATTTGTTTTATTCAGGATGAGGAGGGCTGAGAGCTCTTGGTGAAGGAGGACCCTTTGGTGGAAGTTGAAAAGAGACTCTTTTGGGGGGTAGTTTGGAGGTTTCTTCCATAACCAAAGGCATAGCCCTGACTCACTCACCTGAAGGCCTCGATGATTGGATGTTATTAGGGTCCAATGTTAATGGCAATGGGCGAGTCAACTTGCTTATAAATAGAGTCTGAGGGAATGGTTGAGAACTGACTATTTTCTCTAGAAGGAAGTCAAAAAGATTGCTGCTGTTTGGACTGAGATGGTGCAGATGTTTTCTACTGTCTCTGTTGTCTGGGTCGCTTTTGAGTGGTTGGGCGAGCAAATGCACATGGTTGACAATACCTAGGAAGCTTTCCATGCAGTGCTGCTATTATTTCAAGTGGACTCGTTTCACAATCTGGTATAATGATAGCTCGCTGGATCTGATTACCTGTCATCTTCATTGATCCTAGATTATCTTCTAACCTTTTTAACTCTGGATTAAAAACTACTTCAGTCAGAGTTTATCTCGGTGCTATTCATGCTTTTCATACTCCATTTGATAGAAAACCATTGTCTGTATTTTCTTTGGTTGCTAGATACATGAAAGACCTTCTTTATACCAGACCTCCAATCAAACTTCCTCCTGTAGCTTGGGACATTATTGTTATCTTTTCCACTCTGATGACGTTTCCTTTTGAACCACTCTCGTCTTCATTCCTTAAACATTTTACTTGGAAAATAACCTTTCTTATTGCTATATTATCAGAACGTTGAGTCAGTGAACTTCAAGCTCTTGTATCAGATCCACCTTATACCACATTCTACCATGATAGTGTAACATAGAAACATGAAGGCAGATAAAGGCCAAATGGCCTATCTAGTCTGACCATCCGCAGTAACTATTCTCTTTCTCTCTGAGAAATCCCACATGCCTATCCTAGGCCCTCTTGAATTCAGACACAGTCTCTGTCTCCACCACCTCTTCCAGGAGACTGTTCCATGCATCTACCACCCTTTCTGTAAAAAAGTATTTCCTTAGTTTACTCCAGAGCCTATCATCTCTTAACTTCATCCTATGCCTTCTCTTGCAGAATTTCCTTTCAAATGAAAGAGACTTGACTCATGCGCATTTACATTACATGGGTATTTAAATATCTCTATCATATCTCCTCTCTCCCGCCTTTCCTCCAAAGTATACAGATTGAGATCTTTAAGTCTGTCCCCATACGTCTTATGATGAAGACCACATACCATTTTAGTAGCTTTCCTCTGAACCGACTCCATCCTTTTTATATCTTTTTGAAGGTGCGGCCTCTAGAACTGTAAACAATATTCTAAATGAGATCTTACCAAAGTCTTTTACAGGGGCATCATTAACCCCCTTTTTCCTACTGGCTATACCTCTTCCTATGCAACCTAGCATCTTTCTAGCTTTTGCCGTCACCTTTTCAGCCTGTTTGGCCACCTTAAGATCATCACATACAATCACAACCCAAGTCACACTCTTCTGTCATGAATATAAATTCTTCACCCCCTAAACTGTACCGTTCCCTTGGGATTTTGCAACCCAAATGCATGACCTTGCATTTCTTAGCATTAAATTTTAGCTGCCAAATTTCAGACCATTCTTCAAGCTTTGCCAGGTCTTTCTTCATGTTATTCACACCATCCTGGGTGTCTACTCTGTTGCTGATATTGGTATCATTCGCAAAGAGGCAAATCTTATCTGACAACCCTTCGGCAATATTGTTTTTAAAGATTTTAAAAAGAACAGGCCCAAGAACAGAACTTTGAGGCACACCAGTGGTAATATCCCTTTCCTCAGAATGATCTCCATTGATCACTACCCTCTGTCGCCTTCCACTCAACCAGTTCTTGACCCAGCCCATCACTGTCAAAGGCTTTGCTTAAATCTAAATACACCACATCTAGTGCACATCCTCTGTCCAATTCTCTGGTCACCCAGTCAAAGAAATTGATCAGATTTGTCTGACAAGACCTACCTCTAATGAATCCATATTGCCTCCGGTCCTTTAATCCGAAGGATTCTATAAACTTGACCATTCTCTGTTTTAAAAGTGTTTCCATTAATTTGCTTACCACAGAAGTCAGACTTACCGGCATGTAATTCCCTACTTTCTTACTTCATCTTTTGTGGAGAGGGACCACATCCGCCCTTCTCCAGTCCTCTGGTACCACTCCCGACTCTAGAGACTCGTTGAAAAGGTCAGTCAGTGGAGCTACCAGAACTTCCCTAATAAGTTCCTTCAGCACCCTCGGATGTACACCATCCGGTCCCATCACTTTATCTACCTTTATTTTAGTTAGCTCCTCATGATCTCAACCCTCTGAAAATTGATCAGGGTCTATTACTCCTCCATCCCTATTCACGTTTGTCTTCTGCGGTCCCGCTCTCAGCGCTTCAGCTGTGAACACAGAACAGAAATTTTTGTTAAGCAATTCAGCCTTTTCTTTATCAGCTTCTACATATTCCTCACCTTCACCTTTGAGTCTCACAATGCCACTTTTGCACTTCTTGTTATCACTAATATGTCTAAAAAGTCTTTTCTCCCCGTTTTACCTTGTCATCTATTTTTTCTTCTATTTGCATCTTTGCTTTCCTGAATACATGACCAGTCTCTCTTAACTTTTCCAGATATTTTTGCTTGTCTTCCTCTTTCTGTGATCTTTTGTAGTTTATGAAAGCTAACCTCTTATTCCTTACCTTCTCAGCTACTACTTTTGAGAACCAAAGCGGCCTTCTTTTCCTCCTGAAGGTTGTCTTGAAGTTTCATTTAAATCAGTCCATAGTTCTCCTGGTATTCTTTCCAAGACCACATTCTCACCCTGGTGAAGCGGCATTCCATACATATGGACTGTAAACATACTCTTACTTACTACTTGGATTGGGTGGAGGCTTGGAGGCCATGTCACGGCACACAAAGTTTGAGCAATGAAGATTTCAGTAGCTCATCTACATTCTATTCCCAACCCTGTTCTGGAGGACCATCAGCCAGTTGGGTTTTCGGGATAGCTCTAATGAATAAGCATGAGAGAGATTTGCATATGATGGAGATGATGGGCATATAAATCTGTGGAGAAAGAGCCTCAGTTCTATTTCATCTGGCAAAAAACTCCACTTCTTCAAAAACAACACTCCTGCATATGAACAAAAAATATAAGAAAAAAGAACTGTGATAGCTTGCAGAGTGATATCAAACAGCATGCCGGGGCACACCGCCCCAAATGGTGATATTGTGGGCAAGTAAGAACTGCAACACTACAGTCCAGGATAAAGCACAAGAGGCAGATAAAAAAGGAAAAACCACTTAGCTGCTACTGGCATCCAGGCACTTCACAATACAAAACTTCTCCTCCTGGGCCTGGCAGCCAATAAACCCAATGGGGAACCCTCCGTTTCGCTTCTGTCTCGCTGCGTCAGGGGTATCGGTTCCACTGCTTCACATGCAGACTTTCCAGACCCACCATGCTTCTCAGGCTCTCATTCCACTTCACAGATCACTACTGTTCATATGCAGGAATGTTGTTTTTGAAGAAGTGGAGTTTTTTGCTAGATGAAGTAGAACTGAGGCTTTTTCTCCACTTTTTCCTTTTTGGTTTTTGTCCTGCTGTTCTATGTTATGTTGTGTGGATGATGAATGGGTGTGATTAAAGCCTTTTAGTGTTGCAGAGGGTGTAACTATTTCTGTGTAGGGTTCTGATTTGAATTGAATATTTGAGTTAAACTGACCCTGGTCCCTAGGTGTAGTATTTAGTCATATAAATTTGTCCCATGCATATTCATTAGGGCTATCCTGAAAATTTGACTTGGTTCTCCAGGACAGTTTGGGAACCACTGTTCTACTCTCATTGAGGATATCTTTAAAGCAGCTGCCTGTTCCTCAGTTCTCACGTTCACATCCCACTATTCTTTGGCAAATCATTCCAGACAGGATATTTTTTTTTCAGCCAAGCAGTTCTACAAAACTTTATTCTCTATTTAGGTGCCAACTTCCTTCCAAACCGTTTGGTTTGGTAGTTGCCAATAGCCCTCTTAGAGGCATGATCTTGGCAGCTAGGGAGTCCCACATGTGAGAATATGTTGCCTGCTTGTCCTCGGATAAAACACACTCACCTATAGCAGGTATTATCCAAGGGCAGGAGGCAGATATTCTCGCATACCTCCCACCTCCCCTAGTTGGCTTCTTAGCTTTTGTTACTGAACTGAATCTCCCACAAGCCAACATTGTGTGGGAAAGCAGAGACTTTTGCACTGTCTGTGCTGGGTTCCGTGGATGACGTCACCCACATTAAGAATATCTGCCTGTTGCCCTCGGATAACTTCTACATGTGAGTAACTGTGTTTTATATGGCAAATATAAAAAAAACCCAAAAGCGAGTAAGGATAGTTCTATGTCTGAGCTGTGTGAGAGCTAAAATTGGGATGCTAAATGAGAGAGTGATCATACACCAAGCTATGTGTTTGCCAACCAAAACAATCGGTGAAAGGGAATGCAATTGCAAGTGAATTTGAAGTATATTTCACGCCAAAAAAAGATGACGTGAATGCGAATGAAACTTCATTCAAAGTGCCGACAAAGGGCTAGATGCACTAAAATCAGCAATCATCGTTAAACAGGTTTAACAGCTTTAGCGACGATCACTATTACCGACCTGATTCACAAAATGGCTCACCGCGTGTTTTTCCTCTCGATCGCCCATTTTCCGATGCAACTATGAAAATTAACTAAAATCCCATGCAAATTAGCCAAGTGATTGATGCACTAACATCACTTGGCTATGCAAAAAAATAAAACAGGTTTAAGAGATCAGAAAAAAACAACAAGTTTAGATCTGTCGGTAACTGAGACAAGGGAGCAAAGGGAATGCTGCAGAAGAAATGAGAGGTTGATTGTAAAATCAAATAGGTAGATGAGAAATGAAAGAGACTAAGGACTAGAGCAGGGGTGTCCAACCCACGGCCTGGCCAAAGGAGGTATTTTGTGTGTCCCAGCTCGAGGGTGATGCGGCGTTTCGTGCGGCCCAGCTTGAGGGCCGATGTGGCATGTTCCTCTGCCACCCCCTGGGTGTTTACTTTCTGGCTGACGACATCAGAGAGAAGGCTTCCAGATCAGCCGCAGGAGACGCATAGGAGCCGCTGCCTGTGGCTTTGAGCAAAAAAATGACTGTAGCAGTGAGGAGGGAGCCGGCCTGAAGGTAAACACCCATGCCACAGAAGGAAAGGAGGGAGGGAGAAGGACGTGTTGGGACTTGAGAGGGAGGGAGCACAAACTTAGGACAAATATGGAAGGAAGCTGAACATACACCGGGGACACGGACTTGCGGCTAGAGAGACAAGAGAAGATAGAGAGGACAGCAATCATCGTGGGGGACTCCATCATCAGACAAGTCGACAGTCACAGAGTGGGAGGAAGAAACGATCGGTTGGTGACCTGCTTACTGGGAGCCAAGGTAGAAGATATAGTGAGCTGCATCGACAGGATCATCGACAGCGCGGAAGGTACAGCGGTGGTGATCCATGTGGGGCCAAAACATGAGCAACAGGAACTACAGCAGGGAAACACTGAAGGACCAGTTCCGGATGCTAGGAAGGAAGCTGAAGATCAGAACGCTGAGGGTAGAATTTTTGGAGATCTTGCTGGTACCCAGGGTTGACGAGAAGAGTCAGATGGAGCTGCAAGCAGCAACGAATGAATGAGACGCTGGTGCAAGGAAGAAAGATTCCACTTCGTGCGCAACTAGATGATGATCTGGGGGAAGAGCAAGCTATACAGGAAGGATGGACTCCACCTCAGCGGAGACAGAACGAGGCTACTTGCAAGCAACATCAAGTGAGAAATTGAGAAGTTTTTAAACTAGGAAGAAGGGGAAAGCTGACAGTCGACCAAGCGTCAATAGTTCGCAAACTGGTATACCCAGGAAGATTGCGGGGAAGACTCACCGGATCATAGGCAAGATAGAAATCCTGACGGATCGAAAGGGACATAAGAGGGAAGGAAATGCAAAAAAGTAACAGGCCGCAAACTCAAGTGTATGTACACAAATGCAAGGAGCCTAAGGAATAAGATAGTGGAATTGGAAGCTATGGCACAAAAAGATAGCCTTCACATCATCGGCATTACGGAAACATGGTGGAACGAGGAAAACGTCTGGGACACTGTGCTACCGGGATACAAGCTATACCACAGAGACAGAGTAGGACAAAAAGGTGGGAGTATTTCCCTATACATCAAAGAGGAAATCGAGTCTACCGGAGCGATCACGCCAGAAACGAAAAATAAGGTAGAATCTCTATAGGACAAAATACCGGGAACAAATAGAATGGAAACAAAGATCAGCATCTACTACCGACCCCCAGGACAGTCCAAAGAAACTGATAGAAAAATGACAGACGAGATTAATTGCAACTGCAAGGGAGGCAACGCAGTTAACATGAGTGACTTCAATTATCCGGGATAGATTGGAGCCTAGACACCTCCGGCTGCAGTAGGGAGACCAAGTTCCTGGATGCTGTAGGTGATTGCTTCCTGGAACAACTTATCAAGAAAAATAAGAGAGGAAATGCAATTCTGTACTTAATTCTAAATGGACTATGAGGTCCTCCGCAAGGTGTAGATATAGATGAGATGCTGGGAAACAGTGATCACAATATGATCCACTTCAACTTGGAGACAGGGGCAAAACATCGATCCAGAACGACGACCACGGCACTGAACTTCTGAAAAGGGAATTACAAAGGGATGAGAATCATGGTGGGGAGGAAGATTAAGAAGAGAATAAGCACTGTAAAAACGCTAGAGCAAGTATGGTCCCTTTGTATGGACACAGTCAGCGAGGCACAAAATCTATATATACCGCGTATCAACAAGGGATCCAAGAGGAAAAAGAACAAGGAACTGGCGTGGCTCATTGTAGAAGTGAAGGAAGTGATCAGAGACGAGAAGACTTTGTTTAAGGAATAGAAAAGGGCAAAAACGGACAAAAACTGGAAAAAGCATAAACAACATCAAAGAAGGTGCCATAAAGCGTTAAGAGGGGCCAAAAGAGACTACGAGGAAATAATAGCCAAAGAGGCAAAAAACGTCAAACCGTTCTTTCGATATATTAAGGGGCAATGACCTGTGAAAGAAGTGGTGGGGTCGTTGGATGACCATGGAATAAAGGGAATACTAAAGGAGGACAAAGCCATCGCCGACAAACTGAACACATTTTTTGCGTCTGGATTTACCGAAGACGATATATACAATATACTAGAAGCCGACAGGCTATATGCAGGAAATGAAGATGGGAAACTGACAGGGATGACGGTCAGTCTCGAAGAGGTGTGCAGGCAGATTGATAGGCTTAAAAATGATAAATCCCCGGGACCGGACGGCATTCATTCAAGTGTAATCAAGGAATTGAAAGGGGTTATAGCTGAACTGCTTCAACTAATAGCCAATCTGTTGATTAAATGAGGAAGGATTCCGGAAGATTGGAAAGTGGCTAATGTTACGCCGATCTTCAAGAAAGGTTCGAGGGGAGATCTGGGAAACTACAGACCTGTGAGTCTGACATCGGTACTGGGAAAGATGGTAGAGGTGCTGATAAAGGACCGCATCATTGATCACCTTGATGGACACAATCTGATGAGGACCAGCCAGCACGGCTTTAGCAAAGGAATATCTTACTTGACGAACTTACTGCACTTCTTCAAGGGAGTAAACAGGCAGATAGACAAGGGTGACCCGGTCGACATTGTATATCTGGATTTTCAAAAGGTATTCGACAGGTCCCGCATGAATGACTGCTTCGAAAAATTGCAAAACATGGAATCGAGGGTGAAATGCTCACGTGGATTAAAAACTGGTTAGCGGATAGGAAACAAAGAGTGGGGGTAAATGAACAATACTCGGACTGGAAAAACGTCACTAGTGGAACGCCGTAGAGTGTGGTGCTCGGGCCTGTGCTTTTCAACATCTTTATAAACGACCTGGAAATTGGTACTACAAGCGAGGTGATTAAATTTGCGGACGATACAATGTTATTCAGAGTAGCGAAGATCTGCAACGCGACATAAACACGCTCGAGGAATGGGCCGCAACATGGCAAATGAGGTTTAACATGTATAAGTTTAAGGTGATGCATGTCGGTAACAAAAATCTTATACACAAATACAGGATGTCCTGTGCAGTACTTGGAGAGACCCCCCCAGGAAAGAGACTTAGGAGTACTGGTAGACAAGTCAATGAAGCTGTCTGCGCAATGCACGGCAGCGACGAAAAGGGCAAACAGAATGCTAGGAATGATTAAGAAGGGAATCACAAACAGATCGGAGAAGGTTATCATGCTGCTGTACTGGGCCATGGTACGCCCCCACCTGGAATACTGCATCCAGCACTGGTTGCCGTACATGAAGAAGGACATTGTACTACTCAAAAGGGTCTAGAGAAGGGCGACTAAAATGGTTAAAGGGCTGGAGGAATTGCCATGCAGTGAGAGATTAGAGAAACTGGGCCTCTTTTCCCTTGAAAAGAGGAGACACAGAGAGGGGACATGATCGAAACATTCAAGATAATGAAAGGAATAGACTTAGTAGATAAAGACAGGTTGTTCACCCTCTCCAAGGTAGAGAAAACGAGAGGGCACTCTCTAAAGTTAAAAGGAAATAGATTCCATACAAACGTAAGGAAAACTTCTTCACCCAGAGAGTGGTAGAAATCTGGAATGCTTTTCCAGAAGCTGTTAAAGGTGATAGCACCCTCCAGGGATTCAAGACAAGGTTAGGCAAGTTCCTTCTGAACCGGAACGTACACAGGTAAGGCTAGACTCAATCAGGGCACTGGTCTTTGACCTAAGGGCCTCCGCGTGAACAGACTGCTGGGCACGATGGACCACTGGTATGACCCAGCAGCGGCAATTCTTATGTTCTGGCCCTGTGACAAAGATAATGCTTCCTGATTCAGGCCAAATGACTCTATTTTTGTTTTGTTGGACATAGGGACTGGTGTACTATTTTCAATGGTACCTATTATGTGCTCCATGGCTGGTAAAAGAGGTGTGGCTGTTGTAGGGGTGGAGCCATATACAGTATAGCAACCCAGTCCGTAAGGTTGGCCCTATATGAGTTCCAGTACCTTTTTTCCTATAGAAAAAGCATTGATAACATCAAGCTGTAGATTTGGTGCATTTTGATGTGCTTGTGATGATTATCTAGGAGGAATTCTTCATCAGATCTATGAACGTTTTCTTACCAGGCGACATTAGCTATTATAAAAAGAGTTAGGAGAGCGATTTGATTAGGTCAGAAGGTGCCATCTATCCTTCATATTAGCACTTGAGGTGAAAGGGGAGGGAGGGGATGCTCTGAGTGAAATAAATTGCTCTCCAGCTTGTAGCAGCTATGTTTTGATTCCTGGCTCTCCTCCTACTTAAAACTTGTTTAGGTGATAGAAGTGGTCACCTGGGCCCCTTCTTTTTTTTAAATTTATTTATTTATTTATTTATTTATAAAATTTACACATTTATTATCAAGCATATCATCTTGTACAGAAAGTGAGATCAAGAGAACATAATAGTGTTATTTACTCTCAAACCTGAAAGTAATTCAGAATAATAAAAGAAAATATACATCATAACTTAATCACACACTAGTCCTCAAATTAGGATCCAAGATTAACGATAAGAGTAGCACCTGGGCCCCTTCTTGCTGAACTGCTGAGGAAGGGCAAGGTGCTAGCTAGTGGCAGCTTTAGATTACTTGGCAGCCTCTGCAAAAACAAATTTTCCTCTCTTCTCCCTTCCTCCATTCACTTGGTCAGTGGGAGTCCTGGCAAGGTACTCCTGTTCCCTTCCCTATTTAGCATAGCCCTCCTCTCTCATCTCCACTTCACAGCATTTCTCTCTCCCTCCCTCCCTCAAGCTCCATGCATAAAGCCTTTGAGGTCAGCTATAAATGCATTCCTATAACTAGCCAGCTATTGAGAGGCAGTACTTAGCAAACTTTATTTATTTATTTAGATTTTTATCCCGTTCTCCCAGTAGCTCAGAACGGTTTACAAGTAAACATTCACAATGGAGTGAATTGGACATACAAGATTACACAGTATATTTAAATACTTGGACATACGAGTCTGTGCAGCATTGTAAACATAGGGACTATACAGCAAATTAATAACAGTACCGTAGTTTAAATATACGGTAAGTAGTTTAGTTTAGATACAAGTTATTTGAGTATAGGCTGAGAGTGGACTTTACAGAAATTTAGGCAGAAGATTAGAATGGAGAAAGAAGGGTAGAGGTGGGGTTTAAGGGATTGGGTGTAGACTTTCTAGTAGCTTCTCACACAGAAATCTGTGGCAAGATTTTATTTTATTTTTTTCAGGTTTGACTAAATTGTTTGTGGGTGCTTGTGCACTTCCTGTATTGACCAAACTTCTTCAGTGCATCTAGGGAGGAGTAATTGTGGAAGATTTAGCAACCTGAAAATTTGGCTCTATGGGAGCAACAAGGAACTCAACAACCAGTGGAAAGACAGGGGAGGGGTGATGGAAGGGAAACTTCTTTCCATTTGTGTATGCATTTTCCCCTGTTTGTTAGGATAACATTTTGGCAGCTATAGAAACCTCCCCGTTCTTGATCTTCCATTGCATGGTTGCTGTAATGTAGTCTGTACAGTGCAATCCCTACTAAGGACCTTTAGCAAGCCAAAAGATTCATGCTTATTCTTTGTACTTCTACCCTTTTACTGTATCTCAGGTAATTTAAAATAAACTTTTTTCCCACTTTTCTTTAAAGAGAATTACCGGAACTCCCATCGAAAACTCCATTTTTTAATGCTAGCAATGTCCAGCACGTGGACCAGCGGCGACAGGGCTTACAGGAATTCCTAGAAAAGTAAGTGCCCTTATGTCTTGCACTAGTAACTGTGCTTCATCATACTTAAAAACTGAGAGGCTTCTAATGGATTTGGAAGTATTTTTGTTCAGTGGAGCAAGTTGGTCCAAGTAAGCTTACAGATATAAATCGTACCTTTTTTGTTTTAATGTTAGCTTTTCATAGTTCTTCAGACTAAAAGGGACGACAGGTACGAGGGGGCACTCAGAGAAACTGAAGGGGGATAGGTTCAAATCAAATGCAAGGAAGTTTTTCTTCACCCAAAGGGTCGTGGACACATGGAATGCGCTCCCGGATGAAGTGATCCGGCAGAGTACAGTACAGGGATTCAAACAGGGATTGGACGGATTCCTGAGGGAAAAGGGGATCGTGGGGTACTGAGGGAGGTGCTGGGGTGTTGCATAAGTATAGACAGCTCACCAGGTCGTGTAGGTGAAAGGCCGGAGGGTTAGGACTTTGATGGGAAGATAGGACTTCGATGAGATACCTAGGGGGCAAGGGGGCCCCTTCTGGTGATTCAGGCAGGTCATGACCTGTTGGGCCGCCGCGGGGGCGGACTGCTGGGCGGGATGGACCTGTGGTCTGACCCGGCAGAGGCACTGCTTATGTTCTTATGTTATGTTTATGTTCTTATATTAATCACAAGGTGAATCACAACAGCATTATTCAGATCATAAATGTAAATAATCAAAGGGCCATTTTACTAAGCTGCATTGGAATGGTGTAGATAAAATTAGAAATAATAAATCAGATTGCACAAAAGAAAAGACAACACATACCCAAAAGTCTCAGAAGCTTATTCCAGATCCTGTTTGTCTGTCTTGTCTGTTTAGGTTGAAAGCTCATTTGAACAGGGACTGTCATCTTTGTGACTGTGTACAGCACTGCGTATATCTGATAGCGCTATAGAAATAATTAATAGAAATAGATTTCTGTGTAGCCTCACGCCTGGCTTTGAGTAACAAGGGAAGCTGCAAAAAACCACACTAAGTTGAACACTTGGATGGAGTCTAACAGGCAGAAAGCAAAGAGCTAGACCATGGATTGCTTGATAGTCTGTAGTCAAAATTTTGTATTAAATTCTGGATTTAATTTATTGCTATTGAAGATGGATATGATGTGTTCCATCATGCTGACACCAGACAGTAGATGCATGCTGCTCTATTTTAGATCATCTGCAGTTCATCAAGTTTATTATGCATAATACCCACCAACAGGGATTATAATAATCCAGGCGGGTGGTAACACATTTTCACATGGTAGTAATCAAATCAGTGTATACCAATAACAGCTGATGATGATTTTGCAAACTTAAACTGGGTGCTGGAGACCAGTTTATACCTGTAGATATGCCTGTAGAGCAGTGCCATCTTTTGGCCGACTGCATGTACTGAAGAAGATATTTTTCCCATGTCCTTATTTGTGAGCTATTTTAACCGTTCCCGAGTTGGGTGATCTCAGAAGAGAATACTCAGCATTTGTCTGTCTATCCAGCAACAAGATAACTTGTAAAATATCCCCCATTGAGTCTATACTTGGAGGGGTGGTCCCACAGTGCAAATTCATTATAACATCAGTAGATTCAATGAATGATGGCATGATAATCTAGCATTACTGTCAGACTTCCTCTTCCCAGTAGAGATTTCATCATAAGGCATGTGACTCTGTCCTATTATCAGGTGACATTGGCTCTTCTTACAAATAAAAAAATAGCAAGGGGAGGAGCAATTTAGTTCAGAAGGACGAGGACAGGTTAGAGTTCAAAGTTATAACCTTGAAAAGAACCAGAAAATCCCAGCAGCAGAAAATGTATAGTTTCACCTTTTTGCTTGTTCTAATGTAATTTTAAATTTAGCTATTTTTAAAATATTTTTCTAGAATATAAGGTACACCTTTCTATTATGCTCTATGCCCACCATCTTTAAACATCCCCTTTGCAAAATTCACATTGGAGTGATTTGTGCTTCACTTTTGAACAAGCATGATACCCTCTTAGAATTCTGGTAAGCACTAAAACACTTCAGAGCATAGATATATAATGATGGAACTGGCTAAGTTGGTTAAACTTTCAAAAGTTTAAAAATGTAAATATTAAGCATGAAATATAAAATCACAAACTTAAAAGGAAGCTGCAAGTTTCTTGTGTGTTTGTTGTGAGTTGAATCAGATTAATTTTCTGTTTGCCAATATTTGCTGTATTAATTTATGATGTGTCTTGGGCAAATAAATGCAGGGCTAGTTCTGCCCCTCCATTCATGCAGGTTTGCCCCCCCCCCATCCAATTAAATTGTAGAAATCTAAATGTGCAAAATCAACAGAGCAATAGAAATGTGCCCCTCATGCATGGGAGTGATGAAGATAACCTGCTAACATCAGGTATGTTAGCGGTTGGTATAGGGTACTTTGGCCACTGGGTTTCTGATGCTCTGCAGGAATCACTGTGAGTAATCTCTTGCAATTAATGGAGCAATAAAGGCTTGGGGAAGAGAGCCCAGATTTGGCTGCTGAAACACGGGCCACAAAGCAAAAAACAAATAATATATGATAGGTCTGCAAATGTTTTCTACCAAAGCTAAAGACAAAGGCTCCGATATTCAAAACCATTTATCCAGAAGATGGTAACAGTGGACTGTCCTTAAATAGTGCTTGGGTAGTGCTGGGGCAGTGTGGATCCAAGCAGAAAGTTATCTGGAGAGTGGTACTAAGTATTTGGAGGTTAGGATAAGAAAAATGCTGGTGAACTGTCTGGATGGTGGCTTGAATATTATGCTCACTGGATGGTAACACCACTTTCTGATCTGAATGGATATTTAGTACTATTCACTATCTGGATAATTGTACTGAATTTAAAACACTGACTATGAAGTTTAAATATTGACCCAAAAATGTATAGTGGATCCTTGCACAGTAGCAGTCTACTTACAAAAAGTGCATAACCATGCTGTGCCATGAGTACATCTCCAGAAGAAAAACCTGCAAAAAGCATGTAAATTTATTTCACTCAGGTTGCTAGCCAAGCAAAGGTAAAAGAAAGGATTAGGAATGAAAATTTAACTTTTTGGACGGTGAAGAATTTTGATAGAGTATATAAATTTTCTGGATGGTAGGATATGGAAGTGAATTCTGGACTCTTCCAAAAGGGGTTGTAAAGAAAATACACAACGTGTGTTAGAGTTCTGAGATAAGCTGGAAGGACCTGCTCTGAATGTGCATGAAATGAAGGGAGATGAAATAACTTGAATCGTAATTTATTTATTATTTGGATTAATTAATATTTTTCAACTAGAAAGAGAGCCTTTTCATTTGGAACTCCAGGGATTCACTGAAGAAATCCCCTAGCTTTCCTTCCGGAACCAATTGAAATCAACTCTGCTCCATCAACACTAAGGAACTCTTAGTGATTCCTTGCCATAGTCTGCATATGTCTTTATAATCTTATGTTGTCTTTTTGTATATCTATAGCATTCCCAGTACACCTCTTTCTTCTCTTCATATTTCTCTAACATGCATTTAAATACTTCTTACATAGATACTACCGTGTTTCCCCGAAAATAAGCCCTAGCATGATTTTCGGGATAGGTCTTAATATAAGCCCTACCCACGAAAATAAGCCCTAGTCACCGGCAGCAGAGCTCCCCCGCCCCCCCCCTCCCACCTGCCGCTGACCCTTTCATCTCACCTCCGCCAAGCGTGAGACAGAAATACCTTGTGACAAACGGCAATGTCGGCAGCAATCTAGACAAGCTGCTTTGGGCCTTCTCTCGCTGGGGTTCCTGTGCTGCATTGCTGATGACATCATCAGTGATGCAGAAGAGGAATGCCTGGGCAGGAGAAGGCCCGAAGCAGCCTATCTAGATTGTGGTCGACATTGCTGTTTGTTACAAGGTATTTCAGTCTTGCAGTTAGTGGGGGAGAGATGGAAAGATCGGTGGAGGATGGGAGGGAGGGATAGAAGCTGCAAGATTCTACTACACAAGGGATGGGAGGTAAGGATAGAAGCTGTAAGGGTTCTGCACAGGAGATGGGAGGGAGGGAGGGAGGGTTAGAAGCTGCAAGGGTTCTGCTGCACAAAAGATGGGAGGGAAGGAGGGAGGGATAGAAGCTGCAAAAGTTCTGCTGCACAAGAGATGGGAGGGAGGTAAGGATAGAAGCTGCAAGGGTTCTGCTGCACAAAAGATGGGAGAGAGGTAAGGATAGAAGCTGAAGGGTTCTACTGCACAAGGGATGGGAGGGAGGGAGGTAGGGTTAGAAGCTGCAAGGGTTCTGCTGCACAAAAGGAGGGAGAGAGGGATAGAAGCTGCAAGGGTTCTACTGCACAAGGGATGGAAGGGAGGGAGGGAGGGTTAGAAGCTGCAAAGGTTCTGCTGCACAAAAGGAGGAAGGGAGGGATAGAATCTGCAAGGGTTTTGCTGCACAAAAGATGGGAGGGAGGTAAGGATAGAAGCTGCAAGGGTTCTGCTGCACAAGGGATGGGATGGGAGGAAGGGATAGAAACTGAAGGGTTCTGCTGCATAAGGGATAGGAGGGAGCTAAGGATAGAACCTGCAAGGGTTCTGCTTCACAAGGGATGGGGGGATGGGAGGAAGGGATAGAAATTGAAGGGTTCTGCTGCACAAGGGATGGGAGGGAGGGATAGAAGCTGCAAGTGTTCTGCTTCACAAGGGATGGGAAGGAGGGCTAGAAAGATGCTGCACAAGGGGATGGGTGAGAGGCGAAGAAAGATGCTGTACATGTGGGGTAGAGAAAGGAAATAGACAGAATTGGGATGGAGGAGAGGAAGTGAGAGATGATCAGTGTACAAGAAGAAAATAAGACCTAATGCCTTTTTGGGCCCCAAATTAATATAAGACATTGTCTTATTTTCAGGGAAACACGGTATAATTTGATTGTGAGCCCACTGGGACAGAGAGGGAGAAATTTTCTAATGATTGAAAACCTAACCCTCATTTTGAATGTATTAGTTTTGTAAACTGCTTAATACTCATGTACAAGTGGTATATCGAATATAATCCAATCCAGTAGTAGCTCATGATGAATTACAGTAGGTACAGTAGATATTTCCTCGACTCCAGAGGCTTTCAATCTAAATTTTATAACTGAGGCAATGAAGATCTAAATTGCCCAAGATCACAAGGAGCAGCAGACCCTGGCTTTTCTGGCTGTCGGTCTGGTGCTCTGACCCACTAGGCTGCTGCTTTACTTGGAAGATGAAATTTTCTGGACCTATACTTGGAGTCTTTGTTGTCAAATTAGCTAATGTTTGGTTGTAATTCTTGCTGCACCACATTTTGTAGTTATAGCAAATTGGTTTATAATATGTCAATTAGGACAGAGACCTAAAGTAAGAGAACTGGTAAGGAAGAGAGAGCTCATTGGATCATGGGCCTCTACCACAGGTCAGTTGCTGGGGTAAAGTGACCAAAGATACTGTGGGATAGGATTCCCTAATAGCAGAGCAGGAACATAGAAGGCTGACTTCCATGTGTGGTCAAGTCAGGCATGTGAGTGAGGAGGGACAACAAATAGTTTATCTGGCCTAGGATTGTAATACACACACCTGGCTGTAAGGAATGATGGTATCGGATAAAAATAGTGGTTGGTCAAAATTAGGATTTTGAATGTCAAGTAAGGCATTTTATTCTGTATGTGGGGAGCCAGTAGGCACTCCTAAGGGGGAATAAACAAACCTGAGTGCAGTATTTTGAGTGAGATGAAATCTTCTGAGAGAGGATATAGGTAGTCCAGTATATAATGCATTATAATAATCTAACTTGTTAACATGAACCAGTTTGACGCATACCTTTATCTAAGGGAAAGCAGATTGATTGGATTTGGAGTAAGATGAAAAAACAAGATGTTGATTTGTAATCTACCTAGAACTTGGAGAAGTGCAGAATTGATTTTTTTTGAATAACTATATCTGGGCTTCAAATTTGATCTGTCAGAGAGGGAGAGCGTTACAATTGGTACAAAATGCCGCAGCTAGGTTATCGATGAAAGTTGACAGGATGGCACATATTACGCCAATTCTGAAGCAATTACATTGGTTACCAGTTGTATTTCAGGTGCAACATAAAGTTGTTTCTGTGGTCCATCAGACTATTTACCATCAAGCACCATGGTACTTTTGACAAATTGTGGTACTCTATAAGTGTAATAGGGCTAGATTCACTAACCTTCCCGAATCGGAACAATCCGTTTCCGATTCGGGTAGCTCCGACTGATTCACAAATCAGTCGTATTCAAATGGGGGCAATCAGAGGAACGTCCCCAATTGCGAGCATGGATCGCAAATGTGTGATCCCCGCACATGCGCAGATCCCGACAGTGACAGGAGATGCAGCCTCCTGTCACTGCTGTCAGGGCTCTGCCTTGATCTCTCCTGCTTGCCCTGCTCTGCCCCAATCTCTCTTGCCTGCTCGCCAGACTCTCCTGCTCTCTGCCGCCGTTCCCCGCAGTGCAAGCCTGTGGTTTTAAAGCGGGCCTGCGCTGCGGGGAATAGCAGCAGAGAGCAGGAGATTACGGCGAGCAGGCAGGAAAGATCAGGGCAGGCAAGAGAACCTACACAAGCCCCACCCCCGATCAAGCATGGCTGGCCCACCCTAGGTCGGCCCAGGTGGCCGGGCCAGCCCCACCCCCTCCCCATACCTTTAGAAATGGTAGGAGCAGGAGGGGTGCCAAGTCCCTCCTGCTCCTTAGGCCTCCGAGTCCTGTGGTCTTCGGGAGCAGGAGGAAGGGCAAAAGTCCTGCTGTTCCGCCATGATACTGGCCTTAGGCCATGCCCCGATGCATCATCAGATGCATGGGGAGGGGCCTAAGGCCCTGATTGGCTGAGGCGCCTCGGGCTCCTCCCTTGAGAAAGGCCTGGAGCACCTCAGCCAATCAGGGACTTCCTTAGGGAGTAGTCTAAGGAAGTCCCTGATTGGCCATAAACAATATTTGTTTATGGCCAATAAGGGACTTCCTTAGACTCCTCCCGGTAGGGGGTGGGCTATGCCAGCAGGAGGGAGGCCTAAGGAGCAGGAGGGACTAAGCACCCCTCCTGCTCCAAACTTTTACATACTGGAGGGAGGGTGTCAGGGTGGGCAGCTGTGACTTTTTTTTATTTTTTTTTTGTAACATTTTCCTTTGCGCGGTCGGCCTGGCTGGCTGTCCTGCTCCCCCCTTCCAGGCAATCTTGCCACCCAGACTCTCCTGCTCTCTGCCGCCTTCCGTGCTGTGCGAGCCCGCAGGTTTAAAGTGGGTCTGCACTGTGCTTCTATGGAGCTTGAGAGTCAAAGATGTTTTCGACTAGTCTCCAGCAGTCACTTCTTGGGTTGATCGGCCAGCCTAGTCAGATCGGGAAATTTGTTTAGTGAATCGCAACCCTACCTACTTTGCATGCAGTTCTCCTCATTTGCATGCGCGGATTGGAATCGGATTGCAAAACAGGTTAGTGAATACTGCAGGAGGGAAATCGGTTCGCAAAGGGCTCGCAAACCGATCGGTACACGATCGGTTTGCTTAGTGAATCTAGCCCATAGATCTTTGATTCGAAAATCAACAGCTATTAATTCCAACAACGCATGGAAATTATGCAAACACTTCAGTGATGGCTTTTTGTACTGCTGGGGTTAAAATGTGGAATGCTCTGGTAGGCCAATTTCGACTATGTGTAAGCTGGTTTCAATTTAATAAACAGTTAAAGACTCAGTTGTTGCCTAATTTTTGTAATTTATTAGTTGGCATTTGAAGAAAATAATCTGCTTAACCATGTTTGCTATTGTATGCTTGCGAGTTATTAGTTGACATTTGCAGAGAAGAAATTGTTTAATTATGTAGGTGTTATGATATGGTTTGTTTTTATTTTATGTATATTTTAATTGATGTAAACCATTTAATTTTTTTTTCCAAACAATAAAAAAAAGTTTTAAATAAATAAGGTATATGTTGGGGTTGCTGGTGGCAAACAAGTGGGGGAGAGATAGCTGAAGGAGGTCATCATCCTGTGATCCATATGGTAGAAGATTTACAGCAGCATGGAAATAGATTTCATATACAGTATATCCTTTGTGGAAATCCTGTAAACCAGGCTGGATTGTAGATCTTGAGGATTGGATTTCAGGATCCCTGTTGTAAAGTATCATAGAAAGACTAGACCTTTGATATACTCTGTGGTGGATAACCATGGATTGAACTTGTTCTGAAGGATCTGAGTACAGTGCCTTTACTACCAGGGTGTATGAGAGATGAAGAAGGCAATTGATAAAATCTGATGAAAGATCCAAAGATAGCTACTCTATCCAAATCAAGAAATCCCCTCACTTCACTCAAGTAGACAAGTTTCTGTACTGTACTGCAATTTAAAAAAATGGCAAAGTTAAGTTAATATGGCCTTTATGAAGATTTTGGAAATAAAAGAAACATTGGAAAAAGAATAGTAATCATGACTATGGGATCTAAAGAGGAACATTTAGGGACAAGATAAATAATCATTTCATTTCACAGGGAAGGGTACTTTGCCTGTGGACAAACTCATATTGATCATGGAAAGAATGAACAGGTGAAGTTTCCTGACTGGGTTTTAAGTGAAAGATGAGGGAATAGGATCAAGGGGCAAGATGGAGAAAGACATGTTACCTGAAATTTTTGTAAGCTTAAAAGAAGTATTCTCTTTGAATGAATGCCACATATTGTTAAGGGTGGCTGTGTAGGACCTTGGTTTGGCTCAAGACTGGCCAACAGGTCAACCACTTATCATGGTATCTCCAGGGAATTTGGTTGCTTCACATGCTTAGAGTAATTTAGATTATGATGCAAGACCTCGGCTTTAGCATCAAATAAGATAGCTAGACTTTGCAGATGGACAAGAATCCAGAAGTGGGAGTGCCAACATTGAAGATACAATTGAAATCACTTAATGACAAAATAGTTTCTTTAAGGGTCTTAACAAGATAAGAGTAAAGACTAGTTTCATATTATGTAGGTAGTTGGCATGTTGTGTTTTACTGACAGCTAAGCCACTTTTGAGCTAGTCTTCATGCCAATTTCATTGTGCTTTTTCTAGCTTACTGATTACATAAACAAAGGCCAGCATGGTCCCATGGCTGACAGTGTCTCAGAGTATGAATAAGGGTACATGGGATCCAAATTGTCAAGGGCTTGCTGAAGCTCAGAACTCCAAAAATTGGCTTGATCATAGAGGGGGGAAAAAAGAGAGGCAGAGGGGTAAGGAAGCAATTTGGGGTGGTGATATTTAGAAATGTGCAAGATCTGGAAACAGGCAAAGAAAGCATGATGACAAACTGGGCACAGAGAAGACAGGTGGCATTGCAGACAGCATTGACATGATCATGGCTTGCCAAGCAGAAGCCTTTCTGTCCCCCGATTGTGACCGGTACCTTCTGTGCCCCTCTACTCACATGATTTCTGTTTTGTAAAGTGTTGTGTTACACTCATAAGAAAAGCTTTAACCACTATAAATTTGGAATAATTCAAGCTGTACTCCTTTTTTTTTTTTTCTTTAAGTACAGGCATATCTGATTTCCATGTTCCAAGTGGCATGCAGTACTTCTCTAACTATTAGATGAGACTTTGTTGTTACCCCACCGCCATTTCTCTTCTCTCCTTGTCCATTTTATATATAAGGCACGTGTACTACAGCCCATTGTACGTTGCTTTTTCTATTTTGGGGGGTTATGTTTTCTGTGGTCAACAGGGGGCACCAAAGTACTGATTAAAGTCTGTCTCCAGTGTTAATTTTCCTCAATGGTGTGATGCAAATGGGCAGAATAAACTTGTGGGAAACTACCTGAAATGACCCCGATGTCCGCTTTTGCAAATGGATACAAGATTCTTGCATCCCTGATGCAAGATCAGCAGTTTGCCTGCGTTCAGTAATAATGTCTGTTTCCCTTCTTCCTTACCTCAGCATGTATGCCTCATACACACACTCTGGGCATATCAGATTTCAGCCTTCATCCAGATGTAAAACCACTTGCATTGTGGTCAAGATTGATAACACACATGGTTCTTAACAAAATGTACAAGTTTTCATAGTTGTCACACAAAGATCATACAGGTCACACTAAATGGGAAACTGTTTTGATTATTTTATCTCTCAAAAGTCAAAGCTAGAAATACTTTAAAATGTTGGGGGGGGGGGGAAGAGGGTTAAAAACCTTATTTATTAGTGCATTTCTCTACTGCTTTATGCAAAGCAGGTTTACAAAATATCATGCATAACTCAGTAGATCAAAGTTATAACCCCATAATAGACCAACAAAAATAATCTTACCATATTATTGCCACAGAACATCATAAATATCAATGCCAATGGCCAGCACTATCTTAAAACTCATGGCTAATTCCTTAAAACATGCTTTCTGCCTCCTGAATTCTAAGAACACTTCAAATTAATTGCTTCTGAAAGTATGTTTTTAGTTGTTCCCTCCTCAGCACCAGCTATCGGAAAGGCACAAGGTCCAAGTCTCTGTCAATAGGAATTTAGGGAAAGCAAGGATTCACAGTTGTTGGGTGCCTTCAGGTCTATAATTCTTCACGACTATAAATAAGTACAGGGTATCACTCTAAAGCTTTATGGATCAACCTAAGTGCTTTAAATCTGATATTGCACATTTATAGGTAATCAAGGTAGGCTCTGTAAAATAGAAGTAATACTGTATGAGCAGAATAATGTCCCAGTTAGTACATGAGTGACTGCATTCTATAGCACTTGCAAATTTTCTTACATCAATCCCAAATATAGTGAGTTGCAATAGTGCAACTTTAACCTGGAAAAGAAATGTATTCTGCTTCTAAGCATAGGGTGGCCAGACTCAGTGGTACCACAGTTTCATGTGCAGTACTGGTCCTTGGACTGGAGATGGAATGCAGCCAGAGTTGCCTTAGATGAGAATCCCACATATCAGATAGTATTGCCTTCTCCTGATTGGCTGAGATATGCAGCTAGGTGAGGTTTGTAGTGGAAGAAAAGGGACCACAACCTATTGTGTTTCAAGCAGAGGACCTATACCTGCAATGGCAGGGATAAACATGAACGGGGGAAGGAAATGTGCAGGTTGCTATTGAAGGTTTATGGCATCATAACTGACTTGGAGTTGGAAACACATAGGAGACTGTATGATTGACAAAAATTTAGTAAACTGGATAAAGGGCCATGAATGAATGTGGTCCCTCTTCACAAACGTGGTAACAGAAGAAGTCAGAAACTGCAGACTGGTAAGCCTCACTTTGGTGGTTAGAAAGATAATGGAAGCTCTGCTGAAGGAAAGAATAGTGAACTACTTGGAATTCAACGGGTTACAAGA
Organism: Geotrypetes seraphini; assembly: GCF_902459505.1. NCBI lineage: Eukaryota > Metazoa > Chordata > Amphibia > Gymnophiona > Dermophiidae > Geotrypetes > Geotrypetes seraphini. The sequence goes on along the minus strand of NC_047085.1, from coordinate 391,335,614 downwards.
TCCGAGGCAACATGGTTTCACCAAGGGGAAATCATGCCAAATAAATCTGATTGATTTCTTTGACTGGGTGACCAGAGAATTAGATAAGAGGCTATGCGCTAGATGTAATCTACCTGGATTTCAGCAAAGCCTTTGACACATAGGAGGCTCATCAATAAACGCAGTGGGATGAAGTTAGGACCCAAAGTGGTGACCTGGATTAGAAATTGGTTGACGGACAGACAGAGAGTGGTGGTGAATGGAGTTTGCTCAGAGGAAAGAAAGGTGAGTAGTAATGTGCCTCAGGAATTGGTAGTGGGTCCCGTTCTGCTCAATATATTTGTGAGTGATATTTCTAAAGGATTAGAAGGCAAAGTGTGTCTTTTTGCAGATGACAGAAAGATTTGCAACAGAGTAGACATGCTGGAGGGAATAGAAAACATAAGAAAAGATCTGTGAATGTCAGAAGAATGGTCTAATCTTTGTCAATTAACTTTTAATGTGAAGAAGTGCAGTGATGCACTTGGGGAGTAGCTTCCTGATCATATACACCAGCAGAATCTATTCAACAGCACCAAAATAGGATATTACTCTGTTAAATATAACTCTAAAAGCCAAGTTCCACATGATTGAAAATAATTAATTTTGTGTAGATATTTGAAAAGTGTCTTTCCGAGGTAGTCCCAACATCAGACATTTGTAGATCCAACTTAGCTGATGTGCTCTGGTTTTTCCCATGTTGCTGAACCCACTGCTATTGATACTGTAAACACAGGATCATGAGGAACATACAATACTGGTCTCAGAAAGTGATGAGCTTGTAGAGTTCTTGACAGGTTTGACCTATCCATCATTGTCATGTAAAAATTCAAAGGAGCTGTATGTGCTTCGGGGTGAGAACCTGATATGCACGGATGAGGAGAGGGATCTTGGTGTGATAGTGTCTTGAGGATCTCAAGGCTGCGAAACAATGTGACAGAACGGTGGCCATAGCCAGAAGGATGCTGGGCTGCACAGAGAGAATGATGCCTCTGTACAAGTCGTTGGTGAGGCCTCACTTGAAATATTGTGTTCAGTTCATGTACTAACTGGAGGCTGTACCTTGCTAAGGATGTAAGAAGGCTTGAAGCTGTCCATAGGAAGGCAACAAAAATGATATTGGGATTGCATTAAGAAGAGTATGAGAAGAGGCTTGAATACCTGAATATGTATACCCTGGAGGACAGAAGAGATAGAGGAGATATGATACAGACATATAAATACTTGAAGGGTATTCATCTACAAGCAAATTTACAGCATTTCAGAAATGGAGTAGCAGTAAAACTAGAGGACATAATAAGAAGTTGCGGGGTGGTAGACTTTAAAAGTAACTTCAGGAAATACTACTTCATGGATGCCTGGAGTGCCCTTCCTTTAGAGGTGGTAGAGACAAAAACAGTGTCGGAGTTCAAAATTGCATGGGATAGACACACAGGATCCTTAAATAGAAAAACTCAACAGATCAAAAACTGTAACTTAATTTATGACGTGCAAGAGTGGTGCTTAAATGGGAGCCCAGCAGCGGGGAAGTAAAGACGATGGTGGACAGACTTCTACGGTCTCCATCCCATATGTGGCAAAAAGGACCAGGCGTAATTACAGTGTTCCCCCATGAATTCACGGTTCGCGAATTGCGGACTCATTCGCGGTCTGCTCCGACCGCCTCTTCCTGTAGTAAAGTCAGACTACACCAATCAGGAGCTGCGTGTCAAAGCAGCTCCTGATTGGTGTAGCCCGACTTTACGACAGGAAGAGGCGGTCGGAGCAGACCGCGAGTGATTTTCTTCACCCACCGGTGCTCCAGCTGCCCTCTCCTGCCTCCCCTGCCTTTTGACAGGCGAAAAACTGCATTTGCGGTTTTTCAAAATTTGCATGGGTTCCTGGAATGGAACCCCCGTGAATTTCAGGGGAGTATAGTATATGTATTTTAGACCAAATTCAAATCGTCTGAATACAGGTCTTACCGATCTTGGAGGTTCTTACTGGTTTGTTGCCTTGAGAATGGATGTGACTGTTGGGCAAACTAGGTGGACCACACAGATCTTTAATCTGCCGTCATTTACTGTTACTATATTATGACAGAAATAAAATATGTGCCGGGAAAATCGACCCGTCCCTAATGTTCTGTGATTGAAAACCTAATTTTATAGCAGTGTGTATCCCTATTCTCAGGTGTTTATTTTTCAGCTATTGAAGGGTTCCTTGAGAGTTCAAGATATTGACCTATTTGAGCTACAGGTACTGTTACTGGGTACCTTTTTTGATGGAATTAAATATATGTTTTTGTCGCTTATGAATTAACGCAAAAAAGGCACAAATACTGAGAGAAGAGCGAGGACAATCCAGGGGGAGGAGTAAGAGCATTACGGGAAGTGGTGGGTGGGGAGTTGTTTTTTTTTCCCCCCAGTGTTTAATTTATTTTAATATTTTTGTATCAAAGATGTTTGATCAGTTAAAGCCTAAAATCAGAAGTCCTTGGTATAATTTGACAGTTTGTCAGTCTCTCTCCCGGCTGAGAACCAGAACAGAGTTTATTAAGGACACAGTCAAATCATCTGATTATAGCATGGAGGTCACAGTCCAGCCCTAAAACTGAAGAAAAAGGTTTGATTCTCATTCTTTACCCCATATGATGTTGCATTAGATTTCTGTTTCCTTGTTCAGACTTTAAAAATATTAAGATACCCCTACCGCTACCGTCCCCATGCGCACGCATGCTGGGTTCTGTTTACTAAGCAGATTGTTTGGTTTAGCCTTATGCTAATGCAATACTATTACTTGCAGCATGTTTTAATCCCCCCCCCCGCAAAAAAAAAATCACAATCCTGCAGCACTGCACGAATCAGCCCGTAGCAGGGGTTCTCAACCCAGGATGCTTCTAGCCAGTTAGATTTTCAGAATACCCACAATGAATATGCATTGGATAAACTTGCTTGCACTGCCTCTTGTATGCAAATCTCTCGTGCCTATTCATTTTAGGTATCCTGAAAACCTGACAGGCTGGGTGTGTCCTGAGTACTGGGTTGAGACCCCTTGATGCATGTAATTAAGTCATCCCTGCCATGTAGCTCTTTATCAGCAGGATGCCGTTTTAAACCAGAGAACCACATCCTGTTCCTGGTTTCGCTTCCCAACTCAAACTCCAGCTAGTTGTGTTTGAGAAAGCAGCTGAGGCTTTTCTAAATGTGTAAACCGCTTTGATTGTGACCACACAGAAAAAAAAACTCCAGTATATCAAGTCCCAACCCCTTTGACAGTGCTGGATATAATATGCTGATGCCTTAAAGGGCCTCTGAGTTCCTGTTTTGCTGCTGAAGAAAAGCTCCAGAGTAGCGAAAGGCTGTGGCACGTGATACGACTGTCTCATTAATCTCTTAGGGTGAGTCTCTTTCTCAGATGTTGCTCAGCTGCTTATATTACTGGGCAGGCTTGAACTTGGATTCTCCAGGGCCAGGTAAGGGGCAGGGATACATTTTGAAGCAGCATTTAAGCATAGCTCTTAAGTAAAATTTTCCCTGAGGTGTATATCCTTGAGCATCCAAAGTAAAATAAATGCTCTTTTGTCTGCAGTTGTGACAGGCACCTGTTCAGAATTTTTTTGCTTCAACTCCTGCTAGTGCCTCCTGCTCAGACCTTGGATTGGATCCAAACTGCTACCTCCATGCACAAATATTTCAAGCAGTCCTGTTGCTGACAGGCTACTTCAGAGATGGAGGAAATGTGAAGGGCTGTTCATTAGAATTTTGGCTGCTAATGGCAAGGAAAATTCTCTCTGTAGCCAAGGAAAATTCTCTCTATCTATCTATCTATCATATGGTGAGAGAGAATTTTCCATATATCAGTTGCTAGAATTCTAACATTTCTACCCCCCCCCCCCAAAAAAAAAAAAAAAAAAATTAAATTAAATTAAAAAAATGTTATACAGGGCTGTGGGTGAGTTGCCTGCATCCCTAGTCAGCTTCTTCCTTCTTGTTTGGGAATCCAATGGACGTGCAGTAGACCTGTGCTTCCTTTCACTTAGTTTTCTATGCAAATGGTTTCCCATTTCTCACCTCCTGGTGACTTCTAGCAACTGCAGTACACAAGAAACATGATCTGTTTTTGATCATTAGATAGAGGGAGCACTGCAGGTTTATTCATGTGCTCTAGATCAGTGTTTTTCAACCTTTTTTGGGCAAAGGCACACTTGTTTCATGAAAAAAATCACGAGGCACACCACCATTAGAAAATGTTAAAAAATTTAACTCTGTGCCTATATTGACTATATATAAAGTGATTCTCTTGAATAGGAATCAAATAAACACAAAGAAAGTATTTTATAATTACTTTATTATGAAATATTAAGTAAACAGAATAGTGAAAAATTAAAAAATACTTTATTCAGTGCGAAACCTGGGCCTGTTTGGCTGAACACGAAGCTGATATTCTGGCTGGAATCGAAGAAAGACACACACGTAGCTCTTCGTCAACAGCTCTCAGTCTCTCTCTGTATTTGGTTTTATGCTTCGCTCCCATCTCCTCACACAAAGCTGCAAATATGCGACTTTTCACGGGTCGTGACTTTACAAAGTTTACCATGCACACAACATCATCCAACACATGAACTAGGACTGCTGGTAAAGTCTTGGCTACGAGGGCCTCGCGGTGTAAAAAACAATGCGTAACAATCACATCTGGATTTCTTTCCTTCACTCTGCTTACAAAGCCTTTGGTGCGCCCGACCATGGCTGCAGCTCCATCGGTGCAGACACTTGTGCAGTTTTCCCACTTAAGTCCTCCTTTTTCAAGGTATTCTGATGTGACCCGAAAAATTTCTTCTCCTGTTGTTTTTTCTGGCAATGCCTTGCAAAAAAAAGAAGTTTTCTCTAATTGCATCACCATCAACAAAACGCACATTGGCCAAGAGTTGAGCATGTCCACTGATATCAGTAGACTTGTCAAGTTGCAATGCAAATTTCTCACTGATACGGATCTTTTCCAAAACCACACTTTCGATGTCTGCAGACATGTCATTAATACGTCTGGAAATTGTGTTGTCTGAGAGAGGGACTTTGGCTATTTCCTTAGCTGCTTCAGGTCCGAGCATCTCCTCTACAATAGCTTTGCAGGCAGGAAGTATTAATGTCTCTGCCACAGTGTGCGACTTTTTTGACTTGGCTATAAGTTCAGCAACTTGATAGCTAGCTTTAAGAACTCTTTCATTTACCTTTGTGGTTTTTCTCATGAAAGTTGCCTGTTTCTCCGTGTTGTCACATAGGCGAACAAAATAGTCCGCATTCTTGTTTTGAAGCGAAGGGTGTTTCGTTCGGAGATGGCGTTTAAGTTTGCTTGGGACCATAGCACTGTTAGCTAGCTTTTCACCACACACCACGCACAGTGGAGTTGGTTTATTTGCATCTCCAGTGAAAGTAAATCCAACTGAAATATAGCTTTCGCTATATTGCCTTGCGCCAGAGAATTTGCTTGCACTAACCATCTTTGCTTTCTTTTGACCCCCACTCATACTTGGGCTCTCATCTGGCTCCAAATTTTGTTCAGAGTCTAGTTCTTTCCTTTTCAAAAACTTGTCCATCACTGCAGTATCTCACTGTCACTCAGGACTTACTGCGCTTGTCTCCTCCAGATAGCCGCTCACACTCAGCACTCTTCTGATCGATCCCCAATGAGCCGGCGGATGACAGCTCCAGATGACAGCTCTGTAAAACTAAACAAGCCAGACCAGCACTAGAGAGTTGCGCGGGGACAGAAATCCCACCCGTCCCCACCCGTCCCCGCCAAAATCCCACCCATCCCCACCCGTCCCCGTGAGGAATCCCTCCGTCCCCACCCGTCCCCGTGAGGAATCCCTCCGTCCCCACCCGTCCCCGCGAGGAATCCCCTCCGTCCCCACCCGTCCCCGCGAGGAATCCCCTCCGTCCCCACCCGTCCCCGCGAGGAATCCCCTCCGTCACCATCCTTCCCTATAAACTTCAGAAATAGTTATTTTATTTAATTATGCTACTGAATTAAAGGCTCTGGTAGAGACCCATTTACAAATAAGCAAAGAGACTATTAATTTGGAAATATTAATTGGGAAGAATACATACTTTGTAAATGGGTTTCTACCAGAACCTCTAATGTAAATATAAAATATAAATACTCAGCTGATGAGAACCCACAAACTGTCAGCTGAGGACTTCCTTTGCAGTTGGCCTGGGGTCCCTTTTGCCAAGCTTGGCAGGCAGCAGTAGCGTCCCTGAGTCACAGATGCTGGCACCTCAGTGGCTCATGGATGCTGCCAGCGACTGCTGCGCTTGGTGGAGGGGAGTTCTGACCATCTCTAGAGGAGGTCCTCTGCTGGCGGTGCTTGGGGATCCCCACCAGTCACAGCAAGGGCCAACAAGTACTTCAACACTGTAGAAATAAAACCAGAAATGCATTTCCTTTTCTTTTGAACACAAAACAAAGATATCTGCCATATACATTTCCCAAGGCAGATGACTCTATGCAATGTCACCTCGGTAACAAAATACAAAAATAGACAAATACACCCCCTCCCTTTTTACTAAACCACAATAGTAGGTTTTAGCACAGGGAGTTACGCTGAATGCCTTGCGCTGCTCTCAATGCTCATAGGCTCCCTGCGCTAAAAAACAATATTGCGGTTTAGTAAAAGGGAGCCATAGTGCAAAATATAGACAGCAGATATAAATTCTCAAAACAGACACATTTTGATCACTAAATTGAAAATAAAATCATTTTTCCTATCTTTGCTGTTTGGTGATTTCATGAGTCTCTGGTTGCACTTTCTTCTTCTGACTGTGCATCCAATCTTTCTTCCTTTCTTTCAGCCTCCTGTATGTTTCCTCTCCTCCAGACCTCATTCTCTCCCCCAACTTTTTCTTTCTGTCTCCCTGTTCCCCCTTCTTTCTGTCTCTCTGTCTGCCCCCTTTCTTTCTTTCTCCGTGCCCTCCCCCAAGCCACTCGGTTTGCTGCCACCGCCATCGGGGAATAGTCCCCAAGCCACCGCTGTCCCAAGCTTTCCCTGCAGAAGCGTCGCGCTGACCAGTATTCCGCTCCCTGACGTCAATTCTGACGTAGGAGAGGAAGTTCCGGGCCAACAAGGCATTTCTCCTCATTCCATCCAGCCTGAGCCCCATCTCTCCTTGATCCAGCATTTCCCTTCTGTGTCTGTCAGAATTACCATTCCACCTATTTTCCAGCATCACCCTTCTTTGTGTCCATCTCACCTATATCCCTATCTCACCACTTTTTCAGAATCTTCATTTGTCTCTGTCCTTGTCTTTACCCCATATTCACCATTTGCCCTTTCAATGTCTTTATCTCCCCCCCCCCACACACACTTTTTCAGCATTACTTCTATGTCTCTATTTCACCTCCTCTTCATGTCCCCTCTGTATCTCTATCCTTATTCAGTAGGTCCTGCTTACTCTTTCTCTTCTTTGTGCCACTATCTCCATTTTCAGCTTTCCCCCCTTTTCCTTTGTTAATGCACCCTGTAGCCAGAATCTTTCCACCCTCCCTCCACTCCGGCCCAACCCAGTATGAAATATTTCCTTTTGTTTCTCTCCCCTCTCTCTTCTCCTCCCTCACCCACGAGTCCTGCATCTGGCCCTCTCCCTTCTACCTGCACCTGGCAACACCCCCCTGCTCCGCGGCTCTCTTAAGCAACTCGTCAGCAGCGGTGATCAAGACAAGCTGCCGACATCGAGGCCTTCCCTCTACGAGTCCCACCTTTGTGGAAAAAGGAAGTTGAAACAAGCGGGACTCGCAGAGGGTAGGCCCCGACGCCAGAAGCTTGTGTCGATCGTTGCCGAAGAGAGCCGCAGGTAGAAGGGAGAGGGAGATAGGAAGGCTGTAGAAGCTCCGGAGCATGACACCGAACCCGGCCAGGATGATTTCTTTTTCAGGCTGCTGCTGCCACTGCCATCCCCCACCCGAAATGACAAAAAAACTGCCTAATGCCCGCGTCGGGAAATAGCCATGCTGAGCAGTGAGCTCAGCACGTACACAGATGAAAGCCTTGCTTGCTGATTGGTCCGGCGGCACGGTGGGGCGGGGCCGCCGGACCAATCAGCAAGCAAGGCTTTCATCTGTGTACGTGCTGAGCTCAGTCACTGCTCAACATGGCTATTTCCCGACGCGACGCCAGACTTGTAATGTAAGCTGCATGCTTGCATCGCCAGAATTTAGGTAGGTTGTTTTCATCCCCGTGGGAGTCCCGTGGGCAAGGGGGCGTCCCCGTGGGAGTCCCGTGGGTCAGGGGGGCATCCCCGTGGGAGTCCCGTGGGCCAGGGGGCGTCCCCGTGGGAGTCCCGTGGGCCAGGGGGAGAACCCGCGGGATCCCCGCGATCCCCGTTCCCGTGCAGACCTCTAACCAGCACAGATCAATCCTACACCGTCAATCCTAACAGAAAACCATGTCTTTCAAACACACAGAACACAGAAAACACCTTCGCCTAGTATGGAATATGTCATCACAAACTAACCCCTCACCCTTTTACAAAACTGTAGTGTGGATTTTAGCCACAGTGGTAACAGCCCTGACACTCATAGAATTCTGAGCATCAGAGCTGCTACCACCATGGCTGGCGCTAAAAAACGCTCCACAGTTTTGTAAAAGGGGGGATAAAATAGAAATACACAGTTTCAACGCTGTAGCTCAGAGGTGCCCAAACTTTTTGAACTTGTGAGCTACTTTAAAATGACCAAGTCAAAATGATCTACCAATAATAAAATTAAAAAACACAAAGCACACTATACGCTGAGAAAATGTTAATTATCATTCCTATTCTGGGTTTTTTTCAAAGAGGTCAAGGCAGATGACTCTATGCATTGTCACCTCAGTAACAACCATACAAAAATAGACAAATATACCCTCCATCCTTTTTATTAAACCACAATAGCAGTTTTTAGCGCAGGGAGCTGCGCTGAATGCCCAGCGCTGCTCTTGACGCTCATAGGCTCCCTGCGCTAAAAACCACTATTGCGGTTTAGTAAAAGGTGACCATATTGTAAAATATAGACAGCAGATATAAATTCAGAACTGTGCATAGTAAGTGAAGGGAAGTTTTCATCTCTGGGAATTTACCCAGTTAACTATTAAGTTATTTGGGCAAATTCCTTTGAAAACTGTGGTAATACTGCCTCCACTTTGCTAAATTTAAAATAAAATCATTTTTCCTACCTTGTCTGGTGATTTCTGGTTGCACTTTCTTCTTCTGACTGTGCATCCAATCTTTCTTCCCTTCTATCAGCCTGTATGCTTCCTCTCCTCCACACCTCATTCCCTCCCCCAACTTTTTCTTCCTCTCTCCCTGACCTTTCTTTCTTTTTTTCTGTTTCTCTTCTTTCCTTCTGTTTCCCTGCCTGCCCCCTTTCTTTCTTTCTCGTTCCCCAAGCCACTGCCGCTGCCATCGGGGAACAGGACCAACCAATGGATAACAGGCCCCAAAGCCGACGCCGACGCATGCTCTCCCTGACGTCAATTCTGCAATCGGAGAGGAAGTTCCGCCCAGCCAGGCAGCGATTGGCTGGCCCGAACTTCCTCTCCGACTGCAGAATTGACGTCGGGGAGAAGAAGACTTATCGGCTCGATAGATTAGATCGCCAAGACAAAGTGAGTCCTGGGTGATCGACTCACTTTGCCTTGGCGAGCTACTGGCGCCCCTGCCTTAGAACACTGCCTAGGACCCTGGGGGAGCCCGGGCCCCCTGTCAGCTCCAGGCCCCTGAATGCAGGACTGGTAGTACTGCCCTGATGGCGGCCCTGCGGCACACCAGGCAACATCTCGCGGCACACTAGTGTGCCGCGGAACAGCGGTTGAAAAACACTGCTGTAGATTAAGGACGGGTTGCAGATGCCAGTCTCTCATCAGTTCTTGACATCTGTGCATTCTGATGATCAAACTGAATGTAAGCCTGTTAAAAAATGTCTTATTTCCTTTACAGTACTTGCACAGGGCTGATCTCTGGATGTGGAAAGGTAGCCTGATGGGTATTTGCCTTTAATTTATGTGTATGCTGAATAAGATGTGTAAAATACAGGAAACTAATTGTAATACAAAAACATATGTTCGGAATGTAGAATTTTTTCCTTCCTTTTCCAAGTTCTCCAATATGTAGAGATAAGAGCTGATTTAGGAAAATGCTGAAAACACAATTATTTGGAGATGCAATTCTCTGAGAAATTGATTTTATGTAAGGATTGAATCTGTTTGATAATATTTTATGTATGTAACTATTTGTAAACTGTTTTGGAATAAAACGGTATATAAATTTTAAAAATAAATAAATCCATCTTTCCTTCTTGGAAGTCTGTAGTTAAAGGTGTAAAATCTCTGAACATTTTCATAGGTGTATATGGAAACTTTCTTTTGGGGGTTTTGAGTTTTGGATTAGAGAATCTGAGTACCGTAGTTGTTTGGTAGTTATTTTCTTATCAACATAGCATGTCTTTTTTTTTTTTTTTTTAAACATGCAAAGTATATAATTGTATAAGTAGTTTAGTTTGAGTTTCCTTCCAAATGACTTGATAGGAATATGCTGAGCTGGAAACGGACCCTGGTCAGCACACCACCTAGCACTCACGCTCCACTCTCTGTGTCTCTCGGGCCAAGCAGAGGAGGCAATAGACATGGTGCAATTTTAGCACCTTTACGTGTACGGCTGCACAAACCTCACAACAGACATTTGACTACTTTCTGCCTTTAGTTGTTCCCTTAAAAATTTTCCTGGGTCATGTGAAATATTAAGCTTTCTCCCAGGCCCCTCCCATCTGTAGTGCTGAAGAAAAGCACAGCTGTCCTGGTTGTACTGGGAGAGGAGGGAGGGGCTAGTACAGACGAAACACAAACCACTGTTTTGTTGAAAAGCACAGAATGATGATGCATAGGCTGTGCAAATACTTTCCTGTTTTGGGGCCCCTTTTACAAAGCTGTGGTAGCGATTCTTCCACGGCAAATGCACTGAAGCCCATAGGAATTGAATAGGCTTTGGCACATTGCTGTGAGGGAAGGGGGCTTGCATGAAGGTAAATGTTAACAATGAAAAATAATGTTGGCTGATGACCTTTTATGTTGTACCAATTTAACTCTGTTTCGCCATGAACTTTTGGAAGTCAAAGCAGAATCTGTTAACTGACCAAAACTAGTCAAGAAATTTATAAACTTGATCAAATGAAGAAGTGGTACCAATGATTTCTTTTGTTAGTCCACTTGATTGGACAGAAATAAACTAGCCAATAATCCATCCCAGTGCAAAAAATTAAAATACACTTCTCCGTATTCGCTGTGATAGGGGATTAACAGAACTGCAAATACAGAAAAACCGCAAATAACTTTTTCATGTTATTCACTGTTTTCTATTAAAAACCATTGTGAATATGGTGAAACCGCGAATAACATGGTGGGAGACCTGGCCTTTTCCTGAAGGAGGAGCGAAACGCAGTGAAGAAAGTGCTGGGAATCAGTGATTTTCTCTGTAAATGCTTGGAATCGGCAATTTCTCTATGCAAGTTGATGTAATTTGGGGGGAGGAGCCAGCAAGCTAAAAACCGTGAATAATTGAAACCGCAATTGCTGAAACCGCGAATACGGAGGGAGAAGTGTACTTTTTTTGAGTATTTGTCGGATAAACACCCAAATAGCACCCTTTCCCTTTGATTGTCCTGTATCTTTGCCTGTTTTGTGCTTATTTTTTCTGCCCTGACTATTAAGTGATAAAACCTATTTATTTGATTCTATCAAAAAAGATATCCAACAATAGTACCTGTAGCATGAAAACATTTATATTTTTTGTCCCCTCATAGTATCCCTAATTAACTGGAAAATAAACAGTAAATTTTCAACTTAGAAGCTCTAAGTAAAAGTTTACATAACTAAACACATTTTTACAAAAATCCTATAAAACCTAAGTGCTTTACTTTGTTTTCATGTAAAATATATGACTTGTGGAGTGTGCAGGGTTTTGTCACAGAAATGAGAAGCAGTAACTAATTTTTCAGCAGTTCATAGTAGGTTTTACTGCATGTGGCAGCTTTCAATTACAGAAAGCTGCTCCTTCTTTGTGGTTACCATATAAAGGTACATAATTTTATTCTTGAAACAGAAAGATAGATACCACAGGTGGCCAGCCAGCATTTCCTGAACAGCATGTGGCCCGTCTGAAGTATAATTAGGGCTTCTGTCCTTATATAAATTATAAATGCAGGTTTTTGTTTTCCAGCTATTTATGGTTTCTTTGAGGGTACAAAAATAATCAGTTTTTTCAAGGTGCAGATGCCTTGTTGGGCATCTTTTCCATTTGAATCAAATACATATATTTGCGCAGTTGTGGACTCATTGGCATGGAAAAGGCACAAAAACCAAGTGGTGGTTGCAAATCAGACAAGAGGGATGAGAGTATTAGGGGGAATGGGGTTTTGCTTCAGCTCCTGCTGGTATTATCCCATAAACTCTTATTGACTGTTTTTGCATAGGCATGTGTTTATCAGTGAAAACCTAATGAATTGAAATAAAGAAAATATGACACCTTTTTTTATTGCACTAGCAATATATTTTTGATTAGCTTTTGAAAGCAATACCACTACCTTCAGATGAGAAACCTAAAATCAGAAGCTCTAATTATATAAATTTTGGTACATTAACTGGCTATAGATCTACTCAGAGTAGGAGGCCGAGTGCACAAAGGGCTAGATTCACAAAGGGCACGGATGCAATTGAGGGTGATCGGAATCATGCCCCCAACCAACTGTCGGGATCGCTCTCTAGCAGCAAACTTTTTTTTTAACTCTAGCTGTTTTTACTTTTTCTTTGCGAACCCATGGTTTTAACCCGCTTTAAATCTGCAGGTTAAAACCAAAGGCTCGTAAAGCAATTTTGAAAGTGTGGACCTCACCGTATTCCCCCTCGTATTGGGGTTGGAGACTGGCTATCCTTGAGTTAGGGAAGCTAAGGATGCACAAGGTACCTCTAAGCGGAAAAATCAGTGTTTAGCTGTTTGGGATCCCTATCTTAATTCTCTACCACCTCAAAAGTGCAGCCAAATTTTGAATTTGCTTTAAGTCTACCCTGTTTTCTACTGCTTTTTTAGTTTCCTTCTACCTCGTCTCTAGTCTGGGGGAGTTGGGGGGGCTAGCTTAGGGTGGGGAGAGTTGGGCAGGACTTAGGTGTTCGTTTTGGTTATTTCCTCTGGTCCCCCTTTTTTTTTTCTCTTTCTTGCTACTGGCCTTTGGGATGTGGGACTGGACATGTGTTGGGGGGGGGTTTCGATCTTAGTTTGGAACAAGTGAGAAAATTGTTGATGCCATGACTGTACCTTTTTGCTTCCGCTGTTGTTCTTGTTCTTTTATCATCAATAATAATTGTTTCGCATAATGGGAGGGGGAGGGGTTTGGGTTGGGAGTCTTTCTGTATTATATTGAACTCTACCACTGTTCGTTTGTTGAGTGTATATTTCTTTATTGTTCAATAAAAAATTGTTTGCACTTAAAACCATGGGCTCGTAGTGCGGGGAAAGGGCAGGAGAGTCGGGGCGAGAGCAGGACAGCGAGCAGGCAGGAGAGAGTCGGGGCAGGCAGGAGAGAGTCATGGCTGGCAGGAGAGATCGGGGCTGCAGGAGATCGGGGCAGAAGGCAGTTGGAAGGGACCTGAGCGACCAGTCCTCAGCAGTCATTTGTTTGTGATCGGTCAGCCCAGTCGGTGTTGCAGGGTTTTGGTTAGTGAATCGCTGCCTGCCATTATTTAAATGCTGTTCCCCCTCATTTGCATGTGCGGATAGGAGGATGATCAGGATACAGGTTAGTGAATCGGGTCGGAGGGAAATCGGGTCGCAAAGGGCTTGCAAACTGATCAGTACACGATCGGTTTGCTTAGTAAATCCAGCCCCAAAGTCCTCTCACAATTCCAGGGGTATAGTTAAGGGTAAACGCTTACTTTGGGCTTTTGCTCATCCAATTAGGACATCTCACACACTGCTGGCTAGTGAGAAGAAGAGGCAGCGTGCCAGTATCATAGTCTTGTGGGCTAAAGTGGAGAAGATGGGATTTTCTTTCCCAGCCAGTGTGACCAAAATTGGCACTGGATGTGGGTGACAACAGCCATATTTGCCAACAGCAAAATGGAAGAGACAGGGTCTGCAAAAAAGAAAGAGATGGTAGCAGTCTTGACATTTTTGGTCACAAGCTGAAGAGGGAAGAACTGGTGATGTGCTACTTTCACAAAAAGGGAAAGGAAAACTGAATAAAGAGGAAGCTTAACCCCTTCTTACCTCCTCACTAGTCTCGCTTTTTCGGACCTCCCCCCACTGCCACTGCCACAATAGAAACCCTGTTTTCATCAGTCTGTGTCTCAAACTCTGGCATTGACAGAGACCCTTAGAGAGAGGCTTAAAGGAGAGCCTGAGACTGCTGTGAATGAGGAGTGAGGGAAGACGGTGGGTTGAGAAAGTAATAAAGACACACTGATGGAGAAGAGGGGGGAAGGTAGAGAGAACTTGCAACTACTGGCCCACTGTCCTTCACTCAGGTGAGGCTGGTACTGTTTATTCCCCTTACTTGGCTCTTGAAATATGAAAGTTTGTCCACTCTTAGAAGAGTGCCATATTTATGATTTTTTAAAAAAAACTTTCATCAGTTTCACAGCTTTCTCCTCCAGATGGCACTCTAGAGCAAAATATTTTGTTTGAAAAGTACAGTACTCTGGAATAAATGGGTCTAATGTAAGATGAAATTGGAAACTGAATTATAGCTTGGAAAAGGACACCAGCCTTCAGGTCCTGATCAGGCTGTGCCATTATCATTTTCTTGTTTGCTGTTCCCGTTTGATAGGTTACCAGTGAGCTAATAACAGGGCTTCAGCAGTTCGAAGCTTAGCAGAATTGCTTCGGACAAGGGAATAAAGCGAAAATGAATTTGTGTCCAATATCATTGACATTAGTGCTCATTACATCTGTGGGCAATTACCCCTCAAACCATCAAGAATCAATTTTTTAAAGATTAGCCGTTTATTTGATAAAGAAAATAAAATACGCTTTCAAAATGGCAACACAACCCTATAGACATGTGCTAGAGGCAGTGGCTTGCATTTTTGGGCAGGCTGGTAGTGTTGAGTAGAAGGGGAATTCTGGTGAGGCATTGCCAAGCTGGAAAATCTGGATTGTAGTGTTGAATTTAATTGTGAAGTAGTTTAATATTGCAAAGGCATTTGATCTTGTCGTCTCTTTTTTTTTTTTTTTTTTTTTTTAATAAAGTGCTGATTTGTTTAAGAATCTGGGTAAAATGTACTGGCATTAAATCCATATTTTTCCTAATTTGTTGGGATTCCTAGGGATTTTAATGTGGGGGGGGGGTTTGGGGTTTTTTTTTTGTCGTCTTCTGTCCAGTGCTGGGACAGTGATAGCTACTGAAGTTCTTAGTGGGGGCATTGCTTAACAACTCATCTTCATGCATCCATTACAGTGCTAGTTTTTTTTCCCCTGTCATTAATTCACTCTTTCATACTGTTAGAACATTTATTTTGCTGGGGCTGCTGATACGTAGATGTGAAAGTAGGGTTTTGTTACCAAAAGCGCTCTCTCTCGATTTGAAGGCGACGTGCACACATACACTCTGAAGCAGAATATGACAGAAGGCTCGTTGGGAAGAAATGCAGCCTCTGTGGTAATCTGAAGCTGTATAAATTTGCATGCTAATTATGGTTCCCGCTGCAGAGAGCCAGACAGAGCTTACAGTAGGTTATTTCCCATGCTGGACAGTTTTGCCCAGACCAGATCCTTCAGTTAAATAAATCTTCTTCTTCTAATCAACATTTAGATCCTTCTTTACCCAGCCCAAGTGAAAATATTGAGAGAATTCAAGAATAACATTGGAGGAGAAACCCCCAAACCATTAAAATTGAGAGCTGTTCAAGCCTTCAAAGATCTGTTTGTTTGAAGCTGTTGACAGTAAATTGTCATGTGGCAAGCAGGGTCGCTGACATGACATGCTGTGTAATTCAACACCTGGATGTGTATGAGTATACACCACAGCAGAAATACAATCAGGGCGTCCGGTGACTAATAATGCCAAGGCTTCAGGTTCTGGCAGTAAGACAGCTGTAGCTTTTATTTTCCCATTTCTGCCAGATATATTACACTGAAATTGCTCGTAAAATTCATAAACCTGTACAGATTTGTTTATATTTGAATACTTTTTAATTTACATGGCAGTCGGAAAGTAATTGGAAGCAGTTTACATGAAGGATATCTTCTGTTCATTGCCTGAAACTAGTTTGTACATGCATTTTAGTGTTACAGTTTAAGTGTTACCATACTTTTGTTTGATTAATTAGTGCATTTAAAATTGGGCTGGGCTTCTCATTCTAATGCATTTGCTCAGCCATCACTGTTGAACACTTGAACCCAAGTCATAAAGGGTCACGCATGTTTCCCTCAGCCTATGATTACTGGCCAGAAAGCTGAACTGATAGTGAAATGTACAATTATGTTAATTAAATATGTAATTTAATTTTAGGACTGTTTTGTTTTGTCAGTTTATGTTTGTGTTCGGTTTTGGAGGCCGTATCTTGCTAAGGATGTAAAAAGACTTGAAGTGGTCCAGAGGAAGGTGACAAAAAATGGTGTGGAGCTTGCGCCAAAAGACACATGAGAAGAGACTGGAAGACCTGAACATATATAACCTAGAGGAGAGGAGGGACAGGCGAGACATGATACAGACATTTAAATACTTGAAAGGTATTAATATAGAAACAAGATTTTTTTTCCAGAAAGGGGAAATGATAAAACTAGAGGACATGAATTGAGGTTTGCGAAGTGGTAGACTTAACAAGTAATATCAGAAAATTATTTTTCATGGAGAGGGCAGTCAATGCCTGGAATGCCCTTCTGAGGGAGTTAGCAGAGACAAAAACAGTGACAATTTAAAAAGTCATGGGATGAATAAAGAGGATTCGTAATTAAAAAATGAATGGTATAAAAATCAAAACTTGAATGGTTGCTTGTGTGTTTGATGTGTTGAGTGGTTGAGTGCTTAAATGGTGACTCTAGCAATGAAGAACGGTACGGGATAGACTTGGTTAGTGCATGGAGTGTAATGGAAGTTAACAAACAATGTATTTTTTTAACTTTAAGGGAAAGAGATGGGTCCATATTACTTACAAAAGTGGGGACAGACCACTTCCTTAATCCCTTCTCTCAGAGACGGACAGCTTTGTTGTCAATGGAAGAGTTTGTGGACCTGCCAACGTTAGATTTGAACATTAAATTTGCCATACTGAGATAGTCTGAAGGTCCATCAAGCCCAGTATCCTGTTTTCAACAGTGGCCAACCCAGGTCCCAAGCACCTAACTAGATCCCAAGTAGCAAAACGGATTCTATGCTGCTTACCCTAGGAATAAGTAGTGGATTTCCCCAAGCCGTCTCAATAATGACCTATGGACTTCTCTTTTAGGAAATTATCCAAACCTTTTTTAAACCCTGCTAAGCTAACTGATTTCACCACATTCTCCAGCACCGAATTCCAGAGTTTAATTACATATTGTATGAAGAAATATTTTGTCCTGTTTGTTTTAAATCTACTACTTAGTAGCTTCATCGCATGTCCCCTAGTCTTTTTGGAAAGAGTGAACAAGTGATTCACATCTACCCTTTCTACTCCACTCATCATTTTATAGACTATCATATCACCCCTGAGCCATCTCTTCTCCAAGCTGAAGAACCCTAGATGATTTAGCCTTTCCTCATAGGGAAGTCATCCCATCCCTGGACAAATAGTCTATCTTCTTTCCACTTGAGCGTATTGGTAGGGGTAAGAGAGGGATTGTTGTGATAATCCCAGTGGATATGATGCATCTTGGAGATGGCTACTGATGGATACAGGTACCATTTGGCCAAAAAGCTTGATTATGTCATTTCTGGAACTACAAAACACCGAAGTGGAGGGATCAATGTCCCCTTTTCTGACACTAAAGATTTCACCAATGCATCTTACAGGTTTCCAGAGTCCAGTACATACAAGGAACCCTTCTCTATTATGAATCAAGTCTTTTGTTTTGTTTTGTTTTAATAATTGCTAGCTTGGCACTTTTATACAGTTATGGACACATTGCCCCTCAATATTGCAGGTGCATTGTATGCATGTGCATGGACATCTTGCTAGTGTTAATGAGAGAGTTGTACAGCTGTATTTGATGTTTCTTCTAAGTTTTTTGATTGTACTGGTTTAGTAATTAAATAAGTGGTAGTGTAAAAAAAATTTAAAGGCTGTTTATACTGTTTAAGCTCCATTACACTCCATGCACTAACAACTTAAATGGTCTGTGTCCTGTATATGGCAATTCGTTTTAGGATGGACTGGAGAGGGTTCGATGGAAACTCCAGTAATTTGGAACATGAGAACAGTACAGTGCAGACTTGTGAGTGAGTCCCTCAAGGATCGGTGCTGTGGCTGATCCTGTTCAATATATTTGTGAACGCCATTACTGAAGGGTTAGAAGGAACAGTTTACTTTTTTTGCAGATGATACTAAGATTTGTAACAAAGTAGACACTAAGGAGGGAGTGGAAAACATGAAAAAGGATTTGCAAAAGTTAGAGGAATGGTCCAATATCTGGCAAATAAATTCAATGCAAAGAAGTGCAGAGTAATGCATATAGGTTTTAGAAATCGGAAGGAGCCATATGTGCTGGGAGATGAGAGGCTGATATGCACAGATGGAAAGAGGGACCTTGGGGTGATAGTGTCCAAAGATCTAAAGACAAATAAATAGTGTGAGAAGATGTTGGCTGTTGCCAGAAGGATGCTAGACTGTATAGAGAGAGGCGTAACCAGTAGAAGAAAGAAGGTGTTGATGTCCCTGTACAGGTCATTGGTGAGACCCCACTTGGAGTATTGTATTCAATTTTGGAGAACATATTTGGCAAAGGACATAAGAAGATTTGAAGTGGTCCAAAGAAAGGCGACAAAAATGGTAGAAGGTTTGCACAAAAGATGTACGAGGAGAGACTGGAAGCCCTGAATAAAGAGGAAAGAAGGGACAGGGGGAGATATGTTTCAGACGTTCAAATACTTGAAACATATTAATATAGAACAAAATATTTTCCAGAGAAAGGAAAATGGTAAAATCAGAGGGTATAATTTAGGTTGAGGGGTGGTAGACTCAAGAGTAATGTTAGGAATTCTTTATGGAGAGGGTGGTTGATACCTGGAATACGCTCCTGGGGGAGGTGGTGGAGAGGAAATCAGTCACAGAGTTAAAAAAAAAGTATGGGATGAACCCAGAGGATCTCTAATCAGAAAATAATGGTATATATTGAAGAACTAAGGCTAGTACTGGGCAGACTTGCACGGTCTGTGTCCTGTATATGGCCACTCATTTGAGGATGGGCTGGGGAGGACTTCGATGGCTGGGATGGTTTAGATGGGCTGAAATGAACTTTGACGGAGACTCCAGTCGATGGAACCTAAACACAGTACCAGGCAGTAGTGCTGCCCGATTCACGATTCGAATCGTTTCACCAATTCACTTCAGGTGAATCGATTTAACACAACAAAAAATCAGCTTCCCGATTCGGTTGACCCTCGCCCCCCTAAAGCAGGAGCGGCAGCGCTACTCTTGCTGGCCGGCCGCTGCCGCACCTGCTTTAGAGGGTGAGGGTGAGGGTCAGTCGGGAAGTGCTGCTATCCGGCTTCCCTCCTGGCGTCCGTTTCCCTCCCCTGGCGTTTGGCTTCCCACCCCTGGCCTCCCGCTCCCCCCCCAGGCCTCCCCGCACTGTTTACTGTTGAGGAACAGCCTGCAGATAAGATCGCAATGCTAGCGATCTTTCCACTGCTTCGGAGCTGTTTCCTCTGCGATCCTGCCTCTGACATCAGAGAAGGGGCGGGACTGCGGCAGAAGAAACAGCTCCGAAGCAGTACAAAGATCGCTAGCATCGTGATCTTATCTGCAGGCTGTTCCTCAACGGTAAACAGTGCAGGGAGGCTAGGGGGGAAGCCGGCCACCAGTGGGAGGCCAGGGGGAACACGCAGGCTTTCCGGGGGTAGGGGTAGCAGTCCTTCGGGGTGGGGGGTGGGGCAGGCCTTCAGGGGGAACAGGCAGGCAGGCCTTCAGGGGGGGGCAGGCAGGCCTTCCGAGGTGGGATGCAGGCCTTTAAGGGGGGGGAGACAGGCCTTCAAGGGGGGGATGCAGGCCTTTAAGGGGGGACAGACCTTTAAGGGGGAGACAGGCCTTCAAAGGGGGGGACAGGCCTTCAAGGGGTACAGGCAGGCCTTCAGGGGTGGGATGCAGGCCTTCAGGGAAGGGGACAGGCCTTCAAGGGGGAAACAGGCCTTCAGGGATGGTGGCACAGGCCTTCAGGGGGGACAGACCTTCAGGAGAGGGGGTCCTGATGTAGAAGTACACGGAGGGAGAGAGGGGGGGTTCAAAGAGACATACATATGCCAGACTTTGGGGGGGAAGAAATAATGGGTCTAAAAATAGAGGAGAGGGAGAGAGATGACACAAGGGATGGTGTGGAGGGGGGACAAAGATACTGGATAGGAGGGTAGTTGGGAAGAGAAAGGGAGAGATGGTGGACCCTGGGGTGGTGGGGAAGGAGGGAGAGATGCTGGATGAAAGGGTAGTTGAGAAAAGGTGAATCCGTGGATAGAGATGAAAAAAAGGAAAGATGCCAGACCTCCGGGGGAGGGAAGGGAAATGGAAGGGGAGGACAGAGATGGCAGATGGATGGTTAGCACGGAGAAAGAAGAAAGTAGGAGACCCTGGCAAGCAAGTTATCAGAAGACAACCAGAGCCTGGGACCAACAAGATTTAAATATTGACCAGATAACAAAAGGTAGAAAAAATAATTTTAATTTCTGTTTTGTGATTACAATATGTCAGATTTGAAAAGTGGATCCTGCCAGAGCTGGTTTTAGACCACAAACGCAAGCTAGGATTTAACAGAGAGAGGAAAAGTCCTTTTTGTTTTTTTATTTTGTTTAGACCACAGCGCCAGTGTGGTTAGGAGAAGTCAAAGGGGGTGAAGAAGCTATAAAATAAACCCACCAGGATGTTTGGAAAAAAAAACCCCCAAAAAACCCACCCAATTGGGCAGGAAAATCGAATCGAAAAACCAATTCAATAGGCTTTATCGAATCGAAATTTTTTTTCCTGAATTGGGCAGAGCTCTGGGTTTCTGGCCCAGAAATATATAAGAAAAAAAAAAAACCAGTTTAAATTAAATCATTAATTTATAGAGACTGTATGGTTGGGCAGAGTGGATAGACCATTCGGGTCTTTATCTGCCGTCATTTACTATGTTCTAGGGTCTTTGTCCCAAAAATGCCAGAGAAAGATAATGATCAAGTATTTTACAGTATATCACATGCATTGCTGGTTTAATCATGAATTGATAATGCGTGACTGTTGGGCAGACTGGATGGACCACTCGGGTCTTTTTCTGCTGTCCTTTACTATGTTACTATATATTTTTATATATTTTATAATTTGTAGTTATGTCCCTGATGAATATATTTTGAAACATGGCCTGAATGGGGCAGGCACCTAAGGCCCCACCCATAGGAGAGGCCTTAGGCGCCTGGGCCATCTGGACTTGGCCCAGTTGCCCTAGGCCCCTCCTGTGGGCAGGGCCTTAGACACATGGGCTGGGTTGACATATAGGGCAATACCCCCACTTTTTTGACCTAATCTGTCTCTGCGATATAGCTTGTATCCCAGTAGCAGTGTCCCAGACGTTTTCCTCGTTCCACCATGATGCTGATGATGTCAAGGTTATCTTTTTGTGCCATAGCTTCCAATTCCCCTATCTTATTCCTTAGGCTCCTTGCTTTCTTGTACATACACTTGAGTTTGCGGCCTATTACTTTCTTGCATTTCCTTCCCTCTTGTGTCCTTTTCGATCCGTCAGGATTTCTAGTTCAAGTTCAAGTTTATTTGATAAATCGCCTATTTAAAACATTCTAAGCGATGAACAATATTAAAACAAAATATAGGGAAACAAACAAATTTTATAACAATTTTTAAACAATTTTAAAACAATATGTTAGACAACAAATGTTATTAAGACACAAGTAAAAAGTCAAAGTGCTAAGAGAGTTTCTTTATAAATGTGACTTAGTGACAAACATGATATAAAAGGGAAAAAGTTACAATATTCTATGCCAGAAAAAACATAAAAGGGATAAAAACACAGGGAGGGGGGAGGAATTTGTGGAAAAAAACCCAAAAAACATTAGTTTGGTCGTTTAATTATTAAAAGCATCGTTAAATAAAAATGTTTTTAAAAGTTTTTTAAAAGAGATAAGGTCTTTTTCTTGTCTGATATAAAGTGGCAAAGCATTCCAGGTTTGAGGAGCTATAACAGAGAACATTTCATTTCTCCTTGTTCCCACAATTTTTAGGGATGGAACCGATAGTAAGTCTTGAGATGATGATCGAAGAGATCGAGATAAATGATATGGAGTGATCATTCTAGATAAAAACTGCGGTTCATTAAATAATAGTATTTTAAATACCAGAAATGCTATTTTAAAGGTAATTCGATGATTGATAGGCAACCAATGGGACTTAATTAATAATGGTGTTACGTGATCGTATTTTTGTGCTTTGTGAATGAGTTTTACTGCTGTATTTTGGATTATTTGAAGTCTCTTCTTTTCTTTTTTGCGGTATATTGAATAATAAGGAGTTACAGTAATCTAATCTAGAAATGATCATAGAATGAATAAGTATATTGATGGATTTGGGTTCTAAGAAAGCTGAGATAGATCGAATCAGTCGGAGTTTATAAAAACAGGATTTAACAGTGTGACTGATGTGATCATGAAAAGAAAGGTTAGTGTCAATGATTACACCTAAAATTTTCAGCTTAGATACTGATTCGATTGGGATGTTATCAATTACAAATGAAGAAGTTGGAATAATGTCTTTTCTCCAAGTGAAGAACATAGATTGAGTTTTCTGTATATTTAATGACAATTTATTAAGACTAAGCCAGTTTTTTATTGTGTCCAGTTTGGTATTGATTATTTTAATTTCTTCATTGCCAATGATCCGGTGAGTCTTCCCCGCTATCTTGCACGGTATCCTCTGGGTATACTGTTTCCTGAACTATCGACTCTTGGTCGACTGTTGGCTTTCCCCTTCTTCCTAGTTTGAAAACTTCTCAATTTCTCTCTTGATGTTGCTTGCAAGTAGCCTCATTCTGTCTCTGCTGATGTGGAGTCCATCCTTTCTGAATAGCTTGCTCTTCCCCCAGAACATCGTCCAGTTGCACACGAAGTGGAATCCTTCTTCCTCACACTAGCGCCTCATCCATGCGTTGACTGCTTGCAGCTCCGTCTGCCTCTTCTCTTCGGCCCTGGGTACCAGCAGGATCTCCAAGAACGCTACCCTCGATGTTCTGGTCTTCAGCTTCCTTCCTGGCATCCAGAACTGGTCCTTCAGTCTTTCCCTGCTGTAATTCCTGTTGGTCACGTTGTTTGTCCCCATGTGGATCACCACCACCGTATCTTCCTCTTCCACGCTGTCGATGTGGCTTACTATATCTTCTACCTTGGCTCCCGGTAGGCAGGTCACCATCCGATCCTGTCTTCCTCCCGCTATGTGGCTGTCGACTTGTCTGATGATGGAGTCCCCCACAACAATTGCTGTCCTCTCTAACTTCTCTTGCCTTTCTAGCCACAAGTCCGTGTCCCTGCCCTCTCCAGCCGTTGATCCGAGTCCTCTGTGCACTTCCATCTTCCCTCATCCTGGCGTTGGCTTGCACCGGACTCTTCTTCCTTGTGGTTGTCCTCCAGGTGGTCCTCATTCACTGTAGGCATATCTTGGCAGCTCCACTGTTGTTGGTGATTTTCCACGGCCCTCCAGTTCCTCGCATCAAGTGTATACATAAGACCGCCTCCCAGAGGGGAGGTAGTCATATATATGGCAAATGGTGCAGAAAACTGGGTAGCTTAACATCCTGCTTCTGTCTGCTGCATCCATTGCTGTCCGCTTGCTGGTCTGTTGTCTGAAGCGGCTTCTCCTTGTGTAGGAATCTGTGTAGCGTCCTCGGTGTTAACTGTGAAGTCCTTTTCTTGATTTTAAACCTGCTACCTCTGTTGCTTGTGTGTGTCCTCTCTGTCTGCTGTGATTGCACTCTGCTGCTACTGTGTTTGTTTATCTACTGCTTGTCTGTCCTGTTGCCCTTGTGGTACTTGCCTGTGCATGTATCCTTCCTTAGTGTTTCTTCTTTGCTCGTCCCTTCTGAAGGCCCTTCAAAAAGGCGCTCTCACTAAGGCGAGCGCCTTTCGCTCACCTTCGACACGCACTGAACGGCTGAGCTCCGTTGGCCTCTCCCCTTTTAAGGAGGAGCTCCAGTGGATGATGTCGGAGGTGGACGGAACTACCTCTCGCCGATGCCCCTTGCTCTCTCCTGCCTTCTCATGCTCCTTCTTCCCCTCTCCTGTTCTCTACTCTGCTTTTCTCTCCTTCTCCTTTCCTGCCTCCTGCTTGCCTGCCCAAGCCTGTTTAACTGAGCTCCGTTTTCCCCCTCCCCTTTTATGGAGGAGCTCCGGTAGATGACATTGAGGTGGTGGGCAGAGCTACCTCTCACCAATGCCTCTTGCTCTCTCCTGCCATCTCTTGCTCCTTCTTCCCCTTTTCTGTTCTCTGCTTTTCTCTCTTTATCCTTTCCTGCCTCCTGCTTGCCTGCCCAAGCCTGGAAGGGATTGGAAGGGGGGAGACAGGGCAGACATTGGGTGGGAGGGTGGGTAGAGGGCAGGAAAGGAGAGGTCGGACATTTTTAGAGAAAAGAGAAAGGGCAGACACTGTTACATTTTTTGCATGTATAGGTGACATTTCCAGACAGGCCTAGCAGTGACACTCCAAACAAGAAAAGAATGTGTTTTGATGAGGGCTTAGTAGGACCAACAGTACCAAGGAGAGGGCAGGCAACACAGAAAATTACAAAAAAAGAACCAGACAACAAAAAGGCACCAACCAGAAAGCACAACAGCAAATAACATTGAAAGGAGGCCTACTAAACACAAGATCCATGAACAATAAAGGAATACAGATAGCAGACCTAGTAGGAGAACACAATCTGTATTTCCTGAAAACAGAATCCTGGCTCACAGATAACAGTGGGGTCATTATCAGCAAAGTGTGCCCCCCAGACTACCACATCATGCTCCAAAATAGAACAGGGAAGAAAGGAGGGAGGGAGCAGTAATACATAATTCTAACCTGGGTGTCCAGCAAATGAAAACCACCTAGTCAGCAGGAGCAGAAAGTTTACTTCTGAGAATAGGGAACACAAACACAATGGGCATAATGGTGCTATATGTCTCCCCCCCTCCCACCCCTCTCCCTAGACACAGAAGGATGGCAAAACATTTTGAGTCTCATTGCAGAAACCAATCTAAAATTCTCCACATTCTGGGTCTGCAGCGACTTTAATCTACACGTAGATGACCTAACATGTCAAAAAGCCCAACAGATAGTCCAACAACTGGAAGGACTGGGCCTACAAGTTTCAAGTTTAATAAATTCTTTGATTAGATTGCAAAATCTCATTTCAATGCGATTTACATCAGATAAAAATTGGATAAAATAATAAAATCCACATATATCACATATACTGCTAATTGACATTAAAACATTAGGGAAAAGGGCAACTTAAATTACAATATTAAAAAAATAAAACCAAAAATAAAATCGGGTATAGGTTTAGTACACACAGGATGGGAGACACATACCCACATATTTCAGTAACCTCCTCATCCTACCCTAAAATATAGTAAGACTGATCTATTATAAAGCGTCTTTAAAAAGCCAGCTCTTTAGGATACTTTTAAATTTGTTCAATAGTCTTTCTTCTCTTAGATTAAGTGGAAGTAAGTTCCAGGTTTGGGGGGCCGAAACAGAAAAAATCTTGTCTCTCTTAGAGTATATAACTTTTAAAGAAGGGACTGTTAATAGGGCTTTGTCTTCTGATCTTAAAGATTTTAATGGGGAGTATGGTATTAAATATTTTTCTAGAAATGCTGGGGGATAAAACCCACTCTAAAGGACATACTTTAGATGTACTGTTCGGCAAAGAGAAGGATATAGGCAATGCCATAGAACCATCCAATAATGGGGTGAGAAACCATGGAAGAGCATAATGAAAAAAACGTCTTAAGTCCCCTTTTGGCCTAAGACCCTGGATGCCCAAAGTAGGCAGCAGGGGAATGTCCATTCTCAAAAAAAAGTCCAAAATGTGTGTTTTTTGAGAATAGCCTACCTGTACATTCAGGAGTTTAATCACCCAGACCGCCACTACGTCTACCTTTAAGCCCTATTCTTGAAAAAAAATCTGCCCAAGTCCTAAATGCCCAAAACAAGACCATTTCGACGTGAGAGGGACCCTATCTTTCGCCTAAAAACATGATTCTGTAACCGGCATCTGTCATAAGCGCTGGATAGAGAATCATGGAACCGTCCCCGCAACGATTGTGGCAGGAGAGATGCCCAGTCCCTCCTGCCCGGCACTCCCTGTTACCCCCCGGCAATGATCGCAGCAGAAGAGATGCCCAATCTCTCCTGCTGACATCCCCTGGGTTCCCCTTTTGGGTCACAGGGATCCCGTGGGGACGCCCCTCGTGGTTTTGGGGATCCCGCGGGGTTCAATACAACTCGAGCCGCGAGGCTCGTCTTCTTTTCCTACCTGCTCTGCCGTACCACACATAGCCGACCGGAAGTCTTCCCCGATGTCAGCGCTGATGTCGGAGAGAGGGCTTACGCAAAGCCATCCCTCCGACATCAGCGCTGACATCGGGGAAGACTTCCAGTCGACTATGTGTGTTGCGGCAGGCAGGCAGGAAATAGAAGACGAGCCTCGCGGCTCGAGCTCCATTTGGATGAGAAAGTTGGTAATTTGTTGGCAGATGAGGGCTGGAGGCGAGGCAAATGCGGGACAGAAGGAGGTCGAACTTGGGAGGCAAACATGGAACACAAAAGCAGGGGAGGGAGTGTGTTTTTGGACATAAGGCATAAACTTGGGAGAGAGGATGGAGGAAGGGAGGAAAAGAGGTGGGGGAGGGAGTATGTTTTTGGACACAAGGTATGAACTTGGGAGAGAGGATGGAGGAAGGGAGGGAAAGAGGTGGGGGAGGGAATGTGTTTTTGGACACAGAAGGCATGAACTTGGGACAGAGGAAGGGAGGGAAAGAGATGGTTGTGTACACGGGGAATGGAAGAAAGGAGAATGGTCATAGGGAGGGATGAGGTACAGATTAGAGGGAGAAATATTGTGGTGGAATGGACAGATTGAAATGGATGCAAGAGGGAGGAATGTTGGACATAGTGGTGAAGGGAATGGAGGGAGAGATGTGGCATGGTGCTGGAGAGGGGTGATAGAAGGAGAAATGTTGGGCATGGGACTGGTGGGCAGGGGCGAAATATGAGAAAGGGATGAATGCTGGACCATGGTAGGAGGAACCAATGGACAGCAACAGAAGAGTTTACAGAAGATGGGAAAGCGGAAAAAAGAAACTGGGACCAACTTTATTGAAAAATAAGTCTCTCCAGACAACAAAGGTAAAAAACGGAATTTAGTGATTAAAATATGTTAGCTTTTGGAAATGTATATAGCAGATGTCTTTGTATTGTGTTCAAAAGAAAAGGAAATGCATTTCTGGTTTTATTTCTACAGTGTTGAAGTACTTGCTGACCCTTGCTGTGACTGGTGAGGATTCCCAAGCACCGCCAGCAGAGGACCTCCTCTAGAGATGGCCAGAACTCCCCTCCACCAAGCACAGCAATCACTGGCAACATCCATGAGCCACTGAGGTGCCAGCATCTGTGCTCAGGGACACTACTGCCAAGCTTGGAAAAAGGGACCCCCGGCCAACTGCAAAGGAAGTCCTCAGCTGACAGCTTGGGGGTTCTCATCAGCTGAGTATTTATATTTTATATTTACATTAGAGGCTCTGGTAGAAACCCGTTTACAAAGTATATATTCTTCCCAATTAATATTTCCAAATTAATAGTGTCTTTGCTTATTTGTAAATGGGTCTCTACCAGAGCCTTTAATTCAGTAGCATAATTAAATGAAATAACTATTTCTGAAGTTTATAGGGATGGGCGGGGACGGAGGGGATTCCTCGCGGGGGCAGGTGGGGACGGAGGGATTCCTCACGGGGACGGGTGGGGATGGAGGGATTCCTCATGGAGACAGGTGGGATTTTGGTAGGGACGGGTGGGATTTCTGTCCCCGCGCAACTCTCTACAGGGCATCCCTCCTGCCGCAATGCTTACGAGGGGTTCGTGGGTGTCGGCAGGAGGGACTGGGAATTCCTCCTGTCACGATCATTTGGAGAGGGGGGTTTGGGAGTGTTGTCAGGGGAGATTGGGCATCTCTCATTCCACAATCATTGCAGGGAGGTTGTGAAGATGGCGGGGGGGGGGGGGGATTGAGGGGGTTGGGATCCGCTCAGCAGCCCGATCCGGAACTTATACCTGTTTTGACTTGGTCTAAGTCAAAATGTATAAGTTCCGTATAGGCAACCTCATCAAACTTTTGATTATCGCTGCCGGATGACTAAGTCTAGATCAGCCCACATCCCACCCACCTCCCACTCTCCCCACTCCAAAAACGCCTCTCCCACCAAACAATGCCAAGCATAGTGATATCCATAGTACTCACAATCTTTGACTACTTTAATGCAACCCTTCTGGGTTTACCGAAATACATGATCAGACATATCCAAACAGTACAAAACACTACAGCTAGGTTTTTGTTAGGTAAATCAAGACAGACGAGTGCCATCCTGCTACTAAAATAGTTACACTGGCTCCTGATTGAGAGCAGGGTGAAATTCAAAATCTTATTGCTGACACACAAAACTGTTCACCTCTCAGAACCACAATACCTAGCAGCCAGACCAAAAAAACCATACACCCCTATGTGCTCTGTGCTCGAACCAAAAGTCCTTACTATAAATACCCTTCTTCAAAGAAATCAAATACAACAGCACCAAGGCAAGAATGTTCTTGGTAATGGTCCCAATGTGGTAGAATGCCCTACTGAAGGAATTAAAGCTAGAAAAGGGAAATTCAAGAAAGGGATAATGACTATCCTTTTCTCAGACTCACTTCAGTTCCAGGCAAAATTGTAGAAACGATTATAAAAAATAAAATTGTGGAACATGTAGACAAGCATGATTTAATGAAAGAGTCAGCATGGGTTCAGCTGAGGGAGATCTTGTCTCACAAATTTGCTTGATTTCTTTGAAGGTGTGAATAAACACATGGATAAAAGGTGAGTCGGTTGATATAGTATATCTAGATTTTCAGAAAGCTTTTGATCAAGTTCCTTACAAGAAGCTCCTGAGAAAATTAAAATGTCATGGGATAGGTGGCAAAGATCAATTGTGGATTAGGAACTGGTTATCGGATAGAAAACAGAGGGTAGGGTTAAATGGTCATTTTTCTCAATGGAAGAGAATAAACAGTGGAGTGCCGCAGGGGTCTGTACTGGCACTGGTGCTATTTAACTTATATATAAATGATTTGAAAATTTGAACAATGAGTGAGGTGATTAAATTTGCATATGACACTAAACTGTTCAAAGTTGTTAAAACGCATGCAGATTGTGAAAAATTGCAAGCGGATCTTAGGAAATTGGAAGACTGGGCATCCAAATAGCAGATGAAATTTAATGTGGACAAATGCAAAGTGATGCACATTGGGAAGAATAACCTGAATCACAGTTACCAGATGCTAGGGTCCACCTTGGGAATTAGCTCCCAAGAAAAGGGATCTGGGTGTCATCGTAGAAAATACGATGAAATTTTCCGCCCAATGTGCAGTGGTGGCCAAAAAAGCAAATAGGATGCTAGGAATTAGCAAAAAAAGGATGGTTAACAAGACTAAGAATGTTATAATGCCCCTGTATCACTCCACGGTGCATTCAATTCTGGTCTCCTTTTCTCAAGAAAGATATAGTGGCACTAGAAAAGGTTCAAAGAAGAGCAACCAAGATGGTAAAGGGGATGGAACTCCTCTCATTTGAGGAAAGGCTAAAACGATTAGGGCTATTCAGCTTGGAAAAGAGAGGGCTAAGGGGAGATATGATTGAAGTCTACAAAATCCTGAGTGGAGTAGAACGGGTACAAGTGGATTGATTTTTCACTCTGTCAAAAATTACAAAGACTAGGGGGCACTCAATGAAGTTTCAGGGAAATAATTTTAAAACCAATTGGAGGAATTTTTTTTTTTTTTTCACTGAGAATAGTTAAGCTCTGGAACGCGTTGCCAGAGGATGTGATAAGAGCGGATAGCGTAGCTGGTTTTACGAAAGGTTTGGACAAGTTCCTGGAGGAAAAATCCATAGTCTGATATTGAGAAAGACACGGGGAAGCCACTGCTTGCCCTGTATTGGTAGCACAGAATATTGCTACACCTTGGGTTTTGGCCAAGTATTATGACCTGGATTGGCCACTGTGCAAACGGGCTACTGGGCTTGATGGACCATTAGCCTGACCCAGTAAGGCTATTCTTATGTTCAACTGAAATTATAAAACTTTCAGGGATGCATGTAAATAGATTATATTTAGTTGAAGTTGCCAACCTCCTTAGAAGGTGTGTATATATAGTCTTATTTAGCTGCAATAGTAAACCTAGGGCGCCTTTTAACAAAGGTGCGCTAGCGGTTATAGCGCTACCGCCTCTTTTTAAGCAGGCGGTAATTTTTCGGCTCGCGCATGCTAATCCGGTGCGTGCGCTAAACACGCTAGCGCACCTTTGTAAAAGGGAACCCCTAGTATTATATGTGTACATTTATTTATTTATTTTGTTTTCTATCCCGTTGTCCCCAGTAACATAAGTAGGATGATTGATTATGGCATAATCATGCCGGTATTAATAACTCTGTATTATAACACCACCACAGAGCTCTGTGTATTTCAGTATAGAGCCCATGTATTGTAACAAAACATAATTCTTTATTTGTATACCGCACAGTGGCTTTCAGTTCTAGGCGGTGTAAGATAAGAATACAATAAGGAAAGAAATTATTAACATTAAGGATAGAAAAACCAAATGCGGCCGATAGATATTTCCAATCTTTCCTAATGTGAATGGAAAAAACAGAAACTCTTTGTAACTCTGTATGGTAACATTGCTACAAAAGCTCATCTAAAACTTTCAGTTATCCCTGCAGTACGACTAAGTCTGGGTAGGCCCACAACCCGCCCTCACTACTCCTTCAAAAATGCCCTTTTCAGCTCTGGGTACACAGCGGGATTCAGAGGCCTAAAAGTCTCTGGATACGTCTAAAAACCTGTTTCGATTATTGGCATTTGGATGTCCCAAGTGCTGACTTGGGTGGGTTTTTAGACATATTTCTGTTTTGATTATGAGCCCCATAGTGACCACATGAACTCAGATTTTAATAGGACGAGTTTCATGTCATGTAATGTGAGCCACGCTGAGACTTTGGACAGGTAATAAGAGCATGGGCATCATTTGGGTAAAAAGTATACATTCGTGCCCAAAGCCTATCTCAAAGTTGCAAGTATTTGCCTTGGGATGGAATCCTGAGAGATTCCTTAAGACACAGGAGAACCTAAAAAAAATGCTCACCAATCTGAACCCTAAAAGTACACTGTGATAAAACATGATTCAAATCTTTTATGCATTGTACCACTTGACCCGTGGCAGCGAAAATGGCAGGCGGGATGCCCACTCCCTCCTGCCATCACAACACCCCCCTCTCCCGCAAGAGGGGCTTTAGGCATCTGAGCCAATCAGGGCCTTGGGCCCCTCCCCATGCATCACATGATACACCAAGGAGGGATGGCCTGCCATTTTGGATTGGTGGGCCTTTGAGCTGGAGGGGCCATACTTTCCTCCTGCTTCCAACTTCTGAAAAAGGTACCAGTGGGGGGCTTGGAGGAGCATCCTATGGCAGGAGGGAGTGGACATCCTTCCTGCCTTTTTTGGGGCGGAGAGAGGGGCGCAATAGGGAATGGGGGAATGGTGCAGGGAAGACCTCCGTTGGTAGGATGGCATGGGCATCTCTCCTGCCAATTTTCTCTTGCACTGGAGGGGAAGATCAGGATGGCAGGAGGAAAGTGGGCATCCTTCCTGCCTATTTTCTCTTGTGGGGAGGGGGGAGTCACCATGGCAGGAGGGAGGGAGCATCTGTCTTGCCAATTTTCACTGGCGTGGAGGGGGTGTCAGTCCCCGGTGTCGGCTCGTCAGTGAGACATAGA
Organism: Geotrypetes seraphini; assembly: GCF_902459505.1. Classification (NCBI taxonomy): domain Eukaryota; kingdom Metazoa; phylum Chordata; class Amphibia; order Gymnophiona; family Dermophiidae; genus Geotrypetes; species Geotrypetes seraphini. Next base: position 391,303,361 of record NC_047085.1, on the reverse strand, counting down.
GGGCCGTCATTGGCCGGGGAGATCCTTTTTTTAATGGGGCAGATATTGTATGTGTATAACACACACACAGCATCTGTGCCCATTAAAAAAAAAAGGTTTTCTGTGCCAAACAGCTGAGTGACAGGAGACTGCTTTGGGGCTTCCCCTGCCTTAGCTGTCCAGGCTTCCCCTGCCGGCTCTGCGCATGTGTAAGTGTCGCTCTTACAGCAATCAATCGGATGGGAGATTATGACGAACCTCCGCATGAATCATTTGCACGCAAAATTTTTAGTGCATCAACAGCTCTTTTAGAATCGGCCAAAAATAGTGCATCTGGCCCTCAGGCCCTTCCTGAATCCAAACTGTCTTGGGCTATTTCTTGCATCAGTCATTTTGGATATTTATATTCATTGATAATCTGGCTGACCGGACATGGATTGGACTGGGCTGAGATCTGCCAGTGTACTCAAGGCTTTGGTGGCAAATTAGCTAATAGTTTTACTGAAGGGTGCAAAATGGGGAAGCAGAGAGCAAGTCTGAGATAATGATATTCACAGATACCCAATACAGAGAATGGCACAGGGAAAAAAATTGTCCCCGTCTCTGACCCATCCCCGCAAGCTCAGCCTCGGCCCCGTTCTGAACCCATCCGCATAAGCCTCGAATAGTTTTATACAGAACTTATTAAAGTATAAAAAGAAACAATATTCTGTACAATTGTCATTTTATAAATCAAAGTTCTGGCTGCCAAACTAGAGGAAGAGATCTTCAGCTGGCAGGGCGTTGTTTATAAATGTTTATCAACACAACTAATATACTACTTTATCCTAATGTAAAAAAAAAAAAAAAGAACTAGAATTCTTTTTCTACCTTTCTTGTCTGGTTTCTGCTTTCCTCATCTTCTCGACATTCTATTCCTTCCATCCATTGTCTGCCTTCTCTCTGCCTCTTCCATATGGAATCTGCTCTATTTCTATGCTTCTACCAGAAACTGTGCTTTTCCTTTCCATCTCTCCCTCCACCCCCATTGGTCTGGCACCCATCTTCTTCCCTCTGCTCCCCCATCTGGCATTTCTGTCTTCTTCCTTTCCATCTTTCCTTCAACCGCAAACAAAAATAAACATAAGCCTATGTATCTCGAAAGTAATCGTGTGAACTTGCTAGCAATTACTTTCAAGCTACACAGGCTTATGTTTATTTTTGTTTGCGGTTTAATAAGAACATAAGAATTGCCACTGCTGAGTCAGACCAGTGGTCCACCATTCCCAGCAGTCCGCTCACGCAGCGGCCCTCTGGTCCAAGACCAGCACCCTAACTGAGACTAGCCCCACCAGCTCATGTTCCTGTTCAGCAGAAACATGTCTAACTTTATCTTGAATCCTTGGAGGGTGTTTTCCCCTATAACAGCCTCTGGAAGAGCGTTCCAGCTTTCTACCACTCTCTGGGTGAAGAAGAACTTCCTTACGTTTGTACGGAATCTATCCCCTTTCAATTTTAGAGAGTGCCCTCTTGTTCAACCTACCTTGGAGAGGGTGAACAACCTGTCTTTATCTATTAAGTCTATCCCCTACAGTACCTTGAATGTTTCAATCATGTCCCCTCTCAATCTCCTCTGTTCGAGGGAGAAGAGGCCCAGTTTTCTAATCTTTCGCTGTACGGCAGCTCCTCCAGCCCCTTAACCATCTTTGTCGCTCTTCTCTGGACCCTTTCGAATAGTACCGTGTCCTTCTTCATGTACGGTGACCAGTGCTGGACGCAGTACTCCAGGTGAGGGCGTACCATGGCCCGGTACAGCGGCATGATAACCTTCTCTGATCTGCTTGTGATCCCCTTGTTTATCATTCCTAGCATTTTGTTCGCCCTTTTTGCCGCCACCGCACATTGCGTGGACGGCTTCATCGACTTGTTGATCAGAACTCCCAAGTCCCTTTCCTGGGAGGTTTCTCCAAGTACCGCCCCGGACATCCTGTATTCGTGCATGAGATTTTTGTTACCGACATGCATCACTTTACACTTATCCACGTTGAACCTCATCTGCCATGTCGATGCCCATTCCTCGAGCTTGACTGTCACGTTGCAGATCTTCGCAATCCCCCTGTGTCTTTACTACTCTGAATAACTTCGTATCATCCGCAAATTTAATCACCTCGCTTGTCGTACCTATGTCCAGATCATTTATTTGATACCTTGCCAACTAGTGACCTCTGATGAAGGTGTATTAACCGAAACACAAACTGTGTCAGGTCCCTTGGTTTGTAAAAAGGTGGTAACATTAACCGCAATTAACAATTGATATAATAAACATAGCCTGCATCTTGTACGCTTGTCTGTAGTTTCTTTTGTTTTTGTTTTGTACTGTCTCTTTCTCACTGCAGATTGTGTTGAATTGTTTTTTTGTTTTTTCGCTTTGCAAAGGCTGGAATGAATCAGAATAATATTCTGAGTCTGTGCGTGTTCATCAGTAAAAGAATGCTACAATGACAGATATTTAGCTTATTTCTCATGATAAAACGGGGAAAAAAACAATGTATTAATCTCCCATTAAAAATAGAAATGTAACTTTCATTGCTTTTAACCATTCCATGTGACCATCACTGGTGCCTCTGAGGAATTTATAAGACCGGTACGATGTTTAAGTCTGATTTGAAGGACACCGATTTCTCACACAATAGATAGAATGATCCTGTATCTACTTAAGGGTTTGATTTGGATGGATATGCTGGGCAGAAAACCATTCTGTGTTGTGTTTTTTCAATTTTATGTCAATTTGTATATTAAATAGTTCAGATTATCCATATGCTAATAAGATATAGGGCCAACAGCATAAAGACAAGGAGTGTGTGGCGCAGTGGTTGGATCTACAGCCTCAGCACCCTGGGGTTGTGGGTTCAAACCCCACGCTGCTCCTTGTGACCCTGGGCAAGTCACTTAATCTTCCATAGCCCCAGGTACGTTAGATAGATTGTGAGCCCACCAGGACAGATAGGGAAAATGCTTGAGTACCTGATTGTAAAAACCGCTTAGATAATCCTGATAGGCGGTATATAAAATCCTAATAAACTTGAAACTTTCTGTAATGTGAAATGGTTGTTGATTTTTTTGGGAGGGGTTAAATTCATGTTTAGTCTTGGGCCTCTGGTGACCAAACCATGGATAGCCTTTTTATTGTTCAATGGTTCACAGAACCTCAGTGGTATGGAAAAGATGAAATTAGTGTGTAATATGACAGGCCTGTGGCCTGCAGCATTCAAGCTTTCATGTACCAACTTTTAAAAATTAATTACTTGTAACTTTTTAAAAAATTTGCCAAGCAACATCTATAAAAGTTTTCCTGCCTTGGTTTGTTTTTTAAGTATATGGACAATGTGGTATATTTCTTCTCTTCATATTTGTCTAGAATCCATTTTTATCTAGAGTCCATTTGATTGATCATAAAAGTTGCTTCAATTGCTTTGACACTGATGCCAAACCTACTCCCAAGGCTTAGAGATTCTGAAAATGTTGCCATAACAGAAGGAGGTTACTTGTCCCTAGATCAGCCCCAGCTGCTATTTTTCTGCCCACTGAAAAAAGGTTATTGCTTTTTCTGAAGCTCCCGCTTGCCTTGGTTCATAGTGGTTGGGGTAGCAGGGATTATTTCAAAGCATTCAACTCATGCAGCCTGAGGTTCTGTCCAAAAATAAAGGATTTGGTGTCTCATGCCAGTGCTTGCAGGATAGCTGGGCAGAAAATCAGGCCTTAGTTACTTTCAGGGCTAGGAATCAGGACTCCTACATAGTATAGTGAGGAATGACTTTTTATGACACTAGTTACTCTATTTCTTTTCAGCCTAGTAGAAATGGATTTCCTTCTGAGGCTGTCTGCACTTTGTTTCCTCAGGAATTAGTGGGGGAGGAGTTAAGTGTTAATTTACTATGAACCCGTTATTAGTAACTAGGCCTCATTTCATAAAATGGAACCTGTGCTACAATAGCACAAGTTACTTGGTGTAAAATTATACATCCCCATATTGATAACTGTAGCCCTAAATCTGAAAGTAAATTTCATTCCTGGAGACAGGGAACGAGGCAAGAATTTGTGCTTTTCAGCTACTTTCTGATAGGGTTGTATGAAAGAGATGTCATTCTTAGAAAAGACGATCTCACCATTAACTTCATATTCCAACCTGGACCAAATTTGGAAGAAAAATATGTGTTAGAAGTACTTCTGTGAAAGCAACAATAGGGTTGTGCAAATGTTAAATTTTCTCTATTGGGGCAGAACTCTTGCACTAAAACGTTTGGTATTACGTTTTTGCTTTACTCTTTACCAGGGTCCTGCAGAATACTGTACTGCTGTCTGACAGCAGACTTCACCTCTTCCTACAGAGTCAGCTAAGCCCTGAGGATATTGAGGCCTGTGTATCCGGACAGACAAAATATTCTGTTGCAGAAGCAATCAGTAAATTTGCATCTTCAAATCGACGTTTCCCTGAAGAAAAGGAGGAGAAAAATATCAATTATTCAGATTCTGAGAGGTACTTGTCTAAGTATATGCATACATACATACATACATATACAAATATATATATAATTTTTTTTTTCTTTATGTTATGTATTTGTTCATTCTCTGTTCTGTGTTAATATAAAATTGCTTTTGTTGATGTAATACTAAGATAATGAAAAAATTAATTGACTGAGATTTTATTGAGCTGTGACAGCTCATCTCAGAAGTCTCCACACACCTCCACACTGAATTAATGAATGCAGTAGAAATTCAATTATCTGCATTCTGATTATGTGAATTTCATTTAGTCAGACTTGAATTATTTGCGTTTAAATTATCTAGCTAAAAAAAAATCCAACTGCACTCCAAATGGCTAATTAAAAGTCCAAATTTCCTGTGTCTCTTTGTGACTGGAGATAATTAAAGTTCTCCTCTGTTACTCAGGCTTTGAGTGTGTTGTGAAAACCAATTTCCTCACTTCATATATTTTTTCTCATGCAGTTCATCCTCTGGTCTCGGACACAGTAGTGACAGTAGCATACACCATGCCTGCGCAACACCTATGAGTTGAGGAGACCCCTGAAGACATGTTTTTATAGCATGACTGTCCCCAGAACAGAGGACAACTATTTGTGTCTTTCTCCCAGCCATACTGTGCTTGTAAACAAGTTTGGCACGATGTAACTGTTTTTCTTGCTGTATCTTCACAATATTATGTGCTCATTTGAGAATTTTCCCTGTGTATTGTGATAGCTTCAGTGCACAGATCAAAATTTACTCTCAATGGTGTGTGATACTACTGGGGTAGGGTATCTCAATATGAGGCACTAGATTGCCACTTCCAAAGATAGTGAAGAGTACAAAGAGGTGATCAGTGCACCCAGTTTCACAAGTTAGTGTATACTAGTATAGTCTCACCTGGCTGCTATCGAAGGTTCTAGATGGTTCATAGGCTTCAGTCATTGAAGCTCACCTAGTCACTCATATTTATATGAACTACTACAGTGCACAGGTAAATGGGGATGGCATGGTGAAGTCTTTTTTTTTTTTTTTTTTTTTTAACCATCAAACTGAGTCATGATTTATTTTTATACATTATCGAGCTACCATTACTATTTTATGGAAGATGTCTAACTGAAAAAAACCCAAAATTCCAATTTTTTTTGTTACGACCCTTTTTTGTCATTAGTTACCTGCACCATAAGAGTTTAAATTTTATAAAGAGCACACACTGTTGGATTGTATGTCCTGATCACTGTTATGAGATTGTATATAGTAAACAGTAAAACCTAATAATGATTTCAAGTTTTCATGGCAGAATACAGAATTAGAAGGCCGGTCCTTTCTTCTGTGCAATATAAATTCGATGTTGTTGCATCAAACGTGATCCTCCGCCTCCAACACTGCCCATCTGCTGCTGCCCAAATAGGTGGTACATCCTTAGTCTGACATCTCTGATGAAACCTGTTCCGCCTTGGGAGGACCTGCTGCCAGTGAAAACTACTGACGGCTTAGCTTCACAGGTGCACACACGCCCCAGTGGCAAGACAAGCCCATGTACCGTGAAAACTTGGTGATAGTATCGAGTCTCTAGTCGATGGCATCTAACAAGACCTAATAAATGTTGCCCAACAGGTGTGCAACAATCAGTCCTTAGTGACAGCCAGGGGCAACCTGTGAGACGTACGGATGGTTTTTATATGAATAAGGGGAGTGTGTGGCGCTGTGGTTGTGGGTTCAAATCCTTCGCTGCTCCTTGTGACCCTGGGCAACTCACTTAATCCCCCCATTGCCCCAGGAACACTAGATAGTTTGAGTTCACCAGGACAGATAGGGAAATTAAAGTACCTGAATGTAAAACCACTTAGGATATAAGTGGTATATAAACAATAATTGGTGGTTTGAGTAGGGCAATATGTGAAAAACCTTGCTCAGTAGTATGACCATCTCTAGTGCCAGGTGTTGCAGATTCACGATAATTACTGAAGAAGTGGCATATGTTAATAGCATCTGGGTCCCAATGCATAAAACATGGCTAGCAGTAAAATAACACATTAACTGTGTTAGTTACTAATATGCACTGCAAGTATGGTCGAACCTGTCCCTCTTAGGTCCCTGTCTCTGGTTTTGACCATATTTCCTCAGCAAACCTTCTGCCCATGCGTATCAGGCTAGTGGGTTTTGTACATATTGAGTACAGGGGATATTATATAAGCGGTGCCTAAGTTAATCGAGAAATGCCATTTAAAACAGAAAATAGTAAAATTAAAACTCCTACGGGCAGCTAAAAAAAAGGAGCTGGAATCCATGCCTACTTGACCACTTAACACCACTATGGGCGTGGCTAATGCTGGAAGTGACCTTAGGCACCATTCAGAACAAAGACAGGCGCTGGAAAACCCTGGCCTACATTTCTGGTGTCTATCTTTTGCAGAGGCACAATTCTTTATAGGGGCTGTTGTCTGATTGACACGCGATTGGTGGCCACTTTTTAGGCGGCTATCAATATCTGCATCCTATATAGAATCCAGGCCTATGCGTGTGTGTAAACTTTTCTTTTTTTGTTTGTATTTGTCATCGCCCTTGTCTATTAAAGAGTATGAAGAAGGAAATCTTTGCAGCACAACTGAAATTACTATTGCGACATAGCACTGCAGGAGTTATTCTCCTGGTTCACAATGATCCCTGTATCTGTTGATATAACAGGTGTAGCATTGAGCCTTTTCCCTATTTTGATTCTGATCCTTAGTCCTTTTTGTGAAAAGTGCTGTGGTGTGTTTGTCTTTTTTAATATAAATTGATTTAAAATAGTAACTCAAAATAGTAGTAGGTGTAATAATGCTACAAGTAATATAAACATTAAAATGGAACAAGTCAGTCCCTTATTCTCCAATAGTCTAAAAAATATAAACACACATGAAACTGTAAAAACAATACTAATTTGCTACTTTACAAGCAATAACAGGCCTTCAGAAGTCTCTTCTGCTTCATTCCTATAAACTTTTAGCTTAACTATTATTTTTCAGGTGTAATGCTAAAGTAACAATGGTGGTGAGGGACAACTTGCTTCAAGTGGAGTTTTAACCCCCCCCCTACAAGATATACCATGTTCTCACTTCCAGCCACAAAATGACCATTTTCAGTTCAAAGCCCAGACTATGTGCTTGGATTTTGGTGACAACACTGAGAAGTGATCCATTCCTTTCAATGTCAGTTTCATTCTGGAAAGCTTAGTCCAGGTGTCTGTGTTTGTTACCAAAGGCAGGTGCCTTGTATTAAAGACCCACTTCCTCGACAAGGCCTCTGAAAGAAATTTAGGGCATATATTTTTCTGCTTAGAAACTTGCACATACAGATCTATTTCATTTAAAATATATATATAATTAACCTTAGGCAAACTCACTCTCATCAGGTGACTTCCCATAAATCCAATTACCCTCAAAAATAGCCTTCCAACTCCTGCTGTCATATCTTCACTCTTCCTATCTATCTATATATACAGATATAAATGCTGTAATTTCCCCACAACCCAAATGGAAAGAAGGCAGAACACCAACAATCAAAACCTGTCATTCAACCACCTACCAACCCTCTCTTGCTACTTAGAACCCTTCCACTCATTAATATATTTATTTAAGGGAAGTTAACATAGTATATGACAGCAGATGAAGACCATATAGTCCACCTAGTCTGTCCAATAAGGCATTCATGCTGTATGTGTACGTGCAGCCACACAGCTCTTGAGCGATACGGTACTACTTACCAGTGTTGTCACTAGTATTTCATATTTTGATATATAGTGGTTTTAACTATAGGCGTTTAATACAGTACCATCTACTGGATTATCATCTGTACTACTGAAGCAAGCTTCTTTTCGAAGCTGAAACACAGACCGTGTTGGGTCTGGAACACATGCCAGATAGGTCATTTTATGTTTTGTATTTAAAAAAAACTAATTGTATTCAATAAACTCAACTTCATCTCAGGTTGATGTGTTCAGTTCCTTCCCCACTCTTTCTTTGTAATTAAAATATCATTAAAACCCCCAAGGCCCAGTTTCTCATTTGGATTGTGCTACAGCCTATTTTTAAATGTATTTGAATAATGAGATAGCACACCCTTCCTGAGCTTCTGTGAAAGGACATACCCATCTCCCCCAAGTTACATGCTTACGAGTGTATCTACTGTACCTTCTAAAAAGATTTATACTCCCTGGCCTTCAAGCTAATTCTTCACAACTACATCATTCAGGCTTGTGTTTTACAAATTCACATAATTTCACAAAATTTTAGCTTGAAAAGTACAAACCTTAAAAGTTCATGTTTTATTGAAGGAGAAACCTTTTATACTTTTAAACAGTAGTAGTCTTGGAATGAAACAGTATTTTTGTTTTTAAAACTATATGTCAAAGTATTACTGTGTCTGAGCTGATTCTGGCCTGGGTTGTTGTTTTTTTTTCCTTTGTTCTTATTCCTAGCACCTTTTTATTGTATTTCTGAAATGTAAAAAGAAAAAAAAAATACCCTAACTTCTCACAATGGAAAGGCTAGTCTACTTCTAGACCAGGGAGCTTACCATATGAGGCTCTGAGGCAGTACATTCCAGAAGTAACATTAGAAAACATTTCTTCATGGAAAGGATGACGAGTTAATGTAATGGGCTCCAGAGGCAAAAACAATAATGAGTCAAAATCTGGAATAAGTACCTGGGGGGGGGGGGGAGCTCTTCTTAAAGAAGACAAAGGGAAAGACCAAGATCAGCCACAGTATAATAACACAATAGTAGGAAATAATGGGTAGACTAGATTTTGGGGTGGGAAAGATTTGGATTTAGCTCATGCCTGTCTTAGTTCAAGGCAGGTTACATTTGGGCCTTAGGCAGTGGTGGGAGTCTACAGTCCTAGCTTCTCTTATGCTATTAGATTTGGATTTAGCTCACTCCTTTTACCAGAAGTTGTTCAAGGTGAGGTACATTTCAGGTACAGTAGGTATTTATATGTCCTAGAACAGTGGGTCCCAGCCCTGTCCTGGAGGACCACCAGCCAGTTGGATTTTTAGAATAGCACTAATAGATATGCAGAGAAAGATTTGCATATACAGGAGGTGATGGATGCATGCAAATCTGCCCCATGCATATTCATTAGGGTTATCCTGAAAACCTGACTGGCTGGTGGTCCTCCAAGACAGAGTTGGGAAACACTGTCCTAGAGGACTCACAATCTAAGAGGTCCTTTTATCAAGCTGCACTAACGGGGTTAGTGCGTCGAACATTTCATCACGCACTAACCCCCGCGGCCGGCTAAAAAACTAACGCCTGCTCAATGCAGACGTTAGTGGCTAGCGCGGCAGGCGGTTTAATGCGCGGTATTACGTGCATTAAACCCCTACCGCAGCTTGATAAAAGGACCCCTAAGTTTGCACCTGAGGCAATGGCGAATTAAGTGGCGTACTCCTACTTCACAAGGAGTGTCAGCGGAATCTGAACCCAGCACCCAGTTAAAAAAAGGAGTACTCTTATTAGCCAGTCATGCAATGTTAATGTGATATCCGCATGTACTTTTACCAAAGATCAATAAATTTTAAATATTTTCACTTATGTTAGCAGATTTCAGAAACTTTTCACACCGGTAAACACCTTTTAAGAAATATCAGAAAAAGAGGATCTTAATATTTTGTCTGTAATTTAAAAGTTAACTAATTTATTTTTTTTAAAATTCTAGTGCTGCTGTTTAGGAAGTTCTGATTTTTTTTTTTTTTGCACACAGACACTGGCTTTGTTGGATGTTTCTCTAGTCCTGCAGAAAACCAAACCATGTATGGAAACAGATTATTGTATTTTTGTTTTTAAATCCGATATGTCAGTGCAGTCTTAAGTATTAGTGTTTTTACATGATCCTTACAAGGATGATGTGGGCCTTGATAATATTTATATACTGATTCCGAACGGATCCACAGCATCTATGAAAAATTGATCTTCGTGCTTTTATGGATTTTCACCTATTTGTGTGCTTTATCTTTTTATGCCTTGTCTTTCTATTTTGTGTACTTTATAAACTAGGCTGGGTGGCCTATGCAGAATGTGAATAAGCATCTGAAATGGTAATTTTTCTGCTTGTATAAACCTGATCATATTTAAATGCTTGAAAACAATACTGTGCTATTAAATTTCACTGTGTTTTGAATGGTGCCTGTTATGTGATTTCTGTCCTTCATATAGCAATAAAAGGCTTAAATTGTGTTTGTATTGTCAAGTTTAACAACTCTGGACTAGGATAGAAGTTTGTTCAAAAATATAGCCTTAAGAATTACACAGTAACAGTCATTGTGACAACATGGTAGGTTCAGGTTTATATCTTTATTAATAACTTCAACAAGCATTTTTTAAATGTACACCAAAATGTGGTTAAAATTAAAATATTACTTTAGCTATGGTTTTAAAAATAAGGATCATAATGCAAAAATGAGTTCATTTTATACCTGGTGTGCATATAAAGTGGATGATGTACTGTAAAACTATCCATATGGATGTGCCAAAATGTTTGCTATTAAAATTAATGCATTTAACACTACAGCAATATGATGACTACAGGCAAATACACTTTGAAATGGTCAATATAATGTAAACCTTATACCTGATTTTTCTTCCATTTTGTACCGGAAGAGTGGTGGTGGAGAAAGAGAACTTGGCAAATTATAGTGTTGTTTTATTAGATGATGTAATGTGATTAAGGTATTTCAATCAGCACAACAGCTTGCTACAACTAAGCAATCTGGGTTACAGTCTTAAAGCAGACTAGTTAGTCCTTGTTACTGTGCAGGCAAGTAGCCCGCTCCAGCTGTTGAAGGCAGGCTGAAATGGCTGAAATTCTTCCCATGACTCTTAGCACTTCAACAATTCACCTGAGGCTAAAAAAAACATGGGACAGAAGCTAAGGAATGTTAAGTCAATTATAAATCTGGCTCTAGAGCAAAGCTGGCAGTAAAAAAGAAAAAAAAATTGTAATTTTCCTGTCTCTCTTCTCCGTGGCTGATAGATAAATATGGCTAAATATTTAGAGATGATCTTGTACCTTGAAGAGACAGTTAAGGAACCTGCAGAATATACAGATAGAGTGAATGTAAACATTACTATACAAATGTAACAGTAAATTTTAAAAAGTTTCCTTATTCACTGACCAACACACTGCAGCTAAGATTAGTTTGTGCCAGAAAGATGCTGTAAATTAATATACTTTTTTATTATATACAAATATACATAATGTCATCTAACACAATTATATAAATTTTGATATATATTTGCTTATAGCTTTCCTAGGTGTATAATTACTTTCAGGTCTATTTTTTTTTTTCTATAAAGCACATTTTACTCTAACCAAGCAATACATATTTGGGATTTATTTATATAGCAATATTTCTTCTAAACCGCAGATTAGATAAAATTATTTTTGGATGATGCATTTTTTTTTAACACAATAACACAACAAATGATGGCAAATGGCGAGATCCGTATAGTCCATCCAGTCTGCTCTACAAGGCAACCAGAGTTGTACAAAAACAAATATGAAATAGGCACTAATTTTATGAATGTTATATAAGCAACATAGGTGCCTGTTGTGGAACTGCTTAAATGTAATGGGCATTCACTGTGGCCAACAGGGGAATGGAGCCATCGGTTCCTCTGCCTTGTCAATAGAGAAATGTTTGACAAAAACAACCTCACTACTTTCTAAAGGGAACAGAGGCCTCCAGAACCATGTCTTGGCAACATCTGTGCACTGGGGGAGGGGGAATGGGATTCTACAGTAGGTGCCTAACTTTAATTGGCTTCAATTAAGAGCTCTTTATTACACTCATAATTTAAAAATATATTAATTGGGTGATGGGTGCCTATTTTCTTAGGCACGATAATACAAAAGATAGTCCTAATTCCAAAGCAGGTGTGCTTAGGGGCGGAGGACTTAGGTGTGGCTAGGCACGATTCTCTAATAACGTAGGTCTTTAAAACCCTGGCCTACATTACTGCTGCCTAAGTTTTAAGTGTGATTCTATAATAGGTGCCGAAGTGTGATTGACAAGATTGGGGTAAATTCTGTAAATGGCACCTGTGTATAAAAGCATGGCAACATGCATTCTTAAATGTGACTGTTCAAACTTAGCTTGTATAAGAACCTTGTTCCATAGTTTAAAAATATGATTTACAGTTGGGGAATACTTTATAAGGTTACCCCCTCTAAGTGCAAAATTGTGCAAATTAGTACTTTTAGCTTTTTAGATTCAAATCCTAACTCTCTTATTGCATTAATGTCAAAAATATATACAGTAGAGTCTCAGTTAACTGGGACTCACACAACAGGCAAAAAAAGTGATGGTGGAAAAAAAAGTCCCCTGAAGTACCAGCAGTCCTTAGCTGCAAATCCCACCTTCCTCCTGATCTGAAGCACCAGTGCCCTGAGTCGCAAATCCTCCATCAAGCCCTGAAGCAGCTACGAACCCTCCTGCAATACCAGTGCAGCAGTGGTCCTGAGCTGCAAAGCTTCCTCCCTCAAGCTCCAAAGCAGCTCTGAATCCCCCCTCTCCCTCCTTCTCCGAAGCACCAATGCAGCAGCAGTCCTAATCTGCAAAGCCCTCTTCTTCTCTCAAGCCCCTTCGTGGCAGAAGCAGGCGGCTTGCCTGAGCTGCAAACTCCCTCACTACATCCTTCTCTTTCTTACCCAAAAGGAAAGGCAGCGGTCGTCAGGAGGCAGCTTTAAAACAGACTACTTGCAGCCAGCTCCAGCATGGCCTTTCCTGTGACACATCACTTCTGACACATCAAAGGGAAAAGCACTGCCAGGGTTGGCTGCAAGCAGCATGTTTTGAAGCTGCCTCCTGCTACGCTTTGGGTAAGGAAGAGAGAGGGAGTGAAAGGGTTTGTGGCTCAGTAGTGCCACCTGCTTCTGGGGCTTGAGAGAGGGAGGAGGACTTTGCACCTCAGTACCACTGGTGCTTCGCGGAAGGAGAATTGAGAGTGTGTTAGACGAGGTTTCTAATACACTTAATTAACCAGAAAAACAATTATCTGGTATCCACCAATCGCGTTGGGTGCCAGATAACTGAGATCTACTGTAGCTATCAAATACTAGGTAGATCTTCACTTCAGCTGCAGTCATGATTCCTTCTCAGACTGGAGCCAAGAGGGCCCTGCAGGTTTCAGTCCTTTGGATCCTTGCTGAGTCTAGCCCTTTCTGACTGTGGCTCTCTGTTTCATTACCCCTACTCTGGGTCCTCACATAAAAGGACACCTTAGTTACTTTTCCTCCACCAAGTGATGATTCACTGAAGTACTAAGAGTATGAGATAAGATACAATTAAATTACCCCCTTCCCGTCCCATTTTATGGAGGGTTCACTAATGTCTTATTTACTAGTACAAAGAAAAGAAAAATCCAACGTAGTCTGCAGTGAAGCAAGCAGCAAGCAAAAAAACAACAAATAAACTGCAGCTATGTACAAGATGCAGGCGTTGTTTAGTAAAACAAATAAAATGCAGTAAAAAATACAACTTTATTACCAACCAAGGGACCCGACATGCATAGTATATGCTTGTCTACATTTGCTTTATATAGGCATTTGTTTGTTATCTTTTGTGCAGCTTTGTTTTACACCTTAACCACCATGGACCCCTGAGGAAGGTGTGTTATCCGAAACACGGACCATGTCGGGTCTCTTGGTTGGTAATAAGTTTTACTTTTTACTGCATTTTATTTGTTTTAATAAACATCGCCTGCAGTTTGTTCGTTGTTTTTTATTTACTAGTACACCCGTTCTATTGCTTACCATATCTCTGCATTTTTCAATTAATCATTTCCATTTTCTTATAGGATAGGTCTAGGCCCTTGTCCACACAAGTATCTCACTACTCCCTCACCTAACAGACTTTTTTTTTTTTTTTTTTCAAATCCCCTTCTGAGTTCTACAGTTGGTTGAATTGGATAAAATAATAGTCTAATTTACAAAACAGCAGCTAATTGGCTCCTGCCTTGAACATTTCCCCACCACCAAGATAAAAGAGACAGCCAATTGCTAGCTGGCTTAGATTGAAAGTTTATTATCCCCTTAGTTCTGCCAGCATTGCCACGGAATTGCAATTTTATTTTAAGAAACTCAATATTTGGGATAATTGTGATTCCAGACTACCTCTTTCTTGAGCTTTCTACCCTGTCAGCATTGCTTCAAGGACACATCATATTTACTTGCACTGTAAAATTCACTAGAACTTTAGATACTGTGTCAACTCAAAATGTGGAAATTATACTTTGGGAGAGTTGACATCTCTGATTTATTATTTGAATTTGTTGTAGCTGACCTATCAATCTAACAGAGTCAGGAAGTTTATTCCAAATTTCAAACGCCATAGATTTGCTAAGCTTCCCAACAGATTTAAGTCCTCTAGAAGAGGGAAGCGATAATTTGTATATCTGTGTAATCCCTGAATAGCAAGATTTAGTAATATTCCAACATAAAGGTATTGAAGGGTCAAATATTCCATAAAGGAACTTGAAGATAACACATATTCCTACCTCCTAGTTCAGGTGGGGGGAATTGGGGCCATGTGTCCATCATTCACTCAAAACTATGAAAACAAATCTGTACCCTTGTCTTTAAATGTGTATAATTATTTTAACGAAGTAATTCTAATTCAGACTCCTGATTCAAAATTGTATACATCCCACACCTTTACAAAAACAGCAACAGTCCCTGAGAATTGTCCTTGTTTTTACTGTTGCTATTAAGGTGTCCTTTTACTAAAAGTGGCCTAAGTGTGCCACTTACGTGTGGCTTCTATACACCAAGGCCACTTATGCCACGGCCAGAAAGTGGCTGACACTCCTGTTCTCCTAATGAATGGCCATGTGCTAATCTTGCCATTGGTGTGTGTGAGCCCTTACCGACACTTATAGGCAGTAAGGGCCCATGTGCTAATGCTGCGCTAATCGATTCGTGTGTGGCAATGCATCACGTACTGATTAGTGGTCACACCCACTTTCCATCCCCCAACGTAGAGAAAATATTGAAAAATTATGTTACTGCACAGTGTATGTGTGCAGATAGGAAAATTTACTGTGGGGTAGCAGCACACAAGCGCTTAACCACAGTTTAGCAAAAGGACGGGACTGGGTAAAACAACCCCACGGACCTTACTGATCTCTACCACAAGACCTTAAAAATCTGCTTACTTCAGAGCGATGAGCAGGGCACGAGAGAAGTGGCATTGCAAGGGAGATTGGCACCCATGGTGCCTAGCATCACCATGATGTGCACTACCCTACTTTTCCCCCTGATGCTTGAATGCCATCCTACAGTACCTCTTGACACATTCGCTGGCGCGCGCATGGTCCACCTGCTGTTCACGTTGGCCTCGGCTCCCTTCTGATGTCATGTCCTGTCTCATGACCTGAAAGTGATGTCAGAAAGGAGTTGAGGCTTGCGCGAGCCATAAGTAAAAGATGCTGCTCACATTGGCAAACATTGAAAGAGGTACGCAAGGGGCCAGAAAGGAAGAGAGATGCTTGCACACCCCCCCCCCCCCCCACACACACAGATGGTGCCCGGGGTGGTCTGCTCCCCTTACTATGCCACTGTGGGGAGTTAAAACAAGGATTCCTACGGACACCATGCCATGGCTACTTTCTTTTTAATGTTGTGCACTTTAGCTCCACAGGATCCATAGGGCCTCTAGGTGGAAGGCATTTGGGGCACTGGGCTTCAGAAAAGCTGGGCACAACAAAAGGGAGAGCGAGGATGAGACAGCAAGAAATTCATGCAATATTCAGCACCAGCAATCCCAACCATAAACAGAAAATAAACCAGCGAGGGTAGAAGTTAAAAGCCACAGCCCCCAAGGTCCTAAAAGTGCCTGGCCAGCTATGGCATGGGGTTTGCAGAGATCCTCACTTTTAAGCTTTGGACCTCACAAATCCCTCTGGAGTGGGGGGGGGGGGGGGGGTAAGATGAGGATATGTGGTGTAAGTAAGCAGGATCCGTGAGGTCCGCAGGAATTAAAACCAAGATCCTTGCAGGTCCCATGCTATGGTCACTTTCTTTTTAAGGCCGTGCAGTAGAGATCCATGGAGTCCACAGGTTCCTTGCTTTCTCCAGATCTCAAAAGGTCCCTCAAGTTTCCTCCTGTCTTTTTTTTTCTTTTACCTTAACTGTTAAATGTATTCCTTTTAGCAACACGTGCCAGGAGGGAGACTAGCCAGTCCTAGCTTTAAATTTAATCTTACAGCAATGTTGTTTTTCTAGTTCCCGATTCTAGCCATTGAAATAAGTGCAGCAAGATGCAGTTGTCAAAAATCGTGCCAGTAAAATCGGAATATAAGCAGACCGATCCGTGGCCCAGTTTCAAACAAGCAGCTGTCCAGTCCTAATCAGAAGCCGTTAGTGGCAAGAAGGGTATGGCAACCTCCTTAACCCTTGCTATCCCGCACTGCCTGCACAGTGTGACTATTTCCAGGTGTCACTGTAACTTTCCTCGTTTTCTGCCATCCTTTCATTGTGCCCAATCCAAAAAGCTATTACCAGAATTTAAAAATGACTTCTTCCACTCCGCCCCCATCTCCCTACCTGCTACAGCTCAGTCTCTCCCTGGCAGCGGGAGATTTAAAGGGACGACGAACCTCGCCCGCCTTTGCATCGCTGGTGCCGATGTGTGTGCATGCTTATGTTTTAACAGCCTGCAGCCTAAAGTAAAAAAAAATTAAAAAAAACCCAAAAGTGCTCTAGAAGATCGTGGCTACATTTCCCATTTTGAAGTTCTTACCTCCGTACTTGCATTGTCTCAGCCTTCCTTCTTCCCACGCCTCACTCACGATAGTTTCTCTCTGGCAGCAGCATCACCTGCAAAAGAGGTGGGCTGGCGGCACGAGCACGCCTCCTACGCACGCGCCATACAGGCGCGGCCGCCCCGCCTGGAGCTCCTTAGTCGAGTGGGAGAACAAGGGCGGCCGTGGCCCGGTAACCTATAGCAACCAAACCAGTAACCCATGGCAACCGCGGAGAGCCAGAAGGTGGGCAGGAAACCAGTCGACGTTTGCCAGGAGCACCGTTTCCTCTATCTTGGCAGAGTTAAATGGCAGTTAAAAAAAAAAAAAAAAAAAAAGACTGAAAAGAAATATAGCCTGGTTTTGAGAGTGCAAGGAAATGATTTAAAACATTCTCGAACCTAGGTCATAAAAAATAAAGAGGATCTAGTATACATTTACAAAATACATTCCTGCTAAAATGTGTCATGGAAAATACAATTTTTGAAATTCGATATTTAATCCCGGTACATCCAAGCTTTGCAACATATTTTTTTATATACTTCAAGACGACGGCCATGTCTTTCAATTATTTTACACCTAATTTCTAGGTAGATATGAACTGCCTCTACCAATGCCACAAATGTTGTTCAATTTATTAATAAAAACATGGAGGCTCATTAAGGAAACATACAGTTCGAAAAATGCACATGAAAATAATCTATTTACAACAAAACTACTGCTTTGGGAAAATGTTTTGAAAGAGTTCTGCGCTAACAAGCAGGCACTGCAGTATACTGCACCAGCTCCCGAGGCCAGCAGGGGTCGTCTGAGGTTACGAATCCTCTTTTCCCCGCCACAGAAATAGATTTGCCTTTTCCTTATAGCTACAAGTTTGCAAAATGTTTTTTTGTTTTTTATTTTTTAAGATCAAAGGTGTCTTTTAAAAAATCAGATTTTCCCCTATACTCTTGTCATCCCTACATGCCTTCTTTACTTTCCTAATTGACCTAATTAGTTGCCTTATCTGTGACAAACTGCATTACATTAATATTTCCTAATTGGGCACAGATAAATTTACATTCTTTTGCAATAGTAGCCGATATTTAATGTTGTGTCTGAAACAAGTTAGTTTTTTGTTGTTGTTTAACATATAAAATGGAGAAGGAAGCTAGACTATCCCTCCTATCCTGTTGAGCAGGTGTGCACTTGCCCAGGTCTGATTTCCTCAGAGGCATAGTTGTCTCCTTAGCTTGGTTCAGTCAGTCTAATGCAGGGGTGTCCAATGTCGGTCCTTGAGGGCTGCAGTCCAGTCGGATTTTCAGGATTTCCCCAATGAATATACATGAGGTCTATTTGCATGCACTGCTTTCATTGTATGCTAATAGATCTCATGCATATTCATTGGGGAAATCCTGAAAACCCGAATGGATTGCGGTCCTCGAGGACCGACATTGGACACCCCTGGTCTAATGGACTGATCCAGTCCTGGTTTTGCTTGGATTTTTCTGTCTTATTTTCATATTCATTACCAATATATATATATATAAACCCAGGCAAGCAATGGGACAAAACCACGACTGGACCAGCCTGTTTAGTTGACCTGGGGTATGATGGCAGTTTTAATTAGAGCAAGAAACAGTACTCATGATTTTTTTAAAAAAAAAAATCCATTCACTATGTAGTGCAATTGCTGAATAACTGAATTATTTTTTCTCCCTTTTAAACAAAAGCAATTATAGAAAAGTGCAAATTTAATGTCTGACATTTTAACATTCCTCTGTGGCAGGCAAGCAGCCTCTGATTCAATGGGGCCCCCTTTTTTTTTTTTTTTCTTTTGCTCTGCAAAACAGTTGAAAAGGCCCTAGGTGTCAAGAAGCAATGTAAGACACAATCTGGGCGGGAAACACACAATGAATTGGGAAAGATTTGTGTAATTAATTGACCAGTCTCAACCAGTTATCGTGATGTAAGGAATTTGGAACTCATTAATTTGGGCCCTGACAGATTTAATATTAGGGCTGGCAAATATGGATTGAACCACTTATTCATTGTAGCAGCTGGAATTTCTGCGACAGTGAGGATTAGTGAAGAAGACCTATTGCCAGAGTCAAACTGCCTCTTCGTAATCAGGCACCTTGCTCTGTAGTAGAGGATAATGGAGAAAAAAAGGGGGTGGGGGGGGGGGAGGATGTGTTTCCCTGTACTAAGAAAGCAATGAAGATTTTGCACACTTTGCTGGTTCCTGCATGCAATGGAAACAAGCAGTTGTTAGAGTGAGTCGGACAATGATAATTACGAAAATTAAATATAACCACCTTGTAACAAACCAAAGAAAGGGGTACACTATAGGTAGTGTGACCATATGGCTCCAGAAAAAAGGGGACGGATTAAGACATCCGGGTTTTACTTCCATTGAAAGCAACCAAGATGTCTCAATCTGTTCTCTTTACTTCCATTGCTTTCAATGGAAGTAAAATCTGGATGTCTCAATCCGTCCCCTTTTTTCTGGAGCCATATGGTCACACTAACTATAGGTGCAGTTTTTCTGCTTACTTGGTGAAGGCAAAAGTAAAAAAAAAAAAAAAATCAAAATCATCACATTGTCAGTAGGGGGTTGGGAACCATTTCAGCCTTAACACCTATAACATTTTGGAAGCACAGCCTCCACCTTGCCTACCCCACATTACACCTAGGGGAGCAGAAATAAGGGAAATCTATCACAGTAGTAATATGCACACGATGCTCTTCACTTAATCACATTAAAGTTATGTTTTCAATCAGTTTAGAATTGTTAGGTAAATGTGGAAAAATACCTCAGAACTTGTCCAGCCTAATGTGCTCAGGGCCAGATTTTATAAATGGCATCACAATTGTGGATGCCTATTGATGCCTAACACCTCCTTTTACAAAATCATAGTGCGTTTTGTAGTGCCAGCCACACTAATATTCATAGGAATTCTATGAGCATCAGAGCTGTTACCGCTTTGGCCAGCACTAAAAATCACACTATGGTTTCGTAAAACAGAAAGGGGGGGGGGTTAAATTCTGTGTGCAACCCAAATTGATTTAAGAAGCTTAATTGGTGTGGTAATTGACCATGCCATCTTTAATTATCCCAAAACCCCCCAATCAATTGAAAGTTTTGCGTGGAATTCCACATGGTGCCTAGCAACGCTAAGGTGAGGTGCTTAACGATATTGACCTGAAAAACAGGGGTGGTTAGTGGAGGAGAATAGGCATTTCTAGGCATCTGAGATAGGTGCCAGTAAATTAGGCCAGGTAAAATCTTGTCTGATATACTGGCACCTACTTCTAAGATGCCTAGCAATGCCTATGTCTGCTTAGGCACTGCTAGTGTGATTCTATAAAACAGTATCACAAACTGTGTGCCCCGGCAGATTCCAGGTGTGCCACGAGATGCCGGCATGGAGGAGAGGCGCTGGCGCCAGCTGACTCCTTACAGGATGTGCCTCTCGCAGCGAGAGGCACATCCTGTAGTCAGTCAGCCGGTGCCTGCACCTCTCCTCTTCACCGGTGCATCTGCTCCCTCTCACCTCACCTTCTGCAGTTCCCCGCCCCCCCCCCCCCCCGGCGATAATAGGAGGCTCAGGGCTGTGACTGAAGGACATCTGCGTATGTGCTTGATGCCATTGCGTCGACAACCACGCATTTCCGGGTGCCCTCCAGCCGCAGCTCCGAGATTAGTGTGCCACAGCTTAAAAAGTTTGCGACACACTGCTATAAAGGATGCCTAGCGGTTGATTGATAACCATGTGGACCAGCGCCTAAAAGTTAGGCATGGCTAGGCGCTGTTTATAGAATCAGGTCCTCAGTGCTATATTATAGGCATGGAATTGATCATCAAGGGACTGAGAAAACCTCCATTGTGCATCAAAAAACTCATGATTTTTTTTTTCAGCTTCTATTGAATTCCAACTTCTCATCTCTTCTGAGCAGAACAGCCCTAACCTTTATCCACTCCATATGGGAGGTGTTTCATCCCTTTTTGTCACCGCTCTCTGAACCTTTTCTAGTTCTATTAGAGATAGAATGGCACAAGAGACCTGTACAGAAGCATAGCGATATACTCAGTTTTCTTCTCTATTCCTTTTCAAATAATGCTTAACGTTTGACTTGCTTTCTTGGTAGCCAGGGCAAATAGCTTTAAAATTTCAATGTAGCGTCCATAATGATATAAAGACGTTTTTCTTACTTAGTGACTTCTAACTTACCCCCTCCTTTATCGCCAGCCATGGCGGTAACAGCTTAGACACTCATAGGAATTCTATGAGCGTCGGAACTATTACCGCAGCGGCTGGCGCTACAAATGCTATCGGAGCTTTGTAAAGGAGGGGTCTGGGGAATAATGCAGAAAGCGGCTCTACTGTGAATTTAGTGCTCATTGCTAATAAGCAATGAGCATGTACATTACTGTAATGTAATGTAATGTAATTTATTTCTTATATACCGCTACATCCGTTAGGTTCTAAGCGGTTTACAGAAAATATACATTAAGATTAGAAATAAGAAAGGTACTTGAAAAATTCCCTTACTGTCCCGAAGGCTCACAATCTAACTAAAGTACCTGGAGGGTAATAGAGAAGTGAAAAGTAGAGTTAGAGGAAAAATAAAATAAAATAAACATTTTAACAAGACAGCATTGATCTAAATACTTTGGAAGGTAGAAGAGAGGAGAGAAAGGAATAGAAGCAGAAGGGGGAGCCGTTGAATAGTAGAATTCTGGAGAAATTTAAATGATAGAATTAGAACAAAACAAAGGCAAAACAATAGATAAGATTAAAGATAAATCATAAGCTGGAAAGAAAAATTAAAATAAAACTTTGTCTTCAATCCACGGTTTTAGCGTCAGTGATGAAGTGGAGCAAGTAAGTTTAGGAGGAGCGATTGACG
Source organism: Geotrypetes seraphini (assembly GCF_902459505.1). NCBI lineage: Eukaryota > Metazoa > Chordata > Amphibia > Gymnophiona > Dermophiidae > Geotrypetes > Geotrypetes seraphini. Next base: position 391,281,203 of record NC_047085.1, on the reverse strand, counting down.
TTTCCAGAAAGGGCTTCTTCAGGGAAGAGACTTGGCAGACAGTCCAGGATGCCTATGTCTCCTCCTCTGCTATGTTCTCCCATCCATGCATTCTCTCCCAGACACACTGCCCGTGCCCCAGCCGCTCCAAGGAGGCTGCCCCAGATAAGGCCCACGGTGAATGCAGGATTCTCTCCTCTGCGGGAAAGCCGCCCGGAAGCCGACAGTCGATCTCTTAGTGGATTGCATGGGGGGGAAGAGTTCACACTCTTGGTAGGATCGGGTCTGTGTGCTCTCGGTGGTTGTGGCTGGTCTCGTTGTTGCTTAGGTGTAAAAAGCAGTTGATCTCCACTGCTGCTGATATTTAAAAGCAGGCAGATTGATCTCTCCAATGGACTGCAGGGGGAGGAGTTCACACTCCTGGTAGGATCGGGTTCTGTGGGCTCTTGGTGGTTGCGGTAGGTCTCGCTGCTGCTTGTATGTAAAAGCAGTTGTTTTTTCTACTGCTGCTGATATTTAATGCAGGTACATTGATCTCTTAAACGGGATATAGGGGGAGGAGCTCACTTGCCTGGTTGGATCGGGGCAAGGGCTCCTATTATAGGCTGCTTAGGTGTAAAAGCAGTTGATCTCCTACTTCTGATAATATTTAAAAGCAAGCATATTGATTTTTCCAACGGAATGCTGGGGGAAGAGCTTACTTGTTTGGCTGGATCAGGCAAAGGGCTCTCGGTAGTGGTGGCTGGTCCTGTTGCTGCTTAGGTATAAAAAACAGTTGATCTTCCTAGTGGACTGCAGGGGGAGGTGGAGCTCACACTCTTGGCTGGATCGGTCTGTGTGCTCTTGGTAGTTGCGGATAGTTCCGCTGCTGCTGAGGTGTAAAAGCAGTATGATTTCCCACTGTTGCTGATATTTAAAAGCAGGTAGATTGATCTCTCCAATGGACTGCAGAGGAGGAGCTCACATGCCTGGCTGGATCGGGGCAAAGGGCTCTTGGTAGTGGTGGCTGGTCCTGCTGCTGCTTAGGTGTAAAAGCAGTTGATTTTCCTAGCGAACCTGCAGGGAGGGTGGAGCTCATATTTTTGCAGGACCGGGACTGTGGGTTTTTGGTGGGTTGGTCCCGTTGCTGCTTAGGTGTAAAAGCAATTGATCTCCCACTGCTGCTGATATTTAAAAGCAGGCAGATTGTCCAGGGAGAGGAGCTCTGCACTCAAACTACTGTAATGTAATGTAATGTAATTTATTTCTTATATACCGCTACATCCGTTAGGTTCTAAGCGGTTTACAGAAAATATACATTAAGATTAGAAATAAGAAAGGTACTGAAAAATTCCCTTACTGTCCCGAAGGCTCACAATCTAACTAAAGTACCTGGAGGGTAATAGAGAAGTGAAAAGTAGAGTTAGAGGAAAAATAAAAATAAAATAAACATTTTAACAAGACAGCATTGATCTAAATACTTTGGAAGGTAGAAGAGAGGAGAGAAAGGAATAGAAGCAGAAGGGGGAGCCGTTGAATAGTAGAATTCTGGAGAAATTTAAATGATAGAATTAGAACAAAACAAAGGCAAAACAATAGATAAGATTAAAGATAAATCATAAGCTGGAAAGAAAAATTAAAATAAAACTTTGTCTTCAATCCACGGTTTTAGCGTCAGTGATGAAGTGGAGCAAGTAAGTTTAGGAGGAGCGATTGACGTTTCCAGAAAGGGCTTCTTCAGGGAAGAGACTTGGCAGACAGTCCCAGGATGCCTATGTCTCCTCCTCTGCAATGTTCTCCCATCCATGCATTCTCTCCCAGACACACTGCCCGTGCCCCAGCCGCTCCAAGGAGGCTGCCCCAGATAAGGCCCACGGTGAATGCAGGATTCTCTCCTCTGCGGGAAAGCCGCCCGGAGCCGACAGTCGATCTTCTTAGTGGATTGCATGGGGGGAAGAGTTCACACTCTTGGTAGGATCGGGTCTGTGTGCTCTCGGTGGTTGTGGCTGGTCTCGTTGTTGCTTAGGTGTAAAAGCAGTTGATCTCCACTGCTGCTGATATTTAAAAGCAGGCAGATTGATCTCTCCAATGGACTGCAGGGGGAGGAGTTCACACTCCTGGTAGGATCGGGTCTGTGGGCTCTTGGTGGTTGCGGTAGGTCTCGCTGCTGCTTGTATGTAAAAGCAGTTGTTTTTCTACTGCTGCTGATATTTAATGCAGGTACATTGATCTCTTAAACGGGATATAGGGGGAGGAGCTCACTTGCCTGGTTGGATCGGGGCAAGGGCTCCTATTATAGGCTGCTTAGGTGTAAAAGCAGTTGATCTCCTACTTCTGATAATATTTAAAAGCAAGCATATTGATTTTTCCAACGGAATGCTGGGGGAAGAGCTTACTTGTTTGGCTGGATCAGGGCAAAGGGCTCTCGGTAGTGGTGGCTGGTCCTGTTGCTGCTTAGGTATAAAAAACAGTTGATCTTCCTAGTGGACTGCAGGGGGAGGTGGAGCTCACACTCTTGGCTGGATCGGGTCTGTGTGCTCTTGGTAGTTGCGGATAGTTCCGCTGCTGCTGAGGTGTAAAAGCAGTTGATTTCCCACTGTTGCTGATATTTAAAAGCAGGTAGATTGATCTCTCCAATGGACTGCAGAGGGAGGAGCTCACATGCCTGGCTGGATCGGGGCAAAGGGCTCTTGGTAGTGGTGGCTGGTCCTGCTGCTGCTTAGGTGTAAAAGCAGTTGATTTTCCTAGCGAACTGCAGGGAGGGTGGAGCTCATATTTTTGCAGGACCGGGACTGTGGGTTTTTGGTGGGTTGGTCCCGTTGCTGCTTAGGTGTAAAAGCAATTGATCTCCCACTGCTGCTGATATTTAAAAGCAGGCAGATTGTCCAGGGAGAGGAGCTCTGCACTCAAACTGCCATCCTCCTCGCCTCCAAGTTCCGGACTGCTGTGTTAAAATCGCAGGAATAATCTGCAGCTCATCAAAAATTGTCACCCTTCCTGTCAGTGCCTGAGTGATGATTGACTCAGGCACTAATAGGAAGGGTGACATTTAAAAAGCAAACTGTAGTTAGGAAATTATCCAAATCCTTATTAAACCCTGATAAGCTAACTGCTTTTACCACATTCTCTGGCAATGAATTCCAGGGTTTACTTGCATGTTGGGTGAATTGATATTTCTATGGTTTGTTTTAAATTTACTACTTAGTAGCTTCATTTTTGGAAAGACTAAACAAGTGATTCACATCTACTCATTCCTCTCCACTCAGTATTTTATAGATCTCAAGCATATCCCCCCCTCATCTATGTCAGCATTAGGTGCACAACTGACCCAGCTGGGGATAAAAGTATTCAGCTACGCAGATGACTTTACAATCATTATCCCATTCGCTACCTCTCTCTCTGAAGTCACTCCTATGGCAACAGAAGTACTAGACTTGATGGAACAATGGATGACTGAATTTAGACTGAAGCTTAACTCAGAAAAAAACAAAGTTCTTTGTAGCTTCATCTCACCCACTTGATACAAAAACTTCACGGTGCATCAATAAACTCAGTTACCCTATTCAACCTACTATGAAGGTTTTGGGTGTAATACTGGACCAGGGCCTAACCATGAAAGGCCAGGTGGACTCTTTGGTTAGAAAGGGTTTCTTTACTCTCTGGAAGCTTCGGTCCATCAGAGCATATTTTGATGCTTCATCATTCAGAATTCTAGTTCAATCCCTTATACTGAGCCAACTTGACTACTATAATATCGCCTATCTGGCAATTTCCCAGAGGATAATGCAGCGATTATAACTGGTGCAAAATGCAGCGGTCAGACTGATTTTTGGATTGAAGAAGTTTGACCATGTAACTCCTTCCTACTGCCTCCTGCATTGGTTGCCGATGGAAGCACGTGTGAAGTAGAGAATGACACAGTGACAAAATTCATCACCATTCCTGTCCCCGCGGATAACCGCGGGAAACTATCTTCATGTCATTCTTTAAGGAGAGAGGGAAGAATCAGAGTATGAATGGCCACAACCACTGACCCACAAGCTTTGCTTTGAAGAATGCTGGTGTAGAAGGACCAAGGTTGAAAGAGATACTAGAAAATGACATGGGATTATTTCCCGCGGTTATCCGCGGGGACGGGAACGGTGATGAATTTTGTCACCGTGTCATTCTCTAGTGTGAAGTTTAAGTTTGGATGTTTCTGCTTTAAGGTACTGTTCGGTTTAGCCCCTAAATATATAACTGACCTTTCTCCTTCCCAAACAACAGACATAAAAGAAGCTCACACTTAAGGGGATGTACATTCAAAGTCATCATCAAAACTTCTCTCATATCAAGTAGTATTATGGGGTAAAGACCTGGAACAATTACTTATGCTTGCTAATACTTATGGGGAATTTAGGAGACACCTAAAAACATATCTGTTCCTGAAGTACTTAGGCAACTGATTTGTACAACCTTTCCCACATTAACTGATCTCTAGAGCCGCTATTCACTAGTTCTAACTTGTCAGTTCTACTCAATTTGTACCATTTTTTAATCATTGCAAACCGCATAGAACTTCACGGTCCTGCGGTATAGAAACTGTTATTATTGTTATTGTTATCTATCTCTTCTCCAGGCTGAAGAGCCCTAGTCTCTTTAGCCTTTCCTCATAGGGAGGTCATTCCATCCCCTTTATCATTTTTGTTGCCTTTCTCATTACCTTTTTTAATTCTGCTATATCTTTTTTGAGATGTGGTGATCAGAATTGCACACAGTATTCAAGGTGCAGTTGCACCACGGAGTGATACAAAGACATAGCATTCTTGTTTTTGCTTTCCAGGCTAGAGTCCTCAGGTACCAGAGATGTCTTACCTCTATGCCCAATGGGTGGTTCTAAAGTAGATTTCAGGACTCAGGGCAAGATTCTCAAAAGTTTAACGCCATCGCTAAATTGTTTTCCAGCGGTTTAGTCTGTACGCAGTTTAGTGGCGGATTATCAAAATGGATTATCTCCATCTTTAGTGAGGTTTCTAGCAATCTCTGACACTGACATGCAAATGGGCTCTTCAATATTGAAATGAGCCCTCTAGTGGATTCTTAAAAAATGCCAAGCCATTTTCAAAAAGCGGCATCGGCTTTTGGCAACAAAAAAAGCGACTGATCCAGGGGTGCCAATTAGTGTCAGAGACTGCTAGAAAACCCATTTGTGTTGTGATGCAGCGGGAGAGATGCCCATTCTCTCCACTGCATCACAACACCCCTTCCCTAACATCCTGGCAGTGACCCCTCCCAGCAGCAGGTGAGATGCCTATTCTCTCCAACTGCACTAAATAAAAAAAATAACTTTTAAAATAAATCCTGCCCGCACCCCCCCTCCCAGCAGCAGGAGAGATGCCCACTCTCTCCTGTGCACTAAACTACTCGCCATGCCTAGTAGTGACCCCTCTCCACCATCTCCGCCACACCCCTCCCCCTTACCTGAACACAGAGATGGACATCCTCACCGCAGCTGCTGCTGTGTCATCTTAACTGGGTATTCTCCTCCCCAGTGCATCTTGGGATGTACTGGGGAGGGGTCTGAGACTCTGATTGGCCCAAGGCTCTGATTAGCCCAGGTTATTTAAGGCTTCTCCCATGGGAGGGGTCTTAAACAACTTGGGCCAATCAGAGCCTCAGGCCCCTCCCTGGATGCATCAGGAAGGGTCCTAGGGCTCTGATTGGCTCAGACACCCCATAGGCAGGGCCTTAGGTATCCAGGCCAATCAGAGCCCTAGGACCCTTCCTGATGCATCCGGGGAGGGGCCTGAGGCTCTGATTGGCCCAGGTTATTTAAGGCTTCTCCCAAGATGCACCGGAGAGGGGAATACCCAGTTTAGACGACGCAGTAGCAGCTGCAGTGATGATGTCCATCTCCATGTTCAGATAAGGGGGAGGGGTGCAGGGGAGACGGGGAGGGGGGTCATTAATAGTCATGGCGGGTAGTTTAGTGCCAAAATGTGCTTAACTCCACTCATTCAGAAAGGTGCATCTAGCATCTCTCAATCAATTATTACTCTCTTTAGTATTCAGGGTAGTTTAGTGCAGAAGGAGAGAGTGGGCATCTCTCCTGCTGCCGAAGGGGGGGGGGGGGTCATAGCTAGGATTTTAGGGAAGGTGATGTTGTGATGCAGCAGAGAGAATGGGCATCTCTCCCGCTGCATCACAACACATGGGCAGCGGGAGAGTGGGTTTTTTTTTTAAACGAGTTTTTTCTGCACATGTACCCATCAGTGTTGGGTACATGCAAATGTAGAAAATCTTCACTGTTGTCCACTGATCTTATTTGCATGCGCGATTTTTTAAAGAATGTCTTGGGTTTTTAGATTTGGTATCAAAACGGCTGCATTAGCAACCGTCGCTTTTTAACGTGGGTTTTTGAAAATCCTGGCCTCAGTTAGGTGTGTGACACTCTGCAGAGATGGTACAGAATATTGCCATGTCCTAACTAACTGCATAGTCCCCCTGTTTCATCTGAAGGAGCACACAGGATGCATAAACCAAGTAGCCTGAATCATCAAAACTCTCTTGAAGGCATGAATTGAAGTGTCACAGCTCTCAACAGTTGGGTCTTGTTTTTCCCATAATGGTGAAGTTCAGGTGCTGGAGAATAGTAAAATAATGTAGCTCAGCATTTCCCAACCTTTTTGCACTTGCAGAATTTCAAATTGGCTGAGAAACATTTTGTGGACTGAGGAATTGGAAATATAAACCAGCTAAATTTGGATCTCTTCCCCCCAGCACCAGCTGTCTGTCCCCTCCCTACACAACATTAAAAAAATACATTTGAGCTGGCAGAGTTCTCAAGCCATATCAACTGAAGACCTCCCCCAAATGATGCCAAAAACTGTTCCCCACCCCAGCAATCTGCGGCAGCTCCCTGAGCTGGATTACAGCATAACTAGGCATGCCTCTGATTTACATTCAAATATTAAAAAATCACATTTTCTTCAATTCATATTCTAGAGTGGGACTGGGGCGGAGATGGGCAGGCCTGGGGGACGGGTCTAGGGTGTCTGGATTTTACAATTGTAAAATTTGGCAACCCTACCTCTATCGTTTCTCCAGGTTGAAGAGCTGAGACCTCGTTAGCCTTTCATATGAGAGTTGTTTCATTCCCTTAACCTTTTTGGTTGCGCTTCTTATACCATTTTCCTGTTTTTGTATACAATGCTCAAAGTACAGTCTCACCATGGAGCAACACAGAGACATTATAATATCTTTTTTGTTTTATTCTCTGTTGCTTTCCTAATAATTTCTAATATTTGCTTTTTTTAGCCGCTGTGACACTCTGAGTAAAAGATTTCAATGTACATATTGTCCATGATGAAGCCTAATTCCTTTTTCCCAGTAATGACTCCTAATGTGGAACCCAGCTATAATTTGGGTTCCTCTTTTCTGCATGCATCACTTTGCACTTTCTCAAATTAGATTTCACCTGCCATTTGGACCCAATCTTTAAGCCTCCCAAGGTACTTCTGCAATTTCACTTAGTGCACATGCAATTTAACAACTCTGAATAATTTGTTGTCATCTGCAAATTTGATCACCTCATTCATTGTTCCCATTTCCAGATTTTTTATAAATGTTAAAAAGCACCAGTCCCAATGGCACTCCATTATTCACCTTCCTCCACTGAGAGAATGGTCCCTATTCTTTGTTTTCTTTTAACTAGCTGTATGTGATTCAAACCTGTCCTTAAGCATTCAGGTGTGACTGCAGGTTGCAGCAGACAATTTATTTGGTGTATAAAGTTATAAAAACTGAGTGACTTAGGTGAATGCGGTGAACTGAAGGGAGCAAGTTCAGCCTTTGAAAAATCCCTTCTTTAAATTAGGGAATACAGTCAAAGCATAGGGTCTGAAATTTAGTAAGGGAACACTGTGATAAGTCCGGCATTGCTTCCAACTTGCCCCATGGTAAAAGCAGGGAGAACAAGATTTCAGGTGGTAGTAAATTCCATCAGAGGAATTTCCCTAGCTATCAGGCTGCCTATCCCAGTACAGAAACCTTAGAGGCCAGCTCTGTGCAGAATGAGAGAAGCGCTCTGCAAAAGGAGCCTATTTCAGACAAAGAATAAAACCTATTAAAACTGCCTTTAAGCAGCATATGTTCCCTGACCGCTATTTTCATTATGGCCAAAGGGGGAGCCAAAAGCAGTACTGGCCCATTCCCATACCTCAGAGACTGGGGCGTGGCTTGCCACAATATATATCAAAATAAAGTGAATATAATTATAAATTATTCATCAAAAAATAGAAAATATATATAATAAAATATGTATTAGAGTGCTCAGTGTGAAATCTTATTCAAAACCAACAGGTTTAAGGAATAAAGATGTATTGTAACTACATCATTGCACTCACCTGCCTACCTACCCTTCAATACTGGTTAAATCAAATCTGACTCAAAAGATATCAAGCAGTGTAAAAAGTACTTAGCTGGATCCTCTCTGTATTTTAGTAGGATAATTATCACTGGCCTCAGAGAGAGGGCTGAGTGACCAATTTGGCATAGTCAGCGGGATCAAATCTGTTTTGAACCTCTGAAATTGCTTATTTTTATTTGTTGGATAGTTAAACGAGTTTGGAACCTAGGGGCATGATTTAGTGCATTTGGTCTGATACCTAAGACTGAAAAGGTGGATTTAATTTGAAGTAATTTTTATTGCCACTAAAGGAACTTTTGTTTCAGTGTGGCCTTATGGGGGGGGAGGGGGGGTTAGGAGAGGAACACTTTTTTTCCAGGAAAATATCAGAATTTCCCAGAAGAAAAGCCTGGAAAAAGAGGAATCAGAAGAAAACAGATTTGTTTGACAAGACCTACCTCTAGTGAATCCATGTTGCCTCCAGTCCTGTAATCCACAGGATTCCAGAAACTTCACCATTCTCTGTTTTAAGTGTTTCCATTAATTTGCTTACCACAGAAGTCAGACTTACTGGTCTGTAATTCCCTACTTCTTCCTTACTTCCACTTTTGTGGGGAGGGACCACATCCACTCTTCTCCAGTCCTCCGGTACCACTCCTGACGCTAGAGACTTGTTGAAAAGGTCAGTCAGTGGAGCTGCCAGAACTTCCCTAAGTTCCTTTAGCACCCTCGGATGTACACCATCCAGCCCCATCGCTTTGTCTACCTTTATTTTAGCTAGTTCCTCACGAACACAACCCTCTGAAAATCAATCAGGGCCTATTACTCCTCCATCCCTATTCACGTTTGTCTTCTGTGGTCCCACTCCTGGTGCTTCAGCCATGAACACAGAGCAGAAATATTTGTTAAGCAATTCAGCCTTTTCTTTATCAGCTTCTACATATTCCTCCCCTTCACCCTTGAGTCTCACAATGCCACTTTTGCACTTCTTCCTGTGGTAGAGGTTTCTACTGTGGTGAGGTAAATGCTCCAACTCATAGAATTCCTATGAGTGTTGGAGCATTTATCTCACTGGCCTGAGGTAGAAACTTCTACCACAGTTTTGAAAAAGGAGCCCTTGGTTACTTTTTCCCAGAGATGGTCATTTATCACAGTAGAGAAAATAGATGAGGAAGAGCATGTATTACATAAAAGTCTATTAGAAACACATGAATTTGGAGGGCATATACAAAGGCTGGAGTGACTCAAAAGTTGGAGAGGGAGAAGTTGGAAGAAGTAAAAGAAAGTAGAACAAAATCTTTTCTAGAGAAAGGAAAATGGTAAAACCAGAGGACATAATTTGAGGTTGAGGGGTGGCAGACTCAAGAGCAATATAAGGAAATTCTTTACGGAGAGGGTGGTGGATGCCTTGAATGCGCTCCCGAGAGAGGTGGTGGAGAGGAAAACGGTGACGGAGTTAAAAAAAACGTGGGATGAACATAGAGGATCTAGAATCAGGAATATAATAGTAAATACTGAAGAGCTAAGGCCAGTACTGGGCAGACTTGCACGATCTGTATCAGTATATGGCCGTTTGATGGAGGATGGGCTGGGGAGGGTTTCAATGGCTGGCAGGGTGTAGAAGGACTGGAGTGAGCTTTGACGGAGACTTCAGTAGTTGGAACCAGTATGTGTGTGACTGTGGTTGTGAGAGGAGCTGAAGAGAGATCTGCAACTGAGAACCAGAGGCCTGTGGAAGGTGGGAGCTGGGCCTAGCTCTGTGCCCCAGGCATAGCTATGAAGCCTGGGGGTCCCTTCTCAGGGAAGGTCCTGGTGTGGAGGGCCTACTATGGAAGGAAGGAGGGAAACAGATAGTGAAAAGCCTGGGCCATCAGGCTGGAGGAGGCCAGGAGAGCCAGACCCCAGAGCTCCTAGAGGAAGGGTTCCTGTTCAAGAATTGACACCAAGGAGCATGAAGGTACAACAGGGGTCTGGCAGGGCCTTGGAGTTGGAGGAGGAGATGGGCAGGCAGAAAGCCCAGGCTGTTACAGTGGTGGAGGATATGGAGGACTCACAAGAGTCAGAAGAGGATATTTTCAGTGGGGAGGAGGAGGTGGAGAAAGACATGGATTTGGCCACAAGAGCCATATTAACAGTTAAGGGGATGGCTGGACTGGAGAAAAAGCTGCAGGACTTACAAAAGAAACAACGTATGGTGTCCACTCTGTATAAGCTGGCTCCAGAGGAGCAAAAGAAAAAGTATAAGAAAGAACAGCAATACCTTCAGCGGCAGGTGGAGAACTGCATAACAGAAATGGCTGTTATTACAAAAGATGTGTCTAACCCCATAGCTGAAGTGTATCGGAACAGAGAGAGAATGGCAGGGCTGCAGGAACATCAGGGGAAATTACAAACAGCAGTTTCTACAGAAGAACCCTGTGCAGAAGCAGGACAGTTAAAAGGGGTGCAGAAAACTCCCACAGCAGTGGAAGAAAAAGCTACCACAGAGGCTACTGGAGAAAAGTTTGGAGACAGCCTTAATTGGTACAGCTGGGGAAAGAGTGCAGAAACCAGAGCGGAGGAGGGGCGGACAAAGGAGCGCAGGAAGAAGAAAGCCACACAAAGAGTGAACTACCTGGAACAAGCAGGGACTGAGAAACTTCATATAGAGTTTGAGCAAGTACTAGCAGGGACTGAGAAACCACAAACAGAGACTGAGCTACGACAAACTTTAATGAAAGCACCCGAGGGAGTATTGGAACAATAGGTAGCTGAGACTAGTTTGCCCAGTAACTTGCTACAATTCTTGGAGGAGGAGGAGAAATGTGGTTTGGAAAGTGATTGAGCAGCAGCAGGGATTGGAAACACCTGAGCTTCATCTGCAAGGAATATCCCAGAATGCAGCTCAGGGGAGGAGTTCCCAAGAACTGGTGGGTGAAATTGTTTGTGGGACTGAGAATGTGACTGAGAAAGGGGTGGAGTCTTCTCTGAGCTGTGCTGAGGGAACTCAGCCTAATTCAAAGTGCAGAGTACAGCAAAGAGGTGTTTCTAGTGTGTTGGAAGGAGTGGAGTCAGGAGCTGGAACCTGAGAATCTACAGAGAGAAGTACAGCATGAGGTGGCTGCAGGTGATGAAGCTGCACTGCCACAGCGGCAGCAATGGACAAAGCAAGTTTTGCCTTGTTTTAAAGAATTGCAGTTGAAAGAACTGAATGCAGGGCAGTTTGAAGTGGGTCAGATCCCTATGGATGTGAATGGGGGTGTTGGGGAGGGGGAGGGGATGGGATGGGAGAGGGTGGCGGATCTGGTAGTGGTGGGCATGGTGCCCGGATGTGGTGGCTGGGTGATTGGGGCAGGGGGGTAGGAATCGGGGGAGGGGGAATGCACAAGGGGAGAGTGGTGGGAGGAGGGAGGATGGTGGAGGGAATGATATTAATAGTGGGGGGTGGGGCAGTGGGGGAGGGGAGGGGAGAGGGTGGTATTTTCAAGAGAAGAAATGTGGTTCAGTTGAAGTGGGTGAGCGTGGGGAATATGCCAACAAGGGACAGGGTGTTGAGAATGGTTCTGGGGTTGGGGTTCATCCCTGAGAACCTGTATGTCTGTATTCATCCGGTAATGGTTCTGGAGTATGTAATGTAATGTAATGTAATTTATTTCTTATATATCGCTACATCCATTAGGTTCTAAGCGATTTACAGAAAGTCTACATTAAGATTATAAATAAGAAAGGTACTTAAAAAATTCCCTTACTGTCCCGAAGGCTCACAATCTAACTAAAGTACCTGGAGGGTAATAAAGAAGTGAAAGGTAGAGATAGAAGAAAAAATAAAATAAACATTTTAACAAGACAGCATTGATCTAAATACTTTGGAAGGTAGAAGAGAGGAGAGAAAGGAATAGATGCAGAAGGGGGAACCGTTGAACAATAGAGCTCTGGAGAAATTTAAATGATAGAAATAGAACAAAACAAGGACAAAAGGCAAAACAGTAGATAAGATTAAAGATAATTCATAAGCTGGAAAGAAAAAATAAAAATAAAACTTGTCTTCAATCCACGGTTTCAACGTCATTGATGAAGTGGAGCAAATAAGTTTAGGAGGAGCGATGACGTTCCCAGAAAAAGGGCTTCTTCAGGGAAGAGATTTGACTGACAGTCCCAGGATGCCCATGTCTCCTCCCCTGCGATAGTCTCCTATCCATGTATTCATTCCCACGACACACTGCCAGTATGATATCAGTTTCCAGAGACAGAGGGGTTTAGAGTTATTTGGGGAAAAATATGAGGGGGGAGGGGGAGGGAGCAGTGGGCAGAATTTAAAGCCATACCTGTGAGTAAACCTGACCTTGTGCAAGTGACAATGTTGGTGAGAAATGAGTCCATCCCCAGTTCAGACCTGACATACTGGTTGAATTGGTATGGGATGCTTCGGACTCCATTAGTGAACATCATGGACCCGAGTAGGGTTTGGGCTGGTGGATGGACGGCCAGCATGACGCTAAGTCAAGTGGGTAATGTGATACAGCATGTTCCACCAGTGGCATACACTGAGAGAGAGCGCATCCAATGTTTTTACAAGGGGCAGCCCAGGGTATGTTTTCGATGTGGATCGTTTCGGCATCTAAGTGTCCTACCCTGATGTGTGTAAAATGTGGAGGGAAGGGGCATATTGGGGAGGAGTTGACCTCATTCGGTGCAACTTGTGTGGATGTCTGGGGCACCTGTTCAGCAAGTGTTCGAGGGCTGCACATAACAGGTGGCGAGAGGAAAATGAAGGGAGGAGGGAGGAAGATGATGGGGAGGGGAGGAACCTCAGGAGCGGGCCCAGGAGGAGGAACGGGATCAGGAGGGTAGTTGGAAAGATAGCCAGGAAAGGGTGAGGAAGGGTGAAGGGCTGATGCAGGAAGCATGGGGGGAAAGGGAGGGTGGGGGTGGGGATGAGGGTACATGGGAAATGGTATGTAGTAAGAAGGCGGGGAAACACCAGAGGAAAAGAAGGGGGGATAGGGTCGAGGAAACTAATAGGTTTAATGTATTGGCACAAGAGGAAGAGGATGAAGGTGGGGTGTCCCAGAAGAGGAAAGGGAAAAAAGGTCAGAAGGGAGGGCAGCAGGAATATCCAGTGGTGATTCTGGAGAGGTTGTGGGTTGAGAAAGTGTGAGAGGAAGGGGATGGGGAGGAGCTTTTCTAAATACAGAGGGGGGTGGGAAGGAAGGTATGGAAGTAGATGGGGGGACATTTTTATGGTGGGGAGGGATGTGATTAAGGAAGGGGAAGATAAGGAAAGGGAAGGAATTGGGGAAGAGTTGATTCTGGCGGAGGGCGAGGCGGTCCCACCAGGGGTGGTGGAGAAGAGGGGAATGAAAGAGGGGAGCAGAGAGAAGGGGGGGGGAAGAAATCTAAATTAGTGTCATGATGGGGAGTCCTGGTTTGAATATTGCAACTTTGAATGTTGCTAGTTTCCGAACGGAGAGAAAGCGGTTTCTGGTTTATGAGTTCATGGCTTCCAAAAAACTGGATGTTATCATGTTGCATGAAACAAGGGTTGACCATCCAAGTTTATTGTGGAAAGCTTAAAGGGACTGGAAATGGGGGCCGTCATACTGGGTATTAGCCCAGGAGGCTTATGGGGGGGGTTTGCAATTCTGTTTAACTCCAGGGCGGTGGAAGTACGTAGGGTGGGGGAATTGGGTGGGGGAAGGGGGCAGATATTGGATGTAAGGGTGGAGGGAGATGAGGTTGGTGAACATCTACAGTCCTCAGAGGAAGTGGGAGCGTAAAGTACTAAAGGTTTTTAGTAAGGAGGGAAGACTGTCAGACCCTCCCCAAGTGCAGCATGTTGAATTTACGGATCACGCTTTGGGAAGAACCCAGTTATGGGTAGGGGTCTGTGGAGGCTCAACATTGCATGGCTCCAGGAGGAGATTGTACAGGAGGCCTTTAGGGAGTTCTGGACAGACCAGCTGTCTACTGTGAGCGCATACGGGTCATTGGGGGATGGTGGGAAGTTGTGAAGGGTAGGATCATGTTTTTTTTTCAAGAAAATAAGTAGGAGGGCATCACAAAACAGGGAGGAGAGGCTGGTAGCCCTGAGGAAGGAATTAAATTGGAGGGTGGAAGGGGGTGAAAAGGGGGAGGGGATTCAGGTACTCAAGGGAAAAATTGAAGCACTACAGTACGATAGATATAGGCCATTAGTGTGGGAAAGGGACTATGGGCATTTCATCTCACCAGACCCTTTCAGAGAGGGTCAGGCGGCGGAAGGTGAGGAGTTTGTGGGACAATGAGGGGATAGAGCATAAGTCTCGAGAAGGGATCTTGAGGGTGGTGGGAGAGCATTTTGGGGGGCTCTTTACAGTTGAGCAAGAGGGAAGGGAGGGTGGGAGGAATATATAGAGGGGGTGGGGGGAGGGTTAACAGAGGAGGAGGCAGAAGCGCTGAATGGCCCATGGACGGTGAAGAAGGTAAGACGGGCGATAGCTGGCCTGACCAGAGGGAAATCACCCGGTCCAGATGGGTTGACAGCCGAGTTTTTAAAGACATTTTGTGAGCAGATGATACCTTTCTTGGTGCGGCTGTTTACAGAGCTTAGCTGTCAGCCTGTTCTGCCGAGGTCCATGAGGGAGGCAGTATTGGTTTTGATTGCGAAGCCAGGGAAGGAAGGGTCAAGGGTGGGAAATTAGAGGCCGATTTCTTTGCTTAATACAGATAGGAAAATTTTAGCAAAGATGATGTGCGCAAGACTGGGAGAGGTGGCGACAGCAGTACTGGCACCGACACAGATGTGTGGCGTGCAGGGGAGTGGGGCAATAGAAGCAGCAGTAACAGTAAGAGAGGCAGTTGAGAGGGGTCGGAGGGCCCGGGGGAGGGTACTAGTTAGTTTGGCCCAAGCCACAGCCTTTGATAGGGTGCCATACGAATATTTGTGGGGGTTCTTACAAATTATGGGGTTCCTGTGCAGTTTGTGGAGGGGTTGAAGACTCTGTATAGGGAGGCAGCAACCTTTCCCTTGGTGAATGGGTGGAGGGGGGAGAGTTTTTCCATTGGGAAAGGGGTGAGACAGGGATGTCCCTTAAGTTCAAGTTCAAGTTTATTATTTGATGAATCGCCTATATAAAACATTCTAAGCGATGAACAAATTTAAAAACAGCTTATGAGGTAACATATGTGTTTGCCATCGATTCATTGCTGCAGCAGTTGGAGAAGGGTGGAGGTTTAACAGGGATAGATATGGGGGAAGGCACAAAGGTCAGTTTTTGTTTTAACTGAGTTTTTGTATTTCTGTTTATTTATTGCTGGGGGGAGAGGGGGGTTCTAGTCACTTTGTGTACAGGGTTTGGGGCTGTTTAGTTTTCATATGTACAGGTTTGGTGTGGGGATAGTGAAATGTCAGTTTATGTTTGTATTATTTGTATGATATTTGCTGCTGTGACTTTGTGATGAATTGTAATGCTTTTTGGTGTAAGTCTATATAATAAAAAAGAACTTTTCAGTAGTTGGATCCTAAGAACAGTACCAGGCAGAGCTTTGGATTTTTGCCCAGAAATAGCTAAGAAGAAGAAGGAACCTCCCCCCCCCCCCTACACACACAAATTTTTAGATTGAATCATAAGAACATAAGAAGTTGCCTCCGCTGAGGCAGACCAGAGGTCCATCTCGCCAAGCGGTCCGCTCCCGCTGCGGTCCATCAGGCCTATTGCCTGAGCAGTGGTCCCTGACTATTTCTATAACCTACCTCTACTCCTATCCCTATAACCTACCTCTACTCCTATCTGTACCCCTCAATCCCTTTGTCCTCTAGGAACCTATCCAAACCTTTGAAGCCCTGTAACGTGCTTCTGCCTACCACAGCCTCCAGAAGCAGACTGGGCAGACTAGATGGACCATTCGGGTCTTTATCTGCCGTCATCTACTATGTTACCAGTGTAGACAACCTGGTCATATCAGCTGATATTGTAACATGGATTTGAACATCCAAAAAGACTTGAATCAGGAAAGGTCATAGAGTTCATACAGACCAGTCCTAATTCTGTAAGGTGAATTATATACCTATCAACTGGTACAGCAAGTAGCAAAACAAAAAGATGAAGAGAACAGAAGATTTTGGGATAAAATAAAAGAATGAATAGAGATTGTCAAAAGAACATAAAAAGATAGAAGACAAACAAGTAGAGACTAGAGCTGGAGCTGATTCTTTTGAAGGGCTAAAGAAATGGATACTTCTTTAGTAGGGTTACCATATTTAAAGAAGAAAAAAAAATCAGGACACATGATCCTACCCAGTTTTGCCCCATCCCCACCCAGTCCTGCCCCCAACCCCACCCGCATCCCCAGAAAGCCTCATCTCTTTTTCCCCAACCTCCGGGCTGCATCTCGAGGGACTCGAGCATTCGCAGATGTGAGTGATGTCATTCGTACATGCTCAGAGGCCCTCCAGATGCGGCCGGAGCTTGTCAGGGCTTTCTAAAACCCGGACAAACTGCTGGGTTTTGGAAAGTCCGTCCGGACATCTGGACAGACCTCAAAAAAGGACATGTCTGGGTTTTCCCAGACATCTGGTAGCCGTACCCTTTAGGAATAAATACAGACATCCCCCAGGATGGTGAAAAAGGAAATCCAAAATTGGGGAAGCCTTTGGGAGAAGAAAAAGAGAAAGTTACTTGCCCGTGATCCATCCTTGCCATTTCAGGACTCAGACTATAAAAGTCTTCCCTGCATTGGCCCTACTTTCCAGCTACCAAGGTGCTGTCAAAACTTGCTCCAGTCCATCCTGACCCATCTTGCCATATAGAAGTTCATCCGGCATCGGCTTCACTTCCCTACTGCTGGAGCTGCCATTTAAGTACCACTCCTGTGAATCATAAACGAAGTTATAGCTGTTGATCTATCAAGTTTTGTTTTGATACTATCGTCTGTTTAGGTCCTTTGTGTCTATCCCATTCATTTTTGAATTCCGTCACTGCTTTTGTCTTTACCAGCTCAGCAAAATACAGGCAGTGTTGGTTGCTTATGTATCATCGACTGGATTCACTAAGGGCATGTATCTGATCCGATCCATGTCTGGGGGGCTGATTCACGAATCGCCTTCATGCATAAGAGGGCGATTGGAATCACGGCCCCCAACCGACTGCAGGGATTGATGAATAGCGATCCCGATGCAAGCGCAGACCATCTGTAGATGGTCTGTGCATGCGCTGGCCCTCTGTGCCCGGCAGAGCTTTTTACTTTTTTTCCGCGAGCCCATGGTTTTAAACCGCTTTAAACCCATGGGTTAAAACCACTGCGGGGAAGAGAGCAGGAGATCGGGCCCAGAGCAGGAGATTGGGCCGAGAGCAGGAGATTGGGGCAGAGAGCAGGGTAGCAGAAGGCAGGGCAGTCGGAAAGGACCTGAGCGACTGGTCCTCAGCAGTCACTTATTTTTGGATTGGTCAGCCCAGTCAGTTTCCCTCTTTTTTTTTTTTTTTTAGTGAATCGCTTCCTGCCTACATTTGAATGCCGTTCCCCCTCATTTGCATGCCCGGATCGGAGGATGATCGGGACAGAGGTTAGTGAATCAGGTCAGAGGTTAATTGGGTCGCAAAGGGGTCACTAAGTGGTCAGAACTTGATCGGTGGGCTTAGTGAATCTAGCCCATTGTACAAGAAAGAAGACAAGTTTTCCTGCTAGTGTTCATCCATTGCAGCAAGAGGGAGAAAAGAAAAGAACTTGATAACATCTGATCAAACCACACTACAGAGTTCCTGGCTCTGTCTGCCAGATGCCAAGAGAAACCTGTGTTTTCTAACCAATTCACTGCAGAGTCCCTATGTCTACCATAGATACTGCTAGGTCTGTAGGCATATACCAACTTTGTGAACATTAATGACATTAAAATCTGTTAATAAGATCAACAAAGGCAATGAGCTGTGTTTATCAGCCTATCACCTTTCTGGTGAACGTTTGATCACTAAGCAAAATGAGAAATGAAGTATACATCTTATGGAATGAGAAGGAGATGAACTTCTTTATATAGTTGACCGCCTGTGTGAAGTACAATTGATACTTCATCAGATGAATTAATTTACCCCCGTTTTTGCAAAACTGTGCAAAAGGTTTTTAATGCCGGCCGGCACACTGAATGCTCTGCACCGCTCCAACGATCATCGGAACTCTATGACTGTTGGAGCAGTAGACAGCATTCAGCACGCCAGCCGGCGCTATAAAAACTCTTGTGCGGTTTTGGAAAAGGGGGTTTGGAAAAGGTTCTGGTTTCAGCAAAGAAATGGTGTGGTCTGATTTACTGAGTAAATGAGAAATCTGGTGCCAAACATGCTGAGCCACCTAGGGAACTCGCAGTCCTTAACTATAAATATGGTGTCCTTAGTCATTCCCAGGAATAGACTAGGCAACTGCCTAGACCACCTTAAGCAAGGGGTTATATCCTGAATTTCTGCCCCAAGTCCTAGCATATATAACACCAGCCCTACCCTGCTCTTAGTTGGGTGCAATCTTCAGCAGAAGAGTTTCTTAATGGTATGTGCTGTTGTTTGCATACTTTAACTTTCTGACCTGCAGATTGGGGATTGCAGGACATCAGAAGAAACTGTGCCTGGTTATAATGATACACTCATGCTGGGGAGAAAGCAGACTGGTAGCTTTGCTTTGCTGTATCAAGGAAGCAGCAGTAGCCCATAGGTAGAGGGGCTGTCCTGAAGCAGTAGCACAGGAGGCGAATAGGAACTAAGGCAGGAGAAGAGCCAGGACCAGGAGTCACACAGACATTCAGAAGGGTGGCTGTGAGAGGTAGAGGTGAAGGGAGAAAGAGAAAAAGTAAGGGGGAAAACAGAAACAGAGGAACGTGACTGGAGAATACAAAGGATAGAGGGAGGAGAGGGCAGGCAAAGTTGGTGGGGTGGTTTTCTGAAAATTGTGTAGGACTATTTGGGTCTCCGGTCTGACTCTGACTGTAGAAATAAAGTTCCCTTACAAATTAAGAATACTAGCTATCCAAAGGCAGATCCACCACTAATAGTCTCCCAATTCTGCCTGCTGTGGAGATCCCAGTATTGTGCTATTATGTGGCAGTCATAAAATGCTGAGAACCTGAGGTAGGGTTGCCAGATGTCCAGGAAAACCTGGACATGTCCTCTTTTTAGAGGACTGTCCAGGTGCCCTGGTGGACTTTTCAAAACCTGACAGTTTGTCCGGGTTTTGAAAAGCCCCAACAAGCTCGGGTCGCATCTAGAGGGCCTCTGAGCATGCGCAAATTACGTAACACACATCTGTGTATGCTTGAGGCCCTCCAGATGCGGCCGGAGCTCATCAGGGAAGACGAGAGGAAGCTTTGTGTGGGCGGGGCTGGGGTAGAACAGGGCGGGACTTGAGGTGGAATGGGAAGGGACTGGTGTGGAAGGGAGCGGGACCGGAGGCAGAATGGGGTGGAGCCATGTGTCCAGGGTTTTATGCTCAAAATACGGTAACCCTAATCTGAGGAGAAGGCTGCATGCATGAATTGGACGGTCTGTTGTACAGGTGCCTAAGCATGCTCCTAATGATTTTTGAGATTTTAAATTTCAACACCTTCTACTTCCTGGAAAATTAACAGCAAAGTTGGTTTAATTTCTGTATTGTACTTGTGGGCTAATATACCCCCTATCCAACAGAAACATGATTTCATACAGCTCTTAGTGCTGATTGAAGCTCTTGCTCAATTATGGAGGCAGCATTCATATCCATGAGGGATGCTGATATAAGGACAATAAGACCAGTCCTAACCCAGGCCAGTTTCAGAACAGTAGCACAATCAACCCTAATACCCAGTGACGTAGTAAGGTTGGAGGGAGGGCTGTCCCGGGTGCTGTCTTGGTGGGGGTGCCAGCACCCATCCTCCTGTCTGTCCCTCTACTCCTTCCCGATCCCCCCTGTCATGCACATGCACCCCTTCCCTTGTACCTCTTTAATTTTCTGGCATGAGCGGTTTCACGAACTTGTTGCCTGTTTTGGTGTCGGCTCTCTCTGATGTCAATTCCGGGTCCCGCGCCCAGGAAGTGACATCAGAGGGAGAAACGACATGATGCAGGCAGCAAGTTCACAATGCTGCTCTCGCTGGGAAAATTAAAGAGGTATGGGGGAAAGGAAGGGGGTGTGCGCACGGTAGGGTGGGTTGGAAGAGGAGGACGGGGCAGGGGTGCCACACACCCTTGGTATGCTACTGCTAACACTATACCTAGACTATTGTAACTCATTATATTGTGGCATTACAGCAAAACCCCACAAAAGGCCATGACTTCTACAAAACCCTGCCGCCAGACTAATCTTCAGAAAAAATTAGTATGAGAGGGCAACTGCATTGGCTAATGGTGCAAAAGCATATCCAATTCAAGATAGCCTGCATGGTTCATAAAACGATCTATGGAGAAAATTCAGATGGACATAAGAATATAAGAATAGCCTTACTGAGTCAGACCAATGGTCCATCTAGCTCAGTATCCCGTCTTTGTGAAGGCCAATCCAAGTCACAAGTACCCAGCAAAAACCCAAATAGTAACAGCGTTACATGCTACTGTCCCATGTTTGTCTCAATAGCAGACTATGGACTTTTCCTCCAGGAATTTGTCCAAACCTTTTTTTAAATCAGCTACATTAACTGCTCTTGCCACATCTGACATTAGAGCCCTTCATTCTTTCTTCAACTCGCGAGTATCGCAACACTTCAAACTATCCTTCTGAGATAGAGACTATGGGAAACTTTTACAGGTTATGAGACCTATTCCTGCATTTTGCTGGAGTTGCTGAAGTCACAGGCTTGTACAAACTGGTTTCAGTTCAGATGCTGAAATGCTAATGTGTGGCATGTGAGTGTATAGATTTCTTGCTGTGAAGAGTTTCTCAAGGACACAAAACAGTGCTGTAAAGACAATGAGCTATTTAACAGTGCTGAAAGGAAATGCAAGTCAGCAGGACACTCCATCCGGGAACCTAAGAACTGATAAAGAGATGCCAGGCTAATGCACTGAGGCGTTGATACCGATGTACCTGTGTGAAGAATGGAAACTTCAAGAAGAAGAAAGTTCCAAAAGTTATGCCTGTCCAGGGCCTCCCAAGGAAGAATGGGACTAGGAGTGGGTTAGATAAGCAGCATATCAGCTCCAATAGGGTGGTACTTAATCATATCTAGGGGATGGTCTAAGACAAAGAAACTTTCTGTATAAAACCCCCATGCTTTGGCAGAGTTTCTTTAGAGAAGCTGCACCATACTTTCAGAAATATGCTGGCACTCTGTTTGTATGAGTTTTTTCTTCTCTCCGTTGTATATGTCGAAACTGACTTATTTCTGATTTGCCAAATGCTGCTAAAATACTTATTAGAATAAAAAGTTATTTGCTTTGGATTATACAGTGTAATCTGGGGGGGGGGGGCCTTCACAATGGATCCCCAGTGATGTAAAGTAAGCAGCCTTTATTTCACTTCCCATCACCAAAACAAGTTTGGCAGAAGAAGACGTATGAGGCTACTTTTGAATACCAAGGACTTCTTATCTGGAACAAACTATCAATATACCTAAGACAACCCACCACTTACCTAGACTTCCAGAAAAAAATTAAAACATATCCCTTCTCTCTATAAAGAGCTTAACATGTAACTTGATCTAACTTTTATTATAAACTGCGCTGATTCCTTGCAGAGAACTGTGGTATATAAGATACTATTTTGTATTGTATTACTGTATTGAGGGGAAGGAAAGTCTAGAAATCATCCAGACTCAGAGGGTACATTTCTCAGGTTTCTAGGGCAGGTGTGCTATATCGGGGCCTGATTTAGAATCTGGATGGACATACGATGTGGAAGCGAGAGACCTTTCCCTACAAAAAAAAAAGACTGAAGGTATGTGCAGAAGAGGGGGGTAGAGGGAAGCTGTAGGAAGAAAGACCCCCTTCACTCTCAGAAATCATTGCCACCTCTTGTTCTGATGCCCATTTGCCCAGGCTGATCTTTCCCTTTCTTTTGGGTCTACTGTTGCAATCTTCTTCCCTTAGTGGCTGCAGGAGCAGGAAGTGTAATAGTAAAACAACATACAGAAAGTGTAACACAAGGCCTTTGAACCAGTAGTTACAGGCCCTGGGTAGGGTTACTGTATGGCTCCAGAAAAAGGAGGACGGATTGAGATATCCAGGTTTTACTTTTATTGCTTTCAACCTGGATGACTCAATCTGCCCTCCTTTTTCTGGAGCCATATGGTAACCCTAGGGCCCCTGTGGAAGTCCTGTCCATTGGATAGGTTTTTGCAGTAACAGTAAGCATTTACGGAGTAGAGGATGGGACTTTCGCAGGATCTTTGTGAAATGCAACTGTGTTTCATGTGACAATGCCTGAGCGGCACCTTCTACACATCATTATTTTCCAATGAGAGAAGATAACGGTCCAGAAGCAGCATGATGACAGAAACAGTGTTCAGCAGTCAGCAACTACCAAAATTTGGCCCTACAGATAATTATTTATATTGCCTATGCCTAAGTCTGGGTGCTGTCTTGGATCAGAAGACAACTGCTATGACTGAACTAGACAGCAAGAAAATTAAAAATTGGGGTAAACTCAGGATAGTTGCCCATAAAGGCTCAATTCACTAAAGCCCCAGTGGGAGTCAATTCCAGTTCAACCAGAAATCTAAAAGAGCAGGAAGAATCTGCCAAGCCAAGCCCCCACCAAAATAATAATAATACAAAAAATAATAAATTCCCTGTAATATTTAACTAATATCTATGATGGAAGTGAGACAAATCAAACCACCTGTTTATACTGCTAAGTCATGGACTGTGTCTTGTAATAAACGGTATATATAATATGTGTGTTCTTATATAGCACAGCTCTCTGAAGCGCTTTATTTACAGACAGATTGAAAAATTCTTATTTCTTTTTTATTGCTCAACATAAAATCAACTGTGATGAATTGTTTTGTGGTTCTCTACAGCTGTGGCATAACTTATGTCTATGAATAAATGCAAGGAACTCACAGTGGGGGAATCAATTTGTGAATGCTATTCTCTGAGTGGCCTCGGGAAGATCAACAAGCAGATGGTAAAAGGGGAGCCCTGTACAGTAGACTCTCTGTTAACCGGAACTCAATTAACCAGAACTCTCAAGCAACTAGAAAAAAAATATAAGAAATACTATAATACATTAAATAAAAATGAAAATAAAATCAATTTCTGGCAGAAATTTAAGTGTAAACTTGGCACGCCACACCTGAGTATGCCCATGCTTTGCCTTCCACATGTCCGGTAGTTTGTCTGGAACAGTTTATGGTATGGGGTATAGTATAGTATTAGGCCTATTTTTAATAGTAACTCTCAAGTAACCAGAAACATTTATCCGGCATCTATCGATCCCAATGGGTGACGGTTATCTGAGAGTCTACTGCATATGCTCCCATTTCTTTTTTTTCTCCACTAGTTTTCATTCCATATTTCTTCTGTGGTGTCACTTAACTGCAGCATGGTTTAACAGAGTTGTAAAAAGATTCTAGCCATAGCACAAAGAAAACCAGGAAGCAAATTAGCCTGCCTGAGAGTTAAAATAAAAAATAAGTTTATGCACTTTTATTTTTTAAACACTATTTATTAAATATCTCAAAAGCAAATTACATCACTACCTGCAAGGCTTGCCTGACTGACTAGTCACATGATATTCAACGCGCCCTCTTACCACTTCTTCCACTCCAACCATTTCCCAAGAAAATATGAAAGTGCAGAAACTTCTTGAAGAACCCTCGTATAAAACAGGTGGTAAGTTGAACAAGCATATTTTTTTTATTTCAAGAGGGAGGTTTAGTCCTCCTGCCTTGACAGTTGCTGTTACTTTTTGATAGCCCCAGAGAGATGGTGAGGCATTTTTCTCCATGACAAGAAACCCCCCCAAGAAAAGAAAAATAGAGAAAAGCTTCAATATAGCCACCACACAAACTAACTTCTATAAATTAGTAAAGAAGTCCTCAACCAAAAGAGCTAACAAACACACTAAAAGTAGAAAAAAAAAATACCTGCACTACAGGCAACTGCCATATTAGCAATAAGATTTAGTGGCAGTCAAAAAAAACTCCCGCCATAATAGGTTCTTGAAAAAAAAAACTCCACTTAATCAAAACAAAGGGATCCTTTTACTAAGGGCTCCTTTTACTAAGGTGCGTTAGGGCCTTAACGCGTAGAATAGGGCACGCTAAATTGCCCCACGCGCTAGACCTGTACTGCACGGTTTAGTGTGCGGTAATTTTTTGCATGCGCTAAAAACACTGGTGTATCTTAGTAAAAAGAGCCCTAAGGTGCACTAGTGGTTTTAGCGCGCGCTATAATACCACATGCACTAAACACTAACGCCTCCATAGAGCTTGCGTTAGTATTTTTCATTTAACGCATACTAATCTTTAGCGCGCGCTTAAAATGCTAGCGCATCTTAGTAAAAGAAGCCCAAAAAGTCCATAGGGCAGCGGACTCACTCACTAAATCCACAGGAAAAACAAAAAAATGGATCTATTCTTCTGTGTTTTCTGATTCTTTTAGGTTTATTCATGATATTTTTTGCATCTGGAAGGGAAGAATGGATTTGCTTTTGCCATTTATGTATTGTTTAAATGAATGTCGCCCAACAATTACATTTGATGCAGTTAAGATGACATTTTTGGATCTATAAGTTGAATTGGTTAAGAATGAAATTTTGACTACTGTGTTTTCTAAACAAACTGATCGGAATTCATTACTAAATTTTTCTAGTATGTGTCTCACTCAATTCAATAAGAATATTCCTTTTGCTCAATTTTTAAGATATAAACATATCTGTAGTTCCAACATGGAATATGATACGAATATTTGTTGAAAGGGGTTATCCTTCAAACATTGTAAAGCAAGCAGCTAAACGTGCCTTTCATAACCCAGTGAAGACCTATTGCAATATCAAGCAAACTTTGTAGAGCATAATACGCACACCTTTTGTGATGAAGTTTACTTCAGGATCAGGAAAACTGTGTAAAGCAATTAAATCTAATTTGTCAGTTTTGTGAGGACACCATGACCTGGAAAGTCAGGGTGTTATTTTCGTTCCAGCAGAATCAAAATTTGACATCTGGACCTCTTTGATTCCTACTGTATCAAGAGACTCTGGTGGACATAGTAAATGTGGTAATGGCACAGTATGTGCAGTTATGTGGGAAACCAAGACTTTTTTCCCAAAGAAACGTGGCAGAGAATATACTGTTTATTGAGAAACTGTACTACCTGTTATTCAAAGCGGATAGTGTATTTAATACAATGCTCCTGTGGTTTGAATTATGTTGGCTAGGACCTTAAAGACAAGATTAGTAGGACATCGTTCCTGTTTAAGGACTTGTAAAATGAAGGCCCCGCTAGTGGCTCATTGTGTGAAGTTTGCACATACGTTTGAGGCTTTATGCTATTGTGCCCTGGAACAGATATTACCTTCAGTTTGTTGGGGGTAACTTTAGCAAAATGTTGAGACAACATGAATAGAAATGGATTTATCGACTGGACACTGTGAAACTGAATGGTTTAAATTTGCATATTGAATGGTCAGCATATTTTTGAAAGATTTCTTGAAAAGGATTGATGACCCAATGACTTTCTTGTTTTTTCTTACCCTCTTGCAGGGTTGCCCAAGTCCGGTCCTTGAGATCTACTGGCAGGTCAGGTTTCAGGATATCCACAATGAATATGCATGAGAGAGATTTTTATACCAAGAAGGCAGTGTAGGCAAATCTCCCTCATGCATATTCATTGTGGATATCCTGAAAACCTGACCTGCCAGCAGATCTCGAGGACCGGACTTGGGCAGCCCTGCTCTATTGTAATTGACGTTTGTGTTTTGAAGATGTGGCTATATAGCACTTTAACCCCACCTTGTACAAAAATGTAGCACAGTTTTTAGCACCGGCTGCGGCGGTAAAAGCTCCGATGCTCATAAAATTCCAGCGCTAAAAACACTAGCGTGGTTTTGTAAAAGATGGGGTAAATTGTTTGGCTTGGTTTTAATGCTATTTTCCCCTGTGATGCCATGGAAGAGGAGTTAATTTTCCCTGATACAGCTAACACGAAACAGGGATTTCCTGTCGATTGGATGATCTCAGGCAAGTCATGTGAGGTTCATGAAGAATCCTGGAGGCAACTGGAGAAGATTCATGTGAAGCTAAGTGATTCACGTGAACTTTTTTTTTTTTTTTTCTGTGGCTTTAGTGAGTGAGTCTTCTGCCTTATGGGCATTTTATTTTGATTAAGTAGAGTTTTTTTTCCAGAGTCTATAATGGCATTTTTTGACTGCCACTAAAGCTTGTTGCTAATATGGAAGTTGTCTAGTAGCTGAGGTCTTTTTTTCTCCACTTTTAATGTGTTTGTTAGTTCTTTCAGTTGAGGACTTTTTCACTAATTTGTAAAAGCTACTATGTGTGGTGGTGGCATTTTTTCACCCATAATATACACATTCTAAATCCTGTCCAAAAGGCCAAAAAGAGATCATCCTCAGATTTTTTTTTATTTTTTTGCAGAAGAATAAATTTTCCTTATTTAGAAATATTAATTACATCATAATGCTCCTAGTGGAATTAGGTTATCTTAATCCCAAAGTCAACAAAAGAAAGAATTACATAAGAACATAAGAATTGCCACTGCTGAGTCAGACCAGTGGTCCATCATGCCCAACAGTCCGCTCACGTGGCGGCCCTCTGGTCTAAGATCAGCACCCTAACTGAGACTAGCCCTACCAGCACACGTTCTTGTTTAGCAGAAACTTGTCTAACTTTGTCTTGAATTCTTGGAGGGTGTTTTCCCCTATAACAGCCTCTGGAAGAGCGTTCCAGCTTTCTACCACTCTCTGGGTGAAGAAGAACTTCCTTACATTTGTACGGAATCTATCCCCTTTCAACTTTAGAAAGTGCCCTCTTGTTCTCCCTACCTTGGAGAGGGTGAACAACCTGTCCTTATCTACTAAGTCTATCCCCTTCAGTACCTTGAATGTTTCGATCATGTCCCCTCACAATCTCCTCTGTTCAAGGGAGAAGAGGCCCAGTTTCTCTAATCTTTCGCTATACGGCAGCTCCTCCAGCCCCTTAACCATCTTAGTCGCTCTTCTCTGGATCCTTTCGAGTAGTACCTTGTCCTTCTTCATGGACGCAGTACTCCAGGTGAGGGCGTACCATGGCCCGGTACAGCGGCATGATAATCTTCTCTGATCTGTTCGTGATCCCCTTCTTTATCATTCCTAGCATTCTGTTTGCCCTTTTTTGCTGCCGCCGCACATTGTGTGGACAGCTTCATCGACTTGTCGATCAGAACTCTCAAGTCCCTACCCTGGGAGGTCTCTCCAAGTACCGCCCCGGACATCCTGTATTCATGCATGAGATTTTTGTTACCGACATGCATCACTTTACACTTATCCATGTTGAATCTCATCTGCCATGTTGATGCCCATTCCTCGAGCTTGATTATGTCACGTTGCATCCCCCTGCGTCTTTACTACTCTGAATAACTTTGTGTCATCCGCAAATTTAATCACCTCGCTCGTCGTACCTATGTCCAGATCATTTATAAAGATGTTAAAGAGTACGGGTCCAAGCACTGAGCCCTGCGGCACCCCACTGGTGACGCTCTTCCAGTCCGAGTATTGTCCATTTACCCCCATTCTCTGCAAATCACCTTAGGGAAGAAAAGAACTAGAGTGGAAAAGGCCAAAGGAGCCTACTATGCTATAGGAGATGTGGGATTATATTTTATTGATTCACAGACCTGATATACTATGTTTTAGCATGCATTTGCATCAGGGGGTCCTAGTTAAAGATAGTTGACATATATTATAAAATCATATACAGTATATATAAAATTAAAAAAAATTATAATCATGATAAAAACAATAGTAAAACAGTAATGAAAAATATCACAAATTGAATGTAAAAACAATAACAAATTACACATCTATCTTAAAAAAAATAAAAAAGGAAGACCCCCAACATTGATATCACATATTTGAATAAAAATACAATATATGCATATATTTTTCAAATATATAACTCGTGTGTATGTTTAAATACTGTGTGTGTATATATATATATATATATATATATATATATATATATATATATATACACATATATATTTATACATACATATATATATATACATACATATATATATATATATATATATATACATATATATTAATGTTTCCTCTAAGGACTGAGTTGATGTGAGCAACCATTTTCTGTGGCGAAACACACTTTCACAAGAAAAAAGATATGGCAATGTCATATAAAGAATGTAGGCAGTGCTGCTTCAGTTCCAAGGAGAAAGTTCAGATTGAACTGGAGGAAAAGCCTCGGATAAAGGCCCTCCCACCACCACAATGGTGGATAAAGGTGGTCGGGTGGTAACCTCACTGGCAACAACCTCCGTTATACTCCCAAATGAAAAAACTGTAAGCAGGGCTGTCTATGCTTGATAGAAGAAAAACTTTCTACTTATCTCAGTTGATCGGTACACCATTTTCTGTTACATTACCCTGATTTTACACACTGTACATTACAAGTTAAGGCCCTCTTTTACTAAACCGCGGTAAAGGTTTCTACCATAGCTCGGAGTGCTAAATGCTCTGATGCTCTTAGGAATTCTATAAATATCAAAATAACATCAGAGCATTTAGCACAGTGGTTAAAGCTACAGCCTTCTGCATCCTGAGGTTGTGAGTTCAAACCCACACTGCTCCTTGTGACCCTGGGCAAGTCATTTAATCCCCCCATTGCTCCAGGTACATTAGATTGTGAGCCCATCAGGACAGACAGGGAAAAATGCTTAAGTACCTGAATAAATTCATGTAAATTATTCTGGGCTCCCTGGAAGAACAGTATAGAAAATTGAATAAATAAATAACAATACTGAGTCAGACCAATGGTCCATCTAGCACTGTATCCTGGTTTTTTTTTTTTTTTTGTAACTATTTAATTTTAATATACAACATACATTGCACAAACTGTGAAGTGTTATGAGTTCTTCAATGCACACACTCAATACAAATCACCGTAAAAATACAATAGACAGCAGAATAGTGGTCTTCACTAATTTTTAAGTTGGGGGTCATTTCGAGTTCAAAAAAGCTGAAGAAGAGCTGACAAATATCTTCCTACCAAAGGCTACAACATCAACCAAAATTTCTGGACTTCCATCCCCACCAGAACACCTGGCCTCAGTCACACATGCAGGAAACAGAAAAAAAAAATTTTCAAATACAAACCCACAAATTAAAGGTACTATTGTACACAAATAAAACCATAATATGCTGGATTCTGCACACAGTACACCACATAAGAAATAGAAAGAAATGAATTTCTTCTTGAACAGCCCAAAATTTAAAAACAACAAATATACATTTTCAAAATTGACATGTTTCAATAACTAAATTGAAAATAAAAACATTTTCCCAACCTTTGTTATCTGGCAATTTTATTTTTCTGATCATCTTGATCCCTCTGTGTTCTTAACTCTGTTTCCAAAGTCTCCTTATGTATGTGCTGTTTTTTCCTTCTCCTTCACTTTTTGCACTACATCTATCTTTGGCACTGATTTTCATATTCCGTTTTCTTCCATTTTTCTGCATCCATCTCAAATCTCTCTACCTCTCCATCTCTTCCCCTTTCTCCATCAATGTGCACCATCTCTTCCCTCTCATCCCCTCCCCTCCATTCATGTACACTATCTCATCCCTATCTTCTCTTCCCTTATCCTCCATCCATGTACACCATCTCTTCTCTCTTTTCTCTTCTCCACCTGTCTATCTATGTGTACCATGTCTTCCCTCTTCCCTCTTCCCCTTCCCTCCATCCATGTGCACCATCTCTTCCCTCCTCTTCCACTTCCCTCCATCCATGTACCACCATCTCCTTTCCCTTCTCCCTTGCTTTCCTCTCCCCTCCATCTATATGCCACCATCTAGTCTCCTTCCCTCCACCCATGTGCTCCCGTTCCTCTTCCTCTCTGCCTCGCCTATTCAGAATCTCTTCCTTCTTCCTTCCTTCCTCCCTCCATCACTACCTCCTGGTTCCACTGAATGACCTCCCCACTCAGTTCTGAAACCCCCCTCACCACAAAAACTACAAGGAGGTCACCGGCACAACACTGATTTTTTTAGTGCTGTCTGCAGCCTCCTCTGCATGGTTCCTTTGTTGCAATTCGCCCAACCAGTAATAGGAAGTTGCTTCATAGGGGGTGGATTGCAGCAGAAGAACAGTGCAGAGGAGGACATTGGCAGCAATGAAGAATCACTGCTGCGCCAGTGCCCTCATTGTAGTTTTTGTTGTTGTTGTTGTTCAGGTAAGAGGGGCTTTGGAACCAGTGGGATCTGGTCTGGAGGAAAATTCAAATTTTCTATCAAGAATTTTTTAAAGACCTCTATTGGTGTCTTAACTGATATTTTTGGACACTTTAAAACTCTAAGATTCAGATGGCAGTTGAAGTTCTCAATCTGTTCAATTTTACATGCAAACAAATTTTGTTCCTTAACAACCAAAGAGATATAATTTTTTGAAGTAGTAGACTCAGTCTGAATCTTATCTAAACATTCCTGTTTCACTTTTTCTACAGTCAAGGAAAAAGCTTCCACTTTAGCCACTAGTACCTCAATGTCTTGAGCTGTTTCCCCAAGTTTTTAATCCATTTTCTTTATGGCCTCAAAGAGTGTCTCAAGTGTAATGCCAGGACTTGCAGTGGGCACTCCAAGTCCCACAGAGTTCTTCTTCTGGTCCTGATCTCCAGCAAAGGGTGTAGCTCTTCCCAGACTCAACTCCAGGGTTTCTTTGTCTCCACCGCCGATTTCTGCACCCCCATGTCCAGCAGGGACACAGAGCAGAGACTACAGCCAGCAGCAGTAGCAGTAAAGTTTAAATTGAGTTATTGAAGGACCTTTCTACACCTTCTTGTGGCTACTGATCCACCCCCCTTCGATGTCACTTCCTTGTTTCGGAGCAGAGCTGGCAGCCGTGGGGAGATATAGCAGGTCCCACGATGACTATATTTAACTTTACAGCAGTCCGCGTTCCATCCCCCCCCCATCTCTGTGAGATCCATTGCTGCAGGTTTTTCATCCTTCGGGCAGCCGGCAGCATGAGTGAACCCACACTGCCTTTGGCAGCCCAGAAGCTTAATGATTGAAATATGTTGGTTTTGAGAATTTACATCTGCTGTCTATGCATTTGTTTCTATTTCTCTGGTGTTGTACTACATACATGCAGAATCTAGCATTAGGGTTTTGTTTGTGTATATTAGGACGTTTAATTTGTGTTCTTGTATTTGCATAGAGTTGATATGTGTTCTGCATGTAAGATCAAGGCTAGATGTTCTGGTAGGAATGAATGATCCAAAGTAGGAACATATTTGTCGGCTCTCTTTCACCCCTTTTGGACTCAAAACGGCCTTCACTTTATGGAAGCGGGGAGGAGAGAAGGGGCAGAGGCAGGCTTTTGTATTACCAGCCGTGACGATATTAACTCCAACACTCATAGGAATTCTATGAGCTTCAAAGCTGTTTTGCTGTGGCTAGTGCTATAAACCACGTTATGATTTTGTTAAAAAAAAAAAAGGGGGGGGTTAGTTTGTGATTACATATTCCATACTGGATGAAGGTGTTTTCTGTGTTCTGTGTGTACGAAAGACATGGGTCTCTGTTAGCATTGACTGTGCAAGATCAATCTGTACTAGTCTGGCTTGTTTAGTTTTACAGTGGGTGAGTATATAAGGTGCTAACTTTTCCTTTTGCGATATGTGGATTGTTACTAAAAATCATGTTTTTAATATAGATGAAGGGGGTGTCAAAAAATGATGGGTCCTGGGTGTCACATATATTAGGTATGTCACTGACCTAAGATCAAAGTAGGTATGGTTTGGGCCAGAAATTACCTTAGGCGCCTTTAGGCATGATTCTCCATCAAAGGTATGCACTGGTAAAGTAGGTCTTTAAAACCCATGGCCTTCATTACCAACGTCTACCTTTAACGGGAGCTGCAGTTCTGCAAACAGCACCATAGTGTGACTGACACACGATCAGCGTTGTTTTTGCAAGCGGATGCCAATTACAGTGCCGTTTGCTGAATCTGGCCCTTAGCGCGCGCTAATGTGGATGTGCTAATTGACTAGTACAGGAATGTCCACTCTCTTTCCCCTCCCAAAAAATATAAATATTTTTATAATGCTCAGATTGGTGCTTGCTAATTTGGCAGTTACTACAGGAAACCAGAGGGCATCCTGCGGTATGCCATTTTAAGCTGTGTTAGGCATGCATTAGTGCCCAATGCAGCTTAGTAAAAGAGCCCCAATATTATCTAACTGACCTAGAGAACTCAAATGAGGAATACTAGGGATTTGCCTTGGACAAAAACTGGAAAATAAAGTGCCAACATTCCTTATTGTCATTTCTGGAATATGAAGTCACTGGAAAATTGACTATCAATCTACAGTAAATGTGTGGTGTACTTCAGCTACACTGGCTGTCTGTAGCATCATTATTCAATGTGACTTAACAGCAGAAAATGGCCAACCCGCTGAAACCTACCTCAGGAACTAGCTAATGGTTTGTAACAAGTCTGAAATGAAGATGTTCAGGCAGGAAAATGACATTTGCAGCACTTGCTGCAACAGGAAAGAACAGCTTGTCAGAATCAAGCTTGTGCCGTCATGACATATAGACAATGAGCAGGATGACACGGGCTCCACTCGGCGTGGGGTGATCTCCCGGGACCTCCAGAGCTCTTGCTTTGCAGGAAACCTTTCCTCTAAAATGGCAGCAGACCCCTTTGAGGTCTTATTAAAATTCTTCCCCCATGGCACAAAGCATGTTTTCTCAAGTGGATGACATTAGCCTGTTTATTCTTTATAGCAAAAAAGGAGACCATCGGAAATGATCAAATGAGTCGAGAAGCTTAAGCAATATGACAATAACGTTCACAATAGGCAGCCATGTAAAGAAATGAACTAGTGGAAAAGGAGAAAGGGAAACTTCCATGTCTAACAAGCTCTTGAATGAGCCATTCAGCATGAATTCAAGAGGAAGCTAACTTCATGTAAGAGACAGCAATATATGGTTATGATTATTTATTTATTCATTTTTATAGCCCGTCCTCCCCAGGAGCCCAGAAGGGGTTACAAAGATACATACATAAAGTTTTGAGGAACATACATTACAGAGTCAATAACATGATATAGGATCAAACCACAAAGCTATAGAATCAATAACTTACAAATAATAGAGAATGTGACTAAGATTACATGCTTTGCAGAATCTAAGAAAATAAATCATAGAGTCATGAATGGGCATTAACATATCTGCAGTGAACGGTAGAAGAACTGGTTAGCAGGCACAGGTATATGAGGTGCTAAGGCACATAGAATTTCCCTAGCTGTCCCAGATTAGGATCACAATCTAAGCTAAGGTGTCTATGAAGTAAATGGTATGGAGAAAACCAATATTAATAACAATATTGATAGCACAATACCCCTCCCCCCCCCGAAGCAAAAAGAAAGCAGAATGTACAGAAAATAAAATGAAGTCTTTAAAGATCAACTCATCAGCCTGATCAATGAAACAGGAAGGACCTAACAGCAGAAGACAGCAGGCCGAGGAAAGAAGGCAGGCCACAGAAGATCCATCGATGTCCCCGCTGCAGCCGATGGAAAAAAAGACACGGGGCTCCACAGCCAACCACCCTCGCCAGATAGTGGAACAGAAAGGAAAGATTATCTTCGATGTAGGGCAATCAGGGCTCTCTGCTGTCGATGTAGAAAGGAACCGAGAACACGAAGCAGGACTAGGACGTCCACTGGCTGCACAGCGGGTTGGGAATGCCCCCACACAGCTCCCCCTGACAATGACAGTGCCTCCCAGACTAGCGGACTGGCTCCAGAATGGGATGACTGTGCTTTCCTCTCCCGCATATGGTAGGATCCACTCAGAGCCGTCCTCACCACCAATGCGCAACTCCAACGCCCATCCCAGCTCAGCGTCCTCTATGATGCACTGCCCTTGCTGTCCTGGAGCCTGCCTGAAGAAAACAGCGATCTCCCATCAACATCAACATCAACATCGATCTTGGCTGCACTGCTCATCGCCAGACACCAGAAGCAGAGGGGCACAATTCTTCGATAGAAAAACAACAACTCAGTCCCGGCTCTAAAGGCAGGTAGGAGGCCTGTTACCGTTATTATAGTTGGGCCATTAAAATAATGGTCAGACAAAGAGGCATTAAAAATGTTAGATAGTGCCCTCTAATCCACTTAACTCAGATCAAATTAGTTAAAAAACAAAAACAGACAGAGCAAAAGAATAGAAACTAAGCAAAAAGATATGAAAAAATAGAAATTAAAATAAAATAAGGCAGAAGAAGCCCAATCCTTCTGTTATGTCTTCCCCGGTTGTGCTGGTGGTCAACCCGGATTCTCTGTATGCCTTAACCATGCCTTTAGTCACACAGGCTGGCATTACTGCGACGGGGGATGATGGTACTCTCACAGATTTCTAGGACCAGGATCTGGGCGGTCTTCCTGTTCTGGAGGAGGATCCTGCAGTGCTGAGATTTTTTAAACCCACAAACTTGATTGATTTGATCTCTGAGTCCCTCAGGGAATTGCAGCTGGACTCCGGCCCATCTGCTGCTGCTGCAGATTGCTCACTGATGGGATAGTGAGAGGCCGCACTCTACCTCTTTTCTGGACCATCCAGCTTTTGCTAAAATGCTCACAGATATCTGGGAAGCTCCTGAGGGTCCCTTAAAATGTGCTTCGGCCTTGTACCAGCTCTATCTAATGGCTGATGTTTTTCATCAGTGTTTTGCGTACCCAAGGGTAGATTCCTTGGTGGTGCTTTTCTCTTCCAAGTGATGGAAGAGTCGTCTTGAAGGATGCTCAGGACTGTTGGCTGGACTTTGCCCTTAAGAACCTTTTTGATTCGTTGGCAGTGGGGCTTTGAGCAGCTGCCGCCTTTTCTTTAGTGTGCTATAGCTTGCCATTCTAAGCTTCGCTGTGACCCTGACACTATCATACTCCAGGATCTCACCTTTTTGATTTCAGGGGTAGATCATGTGTCAGATGCCTTGATTGACATCTTTAAGGTATTTAGCAAGCTGTTGGCCTATTCTGTTTCTGCATGTCGGATATTAAGGATCTGGTGATGGTCCAGAGACTCATCCTCTGAGGTGAACCTGAGCAAGTTGCCTTTTTGAAGGCAGTTGCTGTTCAGCAAAGGCTTGGATGACCTTATGGCCAGCATGTAGGACCGCAAGCCTAAGGCATCACCTGATAACAGACCCCAGCTCTCGAGGGGTTTGGCGTGCCCTAGTTTTTGTCCCCAATAGCACTCATATCTGTTTTACAAGGGCTCCTCGGTTGTGCGCACTTCTCAGTCTGCCAGGCCGTGGTTTGGGGGTTCTCCAGGAGCCATCTAGCAATTCTGATGCCAGGCCTTTGGCTACTCCTCCGCAGATCAGGGGGTGGCTTTTGGTCTTATGGGCGGAACATGAACACAACCCTCTGAAAATTGATCAGGGTCTACTACTCTTTCATCCCTATTTGCATTTGTCTTCTTTGGTCCCTCAGAGAACTGAAATATTCAGCTTTTACTTTATCAGCTTCTACAAATTTCTCTCCTTCACCTTTGAGTCTCACAATACCACTTTTGCACTTCTTCCTATCATTGATATATTTAAAAATTGTCTTGTCTCCCCGTTTTATCATGCCAACTATATTTTCTGCCATTTGCATCTTTGTTTTCCTGACTAGTCAACTATGTTCTCTTAACTTTTCCAGATATTTTTGCCTGTCTTCCTCTTTCTGCGATCTTTTGTAGTTTATGAAAGTTAACCTTTTATTCCTTACCTTCTCAGCTACTATTTTTGAGAACCAAAGTGGTCTTCTTTTCCTGTTACTTTTACTTACTTGCCTCACAAAATGACAATGACACTTAGATCTTTTCCTTGGGGCTAACCTCCAAGATGGACCCTAACATCTGGTAACTTTGATTTGGGTTATTCTTGTGTATCACTTGCATTTGTCCACATTAAATTTCATCTGCCATTTGGATGCCCAGTCTTCCAATTTCATAAGGTCATCTTACAATTTTATATAATCTGCATGCGTTTTAACAACTTTGAACAGTTTAATGTAATTTCAAGATCATTTATAAATAAGTTAAATAGTACTGGTCCCAGAGCAGATCCCTGCGGCACTCCACTATTTATTCTCCTTCATTGAGAAAAATGGCCATTTAAATCTACCCTCTGCTTTCTACCCAATAACCAATTCCTAATCCACAACTGAACATTGCCTTTTATTCCATGACTCTTTAATTTTCTCAGGAGCCTCTCGAGGAACTTTGTCAAAAGCTTCCTGAAAATCTAGATACCCTACAGCATCAACCAGCTCACCTCTATCTACATATTTATTCACACCTTCAAAGAAGTCAAGCAAATTAGTGAGGCAAGACCTCCCATGGCTGATCCCGGGCTGATTCTGTCTCATTAAATTATGTTTGTCTAAGTGTTCCACAATTTTATTTTTTATAAGTTTCCACTATTTTGCCCAGTACTGAAGTCAGGCTTACTGGTCTATAATTTTCTGGATCTCCTCTGGAACCCTTTTTAAAAATTGGCATAATATTGGTCACCCTCCAATGTTCAGGTACTACAGATAATTTTAGCAACAGGTTACAGATCACTAACAGCAGGTCAGCAATTTTGTGTTTGAGTTCTTTTAGTACCCTGGGATGTATACCAGCTGATTTATCACACTTTAACTTATCAATTTGGCTTGGTACATCTACCAGATTCACTAAAAATTCTGCTCAGGACAGAACTGGAATTTTGAACCACAACATTTTACTTTTTTAAGCAATAAGGGAAATTTTACAATAATAAAACTATGGAAAAGCAAAAGAAGTTTCAAAAACTTACAATTGCTTGTTTGTTCAGGACTCTTCACTCTTTAGAGCCTCTTTTTTTAATTTATTTTACTTCTATACTCATTCAGAGTTGGTTTATCTCAGATGGGATAAAGAAAACAACAAACAGATTGCAGATAATGTACAAGATGCAGGCGTTGTTTATTAATACAACCTTATAGCCAACCAAGGGACCCGACACGGTCCGTATTTCGGATAACACGCCTTTCTCAGGGGCCCATGGTGGTTAAGGTATAAAGCAAACTGCATAAAAGATAACAAACACACGCCAATCACGATCAAATGGGGTCAAGCAAGTCTTGCACAATGGGAGCCATACTATCGGCCCTTTGTTTCTGTGTGTCCCCTCCTACTTCTCAGGACCAGGATCCCCTGATGTTTTCTCCTGTTCTTCTACTCCATTCTCCATTCTCAGAAGTGGTAGTGGACGGGTTCCACATTCTAGATTGACTAGTCTAACTGTGAAAAACTTATTGATAGAAAATATAGCCTCACTTGCTTAAAACGCAATAGAGTCTCAGGGCTCCTTTTACAAAGCCGCGCTAGGTCCTTAATGCGTGGAATAGCGTGCGCTAAATTGCCGCACACGCTTGCCACTACCGCCTCCTTTTTAGCAGGCGGTAGATTTTCAGCTAGTGCGTACTATAGCGTGAGCTAATCCGGTGTGTGCGTTAAAAACACTAGAGCACCTTTGTAAAAGGAGCCCTCA
This sequence comes from Geotrypetes seraphini, assembly GCF_902459505.1. Classification (NCBI taxonomy): domain Eukaryota; kingdom Metazoa; phylum Chordata; class Amphibia; order Gymnophiona; family Dermophiidae; genus Geotrypetes; species Geotrypetes seraphini. The sequence goes on along the minus strand of NC_047085.1, from coordinate 391,243,212 downwards.
GTGTTTATGGCACAACTCTTTCATGTTCCAATCAAAACTTGAAAAATGATCTATATAATAAAACTGAGTCCATATAGGAAGATTCCCCCCCAATTTACAGAAAACCCTATGAGGATCTAGCACAAAGAAATCTAGCTTTGCTACAGTTGCTCCCTTGTGCAGTATCTTGTGTCTGATCTATAACTGCCATATCCACTCAAAAATCACTTATAAATAGCAGTACAGCAATCAATACCAAAAATCCCAGAGTCGCAAAAAAGTCTTAAAGAGGACCTATAGGGGTATCAGACCACCCGGTGAACAAGCTATGTTCACAGGGAAAAATTCCTCATATACCCCACGGTGCCTCCACCTCCTATTTTAAATAATTTTTACTTTTTTTCTTGATTCATTTCGTTAAATAGCTTTTTTTGATTCATACATATCTATAATGTCCAATCTGGAAAAAACTTTACTTAGCTTTTAGCATTTAGCATAGCCATCAATCCCCAGAACGCCAACGCGTTTCGATTGTCTTTATCAAGGCGACATGGGGGAGCTGAAATGCCAAACACAAACATAAAGGACATTAGAGACAAAACTCAAATATACATCTACTAAATACAAAGTTTACGTTTTGTCCTTACTTACATTTAAGTAGAACCTACACAGCGTACCAACCACCGGAAAAAACGCCGTGGCGGGCGGATTCCGAAATTTAAATACCCCGCCCGAAAGACGACACTTCCGGAGGACAACCCTACTAACCCTTAAGATTTATTAAAGGGACCACTACCTGAAAATAAACATGAAAGAAATCAAGCCAGCCTAAAAATCTGCTTGAGCTAACCAGTCAGATGTTTCATTTAACCCATTAGGGGCCATCGATTCCAATGTAAACATCCACCGGAGTTCACACCGGTTAAGCCTCCGGACAGTATTCCATCCCTCCCACCCTACTATAATACGGTCCAAAACCCTCCATTTAAGATCTTTTAACGTATGACCGCAACTGATCCAATGACGGACCAGAGGGGACGATTCGGTGTGAGTATGCACTCTGGATTTATGTTCCGTTAAACGGACCCATATAGGGCGGGTGGTTCTGCCCACATACAATTTAGGACAAGGGCATTGTATGACATACACCACATTGTCCGACTTACAGGTGGTATTGTGTTTGGTCTTATAAACAACCCCGGTACTGGGGTGGGTCCAACTCTCACCCGAAATAGTGTAACCACACCACTGGCAAGAACCACAAGGGAGGTGATTCCCCCTCGCCAATGGGACTCTCTCCTGAAGTTTGTAATGATTTAACATTTCCTCCAAGTTTCTTCTTCTACAATAGGAGCACAATGGTACTTCCTCGAGAACAGGGATAACCAACTTAGGAATGTGCCAGTGTTTTTTCACTATATTGGAAACCCGGTGGGCCAAGGAGGAAAAATCCTGCACAAAGGCCACCGTGTCCTGAGAATGAGCATTACTGTTCACCTCTTGCAACAGCCATTCTCTGTGAGCATGTTTAGCCCTTTTATACGCCTGTTTAACCGTGGCATAAGGATAGCCACGATGATAAAATCTCCTTTTCATCTGTTTGGCCTGACCTCGAAACTCATCTAGAGAATGACAGATCCTTCTCAATCTCAAGAACAGGCTAATGGGTAAACTTCTCTTCAGATTTTCAGGGTGAAAACTGTGAAACCGTAATAAACTATTACGGTCAGTCTCTTTTCTATATAGGGAAGTTTGTAAATGGGTAGCCCCCTTCATAATCAAAATATCTAAAAACGGGATCTCCCTATGATTTATTTTAGCTGTAAACTTGATGTTATTATCTAGCCTATTCAAATCCGCTATAAAAAGCAACAACTCCTCCTCTGTTGAGGTCCATATGCAGAGGACATCGTCAAGGAACCTCTTCCAGATTTTAACATTTTAAAAAAATGGTAAGGGATATATCAAGCGTTCCTCAAAATCAGCCATGAATAAGGCTACTAAAGAGGGAGCTAAAGATGCACCCATGGCAATGCCATGCTTCTGTAAATAAAATTCATTATGGAACCAAAAATAACTTCTGGTTAACACCAAAGAGGCCATTTCCATCAATATATCCAAAGATAAATGTGGTCTGATCGTTTGCTCCATACAGATCTGTCTTATTAAGGCCAAGGCACTGTCCATGGGGATCATAGTATATAAAGCTGTCACGTCCAAGGTGACCAATATCCAATGAGGTTCATAGGCATCCATCTCAGCAATTAATCTAAGCATATGGTTCGTGTCTTTGATATAGGACTTGATAAAGGGAACCTGTTTCTTCAAAAAAATGTCCAAAAATTTGGATAAAGGCTCTAGGGGAGAATCACGCATCGATACAATGGGGCGTCCAGGGGGGTCCAGGAGATTTTTATGTATTTTCGGAAGAAAATAGATGACAGGGGTCACATAGAAACTGGCGTTTTTGCCGGTGGTTGGTACGCTGTGTAGGTTCTACTTAAATGTAAGTAAGGACAAAACGTAAACTTTGTATTTAGTAGATGTATATTTGAGTTTTGTCTCTAATGTCCTTTATGTTTGTGTTTGGCATTTCAGCTCCCCCATGTCGCCTTGATAAAGACAATCGAAACGCGTTGGCGTTCTGGGGATTGATGGCTATGCTAAATGCTAAAAGCTAAGTAAAATTTTTTCCAGATTGGACATTATAGATATGTATGAATCAAAAAAAGCTATTTAACGAAATGAATCAAGAAAAAAAGTAAAAATTATTTAAAATAGGAGGTGGAGGCACTGTGGGGTATATGAGGAATTTTTCCCTGTGAACATAGCTTGTTCACCGGGTGTTCTGATACCCCTATAGGTCCTCTTTAAGACTTTTTTGCGACTCTGGGATTTTTGGTATTGATTGCTGTACTGCTATTTATAAGTGATTTTTGAGTGGATATGGCTTTTTTGCAAGGAAATCCAATAGTATTTTCGTTTTCGGAAGAAAAAAGGACTGAATTATTGAAGCGACCCACCCTGATTGAAGGGGGGGCCCTGACAACCAGCTCTTGACTACTTGGTTTGAATTGGAGGCTCAACATAAGAAATTGGTGAGGGCGGAGCTACATGCTAATACTTTGGCACAGTATGTTTCAACAGCGAGGATTCCTCGAGGACTGAGAATTCAAAAAGGTCCCACTTTATTTTCCAACGAGGTTCAATTTCAAGAGAAATGGTGCGCCATTCTCAATAAATGCAGTTTCGATCTGATGTTATTAATCATTGAACAAATTACATCTTTGGAAAGTGAATTGAAGAAAACATTGGAGGAAACTAAAGCTTTAATTTGAGAATCCTGTGCCAGTGAAGCAGATTTTACCGCCCTAGAGTGTGATCACAATAGCAAGATTGAACAATATAAAGAATCTATCAAACAATCTAAGATCAAGAAATATAGAAGGGATGAACGGGACTATGCTACGAATCAGGTGTACCTTTGGTTATTCAGGAATAATGTTCCTCAAAAGCAACCGTTTGAGGACGACCACTTGTCCACAGATTCCAGCTCCTCCAGCAGCTACAGCGGAGGCCCCTCTGGTATGAGGGGGCAACGTGGTCAAGCGGATTTTCAAGTACGAGGACCCAGGGGCAGGCAAAAGGGTCGAGGATCAAGAAGAGTGGCATTCCAGGGTCAAGAACAAGGGTATGCCCAGGGCCCTCAGATCAGGTCCCAGTTTCGGACCAATCAGCTGTAGTGAATTTGACGGATAAGAACCTCACGCCTATTCAGGAAACAGTTCTGAACTTGGGGATGGGCTTTGTGCCCACGGCCCGGTATGACGCTTTTAATACCCGGGTATCCATTTATAGTTTACTTCGGAAGCTGCATCTTAAATTGTTTTTCCAGGATCATGAGCCAGTGAACGATGGAACGCTGATCTCAACAAAATCTAATTGGTGCCCGGCGGTCCCGCTGCACCCTAACTTGATAACTTTTCGTGATCTTGTTCTGTGTGAAGTAGAACAAATGGAAAATCAGCTTGTCCATATAACACCCCAGTTCAATATGTCTTATCCTGAATGGTGTGCTTTACAAGAACTGCGGGATGACACTTCTATTATATTCTCCCGAGCTGATAAAGGGGGCGCCATTGTGTTATGGTCGAAAGATCATTATCTAAGAGAGGCGCACCGACAACTAGATGATTCACGTTTCTATCAGCGATTGTCAGAAGATCCGGCTATCGAGCTTGAATCTAATGGGTTACAGGATCCGAGGCAACATGGCTTTACAAAAGGTAAATCGTGCCAAACGAACCTGATTGAATTTTTTGATTGGGTGACCAGAGAGCTGGATCGAGGACATATGCTAGATGTAATTTATTTGGATTTCAGCAAAGCCTTTGATACAGTTCCTCATAGGAGGCTGTTGAACAAACTTGAAGGGCTGAAGTTAGGACCCAAAGTGGTGAACTGGGTCAGAAACTGGCTGTCGGACAGACGCCAGAGGGTGGTGGTTAATGGAAGTCGCTCGAAGGAAGGAAAGGTGACTAGTGGAGTCCCTCAGGGTTCGGTGCTGGGGCCAATCCTGTTCAATATGTATGTAAGTGACATTACTGAAGGGTTAGAAGGAAAAGTGTGCCTTTTTGCAGATGATACCAAGATTTGTAACAGAGTAGACACCGAAGAGGGAGTGGAAAATATGAAAAAGGATCTGCAAAAGTTAGAGGAATGGTCTAATGCCTGGCAACTAAAATTCAATGCAAAGAAATGCAGAGTAATGCATTTGGGGATTAATAATAGGAAGGAACCGTATATGCTGGGAGGAGAGAAGCTGATATGCACGGACGGGGAGAGGGACCTTGGGGTGATAGTGTCCGAAGATCTAAAGGCGAAAAAACAGTGTGACAAGGCAGTGGCTGCTGCCAGAAGGATTCTGGGCTGTATAAAGAGAGGCGTAGTCAGTAGAAGAAAGAAGGTGTTGATGCCCCTGTACAGGTCATTGGTGAGGCCCCACTTGGAGTATTGTGTTCAGTTTTGGAGACCGTATCTGGCGAAAGACGTAAGAAGACTTGAGGCGGTCCAGAGGAGGGCGACGAAAATGATAGGAGGCTTGCACCAGAAGACATATGAGGAGAGACTGGAAGCCCTGAATATGTATACCCTAGAGGAAAGGAGAGACAGGGGAGATTCAGACGTTCAAATACTTAAAGGGTATTAACGTAGAACAAAATCTTTTCCAGAGAAAGGAAAATGGTAAAACCAGAGGACATAATTTGAGGTTGAGGGGTGGTAGATTCAGGGGCAATGTTAGGAAATTCTACTTTACGGAGAGGGTGGTGGATGCCTGGAATGCGCTCCCGAGAGAGGTGGTGGAGAGTAAAACTGTGACTGAGTTCAAAGAAGCGTGGGATGAACACAGAAGATTTAGAATCAGAAAATAATATTAAAGATTGAACTAGGCCAGTTACTGGGCAGACTTGTACGGTCTGTGTCTGTGTATGGCCGTTTGGAGGAGGATGGGCAGGGGAGGGCTTCAATGGCTGGGAGGGTGTAGATGGGCTGGAGTAAGTCTTAACAGAGATTTCGGCAGTTGGAACCCAAGCACAGTACCGGGTAAAGCTTTGGATTCTCGCCCAGAAATAGCTAAGAAGAAAAAAAAAAAAAAAAAATTTTTTTAAATTGAATCAGGTTGGGCAGACTGGATGGACCATTCGGGTCTTTATCTGCCGTCATCTACTATGTTACTATGTTACTATGTTAAAAGTATCATCTCAAAATTGATTTCCAAAGCCTACAAACAGAAAATGATCACCTCTAGAGAAGCTGCGTTCCTCAATCCCAGTTTCTATGTGACCCCTGTCATCTATTTTCTTCCGAAAATACATAAAAATCTCCTGGACCCCCCTGGACGCCCCATTGTATCGATGCGTGATTCTCCCCTAGAGCCTTTATCCAAATTTTTGGACATTTTTTTGAAGAAACAGGTTCCCTTTATCAAGTCCTATATCAAAGACACGAACCATATGCTTAGATTAATTGCTGAGATGGATGCCTATGAACCTCATTGGATATTGGTCACCTTGGACGTGACAGCTTTATATACTATGATCCCCATGGACAGTGCCTTGGCCTTAATAAGACAGATCTGTATGGAGCAAACGATCAGACCACATTTATCTTTGGATATATTGATGGAAATGGCCTCTTTGGTGTTAACCAGAAGTTATTTTTGGTTCCATAATGAATTTTATTTACAGAAGCATGGCATTGCCATGGGTGCATCTTTAGCTCCCTCTTTAGCAGCCTTATTCATGGCTGATTTTGAGGAACGCTTGATATATCCCTTACCATTTTTTAAAAATGTTAAAATCTGGAAGAGGTTCCTTGACGACGTCCTCTGCATATGGACCTCAACAGAGGAGGAGTTGTTGCTTTTTATAGCGGATTTGAATAGGCTAGATAATAACATCAAGTTTACAGCTAAAATAAATCATAGGGAGATCCCGTTTTTAGATATTTTGATTACGAACTTCCCTATATAGAAAAGAGACTGACCGTAATAGTTTATTACGGTTTCACAGTTTTCACCCTATAAGTCGGACAATGTGGTGTATGTCATACAATGCCCTTGTCCTAAATTGTATGTGGGCAGAACCACCCGCCCTATACGGGTCCGTTTAACGGAACATAAATCCAGAGTGCATACTCACACCGAATCGTCCCCTCTGGTCCGTCATTGGATCAGTTGCGGTCATACGTTAAAAGATCTTAAATGGAGGGTTTTGGACCGTATTATAGTAGGGTGGGAGGGAGGGAATACTGTCCGGAGGCTTAACCGGTGTGAACTCCGGTGGATGTTTACATTGGAATCGATGGCCCCTAATGGGTTAAATGAAACATCTGACTGGTTAGCTCAAGCAGATTTTTAGGCTGGCTTGATTTCTTTCATGTTTATTTTCAGGTAGTGGTCCCTTTAATAAATCTTAAGGGTTAGTAGGGTTGTCCTCCGGAAGTGTCGTCTTTCGGGCGGGGTATTTAAATTTCGGAGTCCGCCCGCCACGGCGTTTTTGCCGGTGGTTGGTACGCTGTGTAGGTTCTACTTAAATGTAAGTAAGGACAAAATGTAAACTTTGTATTTAGTAGATGTATATTTGAGTTTTGTCTCTAATGTCCTTTATGTTTGTGTTTGGCATTTCAGCTCCCCCATGTCGCCTTGATAAAGACAATCGAAACGCGTTGGCGTTCTGGGGATTGATGGCTATGCTAAATGCTAAAAGCTAAGTAAAGTTTTTTCCAGATTGGAAATTATAGATATGTATGAATCAAAAAAAGCTATTTAACGAAATGAATCAAGAAAAAAAGTAAAAATTATTTAAAATAGGAGGTGGAGGCACCGTGGGGTATATGAGGAATTTTTCCCTGTGAACATAGCTTGTTCACCGGGTGGTCTGATACCCCTATAGGTCCTCTTTAAGACTTTTTTGCGACTCTGGGATTTTTGGTATTGATTGATCTATAACTGACCATATCTATAAAACCTTAGGATGATCAGTTCTAATGATTCATAGACCTCAGTGGTATAGCCGTGTGGACTGTAGATTTCAACACACACGGTGTTCTATACACCTAGATCGTCATTGGTCCAGCATTTTTGATAAAGTGCTTAGCATATTTCAAGTGCAGTGTTATAAATAAGTTAATTATAAGTCAGTACTCACCTTTGTGCAAAGAAACACGATCTATAACTGTACACTACAATTCAGAAAAATTGTGCTTCTCTTCAATACAAAGAGGAATAATTTGAGCCTCCAATTTCCCTTTAGGTAAACAGTACTTGTGTTCAGCAATTCAGTTCCATAATTGTCTAGCAGTTTTCCTGATATATCATTTCTTGCATGGACAACAGATTACATAAACCACACAGGAAGACATACATGTGTTTTAATTTATATTTCTTCAAGGTAATGTCACAAATCTTACAGCTATTACATTTGAAATGACCTATCTCATTGTAATCACTGTGCTACATATTTACAGTTCTCAATTCAGCAGGGCAGAATATTTCTTTTATTTTTTTAATTTCTGCTCTGTCATTACCAGTTTTCTCAGGAAAAGCAAGAATGCACCAACAGAATGAGCCAATATTCTTCTTTTTAAAAAAAAATCTTTATTCATTTTAATAACCAACATCAAGTGCAACAGTTTATTAAAATAAACAGCACCTAATTCCATCAATTAATATAATAAGTACATATCCCTTCCCCCCCACCCATCCACCCATTCATACAGTATAAAAACAATCAAGAGTAATACAAATGACCAAGATAAACAAATTACAATTTAAAAATAAATTAAGTACATACACTTCTCCCTCCTTATTCACAGGGGTTAGGGGCAGAGCCGGCCCGCGAATATTAAAAAACTGCGAATAATATTCGGGCCGGTTCTGCCCCTAACCCCTGCTTCCCCCCCGGCTGTTTTAAGCCCTGTAAGCCCCCCCCCCCTAAGCCTTACCTAGTGGTCTAGCGGGTTTTCGGGGCAGGAGCGATCTTCCCACACTCCTGCCCCGTGCAGATCGCTCATAGAAAATGGCTGCCTTGAGCTCCTCTCGTAGTCTCGAGAGACTATGGGAGCTCAAGGCTGCTGGAAAGCAGGATACTGGGATTGCAGGATACTGGTCTGCCCCAGTATTACTATTTTTATGTTCTTTAAGTCATATTCTTAAGTCTTTGCATGACTTCTAAATTCTTATTGCATCGAATATATCTTTTGATATCACAGGAGCTCATAGGAACTGTGACAAGGAGAGACTATCTTTCAGTTTTGTAGGATGGATGGCAGCTACTATATTGTAGCAAGGTGTTTTCTGTTGATAATTTTAGAAAGTATTGTACTGTTGGACCCTTTCCCATTTTCGCTCACTACTATATCCCAAAAAGTTATGTTTTTACATCATACTTCATATCAAACTGCATTGCTGGATTTCTAGAATTCAGCCACGACAAGAAAGTAAAAAGATCTCCTTCCATGTCACCCCAGAGCAGAAATACATCATCTATATATCATTTCCATGTCTTAATATTCACTGTGAAAAAAATATCAATCCAATTAGGCTCAAAATAACTCATTTACAGGTTAGCCAGTGATAGGACAAATGTAGTCCCATAGCTGTACCCGAGGTTTGTATATATGTGAGTTCATTTTCAAAGTATAGTAAAACATTGGTTTGCGAGCATAATTCGTTCTGAAACCATGCTTGTAATCCAAAACACTTGTATATCAAAGCGAATTTCCCCATAAGAAATAATGGAAACTCAGACGATTCGTTCCACAACCCAAAAACTTTAATACAAAATACTATACATACTTGTATTGCAAGACCTCACTCATTTCGAACAGTCACTACACTCCCGCAGCATCAGAGAGAGAAGAACCATTGGCTCAACTGTAATGATGTGATGTGTTTATACTGTATGTACTTGTATTGCAAGACCTTGCTTGTTTATCAAGTTAAAATTTAATAAAAATGTTTTGCTTGTCTTGGAAAACACTTGCAAACCAAGTTACTTGCAAACCAAGGTTTTACTGTACTTAGGCACAGAAAGTACCATAGTACCAAGTGTGTTAGCCAAATAGGAACAAATTCTCTTAATGGTGCCATTAGTTAGGTGGTGGTAGATGACCTAGGATTACCATATGGCTCCAGAAAAAAGAGGACAGATTGAGACATCCGGTTTTTACTTTCATTGCTTTCAAAGTACAACCCGGATGTCTAAATCCATACCCCCTTTTTCTGGAGCCATATGGTATCCCTAAGATGTCCCACCCTGCCTAACTTAATTGTGTTAATTGGTTCAATCGGTGCAGAAATTGACTGCATAGATTAGATACCAATTAAAGTATTGTTAAAAAAAGTAAGTGCCCCCAGGCACCCCCCAAAACAGCGCCGTTAACATGACTACGGAGGCATCTTGCAGAGCTTAAGGCCACGGTAGGCACGGCTAATGACCTTATGCGCCATTAGGTACCTCCGTGGATGTGCCTGTCTTACACATACATTTTTAGCGTCTGGAGGGCCTCCAAGCATGTGTGGATGTGATGCAATGATGTCACATGCATGCGCACAGGAGTATGACATCATCGTGTCGCATCCGCGCATGCTCAGGGGCCCTCCAAATGCGGCCCCAAGCTTGTGGAAGAAGAGACGAGGTTCATGTAGGGCGGGGCTGGGGGGTAGAACAGGGTGTGGCTGAGGGCAGAATGGGGCGGGGCCATGTGTCCTCTTCTTTTAATGTAGAAATCTGGTAGCCCTATGCCTTGTTAAATTGCTTTTTCCTGCCCATCCACTGATATTCAGTGGTTCTTAACTGGACAGTGTCGCTGAATATATCAGCTCTAATCATTTGTTCCAAGGCAGTTCTTGGGCGGAGCTTGGGCAAATACTGGGCAGAGGTAATACTTAACTAATTAGCTGCAGTATTCAGACTGCTAATCGGTTAAGTAAGTGCATAAAGTTAGGATAACAAAAAGGCTGCCCTAGCTTTATCTGTGGAGTTAACAGGGCACTGGTTAACTTCCAACTAGCTGCCTAAAAGATTCCTGCTGTCCCCTTGCTTCTCTAATCCTGATCCCCCTCCCTGCCCCTCTGAAACCAGTAACCCCCAGAGCAGGCCCCCCTCACCCTCTTAGGTCCCTCCCAGGCTTACTTATTCTTTCTGCCCATAGGGTCTATTTGGACCCTATGGGCAGAAGCGATGCCCACCTGCTCTTGCCTGTCACAGCTCCATTCTCAAAATGGCCACCATGACCCCTAGCAATAATTGTGCTGTACTCACTACGGTACTGCAAGGCTACTGCTAAAGGTTGTGGCAGCTATTTTGAAAAAGGAACTGTGATGGACAGGAGTGAGGGATAGAAGGAGAAGGTTGTTAGAACGGGTGAGGGAACCTGCTTGTACCTGGGTCCTTGCCAATATTTAGCTAGGACCCACATAAGTGTCTTATGTGGGTCCTGGCTAAATATTGGCCGGGACTCACATAATTTTCATCAGCTTCCATAAGCTAAATTAGCCCTGGATAATCAATACTTTGTCTGCTGTGGGTCAGATATTGACCGAACCCTTTAAATTGTCTGCATACAAATGTTAGAAATGTAAAATATAAGGTGATAGAGTTAGAATTATGGCAGTAAATGAAGAGTGAGACATAATAAGCATCTCAGAGACTTGGTGAAAGGAAGACAATCAATGAGCCACCATGATACTGGGATATAAATTATATCAAAATGAGAAGGTGGATCAGATTGGTGGAGGGATGGTGCTTTATGTTAAGGGTAGCATAGAATCAAGCAGGATAGAACTTCTACAGGAAAAAAAAAATGCAAGGTGGAATCTTTATGGAAAAAAATTTCATGTGTGATGGGACCCTACCATTCACTTGGACAGAACAAAGGGACAGATACCCACAGGAGTAGGAGAAAACTGCTGGGTCAAATAAAGAAAAGTCAGCACAAAGTCACTTTCACAGAGAGAAAGATGTTACTGGTTTAAAATACATAATAATGGCATTGATTTTCAAAGGTCTTTGGGTAACTTCAGAAGTTAACCTCGCAAAGTGCTGAGTTTCCATTTTTGAGGCCACTGACTGCCTGGGAGCGTCAGGCTCCTTCAGCTTTTAGCATCACATTATTTTTTCTTTTTCTTTTCCTCCTTTAGTGGCTTCTATTATAAACGGCTTAGAAGTGCAATGAGCAAGTTTTGCGGTATAATCACTTCTCTCTCTCTCTCCACTGCTACTGAACTAACACGTTGGTCCCAACTCTGTACTTATTTAGCACTTCTGCCCAAGCCACAAAGACTAATGTCCTGCTCTGTTTAACACCTTTAGATAGCTTAAGGCAGTAACTCAAATGGAAACACCAGAATAAAGCTTGGAATGGAGTCTTGGCATTTGTTCTGGGCATACTGAGTCAGGCATCTAAACGTCTGGACTGAGATACATAATACCATTTGGCCATCAGATGTAGCCATTCTGGGCCCTATTCCAGTTCTCAGAATGGCTATTTTGGATAAGACTCTTGGAATGACCATCTCAGCTGCTTGGACTTCTTTTCTGGATCCCAGGCTGGCCGTTTGGGTATTCATTTGCTGTATCAGTGAAGTGCCAGTTACAGATCTTGTTAACAGCATTCTGGCGTTTAATTTCACTCCAGCACCACTTTACAACGGTACTAGGTTCTGAATACCTATGATGGAAAAGGTGAATGCCGGCATACGCTACAAACGGCCTCATTTCCTTTTTTGAGTTAGAAAGGAAAGTTTAATAACTAAAGTAATCATTCCTGATGAAATAAGTTCTGAAATACCTCCTCAAGGTCACTGTAGGTCCTTCCTGATAGTACCTGGCTTTAATTGACTGTTCTGGTTTTTACCCACACCAAGCATTCTGTATATTTATACCCTTCATCTGTTTTATCAGTCAGGCAGAGCTGGGAGTCTTAGCATCTCAAAGGAAGCAATTCTCTGATTAACTGAAGAGTAATAGCATGAAATTTCTGGTCTCCAATGGGGAACATATTGATGCTCACGTCTAATTTAATCAGCATCAAGAGGGAAATGCCTGTTCGTTCACCATCAGTAATACAGCCTTTCAAGGTGATAAATCCTATCTGCGGCATGATATTCCACTGGCATTTCTATAATATTAATTAGATCACCTTGTCAGCCTGTATGAAATTTGCTTAGCATTCATTAGAAATTCCTTATAGATAGGCACCAGCGTACAACTGCCCCCTCCCTTTTATGCCCGTTGATTGACAGCCGAGGTCAAGCTGGAGACAACACCCCCTCAGAAATTTTGAAAAGCCGGGTCACTGGACTCCATGATAAATGAAGAGTGGGAGGACTATTCCTTGAGGATATCTTATTAAATTGGACAAAAGCTGTCTTCCTCTCGGCAGTGTCTCCGACTGCCCTCTGCCTACATGTGGAGTGCAGGCGTGTGATGGAAAGTCATTTGCATTACCCTGCAGTCATTTTTATACGCAGAGGTAATGAAGTTGTCAGCTGAGACCCAAGCGTGGCAGAACCTGATATTCAAATAGAGCTAGCAGTAGCAGCAGTGACAGTGCCTCTTTACAACCAGTCTCCCCCCTCCCCTGCCTTCCTTTCCCAGCACTGCATGCCCAGTTCATGGATCACACAAGCCGTGCAATCTGCTGAAAGTGCCAAAGATACCCTCTCTACTTCTGACATTTTGCCTCTGTTCCCAAAGACAGTGGTCTGCAAATGGAAAGGATCAGCTGCCTTCCCATCAGACGCTGGCCGACTGCCAAGCGTTAAATGGTCTTCGAGGGCCAAGCTGCAGCAAACACCTGAATATTAATACAGAGGACAATTTTCAAAGCAAGCTGTGTCAAAACGGATTAATGCACCATGGCTGTCCTGTCTGAATATTACCTTCCCTATCCTGGCAAAAAAGCAAAAAGAGGCTTTCCACAAAGTGCATGCCATTAACCAGCCTGTGAGAATGATGTTTTTAGGTCAATAATGCATTCACATGCCATTTTCAGAAGCCTGTGCACTATTTATCCCTCTAGGCTGCCCACAGAAAGTAGTGGGCTAGTTTCTTTTGGAAAATTAGCATTCAGTACACATAGTAAAAGCACCTGTATACGCAGCTATGCAGGCTATCTGAAAATTGCCCTCACATGGTAATTTTATAACAGAGAGCCTATATGAGAAATCAAAAGACTGACTATTTAAAATCTGTTTTATAAAGGTAACATAGACCCCTATGAACCTTTATAAAGAGGCTCCGCCAACCAGACCTACTAGTGTGCAAGGGCTCTTGTACCTATTTACACCTGCTCTGATGAAAGTCTACATAAATGCAGGTATTTTATGCATGCACTTGTACATTTGATAAAATATGCAACTATATCCCTTCTCTGCCCAAACTATACCTCCAGGAATGCTTATGTGGTTTGCAATTTGCATGAACATATACACTTTCTGTAGGCCTACTTTTTAGATGTGTATACACATAGTAAGTTTTATAAAATTCCATTTCTGAATGAAAAAAATGTTTTACATGTGGAAAATGTGTTATAAAAGTACCCATTAAGCTGTAGTGAATGTCAGCTTTTGCACGTACACAAATCAATTAAAAAGAAAAAAAAAGAGCAGAGCAGTTCAGGTCTTCAAACCAAAAGGGATTTAATGACAACCAAACACAAATATACAGAAGAACTAGTAAAGCTTTTACTAGTTCTTCTGACATGATTTAAGCTTTTATCCTCGCTAACTGTACATATTTTATTACTGCAAGTGAGTTGATTGCATTACGAGACTCTAGGACTCCTGAGGCAGGCTTTTTAGCTGAAACACAGTCTGTGTCGAGGTGAGTCACGACAGTATATTTGTGTATGGTTATTATTAAATCCCTTTTAGTTTGAAGACCTGGACTGCTCAGCTCTTTTTTTTTAATGATTTATAAAATTGCCCAAACATACATGACTAAGGGGTCCTTTTATTAAGGTATGCTAACCGATTTAGTGCGCTATATGCTAAGATGCCCATAGGATATAATGGATGCCTTAGTATTTAGTGTGCACTAAATCAGTTAGCACACCTTAATAAAAGGACCCCTATATTCTGTACATGGTGCCTTAAAAATCAGTACTATTTTATAAACGGTTCTTAGTTAGGCACCATATATTGAATATCTCTTAGCACCGGGAACGGCGCCTAATTGTAGGCATGATCATTTGTATCACCTGAAACATGGTGTAAATCCTCAAATCTAAATTAGGCACAAATCCCCCTTATTCTACAAGTTCAAGTTCAAGTTCAAGTTTATTAGTATTTGATGAATCGCTTAATCGGTTTGCTAAGCGATGTACAAAATATAAAAAATAGTTAAATTACAAAAAGACTAACCAAATGACATAATTTTTGAAGACTAGACAAACTTGAGTTGTGAGGAAAGGGGGGAAGAGTTACAACTTGTTTAGAAAAAACAAAAAAGGGAAGGAACAAAAGGGAACGAGGTAGTTAAAAATCTGAAAATATTAAACAAATCTAAAATTTAAATATTAAAAGCATCTTTAAAAAGATGAGATTTTAAGAATTTTTTGAAGGAGGAGAAGTCTTTTTCATTTTTAATGTATTGTGGTAATGAGTTCCACCATTGGGGACCCATTACAGAAAACATGCCGGCTCTTCTTGTGCCTACTATTTTCAGAGAAGGTATAGATAAGAGATTTTGGAAGGTTGATCTGAGAGGGCGTATAGTGTTGTGGGGTATTAACATCCTAGCTATAAATTGAGGTTCATTATAGGTTAGGGTTTTAAATATTAACAGCATGACCTTAAAGAAAATACGATGGCTGATAGGGAGCCAGTGAGAATCGTTTAGTAGTGGCGTAACATGGTCATATTTCTTGGCGTTGTGGATTAGTTTAATAGCAGTATTTTGGATAAGTTGGAGTCTTCTTTTTGGGATATATTAAGTAGTAGTGAGTTGCAGTAGTCCATTTTAGCTATAACTAACGAATGGACCAGAATATTAATCGATATGGGCTCAAGAAATTTAGCGATTGATCGTATTAAGCGCAATTTATAAAAGCATGTTTTGACTATGTTATTTATGTGTTCATGAAACAGTAGTTTATCATCGATTAGGACCCCAAGAATTTTTAAGGTGGAGACAGACTCTAGTGAAATGTTATTTAGGACAAATGGGATCTTCAACCCTATGTCTTTTTTCCAGGTGAAGATCATGGATTTTGTTTTATTTATATTTAGTGCTAATTTATTTAAGTTGAGCCAGTTTTGTATTGTTTCTAATTTTTTATTTATAGTCAGAATGTCATTGTGATTTTCTGGGTCGAGAGGGTGAATAAGTTGAATGTCGTCCGCATAGGAGAAGGAAGTAAAACCAATCGATTGGCAAAGACTTAGTAATGGGGAAAGGAAAATATTGAACAGAAGAGGCATTAGAGTATTCGTTATGGAACTTAACAAGAGAAGTGCGGTTGGAGAGATAAGAGGTGAACCAGTTAAGCACTTGGTCGCTAATATCTATCGATTCTAACCAATTGAGAAGTAAATCATGGTCTATTGTGTCGAACGCAGCGGATATGTCCAATGAAAACAGTACAACAGATTTATGGTGGTCTAGAAAATAATGAATATTAGTTATTAAGCCAGTCAATGAATATACGGTGTGAAATTTACGAAAACCTGTTTGGTTGGGGTGCAAAGCATTGGTTGTTTCAATGAAGTCAGAAACCTGATTAAATATCAGTTTTTCTGTTAATTTGGCCAAAAAGGGGATATTGGCAATTGGACGATAGTTTGTAGGGTCATTTATACTAGTTTTGTGGTCTTTGAGTATCGGAGTGATGATAGCGGTTTTCCAGAGGGAAGGGACTGATGCAGTGTGTAAGCTTTTTAGGATGATTGAGTGAATAAAGGGTCCAAAACAATGAAAAATTTTTTTTAAGTAAAATGGGGGAATAATTTCAGATCTAGAGCTTTTTAAGTTGATTTGTTGAAAAAGAGCTTCAATGTCTTTAAGGGAGGAAATTTTGAAATTAGAACATTTTGCTGTCGGAATGAATTCAGTTTGGTGATTGCTCGTAAGGTTACTAACAGAATTGGAGAGAAATGTACTTCGAATGGTTTTGATTTTTTGATTGAATGCATCAGCTATCTCCTGTGCTTTTAAGGAGGATTTCTGAAGTGATTTATTTCCTTTATTCTTCGGGTTAATGGATTTTAAAATGTTATATAGGGTAGCTGAGTTTTTTGCTTTATAGATTTTGTCTGAGTAATATTTATTTTTGGCCTGGTTAATTTTGGTTTTATAGGTGGATGCCTTTTCTCTATAATTTCGAAGATTTATTTGGGATTTAGTATGGCGCCATTTTCTTTCTAAAGCACGAAGCTGTTTTTTTATAAGATGAAGCTCTGCCCTATACCATGGGTTAAGTATTTTACGAGGCGATATAGTTTTGGAGATTTTTGGCGCTTTACTGTCTAAGAGAGAATGTAAGGAGGAGTTCCATGTTGATAATTGGTCTTCAATTGAAATAGATGAAGTAGTTATAGTGGATGGGTCAAAGAAGGGCAGAATATCTAAGGTTTCTAGTTTGGAGAAGTATCGATATGAGATAAGCTTAGTTTCTGAAGGAGTTTGAAGAGTTATCGGTTTAGGGAAATGAAGGTTGAGAGATATGAAATAGTGATCAGACCAAGGAATTGGTGAGACAAATGGAGCAGAGTGCTCAAAATATTGGGATATAGGAAAAAAGATCATATCAAGAGTGTGATTGGCCGAATGAGTTTGGTCTACTATAATTGGTTGTAAGTTTAGGGAATTTAAAATGTTTAAAATATCCAAGGTATTAGTATTAGAGGGGTCGTCAAAATGGACATTAAAGTCACCTAAGACAAGAGGGAGGAATGTAGAGGTACAGAAATCAAATAGTAGATCTTGGAGTAAAGCTATTTTGTTTTGTCCTACTGGTGGAGGGACGTAGAGTAATAAGAAATTGAGATTGGTGTTTGAGTTGAGCTTGAGGTGGAGATATTCAATGGTAGCATTTCCAGTAGAGTGATCACTGAGGTTAATAAGATTATTTTGAAATATGACAGCTTTACGGTTGTAGCGATGATTCGAAAGGTTTTCATAGTTAGGAGGACAGCAATAGGAAAGATATGCTTCATCACCTTCGGTAAGCCAAGTTTCAGTGATAAAAAGCATATGTAATCCCTGATGGAGAATGGCATCTTTTAAAAGGTGATATTTGTTTTTGATGGATCTTGCATTGATGAGTCCTAATTTCAAGCTTTTATTTTTGAAAGAGACATTTATGATGAGGGTTGAAATAGTGGGTACGGTACTGAGATTGGTAGGCAGCGGAGGAGTAGAGATTTCTAATAGAGAAGAATGCTGAGGTGTTTTTGTTCTGTGATTTGGGGGACGATGACCCCAATAAACTGGAATATTAGTAGTAGTTGAAGTTGTAAGCATGTTGAAATTCGGGGATATGCTAAGAGGGTAATGTAAAGAAAGAAGAAAAATATATGCCAATGTTTATGACAAATTGGAGCCCAGGTATGTGTGTTAGGTTGGAGTAGAAGTTTGATTTTAGCGGTGCCCTCAGTTTGCGCACGAAGGAGCGCACTAAGGAACAGAAGCCCGAATAAGTAGGGCATCAGCTGACCTGGTGGGGGAGGAGTCTGGTGCGCCGCCGCTTTGCGGTGGCAGAAGAAGAGAACAATAGTATCCTAAAAGTAAAATAAAACAGCAGCTAAGTAAAACATAGGCTTAAAACAAACTAACAACTTAAAAACAACTTGTGGATAAGAACAGGCAAGTGCAGCAGTGCATAAATCCAAGAAATGCCCCCAATCCACCTTTGACCCTCCAATTTCTGCACCCCCTTTTTTGACTCGTGTAAAATTTAGGTACACATCCTGCGCTTAAATTTACGCATGTAAATTTTAATTAAAACTAATTAGTGCCAATAAATGCTTAAGATCTCAAATATTGGTTCTAATTGGCTCGTTATTCAATTAAATTGCATGCACAAATTGGGTGTGCACCCAAATTTACATGTGAAATTTTTAGTTCTTTTTATAGAATTCAGGAGATTATACTTAATGCAAGTGGGGAAACTTGGCTCATGGAGTTATTTTCAACCCTTCTATGTGTGTATATATTTCACTTAGAGGAGGGAGGGGGTGGCTGTGTTTATGAGGGTTGGGTGGTAGTTTGGGGGTGGTAGGATTTGATGGGGTGGTATGGAATGGGGTTGAGGGGTAGATTGGTAATCACAGAGGATGGAACTGGCTAGGTGGGAGTCAGTTTGGGGGTGATAACAGTTTGGGGAATAATGGGGTAGTTGCAGGTAGCAATTTTGGTAGTGGGAGGGTTGTATGGAGTATGGCAGTTTTGGAAAGTGGTGGTAGTTTTGGAGGGTTTGGTAATGTGGGGCTGACAAGGCAGTTGCAAGGGATAGGTTTGTGGGTGGAGACTTTCTTAGATGTCATGGAATCAAGATCATGTAGTAACAGGTGCAGATAATGGGCAACAGGATAGTCAGAAGTCCATTTTGAGAGGGGGGCCCATAGGCCCCCCGCAATAAACCATACCTTTGCTGGCAGGGATGTCCAAGTCCTGCCAAAAGAAGAGGTCTCCTGCACAAGTTCCCACACATGTAGCCAGAGCAGCATTGAAGTCAGCAGAATGAATTAGCTGCAGATGCTGGCACTCTCATACAGACTCAGTTCAGTGTCTTTAGCAGTTGGCATGCTTAACAACTTTCAAAAATTCCCCCCCTTAGTATATTCATATATTCTCTATGAGGTAAAAAGCCAGGCAACTCAGGGGCTGGCTGAGAAGAGAATACCTTTAATTATTATCCTTGTTCACAGGTATTTTATAAGCAAGTTCATACTGTTGCATTAGCTCCAATAGTAATATTGTTGGTAAATCTGGAACCAGAGTTTAAGCAATGATATATGAAAGAAAAGTGTAAAAGCAATATTTGTCTCTTAGAGCTTGATATAGACAAAGCTAGAAAAAAGAAGGTCCCTGTAAAGAAACAGAGGGCGCATGGAAGGTGTACAATAACTATATACATTTCTAATAATAAATTAAAACAAAAATTTTTTTAGTGATAAGTGACTCCTCAGTGTGGGATTATGAGCCTTTAAGAGCACCAGCCTACAAAGAGGCTCCTTTGCTCAATAAACCTGCGATAAACCCAGAGAGAGGGAATTCCCTGCCTCTTAACCACTGAGCAAGGGACATCGACGCCTCTTGAAAGCTTCGGTTTGAAAAATAATAAACATGCAAAAATGACACCAGCGCAAGTTTTTCAAAATTATAATTAAAATTTATTGAATTATTGTTTCTATTTTTCCATTATGATATCAAAAGAATCAAGCATAATTGCTTAACAGTTGCGCTAATGGGAGAGCGTTATAGTTGCCAAATGCTGGCCTTCTAATAACGATCTCGAACTCATATCTCCGGTCATTCTATTATATAACTTTTGGCTCAATGACATCATCAAGTTTGACAAACAATAACAGTTCACCAAAGAGGTGGCCTTAAAAGTTGGACAAAGGAAAAAAATTCCTCCATGTTTCAAAGTTTGACAAAGTTTTAGAAAATTATTTTTGATTTCTGAATTAACATTATAACATTATAACATATTCAAGAGAATCTACAATTATTAACAGGGTGCTGAAAAGTTCTCAGCCCTAAAGGGAAAAACTCTCGGGCTGCCTGAGCTGATAGTCTCACACACAAAGAGCAGGAGTCTCTGATTTAATTACTCCCAGATGTTGCTTTAGGATTTCTTTAGGTTGCAAATATATATTATGTTTTTCAAAACTTATTCCTTTGTTCAAATACAGTCACACATCCACTCCAATCATATTTGTTTCATTCATACTTTGCTTGGCCAAGCTTTTCCTTCCATATATTCATTCATTCAAAACTATATTTAATTCAGTTTTGGATACGTTATCTTTCTTTACCAGCCTAAAGCAAGCACATGTGGTATTAATTAACACCACGCTGCTGGGAACAAAGACCTGGAAACACAAAATGGATTCCAAGAACCCAAAATGGATTCCATGTAACCCCCATGATTTCCTCCATGATCTAGCTCAACAGTAAAGTACATAAAAGAGCACCATTCTTTCCCTTATATTAATCTGTGGTGTGTTTTTTTTCTGGCCTTAGCTACATTATATTTAGATTTTTATTCACCCTTTTTTCGTACGCATCTATTTGGGCGTGGCCCTAACTGACACATGTATTTGTATCTAACTAGAATTACCCAGAATCATACGAAAAACAGGCGCTTTTGTAGAAAAACTCCACAAAAATGCTGCACTTATCATGTTCTGACATCCATTCCATTACCGTCCCATAAACATCACCCCCTGCTGGCCACGAGCCACTACTCCTCACCACACACCATCAT
The DNA here is from genome assembly GCF_902459505.1 of Geotrypetes seraphini. Classification (NCBI taxonomy): domain Eukaryota; kingdom Metazoa; phylum Chordata; class Amphibia; order Gymnophiona; family Dermophiidae; genus Geotrypetes; species Geotrypetes seraphini. The sequence continues at coordinate 391,222,233 of NC_047085.1, read as the reverse complement.
TGGTAGTCACTAGTGTGCACCAGCCGTGTATAATTGTGAATCAGTGTTTTCAAAATTAAATAATATAATCAAATAACTCATTTAATAAATTACTGCAACCTTCCACCTCTCCCTATTTCAGAATCATTTAACTCACAGGCAACCCTGGATCAAATCACGGTAAGGCATAAACTTGTCTTTGATGAAACAGCATGTGCAGGATCAGCCAGCAAAGTCACTAAAATGCAGCATTCAATGTTCAAACATTTCCTTGCACTTGACAAAACAGGTTTGACCAAGCTCAGTATCAGGGAATCATCCCTTCTCAGGAACCTCACCGTCAAACAGTGATATTAACGCTCTCAGCAGGAAAATTCCACCACATTTATCTCTGTCTCTTGCTTCCGAACTGGACTGGACCCAGGTGTACCCTTTGTTTCTTAGAGGGATCCTAGAGACACAACAACCAGCATGACCTGTCACAGTAGGTTCAGGTCCATTGGCATAACAGTCCATATACTCCATAATCCATTGTCATATAATAAGAGCATAAGAATATAAGAATAGCATTACTGAATCAGACCAATGGTCTATCTAGCCCAGTAGCCCATCCTTATGGTGGTCAATCCAGGTACCTAGTACCTCGCAAAAATCCAAAAAGTAGCAACATTTCATGTTACCAATCCTGGACAGGCAGTGGCTTGCCCCATGTCTGTCTCAATAATAGACTATGGACTTTTCCTCCAGGAAATTGTCCAAACCTTTCTTAAAACCAGCTACACTATCCATTCTTACCACAACATCTAGCAACACGTTCCAGAACTTAACTATTCTCTGAGTAAAAAATATTTCCTCCAATTGGTTTTAAAAGTATTTCCCTGTAACTTCATTGAGTGTTCCCTAGTCTTTGTAATTTTTGATGGAGTTAAAAATCGATCGATTTATACCCTTTCTACACCATTTAGGATTTTGTAGACTACAATCATATCTCCCCTCAGCTGACCCTTTTCCAAGCTGAAGAGCCCTAACATTTTTAGTCTTTTCTCAAATGACAGGAATTCTATCCCCTTTATCATCTTGGTCACTCTTCTTTGAACCTTTTCAAGTTCCACTATATCTGGTAACTATGATTTGGGTTATTCTTCCCAATGTGTATCACTTTGCATTTGTTCACGTTAAATTTCATCTGCCACTTGGATGCCCAGTCTTCCCATTTCCTAAGGTCTGCCTGCAATTTTTCACAATCTGCATGTGTTTTAACAACTTTGAAAAATTTAGTGTCATCTGCAAATTTAATCACCTCACTCATCATTCCAATTTCCAGATAATTTATATATAATTTAAATAGCATAAGTCCCATTACAGATCCATGTGGCACTCCACTATTTACTCTCCTCCATTGAGAAACATGGCCATTTAATTCTACCTTCTGTTTTCTATCCGATAACCAATTCCTAATCCACAACCAAACTTTGTCACCTATCCCATGACTCTTTCACTTTCTCAGGAGTTTCTCATGAGGAACTTTGTCATAAGCTTTCTGAAAATCTAGATACACTACATTAACTGGTTCACCTTTATCCACATATTTATTCACACCTTCAAAGAATTCAAGTAAATTGGTGAGGCAAGATCTTCCACAATTTTAGTTTGTATAATTATTTCCACTATTTTTCCCAGCACTGAAGTCAGATTTACTGTTCTGTAATTCTTGGATCCCCCCTTGAACCCTTTTAAAAAATCAGCGTAACATTGGCCACTCTCCAATCTTCAGGCACTACAGATGATTTTAGTGACAGGTTATAGATCACTAACAACAGGTCAGCAATTTCGTATTTGATTTCTTTAGTACCCTGGGATGTATACCATCTGATCCAGGTGATTTTTCACTTTTTAACTTGTCGATTTGGCTTATTAAATATTCCAGATTCACTGAGATTTCTTTTAGTTCTTCCACATCATTAACCTTGAAAAACATTTCCAGTTTAGGTAGATCTCTTATATCTTCTTCTGTGAAGACCGAAGCAAAGAATTCATTCAGTCTCTCCGCTATGGCCTTATCCTCTCTGAGCGCCCATTTTGGTTCTTGATCATCCCACAGATTCCCTCACAGATGTTCTGCTTCTGATGTACCTAAAAAAATTGTTATGAGTTTTTGCCTCTTGGCAAGTTTCTATTCATATTCTTTCTTAGCTTTCTTTATCAATGCATCTAACTTGCCAGTGCTTATGTCTCTTCTTATTGTCTTCATTTGGATCTTTTTCCATTCTTTAAAGGATGTCTTTTTTGGCTCTAATAGCCTCTTTCACTTCACCTTTTAACCATGCCAGCTCGTGTTTCCTTTTGTTTCCATAGAATATAATGGGCATCTTAGCATTTAGCATACACTAATCTTTAACGCACGCTAAATCAATTAGCATGCCTTAGTAAAAGGACCCTTAATTTGTTAATAGTTGAATTTAATTGCAAAAACTAGTATATAGTGAATGCTCAGTTTTGTTGGCTATTGTTATACAGTGTGATACCAAGCCAAGGCTGGCCCTATAATGAGGCCAAATGAGGCCGAGACCTCAGGTGTCACTTTGAAGAGAGCGGCATCACAAAGTACCGACTTGAAAAAATTGAATGGCGGTGGAGAGCAGGAGCAAGGCAACACATGCTTTGTGCAGTGCTCCTCGTAATCTCCATCTGTAGTGCTCTCAATTCACCTCCCCAGCTGCCCCAGAACATCAAACCCTCCCCCCAAGAGGTCTGACATCTGGTGCACCTCTTTCTCTCTCTCTCAACCCCTTCCCCATATTTACCTCTGCTTGCTTTGCAGCAATCGCCAGCAGTGATTTGTATTCACTGTCTGCCACTGGCCGACGTATCCTGTCTAAAATGTCCTGTTCCTGAGGAAATAGGAAGTAATGTCAAATAAGGCAGGATGTGGTAACGAGAAGGCATAGTTGATGACTGCTGCAAAGCAAGCAGAGGTAAATTGGGGAAAGGGGTTTGAGAGAGAGAGAGGGTCAAGATGTCAGACCTCCTTTGGGGGGGGAGAGTTTGAAAGAAAGATGCTTGCAGGGAGAGGAAGGAAAGGAAAGGAAAGGTATCAGCCCATGAGAGGAAGGAGGGAGAGAGGGAAGCAAAAAGAAAGATGATGGATCTTGGATGCAGGGAAAGGAATGGGAGATGTTGAAGTTAGAATGATGGGGGTAGAGGGAAAGAGAGTGAGACATTTTGGCCTAAGGTACAAAGGAGAGAGAGGAAAAGATGGTAGGCAGCAGGAAATAGGAGGGGAAAGAGGGAGAAATGCTGGCAGCAGGAAGAGAAACCAGAGGGAGAGAGTTTGGGGGAGGAAGGTTGGAGGAGAGGGAGGGAGAGATGCTAGACAATAGAAGAAAGGAAGGGAAGCAAGAAGGAGGGATCTATGAAGGGGGTTGGGGAAGGAGAAATGTTGGCCAACAGGAGGCATGAAGAGAAGTCAGAGGGAAAGATATGTGGGGTAGGGTAGGAAAGAGAGGAGATGTTAGATAACAAGAGGTAGGAAGGGATTCTAGAGAGAGAAATGTTGGATAACAGTAGTGGAAGTAAGAGGGTGAGATGTGTAAATCATGGGGTGGGGTGGGAGGGAGGGAGAGATGCTACATAATGGGAGAGAAGGATGTTCAACATTCAGCATCTATCCATCCTTCCTCTCCCAACAGGAGTCAGAAAGGGAAGAGAGACATCTTGGAATTGGAGAGTGGAGGGGATAGATGCTGGACAATTGGAGAGAGGAATGAAAGGAATGATACTATACTCAAGGGAGGGAAGAGAGAAGGAAATGTTGAACTATGGGGGAAAATGACAGGGAAGAGAAAGAAAGATGCTAGGCCATGTGAACTGACAAGATAAAAGAGAAATGGGACAGGGACATTTTAGGCTTCAAAGGTGTGAGAAGGGAAGGGAGGTAGGAAAGGGTCTACAAAGGTAAAGCAAGGGATAGGGAAAGGAAATGTTTTTGTACTGTATTCAGTACAAAATATGGGGTCCCTTTTCAGATTTTATATTTCACAATGTGCCTGGTAATGAAGAGCTTTGTGTTGCTGTTCCTCAGATAACATGAAAATCAGGATTTTGTTTTGTATAGTGACTTCCATGGAGAAATATTCTAGTTCTGATCTGCATGTTGTGAGGAGGTAAAATATCAGCTCCAATATATTGTAACTAATTTTATTATGGTGCATTAAACTGAGCTTTTCTTTTGCTCTCTTTCTCATTTTGCTCCTTATTGTGTGAGCATCATATATCTCCTTTGTGTTTTGTAGAAAAGCAGGCTAAAGTATGTGTGGCGAAAAACATGGTTCTTTGAGTTTGTCTGATAGGATCTATTGTTTTGCTTTAAACATGGGTGACCTGGAGTAGTGTGTGAATCTCTGTCATCATTTACTGTGTTACGAAGCTAGTAACATCTAAGAAGCTGCTGCCATAGGTAGCTAGCCAGTATTGCCTAATAGTTTGAGCAGCCCTTGTTCCACCCCCATTTTGGATGCTCAGTGGTGATGGGGTGCAAGCTCATCCCTCGCCTCAGGCAACAGATTGTCTTGAGCCGCCCTGTACCAAGCTATCTGTGTTTGCTATTTACCCTTTAGGTAGGCCATCAAATATGCTTTTATGTAGGTTATTATATTACATTACATTAGTGATTTCTATTCCGCCATTACCTTGCGGTTCAAGGCGGATTACAAAAGGAGTTAATTGGCCATTTCCAAAGGAATTGAAGAGTAGAGCGAGTTGCTTCGGTGAATTGAGATGAGTCTTGTGATGTTAGTTTGTCTTCATGGATTTCTTGAATAGCATGGTTTTTATTTCTTTTCTGAACGATTTGTAGTCTGGGGTCATTATCAGTAAATTAGAGATTTGTACATTCACCTCACTGAAGCACTACAAAATTGTGTAATAACAGAGAAAAAAAGATCTAAACCCCCCCCTCAGTGTCTGTCCTTAGGAAGTATTGAACATACACAATTAGGTCCCACATTGGACGATTTCAGTTTTGATCTTTATATTGTAGATTGCCAAGGGATTGGCTTTGCAGTATGGGTGGTTTATAAATTCCATGAGTAAATAAATAAATGACTCCCCTTTAGTTTCTCATTAATATTGTAATTAGTTATCTTTCTCAGGCGTCATAGATGGTCTTCAAATTTTCATCTTTATCTCTTAATGAATAAATAAAGGAATCCTGTGTGTCCAACAGCTAGACCTTTCCTCCCTAATAGATCATGGAGGCAGCATTAATCACTCCTCCATAATTATAGTATCCCATCACTTTGTCAAATGAAAGAGTGCTCCTTTTTATTCTTCATGCCCACAAATTCTCCTGTCATTTATAAGCCTTCTCCCAAAGAGCAGCCAAGATAAATCTCTGCTCTTTCTGTGTTGTCTCCTCCTACTTATGTCAGAAGCTATCAGAAGCAGCCTAGATTTCATGGAATCACAAAAAGCAAGATGCCTGATAGCCCCACTACATAGTTCAATTCCTTCTAAAAAAAAATTTCTTGCTGTTTTCCTATCTGTGAAAGCAAATGTTGACTTATTTCCTGGTCAAATTCCATGCATTTTCTCAACAATAAAATGCACAGAGAACTGATTCAACTCTCTGCAAAGCATACCACATCTTACAATGCATCTGAGTTATTAGACTGTTTGCTTCATATTTTTTCATTGCTGCGTTGTTATCCTAAGTGCTTAGATGTTTCTTATCTCTATAGAACAATGTCCCTATAGCACTCCTAAAGCAGGATTGCTTGGATTTACAAAAGTTAAATAAAAAGTAATGCATCCAGCTCCATGACTTCTGTTTAAATGAAGATATTGCAATGAATAAAAAAACAAAAATAATACTTGAACCTTGCTTTTTTATTACAAGCATTTAGAGGACTGTTGTTAGGCAGTAGTGTATCTAGTATATTTGATACCTGGAGCTGATTATTTTAACACTTCCTCTTCTAAATGAAAAAAAAATATTGTTAGTAATAATGAGTCACACAACAAGGGTGTAACTAGGAAAAGGCAGCATCTTAAACACTTCAGTGAGCACTAGAATATCAATACACTCATTATAAAACTAAACAAGCCAGATTAGTACAGATCGATCCTGCACAGTCAATGCTAACAGAAGACCATCGGCCTCTTTTACAAAGCCACACTAGCGGCTGCGCTGCGCTAACGGCCCTGAAGCCCATAGAGATTTAAAGAGCTTCGGGGCTGTTGCCACACGGCAGCAGCTTTGTAAAAGAGGCCGCGTGTCTTTTTCATAACACACAGATACACCCTTGCCCAATATAGAATAAGTAATCAGAAGCTAAAATTAGAAATATGTAGACAAAAGTTAAACTGAACCGTCAAGAAGCCAGACTCTGTATATAGTGCAACAGCACAGAAACAGCCACAGAAACAGAAACAATGACTCATGTCCCCTAAAATTGCAAAATAAAAATATAAAGACAGCAGATATAAATTTGAAAAAATGACAAATACCTATCACCACTTTAGAATTTAACAAATTAATTAATTAATTTATTTTAAAAACTTCTTACCTGCCTAACACCTAGGCAGTTTACAATAAAAAACATACATAAATGATTTTCAACAAACACCTCACAAACATACAAAAAATAAACACAGCTTCATGTTTAACTCCATATTTCATTCCTCTTTCTCAATGTCAATAGTCAAAAGATGGAAAATAAGATAATAGTATTTTATGGGACTAATACATTTTTCAATTAGTTTTCAGAGGCCAAAACCATCTTCCTCAGGTCAGTACAGTATGCTGCAGTTATGGTATCCTGTCCTGATCTGAGGAAGGGGGTTTTGGTCTTCAAAGGTTAGTCAAAATATATTAAAATTAGTCTAATAGAAAAATCATCTTATTTCCATTTTCTATTTTTAAATGTTTATCAACACAGTTACAATACTACTTTATCCTAAAGCAAAAAAAGAAAAGTCTTTTTTCTACCTTTGTTGTCTGTAGTTTCAGCTTTCTATATTTTCTCTTCACTGCGGCCAAGCTGATTTTTGCTAAACGCAAATATGATCACGTCTCCCCTCTACTTACCAATTTTCACTGGCTCCCAGTACTTTCCAGAATTCATTTCAAATGCTCCTGCCTGGCTTTCAAGATCATTCACGGCATCCTTCCGCCCCTAATCCCTCTATCCTTCCTCGCCCCGACACCAACTACCACCAGATCAGCCCACAGACATAAACTATCCTTCCCCTCTCTACACGGCATCCTCCACGCAGGTAAACTGGGTAGATCCCTCCTCTTCAAAATCACGGGCCTCTGGAACGATCTCACTGTCCCGCTGCGGAACCTGGGCTCCCTCCAACTATTCCGAAAACAACTGAAAACCTGGCTTTTCTCTAGCATATAACATCTCTTCTCCTGATTACATCCCCTCTTTTTATGCTTTGTAAACTCTTTCTCTTCTCTCTTCCCATATTTTTTAAACTTTGTAAACCGTGTCGAGCTCCACTTCCGTGGAGAAGATGCGGTATATAAACCTAAGGCTTAGTTTAGTTTAGTTTAGTTAGTTCACTCTCTTCCTTCCATCCAGCGTCTTCCTTCAATCCACTGTCTGTCCTCTTCCCCCCCTTCCATATGGCATCTGTCTCTTCCATAAACTGTCTATCCTCTTCCCCTTCCATTCAGCCTGTGCCCCCTCTTTCCATTTTTTTATCTCTCCTTTCTGTTACCCCCTCCTCCCATACTCGGGCATGTCTCTCCTCTCCTTTTGTCCCTTCATCCCTCACCTCACCCCACTCTATGGTCTGTCTCCTTCCCTTCCATTTCTCCCTCCCTTCTTCTTCAACCCCAAATGAATTGGCATCTCTCATTTCTCTTTTTCTCCCCCAGGTCTGGTATCTCAGTCTCTTGCCCTTCCATCTCTCTCTTCCACCCCACACTACGGTCTGGCATCTATGTCTCTATCCCTCCCCTTTCTCCCCATGGTTGCATCTCCCCACCTCAAAATGCTCTGGCATTTCTATTCTTTTCATACCTCCTCCTTCCCCATCATCTGGCATCTCTCTCTCCTCATCCTTCTCTTCTCTTCCCTGCCCCCACCCCGTGGTATGGCATCTCTCCCTCACCTCTTCATGCTCTGGTATCTCTGTCTTCTGCTTTCCTTCCTTCTTTCCCTCACAAACGCACGCCACCCCATGCTCTGGCATTTTTCTCCTTTGCTTCCCTTCCCTCCCTCCCCCATGGTCTGGTACCTCTCTCTCTCTCTCTTCACCCATCCATTTTCTTTTCTTCCCAGCCCCCACCCTATGGTCTGGCATTTCTGTCTTCTTTCCTTCCATCTCTCACCCCTCCCATGTTGTGTGGCTTCTCTCTTCTTTCCTCTGCTTCACTCCCCTCTCATAGTCTGGCATCTCTCTCCTCTCCCTTCCCTTCCCTAGTCTTTCTTTCTTCCTTCCTTTCATCCAATTTGGCAGCTTTCTCCTTTACCGCTCCCTCACTCCAATTGGATGTGACATTTTTCTTACCTCTATCTCTCTGCCACTTGTAATCTTCAGGACATAGGCAGCATTAGTGAGCTGAACACGCTACCTCTGGTGGCCCTCAGAAGTTTCCCCTCTGCTTCAACTTACTGTCCCTGAAAAGCAGGATGTTGCTGCAGAGTAGGAAAGCTTCTGGGCTGGGCCTATCCACAGCATCCACTATCTCCTCCTCTCCCTAAAAGATCCCACAGACCTGTCCCATGCTTTCTTGAATTCAGACACAGTCTTTCTCTCCACCACATCTACTGCAAGCCTATTCTACGCATCTATCACCCTTTCTGTAAAAAAGTATTTTCTTAGATTACTCCTGTCCTGAGCCTATCACATTTTAACTTCATCCTATGCCCTCTCATTCCAGAGCTTCTTTTCTTTTTTTTAAGTGTTTTTATTAAAGGAACATTGCACAGAAGAAAATACAGAATCCAATTCAGAAAAGAGAACAGCATAATGCAATGTCTCAAAACAAGAGACGACAAAAACAAGCATAGTCATCTATACAAGCATCTCCCATGCAAATTCCAATTTTTGAGTAGAGAAATAGACCTCCCCCCACCCCCTCTCCCACCCGTGCATCCCAGGACTCTAACCCGCTCTAAAAAGAACTCCAACGATCCAGGTAAGCTACAGATTTCTAGCTGGTTGCCCCCTTTCTGTGCTGTCTCTCCCAACTCACCATCTGAAACATGGTAGCTCAGAGCTTCTTTTTAAATGAAAGAGACCTGTCTAGTGGGCATTTATGCCATGTAGGTATTTAAATGTCTCTATCATATCTCCCTTTTCCCATCTTTCCTCCAAAGTATACCCATTGAGATCTTTAAGTCTGTCCTCATATGATGAAGACCACAGACAATTTTAGTAGCCTTCCTCTGGACCAACTCCATCCTGTTTATATCTTTTAGAAGATACGCTCTCCAGAATTGTACACAATATTTTAAATGAAATTTCACCAGAGTCTTATACAGGGGCATCAATACCTCCTTTTCCCTATTGGTCATACGTCTCCCTATGCACCCTAGCATCCTAGCTTTTGCCATCACTTTTTAACCTTTTGGTAACCTTAAGATCATCACATACTATTACTCCCAAGTTCTGCTCCTCTTTTGTGTGAAAAAGTTCTTCATCCCCTAAACTGTACCATTCCCTCAGGCTTTTGTAGCCCAAATGCATGATCTTACATTTCTTAGCATTAAATATTAACTGTCAGATTTTAGACCATTCTTCAAGCTTTACTAGGTCATTCCTCATATTATTCTGAGGTCGGTATTTGATATAATTTGGAATGTAAACCGCTGAGGTCTGTAATATGGTGATGTGGTATAACAAATGATAATAAACATAAACATATTCAGACCATCAGGGATGTCTACTCTATTGCAGATTTTGGTATTATCCACAAAGAGGCAAAACTTATCTGACAGCCCTTCAGCAATAGTGTTAAAAAAAATGTTAAAAATGACAGGCCCTAGAACCGAACCTTGAAGTACACCACTGGTACCATCCCTTTCCTCAGAGAGAGCTCCATTGACCACTGCCCTCTGTCACCTTCCGTTCAACCAGTTCCTGACTCAGTCTGTCACTTTGGGGCCCATCCTGAAGATCCCAGTTTATTTATTAAATGACTGTGTGGAACACTGTCAAAGGATTCGCTAAAATCTAAACAAGATTAGGCACCTATTACCTAATTAATTGTGATTTAAATGCAATTTAATTGAAAATTTTAATTAGCAGTGCTGATTAAGGCTTTTTAAATAATTAACTTAGGTGCCTATATCAGCTAGCTGCTCCAATCTAGATGCCTAACTTTAGGTATCATTCATAGAATCATAGTGCCCATTTTAAGTGCTATTTATAGACTTTCCCCCTTAGCACATAAGTACAAGGAATGTACATGTAAAGTGGTATTACCCATCACATATCTACACCGAGGCACCTTTGTTTTATGTAAAACATAATACAACAGGGTTACACACACAGTTCTTCAAACATGTGACCAATTCTTTCCGACTTTCTAGTCGTCCTGAGGTCCTTCCTGGACTCCTTTTTCATCTGGGTCTTCCCTGAACTTTGTCCCTCCAGGTCTCTCCCGAGTCCTTCCTCCGAGCCTGTATTGGTCCTCCAGGTCTTCACAGCTTCCGGTGCCATTCACCAGTCACTCCGCCAGTTGCCACCATCCCAGCCGGTCCCTCCACCAGATGCTCTTTAGATCTTGGCTAATGCTCCCAGGGTATCTCAGGTAGAGAATGACACGGTGACAAAATTCATCACTGTCCCCGTCCCCGTGGATAACCCTGGGAAACCACCTTCATGTCATTCTTTAAGGAGAGAGGGAAGAATCAGAATATGAATGGCCACAACCACTGACCCTCGAGCTTTGCTTTGAAGAATGCTGGTGTAGAAGGACTGAGGTTGAAATAGACACTAGAAAATGATATGGGATCATTTCCCGCGGTTATCCGCGGGGACGGGAACGGTGATGAATTTTGTCACCGTGTCATTCTCTAATCTCAGGCTACTTCACCTGGGGTCCTTTCTGATGGCTCTCAGTGCCATCACTGGTTTCTCTGCCAGTCACCATCGGCCCCACCGGTCCCACAGCCGATCAGCCATCTGACCCCCTGAAGCCTTGGACTCTGCCATCTCTTCCAGCTGCCTGTTGTGGAGCCACCACCAGTCCCTCACTCCTGGCTTCTTGGGTCCCCACCACCTAGATCTTTCTTCATTGGCCCTTCCACCAATAATCAAGCTTGAGTCCTTTCCTCGACTCCAGGCTCTATCGGGTCCTCCAGCTACTTTTAACTCTTTCCTGCCGGTGGGCTTCACCTCAGGGCCAGATCTTTCCCAGATCTGTCCACTGATGTATAGGTCCCTGTGGACCCTCCCACTAATGTTATTTTTGGGGGTAATACTCCTTCTATTCCTTTGAATGGAGGAGATATTTTGGATATGGTGACTTCATCAAGGGTTCTTGGTTTTATAATAGACTCTAGTTTGTCATTTGAAATGCAAGTTAATCATGCGTATAAGAAATGTTTCTTTAGGATGAAACAGCTGCAGACTTCATCATTAATTTTATGATTCTCATTTTAGAGTCGTACTTTTAGGAAATCACAGTTTGAACATGTGATCCTACTGATGGTTGCAGCACATTGGCTCCCCATACAAACTTGAATTATAAACAAACTAGTATGTTTCATATTTATTACATGGTGGGGCACCTGAAGATGTTAGAGATCATATTCAAATTTCATTCGGCAGAGGAGTATCAAGATTACAATCTACTTTGACTTTGATGTTTCCTTCCTTTAGAGGTATAAAATATAAAGGTCTTTTTGAGTCTTCCTTTATTCCATATAGATGTGGCTTTATAAGTACTTTTCCTCCTACAGTTAGATTAATTGCTTCTTATTAAATGTTTTGAAGGATTCTGAAGACAGAACTATTTCAGAGATTTCTAACCTAACTTTTATTATTACTGCATTAGTAACTTTAATATTGTATATTTTGTGTTTTTTGTAAACCGCTTTTGACCCAGTTCTGGGGATAACGGTATTTCCAGTGCAATAGGTGTGTCATTCTAAACAAGTGGGTTATCTCCCCATGGCCATGAGCCATATGCAGAAGGAATCCACTTCTACTTCACTGGGAGCTCTACTGCCACTTGCAGTTAATATCCAAGCACTGAAGAGCTCTACTACCACCTGCAGGTTTTCCCTTCGGTACGCAAGCCGGTAGGAGTGTTTCTGTTCTGTTCTCTCTTTTTCTGCCACTGTATGCAGGTTCTTTAGATCATGCCTTAGCTCTGGAACCAGGGGACGATCCCACAGTTCTGTGTTTATTTAAGTATGCAGCCTTGCTGGATCTTATTTCAGAATCTCTGCATGAGCTGGATTTAGTCACTCAGCTGACTCCTTCTACTTTCTCCTCTCTTATGTGTGGAGTGAGAGCACAGTCTTCAGCGTTTCCTTGGCATCCTGATATTAACCTCTTGATCTTAGAGCAATAGGACTTTCTGGAAGGAACTCTCAAGGTAGCGAGAGCCTTGTTCCAACTGTATCCTATGGCACAAAAGTGTCATCAGTTTTTTAGTCAGCCGAAAGTGGATTCCCTGGTTGCACAGGTCACTAAGAGTACCTCCCCTCCCAGTGAAGGTGGAGTGGTGCTTATGATCATGCAAGACTGCTGAGTGGATGTAGTTCTCAGGAGAATTTTTGAGGCAGTGGCTTTGGGAGTCAAAGCTGCTTCGGTGGCATCCTTTGTCACTTGTGCTTGTATGTCCAGATTGCACACTTTAGAGAGCGAGGGTGATAAACCTTCTCCTCAACTTCTTGAAACTGGTGTGGATTATGTAGCTGATGCCCTGTATGACATTATTCATGTCCTGGGTAAGGTGTCAGCTTATTCTATTTCTGCTCACAGAATGCTCTGAATCAGACAATGGGCAGGTGACTCTACATCTAAAGCTACTCTTGCCAGACTTACTTTTAAGGGGCAACTCTTATTTGGCAAAGGCCTAGATGATCTCATGTATTCAGTGGTGGACTGTCACCCCCAAGTCCCTACCTGATAGTAGACCCAGAACCTCTAGAGGCACAAGGCGCTCTACTTTTCGTAGCTCTAGGCGATCTCATCTGTATTCCAGTGCCACGTCGCAAAGATTCGTCCAGGGTTACAGACAGAGGTTTTCCAGTTCAAGGCACAACCAGGTCTCTGCTTCCCATGCTGCTCCATTGACCAAGAAGTCGACAGGCTCTCAGAGTTTCTGCAGGCCTGGAGTCTGGATATCATTCAGCTCGGCTACAAGCTGGAATTTGCCTGGCCTCTGACGGATTGCTTTGTGGACTTTCCTGTGAGCCACTCAGAAAAGGTGGAAAAGGTTCAAGCCACCATGGAAAGGTTGCTGAATATTCAGGCTTTAGAACCGGTGCCGCCTGAACACTCAGATTCAGGCAGATACTCCATATACTTTATCATGCCAAAGAAAGGCTTTGATGATTGGAGACCTATTCTGGACCTTACTCTTGTCAATGCAGTGCTCAAAGTACCATGCTTTTGCATGGAGATGGTTTGATCTGTCATAGCGGCGGTGAACCCAGGAGAGTTCCTAGCCTCTCTGGATCTGACAAAGGACTACTTGCATATCCTTATTTTCCCAGAGCATAGGAAGTTTTTCAGATTTCATGTTCTGGAAAATCATGATCAGTTTTCAGCTCTGCCTTTGGGCTGGCAATAGATCCTCTCACCTTCACCAAAGTGATGGTTGTGGTGGCAGCTCACCTGCGCAAGATGGGGCTGCAGGTGCATTCCAACCTGGATGACTAGTTGATCAGAGCCCCCTCACTGTCCGAAGGTTGGTGCATAGTGGATCAGGTGTTCCGAGTTCTGGAGGATCTGGGCTGGATAGTGTAACTCAGCCTATTTCCAGTGACTCAGGAAATAGCCAAAGTTGCATTAAAAAAAATCTCTTTCACTCAAAAATTTTAAATAAAATACATTTAATATGCATTTAAAATTAACAATATATTACAGTTACCACAATTGTAGCTCAGGAGAAGTTTTTTTCCAATTGTCCAATCACATGCCAGTCCAGCACAGATGACTGCAGGCAAAGAGGTGTTTATTTTTCTCTTATTCTTTCTTTCTTGCGTGGGCTAGCATTTGATTGGAGTTCTTATTGATCCCTACTACTCTGTCTATTAACAAATCAATAAAGGAAAATCCTAACTATTCCCCAGGATTTCACTTAAAAACTAGTTATATAAAAGAAGCAATAATTGAGATAGCCCTAAACTATACCCACCCACAATTAACTAATATTTTAATAAACCTCTTATAACACCAAGACCCTAGTGTATGTTGCCAAGGTTAAAATTTGGAAAAAAAACAAAACCCAAATACTCCAATTATATCTCCCAAAACACAGACAACTTTTAACATTCAGCTGTCTATAGGCAAAACCCACCCAAACTCAACTGCTCTCCTTGAAGGTTTAGAATACTAGCAGCACTGCTGACTTCCTGGAGAGCTGTACTGTCCAGAATTCCAAAAGTGACACATACAGCTCAGAATTCTTAAAGCTACAAAAATATTTTTTAAATTTTATTTATAACCTTAGTTACAATAGTGAACTACTGAAAGAGTAATTTGGCTCCGACTCAATCCCTGGAGTATCTGGAAGCCTTGTTTGACATGGCTGCCGGCTGCAGAATGAAGCTGAGCTCCCAAATTTCTGGTCTCTTGGTCAAGCCTGCTTCATTGGCATGGGACTATCCTCAAGTCCTGGGGTCCATGGCGGCTACAATAGATATAGTGCCTTAGGTGAATGTCCATATGCATCCTCTCCAGATGGCATTGCTTTCCTACTTGTCTCCTTAAATGGATGTCTTACAGAAGACTCTGCCATAGACATTGGAGGCTCATGTCAGCATGGATTGGTAGCTTTGTCTTCAGTCCCTTTCCAAGAGCATGTCTCTGCAGATTGATTCCTGGGTAGTTGTAATGACAGATGCCAGTCTCCTGGGCTAGGGAGCCCATTGCAATCAGTGACCACTTCAGGGATGTTGGACATCCTCTCAGAAAAAGGTTATCAATCAATAGGCTGGAACTGCATGCCATCCGGTTGGCTCTGAAGAAATTGCAGAAGATTCTTGAGGGTTAAGTGGTCAGAGTCTTCTCCAACAATGCAACAGTGGTAGTGTATGTCAATTGACAGGGAGGCACCAAAGTGCATCTCTGCGTTTGGAAGCCTGCTTGCTCTTTCACTGGGCGGAGAAACATCTTCAGGCACTGATGGCAGTGCATGTCATGGGTGCGGACAGTGTTTAGGCTGACTTCCTCAGCAGACAGATCTTGGATCCGGGCGAGTAGATGCTGTCACTGGCAGCGTTTCAGTCCATTGTTCAGCACTAGGGCCGTCCCCAATTGAACCTCATGATGAAAAACAAGAAAGCAGTCAGATTCTTCAGTTGAAGATTCGAGCCCAGCAGTGAAGGTCTAGATGTGCTAGTCCAGCCATGGCCTCAGGGCATCCTGTTATACATCTATCCTCCCTGGCCCATGATAGGCCGAGTTGTTTAACGGATTGCAGCTCACCAGGGAAGAGTCATTCTGGTGACTCCAAATTGGCTGCCTTGGTACACAGATCTGGTATGTCTTTGAACAGGCCACGGCCTCCAGTTCCAGGTGCATCCAGACCTGCTTTCAAAGGGTCCAGTTTGCATAGAGGATCCGGATCACTTTGCTCTTATGGCATGGCTATTGAACGCGAGGTGTTAGAGTGCAAAGGATATTCAGATGTGATCATTGCCACCCTTCTAAAGTGTATGTGTGTGTGTGTGGGGGGGGGGACCCTCGCAGTGTGTACCCCCAACATGCGGCACATGTTGAGAACCTCTAGTTTAGATAATTGGCTTGGTGGGAAGCTTGAGTAAAGTGAATTTGACTAAGATTTTAAAGGTTTTAGAGGCTCTGAAGTTCTCAGATGATTTTTGGTGAGAACCTGCGTTGAGCCTGTGTCCAGAAAATATTTTAAAATAGGATTTACTATTTCAAAAGACAGGCTGGAGGATATTAAACTCTTGAATCACTTCTGAAATGGGTTTATTTTAGTGACAATATCAATAGCACCTTACAGTGCTGTTTGTTACTCAAAAGGGTTTAACCTGAGCAGTGCTGTAAAAGGATTTGGAGCTGGTGAATTGTTTTTAACATCACTCCTGGTGGCCCAGGGGAGGGCTGAAGTATTCATTATTGTAGCTATTTATATATTGCCTATTAATTGTCTACATGATTTACATTCACGTACTCAGTCATTTGTCCCTATCTGTCCTGGTGGGTTCACAATCTATCTAATGTACCTGGGGCAATGTAGGATTGAGTGACTTGCCCAGGGTCACAAGGAACAGCGTGGGGCTTGAACCCATGACCTCAGGGTGCTAAGGCTGTAGCTCTAACCACTGTACAACACTCTGGATTCAGTGTATGTTTTCTAAAGAAAATCTGTAAAGATAACCTGCTTGGAATCTTGTCAGCAAGGAATACTGGTATTGCCAAGAATGTGCTGCTGCACATTATAGTTGGCTGGATGACAGCTATGAGAGTGTGGTAGACACATAATGAATTGGGACTAGACAGGGAATCTCTTTTAAATTTATTTTATTTTCCCTGGGATTAGTTAGCACACATATATAGGGAGCAGCAGAAGAAGGTCACACAAAGAATACATCACATAGGAAGTCAAGGTCTTGCTTTGTTGATTTATTTGGAAATAGTCAGTAGGTACAATTCCAGCTCCAGCTTCAATTCCAGCTCGGGTTCCAACATCAGTTCTAGTCCATAGTTCAGAGCTTCTATACAAGGCAGCTGCAACAGGCCTGAAGAAAAAGGTTTTATTTTATCTTCATTTTTATAGTGTGCACACTATCTTTTTTTTGGACATCTTTAATTTATATTGTTTTGGGGGAAAAAAACCAACTGGTTTGTCCTCTTAAAGTAAACTTACCTGTAAAGGGTCCAGTGATGCTAAACACATCAGCCTGAAAGAGAAAACAGATATTATTTACTAAAGGCCTTAACTAATAGCTTTGCCTAAGAAAAATCTCCTGGTGGACCTAGAAAGAAAGAAAGAAAATTTTAAGCAAAGAATTGAGTTAAGCATACAAAAGAAATATTAGGGAAGAGAAATACCTGAGAAATTGTAATAAGAAGAAATGTTGCTTAGTGAAACCTGCAACAGATAAGAGAACATTTGTGTAGCACTTTATGGTCCAAAAGTGAGTAATTTTCACCAGTTAGAATGTGGTTTTAATTAGCATAACAAATTACAATTTGTGGATTTAATCTGAACGCACTTTAATTGTTCTGAAAAGTTTTTTTTATTGAAACCCATTTTTTAAAAAAGATTTCTGTGCAATAAAAGAATAATATATTTTAAGAAAATCTCCTGTCTGGTTTTCTGGGTACCTGCTTCTCCACAGCTCTTGCTTCAAATTTCAAATTATATCCAGTAAATTAATTTAATTCAAAACACCTGCTGAGAATTAGAGAACACGTATGCTTTGCTTCAGGGGAAACCTGAACAACCACTTATAGCGTGATAACAGCAGTCGCTGGCTGTTGTTATTGAGAAACATTGAGACCGAACTCTAGTGTGCATGGGTGGGGGTCATACCAGCAGGTAGGGCTAGGAAGCATCCTGCCTTCATATTTTACTTTCACAGACTCTGCAGGAATTATTTGGTGTTGTTTAAACACTCCTTAGGAAACCTTTCACTGTATTCTTATACCACCTTCACATTACTGACCTTTTACTAACTCACTGATCAGTGGGTATGGGAACCATACCATCCTATTTAATCTGATGATCCATATCCCACCCTTAGTTCCCAGTATCTAATGCTTCAGGTATAGACAGGCTATGGGCTCCTAAAGGAATTTAATTCTCTATGCCAGACTTCCCCCTTCCTCAGGGCTGGCTAACTCATTCACAGTTTCATTCAAACTTTTATACAGGACCATTGTATTCCAAAGTAAAACACTTAAGCTTCTTATTAAAGCAACTCACTCACACATGCAGTCATTTGGCATATTCTGTTCTGGGTCTGAACATCATTCCATATCACATTCCCCCTCATTCAGGTCAAGCTCATTTTCTTCTACCTCCATGTAGCTTTCTTCCTCAGACCACTGTTTCCCATCCCCTACCTATGGGGATAAAAGTAGACAATCCTCCCTTCAGGAAAGTTTCGGTATGGGACCTTTATTCCTGCTTTCCTTGTCACCTTTTGGCAAAGACTCTTTTCTGGGCCAAGGTAACAGAGTCCACATCTTCCCACAGTGTTCTAGTTTCTCTGAGGTCTCTCTGCTTTGGAGTTCTGGGCTGCTCATTAGAGTTCTCAGCTGTGGGTAATTTATTTCAGTAAGGTTCCTGCACTGTTTCAACTCCCTTAGCAGCAGACTGCTGAGCCTTGTGCATTTCAGCTCTGCTTGTCCTACCTCTTTCTTTAACCCTTCTACTGTCAGACAGCACTGCCTGAGAGTTAAAGGGCGCTTTTACTGGTTTTGTATAAAAGGAATGATAGGGTGCCATAGCAGATCCTTTAGCCCTATCAACTGCCTTTCTGGTATGTTTCCAACCTTCTTATCTGGTTTTAAAGATCTGTTTCTCTCTCTAGGAATGGGAGCAGTCTTAGTTCAGGCTGGGCTTGCTGCAGAATTTTCTCCAATGACAAGCTCTTTCCTTTCACAGTATGTATCATTGTAACTCATTCTGGGCTCCTGAGGAGGACAGTCTATAAAACGAACTATCTAAATGCAGTAATCACTTTTCTGATGTCCCTTGCTGCAGGATGCCCAGAGAAGTCATACTATTTGACCCTACTTTAGTCCCAATGTTGCAGCCCCTCTGTGCAGGTTACTACCACGTTACCCTTTTTAGGTGTAGAGCAACAGTGAACTGCACAAATATATTTATATGATAGACTGGTTAAGGCAGAGTCACGGCTAGCAGAGCTATCAAGCTGGCTGACACCGCACATGCTCATTTCACATACTTCCTTTCAAGCAATAAAGCCATTTGCAAAGTAAAGGTTGCTTCATACTGTGAAGGGTTTACTTCAGTATATCACAAATTGTGTGCCGTGGCACAGTAGTTGTGCTGCGGTGAGATTCCGGATGCGCTGCAAGAGGCATATCGTGTATGCAAGTCAGCCGACGCCGGTGCCTCTTCTCCTCACAGGCGCCTCTCCTGATTTCCGCAGCTCCCCACCGGCATAGTCATTTAGGGTTAACATGCTCAGGGCCCCGTCTCGAAGGCCTCTGTGCATGCATGAACATTGATATGATAACATCACACACGTGCGTGACATCATCGCATCGACATCTGCGCATGTGCGTAAACCCTCCAGCCATGTTTAATGTGTTGCGGCTTGGAAACGTTTGCGACACACTGGTTTACTTGGATAGCTAACTGATCACCTTCTAACATAAATTGAGAGGTAACACTTACAATTCCTGTGTAATCTTCTTCCTTAATTCCCTTACAATGTAAGTTTTTGATAAGGGGGAGGAAGAGAGAGAAATTTTTATATTCTTTGCTAGCAGTGGTTACAAGATATACTTTAGAAGGTTTTTAACATTGCTTTATCCTGCAACATGCATACTTCTATGTTTGTTTTGGACTTTCTCTCTCACATAGAATTTCTGCCTGCTTTCAATGCAGGGAGCAACCAGACCCCACCATGACACAGAATCCAATCAGAAACCCTGCATAAAGATGAAAGGTCTTACCAATGAGAAGTGAACTTGCTAAAGTGCACCTTTCAATGCATTTGGACAAAACTGAAAAATGTTGTTGATATCACATCCTTTGGCTGATTACTGAAGCATTCGATTTTTCAGCACGTCAATTCATCACTGTCTATCTGGTTATATTTAACACTTTCTCCTGTTTCCCCGTGTGTCTGCTGAGATAGGCAATCTCTGTCACATGATACCTGCCTCAGAAGAAGGTCAATAGACCATTGTAGAGCTTCATGATTTCTGCCCCCAACCTGGCCAGTTCTTTCATTGATAGTGCTGAGAACAGATGGAGCCTTCATGTTTTTGCAGGGTACGAAATATTAATAAGATTAAAACATTTAGCCCTCAAACAATTTAGCCTTTCCCTCCACCCCCTGCTCTGCAAACAGCTAATTTGTCAATTGTTAACAATGCAGTGCTAGCAGGATTAGCTGCCTCTTACACCAAAATACTAATGTGAAAAAAATGTCAGCTAACATTTTGAATTAGGGTTTGCAAGAAGGCTTGCCTTAAAGTCTAGTATAGCTGTATCTGTCTTGGGCACATTTTAGTAAATATTTAAACTGAGTAGTAGCCTTGAGGGTCATTCTTATTGTACAGTGTTAGAAATGTGCTCTCTAAGGAACACTTAATTGTATCAAAGAATCAACCCCATACGAAGTGTGAGTAGATTTCAGGCACACATTTATTCTTTTACTTTGATTAGCACTCACATAATCATTATCCATCTTTTTATTGAAATAAGAACCTTTAACAATTCAATTGGAAGACTCTTGGGTGGTGCTAATTAATTCCATCTTTTACTAAGTGTGGTAGAAGTTTCAACCATGACCCGGAGGGCTAAATGCTTTGATGAACGTCGAAGCAGAGATGGAGCATTTAGCGCGGCACACCGCGGTAGAAACCTCCACCACGGCTTAGTAAAAGAAGGCCTAAATTACTTTGAGTTCTTTCAGTAATATATAGAAATAAAACAAAAACATAAAAGAAATAAGGTAATACTTTTTTTAGTACAATACCTTAGTTTATGAAATTAAAATTTATGTAGTAATGAAATCCTACCTAGAGTATAAAAAATTAGTCTTCAATGTGCTCATAGGGTGAGAAAATCATACAGCAAAGAAACTCCTTAACCATTCTGTATCAATAGGCAAAAGGAGCATCTGTCCCAGGCCCCTGCACAAAGAGGGCCTAGCCATACAAGTGCTCATTGGTAAATTTAGCATCTTTCTATTTCTAGTATGGCATCTCTCCCCTTCTCTTTCTCTCCTCCACTTTGGTCCCTCATTCTATATTGCTTTCTCTTTTTCTCTCCTGTTCCCCATGATTTCTGCCTCTGTCCTTCACTTTTCCCCCTGCCCCTCCCCCTCCTCTGTGGCCCTCCTTACTATTTTTTAGCATCTTCGGTGACAGAAGCTACAGCAATTAAGGGCCTCTTTTACAAAACCAAGCTAGCGGCTGCTCTGCGCTAATGGCCCCGAACCCCATAGAGATTTAAAGGGCTTTGGGACAGTTGCCATGCGGCTTTGTAAAAGAGGCTGTAAGATTACACTTCTCCCTCAATATTCATGGGGGTTAGGGGCAGAGCCAGCCCGTGAATATTAAAAAACCGTGTATAATATTTGGGCTGGTTCTGACCCACCCCCCTGCCTTCCCCCGGAATCCCAGACCTTACCTCGAGAGACTACGGGAGCTCATGGCAGCCATTTCCTATGAGTGATCTGCACGGGGCAGGAGCGTAGGAAGATCACTCCTGCCCCGAAAGCCCACTAGACCACCAGGTAAGGTTCCGGGGAATCTCAGAGGGCTTAAAAATAGCCCCCCAAAATTAAAATTGATTAAAAAAAAATGGTGAATAACTGAATCTGCGGATACTGAAACCGCGGATTCAGTGGGAGAAGTGTATCTGCCTGCATTGGGCCCATCCCTTTGCCAGTTATACCTACACCGAAACAGGAAGTTGAAACAAAGTAGGCAGGACTCGCAGAGGGCAGTCCCTGATGCTGGCAGCCAGTCTTAACTGCTGTAGCCGCTGAGTCACTAAAGACTCTAAAAAATAGTGTGACACAGCTCCACTCACTGAGAAAATCACCAGCTGCCTCTAAATCTCTGTAGTCATGAAGCCGAGGGTTCTCCAGCAGGAAACACTCCCAGAATGCAGAAACCAGGTCAACAAAATAGACTTTACCCAAATATTTACCACTATGACCAGATGAAATAGAGCTTTTGTTAAAGTTTAAGTACAGAATGAGATCTAGTTCCCTCAAATCCAAATAGTCAGACTCAAGTAAAATGCAAGGGAAATTTTATTGCACTCAATTATTTAAAATCACTTAAAAATATATGGTGCCTTTTACAAAGCTGCAGTGGAAGTTTCTAACGCAGGCCTATGAGTGTCAGAGCATTTACCTTGCCAGTCCATGGTAGAAACCTCTATTGCAGCTTTGTAAAACGAGCCCATATACAGGTTTAAAATTTTTTAAATATTTTCAATAAATAGTTTAAAACATTGTACCTACTAGTCAGCATATTAAAATCTAAAGTGCATAAAAAGAATGTTGGCTTTTTTCTTAACACCTTCAACTACAAGTGTCACAAATTTATTTTAATAAAAATTCTTAGTAAAGGTCAAATTTAGTTTTCAGGAGTATTTTCAGACTTGTAAGTCTAGCAAGCCAACATATGCAGGCAGATACTCAAATTAGTGAGTGAGACTCCTTTAGAACCACCAGTCCCATAAATCTTGCATTCTGGAGTACTTAATTTTCTGCTTTCTTGAATTTTCCTCAGTTCTCCTTTCTTGACTTTGTTCTCTCTTGATCTTCACCCTATACTTAGCTTAAATAAAATAACAGGAGAGAAGACTATGTCCCTGTGTGTGTGCACTAGGCTGGGAGCCTCCCTGTCAGGATACCTGAACTGTGAAATTCTAATTTTATAAAATAAAATTAATATTTTTCCTTTCTGAACTAGTTTCCTGTCTTCTCTGCAGGAGAGGATGAAGTTCTATTGTCCAGACAGCTTCTGCTGCTCTGGAACCCACATAGCTTCAATCACACTCTCAAATATAAACTCCTTAGAAAAGGGGAAAGCTCTTCAATTTCTTTAAACCCCCCCCCAAAAAAAAAAAACAAAACAAAAACCCAGAGCAGAAACCTTCACCAATTATGTCTGGGTTGCTGAAGAAATTATTGTTCCTCCCATTTATTAACAGCAGTGTTTTTAAACCCCTAAATTCCTTTCAGACCAAGTTTTTTTTTTCTACAAAAAGGGATTATACAGTCACTCAGTTTCTAGTTTACCTTCCATGGAAGTTAAAGCTCTAAAGAATTAACCCTTTCTTTTTTCAAGCTGCGCTAGAGGTTTTTAGTGTGGGCCAGCGAGGTAATTGCTCCATCGCTCATAGGAGTTCTATGAGCATCAGATAATTTATTGCACTGACCTGCACTAAAAACTTCTAGTCCAGCTTGATAAAAGCTGGCCTAAATTTTGTACTCATCTGCAGGGAAAATTAGGAAATTCACTTTCAAAATTTCTATTTTTCACCGAAGACACGCTAACTATCCTCCCCTTTTACTAAGCTGTTGTAGAGGTTTCCACCTCTCCTTCTGAGTGTGTAGGTTCTTGTTTGAAGTCAGGGACTTAGGCCACTGCTAATTTACTGCCTGCCATTTTTTCTTTAGGGCAGTCAGTATCTTTCAGCTGAATACTTTCACCTGCTCCCACTGAGACTGGTGTAAGAGTGTTTCTCTCTTCCTTTCATATTTTCTCCCTTTCTCCTTCTTTTCCTGTTTAGGAGAGCATGTTGGTGTCTTGCTGTGGGCTAGATTTTCGGGGAAAGTCATCAGACAGTTTTAAATTGCCCTAGGAATTCTGTGATGCATATATTTCACTTTATACCCATTTTGTATCCCTTACTTGTGCAAGTATATTTGTCCTGTCCATGATCTGTGGTGATTCTGCCTCCTGCGATTCACATACTATATTAGGTTGTAAGATTTTCTTTGTTTGTGCATTTTTTATAGGCTTCTCTGTGTGTGTGTGATATCTTGTGCCTCTGAATAAAATAAGTTATCAGAGAGAGAAAAAGTTAGTGGTTATTGTCTATCCACAGACATGTGTGATAGAATGAATTTGTGTGTCTTTGGATGCTGGGAGGACTGTAGGGGTTGCAAGGTGTGTACCATAGTGGCCTGTTTGCTGTATGCAGGGTCTGACTTCTTGAGGTTCCAGTTTCAAGTTTATTAAAATATTTGTTATACCGCTTATTCAAATTTCTAAGCGGTGTACAGCAATAAAAAGTAAAAGTTTATAAAACAAAACGTTTAGTATTAAAAATATTAAAAACAAGACAATGTTAATCTAATAGGGAACACGTAAGTTGACTACACACAGGTGGGAAGGAGGAAAGAACTCCAATATTTTAAGTACAGAGAACATTAAGGGTAAAAACACAAGGTAGGTCTTTCACCTTCAACTCTCTAATACTGATCTGCGATCCCTTGTTTCATATTTGTTTAGGGTCTATCTGTGTTTTCTGCATATTACCAAGGTGCAGTATTTTGTTAGTATGTAGTTTCTGTACAGAGATTCGTAGCACAGATAAGGTTGACACTCTTTGGGCTCCTTTTACAAAGGCACGCTAGCGGTTACCGCCTCCTTTTAAGCAGGCGGTAACTTTTGGCTAGCGCGTACTATAGCACACACTAATCTTGTGCGTGCACTAAAAACGCTAGCGCACCTTAGTAAAAGGAGCCCTTTGAGTCATAAGAACATAAGAATTGCCACTGCTGGGTCAGACCGGTGGTCCATCGTGCCCAGCAGTCCGCTCCCGCGGCGGTCCCTAGGTCAAAGCACAATGCCCTAACTGAGACCAGCTCTACCTGTGTATGTTCTGGTTCAGCAGGAACTTGTCTAACTTTGTCTTGAATCCCTGGAGGGTGTTTTCCCCTATAACAGCCTCCGGAAGAACATTCCAGTTTTCTACCACTCTCTGGGTGAAGAAGAACTTCCTTACATTTGTACGAAATCTATCCCCTTTTAACTTTAGAGAGTGCCCTCTTGTTCTCCCTACCTTGGAGAGGGTGAACAACCTGTTTTTATCTCCTAAGTCTATTCCCTTCAGTATCTTGAATGTTTCGATCATGTCCCCTCTCAGTCTCCTCTTTTCAAGGGAGAAGAGGCCCAGTTTCTCTAATCTCTCGCTGTAAGGCAACTCCTCCAGGTTCTTAACCATCTTAGTAGCTCTTCTCTAGACCCTTTCGAGTAGTACTGTGTCCTTCATGTATGGCGACCAGTGCTGGATGCAGTATTCCAGGTGAGGGCGTACCATGGCCTGGTACAATGGCATAATAACCTTCTCTGATCTGTTCGTGATCCTCTTCTTAATCATTTCTAGCATTCTATTCGCCCTTTTCACTGCTGCCGCGCATTGCACAGAAGGCTTCATCGACTTGTCGACCATTACTCCCAAGTCTCTTTCCTGGGGGGTCTCTCCAAGTACCACCCCAGACATCCTGTATTTGTGTATAAGATTTTTGTTACCGACATGCATCACCTTACACTTATCCATGTTGAACCTCATTTGCCATGTTGCGGCCCATTTCTCAAGCGTGTTTATGTCACGTTGCAGATCTTCGCAATCCTCCTGCGTCTTCACTACTCTAAATAACTTAGTATCGTCTGCAAATTTAATCACCTCACTTGTCGTACCAATTTCCAGATCGTTTATAAATATATTGAAGAGCAAGGGTCCAAGCACCGAACCCTGCGGCACTCCACTGGTGCTGCTTTTCCAGTACGAGTATTGTCCATTTACCCCCACTCTCTGTTTCCTATCCGCCAGCCAGTTTTTAATCCATGTGAGTATTTCACCCTCTTTTCCAAGGCTCGCAATTTTTCAAAGTAGTCGTTCATGCGGAACCTTGTTGAACGCCTTCTGAAAATCCAGATATACAATGTCAACCTGGGATTTAGTGGTATTATGGTATAATAAGGTTCTAAATGTATTTTTTGGTACAAGTTTGTGTACAGTGTTTTGCAGTTGAGGGTTTGTATGCTGGCCTTATTAAGGAACATCAAAACTTTAGTATACTGTAGTTTTAGTTTGTTATAATATCAGATGGGGTTTTAGATTTTTGCAGGGTCTGATGTGTGTTGAGTTGATTGTCAATATAGCATAATTGGGTCTGATCATGTTTAAATGTATGAGACACTGCCTCTTGAGAGGTCTTTAAAAGCAGTTGAGTTGTTTCCAAAGATGTGTGTGTGGTTTAGTGTTGGTTAATTGCTTGAAATAATTGAATTTAACAAATGTAACATTTCACCAGTGACATAGAAATCCATTTTTAGATTCACATGAATGTGTTACTTATCAATAAAAGTAGCCAGCAGCCTCAGGCCTCAGTCCCTTTATTACCATGCCAAATGTATATCCTAAGGGCCTGATTCTTGTAGCGTGTCTATGGAGACGCGTAGGGCCGCTTAAGCACGCCCAAGGAGGGAAGTAAGTGTGGTTTCACCCGGAATTGGCCTTGGGCATACCTAAGTGTCCCTACATATCTCTGTAGGCACCAGTCAGATGCCTAAATGTATGTCTGCAAAATGCTGTTCAGCATTGTAGATGCGATTCTCTTTAGGACACCAATGCGTGATTGACACACAATCGGTGGCCACCTCTTAGGCATCTGCTGAGATCAGCATCCTACAGAGAATCAGGCCCTAAATGCATCATGAGAAAAACTCACTCATTGGCCTTCACTATCGCTCTTTGGGATGGGCCATGCCACCCTAGGCATCTCTGCACTCTGGTCCAACATCTTCCTTCCTTCCCCTTCTCTGGCCCAGGGGCTTTTTTAAACCCCCTCTTCATTTTTCCAGCAAAAAAAAAGAAAAAAGTGATGGCTCTGCTGTCTGGCCTCCTTCTGACATGGACTTTCTGTTTCTGAGGAGCAGAATCAGCAGAGTTATCAGCGGCATGGCCTAGAGCAGGGGTGTTCAACACGTCGATCGCGATCGACCAGTAGCTCAGGAAGGCAACGCGAGTCGATCGCGGAGCCCATCCCGGGCACAGTGATAGACTTGTGTTGCCGTCCTGATCTACCGGGCCGATCAGCCTTCCTCTCCAGTGTTCTCTCTAGGGCCTTTTAGCTGGGCGGTCCGCCCAGCTATCATCTGCTGCCGCCGCCGCTGCTGAACATTAAAAAAAACAAAAAAAAAAACCGGTTTGGAGATTTCAGCCCGTAGCGAACTTATGCTCCATGGCTCTAACGTGTGCGTGTCGGCTTCCCTTCTCTTCCCTCAGAAACCGGAAGTTATGTCCGGCGGGGGAGAGGGGGGAGAAGGGAAGCCGGCACGCACATGTTGAGAGCCCTGAAGCAAGCGTTCGCTATGGGCTAAGGCGGGAGACAGGTTAGTGAAGCATTTGCTCTTCTTGCTGCCGGGTCCTGCCTACTTTCTGTTTCCGCGAAGGCAGGACCCGGCAGCATTTCCCCCAATTGGTCGATCGCGATCTTGGGCCAATCAGCCTTCCTCTCCCCGATGGCAGAATTGACGTCGGGGAGAGGAATGCTGGTCGGCCGAAGCAGAGAGAGCTTGGGGCGGGTCTGCTTTTGGGCCTGTTATTGGTGGCGGTTTGGGTCCTGGTCCCCGATGGCAGTGGCTTGGGGGAGGGCAGGGAGAAAGAAAGAAAAAAGGCAGGCAGGGAGACAGAAGGAAAGAAGAGAAACAGAAAAAAAAAGAAAGGGAGGCAGAGAGAAAGAAAGGGCAGGGAAGAGGAAGGAAAAGTTGGGGGAAGGAATGAGGTCTGGAGGAGAGGAAGCATACAGGCTAAAAGAAGGGAAGAAAGATTTGATGCACAGTCAGAAGAAGAAAGTGCAACCAGAGACTCATGAAATCACCAGACAAGGTAGGAAAAATGATTTTATTTTAAATTTAGTGATCAAAATGTGTCTGAATTTATATCTGCTGTCTATATTTTACACTAAAGTCCCCTTTTACTAAACCGCAATAGTTTTTTAGCGCAGGGAGCCTATGAGCGTCGAGAGCAGCGCTGGGCATTCAGCGCAGCTCCCTGCGCTCTAAAAACTGCTATCGTGGTTTATAAAAAGGGAGGGGGTGGGTATTTGTCTATTTTTGTATGGTTGTTACTGAGGTGATAGTGCATAGAGTCATCTGCTTTGACCTCTTTGAAAAACCCTGGAATAGGAATGATAATTAACATTTTCTATGCGTACAGTGTGCGTTGTGTTTTTTAATTTATTTTATTGTTGGTAGATCATTTTGACTTGGTCATTTTAAAGTAGCTCGCAAGCCCAAAAAGTGTGGGCACCCCTGGCAGGGGTGCCCAACACGTCGATCGCGATCGACCAGTAGCTCAGGAAGGCAACGCGAGTCGATCGCGAAGCCCAACCCGGGCTCCGTGATAGACTCGTGTTGCCGTCCTGATCTACCGGGCCGTTCAGCCTTCCTCTCCAGTGTTCTCTCTAGGGCCTTTTAGCTGGGCGGTCCGCCCAGCTGTCATCTGCTGCTGCCGCCGCTGCTGAACATTAAAAAAACACACAAAAAAACCGGCTTGGAGATTTCAGCCCGTAGCGAACTTATGCTCCGTGGCTCTAACGTGTGTGTGCCGGCTTCCCTTCTCTTCCCTCCGAAACCGGAAGTTATGTCGGGGGGGGGGGGGGAGAAGGGAAGCCGGTACGCACATGTTGAGAGCCCTGAAGCAAGCATTTGCTACGGGCTAAGGCGGGAGACATGTTAGTGAAGCATTTCCTCTTCTTGCTGCCGGGTCCTGCCTACTTTCTGTTTCCGCGAAGGCAGGACCCGGCAGCATTTTCCCCAACAGCTCCTCGCGATGCTGGTTGGCCGAAGCAGGGAGAGGTTGGGGCTGCGTCGGCTTTTGGGCATGTTATTGGCTTCGGCTTTCGGGCCTGTTATTGGTGGCGGTTTGGGTCCTGGTCCCCGATCGCAGTTGCAGTGTCTTGGGGGAGGGCAGGGAGAAAGAAAGAAAAAGGGCAGGCAGGGAGACAGAAGGAAAGAAGAGAAACAGAAGAAAAGGAAAGGGAGGCAGAGAGAAAGAAAGGGCAGGGAGAGAGGAAGGAAAAGTTGGGGGAGGGAATGAGGTGTGGAGGAGAGGAAGCATACAGGCTAAAAGGGAAGAAAGATTGGATGCACAGTCAGAAGAAGAAAGTGCAACCAGAGACTCATGAAATCACCAGACAAGGTAGGAAAAATGATTTTATTTTAAATTTAGTGATCAAAATGTGTCTGAATTTATATCTGCTGTCTATATTTTACACTAAGGTCCCCTTTTACTAAACCGCAATAGAGTTTTTTAGCGCAGGGAGCCTATGAGCGTCGAGAGCAGCGCTGGGCATTCAGCGCAGCTCCCTGCGCTCTAAAAACTGCTATCGTGGTTTAGTAAAAAGGGAGGGGGGTATATTTGTCTATTTTTGTATGGTTGTTACTGAGGTGATAGTGCATAGAGTCATCTGCTTTGACCTCTTTGAAAAACCCTGGAATAGGAATGATAATTAACATTTTCTATGCGTACAGTGTGCGTTGTGTTTTTTAAAAATTTTATTGTTGGTAGATCATTTTGACTTGGTCATTTTAAAAGTAGCTCGCAAGCCCAAAAAGTGTGGGCACCCCTGGCCTAGAGAATTGCTCTGTACATTTATGATGTTTTTATTTTGGTAGAAGGCTAAGGAAGCTGTGCTGCTGGACCTTGGGGGCCCCCATCCTCAAAGTTTTGCCCAGGGCCCTATAGGTGGATAAGGCAGCCCTGGTTCTGTTCCCCATAGGTTACAATTTTGTTCTTCTAAGAATATCTGCTTCAGATATATTGATACATGCATGCTTCAGGTGTTTCTGGAGAGTGATTGGTAAAAGGGTAAAGGGTCATGGATCTGATATATTGCCTTTTTGTGGTACAGCCAAAGCAATTTACATTTTATATATATTTCCTCTTGTTAGATTTGTAAATATCTCATTTGCCCAGGAAGCATTCTTAGGCTTTCCCATAATGTGGGAAAGAGCATCATTGGATTGGTGGGTGATGTTGACCGGATCAGGAATTCCTGCAGTGTAAATCCAAAGGTTCACAATTTAGATATGTTCCAGGAATACTCTTCTATGGCACTCTCACAGGTTATAGACTAGTTTTAATTCACTGAAACTGCAACAGAGCTCCACTCCACGCTTTGCAATATGTCCTTTAAAATTATTTGCTGACATTTTCAAGGGGTGATGAATTCTATTTGAAGTCTCCCTTTAGTTTACTGAAGCCCACAGTGTGTCAAATAAATACTGCATTGAAGACTTTTGACTCATATTTTCTTTCTTTCTTTTTAGTTGTTTTAAGAAAAGCCAATTCATCAGGTAAAAGGAGTTGTGCCATTCCTAGTTCCAAGTCCTGCCAGAGACAAATGGCTGCAAAAATTTAAAATCAATCATTAACGGATTAGCTGTTGGTACAAAGTAAATAGCAATCAGCTTATTAGGCATCAGACAGAGTGAGATAAAGGGGAAGGGTTATTGAAAATGAGGATGTTTGCTAGGGCTCTGCTGATGGAGCAGAACAGGGAAAGACGGTTTCTTTGTAGCCCTGATTACAAATGGAAACTTACCTCCTCTGTACTCCCAGCCGTGCAGCTACTGGGCTTTTATGTTCCACAAAGTAACTTCACCAACATATTATTAAATAACATAAATATTCCTCTTCCTGATGAAGATTTCTGAAACTTGCGCTGAGTTGAAGAGGGAGAGAGTTTTAAAGATGAAATGAACTATTTCAACTGATTAAAGGAGGATTTCACAGTACTTTAAGTGACCAGTTCAGCATTTTAACATGAGTTTTGGACAAATTACTGTAACAGACATAAAACATAAGGAGACTATTTAATGGACAATTACAATTCATCAAAGACAGCGCAAACAAGTGAACAAAAGAAGGTTGCGGCTTCATTTGATATCACTGAGCAGTATTTCCAGTTGCTTAGATTCCTATACTTCTCCTGCAGCAGATTAAGGAATGATGCAAGGCCACATTGAGAACAGTGTGTGGTTGTGCATTCTGTACTGAGGGAACATTGATAGGGACAGTTGACTCTTTTGTCAGCTGGAAGCAGAGGTAAGCAGCAAGAATCTTAAAATCTACAGGTTCTGAGTTATATATAATCCGAACAAAGAATAGCTTTAAAAACATAACTCATTCTTTACCCAGCGACTGCCTGCAATTACACAAGGCAACAAAAATTTTTTTTGCAGAATCATCTGACAACACAGCACGTTTCTAAATCAGTTTTTAATGCTGATCTCAGATCTGTTATTAGGTTTTTTTCAGTCACGTAAACTTTTAAAGTTATGACTAATGTTAGTTTATAATGTTTTAGCATATAGAGTTTTAAGAATTCAGCATCAACTTATAGAAATGTTGCAGTATCTTTGGTTCAAAGTCAAATAAGCACACAGCATAGAATAATTATATTGGACTGTGTCACTTAGCAACTAATATTTCTTCAAAAATGCTTAGAGTATGATTTCTTTTTGTGAGTTGTGTCTGGATTGTCACAGCACAACATCCAGCAGTAGTTGGCCATCATACTCTCATTCCAGAAACCTTGGTAGCGACGCTCCATTAACTGAATGTCCTGGTGAAAACATTATCCTTGCTCGTCACTCACCATATCATTCCAAACAGTAAGGGGCTCATAATAAAAAAAAAAAAAGTTCACAAAGTGACCTAAATTGGTACATGGATGATCAAAAAGACAGATTGTCCAAGTACTGATAATCAAAGCTGGTTTTAGACGTATCTAAAACCTACTTAGGCCTTTATCCTGCCTCTAAACGCCTAAAGCGAAAACAGGCGTTTTTAGAGGAGGGGAAAGGGAGGGAGGTGGGCCGACCTAGACTTAGTCATACTGCAAGTACTGTATAAATAAAGTCTAGAGAGATAAACAAAAGTCTAGAGAGATAGCCAAGTTGGACCTTATACGTTTTAACTCAGACCAAGTCAAAACAGGAATAAGTTCCGAATAGGGGCCGCTGAGCTGATCGTGGCTGCCGCAATCAGCTCAGCAGCCCTGGCAACCTGCCCACCCCCCACTGCAATCATGATCCCCCTGAACTGCCGCAAACCACAGCAGGAGAGATGCCCAATCTCTCCTGCCAGCACCCCAATCCTCCCGCGACTACCGACAGGAGGGATCCCAAGCCCTCCTGCCGGCACCCCAACCGTCCCAAATACTGGCAGGAAAAAGCCCAAGCCCTCCTGCTAATGCGCAGGCCCCCACCCCCGAAAATACTGGCAGGCAGGAGCCCAAACCCTCCTGCTGAGGCACAGGCTCTAATCCCCCAACAATACTGGCAGGAGGGAGCCCAAGCCCTCCTGCCGAGATGCAGGCCCCAATCCCCCTGAATTCCCCCCAACAATACCGGCAGGAGGGATTCCAAGCCCTCCTACTGGAAGGCGACCCCCCCCCCCCACTTCCCTCAAATACAGACAGAAGGGATCCCAGGCCCTCCTGTCCACGGCACACCCCCCGTGACCCCTAATTGCTACCGAACCCCAAAATGACCCCCCTAACCCCCCAGCTTACCTTAAGTTTGGCTGGATGGACGGGTCCCAAGCCCATTCGGCTGTCCAGCCCACCATCCTCAGTATGGCGGGCCTAGGGCCTTATTGGGCCAGGCACCTAAGGCCCCACCCATAGAAAGGGCCCTAGGTGCCTGGGCCATCCAAATTGGCCCACTTACTTTAGGCCCTCCTGTGGGTGGGGCCCTAGGCACATGGGGTCAATCCATCCCCCTTGGTCAAACCATGGGGTCAACAAATCCCCATGTGGGCTCCCTCCTGTTGGTATTGTTGGGGGGTGAGAGCCTGCGCCTCAGCAGGAGGGCTTGGGCTCCCTCCTGCCGGTATTGTCGGGAGGGTTCAGGAGGGTGGAGGCCTGCACCTCGGCAGGAGGGCTTGGGCTCCCTCCTGCTGGTATTCATGGGTGGGATGGGGTGCCGGCAGGAGGGCTTGGGATCCTTCCTGCCGGTAGTCATGGGAGGGTTGGGATGCCAGTAGTAGAGATTGGGCATCTCTCCTGCCACGATTCATGGCAGTTCGGGGTGGGGGGATCGAGATCGAGACAAGAGAGATTAGGCATCTCTCCTGCCGCGATCGTTGCGGGGGGTAGGAGAGATTCTGTAACCAGTGTTGTTTTTGACAGATGCCGGTTACAGAATCCAGCTTTTAGGTGAAGGACTGGCCCTTCCTTCGCCTAAAAGGTCTTGTTTTGGGTATTTGGGGCTTGGGCAATTTTTTGGTTGATAATGTGTTGTAAGGTTAGATGTATTGGTGGTCTGGGTGATTAAACTGCTGAACGTAGAGGTAGGTCATTCTCATAAAAACCCTCATTTTGGATGTTGTTTTTGAGAATTGATATTGTCCCTGCTGCTACTTTCAGTGTTTTTGGGCTTAGGTCAAAAGGGGATTTAGATGTTTTTTTTATTATGCCCCTCCACGTGCTTTTCTTGTGTGTCTAGTAATACCATTTATTTTTTCCATGGTCTTCTCCTTTCCTGGGTTCTGTTCTTCATCGTTCTTGGAATGGGAAGGTGCCTTGTAGAAAGAAAGATTGCAGTACAGTCACTAGGTAATAAAGGCAGCTCCTACTCCTTAACTTTAAATATCAATAAAAAAGACTATCTCCCTTTTTATGTGTGTATGTGTGTTCCTTAGCATTAAACTTCCTAATAAATTGTAAAAACTGACTAACCCAGGAAATAAAAAGATAATTTAAAGTCTCTAACTAAGCTCCTCTCCCAAGAGGAGACTCTCTCTCAAACAGTCCACCACTCAAACAGCACTACTTTATCTTCACTACTTTAAACTTCAGGTTAAATTGCACATGAATGTCTCTATAAATCTTAATTCAAAATTTCTTCTCATATAGGTAATCCGGGCCAGATTCTATAAATGGTGCCTGAATTGGCACCAGTCATGTGTCAATCACGTTTAGGCGACATTTATAGAATTGCACCTTATGGCGCCTCTTATAAAACGTAGGCGCCAGCAATGTAGACCAGGGTTTTACTGGCCTATACTGCAGGTCCCTAAGCTCTTTTCAGAATTGTTCCTAATGGCACCTATCTCTGTCTCCACTCCAAACATGCCCATTTAGGTGTTAGGTGCCGCTAGATGTTATGCGATTAGGTGCCTACTTTTAATAGAATCAGGTAGGTGTCTATCGGCTAATTAAATTTTTTTCCAATTATGAGTTTGTTAAAGCTCGTATAGTTAATTAATGTTGGTGCCCATTCAGACCCCTAGCAGCACCTAACACAGGCATCCTTTATAGAATCTGACCCTTAAAGTCTCCCATAGGCATCCTCTAATATCTATAAGAACATAAGACTTGCAGCTGCTGGGTCAGAGCAGTGGTCCATCGTGCCCAGCAGTCCGCTCACGCGGCGGCCCTTAGGTCAAAGACCAGTGCCCTATTTGAGTCTAGCCTTACCTGTGTACGTTCTGGTTCAGCAGGAACTTGTCTAACTTCTTCTTGAATCCCTGGAGGGTGTTTTCCCCTATAACAGCCTCTGGAAAAGCGTTCCAGATTTTTACCACTCTCTGGGTGAAGAAGAACTTCCTTACATTTGTACTTAATCTATCCCCTTTTAACTTTAGACAGTGCCCTCTCGTTCTCTCCACCTCGGAGAGGGTAAACAATCTCTCTTTCTCTTCTAAGTCTATCCCCTTTGCAGTACTATTCAGCCTACTAGCACCAAAGGTTTAAATTAACATTTGATTCATAAACCAATCACAAATTTTGTTTGGTGTCATGTAGAACCTTCTTATCAACAGACAATTCAAAGTCAATATGTTTTATCTTATTTAGTGCTAAAATTGTAAGCTTCCTCTCACACAGCATTCTGTAATAGTAATCCTCTTTACACAGCGTCCCACAACCTCTTTCTCTGATTGTTAGGAGAGACAAGTCTTCAGAAGAAACTCAGGTCTGTTTCTTAAATCTTTTCCCCAAACACTCTCAAGCTGGGAATAGCAGTTTCACTCTCTGCACTTTAAATACTGCTATTTTTCTTACATGTAATTTAGAATTATTTTTACTAAAAAAATAAATCAAACTGGAGCATACCAAATTAAACTTTAAACATTAAAGTTCAAGAGGGGGGTGGTTCAACTATAGTTTTCTTTCTTAGGCAGTTATACACAAACAATTTAAACTTAAATCAGTTAAAATTACATTTACATTACATTTATTGACTTTTATTCTGTCTTAACCTTTCAATTCTAGGTGGATTACAATAAGAGGTATCTGGACATTTCCAGGGAATCTATATCCACATAGCACAACCTCAAGAGTATAGGATAACAAGTCCAAGTGTTACTCTTAAGGGAGAAAAGACCTCAGTGTCTAATAGGGAAAATCAAAGCAACCCATATAGACAGGCTAGTTGCAAATATCACTTGCAGCCAGCAGACACATCCTCGGTCAAAAACTCCCAAAAAGTTGAGAACACAATTTCACAGTAAATTTCAACAGTCTTAATTCTAAGTCTACATGTGTGTTGCCTTATTCTCAGCAGGCTAGCATCTATGGCCATAGTTTGAAGAAATATTGGAAATGTCTATCAGTGCATCCTTGTTTTCGGGAGTGCACTATGATGTTTTCTTTTGCACGCAATAAATCTATTCAAGATGAATTGTGTCCCACAAGCAGGGTAGCTATAGAAGCTGTAAGTGAACAGAGGAATATGAATACGGTAAGAGGACATACTAAGTGTGGTCATTGCTCCGTATGCAGTGTTATGGAAGAGAGTTCATCTTTCACCAATCCAGCAGATTTGAAATGTTATCAACTATACTATTCCACTAACTGTACTAGTAGTGGCATTGTATATATCATTAGATGTCCATGTAATAAATTATATGTGGGACAGACCTCGAGAGCCTTTAAGACTCGGCTCATAGAGCACCGGTCATGTCTTTTGAGAGAACGCACTGAAGCTCCGATGGTGCAACATTGCATGGATTACAATCATTCATTTGAAGAATTACGCTGCTGGGTTTTGGAGTGTGTGTTTCCTTCCGTTCGAGGTGGGGATTTTAAACAACTGTTACTTAAGAGAGAACAACGCTGGATATTTGTTCTTCAATCCTGTACTCCCATTGGTTTGAATTGGAGTGTGGAATGGAAATCCTTTTTCTAATGCTTTTGTTTTGAATTTTTTCACTCTGACTTTTGTTTTGGAGTGAATATGCATGATGCTGATGTCATCATGTGGGTGTGGTGCCAGGAGGAGTCCTATATCAGTTAGAATGCTGGGGGGCCATTTTCTTGACAGAAATTGAAGCGGGTGAATCGATGCTGTGAGTTGAGCTGCAGTGGAATATATGTTTTCCTGTCCTTAGAGTTTTTTTTAAGCTCTGTTTTTGTGTTTTTTTTCCAGCAAATCCCTGAAGAAGCGCACCATCGATTATGCTAGTGGTGATATTTAGTAGCTGCTATGCTCTGAGTTTGTCTCCTATGGAGTGATTTTCTCCTGCTTCCAAGCTCCAGGATCAAGTTCTTGTGTTTGCAATTTGATTGAGAAGACAACAATTTTCAGATAAGTGTTTTTTTGAAAACTTTTTGAGACTTAGAATTAAGACTGTTGAAATTCACTGTGAAATTGTGTCCTCAACTTTTTGGGAGTTTTTGACCGAGGATGTGTCTGCTGGCTGCAAGTGATATTTGCAACTAGCCTGTCTATATGGGTTGCTTTGATTTTCCCTATTAGACACTGAGGTCTTTTCTCCCTTAAGAGTAACACTTGGACTTGTTATCCTATACTCTTGAGGTTGTGCTATGTGGATATAGATTTATTTAACAGCCTCTCTTGGTTCTATTTATTTTTTGTCATTTCCAGGGAATTACATTTCAAAGCTTATTATTAGACAGACATTGGATTAGCATTGTAGGACATATTTCCTAAATAATATTGTTTTGATTTCTTTCTGGAAGATTCTATAATCTGATATGGTACCTAAGATCCTGATGACAACTTTATCTAGTTTTGCTGCTTGGAATGATAGTAGGTCTTCTAAATTTTTTAGCCTTTTTGTTTTTTTGATTGAGGGGTAAGTAAAAGGATTCATGTTTCTCTGAGGCCTTTTTGCTTCTTTCAGTGCAAGTTTATTGTTCAGATAAATTAGGGCATAGCCCTGTAGTGCTTTAAACAACAGGCTATAGAATATGAATAAGATTCAGCTGTTCACTGGGAGCCATGGTGTTTTTTAGGTAGGCTGGTGCTATGTAGTCATATTTGTTCATGGAAAAGATTCATCTTTTTGCTGTATTTTGTATAGTTTGCAACTGTTTTCTCATTGATGCCGGACATGGTTAGGAACAAGATGTTGCAACAATCCAGCATCTTGCTTTGAGTAAGGTGGAGGACACAACGGCTCTGGGGGATCCTTGATAAAGCAAATCTTTTGCGAAACATGTCGGATCATGTAGCCCAGTAGCGTGAGAACACAATGAACTTAAGTTAAGTACATAATTTATTAAAGGATATATTAACTATTTTATACTGAAAAAACTTCTAAAAAGAAAAAATATTATAACGTAAAAAAAACTAAAAAATTTAATTATCAGGAAAAGAATGTGGGCCAATGAGGACAATGATACACTAGTATTCCCACTGGACACAAAGTATTAAGAGTGGAGGAGGTGTGCCTGAGGCCACATTCGGTTATATAATATATTAAATACATCATAAGAGCACTGAAAATGTATAAGCACGCTGACAGGAGTGGTAAATACTCTGGAAGTTGGGTAATGCGGTGGAGATTTTATGTTTGATTCCCAACTATCAAATTACAGTAATAAATAGTGCCATCTTTAGAGGGTGTGCTAATAAACAACCACGATTCTACAAACGGAGCTGGAGCATGACTGACACACGATCAACGGCCGTTTCTTAGGTGCACGCCAATACAAGCACCATTTATAGAATCTGGGCCTAAGTGAGTAACATTAGAAACAATGGGCACCAGGGGAAGGTTATCATCTGGCTCCCCTACCCATTGTTTAAGTAATAATAGACAAAAGGGGTGTTTACTGGTAGTTAGGTCTTTGTCGAAGGTCCTACAATTAGAAATGCTTGACTCAGCAGGTCATGAATTTTGCTACATAATTCCTTAAGTAGCCTAATACATAGTAGCTTTGTGCTTATTGGTATATAATGTCCATATGACCCACTAAATCTACAGTACCTGGTTCTAAATTAAAATATCTATGTAGGATTGCCATGGAAAGCTATTTACTTTTAAGGTTCTTCCCAGTGGTAGAATGGACTCCAGAAGTTTAGGTGTCAGTCAATCAGAGTATAGGATTCATAATGCCTTGCTGTAGACAAGTTTCTGAAGGTAGGATTTACTGTATAGGGCCCTCAGTTTGCATCTTTCTGTATAGTACCATGTTCTCATTATAAACTTTGTCACCAGACTAAATTCATGTTGTACCATTTCCTGTTCTTGTTACAGTCTTTTGTCACAAGAATGAGGTATCAGAATTTTAATGCGGCATCCACTCTGAGAATGACAGCAGTAATCGGTGTTACTGTGACCTTTTCAGTATTCTGCAATTTGATTGTTTGGCCAGTCCTGTTCTTTTCCTTACTCACAGCTGCAGGAAGAAGGTTGAAGGGTCAGCCAATCAAAATGTAGAAGAGTTGAAAACTCGAAGGAGTATAGCACACTGCTGCCTGCCTTTCACAGATGATATTAGGCATTAAAATTCTGATCTCTTACTCTCACTCTGACAAATGTTGCAATGAGAATAGAAAATGGCACAACTTGAATCCATTCTCATGACAGCTGCAGTAACAAGAGAAAGATGCAAAATTATACCATATTCTGCTTTCTTTTCAAGGACATGAACCTTAATTCTCTCAGGCATTCTGGGTTCTTTTATATTTCTGTTGTAGGACTCGTGGTGGAAAATGGCCATTAGCCCCAGACAGCCTCTACAAATGTTTTGGCTCTTCCTCAAACTGTAAATGCAGGCTGCCATTTTTGTAATAAGACTATGGGCTCCTTTTACTAAGCTGCGTTAGTGTTTTTAGCTCACGCAGCGTTATGCGGCTAGAACTAACGGCAGCTCAATGCTGGCATTAGCGTCTAGTGCACGTGGCTATTTAGCGTGTGCTATTCTGCACGTTAATGCCCTAACGCAGCTTAGTAAAAAGGAGCTCTATATGATGGACCATACCAAAAAAAAGGGCAAAAAAGCTCATCTACCATGGCTTTCTGTATAGTGCATTCATCTTTTTTCACACATTCCTTATTTTCTAAGTTTGAGATGCTAGGGTCATTTGTTAAATACCAACAGAGCTTTTCTTAATTAGCTTTTTACTCACCTTTCTTGTCTTTCCCAGCCTCAGTGAGAATAATTTGTTCTTCAGAACATAAAGTAAGAGCCACTCATTCAGTGTCACCATTTAAAATAAATATCTTCGCATAGGTTGGGAATACAAAGTTACTGCTTATGCAGATGATATTTTGCTTCATTTGAGGGATCCTGAGTCTACCATCAAATATTTGCTGGACCTGATTAATAGATTTGGAAAATTCTCTGGAGATACTTGTCTTTGAAAACAGTAATATTCACATTAAAAAGTAGTTCATATTATTTTAACAGTATTATGCCAACAGAATGTCTGTGTGCAAAGCACATCCTTGGCAAAGTAAACCTAGGAACCTGGACTTTAACCAGACCCAAGCCCATTTATTTTTTCTCTTCCATTTAAAGCAATCATTCACCTTCTCATTCCTTCTGATCTCCAGCAATTGTGCTAGCGTTCCATACATTGGTTGAATATATGGGATTATCTCTGAGGAGTGCCCAATAATGTCTGACTTCACAGTCTACTCTTGATCAGAATTGTACCATGGTTTTCCTGGCAATCACATATGCAAATGTACTCCTTAATACCCACAATCATACCAAGAACCTGGTTCAAAATCAGTAAATATTGTTGAGAAAGAACAAAAAGATTAGTAAAATATATAGAACAACTGTACCATATACAGAAACATGATGCTCTGTAACCCATATACTCTTCCAGTCTTCTTTTTAAGAAAAATACACAAAACATCATTCCACTTGAGGCTGGGGATCTCATTACAGACTGAGATTATACCTTGATGTTGCATATAGCTAATATTCTTCGACCAAGCAAATCTATTTCTTTGAAAAATTCTTCATCCCACTGAGTCTGAAGGAACACTTTTTTTTTTTTTTTAGTTCAATAAATTTTTATTGGTATTTAAGGAAAATCATACATACATCAATGAATCTCATCACAATACAATACAATAAAAAATAGGTCATATGTATGAATAATAATAAAAAAAACCCCCAAACAAACAAAACTAGAAAAACAGCAAGTTAACAATTAAATAGTGATCATTGATACTATCTTGAATACAACAAAGAAAGGCAGTATGGATGTACATCTTATTCAAACAAATCATAATCAATCATAATGGTTTAAAAGGCGCATGGCTGTAAAATTCCAGTGGCTCCCATGTTTTAGTAAATTTATGTAAAGCATTGGATCTTTCTGCAGCGACACGCTCATATTTGGCAGTTAAACAATGCTCCACCAAGTTATATATTCCACTAATGATGTATCTTTCCAATTTTTCAAAATAATTTTAATAACCAAATTAAGCAAATTCTTAGTAATTTTGAATGATTCTCAGGTATTGGCTGCTGAAGACCAAAATGACCCAATACTATAATATTTAGGGCTCCTTTTACTCAGCTGCAGTAGTGTTTTTAGTGTGCGCTGCCTCCTGCGCTTTGCGTAAAAACTAACGCCAGCCCAATGGA
Organism: Geotrypetes seraphini; assembly: GCF_902459505.1. NCBI lineage: Eukaryota > Metazoa > Chordata > Amphibia > Gymnophiona > Dermophiidae > Geotrypetes > Geotrypetes seraphini. Next base: position 391,181,533 of record NC_047085.1, on the reverse strand, counting down.
GTTGCTAGCTTTTAGCGCGTACGCTAAAACTGCTAGCGAGGCTTAGTAAAAGGAGCCCTTAATGTAAGTGATTCCTTTATTTCCAGCAAAGAACTGATAGTATCCCATACATGAAGCCAATATTCATGTATATGATCCCAACAGTATAGTGAATGAATTAAAGTGCCAACCTCCTTTTGACATGTCCAACACTTGTTTGAATTATCACTTTTTTTTTTTTTTAATCTTTATTGATTTTTAATCTAAAACAGTGTCATACAAATGAACAAACAGTAGGTATTACATACATTACACTAATATCTGTACAGGTAACATATATATCATTCAAGATTTTTGGTTTTCCTACATATAACAATAACATAATATATAGTATAAATGAAGAATAAAGTTACCCAAATGTCACCATCAATATTTATTCCCCTCCCTCCAACCACCCACTTCCCATGGATGTGTAAAGGTGAATTATCACTTTTAATCAAGGAGAGATGGGGGCTCAGGCTGGATGGAATGGGGAAAAATAGGGCCAAGCCATATAGAAGGGGCACAGAAAGAGGGCAGACACTGGAAGGAATGAGTGAGTGAAGAAAAGAGAAGATGACAAAAGCATAAACCCAGAGACAACACAAGTAGACCTTTTTTTTTTTTGCATGAGGATAATATTATAGCTGTGTTAATAAACATCATTTGAAAATGGAAAGAAGGTGATCTTTTTATTGGACTAATTTTAATACATTTTTGACTAGCTGTAAGAGACCAAAAACCCCTTCCTAAGGTCAGGAAAGGGTACTGTAACAGCAGCATATGGTACTGACCTGAGGAAGGAGATTTTGGCTTCTGAAAGCTAATTGAAAAATGTATTAGTTCAATAACATAGGGCTCCTTTTACGACGGTGCGCTAGGGTTTTTAGCGCACGCACAAAATGACCGCGCGCTTTAGCGCATGGTAGCCAAAAATCTACCGCCTCCTAAAAAGGTGGCGGAAGTGGCTAGCGCGCTCAGGAATTTAACGTGCACTATTGCGTGCGTTAAGGCCTTAGCGCACCTTTGTAAAAAGAGCCCATAGTATCTTGTTTTCCATTTTTGTTTTATTTCTATGTAGTGATTGGTATTTGTCAGTCTTTTCAAATTTACATCTGCTGTCTTTATATTTTGCACAGTACTAGGGGACATGCACCACTGTTTCTGTGATGCTGCATTGTATGCAGAATCCGACTTCTTAGGGTAGAAACATAGAAACATAGAAGATGACGGCAGAAAAGAGCCATAGCCCATCAAGTCTGCCCACTCTAATGAGCTACCCCCCTTGATTTTACCCCCTAGAGATTCCACATGTGTATCCCATTTCCTTTTGAAGTCTGGCACGCTGCTGGCCTCAATCACCTGAGGTGGAAGTTCATTCCAATGATCAACCACCCTTTCGGTGAAGAAGAACTTCCTGGTGTCGCCATGAAATTTCCCACCCCTGATTTTCAGCGGGTGCCTTCTTGTTGTCTACATATTCTATTTTTAGTTTGTGGTTATTTATGTGATTATTTATTCTATACTGGATGAGAGTGTATCTGCTTTTCTGCTTGCATTGACAGTGCAGGATCGATTTGTATTAATCTGGCTTGTTTAGTTTTACAATGAGTGTATTGATATTCTAGTGCTCACTTCAATGTTTAAGATACTGCCTTTTCCTAGGTACACCCTGTTGTGTGACTCATGGATTATTACTAAAAATAACTTTTTTATATAGAGGAGAGAGTGTTAAAAAAATGACCAGCCCCGGGTGTCAAATGCACTAGGTACGCCACTGCTATGGTAAGATTTAGAGCTCCTTTTACAAAGGAGCGCTAGTGGTTTTAGCGCACACTTAGTGCGTGCTAAAATGCCATGCGCGCTAGCCACTACTGCCTCCTTTTAAGCAGTTGGTAATTTTTCATCTAGCGCGCGCTAATCTTGTGTGTGCGCTAAAAACGCTAGTGCACCTTAGCAAAAGGCGCCCTTAGTTGTTATTATTATTATTTTGTAATGCTATAGATAAGTTCCCCTCTAAGGATCTACAGACTGTATTTCCAAGAGCTATTTACTTGCTAAGAGAGATGCTCTAATTACTTTTGTATCCTTTAATTGGCTTAAGGGCTATAAATCAGAGATCAGGCCAGGGATGGGTGGGAGTTGGGGTGGAAGGGAGGGAATTAAAGTCTAAACTGAGGCATGCTGTGCTTTATACTGATACTATAGCAATTTTAAAATAGCCCCTTTACAAGTTAGCTTATGAAGTATAACAGACTTTCTATTCTAAGAAAAAAAACAACTATCCCTTAAACTCCCTTGCTAAATAAAGTCCCTGAGCTTACCTGATTAACTTTACATTTACCTTTCCCCAAGTTTGCAAGCAACTTCCCAGCAAATTCTTACTAGTGAAGATCTCTCTGTCTCTGGAAGTTCTCACAGCACCCCCATCTCCAAGGATTTATTAAACAAATCTAGGAGAACCCATCAGAATCTCTTTGAGCTCATTTGGCTAATATTCAGAACTAAAAAGACTAATAAGTCAAGTAAGGTTGTAACTGTTGCACAGATTTTAATTCCATGCAGACCCCTCTGGAAATTGATGTAAGGTGTCTGCCCAACCTAACCTCCAAACTTTTCAAATTAGGTGATAGAAAAACCATCAATAGAGGGGGATTTGGCAAAGATGATAAATCAAATTTCCTCTTCCACAGAATCTAACTAAATCAAAACAATCTAACAAGCATTTCAAAGAAAGAATCCAAAATATTTAAAACAAGCAACACAATCTAAAAAATTTGAAAGAAAAAAACCTGTTGACAAAATTATCTCTTAGAATGTACCATGCCACTAAACAGAGTCCCCATAACTGAAAATAGTAAAAACATAAGGCAGAATTCCAAGAAAGAAAAGCTGTGAGCAAAATTACCCCTCAAAACTGTACCACTCCTTGTGATAGCATAAAGCCTTTGCAAACACTAAAAAACAGAAGCACAAATCAGTTTATCAAAGCCAAAATTGAAAAAACTAGTAAAACAAAGGCTGCGCAATATAAAAAGAAAAAAACCCTTAATTTAAAATACAAAAAGCATCTTTAAAAAACCCATAAAATCCACATTAAAAAAGTTTATTATGCAGATAACGCTTGATAAGCAAAAGTGAAAGTAAAAACAGCTCCTGTTTTAAATCACATAAAAACTATTTTAAAATTACCTGAAAACCTGCGATTTTGGCATAAAACTGGGTCCCACAGCGATCACACACTAATGATGACTGCAACTTTAAAACACATGCTTTCCCAGCAAAACTGCTATTTTAAAATTGATTTTAGAGCAGTTTTAAGTGTTTTTTGTGCCGATGATGTCATCAATGAGGTTTTTGGTGGGACAGTTGCAGGTTTACAGAGTTTTGTAGGTGTTTTGGGGGTGAGGTAATAAGCACAGGAATATTTTTGGGATATGGCACAGTTGTGAAGGGTAGTTTTTAGGTATAGGGCTATTGGTAGTGTGGTAATTATGCAGACAGAGCAGTTAGCAGGGTGGGGAAAGTTTGTAGGGGAGCAGAATAGTTGAGGGTGGGTATATTTTTCTTGCTGGGGCAGTTTGTGGGCGGTATGGTAGTTGCAGAGGGGAATTTTGGAGGGTGAAGCAGTTTGCATGGTGCTGGACAGTTTTGAGAGGCATTGTTAGAGATGGGAGCAGTTGGGGGGGGGGGGGTTGGGCATTTGTGAGGAGATAATTTAGGAGGTACAGCATCTTGGAATTGGAAGTGGAGGAGTTGCCTAATGGTTGGTGCAGTGGGCTTTACTCTTGGTGTATTGGGTTCAATTTCCACTGCAGCTCCTTGTGTCCTTGGGCAAGTCACTTAATCCTCCATTGCCCCAGGTACAAAACTTAGATTATGATCCCACTAGGGACAGGTACCTGAATATAATATGTATAGCACTGCATATATCTAGTAATGTATAGAAATGATTATTAGTAGTAGAAAGGAGGAACTCACTATGCTAAACAATCTCAAACACCTGTCATAGAAATGAACTGGACCATTTCTTTTTGGGAGGGGAGTTATATCTCTGGATATCTTGGGCTGATTTGGCCCATGTGTCTATTTACCAGTTTTTCTCCCATGCCAAGTTTCGTCCCATTCTGTGAAATTTTCAGTTTTGCCCCCAGACTTGATCCCATAGAAATGCTTTGGACCATTTATTTGGGAGGGGGGGGGGGAAGAGAGGAGCTTATTTTTCTGTTACCCAAGTCCAATTTTGCCAAATTTTGAACTTGATGTGTACTTGATGTGTATTTGTATTGGGTTTTCTGACTTGCCAAGTTTAATCTCATTCTGTTAAATCTTTGGAGAGTTATTTTGCGTATTCCCCCAGACAGACAGGCAGATGGATAGAAATTCTCAACCACTTTCATATAATTATATCCATAGATAAACTGGGCTAGAAAGAACAAAATAAAGTGTAAAAGTAGCATGAATGGCACTAGTAACTGTCTCTGTTACTGAAGGGAAAATATGAATTACTGTACAATAAAACCTTGGTTTGCGAGTATAATTCTTTCTGAAAACATGCTTGTAATCCAAAACACTCATATATCAAAGCGAATTTCCCCCATACGAAATAATGGAAACTCAGACAATTTGTTCCACAGCTCAAAAACTTTAATACAAAATACTGTATGTACTTGTATTGCAAGACCTTGCTTGTTTATCAAGTTAAAATTTAATAGAATGCTTTGCTTGTCTTGCAAAACACATGCATACCAAGTTACTTGCAATGCAAGGTTTTACTGTATATAAGAAAGTAGGTTAGCATGGCTTGTACCAGGAACTGAGATTTGAGCAATAAAAGGGAGGATTGATGCCAAACCACCTGAAAACTCTTGCTAGGGTTCATCTTTTATGCCCAGTGAACAATTTGCTAGAGTACCCAGTGGTTCCCAAAACTGACCTGGAGGACCACCGGCCAGTCGGGTTTTCAGGATAGCCCTAATGAATATACATGGAGTAGATTTGCATGTATGCTTCTCAGTCTTGCCACCTCCTTTCTCAGTTCCTTTACTTCCTTAATGAGGGATTCAAGCTGAAGACAGCTTGCACATGGAACTACTCCCTCTGCCTAGATAACATTTTCTGTCTGCACAGAGCAGCAGCTTTGGTGACACAATGTTTCCCAGCCATAACGTGGTTGCAGAAGTACCAGGAAGAAAAATGAACAGAAACATTCTACCAAAACAATGCCCTGTTCCTGGTTAGCTGAAGAGCCAAAAAAGCTCTGCCTTGGGGTGGATGGGAGGGAATTAAGCTCAAGGGTCACCTGTGACGTCTGATCTCAGAGTTCAGTCTCAAACTAAGAGGCTGAAACCAGCCAGGGGTCTCTCCTATTGAAAATGCCACTCTAAGTATACTAACTTTTTAAGGGGAAAAATTCTAGTTTTTCCTGATGTTTCCAAGTGGACAACTAAGGAGGAAAAAAAAATTCTGGAACTTAAACAAGAAGTAATTTTTATTGGTATGACTTATCAATTGAGATTTCCATGCAAGTGTATCATATCATTACAGAATGTTGGGTATACTTTTTATGGTATATCTGAGTGGACTTGATTACTGTAACATCGCCTATTTAGAAATTTCCCAAAAGAATATGCGACGATTACAATTAGTGCAAAATGCAGCGGTCAAACTGATTTTCGGGCTGAACAAGTTTGATCATGTGACACCTTTCTACCGACAGCTGCATGGCTACCAATGGAGGCACGCGTAAAGTTTAAGTTCGCCTGTTTCTGCTTTAAAGTACTATACGGTCTAACCCCTAAATACATAACTGACCTTTTCTCCTTCTCAGCCAACAGACATAAGAGCTCACATTTGAACTTCGTTTCCCCCCCCAGTTAGAGGATGTAAAAGACACCATCAACACCTTTTCTCACATCAGGCAATTATGGGGTAAAGATCTAGAACAATTGCTTATGCCTACTACTTATGGGGAATTCAGGAAATGCCTAAAACCATATCTGTTCCTGAAGTATCTAGGCAGCTGACCCGTACAACTCTTTCTCCTCAATAACTGATCCCTTGAGTTGTTAATCACTAGCTTCCACCCTGTTAAGTTCAATCAATTTGTACTATCTTTTAATCTTTGTAAACCGCATAGAACTTCACGGTCCTGCGGTATATAAACTGTTATTATTATTATTATTGAGATTTATTTTTTTTTTTTTTTGAATGAAAGGGTGCCCATTTCAATGTTGTTGTAGATACTCAGTTATTTTTGGACAATTAATGTAGAGAAAGAATGCTCCCTTTTCCTATTTTTAAGTATAATCATCTTCCTATGTTCTCTCTATATGGCTTCTCCCCCTCAATTAGTGGATTGTAATTTGTAAAATTTTCTTTATAGATTGGAAGTAGGATTTTTTTTCTTCTATGGATAATGCTGCATTTCATTTCAGAGTTGTATCTCTTTATGTTAATATGAAATGCATAAAAAAGGGTAGTGCAGATGTCCTAGATAGGATTTAAATTTAAACACTAATGGGGCCATAGATAATGATGTTCATGCCAGGGGCGGTTACGGTATTAGTTGCAGAGCAGTGACTCCAGGGACACAACAGCCAACAGTGGGGCAATAGATGATGAGGTTATTATGCGTTATCTGTATTTTCATGGGCATTATCAAGGGCTCTGCAGCAAATAATGTGTAATAGTAGCATTAGTGCCCATAAATTTTTGGTTCACGACCCCTTTAATATATAAATTTATTTTGACTTATTGTAATATATTGGTTTTATTATTTGTGTTTTTCTGTAAATCACCTAGGTTTAGGTGTGTACAAATAAATGAATACATTTATTTATTTAAAACATTTATACCCTGCCAAGATCCTACGCAGCTTACAAAATCAAAATGCATAATTAAAAAATAAAAAAAAATCACAACATAAATCTTACAACAGATTCCAAATATTTTCTGAAAAAGAAACATATTCCATATCCATTCTTAATAGCAGCCAAACATCTGCCTCAGCCACTCCCAATTTCAAAAGTTTACTCAAACAGGTTTTCAGTAATTTTTTAAAAGGCACTGTCTCCTGCATCATTCTAACTTCTATTGGACACATATTCAATAGCCAAGGCCCTGCAATGTATACATTACTTTGCCTAGCTCTTTCTAACCACAGAACATGGGAATCACATAATCTCAGTAGTCCAGCATCTTGAGATTGCAATTCTCTTCTTGGGACATAATGATGAAAAATTGGTGGTGGTAAAAGCAGGGGGTAGAATAAAAAACCTAGCCAAAATTCAGACCCAAACCACCCCAAGATTACCCAAAAGAGGGTGCTAAGGAGCTCCTTAGTCATGCAACCATGTCAGCATGCTCCCTCCAGTGTGAGATCTGTGTTGGGGATGGAGCCAGCCTCAGTTCAGCCCTGGAACCTCTGGGCGGATCTCTTTAAGGCAGCAGATGACCCTGGCATCTATAGCAGGGCGCAAAATGGCTCAGGATGACAGGTACAAGCAAGCAGAGAGCTGTCCTTATGCCTCTGGCATGAGATCCATGCTCTTGTGCCTATGTATCCCAGTGACATCACTGGGGTCAGCATTAGTTCTGCACCAGAATCTCCGCATTGATCTCTCCAGTTCTATGCTACTAGTCTCTGCAGCAGCTGTAGTGTTTCAAATAGTTGGATAATGATCCTTGGGTAACAAGCATACATGCTTTTCCTGTTTTCAACTGTAGGACACTGAGAAATCCTAGCAAGGCATTCAGGGTCCAGGACTTCAGAGTAAGTGATGGTCTCAGAGTTCTATGGCAGTATCAGTTTCCTTTTCCTACCCGTTACTAGTGTTTTGATATTGGACCCGTAGTGAAAGAAATAAGCAAAACCAACAGGCAAAAGAATCAAAATAAAGAGGCAAATTTTCATAAATTGTAATTTTTGTTTCCTTTCTATTTGCTAATCAGATGTATTTACTTCTCTTCTATTTCCTTAAGTGGAATTGACTGTGCTATAATTGCCTATTTCTTTGGTCCATTGGCTGTTAACCTTGAAGTAACTAGGGTAAAACTGGCAAGGCCTTCCCTGTCAAGCCTGACCTCTCACTGTGCAGGAGAGGGTGCTGCCATGACAACCGTGACAGATGTCAGCTAGGCCATACGCACCCCAGTAAGACTCCTACATTGAGAAAATCGATCTTGTAATGGTACTACTGAGCACATTCACTGAACTGTCAAGTGTTCTAGGCTTAATCATTTATTTCATCTAGCAGAGAGAAGAAAACATAAAAGAAATGAAATGAATTTGACCTCTGTTTCTGAGTGACTTTAGTATTACACTGAATTCAAACTAGTGCCTCTTATGAATTTAAAAAAATCCATAAGGAATAACATTTCCAAGTGAAATGATTCTCATTGTGCCAACCTTCTAGAACATTCTGTTTCCAAATGTCAGATATCTAATAATCATTTGCTGGAGGGGTGGGGTGTTTGTGTTTGTGTATTTGTCTGTAGCATCAAACCAAGCACTCTGTGAGTTCTGTGGCTGCACAAGGTGAAAATATGGAGCGGTGCAGAAATTATTCCCAACCCACTTTCTCCTCTTATTGGTGGTGGTAAAGCAGGGGGGAAGGGTGAAACTAAAGGTCAGTGTGGTCCTTTTTTTGAGAGGTTCTATCTGTGGTTAAATGTCATGTAAATTATTAAAAAAGCAGCTGAGAAGGAAAATGGGTATAAAAAATATTTTCTGTGTTTTGGCAAGAATGCTTTCGTAGTGAGTTTATCAATGTAGATTTGTATGAAAGAAGCAGTTTATCCCTCTCTCCCCCCCAAATAAAAATGTGTAAGGCCTTCACAAAGGAGCTAATACAAAGATACTTATAATCCTCCTCTTTTCATTTAATTTGTCTTTCATTTCTTAGGTGATATTGAAAAATACATGTTCAGGCACCATACCCATAGTAACGTACACACATTTCAATAGTTTTGGCATGAAAAGAAACTAATATGTAAAGTTTATCAAAGATGTTTCTAACTGAGCAGTTTTCATCATTATGAATTTTAATCAGATGTACTAAAGGGGGTGTTCGCATTTTGTCACGGAAAAGGCACTGCTGGATTTATTTCTCTGTAAGCAGAGTGAATGTGGAGGAGCTTTTGAGAGCTGAAAATTGTTTATTATATATGCCGTAATACATGAAAAAATTAGATTGTTCATAGAGATTTTAGAAGCAAGTTGTTTTGCTTCAGTTGCGATGGTCCTTAAAACGTTTTCATACTGAGGTGTTTTATAAATGCAATATGGAGAAGCATTTTCAATAAAAAAAAACATCTACATCCAGCTTGGATGTTTTCAGCTAAACATCTAAAGTTGGAGGAACAAAAATGGCCATTTTCTGATAGCAAATAATAATAATATAATATAATAATTTATTTTTATATACCACCTAACCAGCAGTTCATAGCGGTTTACACAATAGGTACTCGGCATACAATATAATAATAACATCATACATAATAAAATTCTAAGTAAATAATAAAAGCATTAAAACTAATGAACAAAGAAAACACAATATAAACTAAAATAAGTATGGATAAAAAGATTAAAAGTACATTATAACTACATGATAATATGAAAATCAATAATGTATATTATATTGTTTAAATACGTGGGTTTTAAGATCTTTTTGAAATTGATAGTAAGTAAGAAATGGAGAAACAAGAAGATTCAAACATGAATTCATTAATCCTGCTTGAAATGCTAAGGTCCTATCCAAAAATGTTTTGTAACGACATGCATTTGCTGAAGGAAAATAAAACCAACCAGATCTATGAATATTTTTCTTAGAAATAAAAAAAACTAAAATGAGAAACAAGCTAAGCCGGTGCTAAACTAAATAAAACTTTAAAACAAATGCATCCAAATTTAAATAACACTCTAGCCTCAAACGGTAGCCAGTGAAGCTTTTGATAATATACACTGACATGATCATGTTTTTTCAGATTAAAAATCAAACTGCTGGACGTCCAAATATACTTAGATGTCTTGGTCACTGGGATGTCTACTTTTATACCCAATTTTCAATCAGAAAAACATCCAGGTTGACAACATCCTAATCCTGACCATTTGGACATGGGTGGGGCCAGCATAGTAATAGACTGGCCACATAGACATCCCAACAGAGCAATGGGACACCTTAGAGGGCACTGCTGTGAACTTCGCATAAAGGGTGTCAGCTGTATATCTCATCATAATCCCCTTATAATTTAGGATGAGTCCCCCATACCCCCCAAAAAAAATACTATACTCTCCTGTGTGCCACGCCAATAGCATTTATGGCTGCAGGTGGCACCTATATGGCAGTATAGTAGGTTTTGGGTGGGCTCAAATGTTCTACCATAAATGTAATGATTAGAGTGGCTTATGGGCCTCTCTACGGTTCTTTAGCCCAGTGGTTCCCAACCCTGTCTGGAGGACCACCAGGCCAATCGGGTTTTCAGGCTAGCCCTAATGAATATGCATGAGAGAGATTTGCATATAATGGAAGTGATAGGCTTGCAAATCTGCTCCATGCATATTCATTAGGGCTAGCCTGAAAACCCGATTGGCCTGGTGGTCCTCCAGGACAGGGTTGGGAACCACTGCTTTAGCCCACCCACCAGGCTACTTAAGACACCTGTGTGATGCTCTACCAGGCTTCCCCATATCAGGTGCTGCTGTTCTAGAGCCAGTTATGTATCTTTTTGTTCTCATTTTTTTGTGTTGGAAGGGAGTCAGTCAGCACTGGGGGAATGTGTGTGTGTGTGTGTTGGGGGGGGGGGGCTTGTCTTACCTTGATGCATGCATTGGTTATCTTGTCAGTTTGGGCACCTTTGTGGCACTTAGACCCTTCTAAAACAGATTTAGTTCCAAACATATTTGTTCCGTCCAGGATGTTTTGCAAAATGTTTATCACTGCAAGATGTCCTTGAAACTGCTCAAAGCCCACCCACATCTTCACTATGCCCATCTTGTGCTCTGGATGCTGAAAACCTCGCTAGATATACAGAAAGATGGTTTCAATTATTGGCACTTGGACGTCCTGGCAATTAGGACATCCATGTGCCAATTTAGGATGCATTTTGGACGTTTATGTTTTTTGATTAGGGGCCTGATAGGTACCTAAAAGCTCACAAACGCTGAAGCACAAATTTACACCTGCTTTGAAGATGTAAACATGTGTGTGTGTGTGCTCTGTGCTTCTGTGTGTGTGTGTGTTTGTGTGTGCGCTCTGTGTTTCTGCTCAAATTACACCCATGGGCATGTCTACACACATCACATACTTTCTTTACCTGTTTGCCATCATGTAATATTATTTAAAAAACTAGTATTTAAGCCCATTACATTAACGGGTGCTAGAATAGATGTGTCTGCCTTTCTTTCTTTCTGTCTCTCTCTCTCCTTGGCCACTGTCTGTCTGTCTTTCTTTATTTCTGTCTCTCTTCTTGGCCGCTATCTGTTTTTTTTTCTGTGTCTCTCTCTTCTTGGCCGCTGTCTATCTGTTTCTCGTGCCCCTTCTCCCACCTACCTGTCTTTCTGTGTGTGTGTCTTTATTTCTGTCTGTCTGCCTATCTCCTTGCCCCTTGCCTGTCTATTTATCATAGCCCTTCTCCCACGTAACCTTTTTTTTTTTTGTTTAGAGTGCAAAGGGCAACCGACGCACAGAAACTTCTGCTTGCTCAGCCGTAGGAAGTGTAAGAAAACGCTGAAAAGTGCCACCCACGCACGCGCTGCTACTATCATATCTCTGCCTAATCTGCCATGGAGCTACGGATCATGGAGGCAAAGATCACATATGTAGGAGTGTGCATTCAGGACAGGATTAATTCTTCAAGGGCCCCTAGGCACACAAGTACACTGGGCCCTCTGGCCCTGCCCTTGCCCCACCCATGTCCCACTCCTATTTATCTGTTTGCTTATTTACTTCTTTATTTCCACTTGTATTTCTTTTTTTAATTCAAAACAAATAAAGATTAGCATACCAGTGCAGTTTTTCTTCTATGCAATCCCTAAACATCTCTGAACAAATCCCCCTTGCTTTAATCATCTTGTCCTCACTCTCTTCTTTCTAGACAGCATCCTTCCATAAACTGTCTATCCTGTGCCCCTTCTCTCCTTTGTACATGATTCATTTCAGCTTCAGCCCCTCTCCATTTTTGTGTCTTCACCCCTCCCCTATGCTCTGACATCTCTTTCTTCTCCATTCCTTCCTTCCTTCCTTCCTAACCATTCCACCCTATGGTCAGGCATCTCTATCTCCTTCCCTCCCCCCATGCCCTGGCACCTCCTCTCTGGCACCTCTTCTCCCTCTGGTCTGGAATTTGTCTTCTTAGTTACCCTTCCCTCCTCCCATGCCCTGGCATCTCTCCTCTCCTTCCAACTCCCCCGCCATTATCTGGCATCCCCTCTCCTTCCTTTCTTTCCCCTGGCCTGGCATCTGTCTCCTTCCCTCCCCCCATGCCCTGGCATCTCTCCCTCCCCCTCCATGGTCTGGTATCTCTTTCCCATGGACTTGGCATCACTCATTCCTCTCCCTTTTCCTTCTCCCTCATTCCCTCTCTCTCCCCAATTGGGTGCAGCAGCAGAAGCATTTCTCTTCCCCCCTTTCCTTCACTGTGCAGAAACAGCATTTCTCTCCCCCCCCCCACATACCCATCGGCAGAGCAACATTCACCCTCAAATTGCCCCTCCTTGCCAAAGTGAAGGATTTGCTTAATACCGCTGATCCCTTACCCGTTTTCCAGCAGCGTCATGCAGAGCACTGGGTTGTTGGCCTTGTCCACGGAGCAGCACTGTAGGTTCCATGTGGCCACGCGCAGCAAGGATCGGCCCTTGTGCATGCTGGAGGAGGGCTTGAGGGGCGTGCGCGCCACCTGCAGCTGCCTCAGGCCACCAGCAGGGAGCTCGAGCTCTTTGCTTTGCAGACTCAGCAAGGTGGGGTTGGGCTGTGGCTTGCATGCCAGCTGAAGCCCCCCGTTGGACTCCCAGCACATGGCGGCAGGCAAGTGCTGGCCCAGCAGATTTTGAACTTGACCTCCAGCCTAGCGGCATCCACCCCGCTGACCAGCGCCATGTCCTCCACCTTCTTGAAGCCATTCGATGATGTTATGCACCACAGTGCTGCAGCTTCAAGGCTGCCCTCTGACGCGAACTGCCCAGGGGGAAACAGGAAGCTGTGTCAGAGGGGAAACTGAGCACTGCTTGCATGAAAATTGCCGGAATTTGCCGCCGCTGCTGGGGGGGGCACTTCTGATTTTTTCCAAGAGGGGGGCCGACACTGCCGATCTTTCCAGGGGGGTCTGGCACTGACGATCTTTCGGGGGAGGGGGGAGTGCTGGCACTGACGATCTTTCTTGGGGGGGGGGGCGGCACTGCCGATCTTTCCGAGGGGGGAGCCTGGCACTGCTGAAAGGAAAAAAAAAAAAAAGATTCCTGTTTGTTTCTTCAGCAGGCCTCCCCTGACAACTTCGGGCCCTAGGTACGTGCCTCTTGGGCCTATTCATTAATCAAGTCCTGCTAATATTACTCCTAAGTCTACCACCCCGCAACCTCAATTTATGTCCTCTAGGTTTACCAATTTCCCTTCTCTGTAAAAGATTTGGTTCTATATTAATACATTTCAAATATTTAAATGTCTTGCCCCTCCTCTTCTCCAGAGTATACCTGTTGAGGTCCTCTAGTTTTTTCTCATACTTCTTTTGGTGCAGACCCCTACCATTTTTGTCACTTTCCTCTGGACCACTTCAAGCCATCTTATATCCTTGGCCAGATGTGGCCTCCAAAACTAAACGCAAAATCAATGACTTGTACAGGGGCATCAACACCTCCTTTCTTCTGCTTGTTTATTTCTGCTAGTTACATTTCCTAGTGGAGGAGAGTGTGGTGCAGTGATTAGAGCTATAGCGGCCTTAGCATGCTGAGGTTGTGGGTTCAAATCCTGTACTGCTCCCTGTTATCCTGAGCAAATCACTTAATCCTCCACTGCCCCAGGTACATTAGATAGATTGTGAGCCTATCAGGACAGATAGGGAAAATGCTTGAGGTACCAGTATGTAAATTGCTTTCAGTGTGGTTGTAAAACTACAGAAAGGTGGTATACAAGTCAAAAATCCTTTTCCCTATCTCTCTCTATACAACCTAGCATCTTTCTGGCTACAGCCACTGCCTTGTCACACTGCTTCATCACCTTCAGATCCTCAAACACCCCAAGGTCCCTCTCCCCATCTGTGTATATCAGCCTTTTGCTCCCAGCACATATATCCCCTTTGGATTTCTACTTCTAAAATGCATCACTCTGCACTTCTTTGCATTGAATTTTAGTTGTGAGACATTAGACCATTCTTCCAATTTCTGGAGATCCTATTTCATGTTTTCCATTCCCTCTGGGGTTCCACTCTGTTACAAATCTTGGTATTATCCTCAAAAAAGCAAACCTTTCCTTCCAACTCTTCGGCAATATTGCTCACAAACATTAAACAGAATCGGCTCCAGCTCTAATCCTTGAGGCACACCACTACTCACCTTTCCTTCCCTCAGGCAAATTCCATTAACCACCATCCTCTGACATCTGTCCGTCAACCAGTTTCAAATCCAGTTCACAAGAGCCTCCTATGAGGAACTATGCTGAAATGTAAGTAAATTATATTTAACATACTTCCTCAATCTAATTCTCTGGCTACCCAGTCAAAGAATTCAATCAGATCCATTTGACATGATTTACCTTTAGTAAAGTCTTGTTGTCTTGGATCTTGTAACCAATTAAATTCTAGGAATTTCACTATTTTCTCCTTCAGCAACATTTCCATTATTTTCCCAATAACCGAAGTGAGGCTTACAGGCCTGTAGTTTCCTGCTTTATCTCTGCTACCACTTTTGTGAAGAGGAACCATATCCATTCTTCTCCAATCCCATAGAACCACTTCCATCTTCAGGGATTTATTGAACAAATCTTTAAGTGGAGACGCTAGAACCTCTCTAAGCACCATCAATATACTGGGATGGATGCTATCTGGTTCTGTGGCTTTGTCCACCTTC
Organism: Geotrypetes seraphini; assembly: GCF_902459505.1. Taxonomy (NCBI): domain Eukaryota; kingdom Metazoa; phylum Chordata; class Amphibia; order Gymnophiona; family Dermophiidae; genus Geotrypetes; species Geotrypetes seraphini. The sequence goes on along the minus strand of NC_047085.1, from coordinate 391,166,457 downwards.
AATTTTTCAAGTTGTTTATAAACAGTTTCTTCTGTGTGGTATCCACGCCATTCTCATGTGTAATTTTGCCAGCCAATTGTGGTCCTTCTCCAGGATTTTCTTCTTCACATTTACTTTTTCCTCATTACTCTCCACATATTGGTTTATAGCTTCTTTCAGTCGTCTGTACTGCTATTATTCTTAGGGTAATGCTATATCCAACTTTCCCTTCCCCTCACCAGCTCTCTGACTGGGAAAATTAATAGCATACACAGAGGACTGAAAGCATAATATAGGTTTATTCATACAATTTTATAATAATGAAATCATGGAGTAAGGAATCAATAATTTGTTACCATATATTGTATCATCACTCCGTGGTCGGGGGACCAGCGAACATCGGAGGAGGCAGCGCATTCATCTCGTTTCAGCATCACACGGCTCGTCAGCAGTGGAGAAGTCCCGATTCCACTGAGTTCTGCCTGTCTTTTTATGCTCAAATTATGGTCAGAATCCGGTTTGTGTACGTGCTCCAATATGAGCATGTCACAAACAAGTTAGGCACTTTTTTTGCTCAAATTATTATGGTCAGAATCCGGTTTGTGTATGTGCTCAAACATGAGCATATCACAAACCATTTATGCACATCCTGCTTTTCCCCCCTTCTCTCGATTAAGTCATCCATATCCTGTTTTGACTAAACCTGGCTCGCCAGCTGCAAGGTATCTTTCTGAACTCTAGTTCCCCTTTTAAAAAAAACAAGTTGTTATTCAATATTATGATCCCTTTTTAGTAGCAGATGGTTTCTTAAACAGTCATTGTTACTAAAAACAACTCTCAATTCTCCAGGTATATCCCATACGTATCACAGTCGTCTCGCAATCCCATTTTTCATCTTCCTTCTTTCACTAATATACCAGAAAATTTTTTTTGTCTTCCTTTTTTATACTTCTAACTATTTTCTCTTCCACCTGCGCTTGTGCCATACGTATCTCTCTCTTGGCTTCTTTCATATTCGTCCAGTATTCCTTTTTGTTTTTTTATATTTCACGAATGCCAACTCTTTTGTCTTTATTGTCTCCACCACTAGTTTGGAGAACCAAATTGGTCTCCTTTTTCTCTTGTTTGTTTATTTTCCTCACATAAAGGTCTGAAGCCATTTATATTGTTCCTTTCTGCTGGGACCACTTTTTTCCACTTCCCTTATGTCCTCCCATCCTATTAGTTCTTTCTTCAGATACTCTGCCATGCTACTAAAATCTGCACATTTGAAATCCAGGACTTTGAGTTTTATGTGGCTGCCTTCCACTTTAGCTCTTATATCAAAATCAAACTGTTTGATGATTACTACTGCCCAATTGGGCATCCACTCGGACATTAGAGACACTTTCCCCATTTGTGAGCACCAGATCCAGTATCGCTTTCTCCCTCATTGGTTCTGTTACCATTTGTCTGAGCAGAGCCCCTTGAAGGGCATCGACTATCTCCCTACTTCTTTCTGATTTTGCAGATAGACCTTTCCAATCCACATCCGGCAGGTTGAAATCACCCAGAAATAGTATCTCTCCTTTCTTCCACAGCTTTTAGATATCTGCAACAAGATCTTTATCAAATTGCTGCGATTAAGTCGAAAGTCTGTAGACAACACCCACGTAGATAGAAGTACTATCTTCTCTTTTCAAAGCTATCCTTTATATTTCTTCCTTTCCCCAGGCCCCCTGCTTTTCAGTTGCTAGGATATTTGTCTTTACATAGAGAGCTACTTCACCTTTTTGACCATCTCTGTCCTTAATAGAAAGATTATAGCCTGGTATGTTTGTGTCCCATCCATGGGATTCACTGAACCATGTCTCTGTGATTGCTACAATATCCAAGTCTGCCTCTAACATCAGGGCTTGTAGATCATGATTTTTATTGCCTAGATTGTGAGCATTTGTGGTCATTGCTTTTCAGCTACTTTTCAGTGGTAATTTTGGTTTTTGTTTACTCTCACTTCCTGTTGCCTTGCTAAGAAGTATATTCCTAATACAGTTACATTGGCTTCCTGTACAACAGAGAGTCCAATATAAAGTGCTCTCGATTGTAAGAACATAAGAATAGCCTTATTGGGTTAGACCAATGATCCATCAAGCCCAGTAGCCCATTCTCACGGTGGACAATCCAGGTCAATAGTACTTGGCCAAAACCCAAGGAGTAGCAATATTCCATGCTACCAATGCAGGGCAAGCAGTAGCTTTCCCCATGTCTTTCTCAATAACAGACTATAGACTTTTCCTTCAGGAACTTGTCCAAACCTTTCTTACAACCAGCTACATCAGGTTTTATATCATACAGCCCCTGGATGTTTTCGAGGTTTGTTGGAGTTGCATTGTCCAAGAAGTGAATTAAGATCTGTATAGGGGTGAATTTTGGAACTCATTGACAGGTCAGTTACGATTATGTAAACCTAGGGATACTTTTAAGAAACTTTTGAAGACAGTTATTTGTCAATATATTTATGTGAACAAAAATACAGTAAGTATTTCTGTGCTTCTTTTACAAACTCATGAAGATTTAGTTATAGGACAATGTATTTATGTGAATGAAATGAGTATGTTCGTAGAGGAGGATGTATGAAAATTTATGAGTATATGTTGTATTGTTGCTATGCAAACTGCCTAGACTGTAGGCGGTATATAAATTTTTAACATAAATAAACAATATTGTTATTTGCATTGCTGTCTTTACTACCATCACCTCTTGTCTTTTGCTGGGGATAGCCACTATAAGTGCACTGCATACATACGCCACCCCACCCTCTAGTTTAAATGCCTAGAAGCATTGCCTGAATTTCTCAGCAAGGATTCTTTTACCAGTAATAGTAAGATAAGGCCCATCATTACAATATAGTCTCATGTTTTTCCATGTATTTCCCCATTCTCCTATGTATCTAAAACCTTCTTGATGACCCCAGGCTCTGAGCCACCTATTGAAGATCTCAGTATTTTATTCCTGGCGTAATTCAAAATTATGCAGTTTATTTGTAGTGTTTTGCATAGAATTCTCCTATCCTGAGGCCTGACATTCCATCCTGCCTTTTCATTTCTCACGTTTCAGCCTCCTCAGTTTCTTCTCTCACTCCAACTGCAATTCTGTCTCCCTTTAAATCCCCCTGCTCTCACTTGCACCCTGAATCTCCTCCTTGGCCCCATAGACTGGCATCGCTCTCTTCTTCTCTCCACTGGGTAAGAATCTCTTCCTCCCTTCCCATCCCCTTTCTGGTCTTGGTCACTCTTCCTCTACCATCCCCCCAACCCCTACTTGCCTGTCCAATATTCATGCCCCCTCACCCCACCTCCACCTCTCTCACTTGCACCAAGTTCCTTCCATACTCTCCATGGTCTGGCATCTCTCTCTCCCTCTCTCTATGGTCAAGCATCTCTTCCTTTGCAACCCCCTTTCTGGCCTGGATTTCCTTCTGTTCCCCTTTCTCCTCTACTTACAGGTCCAGCATCCATGTCCCTTCCCCTCTCCTCCTCCCTCTGCAGCTCTAGCATCCATGTCCTCATCTTCCCCCCCCACCCACTTGCAGTCCAGAATCTATATCCCCTTCTTTCTTCCCCCCCTTCCACTTGCAGTCCAGCATTCATGTCCCTTCCTTTCTCCCCATGGGCCTAGCATTCATGTTCCCTCCTTTCCTCCAATTGTCTAGCATCCATGTCCCTGTTCACTTCTCCTCCCTCCGCATGGAGCTGGCCTCTCTTCGACCCCCACTCCACCCCTTGTGAGATCAGACATACCTGCAGACCTCCCAGAGCAGCAGCAGCTGTGTCATCTATCTACAGGAAGTGATGCAGCAGAGGGAAGGCTCTGGCAGCACTGCCTCTGCTGGCCAGCTGCCACCATTGCTATTTCTTGTAAGATCTGCAGGTATGTTTGATCTTACAAGGGTGGGGGTGGGGTGGGGTTGATCAGAGGGAGGAAGGCCAGATCTGTGCGGAGGAGGAGGAAGGGATAGGGACAGGAGCAGAATAGAATTCTGTGCAAATTCTGCTCTGCACAGTTGCTCAGAATTCCGCCAAGGGTAGTATTTAGTACTTTTTCCTTTCTTTTTCATATGTAGGCAGCACTTCTGAGAAAGCTACAGCCTTTACAAAAGGTTTTAATCTCCCCCAGCTCCCAAAAAGGTTTCTGCGCTGCAAGTGGGTTATTGCTGGCTAGGTCTTTTGTTCCCAAGTGGATAACAACATCAGCTTTAGAATTCTTAGTTTCTTCTCTTTTATAGACAGTATATTGTTTGCTATTCCTGGTAGCCGAGGATCCTGAGAGACGCTTCACTATTTTAGGCTCCTTGACTTGTATTCCAAGGTAATTGCCTCTGATGACGGAATTCCCTAGCAGCAATAATTTTCTGGATTGAGCTTTCATATTTTTCCTTTGAGGGTTCTTTTCTTCATGAGTTACCTTCACTGTTTCTGGTTCCATCTCCATTCTTTCTTGAGCATTTCAATGCTCTAATGGAGCAAAAAAATTATGTGGGTGCAATTGTGAAGGTGGATGTTTCTGTGTCACATATCGCAGTGTAACTGACCTACTGTGATCCATTTATTCCAGGATTGCTTTATACCTTGAGGTAGTGGTGGTAAATTGGTATGATTTTGAGGAGTGATGGAAGCTACTTTGATTACATCTAATTCCTGCTTAAGTTTACAGAGATCCTTCTTAATACTAGAAGATGGGGCAAGCCCTACATCTCCAGATGATGTGCCTAGGAACTAAAGCACCACAATTATTGCACTGAATAAAACTCATCCTGATTGGTTGACTATTGGGTTTTCTATATATCAGTAGCAAACCCAGGAGTTAGTGGGGTGCGGGGTAATAAGTTCTTAATTCAGCAGAAAACCAAACAGATGAGAACCAAAATTTCCAAAAAGTAAAGGGAAAGATGCTTAATTTTTTTTTTTGCTAGCTAAAAGTAGAGAAGATGCTTGAAGGAAAAGGGAAAATATTAAATTCTATGCTTAAAGCGTTAACAAAAAAAATCTGTGGTGGTAAGTATCATATACTCATGAAAAGAAGAACCCACGTACAGCTAAACAGAGTGAGAAAAAAACTTTTTAGTACTATTTTTAGTTAGAACTATCCCTCAACAGAACAAGAGCCTCAAATCTGGAGCTGATTTACCCACTTCGGGTTATTGTATGAACCAACGTTCACATGCTCATTCACCTCCTACCACTTTATTATATCAGCATTAAAAATACTTTATTTAACTAATTAAATTATTGTTACTTTTATTCTTTTATATGTTTTTAAAAATATTTTTTATAAAGGAGGAAAAATCACTTCCCAAAGAAAACCGTGTCTAAAAGACTTCATAGGGGGTGTCGATCTCACAAAGTGCTTTGCACAGAATTGGAGCCACTTTTCAACTAAACGTTTCTTACAATATTTCCATATTATATTGAAAATGGATGTACTTATCTTTTTAGCCATTTCAACTTTCATAGTACTGCCAAAGTTTTGTCATTTCTTCATTTACTCATGCCTGCTGACGCAGCCTGCGTTTCGCGGGGCTTGATATGTTCCCGCTGCGTCAGGGATTCAGAGGCAGTGCAATCTAAAAAGTCAAAAAACTTTGTGTTACCTATAATGTTTTCTAAACTTACAAGCAAGAAATACAACAGATGATCACTACTCACATTGTACTTGATCAACCAATTCTGCAGCACAAACTAAACATGGCTCCCCTAACCTTTTAAAACGGCTGTGCTTACTATCGTGAATTCTAATTGGAAGAGCGTGACATTATATTTCAATGCTCTTTTTTTTAAAGAACGTGTTGTCTAACAGAAAAACTTTTTTATGTATTGGAACTTTATTGACACTGCACTGACACAAACTGAAAAGCAACTTCTCCGTAGGTAAATAAAGGACCCTCATCTAAAATGATTATCAATACAAACCGATTGCTTGAAAGGATAATGACATTTTTTTCAGAATTGCTAAGCAAATGAAATGGTTAGTAAAAATGTTATCTCTCCATTGTTTTATTTAAACCTACAGGTTCTAATGAATTAAGACTATGGGGTCCTTTTATCAAGCCGCGCTAGCGGGGTTAGCGCGTCGGACATTTCATCACGCACTAACCCCCGCGGCTGGCTAAAAAACTAACGCCGGAGCGGCTAGCGCGGCAGGTGGTTTAACGCACGTTAAACCCCTACCGCAGCTTGATAAAAGGACCCCTATGGATCCATCTCTGTTCTTTTTGTGGCAGCATTTTTATTTTTTTTTTAAATCCCCTCCTTTCCTCCCTCTATGCATTATATGATCGTTCTTAAAGTAAAGAACTCATTATTTTTTTCTTTACAATGTTTGACCAAGGGTGCCATGTTGTTCCCCCCGGTGATGTTACTTTTGTGTTCATTGAGACAAATATTGAATTGTCTGGATGTTTGCCCTACATAAATTAAATTGCAGGGGCATTTGATCACATATATAACCCCAGTTGTTTTACAATTTGTAGCATGTTTTAAGGCAAATTCTTGTCCAAAGGATTGCAAAAAACATTGGTACAGTCCTTAATTTTACACATTTGACATGAACAACAAGGAGAATGCCCCGGAACCCCCCTGTCAGTATTAGTCACAGGGGTAGGCAGAACAGCTGGACAAAATAATTCTTTCAAATTTTTTGTTCTCCGATAGGCAATCCTAAGGTTCTGATCTTTAAACCTTCCAGTAATTTTTAACATGTTCCAGTGTTTTCTTATAACTCTAGAGAGAGTCTAACTATTTTGAGCAAAGTCAATACCCAGGTGATATTATCGCCCTGTCTCTGTAAATCCTTGGATCGTCTTGGGGACAACAATAAATCCCTATTGTTATAGAGAGCCCTTTTGAAAGCAGCATTAATGATCTTCTTCGGGTAACCTCTCATGACAAATCTGTTATTCATCTCCTTTGAATGCTGTTTAAATTCATCAACATAAAGGTCTGAAGCCATTTAAAAGCTTAACACATGGATGTAATGCAAGGTTTCTACACTGGCCACAGAAACTGTTGCCAGACATTTCATTAGAACTTAATTGTTACATCTCTGAAAATGGACCTCCTTGCCATAACCTCTGTGTGTGTTCCCACTAAGGGATAGATTCACTAACCTGCTCGATTGCATCCGATCCGTGTGCGATCCATGGCAGGCCGACCAATTCACAACGGGTTCATATTTAAATGGGGGAGATCAGATGAATGCCCCCCACCAATGACACGGATTGCTGGAGAGTGATCCTGATGCATGTGCAGACCATCTTCTTTGCCTGTCGATGGTCTGCACATGCTCTCTCCGAGCAAGGAAGGAAGGGGGGGGGGGGCAATCAGAAAAAAAAACAGTTAAAGAAATTTCTTTAAACCGGCACCAGTGACGGTGATAGGAGTGAACACCGCACCGACCCTCCTGCTCTCTGCCGCCTTCCCTGCAGTGCTAGTCCTGGAACATGCGGTAGTGCAACCCCGCTTTAAACCTGCGGACTTGCACTGCAGAGAAGGGTGGCCGAGATCCCAGAGTCGGGGCGACAGAGACCAGAGTCGGGGCAGCAGAGAGCAGGGGGAACCTCAAGCTAGAGGTGTTTTTTTTTTTTTTTTTAAAGCTCCTTCATAAACATTCATTTTTCATTTGCAGCAAATTCTACATGCCAGCTATGCAAGAGCTGTATTGTAGGTTTCCTTTCATATCAGGGTGACATGGAGCAGGAGAGTCGGCAGGGACATGAGCGACTGGTCCTCAGCAGTCGCTTAGTTTTAGATCAGCCAGCCCAATCGGTGTTCCCTTTTATTTTTAGTGAATCGCTGCCTTCCTGTTTTGCATGCCATTTTCCCTCATTTGCATACACGGATCGGAATTGGATCGGGAGGAAGGTTAGTGAATTCGGTCCGGGTCGCAAAGGGGTCGGGACTTGATCGGTGGGCTTAGTGAATCTAGCCCTAAGTGTGAAAAGAGGTGTACATTTAAAACATATGTAAACCAAGTAAAAGTAGGGCTATGTATAATACAAGAGTTCTTCAAAACATTTCCACACTTTCATATTTTCACTCTCAACCAAAATCATTCTTTTCTGATGGCATTAAGAAGTTGGTAGGATGCTGGGAAAATGTATCACATAACAGAGTCATCATGTGGAAAAGTGATGTAATTTATTTTTGAGATAATGTAATAGTGTTTCAAAAAATAAAAATGTGGAAATTTTTTAAAGTTTACTCGTAATATATACTTTTATATGTGTAGACTCCCAGCTATTTCTGCATATAAAATGCTCATTTATTCTAAAATTACCCCTTAAGGGCCTATTCACTAAAGATTTGGGGTTCTGCCAGGTACTTGTGACCTGGATTGGCCAATGTGGAAACAGGATTCTGGGCTAGATGGAGTATTGGTCTGATTCAATATGGTTATTCTTTTGTTTTTATTTTCTTCCATGAGGGGGATGTGATGATTCTGCTAGAAACTCCCCAACTCTGAAATGTTCTGCCTGTCTGTCCAAATTAGATTGTAAGCTCTTCTGAGCAGTGACCGTCTATTGAATGTTAAATGTACGGCACTGCGTACACCTTTCAGTGTTATAGAAATGATAAATAGTAATAGTAGTAGTAGTGTGTGTATGTGTATGATGATTTAATAAACTATTTTGTATATAAAACCTTGATTCACATGCACCCAGGGCCGCCATCAGGGCAGTACTACCAGTCCTGCATTCAGGGGCCCGGAGCTGACAGGGGGCCCGGGCTCCCCCAGGGTCCTAGGCAGTGTTCTAAGGCAGGGGCGCCAGTAGCTCGCCAAGGCAAAGTGAGTCAATCACCCAGGACTCACTTTGTCTTGGCGATCTAATCTATCGGGCTGATCAGTCTTCCTCTCCCCGACGTCAATTCTGCAGTCGGAGAGGAAGTTCGGGCCAGCCAATCGCTGCCTGGCTGGGCGGAACTTCCTCTCCGACGGCAGAATTGACGTCGGGGAGAGGAAGACTGAGCGGCCCGAAGCAGGGAGAGCATGCGTCGGCGTCGGCTTTGGGGCCTGTTATCCATTGGTGGGTCCTGTTCCCCGATGGCAGTGGCAGTGGCTTGGGGAACGGCAGGGAGAAAGAAAGAAAGGGGGCAGGCAGGGAAACAGAAGGAAAGAAGAGAAACAGAAAAAAAGAAAGAGGGCATGAAAAGAGGAAGAAAAAGTTGGGGGAGGGAATGAGGTGTGGAGGAGAGGAAGCATACAGGCTGATAGAAGGGAAGAAAGATTGGATGCACAGTCAGAAGAAGAAAGTGCAACCAGAGACTCATGAAATCACCAGACAAGGTAGGAAAAATGATTTTATTTTAAATTTAGCAAAGTGGAGGCAGTATTACCACAGTTTTCAAAGGAATTTGCCCAAATAACTTAATAGTTAACTGGGTAAATTCCCAGAGATGAAAACTTCCCTTCACTTACTATGCACAGTTCTGAATTTATATCTGCTGTCTATATTTTGCACTATGGCTCCCCTTTTACTAAACCGCAATAGTGGATTTTAGCGCAGGGAGCCTATGAGCGTCAAGAGCAGCGCTGGGCATTCAGCACAGCTCCCTGCGCTAAAAACTGCTATTGTGGTTTAATAAAAAGGATGGAGGGTATATTTGTCTATTTTTGTATGGTTGTTACTGAGGTGACAATGCATAGAGTCATCTGCCTTGACCTCTTTGAAAAAAACCCAGAATAGGAATAATAATTAACATTTTCTCAGCGTATAGTGTGCTTTGTGTTTTTTAATTTTATTGTTGGTAGATCATTTTGACTTGGTCATTTTAAAGTAGCTCACAAGCTCAAAATGTTTGGGCACCTCTGAGCTAGAGCGTTGAAACTGTGTATTTCTATTTTATCCCCCCTTTTACAAAACTGTGGAGCGTTTTTTAGTGCCAGCCGTGGTGGTAGCAGCTCTGATGCTCAGAATTCTATGAGCGTCAGGGCTGTTACCACTGTGGCTAAAATCCACACTACAGTTTTGTAAGAGAGTGAGGGGTTAGTTTGTGATGACATATTCCATACTAGGCGAAGGTGTTTTCTGTGTTCTGTGTGTTCGAAAGACATGGTTTTCTGTTAGGATTGACGGTGTAGGATTGATCTGTGCTGGTCTGGCTTGTTTAGTTTTACAATGGGTGTATTGATGTACTGCTCACTGCAATATGTAAGATGCTGCCTTTTCCTAGGTACTCATGTGTGACGTGTGGTTTGTTACTAAAAATCATGTTTTTCTTACAGATGGGGGGGGGGGGGGGTGCCAAAAAATGATGGGCCCCGGGTGTTACATATGCTACGTACGCCACTGTATGTAAAGATACCAGAAAGCTGGCATAGCAAAATCTTTAAGTAAATTGTTATTCTTCTAAGTTTTGAGTATTTAACCCTCCCACAATCTCACGGGCACTCGTTTCAAGTTTATTGAGATTTTGATTTAAACGCAATATCAAATATTTTCAATGCGTATAACAAAAATAAATTTGGGGAAATAAATAAAACCATTTGAACAATAAACATACAAACATATCCATAGATGATTAAAATTACATAAGGAGTACAAGGATAAACTACATTTGTTTAAAAATGCGTTCTCTGCGCCTGCTCATAAATTTGTTGACTGGAAGGATCCAGCAATGTGGCCAAATGCCATTCAGGACAAAGACAGAGAAAGAATTGTGCAATTTGGATTAATGATGGAAGATGATTTAAAGCAAATGGCACAGTCTATGAGTAAAGATCTTGACGGACGTTCTTTTTATGAATATCTCCTCTATGCCAAATCACCCAATGGACGTGAGAAGATTTTACGGGACTGGCTTAGGTGGAGCATTAACAGAAAAGTATGTGTGTATTCGGCCCATGGAAGAAGGGGGGGTGTCGGGGGGGGGGGGAAGGGTGTGTGGAGAGTCCAATAGGATTGCTCAGTAAGGGGCCCAGAAATTTCTGATGGCGGCCCTGCATGCACCAAAGAGCTTTTATAAAGTTGTCCTAATGATTTTAGATTTAAAAGTATACACAGTGACAAAACAGAATATACTTGTACATGATGCATGTCTAGGTGTGTTCTGAGGTGGAGTTTGGCCATTTTGAAATATTTCTTGAGCAACGTAGCAAGTCGTGCTCCGTACTGCTGAAACATCACTATCCCCTGACGAAGCCTAACGAGGTGAAACGGAAGCCCCTTCGGGTTTCACTGAGCAGTGCTGATACTTTTCAGTGGTGTTCACAAAGATAAGTGCTCCTTTTAAAATATTGAATAGCACAATGAATGGCTATACTGATAACTGGAATCAATCTACAATATCATGTCAAGAAGAACTTATTCCAGTCTTATACTAATCTCCAAATTCATAAGGAGAAGTTTAGATACTCGATCCTCAGAGGGTCAAATTACCCAATAGCTTCAATGAGCAGAGCTCACAGAACCCGATCTTCACAGGATCCAAATGTATCTTTTTTATCTTTTGTCTATATATACTTTTTTTTTTATCACTTTTTCTTTTATCCATAGATTGTCAATATAGATAGTTTTTACTTAGCTTTTTTCTAGTTTTTAAAGGGGAGCGCCTCCACCAACATGTCCATGTTTCACACGCTTTCCTCAGGGTCGAGGCTCCCTATTATATTCATGCACACAGTAGAAATCGCTCCATTCGAGTAAATTTCATGCCAGTAAATTTACTCGAATGGAGCGATTTCTACTGTGTGTATGAATATAATAGGGAGCCTTGACCCTGAGGAAAGCGTGTGAAACATGGACATGTTGGTGGAGGCGCTCCCCTTTAAAAACTAGAAAAAAGCTAAGTAAAAACTATCTATATTGACAATCTATGGATAAAAGAAAAAGTGATTAAAAAAAGTATATATAGACAAAAGATAAAAAAGATACATTTGGATCCTGTGAAGATCGGGTTCTGTGAGCTCTGCTCATTGGAACTATTGGGTAATTTGACCCTCTGAGGATCGAGTATCTAAACTTCTCCTTATGAATTTGGAGATTAGTATAAGACTGGAATAAGTTCTTCTTGACCTTTTAAAATATTTGCACTATATTTGAATGTTTAACTCTGCAAGTTTAAAGATTCAAAAAAATATATATTTATTAAAAAATTTTAAAATGATTTTTTTTATTTTGTAATTCTTTATTAATTTTCCGGACTTTAGCAGTGCATTACAAATAATATGACATTAAAAGATTATATAAAATGCACCATAATATACAAATAGAAAAGAAAACAACCATTTTCCCCACCCACCTTTCAATTATGAATACATTAAATCATATTATTTATACAACATTATACTCAAATATTTAACTTCTCAAAATACCCTTCCCTCCCCTCCCCCCACTCTGGATGTGTAAGGCAATCTAAGCAAGAAAAGATATAGTAAAAAAAAAAAAAAAAAAATTTAAAATGATAAAACATTGATAAAAAATATTTAGTAACTAGGTGTTGGGCCAGTGATTGAGACTTAGACCTGCAAGTATATCTAGCAGTCAACTGCCTGACATTCAGGTCTCTGAGGCCCTTTCCTAACGTCAAATAAGATCTTTTTGGTGCATTGTTCTTATAGGGTGTATTTTGGTTTTGACTATTCAGTGTGCACAACACCCCTTTTGTATTTGTGTTTTCAGAATTGCAAAGTTCATGCATTCTTTATAAAAATACACCCAGTGTGCAGGTGTATAGATTTATATCAACACATAGATAGGGTTACCAGATTTTCTGGAATGAAAATCTGGACCCATGGCCCCGGCCCTGAGGCCCGCCCAGTTCTGCCCCGCCCCCTTCTGCCCGAATTCTGCCCCGTACCACCTCCAGCTCCTCCCTCTCAACCTGTTCGCTTGTCAGGAGGCCATCTGACATGATGATGTCACACGCATGTGCGTGATGTCACTGTGTTGCATCCGCGCATGCGCAGATGCCATCCCGATGTTGCTGCTAGCTGGAAACTTTTCAAAACCCCGAAAAGGAGGACATGTCTGGGGAAATCCGGACGTCTGGTAACCCTACACATAGAAGCCCTTGTGTTATTTATAAAATAGGCCAAAACGGGTCTACTTTGCCTTTACGCACAGGTGACCTATGATCTGTTCCCCAATCATATCTACGAAAACCATGGTTCTTAAAAAAAACACTGACATGGACATGGAATGGAAATGATAGGACTCTATGGATCCAGTATAAACAAGGAAACAACAGAATTTAGCAAACCATAAGCTGATTTTATTAGTACCGCTGTTTTAGGAATCACTGACCGTTGGAGTAAGCGTTGGCCTTTCCTATTGCTTGTCGCTCCTGCTCCTTTTTCATTTCTTGTCTTGTGAAATAAATCATGCCAGTTCTCAAATGAAACCTGTCTTGATCTTGTCCTGGCTCCAGAGGTGAAAAGATAATTGAGCAGAGTCTTTTCTTTCTTTTTTTTAGACTGTTGCCAGCTGTGAAAATATTTTTTTTTTTTTTTTTATTTATTTATTTATTATTTTCAACTTAAATTTCAAGTATTTCACTTGTACAGAAAGCAAGAATAGGATAGATATAAAATACAAAGCAATATAAATCTTAAATTAAACAAATATACTATTTATGCTCAAGTCCACAATTAGGATCCAAGAATTATTGAAAATTGGCGAAATTATCTAAAAAGAAAATTGTAAAAGAAACTGAGAACTATAGCACTGAGATGAGGTCACAATATCCTAAATATAGGGCTCAAAGATTGTTAACATTCAGGCGAGACATAGCCACAAAGTTTGTCAATTGTGATGGTTCAAAAAACACATATTTAAGAGTACGGTGATATACAATACATTTACACGGATGTCTCAAATAAAAGGTTGCTCCCAAAGATAAAACCCCAGGTTTCAATAGAAGAAATTCACGGCGACGCCTTTGCGTCTCCCGTGCCAAATCTGGGAACATTTGTATTTTATAACCAAGAAAGCTTTTTTGTCTATTTTTAAAGAAAAGTTTTAACAACCATGTTTTATCAATTGGCAAAGCTAAAGTAATAATCATGGTGGCTGGTGATGCTAAATCCTTCTCAGATGTTTCTAAGATCTGCGATATATTTGGAAGTTCTTGATCTGAGGGTTTTTCTTTTAGTTGTTGATTTTGTTCTTTATCAGGCAGATAATAAACCCGTGAAAATGGTGGTAATGAATCTTCGGGTATCTCTAAGTTCTCTACTAGATATCTCTTTAGCATTTCTCTAGGTGTTACTAACTCGAGTCTTGGAAAATTAATTAACCTTAAGTTATTACTGCGTGAATTGTTCTCGAGCATTTCAGTCTTCTTCCTTAGGTTAATATTATCTTTAACTAAAGCCTCTTGAACTTGTTTCAATGATACAATTTCAGAACGGTGAGCACTCTACATTTACACAAACCTCAATTGAATTGATTAAACCTGCAGAAGTGACTTTAGACTCTATCTGGGACTTATTGGCTGGTTTTGTTAAAAAAATTACTCCTACACTCCAACAAATTGAAGGGAAAATTAAGGAACATGATAAAGAATTGAAGGATTTAAGGAAAGAAACGAACATTTCTAATTTATCTGTTCAAAAAATGGAAAAAGAAATTGTATCAGTGAAAATATTTTTAGGACAAACACAACGCTAAATTAAGAGCTATAATAACATATTCATTAGCACATTGCCACCAGCTTGAAAAGTCACCTGTACCTGCAACCAAACCGGAACCACAGAATTTACAGCAATGGTGCACGTATGACCTTTCTACAGAGAATAAGGGAGAAATGGAATTTAGAAAAAAAAAAACCCAACCCTCCACAGACCATTTCACATGGCTTGTTTCTGTAAAATAACCTTTTTCTTCCAAATAGATACAACTAACAGTGGTCCTGGTGAAAAGATTCTTTAATGATTTTCAATGTGATCTGTCTGTCACTTGTGCTGTGGGATATTTTATTACATTTTTGCCCTCAAGTTAAGCCAACAGGAGCCAGACTTGTAATTTAAATCAATAAAGAGCCCTTTACCATGACCATAAAATACTTGGCTAAAACCTTTGAAGTGGACACAGTTGAGTGCACAGTGAACAGAGTGTAAATGTTCCTTAAGATGTATTTTATAAGGACACTACTGAAATACCACTGAAAGGAATCGGGGCTCCCAGCACCTTTTGTGAATGATGGGAGGGAGTCCCAGGCTCTTTGGATCACTTACATTATCTCTTCTGTTCTGGCATGTGTATTGTTAAAAACAAGCAGTTTTACTTGGCACATTACCTGCAGTTGCAAATGTCAGGTTTCTTTGTCAAGCTCTCTCACTGTCTCTGACAGCTTTCCGGGATCCAGTTCAAGTCGTCACCCAGGACAAATGAGAAGATGCAGAAGCTTTGATAACACAAGTTCACCTAAGAGTATCTGGGAAAAACAAGTTGATGTCATCAAAAAGGAGCTAGGCCAGTCTTGTTTTTATGCCCTTGTCTGTATGGATTTATGGTCCTGCTTGAGGGGTCCCATTGCATTTTAAAAAGCAGGAGAAAGTTTTGAGCCCAATTAAGACATGATATGAAACTTGCTCTCCTGATTTCTTAGTTTGATTGTGTGGAGTCCCCTGAATCTGACCCTGATAGCTTGGTGATGCTGTCCCCAAAACCTAGTGTGGAGCATAAAATAAAAACCCTGCAGGTAGCGCAAACAGTTAGGGTTACCAGATTTTCCTGCAGGAAAATCCGGACCCATGACACCGCCCCCAGTTCCGCCCAGTTCCACCTCATTCTGCCTGCATCATGCCCCATTCTACTAGCCCCGCCCCGCCCCTAGACGGCATTTGCGCATGCGCAGATGTGCCACGATGACATCACGCGACACGATGCTCCCTCCCAACGTGATATTTCACAGGAAGCTTTTCAAAACTCGGACAAAGTTCTGGGTTTTGAAAAGCTGTCTAGACCCCTGCACATGTCCTCAAGAAGGAGATCATGTCTGGGGAAATCCGAACATCTGGTAACCCGACGCAAACAGTTCTGAAGGCTGAAGTACTAAGGCCTTGGTGTGCCCATGCTCCTTTCATGTGTATACTGCTTTCACAATTATGCACTTTTTTCATCTATGCTGATGATATCCAACTTCTTCATGCTTTTAGTTTCCATCTTCCCAATGACTACTTTTCCATATCTGTAAAACTGGATCAGGTGGCTGACTGGCTGACATTGAATAGACTAAAAATTATGCATGTAGCTCACAAAAAATTGCAACTATGATCTTCTTTTCAGGAATTTGTTCACTTAGGCCCAAATTCTGTAACCGGCGCCTAATGTTAGGCACCTATTATGGAGGTGCCCATCTAGATAAGCGCCTATCTAAATTGAAAAACAAGCTCAATTAAGCTTTATAATCAGCAATAATTGAAACTTAGGCACCTATCAAGAAAGAGCGATTCTGTAACAAGGCACCTCTAAAAATTTAGGCGGTCTTCAAAAAATAGGCGCTATGCTTGTTAGGCATGGGCGTGGCTTCGTGTTAGGCGCCTTGTTACAGAATTGCTGCTTTTAAGCGTGCTTAAGCGCTCGCATGGGCGCCTAACATTTAACTGTGCCTAGAGCTGGCCAAAATAGGTGCCCAAATAGGCGCTGCTCAGCACGATTCACTAAACAGCACCCAATTTTATTTGAATCACGCTTAATGGTGCCTATATTGGCTTCTAACTTTTGGGTGCTTCTTATAGAATTTGCCCTTTAATCCTCCATGCTTCACTATGAAAGGCACCACTCTACCGTACTCTACATCTATTAAAATTCTTCAATTAACATTGGACAACACTTTATTATTTCATTCCCATATCTCTAGAATTGTGGTCTCAGAAGTGAAGTAGGAAAGTACAGGCTAGTAAGCTTCACTTCGGTTGTTGGTAAAATAATGGAAGTGTTGCTGAAGGAAAGGATAGTGAATTTCCTAGAATCCAATGGATTACAAGATCCGAGGCAACATGGCTTTACTAAAGCTAAATCGTGCCAAACAAATCTAATTGCATTCTTTGACTGGGCGATCAGAGAATTGGATCGAGGTAGTGCGCAAGATGTAATTTATTTAGATTTCAGCAAACCCTTTGATAAGGTTCTGCATAGGAGGCTCTTGAATAAACTTGACATAATTTAGCACCGAAAGTGGTGAACTGGATTAGAAACTGGTTGATGGACAGAAGCTAGAGAGTGGTGGTTAATGGAATTCACTCGGAGGAAGGAAAGGTGAGTAGTGGAGTGCCATAAGAATTGGTTTTGGGGCCGATTCTGTTCAATATATTTTTTGAGACAGTGAACAGACAAATTGATAATGGAGAACTGCAAGGCCATGGAATAGAAGGAGATATACTAAGATGGATAGGCAAATGGCTGGAGAACAGAAAGCAGAGAGTGGGCATAAATGGAAAAATTTCAGACTGGGAGAATGTGACTAGCGGTGTACTTGGGCCCATCTTATTTAATATTTTCATCAACAACCTAGAGTATGGAACATCCAGTGAGATCATCTAGTTTGCAGATGACACAAAGCTATGCTGGGCAATCAATTCGCAGAAGGACAGTGAGGAACTCCAGAGCGACTTGAGCTGATTGGAGAAATGGGCAGATAAATGGCAGATGAAGTTTAATGTGGAAAAATGCAAAGTGATACACTTAGGCAGAAAAAATAAGGAACACAGGTGCAACTCTGGGAAGAACTGAACAGGAAAAAGACCTGGGCGTATTAATCGATAGGACCCTGAAGCCATCGGTGCAATGCGTGGGCGGCAGCGAAGAATGCAAACAGAATGCTAGGCATGATAAAGAAGGGAATCATGAGTAGATCGGAGAAAGTAATAATGCTGCTTTATAGAGCGATGGTCAGACCACACTTGGAATACTGCGTCCAACATTGGACTCCATACCTAAAGAAGGATATAAAAATGCTCGAGAGGGTACAGAGACGAGCAATGACGCTAATAAAGAGCATAAAGAACTTGGAATACGAGGAATGACTTAAGAGACTGGGATTGTTCTCCCTTGAGAAGAGGAGACTGCGAGGGGATATGATCGAGACTTTCAAAATACTGAAAGGAATCGACAAAATAGAGCAGGAAAAAAAATTATTTACAATGTCCAATGTGACACGGACAAGAGGACATGGACTGAAGCTAAGGGGGGGACAAGTTCAGGACAAATATCAGGAAGTTCTGCTTCACGCAATGAGTGGTGGACACTTGGAATGCTCTCCCAGAAGAGGAAATTGTGGAATCCACCGTTCCAGGACTTAAGGGTAAGTTAGATGTGCATCTCCTTATGAGTGGCATAAAGTGACATGGGTAAGGGTAAGCTAGATACACATCTCTTTATGAGAAGCTTAGAGTGATATGGGGACTAAAACTATGCCAGGGTACACCTGGCGGGGCCTCCGCGTGTGCGGATCGCCGGACTTGATGGACCTAGGGTCTGTTCCGGAGATGATACTTCTTATGTTCTTATGAGTGACACTGCTGAAAGTTTAGAAGGTAAAGTTTGCCGTTTTGTGGATGATGCCAAGATTTTTAAGAGTGGACTCATCAGAGGGAGTGAAAAACATGAAAAAGAATCTGCAAAAAGTTAGAATGATCTGTTTGACAAGTAAAATTCAATGTGAAGAAGTGCAGAGTGATACACTTGGGGAATAAAAATCAGAGGGAACCAATTGTGCTGAGAGGTGAGAGGCTGTTATGCATGGATGAGGAGAGAGATCCTTGGGATGACAGTGTTTGAGATTCAGAAGGCGATGAAACAGTGTGACAAGGCAGTGGCTGTAGCCAGAAAGATGCTGAGCTGTATAGAAAGAGGGATAACCAGCAGAAGAAAGAAGGTGTTAATGCCCCTGTACAGGTCATTAGTGAGACCCCATCTGAAGTACTGTGTTTAATTTTGGAGGCCTTATCTGACCAAGGATGTAAAAAGACTTGAAGCGGTACAAAGAAAAGTGATGAAATTGGTATGGGGTTTGCGCCAAAAGACATACAAGAAGAGATAGGAAGACCTGAATATATATATTTTATAGGAGAGGAGGGACAGGGGAGATATAATACAGACATTTAAATACTTGAAAGATATTAATATAGAAACAAAACTTTTGCATAAAAATGAAAATGGTAGGTTGGTAGGCGGGAACCAAGATGGCGGCGGGTTAGATGCTGCTGTGAGCGTCGTACTTTTACCTTCGTGTTTCCTCTATAGAACTGCCTGCTGTTATCGGCATTCTATACCTCATTCAATTATGCCTCACACGAAAAGGAAGGCTTCTGTCCAGCCGAATCTCTCTACGCTGGGACAGTTGAAGATGGACTCTTTCACGACAAGCACCCCATCTGCTAGCGGAGTTGGGCTGCTTGCATTGGTTTCAGAGGAAGGAGCCTCCGGAACCTTTGGGCCCGAGATATCTTTGTCTCCTCCGTTTATCCTGCCTCCACCGCGACCAGCGTCAGACTTCAGTGACATCGCGGCATCTCCAATCCTGAGTGGTTTGTTGCAGACATGCGCAGAGAGAGCCGAGCGGTTGCCTGCCGCTGAGCTTCGAGACATTCAAGGAGAGGGAGAGAGGACTTCTCCCCCTCCCGCGGTGGTAACCCTGGACGGCATCTGGTGTATGCTACAAAGACTGGAAGCTGCTGTAACAAAATCTTCTTCTGAATTTATAACGGTTGTGAGTAAAATTGACGACCTAACAAAATCCATAGAACTTGTAAAGAAAGATACAACTGATAAAATTGATTTAATTAACAAAGAAGTATCATCCCTTCAACAATTAACTGGGAATATGGCAAAGGACAAACTTTATACTCTAAGGAAATTTGAACAGATTGAGAATTATAACAGAAGGTTAAATCTGCGGTTTCTTAATTTTCCTAAAGCAACAGAGATTCCTACGGGCGATATGTTCAAAAATGCCATCTGAAGTTTTGCCACCTATAAATTGTATTTATTACCTTCAAGACAAAAAAAAAAAGATTGAAAAATCCCCTGAAGTTGAAAACATACAAATTCCTGATTTAAATAACCTATCTGTTTTGCTGGAAAAATCCTTGGAGATTCAATCTCACACTACTCTTCTTGTATCATTTGTATTTGAACAAGACTTGAATTCTTTAATGCAAATGTATTTTCGGTTCTCCCAAGCTGTATTCTTAGGGCAGAGAATATGGGTTTTCCCAGATGTGACTAAATCTCAAGAACGTAGGGAATTGTTTCTGAATATGAGACAAAAAGTTAAGGCATTGGGTGCTTCTTTTTTGTTGAGCTATTCATGCAAATGTTTAATTAAATATGTTGGTATAAAATACGTCTTTTTTGCTCCAGAACAGCTTAAGGACTTTTTGGATACTAAGAAGCTAGCCCAGGAAATTAAGGGATAATTGAAAGAAAGACAGATGAAGTGTTACCCATTAAGCTTAAATTCTTATTGTTAATATTTCTTAACAGAAGATCTCCATATCATTTTATGTTCCCCTTCAGGTATCAGTTTTGAGGTCTAAGGAAGAAATAACATTTGTTATATGGTGGGATTTGTTATTCCCTTTGCTTTGAATTACTTATATACCTTATTCTCTGTATTATTCGCTTCTTGTAAACCTGATTTACCTGCTAACTCCAATGATTTATACAACCCCTTCATGCTTACCTCAGTGACTTCACTTCTTGTAAACCTGATTTACTGTAATTTTTGTAAATCTGTTTAATTCTTGTAAATCTGTTTAATTGATGTGAACTGCCTAGAACTCCCTGGGTATGGCGGTATACAAAATAAAGTTATTATTATCAGAACAAGTTGGTAATTTGTAAAGTTTGTAAAATTTGTTGTTAAAATGAATAAAAATAAAATTTAAATAAAAAATGAAAATGGTAAAACTAGAGGGCATGATTTGAGGTTGCGGGATGGCAGACTTAGGAGTAATGTATAAAACAAACTAAGGCTGATACTGGGCAGTCCTGCATGGTCTGTGTCCCATATATGATGATTTGGTTTAGAATGACCTGGTGAGGGCTTTGATAGAAGCTCCAGTAACGGGATGGTTAGGATAGGCTGGAATGTGCTTCAATGGCAACTCCAGCCAGTGGCATAGCGAGGGTGAGAGGTGCCCGGGGTGGAGGAGCCCCTCCCTTGCCCCCTTGCCACATGTGCCCACTCCTTCTCATTCCCTTCACCTTTTTAACTTCTCCAATGTGAGCAGCATGCCCGCATTGGTGTCGGCTCACCCATTGATGTCACTTCCTAGGAGCAGGACCCAGAAGTAAAAAAGGTATGGGGGAAGGCAAGGGGCATGCACAAATTGCAGGGAGAGGAGTAAAGGGGGGGGGGCACAGAGAGGAGGGTTCCGGCACCCCTATTAAGACAGCACCTGGGTCGTCTTTATCCCCTTACTATATCACTGACTCCAGCAGTAGGAACCTAAAGACGGTACTGGGCAAACTTCTATGGTCTATCGCCCAGAAATATTAAAGAAAAGACAATTTAACCATGAATGTATAATGAGTATGGCTATTGGACAGACTGGATGGACCGTTCAGGTCTTTATCCACTGTCATTTACAATGTTACTATGTTCTTAATTTCTTATGCTTCTTCGCCTAAGTTCTATCCGTTCACTCTTAAATCAAAAGTCTCTTCAGATTCTTCTGTACTCCCTAGTTTTCTCAAAGCTTGACTACTGTAATTCTCTACTAATTGGTCTTCCTCATTATCAGCTTCACTGACTTCAACTTGTACATAATACCACACTTTGTCTATTATACCACTGTTCCAAGTTAAATTGTAAAGCAAACAAAACAGAAGACTGCAGACCTTGTACACGATCCAAAGGAAATCTTTGCTTCCTCGTAGAAAATGACACGGTAACAGAATTCATCACTGCTCCCGTTCCCATGGATAACTGTGGGAAACCATCCCCATGTCATTCTTTAAGTAGAGAGCAAAGAATCAGAGTATGAATGGGCACAACCACTGACCCTCAAACCTTCAGGGGTATCCAACCTTTTGGCTTCCCTGGGCCGCATTGGCCGAAAAAAATTTTCTGGGGCCGGCCGCACAAACGCGCAAACGCTGCAGCAAGACAGAGGAGGAAGCTGGCAAGACAATAAACACCCCGGGGCAGCAGAAGAAAACACTACATCGCCCTCGATCGGGGCCACACAAAATACTTCACGGGGCCGCAGGTTGGACACCCCTGCCTTACATTGAAGAATCCTATTCTAGAAGGACTGAGGTTGAGATAGACACTAAAGAATGACATGGGATGGTTTCCCATGGTTATCCACAGGGACGAGAATGGTGAATTCTGTCACATGTCATTCTCTTACAGGTTGTATGGTTGTGATTTTTCTTTTCTTGGCCAGCATGGGGCCAGCTATATAACTTCTATAGGTCCTGTTGTGCAGCTCCATCCTGTAACATAATGGGACTTAGATAAGGGAATTTTGTTTAGCTGTATAACATAAGAACCTTGCTTGTAACCAAAACCAATACTGCTAATAGATTTACTACCTCATTCTATTTGTGCTAGCATAATTATATTTTCCTAATAAATTGCTGAAAAATGCCAGATGCTTCAGTGCACTCATTACCAGGCAGCAATAGAAACTGAAGAAAGGTATGCAGGGTTTCCTCCTAGGCAATGCAGTATGTCGCTTCATAACCTCTACAGCCCTGTCATGTAACTTCCCTCCACAATGATTCCTTCTCTTCTCACAACCCTTCTCTAAACATATAGCCTTATTACAGTAGTTCCCCTCCTTTCTCAGCAATATAGCTCCTCTCCCAGTCCTCTTCACTTCTTTTCTCTCTTCTGCCAACCCCTCACACATTTCTCTTCTTATCACAGCTTATGTCCACTGGCAGCCCCCCTCCCCAATGACCTCTCTCTTGTGGGTATATCATGCCCAGTACTCCTTCTTTCTCCCCTCCTACTTCTGTAGTACAAGATTTCCTCTCCAGCAGTCCAGCATCTCCCCTATCCCCTTACCCCCAACAGTCCAGTGTCTCCCATCCCCCTCCCCCCTTCCCTGCAACAGTCTGGTTCAGATTCCTATTAAATTATTGTTAGGACAAAAGGCAAACTTAGGAAAAGTTCCATTGGAATCCACTAGGGAGCAGGGAAGAGAACGCAGTCAAAGCCAATGTAAAAGTATTGGGCACCCTAGGTGAATTTCAGCTTTATGCCCCTCTCCCTTTTATTTAACTTTCAGGCTCCTATATCCTCTCATCCCATCCTCGCATTCCCCCTCCCTCCCTCCCAGTACAATCCTGTAAACACTCATAACTTTAAAACTTTGCTTTATGGTATATGTCCGCCTTGGGGTCCCTACAGGTATAATTCTGAATATCTTTCCCAGATGCAATAAAAGCTAGTTTTGCCTCTGCAGGATCATCCCTTTGTGATACCATGCATTATACCAATATATAGAATGTAGATTTACCCCCCCCCTTTTTTTTTTTTTAACAAAACCATGATAACGGTTTTTAGCGCAGGCCAGTGTACTGAATGCTCATGAGTTCTGGAGCAGCGCAGAGCATTCAGCATGCTGGTCTGCGCTATAAACCGCTATCACGGTTTTGCAAAAGGGGGAGTTAGTGAGCTATGCCAATCTACTTACAAGCTTTAGGAGCCCTTTACAGTGGTTGGGAGTGGGGGGGAGGTTTAGCACATCAGCATCAAAGAAAAAAAACATTCTATCTGGTTTAAGGGAAAGAAGGATAACAGATTGGGGAACAACACAGTTATAGTCTGATTTTCCCACAAACAAAATCTTCACACAAATGACTACTTGCCCTAAGAATTTTTCTTCTACTCCATAATAGAATAGGTAATATTCAGAGGTAATCAGCATTTACAAAAGAGATCACATTTATTGTAAATGACTACAGTATGCATATGTAGAAACTGGATTTATAACCCCTTGCTCCTCAGTGTTTGAGGACAAGCTTGTTGTTTGACCTTATAGGAACTCTATTCTTCTCCTTTACTAATGTGTAGCTGGGGTTTTAGCGCCGGCAGCGGTGGTAACTGACGCTCGAAGAATTCCAATGAGCATCGGAGCAGTTACCGCTGCTGCCGGTGCTAAAATCCATGCTATGCATTAGTAAAGGAGGATATAAGTGTCAGGAGCAGTGCGGAGCATTCAGCGCGGCTCCCTATGCTAATAACCGCTATCGTGGTTTAGTAAAAGGGGGGAGGGGGTAAATTAATCTCCTTCCCACAATACTATAGCTTAATGTTGTGGGAAGGAGGTAGAAATCCCCCAATTTTCCACTGATCACAGTTTACCACTGTTAGATCGAGCAGAAGACTGGCACCTACAGCTTAATGTTGGAAAATGATTATAGAAGAGTCTATTGCTTTTTTCTCTCTTCTAGCCAGCTAGAAAACTTTCTAATTCTCTTTCTCTCTGTGTACTCTACTAGAGATTACCCTAATCTGTATCATTTTGTCAAATTCAAGAAGGACTGGAATTTACTATTTTCATCCATGCTTTAAGAACATAAGAACATAAGAACATAAGCAATGCCTCTGCTGGGTCAGACCTGAGGTCCATCATGCCCAGCAGTCCGCTCACGCGGCGGCCCAACAGGTCCAGGACCTGTGCAGAAATCCTCTATTTATACCCCTCTATCCTCTTTTCCAGCAGGAAACCGTCCAATCCTTTCTTAAATCCCAGTACCGTACTCTGCCCTATTACATTCTCTGGAAGCGCATTCCAGGTGTCCACCACACATTGGGTAAAGAAGAACTTCCTAGCATTTGTTTTGAATCTGTCCCCTTTCAACTTTTCCAGATGCCCTCTTGTTCTTTTATTTTTTGAAAGTTTGAAGAATCTGTCCCTCTCTACTCTCTATGCCCTTCATGATCTTATAAGTCTCTATCATATCCCCTCTAAGTCTCCTCTTCTCCAGGGAAAAGAGACCCAGTTTCTCCAATCTCTCAGCATATGGAAGGTTTTCCATCCCTTTTATCAGATGTGTCGCTCTCCTCTGAACCCTCTCGAGTATCGCCATATCCTTCTTAAGGTACGGCGACCAATATTGGACGCAGTATTCCAGATGCGGGCGCACCATCGCCCGATACAACGGCAGAATAACTTCTCTCGTCCTGGTTGTAATACCCTTCTTGATTATACCCAGCATTCTATTCGCTCTCTTAGCGGCCGCTGCGCACTGTGCCGTCGGCTTCATTGTCATGTCCACCATTACCCCTAAGTCCCTTTCCTGGGTACTCTCATTCAATAACATCCCTCCCATCGTATAGTTGTACCTCAGGTTTCTGCTTCCCACATGCAGTACTTTACATTTCTCAATGTTGAACTTCATCTGCCATCTCGTCGCCCATTCCCCTAGTTTATTCAGGTCCCTTTGCAATTCTTCGCAGTCCTCTTTAGTCCGAGCTCCACTGAATAGTTTGGTGTCGTCTGCAAATTTTATTATCTCACACATATGTTCAATGTAGTGCCTAGACAACAGCTCTACTGAAATTAAACTAACAGGCCTGAAATTACCACCCTCTTCTTGCTCCCACTCTGGTATAGCAAGACCGAATCACTGTCTCTCAGTCCTTCAGATCTTGCTCTGCCATTTTCAAGGACCTACAATATATTCTTGTTGAGTGCTGCCTAAATACCCAAATACAGTACACGTTGGTTTTATAGTAGCTACTATTTGGGTTTGTCATCCGGTGGCCAATAATAATGTTATTGAGTCAAGCCTGTAGTCATTGCCCAAAATATATTTTTTTGCACCCCATGAAGAAAGCTCAGATTCCACAAGTGCATGTCACCCTTTTATAGCAGGGACATCGCTCTCTCATTAATGTAGAGACTGATGTGTTTGTTTTCATTACACCACAGCTTTTTTTTTTTTTGTATTGACATTTTATTGACATTTTTCAAAAAGTATACAACAAATTATACGACAAAAACAATACACTAGTAAGCCGCAAACTCATAAGTCAGAGATATAAAGGAGTCATATGAGATTAATATGCAAGTCCTTACAGAATGCATCAAGAGGAGCCCAAGTCTCAGTTCAACTGGCAAAGTTATTTTGCATGAACGCTATTATTTCTTTGTATTTTCTGATAGTATTTATTTACCTGTTAACTAACACTCACAATTCATTCAAAATGTCCTCACAGCTTTCCACTATTCCAGTTGTTTGGGGCCACAGCCCTAATAATTCTAGACCACCTTCAGTTTACCCATCAATAAATACTCACTCAAGTTTCTACTATTTCCCATCCCTTTCGGTATCATACTATTTACAATTCATCTTTGACGTTCGGTCTCATTAATGCAAGATCTCTTAAAAACAAGCATCACCTATTAAAAGAAACTATTCTTTCTCATAATTTACACATCCTCTTTATCACGGAATCCTGGCTTACTGAAGGTGATGAAGCCTATCTCTCATTTTGCTGTCAATTTAATCATCGTAATAAACGCACAGGTGGCGGTCTAGCTATCATCTTCAGGGATAATTTAATTAGTATTACAGACCATTCATCAGGTCAGGTTTCTATAGAATTCCTTCAAGTTAAACTCAATATTAAGCCCATAACCGATATCTTACTACTTTACATCCCTCCACCCATTGGTCAAAATACATTAGCCTTACTCCAAAATCTAATATTTGATTTTTGTTCCTCTTCAAATAACCCTTGGATCCTAGGTGATTTTAATATGCATTTTGATGACTTAACTAATTCTGTCACCACTGACATGCTAACTTATATTAATACTCTTAATTTGCAACCTCATATCCAAAGTTCAACACATTAGATATGACAACACATTAGATATGACAACACATTAGATATGACACACATTAGATATGATTCTAACCCCTAAGTCTAATATTACTACTCTTTCAGATCTGCATATTATACCAGTCCCATGGTCAGATCATCACCTCATTAAAATCAAATGCTTTTCTAAGCACACTCTAAAGTACCCTCAACAACAACAAAAAAATATCTCGTATCGTAACTACTCAAAACTAGAACTATCAAATATAACTTCATCATTTAACATACAAACACCGAACTCAAATACTAACACATTGGAAACCCAGCTTACTAACTGGAATTTAGCTATTCAATCTTTATTAGACAAAGAAGCACCTCTAATTTCTAAAACTGTTTCTTCACGTAAACTACTAAACCCCTGGTTCTCAGAAGAACTAACCTTTCTAAAAAAAAACAGTTAAGATCTCTTGAGAAGAAGTGGCATCAGAATAAGTCACCTTTAAATTTAAAATTTTACAAAGAACATGCCTATTATTATAAGACCAAAATTAATCTTGCGGAAAAAAATTAATACTCTAATAAAATTTCAAAGACAAAAAAATCCTTCGATACTGTTTTCTATTATTAAATCAATTGCCCCCAATTCTCAGAAATTAGACACTAATCCAACAAATAGTCTTACTGCCCAGGATCTTGCTGACAATTTTTGCAAAAAAATTAATGATATTCGGAATACATTTGCTCCGGTTATAACCAATACGTTGATACACACTTCTAATGACTATCACTTACCGCTTGCCAAATGTTTCTCATTTAATCTTCCCACATTAGATGAAATAAAACATCTTTTCCTAAGAGTTAATTTAAAAGGTACTCGAGATGAGATCATTCCTCCGTTAATTTTAAAAAAATTTTTCTCATGTTTTGGCCCTTATATCCATAACCTTATCTGAAATAGCTTAGAACTGGGTCTATTATTCCAATAGTAAAAGATCACAAAGCCAGTCTTGAAGACGCCTCAAACTACCGGCCCATAGCTAACATTCCTTTTTTGGCAAAACTAACTGAAAGTCTGGTATTCGAACAATTTTTCAGATTTCGTTGAAACAACTAATGTCCTACACCCAAATCAAACAGGTTTTAGGAAAAATCACTCTACGGAGTATTTATTAATTGGACTAACCACAAACGTACTATATCACTTAGATCACCACAACTCTGTTATTCTTTTTTCTCTTGATCTATCAGCAGCATTTGATACCATTGATCACGTATTACTTCTCGACAGATTGAAATCAATAGGAATTGGTGGTCAAGTTCTTGATTGGTTTAACTCTTTTCTCTCTGATCACTCATCTGCTGTTACCTTTAAAGATACAGTCTCAAAACCCTATACTTCTAATTATGGTATTCCCCAAGGATCCATATTATCCCCGCTTTTATTTAATATTTTCCTTTCTCCGTTACTAAGCCTATGTCAATCTATAGGCTTCACTACCTTCACTTATGCTGATGATGTTCAATTACTCCATCCACTAAACCCAGAAAACAAAGACGAAATAAATGAAATAAATAGAAAGTTACTAGATATTAAACAATGGCTTAGCTCTAATATGTTAGCTTTAAACATACAAAAATCCAAAACACTACTTTCCCCTTGGAAAAAAGACATAAGTCTAAGTGCCCCATTTATTTTAGATAATATTCATCTAAAATTAGTAAAATCCTTAAAAATGTTAGGCATTATTATTGATGATAGGTTTTCTTTCCACGAACATATAACTAACATTGTCAGATCTTGTTTCTATAGGCTACGTATGATCCGTTCAATTGCTAAATTTCTAGAACCAAAATCACTTAACATATTGATCCATTCGTTAATTATTTCAAAACTTGATTACTGTAACTCTCTATTAATAAATGTCACCCTAAAAGAAAAGAGGCGTCTTCAGATAGTTCAAAATACCGCCATCAAATTAATACACAATCGCAAAAAATTTGATCATGTTACTCCACTCCTGATCGAATCACATTGGCTTCCTGTCACCCATCGCATTACCTTTAAAATCTTACTTTTAGTTTTTAAAACTCTGTCTTCGAACGAACCCCAATTCATTAATAAACTACTTATTCCCCACAGTACATCACGTTCTTTAAGGTCCATTAATCAAAAACTCTTAACTGTTCCATCACTGAAAGTTATCGGAACTCGTCGTCATGATATCTTCTCTGTAATGGCCCCTCAATTATGGAACACCTTACCTCAGCACTTAAGAGAAGAAAATGACCTAAACCATTTTAAAGGCAATCTGAAGAGCTTCCTTTTTAAAGACACCTTTAATTTATAGTTATATCTAATGATTACCTTCTTTTTTGTATCTTATTTCCCCTTCTTGTTGTTTTCACCATTCATGTTTTCTTTTATGCTTTATTAAATACAATTGTAGTTCTGCCCTTTCTCCCTTATGTATCTGTCAGTTTGTATGTCAATATGTCAAATTCATGTAATTTATTATAAATAAGCTTATATGTACACCTTTTGTTTTTATTTGTAAATCGCTTAGTAAATTAAATTAAGTGATTCAATAAGTTAAAAATAAACTTGAAACTTGATGATTCCATCCCAGATAATATTCAGAACTGAATAAATAGAAAAATGCAAGCATGGAACCCAGATGTGCTCCTTGCCATCTTCGTCAAGTGCCATGCACTGATGCGTAATACAAAATAGATGGAAAACATTCTGCATTTGTTCCTTACAACTTTCCAGTACACGGGGAGCAGAACAGATCATGAAGGGCTAGTTAGATTAAAGACAAACTTAATGTTGGAAAATACAAGCAAAACTGACATGTGTTAGATTGAGCATTTGGATGTCTTCATTTCCTGCTGTCAAATAGTTCAGCAAGTGTTTTTTTTATGCTGTAGGTAACTCATAACTTGTCAAATTATAAGTATCTGACCTTGTCATTTTCTTCAGTTGTGCCAGTATATAATATGATTTGATATCACCTCACATATGCTGATGGCACCTTTATTATTATTTCATTATGCTTCAAATTGTTTAATCGTGCTCAGTAATGATGTTTAAATTAAGTTAGGTTCTTTATTGGCTTTGCGGGCTGATTCTTTCAATGAAATGGCAGCATGCATGAATGCCACTTCACAGCACGTTTGATGACAGGGCAACCAAAACAGATTCTGAATAGGCGTATTTTATTTCCAAATGTCATTAGCACCCAAGATCTTGAACCAATCAACTGCCTTGATGTGCATTTTATGATGGCTCATAATCAAAACTTAAACATGTCTAAAAACCTGCCCAAGTCGGCACCTGGATGACCTAAAAGACAGGGGACTTTTATGCCCGTTTTCTCACTATTGGACCGCAAGTAGGAAGAAACAAAGTGGGTGCTGAACACTGAATGTTATTGTCCTTTCCCTTTCCCCATGTTATTGTCCTTAATTGTTCTTTCTTTCTTTTAAATTGTACTTCTCCCCACAGAAGGGGCCTAAGACAACTGGGCTGATTCCGGTTGGCCCAGGTGCCTCAAGCCTTACCTTTGGGCGAGGTTTGAGCCGCCTGGGCCAATCAGGCCCTAAGGCCAGCCATTCCCGAGATGGCTGGCCTGTCGGACGGACAGGCTTGGCACCTGTCCGTTTGACCAACATTTTTTAAGGTACGGGGAAGGGGGGTGTGGGTCGGGGGGTCGGCGGGGGAGTCGCGGGTCAGCAGGGGGGCTGATCGGGGGTTCGGGAGGCGGTCGTGGGGGGGGTTGCATCGAGGGCAGGAGGGCCTGGGATCCCTCCTACCCGTATTTTAGTGGGGGATGGGGGTTAGAGGGTGTCGCGGGCCAGGAGGGCTTGGGCTCCCTCCTGGCCGGATCGTGTGTGTGTGTGTTGGGGGGAATGCCGGCCATGAGGGCTTGGGCTCCCTCCTGGCCGGATCGTGGGGGGGGGGGGGAGGAGGGGAGATTGCCGGGCCAGGAGGGCTTGGGACCCCTCCTGGCCCCATCGGACTCGGTGGGGGAGAGGGATCGCGGGGCAAGAGAGCTTGGGCTCCCTCTTGCCCCGATGTCAGTGGGGGGGGGGGGGGGGGGAGGAGTTGTGGTTCACCAGGGCAGGAGGGCTTGGGCTCCCTCCTGCCCTGATCATGTCATGGGGGGGGGGGGTGATATATCGCAGCAGGAGAGATTGGCCATATCCCCTGCTGCGATGCGATCACTCCTCTACCCTAACTGCCACAACCCACAGCGGATCGCGGCAGTTTGGGTAGAGGGGTGATCGTATCGCGGTAGGGGAGATGAGGCATCTCTCCTGTTGAAATGGTTGCAGTGGGGGGGGGGGTAGGTTGCCAGGCCACTGAACTGATTGCGCCAGCCGCCATCAGCTCAGTGGCCCCTTTTTTGGCACTTATACCTGTTTTGACTTGGTCTAAGTAAAAAATGTATGTGCCGACTAGGCAACCTGTCAAAATTTTTGGTTATATGTGTTGTATGCCTAGGTGTAGGTTGGCCCACCTCCCGCCCACCGCCCGCCCTTTCCCCTCCTCTAAAAACGCCTCTTTTCTCTCTGTGCATTTAGAGCAGGGGTGTCCAATGTCGGTCCTCGAGGGCCGCAATCCAGTCGGGTTTTCAGGATTTCCCCAATGAATATGCATTGAAAGCAGTGCATGCAAATAGATCTCATGCATATTCATTGGGGAAATCCTGAAAACCCGACTGGATTGCGGCCCTCGAGGACCGACATTGGACACCCCTGGTTTAGAGGAAGGAGAAAGGCTTAAGCTGGTTTTAGATACATCTAAAACCAGCTTTGATTATGGGTACTTAGACGATCAGGCTTTTTGATCGTCCAAGTAGCCATTTAGGCCACTTTTTAGACGTGTTTTTTTTTTTTTTTTATTATGAGACCCTTAGAATTTATGATTAGTGTTTTATCAAATTTTTAATAAACTTTAAACTTGAGTATGAGAAAATAACGTGTAGAAAGGTTGAGTGGTAGGGAGGGGAAGGCAAGATGCAGGACTACTGCGGGGTTAGGAAGGGGAAAAGAGATTCTGGATTATTGGAAGGGGCTTGGAATTAAAAAGGGAGATGAACTTTTGGAGATGTTAGGAAGGGAAAGAGATTTGATATATTGCCTTTCTGTGGTTACAATCATGGAAATTGGTATTATATCCCTAGTATGTGTTGAGTTAAGATAAAAACTTGTACTGTAACTATGGAAAATTATAACCTGTTAACTGTAACCCGTCCTGGGCTCTTTGGGAAGGATGGGATAGAAAACAAATTAAATAAATAAATATATACATTTATTTAATATATACAGGTACTTTATTTTGTACCTGGGGTAATGGAGGTTAAGTGACTTGCCCAGATTCACAAAGAGCAGCAGTGGGAATTACAACTAAGCTCCCCTGGTTGTCAGACTGCTGCATTAACCATTAGGCTACTTCTCCACTGGATACCGGACTATTGGGGGTGGGGGGTAGGGAGGGAAAGGAGAGATATTTGACTGTTGAGAGGTAGGAAAGGAGAGATGGGGAAGTGCTGGACTAAGATAGGAGGAGTATAAAGTTTTGATCTGCTGGGATGGGGTGGAATCATAACTGAAGGTTTGATAGGATATCAAATACTTTTGATCTGGCTTTGATGCTACTAATTACAAGTGGAAGTTGTGAGGTCACCAGTTCCACATATAAGTGCTGACACCTCCATGTGGAAGCTGCCAAATTCATGTTGTTCATTTTTCCAATGTGTATATATATTTCTAACTTGAGCTCATCCCAACCTGGATGTCTCAATTCCAGGCCCTAGCTTATAAGTTTAATGGGGTTCTTTGTATCTTAGCATCAAAATCTGTGCAATTTATAAAAGTGAGAACAGCACAGAATTATTTTTCTAATAGATTCTGAAGATTCCAATTTCCATTCTGCCACACAAGACTGAAAATCCACTTGTGCTCACTTGTCTGTGTCTGTAGCTCATCCCCCACACCGTTTCAAAACTCAGGTTCAGGTGCAGGTTAAGAACATGCATTTACCTCTGGTATATGGGGCTTATTAAATATCTCTTCTCAATTAGTGACAGCATATCAGTGAGAATTATCATTACTTTCTGTCAATCAGACACTGAATTTTGCTTCAGGGAAACAAAACAATTTAAATGATAGCAAGCACCCCCCACTTTTCTTACATGCTTCTGGTTAAATTGGATAATTATATGGCTTTTCATTAGATTCCTCTAAGCATAATAGATCACAATATGCACCCCCTGACCTTGGTGATGAATGTCTTTGGTGAAAACATGTGACAAAGCAGACTGCTTTAATGAGTACAAAATACAGAGTATCTGTAAATATCGCAGACAAATGAAGGAAAACGGCTTTCAATATTCTGGTATCATCTTCATTTGCACTCATGGAACAATTCCTGATTTGCGCTCTAGATCTAAATGAATAAAACAATTAAAAACAATGCTAGTTAAACGATTTTACACAAATTACAGAAAATACAAGCGAGCCAAGCCCCGATTCATTCAGAAAGTAAACGACAGTGGCTTCTTTCTGCTCCTAAAAATCACCATACAAAACCAAGAAAAACCGTTCAGTTATGAAGAGAAATATCAAATTTTTTTTTAATATGTATACTCAATCCCCTTCATTTTTCAATGTATGCAAGTAAACTTTTTACGAGGGGTGCTGAAAAGTTCTCAGCTCAACCAAGGAGAGAATTACGTGGATATGATTCAATCAATAATCTGAAACAATGTCAAAAAAACATAGAATTTTTTTCTGCAAATTGGTACTTAACAAAATAAGATAACACTCTCTTTTCAGCTACGGTGGCAAAATAACACTCAGAATTTAGGAATTTGGTTGGTTGGGCTGAGAACTTTTCAGTACTCTCTCTTGCAAATAAAGGAATGTAGTTGAGATCAAAACGCACATCAGTTACAGGAAATTGATAAAGAAGAAGAAGAAAAAAAAAGCATTAATACTACCAATGTTATACAATCAACACAATCTCCCTCCCCCACAAACAAAGGAAAAAGATAATATTCAATCTATTAGCCTAATGAAACAGATGACACTTTTTTAAGAGTCCAGGAAGACCTCAATTATTCAGAAAGAAATAAGATATATTTGGTTCAAGAATACTGAATATGATATTTACATGGGTATTTTAACAGAAAGGAGGCACCAAGCTCTCTAGTTTCTTGCTTCATTGCTTAAAAGGCCTTTCACCTCTCCTTTAGTACCCTTAGCAACATCAGGTAAATCCAAACCCTTTGACCCAGGGCAGAAATCAAGGAGGGGTCCCTGAATTCCTCTCCTCCCTGCTCCTCCCCCAATTTCCCCACCCACCAAATGCCCTTCCATCTATTATCTCTCTCCCTCCCTCTCC
Source organism: Geotrypetes seraphini (assembly GCF_902459505.1). NCBI lineage: Eukaryota > Metazoa > Chordata > Amphibia > Gymnophiona > Dermophiidae > Geotrypetes > Geotrypetes seraphini. The sequence continues at coordinate 391,132,299 of NC_047085.1, read as the reverse complement.
ACCGGCCCCGGGTCTACCATCTATCCCTTTCCCTTCTCAATTGTCCTCCTATCCAGCATGTCTCCCTTCCTCCTCACTCTTTCCCTCCTCATCACCATCGGGTCCACCAAATGCCTTCCCATCCGGCATCTCTTCCTTTGTTTTAAAATCAGCTGCTCCAGGAGGCCCTTGTGGGCTGGGATGTTCTTCCCTTCTCCCCTTTGTGGTTCAACGTACCCCCTCACTTTTTATAATGCAAATGAGTCGCTGGTGTGATAGCGATTCTCTGGCACTGTCCATGGTCTTTTCAGTGCTGCCTCTCTACCATGGTCCATTCCCCTCTGCTACAACTTCCTGTTTCCGCTTGGATGGACATAAGAACATAAGAATAGCCTTACTGGGTCAGACCAATGGTCTATCAAGCCCATTCTCACAGTGGCCAATTCAGATTACTAGTACCTGGCCAAACCCAAAGAGTAGCATCATTCTATGCTACCGATCCAGGGCATAAAATACTAAAGGACCAATAGACTCAATGACTCTTGGCTGTTGAGTGACTAAAAATGATAATGCAATTTTTAAGAAAAGTCACTCTGTAAAGTCAAAATGGAATAACCAAATGTGATTCATATCCACTCCTAATCAAACTCTGCTCAGAGACATGAAGGCAGATACCACCGCCTCACCACCCAATCATTGCAGTGTTCAATACGAGTCAAAACTAATGCTGGTAGCAATTAGTTATACTTTCAAAACTTAAAGATGTACTAAAGTTTGTGAGACTTAGCTTTAAATATTACTGGTTTCGACGTGCCACATTTCGGTACTGCTTCAGGGAACCGACATTGAAATTCAACTCAGTTTCAAACATAGGGTGTAGTCTCTGAAACGAGCAGTTAAAATATTTCAATTAGTTATAATACTTTATTTGACAAAATACTAAAATTGCATTGCTGTTACTAACTATTCATGGCTAAAATAAAGGAAGGGACTCACCAAATACTGTGCATGGAATAACAAATTCACCAATGATTTACTTCTTCTCCATGCTCCAACGGCGGAAACCCACGTCGGTGCGTCATCGGCGTCACTACACTGCTGAGATTGATACTCTTCTTAACATCAAAGGAATTTAAAGAGACATGTAAAAGGACTTTTAAAGAATCCTAGCTGCGGAAAGCTTAAGCAGACCTTAATGGCTACTTTTTAATACTAAAGGGGATCAGATGACTATAAAATTCAGCTTATTATTCAAGGAAGTTACAAAAATGCCCACCATTCTATCTCGCTGTTCAACCCCTAAGGGGTTCCTTGTTCCCTAGCATATAGTCTAGCTTTCAAATCACCCCCACTAGGTAACTTAGGCACTTCCAATATAGAGTAATGTAAAGAGGATACTGGATGTTTTTTTTTTAAAGCCAGTGCTGGGTGAGGGGGGCTTCTAAGACTTCCTTAACTATTCTGCTGATATGTTCCCCAATCCTCACTCGTATGCTTCTAATCGTGTGACCAACATATAGCAACTGACAGGGGCACTGGATAACGTATACCTCTCCTTTTGTACTACAATTGGTGGCCACTGTAGATTCACATTTTCTTACCCACTCTGGGACATTAATGTCATCCACTGTATTGACAAGCTGTACAGGAAGCACATGGTGTGTGTTTCCCTGTAAATCTCCGGCTTAAACTTGACTTAGAATGGTATTGGGCTTTAGTCAGATGTTTCAAATTACACCCCTGCGAGTAAGCAAACTTTGGTGGATTGTCAAAAATAGTGTGATATTGCAAAATATGAATCACATTTTGGTTATTCCATTTTGACTTTACAGAGTGACCGATCCAGGGCAAGCAGTGGCTTCCCCCGTGTATTTCTCAATAAGAGACTATGGACTTTTCCTCCAGGAACTTGTCCAAACCTTTCTTAAAACCAACTATGCTATCCGCTCTTACCACATCCTCTGGCAATGTGTTCCAGAGCTTAACTTTTCTGTGAGTGAAAAAAAATTTCCTTCAATTGGTTTTAAAAGTATTTTCCTGTAACTTCATCGAGTGTTCCCTGGTCTTTGTAATTTTTGACGGAGCGAAAAATCAATCCACTTGTACCCATTCTACTCCACTCAGGATTTTGTAGACTTCAATCATATCTCACCTCAGCCGTCTCTTTTCTAAGCTGAAGAGCCCTAACCATTTTAGTCTTTCCTCATACGAGAGGAGTTCCATCCCCTTTACCATCTTGGTCGCTCCATTTTGAACCTTTTCTAGTGCCACTATATCTTTCTTGAGATAAGGAGACCAGAATTGAACGCAATACTCCAGATGGGTGAGTGTGGGGTTATCTTTCCGTATTTAGAGGAGCTCAGTTTTTGTGGCGCTTAATAGGAGCTTGTTTTGAATCATCGAGCTCTTTATTTCCAAAAGGCAGCTGTGTAGTTTGGATACTTGGGTGTCTCGGTTTGAACCTAGTGGCATATAGAGTTGTATGTCATCCGCAAAGGCAATATCTATTACTGGATACTCAAAATATGAGTCTGGGATAAGAAATAACAATGTGGGTGATACGTGAAATAGATACTGAATGTGAAAACACCCACTCTATGTTAAATTCAAGGTCAGCAATTTCATGTTTGAGTTCTTTTAGTACCCTGGGATATATACCATCAGGTCCTGATGATTTATCACTTTTTAACTTGTCGATTTGGCTCAGTACATCTTCCATATTTACAGAGATTTCTTTCAGTTCCTCTTAAGTTCATCACCCTTGAAAACCACCCGGTTCAGGTAGATCTCTTACATCTTCTTCCATAAAGAACGAAGCAAAGAATTCATTCAGTCTTTCCGCTATGGCCATATCCTCCCTGAACGCCCCTTAAAGATGAGTGCAGTTTTTTGCACTATTTAATATTTTGAGAATTAGAGTGTTCACCAATATAAAATGCGAAGTGCGATGATTGAACCTTGAAGACATTGCTTTTGGAGGTTTCACCCCGTTGTGATCATCTTTATTTTACCACTTTGTGTGGTTCTGAGCACTGTTAACGTGATTAAGTTGTGACTGCTTTAATTTAAACATAGAGTATGTGTTTTCACATTCAATATCTATTACTGGTCTGATATAGAGGTTGAAGAGTAAAGGGGATTGGAGGGCACCCTTCGATACTCTATATTTTATCAAATTTGGTTGTGATAGAACAGATCTTAGCAGAATGCTTTGTGTTCGTTGGTTTAGGAATGAAGAGAACCAATGGAGTGCATTTTTGCGGGTTCCAATATCTGCGAGTCTGGAAAGGAGGTGGGGATGATCGAAGGTGTTAAATGCGGCAGTGAGGTCTAGAAGAACCAATAGTACATAATTTCCTTTGTCTAGCATGTTCCAGCAGTTGTCACTGATGTTCACCAGGACTGTTTCTATGCTTTGGAATTTCCTTTAGCCAGATTAGTAGGAGGAGAGGGCATCTTGTTTGTCGATGAAGTTCTGGAGTTACGATAGTACAGTCTTTTCTAGATACCATAACCAACACAAACAAGATCACAAATGGCAACAACCCTCTATTCCAACTGCCCCAGAACTAGTCAACTATTTTTAAACAAAGATCCAATCTACAAGAGACAAGCTACCCCCCACCAATCCAACTAGGCCCACTACAAAAAACCATCTATGTAAATGATTTTGAAGAGATTATATTCAAAGACACAAAATGACTTCTCCTAAAATACTCCAAAGCATACTGTAACTTCATAGGACAACCATAGGAAAAATAGCCCAATGGCTCAACTATCACCTAAAAACTGGCCTTTTCCCCAAATCAGGAGGAGGAGTTTTCTTGACTCCCATTCTTTAGAGCCCAAAACTCAGACCCTCTGATGTGATCAATTATCGACCAGTAGTTTCTATCCCCCTACTCATCAAAATGATGGAGGTATATGTCACAGAACAACTCATGTAAACCACTCTGAATTGACTCCCCTGTCATTAGCAGTGGTATAGAAGCTTTCAATAAACATAAACAAACTCAAATGCTCTTTGTAATGCTTCCATATTCTCCTCCCTTCACAATTGGAATTCAGGAAAAATCACAGCACTAAGACAGTAGTTGTGGCACTAGTAACATAGAGCAAAGAGCTACTAAGCAAGGGTCACAGTGCAATTATAATCCAATTTGACCTGAGTAGCGCATTTGACCTAGTAGACTTTGATCAAATGTCTGGGATCTTCAGTGATTTTGGATTTAGCGGTCTGATCCTCTCCTGGTTCCAAGGCTTCCTAACCCTACGTATCCCAACAGTGAAACAGCTGTGGTTGAAAATGTCCAGAGTCAACATGTTTTCTTGTGTAGGTCCCCAAGAGAAGAATAGTCTTCCTCGAAACATACATCAGCAGACAAGTTTAAGTAGCTTTAAAAAATTATTATAAAGATGAAATATGGAAGCTGAATTATATGTTGGATATAGGCGCTGGACGCCTTTTTGAGATTTTTTAAAGTTCTATATCACTGTTCTGTATGTACTGTGAATTTTTGAGATTACTGTTTTGTATATGTTTGGACTGTGTATGTATTTTGTTATGACCCGTTTTGGGAAAAGTGGGATACAAATAAATAAAAACAAACACTCAACACTATGCTAGGATGGTGACCTATCTGATAGTTGGCACTCTCCCAGTGGGGTCCCCCAAGGATCCCCACTCTCACCGTCAGTGTTCAACCTCCTAATGCAATCCTTGGGAGCTGACCTAGATCTTGCATGAATAAAACATTTCACCTATGCAGATGATATAACAATTGTACTACCTATAACAGCTGTATTAGTCAATACCCTCACCACAGTCAAGAAATGTGTCCACATCATAGAAAACTGGACCTCAATCCACTGCCTCAAACAAAATAAGAACAAAAACAAATTCCTTTGGCTAGGACCTTCAACCGACCCACAGTCCAAGAATTATAATAGACAACGCAGACTTTCCACTAGAACTACAATACCAAATCTTAGGAGTAGAAATTGATAACCACCTATCCATGAAAAGCCATGTACAATTGATAATAAAACAATCTTTCCTTGTGATGAGAAAGCTAATATCCAACAAAAAATACTTTGAAATGGAGACCTTCCAAATCTTAGTGCAATCCTTAATCCTATCTTGACTAGTCTACTGAAATGTAACACTAGTTCTCTGCTCTGAAACATTACTATCGTATCTTCAACTAGCTCAAAATGCAGCAGAAAGACTCATATACAGATTATGGAAATCAGAACACCTATAGCTTTTTTATATGAAACTACATTGGCTGCCCATAACCGCAAGGATGAAGTTTAAATTAGGCATCACTGCCTTTAAAATCCTAAAATGAAATACTCACCTACCTAATAGAGTTGGCCACCTTACTTCAGGGTGCCTCCAATAGATATTCCACCAGAAATCTTTTTCACTTAAAATTCCCAGTATGCAACAATATAAAGTTTACCAGGCAAATTACCTTATCCATTCAATATCAATTAGCGAAATTCTGGAATCAATTACTGCTTACACTATGATCTTGTGACAACTATCTCAGGCTTAGAAAACTTTTAAAAGCATTTCTCTACCAATACAGGGAGCCAGCTCTGAAGTAACTGAATGGCAATTGTAAAAGCCCATTTCTAAACTTTCTAATGCAACTTCTAGGCTAGGGCAAAACAAAGAGCCAACAATGACCTACTTGCACTTGTAACTAAGTATTTACAACTACAACCTAATTGTATTAATAGTTGCACTGATCTACTTGTACCAATAACCATATTGAATGTCTGTGTCAAACTGTCCATTGTAACTTCCTGGGTAACTGACCCAACCTCTTATAATATAATCTGACCTTAAACTGAATAGGTAAAGGTGGAATAGAAAACCTGATTAACATAATATAACATGAATGGAAGGTTGGAGACTGGTCTGTAGTTACTGTGGTCATTTGGGTCCAAGGTAAGTTTTTTAAGATACTGTAGGTCTGATGATGGCTGATTTCCAGCTTTGTGGTACTATTCCTGTTCAAAGGGAAGAATTTATTAGGGGAAGGATTGATTTAGCGAAGGCGTCCTTTGTGGACATCAGGAGGTTGGGTGGACATGGATCAAGGATAGAGCCGGAGGGTTGTAGTATGCTGATTGTTTTAGCGAGGCCATTGTGAGATACTAGTTCAAAGTGACTCAGGGTTTCAGATCTTAGTTTTCTATCTGGGGAGAGGTTGTTTTGGTTGCTTGGTTGGTTTTGGAATGTGGAATCAAGATTTGAGCATATACGGTTGATTTTTTTTCTTGTAAGAAGGTGGAGAGGCTTTCGCTGTCTAGGCTGGTTTGTAGGTCTTGGCAGTTTCCTTGTGAGGCTGTCAGAATTTTTTTTTATTAGGGTAAAGAGGTTCCAAGGTCTGTTTTTTTGTAAAAGTTTGGTATAGTAGGTCTTTTTAGCTTTGTGGATAGCTAATGTGTAATCTTCTAGTAAATTTCTCCAGTGGGTTTTGTCATTTTTGAACTTAAACTAAAAAATGGTATAAAAAATTGTAGCTGATTCAAAATACTGCAGTGAGGTTAATATATGGTCTGAGGAGATACAATAGTGTTTCTATATTCTAAAAGAAACTTCATTGGCTGTCTGTAGAGTATAGAGTTTAAAACTGTTTGTCTGATTCATCATATTATACAGGCAAAGGCTTCCAATCATCTCACTTTGTTCTTTTCACGCTTGCATTATTCATCTAATAGAATGAGAAGAACATTTTTATTGCAGTTTCCCCCTTTTAGAGATATACATTTTAAAAGTCAATTTAACTCCTCTTTTACATATGCTGCTATTGTTGTTTGGAATGATTTACCTAGGCAAATTTACCTAGGGGGGGGGGGGAGAGTATGGTGCAGTGGTTAAAGCTACAGCCTCAGCACCCTGAGGATGTGGGTTCAAATCCACACTGCTCCTTGTGACCCTGGGCAAGTCACTTAATCCCCCATTGCCCCAGGTGCATTAGATAGATTGTGAGCCCACCAGGACAGACAGGGAAAATGCTTACCTGATTAAATTCATGTATACCATTTTGAGCTCCCCTGGGAGAACAGTATTGAAAATTAAATAAATAAAGAAGGACAGAAATTAGTTATTGGAGATTTTATAAAATTTTTAAAATATTTTTATATGATTGTAAAGTTAGTATTTTTTTTATCTAAAGAATTGTAAGGATATCTTATTCAAAGAATTATATATTTCCCATAGAATTGTTATGGCTTCTTTCTGATGTAAATTGCCTTGAACTAAATAGTATTAGATTAGATTAGAACTTGTAAAATACATAGCATAGGAGGTTATTTACAGAAGTCATTTGGAGGGGGGAGTAGGGATTATCCAGATTGTTTGGTTGATCCTGACGGTGTGCGGTAGGCTGTTCCAGGTTTTGATAGCAATGTAAGTAAACAAAGTCCACAGGTAGCTGAAATAGTGTACAAAAAATAAGAAACTACACTTGCTGTACCAAATGTTACAAGATGGAATTCATTCTATTATGCTGTTTGGCAAAGTGTATTCTATTGTGGAGAAGTCTAAAACTGTGCTCAATGGCATCTATGAGAAGCTTTCCCTAACAGCTTTCCGCTCTAGTGAAATTGCTTTCATGGCAGAGTATATTAAGGTGATGAAACCGATTGCTATGGCATTGGACACACTGCAGGCTGAAGACCAGTGTTTCATGGGAATTCCGCCAATGATTTCTTCCCTGCGTGTACATCTTAACTCCATCAGGCCTTCGCTCAAATTTGCCAACCCACCTGTTAATGATTCCATTCATTAGAGCATCAAGCGCTTTGGTCCACTTGAAGCTAAGGGTGATATGATAGTAGCAAGTGTGGAAGTGTTTCACAATTCAAACTGCGCTGGATCCAGTCAGATGCTGCCAGAGCTCCTGCCAAATAGTTAATTGATGCAAGCACTGCAGGCTCAGGCTGACACTGCAAACAGAACTCCTAATGCAGCACCATCTTCCAGTAAAGGCACCAACTTCTTCTGCTTCTATGAATCAAATAAAAGGGGATAATGCTGTGCAGTCAGAACTAGACTTCTTCTTGAATGATGCTGCACATGATATATCCAGTCTCCAGTACTATCCAACGGTTCATAGTCAAATGCGCGCGGACAAATGCATGAAGACAAGTGAGCGCAAGACATCTGCGTGCAAGACAACTGAGCGCGAAGGGTTCATGGTAAATGCGCGAGCGCAAGACATCTGAGAGCAAGTCAATAGCGTGCAGGACTTTATATCACAAGATAATAGCGCGCAAGGCAAGAGGCTAGATAACCATAGTGATTAAAAATGCATTTGCAAAACACAGTCACGTATGACAATGATGTACCTTACATCCTTGTGTGAACGTGTGCGTGATTATGTTGTTAACATTTTCTGACGTCCGCGCAACTGCGCTCAAATGTCATGCACTCAATTATCATGTGCTCAATTGTGGTTGCGCTGAAATGTCTTACGCTCAATTGTCTCGCCCGCATTTGACTTTCCACCCTATCCAACAGTGAAAGAAGTGTTTATTCTGAAGAATACGAGTCTTCCATCAAGCACACCAACGGACAGAGTCTTCAGCATTGATGGACAGATTCTTACACCATGCAAGAACAGTTTAACCAATGAGCATTTTGAAATGCTTTTAATGCTCAAAGCCAATAAGAAACTCATTTGAAAATAAAGTACTCGTTGTTGTAATATTTATATAGTTATAATTAATAAACAAAATAACTATTAACTACCTATCTATTTAACTAGTAAAGTAACTATTTACATTTAGTGAAGAGTAACTGAAATCAGTAACTAGTTACTTTTTATCCCATTAACTAATAACAGTAACTAGTTACTTTTTTTTACAATAACTAGAATAGCACTGCCTGAGACAAACAGTGCAAAGGGTGAATCTATACACTCTGTTCAAGGTAGGGAATTACAAAGTGAATGATAAAGTAGACAGAGTAAGGGTAGGGGACTAAGGAGGGAATGACAAACAGATATGGGTGCTTTACAAGCAGCTCCAAGATGTTATTAACAAAGTAAATACAATGTAAAAAGTTTAAAAGCAATCTCCTATCACAAAGAACATCCAACTAGTGCAGGGGTGTCAAAGTCCTTCCTCGAGGGCCACAATCCAGTCGGGTTTTCAGGACTTCCCTAATGAATATGCATGAGATCTATTAGCATACAATGAAAGCAGTGCATGCAAATTCATTGAGGAAATCCTGAAAACCTGACTGGACTGCGGCCTACGAGGAGGGACTTTGACACCCCTGAAATAGTGGCAAGAATCTCACAGATAGTCTTTTCAGACTGCCTTTAATATCAGCAATGTCATTGATAGGTTGAGACAACCATTTTCTCTATGGAGTTGTGATGGGCAAGAGTGAGGAGATATCACTCCTGCTCTGATGAAGGGCTACAAAGAGATAAAGCTGGACCCAGGGCAAACAATCTTAAGGGACACCCTGCCACCCCCTTTAATCCCCTCAATAGCTACCTACCTTAGTTTCTTTTTCTGTTTGTTTTTTCAAGATGCCAGCTCATTCCTCAGTTTCTTCTATACTCCACTCTACTTTTCTCCTGCTCATGTGCACTGCCGGGTTAGGACATAAGCACATTAATTCTGTTCTGCCACTGCCCATGAGTCTTCCTTCTTTTTCCTGCCGTGTCCTCTCCTGTGTGGAATACTTCCTGTTTCCAGACCTGAAGTACGTCACATGGGAGACAGGAAGGGATGTGGCAGGAAGGAGAAGGAGGACCCATAGCAGCTGGCAGCAGAACAGAGTCAATGCATTAACTGCACAGCTGAAAAGGATAGTAAGTTCTACTTGTGTTTTTTATTGCTGCAGCAGCTGGGACCTCTTAGGAGATTGGGCCTCAGGGAAGTTGCTTCCCTGCCCATCCTCTCAGCGACCATGCCCCTATTTCTTCTAGACCTGTTAAAGGTAGGTCTGGGGGGCATTCATGGTGTGGGGGGACCCCATTTGGTGTTAAAATCCTTTGGGGAGGAGAAGGAGAGGGATTGTATTGGGAGGTGGCCTTTGGCCTAGGAGGGTGTGTGTGTGTGTGTGTGTGTGTGTGTGTGTGTGTGATGAATTTGAGGGGGAACTTTGACCTTGGGAGGGGGAGGGAGGGAAAGTGGAATTGCTTTTGAGGAGGGCAAGTAGAATTTGGTGGGGGATTAGATTCAGATGAACCCTGACCAGAAACACTTATGTGAGTCCTGGACGAAATTCAGTCAGGACATGTATAAATATCTTACATGGATACCTGCTGAATATTGGCCAGGACCTGCGTAAGTTCTAGTAACTAGCTACAGTTCAGTCAGGCCTGGATATATCCAATGTCAATATCTGTCATAGTCACTACCTAAATTAGACTGGAATAGTCAATCAGCATTTAAAAAAACACTGGCTGTTGTCGGCTGAATATTGACCAGATATAATTTAATGGCCTTTCTTGTCCACCCATCTACTCCATTTACTAATCTATACAATCCCTCTTTCTCCTGCAGAGATCCTCTATGCACATCTCATGCTTTCTTGAATTCAGATATAGTCCATGTCTCGACCACCTCCACTTGGAGCCTGTACCATATATCCATCACCCTATCTTTAAAGAAATATTGCCTATTGAATCTACCTCCTTTCCAGAGCCTCCTTTCTATTGAAAGATGTGAAATAACTACTTTTTTCACTGACCTGATGGCTCTTGAAAGCTTGGCACATACCCAACGAAAGCTATCACCCCCACATTGTTATGGCCCTTATTTCTCAACATTCTAGAAGGCAACATTTCAAGTCAGTCAGCATTTCAGTTCATAAGGGTGAGAGAGAGTCTGCTGACTAGCTGGTAAAAAAATAAGCTTTTTAAAATGCATTCCAGTGCAGAATATTGTAGGGACTCAATGATATATGTAATCACGTAGTTTTATTTGCTACTGACAATGAATTCAAAAACACATTCATGGCCATTATTAACTTGTGAGGAAATAGCACATGCTTGGTTCTAGCTATGTATAGTTTGTTATAGATAGACAGAATAACCTAATGTTGCTATTTTTATGTCTAACATCTACAAGGGTAAACATTTAACGGCTTTAGTAGAAGTAACTGTGAGCAATTCAGCATATCATTTTTTCACATAGTCCCCATGCAGGATGCCGCATTTGTTGTATCGTTCAGCTAGCTTCTGCATTCCTACAGAGAAGTTTTTCAGCTGTTCCTGAAGCCAGGTGAGCATAGCTTCCTTTACTTCATCATGCTTTGGCTTTTGCTCTCCAGGTCGCAGTGATGCACCCACATCTCATCATCAGTGACAATTCTCTCCAGAATACTCGGATCTTCTTCATACTCAGGAACTGGGTCACAACCTCCACATGCTGTTGCTTATGCAGATCAGTAAACTGTTTGGGAACCCATCATGCGCAGTCTTTTCTGTATCCTAAGTCATCGTGCATTACGGCAAATGCAGATCCATAGCTGATAATCAAATTTGTAGCCAATTGAGACACTGTTGGCCTTCTCTAATCAAAGCATCTGCCCTGTCAATGCTCTCTTGTGTGTGCAATGTTGATGGGCGACCAGAATGATCTTCATCAGTTACACCTGTTCTTCCCACTTTAAACCTTTTTACCTACTCATAAACCTTTCATTGATTTATAGTGCTATGTCCTTACTGAGACAATATCCAATGGTGAATTTCCACAGGTTTCACTCCCTCTGCCCAAAGAAATTGCACTACTTCATGTTGTTCTTCGATGGTGCAATCTTACAATGGAGGGTCTATGTTTCTGACCTCGTGGCAGCCACACGACTAAAGGCTGAGTACTGCACTGTATATGGACGAACTATCCAACAGGCAATGTACAATATATAAAAATTGATAAAAGTATTTATATTGGATTTCACTAGCTCTGTTCCAGTTATTGCATAATTTAACAATTGCCTTTAATTTTTGATTCATCCTCGTATTTAGGTTTGACACACTAACATTAAGTTTGAGATTTTACTGCATCCACACTCAATATCATTTTTGGACTCCAGATATACAAGAGAAGTGATCATTTTGAGACCACTATTTTTCGTAAGTTGACTGACAGGAATACATTTTTGGAGTTTTCTAGCAATTATCCTTTAACTCTTAAACAAAGCCTACCGATAGGTTCTTAGACATCGGAGGATCTGTTCAGACTTAGCGGATTTTAAGGGACAAAGTATTTCACTATCTCAGCAGTTGAAATATTGAGGTTATTCACCATCTGTCATTAAGAAAGCATACAGTTGAGCAAGATACACAAATAGAGATTTGCTATTTACTCCTGGCGATCGTTCACATGTCTCACAAGATTTGCTGCTCCTGGTTCAGACCAGTGGTCCATCGTGCCCAGCAGTCCGCTCACACGACGGCCCTTAGGTCAAAGACCAGTGCCCTATTTGAGTCTAGCCTTACCTGCGTACGTTCTGGTTCAGCAGGAACTTGTCTAACTTTGTCTTGAATCCCTGGAGGGTGTTTTCCCCTATAACAGCCTCTGGAAGAGCGTTCCAGTTTTCTACCACTCATCAGAAGAACTTTAAAGAATTGTTAAGTCCATCTGCCATCTCAGAATCTAGGCAATCTGAGAAACCAGTAGGTGGACATGTAAAGTGCAACTCTTGTCAGATCTGTGAAATTACTCTTGAATCTGAAAAATAAAAATGCATCTATTCACAGGCAAGAGGTTTTTTGTTCTTCATAGAACATCTTATATCACATCCTATGTAGTATATTTGCTGATATGCCTGTGCCCTAAAGTCTATGTGGGACAAACTTCACGCCCGTTAAAGACACGCATAACAGAACATAAAAGCTGTTTACATACTAACAAGCTACAGGTTCCGATTTGCACATTGTTTAGAATATGATCACACATTTAAAGATCTTAAATGCTGTGCGATAGATTTTATACCTGAAGGCACACACAATAGAAAATTGTGTCTCCTACGACGTGAGCTTTTTTTGGATATATACTCTCAACCATGAAGAACCGGCTGGTCTTAGTCAAAGAATGGAATTGAATCAATTTGCCTGACTTAGTACTGGACATGAGAGTGTCACCCAGATCTTGGATAGCCTTGCGTCTGTGATTAATTGTTCAGCATAGATGCTGATTGGCTCTGGTGGAATAGAAGAGACGTATTTGAGGGGCGGAGTTTACTGCAACCATGTTTGCTTGCACACTTTAGCATACTTATTCAAAACTGTGCCATTAACCATGTTTTATAGTTCATGGTATGGCTGATTTGCATAGTTCTTCTAGGTAGGACGAGAGATGTCCAAGCAGAGCCTTTTGTACAATGTCTATACAGCCATGGGAAATCTGCATGTAGTCTGCGGCATGTATAGTGGGAACAGACATTTTATAAAGATATACAGTACTGTACACTCCCAAAAAGGGTATCATCACTTGTGCTTTGAATACATAAGAAGCGGCATAAGTATAAGAGGCTAGTTTTACAATCTATGTATGGAAATGCCTCTATTTATATGTATAAATCCCTTTCATTTGGGTGATTATTTATACTGGCAGGCAACACTGAATCAACCAACAAATGATGCTCACTATTTTGCTGAATAAATGCAAGAAAGCCGTTATGGTAAAAATCAAATGTACCCTGCCCTGATGCAGATAGCGAAACATACATGTCGGCATTGGGTTCAGCAACTATGTAAGAAATTAAAATTGATAAAAGTGATTTGATGATTGAAGCTAATGAAGAAGCTTGCGGCCTAAACAACAATTCTTATTGAGCAATTTTCCCATGAAAAAGCCGCTTCGGAAAGCTTCTAATTAGTTTGCTACAAAATAAAAGAGAATATTTGCATCTATGTTATAAGAAATGGCTGGATGTATATAATGTTCAAAATTTAATGCACAAGACAAGATGACTGGTGGTGTTTTGAGGCACCAACGGTGTGGGTCCGTGAGGGAAATCGCATGCTGGCACTGGCTACACTTCTTGAAGCCCGTTGTTGGTCGGGAAATAGGAGGAAAAAATAGCCGCCGCAAAATTGAAGCCCTTGGGCTGCGGCCGAGCGGCCTGCCCCGGCAGCCGAATGGAAGAAATAAAAAATTTTAAAAAAAAGAAATAACAGGAAAAAAACAGCGATTCGTGAAGAAAAAAAAACACAAACCGCGGTGTAGAGAAGGCACAAAGTGAAAAAGTTAAACGCAGAGAGTCAAAGACGGACTTCTCGGCTCCGCGGAAAACTGAGAACTGAGGTGACGCACCCTACACTGGGCGGGAAGGCTCGCGCATGCGCGGTGTGGTCGACTCGAAACTTCTAGTTTCTTCAAGCAAGTCTGCTTGCGAGCTTCCGCATTCGGGCTCTGCTGATGACATCACCCATATGTGAGAATAGCTGCCTGCTGTCCCTGGATAACATCTGTTACAGTAAGTAACTGTGCTATATGTATTTCAGGTTGCTAAAGTGTTATGTCATTGCAATTAATATAGAAAATGATGGCAGATAAAGGCCATATAGCCTATCCAGTCTGCCCATTCAAATTAACTGCTATCTTTTCCTTCCTCTACAATAGTAGTTCTAAATCCAGCCCTCTGGACTCACCCGACAATGAATATGCACAAGATAAATTTGCATGCAAATATCTCTCATACATTTTCATTGTGGACATCCCGAAAACCTGACTGGCTGGGTAAGACCTGAGAACTAGGTTGAGAACACCCACTCCATCAAAAATTGCAAAGACTAGGGGACACTCAAAGTTATAGGGAAATACTTTTAAAACTAATAGGAGGAAATATTTTTTTACTCAAAGAATAGTTAAGCTCTGGAACGCATTGCCAGAGGTTGTAGTAAGAGCAGAAAGCTTAGCAGGTTTTAAGAAAGGTGTGGACAAGTTCCTGGAGGAAAAGTCCATAGTCTGTTATTGAGAAAGACATGGGGGAAGCCACTGCTTGCCCTGGATTGGTAGCATAGAATTTTGCTACTCTTTGGGTTTTTGCCTGGTACTGGTGACCTGGATTGGCCATCGTGAGAATGGACTACTGTGCTTGATGGATCTTTGGTCTGACCCAGTAAGGCTATTCTTATGTTCTTACAGTATTCAAACATGCATTACCACACTGCACTGTCCACTCCTTCCGGTTTTATCCAATAAGATTCCTCTCTTTTTATCCCATGCACTTTTAAACTTCATTACTCTTTTAGCTACTGTCATCTATCCTTGAAGGGCAATCCATGTTTCCACCATTTTTTTAATTAAAAAATATTTCCTGATGTTTTCCCTCAGCATCTCATATCATAAGCCCTTTTTCTAAGAACATTGGTTTCAACCCAGTCCTGAAGAACCACCTGGCTAGTTTAGGCTATCCACAATGAATATACATGAGATACTACTGCTACTATTTCTACTAATTAATTATTTCTAGAGATAGATTTGCATGCACTTCCTTTGTGGTATACAAATCTCTTTCCTGCATTTTTACTGTGGATATCCTGAAAATCCAAATGGCCAGATGATCCCTGAAGACTGGGTTGAAAACAAATGTTCTAGACCAGTGTTTCTCAACTTGGTCCTGGAGTACCCCCTTGCCAGTCAGGTTTTCAGGATATCCACAATGAATTTGCATAAACTTGATTTGCATGCATTGTCTCCTTTATATGCAAATTTATTTCATGCATATTCATTGTGGATATCCTGAAAACCTGACTGACAAGGGGGTACTCCAGGACCGAGATGAGAAACACTGGTCTAGAACATTATTTCTCTGGGAATGGGCTTGCATCTTGTGTACTGTTAATACGTCCAGTACTACTGCTTAAAAGAAACAGGTTTAACTGGCTTCATTACATTTAGAATCATGGAGAAAGTATATTTCTGGCAGCGAGTTAGGGTTACCATATGGCTCCAGAAAAAGGGGGATGGATTGAGACATCTGGGTTTTACTTCCATTGCTTTCAATGGAAGTAAAACCCGGATGATTCAATCCGTCCTCCTTTTTTAGAGCCATATTGTAACCCTAGATAGTACCTGTGCCTGTCAGGCACTTTAACTTGGGATGTACTGTAGATTGCCTCTAGGTATGAGGGTCCCTTGAGAGGGGTAACCACTAGGCAATATTTCCAATGGCAAAGAGTGCAGAGGCCATATAATATTTCAAAAGGCAAGTTTAGTGGCACTGTATTTTTAAGATTACAAGGCACATTTATAAGCATTTTACTTAGTAGTAGTCCACAAGCAGGATTCAAGCACGGAAAAACATGACAAGGCAGAGAGAAGCCAGATATTACCAGTTCAGGATTGGTGTCTAGGAAGTAGGAACAACAAACATGATGGCAGATATTTATTTAATTTTCTATACCAGTGTTGTTCAACCTTTTTACACCCGTGGACCGGCAGAAATAAAAGAATTATTTTGTGGACCGGCAAACTACTAGGACTAAAATTAAAAAACCCCATTTCCACCCCATTTCCGCGAGCTCGGTCACCTCAGTAACTATAGAAAAATAGACAAATATAGTGCAAAAATATAGACAGCAGATATAAATTCTCAAAACTGACACGTTTTGATCACTAAATTGAAAATAAAATCATTTTTCCTACCTTTGCTGTTTGATGATTTCATGAGTCTCTGGTTGCGTTTCCTTCTGTCTGTGTATCCTTTCTTTCATTTCTTTCTTTCTGTACTCAAGCCTAAGAATTGTCCCTTTCTATTCCCTCCCTCTTTCATTCCTATGTCCTTAGTGCCCCCGGTGCCTCCTTCCTATGTCCTAAGAGCCCCTTCCCATGTCCTTAGTGCCCCCAGTGCTTCTTTCCCATGTCTTTAGTGCCCCCAGTGCCTCCTTCCCAAGTCCTTGGTGACCCTTCCTATGTCTTTAGTGCCCCCAGTGCCTCTTTCCCATGTCTTTAATGCCCACAGTGCCTCCTTCCCATGTCCTTAGTGCCCCTTCCTGTCTTTAACGCCCCCAGTGCCTCATTCCCATGTCTTTAGTGCCCCCAGTGCCTCCTTCCCATGTCCTTAGTGCCCCAGTACCTCCTTCCCATGTCTTTAGTGCCCCCAGTGCCTCCTTCCCATGTCCTTAGTGCCCCAGTACCTCCTTCCCATGTCTTTAGTGCCCCCAGTGCCTCCTTCCCATGTCCTTAATGCCCCTTCCTGTCTTTAGTGCCCCCAGTGCATCCTTCTCATGTCTTTAGTGCCCCCAGTGCCTCCTTCCTATGTCCCTCTCACTGCCTTCCAGACTTTGTCCCACCCCCACCCCCGAAGCCAGCCTGCCTGCCTGTCTACCTCCCTTGCCAAAGCCAGCCTGCTTGCCTGCCTACCTCCTTCCCGGCCAAAGCCAGCCTGCTTGCCTGCCTACCTCCTTCCCTCCCTGCCGCGGAAAAAAAAAAAGCCTCCCTCCTTCCTTTCCCTGGTCCGCTGCTATCTTACCGCCCTGCTGCTGCTACTGCTAAAGCTGACACAAAGTCTTCTTTCCGATGTAAATTCTGACGTCGGAGAGGAAGTTCTGGGCCAGCCAGGCAGTGATTGACTGGCCCAAAACATCCTCTTCGATGTCAGAATTGATGTCGGAAAGAAGACTTCCTGTCGGCTTTAGCAGTAGCAACAGCAGGGCGGTAAGATAGCAACGGACTGGGTGAAAGGAAGGAGGGAGGCTTTTTTTTTTTTTTGCATGACAGGTAGGGACAGGAAATGATCGCCTGTCCCGTTGTCCCTAAGCACAGCATCGGGACACTGTCCCTGAAAACAGGACATTTCGGCGTCCCGAAGACGTGTGTGGGGACAACGGGACAGGAGGTCTGAAAACAGGACCTATGGTCACCTTAATCTTGCTGGCCCTGCAGAAATTTCCTGCGGACCGGCACCGGTCCAAAGACCGGCGGTTGAAGAACAGTGTTCTATACCATTCTCCCAAGAGAGCTCAGAATGGTTTTCATGAATTTATTCAGGTACTCAAGCATTTTCCCCTAGTGAGCTCACAATCTTTTTAATGTACTTGGGGCACTGGGGGGATTAAGTGACTTGCCCAGGGTCACAAGGAGCAGCATGGGTTTGAACCCACAACCTCAGGGTGCTGAGGCTGTAGCTTTAACCACTGTGCTACCACTCCCCAATTGGTCCATCCAGTCTGCACAGTCGCAGCATCCACTATCTCCTCCTCTCCCTGAGGTCCCATGTGCCTTTCCCACGCTTCCTTGAATTCAGACAAAGTCTTTGTCTCCACCAAGGAACTGGAACAAGACTCCAGACACAGACTAGGAAATGAACAGGATGCACAAAGCAATAACCCAGCCTGGAACAAACCTGGCAGGACAGAAATACTCTAAGCCAAACGAGCTGGCCCTCACAGAGCCAATTACGACAGAAACATCCAAAGCCATAACCAGCTGTAGCTATCTCAGTTCCGACTGGAGCAAGCCCAGATACAGTAGCAGCTAGCTTCCTGCTGGCCCTGACTGCACCGTGGAACAAAACTATTTAAAAATTCACCTCCCAGCTCCGGTACTGCAAACCCAAAGGAGGTGATTCACGTGCGGATTGTGTTTTATATTATTTAATATGTCTGATGTTATGATGTACTCCGCATAGCAGTTCAGATTTGAGAATTATAAATTTTTAAGTAAATAAAAATAAGATAAATGTTTTCTGCCAGGCCCCTTTGCAGTGTCTATTGAAAACTGCCAAAGGGCTCAATCAGTGGGAGCATTTTTGGCTATTTTCCTGGATATGCACAGTTGGAATCTAACAATCCAAATAGTATGAAACAGAACAAATCCAACTGCACAGAATACTACAACACTGCGATTTGACGATGAATACCTTCTCAGCACTGCCTCTGTTTCAATCTATTGTAGCTTTTCACAAATTATGGGTAAAGTTGAGAACAGAGCTTCAGATGAGGGCTAAATATTTCTTTCCTATTTTACATTTTCCAGCTGTCCTCCAAAACCCTATTTTTCTTATCATGCATATGAATTTTATTTTATTTTTTCCCTCAACAGGCATGCACTCTTTGGGAATCTTTTTGCCTAGACTCAGAATCTGTCATAGTGCCTGAGAAGGCTGCGGATCTAACCAGATTTCAGCTGTGTGTCGCCGCTCGTGTCAGAATAAAAATGTGCTCAGACATGAGAGCTGTCCCACTTTCATCAAGGGAGCCGCGCTTCCGGAGCCTAGTTCCACTTGGTTAAGCTTGTTATTTAAATTGTTAAAATTGAGACATCGGCTGTAAATTCCAGAGAAGATATAACAATTATTAGATACAAGAAGGGCTCGTGTACTTGAGAGCATACTGTGCCCTCCATCCACTTCAGAATTAGCCACAAATAATTTACTGCAGTTTCTTTAGGAAGTCTGCCATGCAGTACTTAGATGACATTAAATCACATTCATTCCCCTACTGGATCATATTTCCAACTTTGAGATGTATTTGGTGTGAGTCAGCATACTGGCTAAATACACCAAGGGGCTACCTTTTAAATCTTTGTGCTGTTAAGAACTGTGCTTCAATGCCTAAGCGCCTTCTTGCAACAGATCACCAAGTGTCAGTTTTGCGATGATGCAGGGCCAGGGGGCCACAATTCAAATATCTTTTTGAAAAGAGAGAAAATAGACATGTTCACTTGCAGACATTCTTTCAGAGCAGGATAAATCCTTTGGTGGTTCCTAGGCAAAGAAGCATGTTGGGGCCTGTAGGTAGATTTATGGGTATAACAAATTAATGCATATCTCATTGCTAGGCAACCCATAAACACCTCCTCGGATTCTGTATTTTTGCCAGTTTATATACTATGAATAGAGCCCAAAAGATGGTTCAGGCTTTGTGACATCATAGAGGCCTAACCCTAGGTGTGTGAGGAAGGAACCACCCCTACAGGCCCCCTATTGTAATACAGTCAAACCTCGGTTTGCGAGTAACCCGGTTTGCGAGTGTTTTGCAAGACGAGCAAAGCATTCTCGCAAAAATTGTCTCGCAAAACTGAGTGTTGACTCGATTTGCGATTACCCCCCCTCCGATAACCGGCATTGCTCCCTCCCCCCGCTTGGCGAGAGGGAGAATTAGAAGGCCTTGAGCATGCGCAGATGCATGCTCAAGGCTGGTAGAGGCAGGAAGATCTTCTAGCGGCACCGGCACGTCCTGTGGGCTGTGTGCTGGTGCCAGACGGGTGTGTGTGTGTATAAGTTCAAGTTGTTCAGGCGGGGGGTGCTGGGTCGTGCAGGGGGGGGCCTTTGCGAGAGGGGGAGGAGCAGCGCCACTGGCCTCGGGGAGAGGGGGGATGGGAACATATCAAAGCGAGTTTCCATTATTTCCTATGGGGAAACTCGCTTTGATATACGAGTATTTTGGTTTATGAGCATGCTTCTGGAACGAATTATGCTCGTAAACCAAGGTTCCACTGTACTATAAATGCATTTTAAAAGTGTCACAAATTGGGCCCCTGCAGAGGGAAACCAGGAAGACAATGTACAGGGAGTGAGGAGAGTGGACCTCATGGAGAGTGAAGGGTCATGGATTTGATATATCACCTTTCCGTGGCATAACTAAAGCAGTTTGGGCCAGATTCTATAAACGACACCATATAGGCGTCGGTCTACCTGGTTGTCAATCAACCACTAGGCGTCCTATATAGAATCATGCCTAGTGGTGTTTAAGTGTATATTTTATTGTAAATCGCTTAGAAATTTGATTAAGCGATTCAACAAACAACCTAATAAACTTGAAACTTGAAAACTTAAGTGTTGCTAGGTGTCCTACAGGTAAGCACCGGTATATTAGGCCAGATTTTACCTGGCCTGATTTACTGGCGCCTGTCTCAGACACCTAGCGATGCCTAAATCTTCACTTATCTTCCCCTATGATTCCCCCCCTCCCCCCCCTCCCCGGTGAACTCTGCTCAGCTGGTAAGTCCCTCCTATTTGTTCCCTTCTCTTCAACTGCCAACTCCAGACTCCGTCCTTTCTGCCTTGCTGCACTGTATGCTTGGAACAAGTTGCCCAAATCCCTACGGCAGGCTCTGTCTTTAGCCTACCTCTTTGAAAGTCCTTTCACCTTGGGTTCTGCATCCCCAACCCTATATGTCATGTCTGTCTTTCCAAGTTAGATTGTAAGCTCCTCAGAGCAGGGACTGTCTATAAATGTCAACATGTACAGCACTGCATACGCCTTTCGGCGCTATATAAGGGATAGTAAGTCTACCATGCCTGTTCTCCTAACCACACCTACTTTCCGTTAGGCTTTGGAGGGCCACACAGAATTCCATGCACAACCTACATTTTTTTAAAAAAGTTAACAAATTAAAAGATCAATGACGGCACGGATTAAGTTTAAGTTTGGATGTATTTGATTTAAGGCATTAACAGGTCTCATCTCAGAATATTTTATGGAATCTTTTATCATCACTAATTCCAAACATTCTCTTTTCCATCTGCAAATTAAAAAAAAAATTCCAGGAACGTTTGTTGTGTTTTCAAGTGGCTTTATGAGCTAAGGACCTGAATTATATATTTACATCTTCCAACGCCTACCAATAGTTTTGACGGGCTTTTAAAAACGCATCTTTTTATATAATCTTTTGGAAGTTAGATCTTTGTTGCAGTATTCACCTGTATTCTTTATCTTTTGTGAACCGCATAGAACTTAGTGGTATTTGCGGTAAAGAAGTGAGTTTTATGTTATGTTATTACCATGCCAATTAAGCTTGCTAAATCAATTTGTGTTGTGCGCAGAATTTAGTTAGGCCTAGCTTAGCACCTGTGATTAGGGTGCCTAGTGGCTCCTAACCTAGGCACCATTTATAGACTCTGGCTCTTTATGTTTAGTATATGCAGATCTTTTATCTGTCCTTAGTGGGCTCTCAATCTACCCTCTCTTTTGCAAAAGCCAGAAGTGTGGGCCAGTGCAGCAAATCCTCCGACATCCGTAGGAATTGAATGGTCTTTGGAGCATCTGCTGAGTGGCACCCGGCTATGCGAATTTGTAAAAGGGATCCTAAGTTTGTTTGTTTTTTTAACTTGGGCAGTGGAGGTTTAAGTGACTTGCCCGGGATCACACAGAGCAATAGTGGAGATCAAACCCTGGTTTTCAGTCCACTGTGCTAACCATTAGGCCACCCCTTCATGGTGGCTCTGGTTTCCCCATTCTTGTTTTTGCCGGCAGTCGATTTTCACATGCTAAAATCTGCTTTGGAACCCATTGATTTAAAAGATTTGAGAAATTCCCTTCTAAACATTTGGGCCCTAGGCAAATGCCTGGTTTGCCTATGCTTTTATCCTGCTCTGCAGTCATCAAGTTTAAGCCACAGAACATTGCTTGAAATTGTGCATGTGTGTGAAGGGTACCATTGCTATATTTGCCAGGAACTGACATTAAGGATGCCGTTTTATTACTGGGTGTCTCCAATTAGGCACACAGCAGATGCGAGGTTGGAGTCTATTCTCTGAAGACATGTGCACTTATGCCAGCCAAAGAGCTGGTGTTAAGTGTGCACATCTAAGTGTGGCAGGGAAGTGTGTAACACAATATTCTGTAAATTATGCGTGTAAGTGGGAGCCTCACCTATGTCCAAGCCATCCTTCACCATTGTGTATCCTTCTCTTCCAAATGGGTTAAGGGGGTATTTGCAGAATGGCACTTTGGTGGCATATGAGTATTTTAAATACAGTGGTACCTCGGTTTACGAGTGCACCGGTTTGCGAGTGTTTTGCAAGACGAGCAAAACATTCGCAAACTTGGTGCCTCATAAACCGAGCTTGCCTCGCTGTAGGAGCGCCCCCCACCCGTGAACCGGCACCTTCCCCCCCCCGCGATCCGGCACCCCCCCACCACCATCGGGCACCCCCCTGCCGCAATCTGAGATCCCCCAACCCACCCAAACTTTCTTCTTACTTCCAGTGTAGCCTCCGCATCGGCACCAGCATGTCCTGTGTGTTGGTGCCGGTGCCCGAAAATCTGCTTCCTGTGCCGGGCCTTGCATGCTCAAGGCCCGGCACAGGAAGCAGATTTTCGGGCACCGGCACCAACGCACAGGACATGCTGGTGCTGGTGCCGATGCGGAGGCTACACTGGAAGTATGAAGAGGGTTCGGGTGGGTTGGGGGATCTCAGGTTGCAGTGGGGGGGTGCCGGTGGCGGCGGGGGGGTGCCCGATGGTGGCGGGGGGGGGGGGGTGCCGGATCGTGGGGGGGAGGGTGCCGGTTTGTGGGGGGGGCCTTCGGGGGGAGCAATGTTGGTTCTCGTGGGGGGGGGGGAGCAGCGCTGCTGGCCTCAGGGGGAGGAAGGTGGGGGGGGAACATATCAAAGCAAGTTTCCCTTACTTCCTATGGGGAAACTTGCTTTGATATACGAGCATGGATTACGAGCATGCGCCTGGAACGGATTATGCTCGTAATCCAAGGTACCACTGTACTAGTAGTATAATATGTTCCATGCATTGTTGCTAAGAAAACACATTGGTTTAAAGTGCAGTCACTTACTAGACCAAGAGCTGATGAAATTGAATGTGTTTACTTTTTACAGAAACATATATAAATTATTGTATTTTATAATCAATGGGGCGATGAAGTAAAGTACCTAAACCCAATGAAGCTACAGGGAAATACTTTTAAAACCAATAGGAAGAAATATTTTTTTTTACTCAGAGAGTAGTTAAGCTCTGGAACACATTGCCAAAGGTTGTGGTAAGAGCAGATAACGTAGGTGGTTTGGACAATTTCCTGGAGGAAAAGGCCATAGTCTGTTATTGAGAAAGACATGGTGGGAAGCCATTGCTTGCCCTAGATCGGTAGCAATGGAATGTTTCTGCTATTTGGGGTTTTGCCAGGTACTAATAACCTGGATTGGTTATTGTGTGGATGGGCTACTGGGCTAGATGGACCATTAGTCTGACCCAGTAAAGCTGTTCTTATGTTACGCGAGCATTCAAAGGCTTTTATTACGCCAAGCTTTACACACCCACCTCCTCATTAGCCTTCGATAAAGATTCTAGTGCAAAATTCTCAAACAATTGAATAAACTATTCTCAACAATCACAGTGATAACTGGCAAGATTTTGAGATAAGTTAAAAGTTCAAAATCTTGCCAGGTATAACTGTGATTGTTGAGAATAGTTTATTCAATTGTTTGAGAATTTTACACTAGAATCTTTATCGAAGGCTAATGAGGAGGTGGGTATGTAAAATTTGGTGTAGCGAAAACTTTTGAACGCTAAGGGCCTGTTTTACAAAGCTGCGCGGCTAAAGCCCCGAAGCCCTTTAAATCTCTATGGGCTTCGGGGCCGTTACCGTAGCGGCCCACCCTAAACGGCTTCGTAAAAGAGGCCCTAAGTGACACCGCTGAAGCTGATTTGAGTAGTGCATTAGTAGATAAAGAAATGAATTAATTTAGATTAAGTATTTATTCCGCAAGCAACTGAAAACTTGGCTCTTCTCTAACATGTAATTATATTTCCCCCTTTCTCTTCCACTCTATAAGCTCATGTAAACCTTTCCCTGTCTCTTCTTATATTTTAAGTTCTTGTAAACCGTGCCGAGCTCTACTTCCGTGGAGAGGATGTGGTATATAAACTTAAGGTTTAGTTTAGTTTAGTTTAAGTATTTAATACCCAGTGTTTTGAAGTTCTGAATAATGCTGCCATTATTGAACGGGGAATAATTTATATGCTGAGCTGATTGGATTTGAATATTGTACGTGGAAACTTAAGCATGTAAATGATTAAAATACTTAGCAAAAGAAACTCGGATATGTGAAAAATCAATAAATATGCTGCCACACTTTCACAAGAAATAATGGTGTCACAAATAAGTGAAGGCAGTGCTGCTTGAGTTTATAAGGGTGTATGTTTCAAAAACGGAGGAAAAAGCCTCAGACAAATGCCCTCCCACCGCCACAATGGTGGATAAAGGTGGTTGGATGGTAACCTCATTGGCAGAAAACCTCCATTGCACTCCCTATTAAATAAACTATAAGCAGGGCTGTAGATGATAGATGAAAAAACTTTCAACTTATCTATGATCGGTACACCGATCATAGATAAGTGTACCGATCATAGATGGTGTACCGATCATAGATAAGTTGAAAGTTTTTTTATCTATCATCTACAGAGACAGCCCTGCTTATAGTTTATTTAATAGGGAGTGCAATGGAGGTTTTCTGCCAATGAGGTTACCATCCAACCACCTTTATCCACCATTGTGGCGGTGGGAGGGCATTTGTCTGAGGCTTTTTCCTCCATTTTTGAAACATACACCCCTATAAACTCAAGCAGCACTGCCTTCACTTATTTGTGACACCATTATTTCTTGTGAAAGTGTGGCAGCATACACATATATAATGATTAAAATACTGCCATTCATGGATGATCTTGGCATGTAATAAAATTAGGCAGCTCCTTATAAAATTATCCCCTAAGAGGGTATTATTCTATTTTTGTGTGTGTAAACAGCTGCTTGTTGGTTGAGGACGAGGGTCATCCCTGACCTGGGTACATAGTTAATTTATAGCGTCTATGGTCAACTTTCTTCTCAGCACACAGACAAGTCATGGTACCCAGACCTTAAAGGTTTCCCCTCCAAACAGTGAGCTCATTGTAATAAGTAGTAAAATAATTAGACACAGAAGAACAATAACAGTCAAAAAGGGATCACTGGAGACTGTGCTGGCTTTAAGATAAAAACTTCCATTAATAGGCACTCCAGTGTTTAACATGTCTGTACAGTATAAAGATAAGGAAAAGGAAATGGCAAATTGTCCACAGGAATACGGTAAATTGGTTGTAACATTGATCATAACACTTCATTAAAAACCATGAAGGTCTCCTTGGTGTAACTTCATTCACTTCCAACACCAACATCTTTCACACTTTTAGCAATAGCAGAGATGATAAAATAACACTCCTTGCTCCTTATTATGCTGTGTCAAAGGGCTCCTTTTATCAAGGTGCGGTAGGGGGGGGGGGTTAACACGCGGAACACCGCACGTTAAACCACCTGCAGCGCTAGTCGCTAATGCCTCCATTGACGAGGGGTAGGTTTTTTGGCTTGCCGCGGGGGTTAGCGTGTGATGAAATGTCCGACGCGCTAACCCTGCTAGCGCACCTTGGTAAAAGGAGCCCAAAGTGTCTGTTAGATATTGTTATCTTCCAAGTGGAATTTGAGGCGGATTGAGAAATACTAATCTTGGTATACATCCATTAGTGCAGTTCTAACAAACATAGTGCTAGATTCATTACTTCTCTTTCTTCTTCCCCTCTTGAAGTCAGTCAATTTGTACCTTTGCTTAATCTTTTGTAAACCGCATAGAACTTCACAGTATTGCGGTATATAAGCTGTTATTATTATTATTATTATTCACTAACCTCCTTTCCGTGTCCGATCCGTGCCCGATTGCATGCAGCATGACAAATTCACTAAAGGCCTGCATGCAAATAAGGGCGATCATTGGCACCCCTCCCCCTCCCACCAACTGCACGGATCACTGGAGAGCAATCCTTGAACATACGCAGACCATTTTCCTAGACTGTAGATGGTCTGCGCATGCACTGGTGGTCCTTTGTGCCCGGTTTCTTAAAACTATTTTTTTAACTTCGCCAGCTCATGTTTTTAACCCATTTTAAACCCACGGGTTAAAACCACGGGCTCACACTGAGGGGAAGGACAGGTGAGTCAGGCCTGAGCAGGGCTGGAGAGTTGGGGCAGAGAGCAAAGAGCAGAGTGAGCAGGAGAATCGGGGCAGAGAGCTAGTTTTTTGATCGGCCAGCCAGCCAGTAAATTTAGTGAATCGCGCCCTTCCTGCTTTGCATGCCGATTCCCCTCATTTGCATGCACGGATCAGCATCGGATTGGAGGAGAGGCTAGTGAATCGGGTCGGAGGGAAATTGGGTAACTGATCGGTACATGATCGGTTTGCTTAGTGAATCTAGCCCATAGTGGTCGTTTTACTAAGGCGCTTTAACTGATTTAGCGTGCACTAAACGCTATGATGCCCATAGTAATATAATTGATGTCTTAGCATTTAGCGCATGCTAAATCAGTTAGCGCACCTTAATAAAAGGATCCCATAGTATACATACATGTATGCAGTTGCCACAGTCAGTGTGATAATGATGGTAGATTAGTTATGATTGGTACAGCAGTCAGACAAAATAATGAGTGCAACAATTTGTCAAAGTAGCATAGATATTCTGTATCCTTTTCACCTCAGTTTGGATGATATGGTTACATTGAATGGATTGTTGAACCTTTAGAGCCAGATTCTTAAAAAAGCTGCCTGCTGGTGCCTAATTTAAGTGTTTTAATTGGCATGATAATTAATTGTGCCATTAAGGTTAAATAGAGAGTATCATTGGGAAGGGTGGGGATGTTAGGGGAGGGGAGGTGGGGGATATATATACTCCTTATTTTATTTTATTTGATGCATTGTTATTGTATTATGCACCTTGGAGTGCCCTTATACTTTATTTGATGTTGTTTGTATCAATAACAACTAATTAAAATGTATTTTAAAAAATTAGGCACCGCTAGGCACCTTCTAGGACTGGCACCTGAGTAGATGGCACTAGTGATGCTGAAGCCCAGAAGCGGGCATGTTTAAGGGCAGCACCAGACTTCAGAATCATTAGGCGCCATGGGCCATGATTCTACAAGAACATGCGCGGATGTCCTGCCCGGTGAGAGCAGGCAGCGGGGGCGGGATTGGAGGTGGGGGTTGGGGTGGGATTGGTGGCGTGACGGGTGGAACCGGGGCGTGATGTGGTAGGGATGGGTGGGACTGGGTGGGCCTGGGGGCGAGTCTAGTGGTCTGGATTTTCCAGACAGAAAATCTAGTAACCCTAGGCTGTACCAGCTTGTGGCCCCTTGGCTTCTCCCTGCACCCGATTTTTGGCTGCATCTAGGGTGGACCATTCCAACTGCCCCATCCTAGGCATGCCACTTGCCACTTGCATAATGCTAAGTGTCGAGAGTAGAGGGCAAGATGGCGGAAGGACTGTAACGCTGAGAGCTTCGTCGCAGAGAGCTCTACCAATATTGTTTCTTCATCTGTTTTTCTTCAAAAACTTACCGTCTAGCATGCCGAAGCGGAGGGGCCGAAGCGCAGTTGGAGCCTCACGGCGTTCGGGCCCAGCCGGCTTCGGTTCAATGGACGAACTTCTACGACGAATGCAGGGAATTGCGGGGGCGTCGGCACGCCCGCAGGAGATGCACCGTGGCGAGACGGAGGCGTTCTCTATGGGCTCAGACACCACCTTGAGCCCCGACACCAGAGTGCCTCCTCCTCCTCCTCCTCAGAACGCCAGCTCCCCGCAGGTGGAGGAACCATCGGAAGGCGGTGAGGAACTCCCCCCGGAGGTTGTTGGGAGCAAAGAGGGGAGCATGGATGCGGATTCCCTGTCGTTTCAGGGGATTCCAGTGGAAACTGAGGTTTTGTCATCTCCGCGGATTGCCCGTGAGCAGAGGAGTCATACCCAGGAGGGTACAATGGTTGGTGAAAGTTTTTCTTTACAAGAACCTATCTTTATATTAAAAAAGCCCCAAGAGGTAACACTTGATGCAATTTGGGACCTTGTTGCGGATCTATCTAAATCAGTTAGGCCCAAACTGTTGCAGTTGGAGCATAAGATATCTTCCCAAGAAAATGAAATTAAGAATATTAAAGTTGACTTGCAAGATTTAAAAACCTCAACAATGAATTCTTCCCAGGAAATTAAACTTTCTAAACAAATAACTGAAACACTGGTGAAAGACAATACTAATCTAAGGAGAAAATTGGAGTCTCTAGAAAACTTTTCTCGTAATAACAATCTTAGACTAATTAACTTTCCAAGGGTTGCGGAGGTAACCCCTAGAGACATGTTAAAGCGTTACCTAAAGGAAGTTTTGGAAATTACCGAGGAATTAATACCGCCATTCACTCAAGTGTATTGTTTACCTATTAAAAGGGAAGAAAAATTAATTGAAGAAGCTCAACAATCGCTTAATATTTCCAAGGTGTTGGAACTTTCAGACCAGGAGGTAGCAGTGTCCGCAACACTTTTGCTTACAGTGGCCTTATCACCTGATAAAAATTGGTTACTGAAACTTTTCTTCAAAAATAAACAGAAAGCTTTTCTTGGGTATAAGATACAAATGTTCCCAGATCTGTCACAGAAACGTCGACGTGAATTTCTGTTGTTAAAGCCAGGAGTTATTGCTCTTGGGGCAAACTTTTTTCTTCGTCACCCATGTAAATGTGTGATAATTTATCATATGCAAAAATATGTGTTCTTTGATCCTAGCCAACTTACATCCTTCTTGTCAATGGCTTCTCTGAAAAAAGGAGAAGGAACTTGAGTACTCATTGATTGTTGATTACCTTCTCAGCATATACAACCTTTAGTCTTCATTTTATTTTGTATTGTATATTATACTCGCTGATTCTACATCTTGCTTTCCATATTTAGAGGACTTGAGTTAAAGTTAAGCTTTATATATATTTATTTTAAGATAGCAGATTATTTGATTATCTATCTAGTATTACATTGTATTACATTTGATTTTGGCTTGACTTTACCTTTCTGTACAAGTGGATACTTGATATGTTATTGAAAAATGAAATAAATAAATTAAAAAAAAATGCTAAGTGTCTTCAATCCAGTTGCTCTTTCTGCAGGATTAGTGTTAGTATTTTATAATCACACATAGCACCTCCAGGTACCCTATTAACGTAGACTTTGTGATAACATTACCCTCTTAAAAAGTACTAAAAAAGGCAAAGCAGAAAAGGGAGAGTAGTAAATGAGATGGAAATCAGTTGAAATACAAAAATACATCATTCAGACAACATGAGTTTGTCACTGTATTACGGAGACAGTCTCATTTTTCAAAGCCTGAGAGACAGGACCTCTAACAACCACATTACCAAAGTAAGAAAACTGCCAGTATCCCTGGGAAGGGTGGAAGGAACAGTATGTAGTCGATAGACCTGATGCAGCTCTGGTCAATTATAGAATGTCTGAGCTACTGGAGGATTCTGGTCCTAAAATCAATAAACAGCAGAACACTGAGATTAACAAGGACATAAACTGCATCTGTAATCTGCTTTATACCAGGAGGAGTTAAACGGAAAGACAGAGAGGGGAGTGAAATAAAGACTGTGTGAGAGCAGAAAGACAGGTGAGAGGCTAGAAGGAATAACACTGTAAGGGGTGGAAAATGAAGGACTGAAGTGTGTGTGTGGGGGTGACGGGTGGGGGAGGAGATAGGAAAAAGGAAGGAGAGAGTGGGTGCAAGGAAGGCTGTATCAGGGCTATGTAACATGTAAGAGCTTGGTTTGACGAAATGTGGAATCTGTTTTGAATAAGAGGGTTACACCTTTCTCTTTTGTAGTAAGAGGAATATGGGGGGGGGCGGCTTTGGGGGTAGGTGGAGTTTTGTGGTATGAGGGGGCATTCAATAATATATCTACCTCAGTAGGAAAGAAAAGTTTTCATAAAAGTTTTGCTCTATTTTTCACTATATTCCCCTGATAGCTCCATATACTTCATCCACTTTTCCTGCCAGGAATTTAACCCCTTTGAAAAGAATTCTCTTTGATCTTCAAACCAGGACATCACAGCTTCCTTGACATCTTCATCACTTGAAGACCACTGTTCACAGAGAGATTTCAAAACTTGGAAAAGGAAATAATCCGAGGGAGCTGGGTCAGAACTGTAGGGTGGATGATTCAGCTGCTGAAATCCACATTCTCAGATGGCAGCCTGTGATTGTTGTGAAATGTGCACCGGCGCATTGTCATGATGAAGCAGCATGCTTGCTTATGAGTTTTCCTCATCTTTTCTCCTTGATTGACCCCCACAAAGTGATCTTTGTGTTGGCGTAACTCTCCCCAGTTATGGTTGTCTTGTGTGGCAAGAACTCCAGAAGCAAAAGTCCCAGAAGACAGTTGCCATAACTTTGCCTGCAGATTTTTATGGTCTTGAACTTTTTTGGAGTGGGGAATGACTTGTGCTTCTACTGCATTGACTCCATTTTGGACTTAGGATCTCTGTGATAGACCCAAGTCTCATCTCCAATCACCAAATAATGAAAAAAATTCACTTGGTCTTCAAGGAGCATCTCCAAGTTCTCCTGATAGCACTGGAGCCTTGAGGCCTTCTGACATGATGTCAGCATTCTTGATATCCATCTTGTACTAACCTTGGGCATTCCCAACTTTTCATGAATTATTTTGCAAACTATACCTGCTGAGATGCCCATTTCATCAGCTATTCGGGAAGCCTTAATTCGTCTGTCTGACATAATTAAATCCTAGACTTTCTTGCATATTTTTGTGGAAGTTGCTTCCATACACCGTCCAGTGTAAGGGTGATCTTCAATGGACTCTCTTCCCTACTCAAACTGCTCGTTCAAAAATTTTACTTTATAGAATGATGGGTCAGACTCACCATAAACTGCAGTCATGCGTTCATGGATCTCCAACTTGTTTTTTTTCACTTGGTTGGTAACTTTTCAGAGTTATGCCTGTTCTATTATGGTTTATTGACATTACCTACTATTTATGATCATATTTGCAAATGGAATCTACTGGATTGCTTTCACGTCTCCTGTGCTGAAGATGCAGCATTTGCCTCTTTTTAAAATATCATTTATTTAATAGTAGAATACCTTCTGATTTCCACTGTGTTTCTCTAAATGTCAACGGCTTAAATAATGTGATTAAGCGGAGGAAAATACTCACTTATTTGCGCTCAACTGTAGCATTTATATACAAAATGCATTTAAATAAAGAATCACTGAAATTACAAAACTTGGGAATGGGACAATGTATGTAGGTGCTATTTAAAGACAATAATTTAAATATTTTATCTATTTATGCACCTAACAGAGAAGATCCTCACTTTTTTTTATAGAGTTATTTCATCTCCCTGAATTAATAGGGTTCCCACCATTATTGGTGGGCGGCAATTTTAACCTTTGCCAGGACCCTTACTTGGATAAAACCTCTGCTCTTAAAATCTAAGGGCTCCTTTTATGAAGGTGCACTAATGTTTTTAGCGCGTGCTACACAACCGCGTGCGCTAACCCCACGCTACAAGGAAAATACTAACGCCAGCTCTATGGAGGCGTTAGTGTCTAGCGCGCGGGGCATTGTAGCGTGCGCTAAAAACGCTAGCGTACCTTCATGAAAGAAGCCCTGATGTTTCAGATACCCAATTAGCTTTACAATCTATCATGCAAGAATGTTTTACCCCTCCTATTGTTCTTCCGCCCTACTTGTTCTCTTTTTCTCAGAATATTGTAGAATGCCGATAGTTTGGGGCACAGTAATTTATTTAAGCTGGTTTGGGGGCCGTTGACATCATATATTATCTCACTATAGTAGGTCTTTGATTATGAGTCAGTTTTGGTTTATTTTCGTACACATCCAGGAAAGGTTGGGGGGGCGGGGGGGGGGGGGTTATTTCTGTCCTAATTTGACTTTTGAGTATGTCTACCTGGGGTGGGAGGATATTTTTAATCTCAATAGGGTAAGATTATTGGGATAGTCTATGTTTCTGTGTTTTATTGAATAATCATTGGGTGAGGGGAGAAAATGGATGGTTATGCATATGTGTAAGTTGAATGTGCTTTTATTAACTTGTTATTTGATATATATTTGTGTATTGCACTTTTGAAGTTTAGAAAATCAATAAAGAATTAAAAAAAGAACATTGTAGTTCTTACCTTTTACCTTCTGTTTTTGTTTGTCCATGATTTACGTCTTTGGATGTGCTAACTATCCCCAATGATGTCATGTAATATTAAGTTTTAACCTTCTATTACAGTTGATGTATGTTTTTATTATTACTGTACACCGCTTAGAAGTTTGTTTAGGTGGTATAAGAAATTTTAAATAAACTTGAAACTTGTAATATATCCTACTGGCTGTGATTATACCTTTTTTTCATTTCCCCACTCTTCCTACTCATGGATTGATTGTTTTTTAATCTCAAAAGGTTTAACAACTAATGTACTATCTAATAAAATACACATATTGGTTTCAGCTATCAGTGTAGTACTAGATGGTGACCTTTTTTTCCCCAGTTCTCACTCCAGATGGTGATTCAATACATCATCACTTTCAGATTCTTCATTTGTTTCTGCAATTGACCATTTTATATCTGACTATTTTCAGTTTAATGATGACCTTTCTACTGGGAGCTGGTACCAGAGCTTTGGTGGGATGCTCTGAAAGCTACTCTTCTCCCCTTTTTATCAAGCTGGGTTTAGAGGTTTTTAGCATGGGCCGGTGAGGTTAGTGCTCCAATGCTCATACGAATTCTATGAGCATCGGAGCATTTACCACACTGGGGCCCTTTATTATTATGTTGCCAAGAAATGGAAATCCAATATGAAACTTAAAACACAATTGAATTCAGAAGATTTAGAGCTCCAGCTAAGACAAATAATCCCAGGTTATATACGGACAAATTATACCTCAAATATCAATATAATACTATCTGCACTACTGAATCTGCATTCTACTAGTTTGAGGACAAAATATAGACCAAGTAATGAGATTAATTAATGAATGATAATTTTTTTGTGATGAAGGGCTTCAGAAAGGACTCGAGCTACCAGTTTGAAATTGCCTCCAATTTAGTTGGCTGTTCACAGTGCTCTCCTTATATCATAATATCTTCCAGGAGCTTAAAGTAATAGTGTGATACTATATTCAGTTCCAAACTACCATAATAAACATGTCCATATTTAGTCCATGATCAAAAGATAATAAACACATCGAGGGGCTCATATGGCAAAAAGTGGCATTTGGACATTTTTCCTTGCTAAAATGTCCACATCACTATTTCCAATACCCACATTTTAGACATCTTTCTAGGCTGGTCGTGCCCTGTTCATCTAAATTCTAAGGAGGCATGTTTTGAGTGGGCTTAGGAACTGGACGTTTTGCAGCGATAATCATACATTTAACAAAATGTCCAGGGCACCATTTAGATGTTTAGGGCTAGACCTGTTTTAAAAACAAATAGGTGCCCAAACTGACCAGATAACCACTTGAGGAATTAAAATTCTGTAATAGCACACAACATACACTTCACAAGGGTATTCAGTCGATAGAGACTATCTCAAAGGGTGGGTAAACCTTAGCCACCACTTCAATGCCTTTATGTGCGTTGTAAATTTTACCACGATCCTCAGCGGCACCACTTGGAGCTCAAAACAATCTCATTGCTCCAAGCTTTACGTGTCAATTCGTCATCGGATCACTATTGTTAAACTTTTTTCTTTCCAATTTTCGTTAACTTTTGTGTATTTTTGTATTAATAAAATTATTTAAGACTTAAATGTTAAATTTTAAGCATATCACTTAGCTTAATCATGTGGTCTCTGGCAGGGGATTATAACACCGACATGTTTCGCTATAAAGTTTTATCAAGGATAACCCCTCACTTATTTATACCGCCAAACTCTGACCACTATATCTGCAGATGTCGGTGTTATAATGTGATGTTCAGTTCAGTAATCCCTAGAGTGCCCCTCTGCATGGATGTCTGTGGCCAGTTTGCTAAGAATGCTGGCTGCTTGTATATCCCGATGGCTTGTGTGTGTGCATTTTTCTTTTCATTTGAACATTTTTGTGTTTGAAAATGGCCCCAAAAGATAGATGCACTAAAGGGCCAAAACATCTAGATAAGTCATTTTTGGAAAAAAAAAGAAAAAAAAAAAGAAGATAGGCTTTGTGCTTTCGAAAATGAACATTTTTCCATTGGATTTTTGGATGTCTTTCCCAAAACATCCAAACTCAGACTAGATGCGCTGTCAAAAATGTCCCACCACATCACTCACGGGAAACCTTGTACCTATCAATATTTGAATAAGGGTTGTAACTTATCTAAAATGGATAAAAACAGGTAGCTTTGACAGAGTCTCCATTTCAATATTGTCTTCCTCAGCAGCAGTCCCCAATGTCATGGTTTGTCAATAGCAGCCAACAATTGCTCAGTGTCCTCCATTACCTCACCAGATTGTGGTTGGCGTAAGGACTTGCACTTAACTTTTAAGTGAGTATTTAAGCTGTTACACTAGTATCCTATAAAATAAAGTAGGCACTATAGGGCAAATTCTATTAGAAGCGCCCAAAGGTTAGGCACCTATTTAGGCACTGTTCAGCGCGATTCAAGTAAAATTGGGTGCTGTTTAGTGAATCGCGCTGAGCGGCACCTATTTGGGCACCTATTTTGGAGGCACCCAATAAATAGGCCAGCTCTAGGCACAACTAAAAGTTAGGTGCCCATGCGAGCGCTTAAGCACGCTTAAGAGCAGGGATTCTGTAAGACGGCGCCTAACACATAGCCACGCCCACGCCTAACATGCATAGCGCCTATTTTTATGAAGGCCGCCTAAATTTTCAGAGGCGCCTTGTAACAGAATCACGCTTTCTTGATAGGCGCCTATGTTTCAATCAGTGCTGATTAAAAAGCTTAATTAAGCTTGTTCTTCAATTTAGATAGGCGCCTATCTAGTTGGTCGCCTCTGAAATAGGCGCCTAACTTTAGGCGCTGGTTACAGAATTTGGGTCTACATTCCTTTACAGCACAGAGTCTTCCCAGGCACCCAGTTATAGAACTGCTCTCCACAGTGACCACTGCAGACAACTATTCACAGAGTGGCACTGAATTTATTTAAATGCTGTGGTCAGTGTTTATAAATAGGTGAGTGTTGCTGCTATTGAACATTGACCCAATTCAAATATTTGTTTCTCCATTCTTGCCTTTCCTCATTGCTGTAGTTCATTTTTGCCCTCTCCCCTCCCCGCTTTCCTTCTGAGGAACTGAAAAGGGATATTTTTATATCGATCCTGCTTTTATAATCTCCTTTTCTCGTCAAACTAAAGTAAACAGAACAAATTGAACCTCAGATTAGTCTTACAGCAGTGTGCCTCTCCCTGGGTTCTTTGTTCTTTCTAGATGACTTTCACTGCACACGATTTAAATAAGAAAAAAAGTCAAGTCACTTAAAATAATAAAAAAAAAAAATTGGCAAGCATTTCAAAACTGCCTACTGAAAGCACTGAAGTGTTGTTACCATGGGTGCACAGTTTTCAAATGTGCTGTAAATGCCATTTAGAATGGCTTTATCTTTTCATTTTGCTTGAGTGTGACATGTAGCTAGTCACTGCTGAGCAAGATAGCAATAAACAGAGGACAGCGCAGGAAATGCAAGCAGACAGCTAGCCCCGGTATCTCTAGCATTATCAAAGCTGGCATAAGGCTGGGTGAATTGAACCGGAAGGTAGCAATAGCTTGGACTGGAGACATAAGTTTAAAGATGTCATGTATTACTATCAGCAAAATGACATGAAGGAATGTTTCTTGGTTGAAGGTGTCATGAAGGCGGATCCCTTTGTAGTCAGTACCTCTCTGCAGCTTTCTCTCTCCAATCTGGGCCCTGTACTTGAGTTCCGGAACTGAAATATTCCATTGGCTGGACCCATTTCACCCCATGTCATGCAGGACTGCAGAAGCACCGGCACCTTTTCTGTGTCCTTCTACATCCTATCTTACTATTTTCCAAAGGCTTTAGCCAGGATTCGTAGGGACCCTTTTGCTAAAGCCACAGCAAAAGTGGCCTCAGTGCAGCCCTTACATGGGTCTTTCCCATGAACCAAGGCCACATTTCCTGCTGCCAGAAATTGACTGATTTCCCCATTTTCTGAATTAATGGCCATATGCTAATTTTGCCATTAGCGCATGACCATTAAACTTAGCGCAATCTATTTTGTAGGACCCCCATGCTAATCAGTTAGCATGCAGCAATGCCTCATATGCTAACTGATTAACCACGTCACACCCACTCTCCACCGCCTAACATGCCTCTTCCAAGAAAAATGAAAACATTTTTTAGCAAACACAAATTGCCTATTATGCCTCGAGATGCCAGTGCACATCCTGCGCTAAGCCTTTTTAACATGCGGTAAACACTCATCCAGAGGTGCTTGGGCCATATCCTTGATCGAGAAACTTCCTGATTGCCAAGCCGGAGTCCGTAAGGGCAGAGGAACCCGTGATCACATCGCAAACTTGAGGTGAATCATAGAAAAGGCAAACGAGTACCAGAAGAAGCCGTAAGCGCAGCTGCTCCCCAGAAGCTGACATCCTAGGCAACTGTCTATTTTGCCTAATGTCTTAGCCGGCCCTTTTATGATTTTTATAGATCTATCACATTCTTTCTCAGCCATCTCCTCTCCAAGCAGAAGACCTCTAATCTGTTCATTCTTTCTTCATAAAAGAGTTCTTCCATCCCCTTTGTCAGATAATTGATAAAATCCTTTAGTTGATAAGTGTACTGTATATTGTTATCTACTGATTTTTCTCTTTTATTACTGTTTATCAATCTCTTCAAGATTGTGGGCCCCTTTTAATAAGCTGCGGTAGCGTTTTTAGCACGCGCTAACTCCCACGCTATACGGAAAAACTAACGCAAGTTGTTTGGAGGCGTTAGCGTCTAGCGCACGTGGCATTGTACTGTGCGCTAAGCGTGCCCTAAAACCACTAGCGCAGCTTAGTAAAAGGAGCCCTGTGTTTTGTTAACTGGTTCGAGTCCCTCTAGCGAATAACCCGGTATATAAAACGAAAGGATTAGATTAGATTAGATCGTTATCCCCTTTCCCTGACCCTTTTCCAGTTCCTCTATATCATTTTGGAGATGTCCTTATTTTTGGAATATTTCCTAGGGATGGGACTATTTTTTGCAATGACGTATCCTACATTCACTGCATGTTATTATACAAAAAAAAAAAAACAAGCCCTCCTTACAAAAGAATATGCCATCTTTGAAAACAGTGCCTACTCTTTCCAAAAAGGGCACACTCTTCATGACATTTCTCATGCAATGACAAAATGGCCAAGAAAATCTGAATAAAATGAACATTTTTGGACATGACATGGGAAAGGACGAGAAACAATAATTTTCCAATAGCTCATCCTTATATTTTTATAGCATTCCGTTAGCTTTTGTGGCCACCACCACACAATGAGCTAAGAATTTCAGTGTATTGTTCACAATAAGATAACCTCTAATTTCTTATTATGTCCTTCCCTCATTTATTGAATTTACCTGTAAACCGTGCCGAGCTCTATCTTTATGGAGATGATGCGTTATACAAACTTAAGGTTTAGTTTAGTTTAGTTTAACTGTTCAATGGAATGATAGCCATGTAACTTTAAATGGGTAAATAATAATAATAACTTTATTCTTTTATACCGCCATAACCAAAAGGTCTAGGCGGTTTACACTAAAAAGAGATGGACAATCAGTGAAATACAATAATGCAATAAAAAATGCAAATATTTGTAAAATAGAATTTCAATAATAAAACTCACTAAGTAATAAACTTATCGAACAAAGTGGTCTTAATTAATTTCCGAAAACTGCAAATGTATAAGTGCCACCGCTGGATATACCGTATTTGCCGGCGTATAAGACGACTTTTTAGTACCTTAAAATCCTCCCCAAAGTCGGGGGTCGTCTTATACGCCGGGTACAGTTTACATGCCCTTACTTGCGGGGCTGGATGTACTCAGTCGCGCGGCTCTTCTTCTCCCTACCTTCTCTGCTTGCAGCACAGAGCCGAACGGAAGTCTTCCCGACGTCAGCGCTGACGTCGGAGGGGAGGGAGGGCTTAAACAAAGCTTAAACAAAGCCCTCCCTCCCTCCGACGTCAGCGCTGACGTCGGGAAGACTTCCGTTCGGCTCTGTGCTGCAGGCATGGCAGGTAAGGAGAAGGAGAGTAGCCTCGCGGTACCAAGAGAGAGGGGCGGCCGCCCCGCCCCGGTTGCAGCACAGCCGGCCAGGTCCCCTTACTTTTGTGGCACTTCCCCGACCGACCGATAACAGCCCGGGTCCGACAATCCTCCCTGCCCTGTAGCCGCGAATCTAAATTACCTTCTTACAGCAGCTGTAAGAAGGTAATTTAGATTCGCGGTTAAGGGCAGGGAAGTTTGTCGGACTCGGGCTGTTGTCGGTCGGTCGGGGAAGTGCCACAAAAGTAAGGGGACCTGGCTGGCTGTGCTGCACCCGGGGCGGTAGAGAAGGAGGGGGGGGGGAGAAGGACGCTGAAATGCCATGGTGAAGACAGGAGGGGGGGGGAAGGACTCTGAAAGCACTTGAAGACAGAGAAGGGAGAAGAACGCTGAAAGCACATGGGGGAATACAAAGGGGTGGAGAAGGAAGAAGGGGTCGTCTTATACGGCGAGTATAACACAAAACTCTATTTTTTAACTAAAAGTTGGGGGGTCGTCTTATACGCCCAGTCGTCCTATACGCCGGCAAATACGGTATCTATAAATTAAAACAGATGTCATTTATTCACTACTCAGCTGGAAGAAAAGACCACAGCTTTCTGAACTGATCTTCAGAAGGTAACACTCTATGAGCTGTTCAGAGATCTTTAAGGGATTCCAATAATGCTTTTCCATGGCCAGGACATCCTTTCACCATGATCTGTTTGTTTTTTTTTATGGTTCACGATAAAGTAGCGTTGAGTTAGCCCCCCATGGACCGCATAAAATGCCGGCTTTTCCTAATTATGACTGGGATAGCCATGCAGATGGTAACTCATAATTGGAAAAATTATGATCGCCTCAATTTTCCTTGTTGGTGGGCTAATTTATGCTCCAGCTATAGGTATGAAAAAATGAATGCTGACATGTTGGGGCATAGTAATTTATTTAAACTGGCTTGGGGCCCGTTGACGTCTTTTATTACTTCATTATAATTGTCTTTTGTCTTTAATTTTTGTTTATTTCCACACACATCCAGGGAAGGGTGAGAGGGTGGGAGGGAGGGGCCCTTTGAGTATATACATCCAGGGTGGGTGAGAGAATGGTGGGTTTACATTACTATTTTAAATAGGGAAAGGTTATTGAAAGAATCTATGTATTTGTGTTTTTATTGATTAGTCATTGGGTGGGTGGGTGGGATAAAATGGTTGCTCATGTATGTCTGTAAGATGAATGTGCTTTTCTTGATTTATTATATGTTTATATACTTGTGTATTGCACTGTTAATATTTGGAAAATAAATAAAGAATTAAAAAAAAAGAAGTAGCATTGAGCTAGTCTTTACTTTCTTTCTACTGTAGTTCTACTACAATTACTATTTATTATTTCTATAGCGCTGAAAGATGTACGCAGCGCTGTACATTTTAACATGCAATAGACAGTCCCTGCTCAGAAGAGCTTACAATCTAATTTAGACAGGACATTTAGGGTTTGGGAGATTATGGTAGAGGAAATGATACAGTGGGTCTAGGGATCTGACAGCAGTGAGTGGGAGTTAAGAGTTCAAGGCAGTTTCAAAAAAAGTGGGCCTTTGGTTTGGATTTGAACACTGCCAGGGATGGAGCATGAAGTATTGATTGAAGCAGCCTGTTCCAGGCATACGGTGCCGCAAGAAAAAAGGTATGGAGTCTGGAGTTGGCGGTGGAAGAGAAGGGTACAGATAAAAGGGGCTCGCCCGATGAGCGGAGATCACGGGGGGGGGGGGAAGAGAGCATAGGGGGAGAAAAGTGACGAGAGATATTGGGGGGCTTCAGAGTAAGTGCACTTGTAAGTCAGCAAGAGGAGTTTAAACTGTATTCGGAAATGGATGGGGAGCTAATGAAGTGACTTGAGGAGAGGGGTAATGTGAAAGTAGCAGCTCTCATGGAATATGAGTAGTGCAGCAGAATTTTGAACAGATTGAGGAGGCGAGAGACGGGTGCGCGGGAGGCCCTGGTGAGGTAGAGGGAACAGAAAAACTACTGCAGAACTTCTGGAACAAAATGTTATTGCAGTGAATACATTCTATGAACACAATTAGCCAGATGTATACAGCAAGTGAGTGTGAGATGATACAGGATGTACATGACAAGAGTATAAAGTGAGCTGAAATATATGGTAACTAACTCTACCACCCTGTTTCAGCAAATGGGACCACTCAGAATATAAGGAAACTGGCTGGAGCCCAGAAGTAATTTCCAGAATGATTTGAACCAGAATTCCAAGGATAGCATATCTGCTCAAATTATTGATCCAGTCAAAAATCACTGAAGGGGTAATAAACTCAACTAGTTAGTTGTTGAGTGACTAAAGAAGCAACTGTAAATCTTGAAGAAAGTCACTACATTAAGGTAAACATGAGATTCAACTCAATTTTAATCAGTTTGCATATCCAATAGAACTCTGCTCAGAGACATGAAGACTGATCTCTCCACCTCACCACCCAATCATCGCAGTGTTCAATGCAAATTCACACCAGTTTGCATACTAGTTCCTTATCTTATTGCTAGCTACTACAGCTATGCAGAGACACCTCTTTTAAATGGCTTAATCATGTAAGAAAATATTGGAACTTAGCTTAAATTAATGACTGGTTCCGACGTGCCACGTTTCAGTACTGCTTCAGGGAACCGACATACAAGTACAATTTAAACTGGAGGTGAAGTCTCTGAAACAAGAGATACAAATATATTAAAACTATTAAGTTTAATTCAACAAACATTTTAAAATCTGACTGTCATTATTCTATAAGAACTGTATATGCCTCAATCTAAAAGAAGGGACTCACTGCTAGATCTTAAACACGGTTATGCCTCGCCACTCAATACTTGTTTCTTCTTATTGTTCAAACAGTAAACTGAACAACAGATGAACTATTTAAAGGCCGCAACATGCCGACGTGAGACTTGCGTCAGCGCGTGAAGTGTCATCAATACGTTATGCTGAACGCTCATTTACTCGGAACTCACGTAAGCACATAACACGTCTTCAATACATTATACTAAACACACATTTACTTGAAACCAAAAATGCTTACGCGCTTACTGTCCATGCTAGCATGTTAAAATATTTTTAGTAACTGGTATTTTGGCTATCAGTTAGGAAATTTCGTATCAGTGATGGCTAAGTGTGGACATAGTAAGCGCGTCAACATCCGGGGAAAGGGGAGGGGGGAAATATACTTTTATCATTTTAGTGAGATAAAAGTGCTGTTTTATTGTACCATTTGTTTGTGTTTTCTATTGCACTTTGTATTTATTTCAAAATTAATAAAGGATATTTGGGACCCATTGTCAAAATTTTATAAAGATTGATTATTGGTTTTAGCCCTTTGAATATACACATCCAGGCTGGGTGGATGGGATGGGAGGGGGGGGGGGGTATATAATTAATTTATTAAAAACCTTGAAATAAATGACAAGGTGGTATATCAAATTTTTAATAAACTTGAAACTTGATTTGATTGCAAGGTTGATTTTCTTGATCATTTGCATTAAATTAAGTGTTTTTACACTTTTAGGAAGGGTGGGTGGGGATAGGGAGAGGATTATGTATTTTTTGTATCATTTCAAAGAATTGAATGCTGTCTATTGTGTTAATTGATTGATAATATGTTGTACTTTGCGCTGGTTTTAAACTGAATAAAAATTATAAAAATAAATAAATAAAGAATTACCCCCCCCCCAAAAAAAAAAAATAAATGAGTGCAGATAGTTGTCAATAAATTTTCAATGATTAGGTTGCCAATATAATAGAAATCAAAGTATTGGGGCACTTTCTATGCTTTTCCTTTCAAGATGCCATAGTACCATAATGGGTAGCATGAAGTAACTGCAGACTGAATGCCAGTAAGTATACTGTATCTTGTGATTGTTCTCCAGGCTGAAAACATTCAAAGCATTTCAGACCACCTGACATCCTTTCAAGTTTGCTGCTATAAGATCAAATTGAAAACGCAATGAGTTTCAGAGAAGCTCTGTCAATCAGGCCTCATGCTGTATGTTTTCCAAGACATATTTCAACATGCCTAATTTATTTCACATTAAAAGGGTTGTTAATCTATATCAAGAGAATACATTTGTTTATTTATTTTTTTAAGTGAGTGACTTTTGTAAATTCATGCTTACGATGATCTCTCTTGGGCTTGTCTGAAGGCTGTCTCCCAATCTTGCACATTACTGTGCAGGAGTACTGGGTTTGATTACTAGGTTCATATGCAATGGCCATACTCTCCATTAGGGAGGCAGCCTTGGTTGTCACTCAACATCAACACCTATTGGAAGGCTTTTGGGTGCATATGTACTGTGTTCTAATCTATACAACACTATGGCTCAGCATTGAATATCCGGATTTGCAGCAGTGGCATACCTAGAGTATGTGGCACCCAGGGCCCATCATTTTTTGACACCCCCCCATGTAAAAAAATATTTTTTGTAATTACCATGAAACGGAATAAATGATCAGAATAGAAACAGGCAGTGAAAATTTTCTTTTATTGAACCTCATATATGTAACCATTATTCCAAACATAACATAACATAAATTATGTCTGAATTGTCATGACATCAGAAGTACATATGGAGTAGTTGCAGGTGATGCTTGGGACAGTTCTGATTGTGTTAGTTCGGTTTTATGTGTTTTTTGAATAGAAGGGTTTTTATTTCTTTTTTGAAGGTTTTGTAGTCTGTGGTTGAGGTCAATTGGTTGTAGAGTTGGGGGTTGAGTGTTGCAGCTTGAATGGCTAGGAGGTTGTCAAACAGCTTTTTTTCTTTTGACGTTTTTGGTTGGAGGATGTGTGAATGGTGTGTGAGTTCTCCTATGTCTGGTGAGGTGGATTGAATTATTTAGCTGAAGAAATTAGTTACCCCCCCCCCATTCCACACACATTAATTTTCTTCCATTTTTGTTCCCATTATAAAAAACACAGATAAGTTCCCAGAAAAAAAATACATTAAAATAAGAAGTGAAAACAAAGGCCCCTACAGATGAGAACATAACATAAGAATAGCCTAATTGGGTCAGAACAATGGTCCATCATGCCCAGTAGCCCATTCTCATGGTAGCCAATCCAGGTCTCTAATACCTGGTCAAAACCCAAAGAGTAGCAACATTCCATGCTACCGATCCAGGACAAACAGACACATCCCCCATGTCTTAGTAACAGACTATGGACTTTTCCTCCAGGAATTTGTCCAAATCTTTCTTAAAACCAGCTACACTATCTGCTTTTACCATAACTTCTGGCCACTTCATTTTTAAGTTTAGATCTTTCCTTCCAAACAGAGACCTTCCTAGATGTCAAATACAGCACAAGGTAACTTCACACGGACTTAGCTGTGCAGGAAATGTGAATCTTCTCATACACCCACCATATAGTGCAAAAATGTGCAAAGGTCT
The DNA here is from genome assembly GCF_902459505.1 of Geotrypetes seraphini. Classification (NCBI taxonomy): domain Eukaryota; kingdom Metazoa; phylum Chordata; class Amphibia; order Gymnophiona; family Dermophiidae; genus Geotrypetes; species Geotrypetes seraphini. The sequence continues at coordinate 391,088,101 of NC_047085.1, read as the reverse complement.
GGGTTTTTCTTTCGATCACTACATAGCCTAATGCCACACAAGCAGCGCTGTTACAAACATATTCTGTAGGTCAGTGCTAAGGTTAACAAAGTTTCCTTCCTTGGATCAGAAGGAGATACTGACAAACCACTGGAAGAGATCCCAAAACAACTATCCAGGAACAACACCCAAAGACCCACTCAGTGTGTGAACCAGTTGAGTGGAGTGGACTAACTGGGGGGTGGAAATGCTCAGCAGAATTTCCCAGACCACCTCTTCCTCTCAACACATTGACACGCTGCCACCACCACCACTAGGAACACCTCACCGGGTAGGCCAGCAATGCTATAAACTTTATAAAACACATTATTATATTTTCAAAGCACATATTTTTACTGAACTCTCTGACATCCTCAGCCTTTCCATTCACAAAAATAGAAGGAAGAAAAGTTCCCATTTCCTGCTGTCTCATGTCCCCGGCCTATACAATATTTTTTTTCTGCAGACCCTTCAAAAGTCTGACCAAATCCTCGTTTCACTTCCATTATAAAGTACTGAGGATGCCATCTCTCCCAAATCCCAGGTCCTAAAGTCTAAGACAGTAGCGCAAACTAGGGCTGCCAGATTCAGGAAAAAAAATTTCGATTTGATTCAGTCTATTGAATTGGTTTATCGATTCGATTTTCCTGCCCAATTGGGTGTTTTTTTCAAACATCCTGGTGGGTTTATTTTATAGCTTTTTTACCCCCCTTTGGCTTCTCCTAACCACACTGGCACTGTGGTGTAAACAAAATAAACAAACAAAAAAAACTTTTCCTCTCTCTCTTAAATCCTAGCTCACGTTTGCGGTCTAACACCAGCTCTGGCAGGATACACGTTTCAAATCTGACATATTGTAATCACAAAATGGAAAATAAAATTAGTTTTTCTACCTTTTTGTTGTCTGGTCATTATTCAAATCTTGTTGGTCCAAGGCTCTGGTTGTCTTCTGATAACTTGCTTGCCAGGGTCTCTTTCTTTCTTCTTTCTCCATGCTAACCATACATCTGCCATCTCTGTCCTCCCCTTCCATTTCCCTTCCCTACCCCGGATGTCTGGCATCTTTCCTTTTTTTCGTCTCCCTCCACAGATCCACCTTGTTTTAACTACCCTTTCATCCAGCAGCTCTCCCTCCTTCCCCACCACCCCAGGGTCCACCATCTCTCCCTTTCTTTTCCCAACCACCCTCCTAACCAGTATTTCTATCCCCCCCTCCACACCATCCCTTGTGTCCAACTTCTCTCCCTTTCTATTCCTTCGCTCCCTAAAACCCATGGTCCATCATCTCTCTCCCTTCTCCTCTATTTTCAGACCCATTATTTCTTCCCACCCAAAGTCCGGCATATGCACGTCTCTTTGAACCCCTCCCCTTTCCCTCCATGTACTTCTACACGAGGGCCCCCCTCCCCTGAAGGCCTGTCCCCCTTAAAGGTCTGCATCCCACCCCTGAAGGCCTGTCCCCCCTTGAAGGCCTGCAGCCCCCCGAAGGCCTGCACCCCCGAAGGCTTGTCTCCCCTCTTGAAGGCCTGCACCCCCCTGAAGGCCTGCATCCCCCCGAAGGCCTGCACTCCCCGAAGGCTTGTCTCCCACCTTGAAGGCTTGCCTGCCTGTCCCCCCTGAAGGCCTGCCCCCCCCCCTTGAAGGCTTGCCTGCCTGTTCCCCTTGAAGGCCTGTCCCCCTGAAGGCCTGTCTCCCCCCCCCTCCTCCCAATGCCTGCTTGCCTGCCCACCCCACCTTGAAGGCCTGCTGCCCCCTACTACCTCGAAGGAATGCTCGCCCCCACCACCACCACCAGGAAGCACTGCTCATTCCCCCGGCCTCCCCACACCATTTCCCTGGGGAAACAGCCTGCAGCAAGATCGTGATGCCAGCGATCTTTGCCTGCTTTGGGTGTTTCCTCCGCCGCGGTCCTGCCCCTCCTCTGACGGAGGAAACAGCCGAAGCAGGCAAAGATCGCTGGCATTGCGATCCCGCTGTAGGCTGTTTCCAGACGCAACACCCAGCGCAGGGGGGGTGGGAACTGGACCGGGAGCACCCCTTCAGGGCTTGCACCCGGGGCGGACCGCTCCCCCCCCCCGCCCCCCAATTAGTACGCCACTGGTTTGCAGTCAAAGCACTGCCTATTGCCAGATGAATAGCAAGGGGGAGGAGGGTATACATTTTATGGACCGGTCTTATATTATTTGAGGAAGAAAATAGTGAGGAAGGTCATCCATAAAAGGTTAGCACAGAGAAACTGTGGATGCAAATGAAAGAAGTTAAGAGTTTGATTTTGTCCCTATATATGGTGACTCAGTAAGGCTATTCTTATGTTCTTATTGATTGTCCTCCTTCCACCAAGTCTATGAGATGCCTATTATATCTACCTCATTATTCAGTGCTATAAATTCTAACTCTCCTACTTTATTGTTTAGACTTCTAGAATTTGTATAGAGATACTTCAAATTGTGTTTTTTCCTTATATCTACAGGCTGCTGAGAAGATGACAGGGATAACTTGACATCTTTGCTTCCCTCTTAAGCATTCTTGGTTTTCTTTCACCATTATTGAAATCTCTCTATTGGTATTCCCTAAATGTTCTGATTCAACAGTGTCCTTCAAGGATACTCCACACCGAACCATCTGCTCCTGGGAAACTGTGGCTTTATAACATTTTCATCTTTGTTTTCCATTCCTTTCCTGATAATTCCTGATATTCTATTTGCTTTCTTAGCTGCCACACATTAGCTGAGAGTTTCAATGTATCTTCAACAATGACCCCTAGATCCTTTTCCTAAGCAGTGACTTCTAACATAGAACTCAGCATCACATAGCTATAGTTTGGGTTCCTCTTTCCCACATGCATTACTTTGCACTTGCTCACATTAAATGCCATCTGCCATTTTGATGTCCAGTCTCTCAGTCTCACAAGGTCCTCTTGAAATTTTTCACAATCCTCTTGTGATTTAACAACTTTGTACAACTTTGTGTCATCAGCAAATTTAATGATCTCACTAGTTATTCCTATCTCTAGATCAGTGGTTCCCAACCCTGTCCTGGAGGACCACCAGGCCAATTGGATTTTCACGATAGCCCTAATGAATATGCATGAGAGAAATTTGCATGTAATGGAAGTGACAGACATGCAAATCTGCACCATGCATATTCATTAGGGCTATCCTGAAAACCCGATTGGCCTGGTGGTCCTCCAGGACAGGGTTGGGAACCACTGATCTAGATCATTGATAAATATGTTATAAGCAGCAGTCCCAGCATAGACCTCCACTATTTAACCTTCTCCATTGAGAATATTGGCCATTTAAACCCACTCTCTGTTTTCAAGTTTCAAGTTTATTTAAAATTTCTTATACCGCCCAATCAGCCTTCTAGACCAGTGTTTTTCAACCTTTTTGGGCAAAGGCACACTTGTTTCATGAAAAAAATCACGAGGCACACCACCATTAGAAAATGTTAAAAAATTTAACTCTGTGCCTATATTGACTATATATAAAGTAATTCTCTTGAATAGGAATCAAATAAACACAAAGAAAGTATTTTATAATGCTGCCACCGCCAACAACACCGTTGGCGGCGGTGGCACTCAAGTGGCTAAAGAGCCGCAGTTTGCCGGCCTAGGGACAACACTGGAGGGTGGCCAGCTGTGCACCCCCTTGGGACGTAAACCCGGGGTTGGGCAGACCGCCCTCCCCCCAACCTGGTATGCCACTATCTGTACCTCACTCCCTCCCTATGACCAAAAATTCTCCTTTCTTCTATTCCCCGTGTACACAACCATCTCTTTCCCTCCCTTCCTCTCTCCAAAGTCCATGCCTTCTGTGTCCAAACACTCATTCCCCCCCCCACCTCAGCATCTCTTTCCCTCCCTTCCTCTCTCCCAAGTCCATTTCTTCTGTGTCCAAAAACGCATTCCCTCCCCCACCTCAGCATCTCTTTCCCTCCCTTCCTCTCTCCCAAGTCCATTTCTTCTGTGTCCAAAAACGCATTCCCTCCCCCACCTCAGCATCTCTTTCCCTCCCTTCCTCTCTCCCAAGTTCATGCCTTGTGTCCAAAACGCACTCCCTCCCCCCTTTTGTGTTCCGTGTTTGCCTCCCAGCCCATCTTTGCAACTTTCTCAGCAAAACGAAGCTCAAGCTGCGAGGCTTGTCTTCTGCTTCCTGCCTGCCCTGCCGCGCACAAATAGCCGAACGGAAGTATTCTCCGACGTCAGCGCTGACGTCGGAGGGCAGGCTTTGCTTAAGCCCTCCCTCCCACGTCAGCGCTGACATCGGGGAACGCTTGCAATCGGCTATATGTTAGCTGCAGGGCAGGCAGGAACAGAAGACGAGCCTCGCGGCTCGAGATGTATTGAACTCCGCGGGTTCCCCGTCCAGCTCTCTCCTGTCCACGTGGGGCGGATCGCCCCTCTCCCTAGACTGGTGGTACTGCCCTGATGGCGGCCCTGACCGTACGGCACACCAGGCAACATCTCGCGGCACACTAGTGTGCCGCAGAACAGCGGTTGAAAAACACTGTTCTAGACGGTATACAAATTCATAAAAACAAACTGTAACTAAAATACAAGTTTAAGCTGACATTATGTCACCAAACTGGAACTTTAAATAACTTTTAAAGACTTATAAAAACAAAGACAAACAGGAACAAAAGGTAAAAAGGCAAGAACTACAGTAGTCAAAGTAAAAGAGAATATTTAAGGAAAAAACAATAGAAGGGACTGCTATAAATAACGTTAAACTCAATTGCCTTTAAAAGGACAGTTAGATCTCAAAGACATCAAGGAAGAGAAATATCTTTAGCTTCGTCTTAAAGTTATTAAGAATTGATTCTTCGCATAAATAATTTGGAATATTATTCCAAAGAGAGGGGGCAGTGACAGAGAAGATAGTAGACCTCATTGTATATATAAACTTCAATGACGGTATAAAGAAAAGGTTATTAGCTGTTGATCTTAGGGTCTTAGAAGGATTATAAGGGGTAAGAAGATTATTAATAAATTCAGGTTGATTGTTTTGTCTGGTCTTAAATGTTAACAGAAGAATTTTGTAAGTGATTCTGTATTCCACTGGCAACCAGTGGGATTCTTGCAACAGGGGGTAACATGGTCGGATTTCTTTGAAATGAATATAATCTTTACGGCGGTGTTCTGTATTATCTGGAGTCTTCGTATTTCTTTTTTTGTTATGCCTTTATAAAGGGCATTACAATAGCCAATGCACGAAATCATGAGAGAATGAATCAAAATGTTCAAAGATGCGGCATCTAATAGTTCTTAATCCATAGTAGGACATTACCTCCAATTCCATGACGTTCTAATCTCCTTAGAAGTCTTTCATGAGGTACTTTATCAAATGTCTTTTGAAAATCCAAATGCACAATATCAACCGGTTCACCTTTATCCACATGTTCATTCACCCCTTATTATTATCTATCCCAGCCTGGATATTGTCTATTAATACCCTATATTTATGTTTGTTTAAACAGATTCTCATGGGTCGATTAGTCTGGCCGATATATACCAATTTACAGGAACATATTAATGCATATACAACATATGTACTATTAGTTTTTTGCTTTTACGGTAATTCCCATCTGCAGGTTTACCAACTGTTTCCCTTCAATAGTCAAAGAACACCATTGTCGTCTCCCACACTTCTTGAGGTTCTCCTTGTAAGGGGTTTATCTTACAGTCCCAAATTTCTGCTGAAAATTTTTTTGCCCAATTGTTCTCCCCTGGGTGTAAACAATCATGAGGAAAGTGGACAAAAAGGGGTGTAATTGAACAACATGCCAATGTGTCTTCATCAATTCAACCAACATTCCTGCTGCTCTCGAATAAGGCAAAATACATGTAAACCTATCTTCCTCTCTAATTTTAGGGGATGCTTGATGCAATATGTTAATGTCCCTGGGCAAATCTTGTCCTTAATAGGCTTGCCATATAAATTTTTTTTAGGATAACCTAGTGACAAAACCCACTGCTTCATCATTCCCCCTTGTATCTTAAAATCACTGAGACTAACATACATGACATATCCTCAAAAATTGGCATATTAGGAGATTAAATTTCAATTTATAAGGATAGAAATTTGAAAAATGTACATAATAAAGTATGCCATAGATTTCTTATATAGAGTAGTATAAAATCTTGAACAAGATTTACCATTCAGAATGTTTAAAAATTTGATCTTCTTCCTGTCATATTACATAATATACTGTAAATGTAGATCAAATGAATTTAACCAACTTACAACTGTTTAAGTTCATCTTCATTTGTTTTGAAAAGGAATTTAAACATCTGGACCTCTCCAGACAATTAAAGGCTACTATTTACACATGTGGATGTTTCTAAAATAGCAACCTAAAAAGTCATACACTAGGCATATGTACTTGTTTAATATTTCATAGGAAACTTCAATGACATTCTCCATATTGTTTCCTGTCATTTTATCTTGAAATAGGAAAAAGAAAACCCAAACAAAACAAAGGCTCTCTTTTATCAAGATGCATTAGGTTTTTTTTTTTTAAATCGCCGGCCACTGCAGTAAAAGCTTAGATGCTCAGAGGAATTCTATGAGCATCGGAGCTTTTACCACCATGGCTGGTGATAAAAACCCTAACGCGGCTTGATAAAAGCGGGACAAAATTTTAGATTTTTTTCCTGTATCATCAGTATTGATTAAATTGCCCTCAAAATGAAATAAAATGATAAATCCCATCTACTAAAACTAAACTAAAACCAAAATATTTTTTGCCCCACTGTAACTCCATTTCTCTGCATATTTATATTTTAGGGGCAAATTCTATAAACAGCGGCCTGATTCTAGGCAATGGTAGGCGTCCTATCGCTGTCTAACCAGCCAATTGCAACACATGTTAAAAAAAAAAAAAAAATCACCCCAGGGCAGGAAGCCTACATTGTAGGCATTTTCGCAAACCTAGGGAGATGTGAAGGGGCACCTAAGCTCACCCAAGGCTAGGCGTAGGCATGGTTTCACCTGGAACTGGCCTTAGGCGCCCATCCAGTGCAATCAATGTCCACATTCAATAGATTAGGGGCTGGGGAGTCCATCCCATTTGATCTTGAGTGAAATTGAGGGGGTTTTGAGGCAGAAATAAAAGTTAGAAAAAAGATTGATTTTAAAATCCAAGATGGCCACCGTCATGAATTTGCACCAAAAACGGCAAAAATAAACAAAATCTGAAAATAAAAAATAGTGGATAAATAAGAAATAGAAGCAGAGCAACTGCAAAAGACTTCTGCACGGACTGCTTGCAGAAAGTGAAACTCGATTTGTTTACCAGCTCTCAGGCTAAGGAGGGTGGAGCATGTGGGATTGAACACCTAGCGTATGGAATCCAGAAGGAACGTAACAGAATTGCCGTTGATCTTGTCACAAACCCGAGCCCAATGCCAGCCTTGTGCCGGTTAAACCCCGGAGGAAACGTCCACTGAAACTAGTCCGGGCTAATCACTGTGTCCCGGATAGGCAGGACCAGGACCAGGAAGCACAGGTTGTGTTCAGACCTGCTGCAGAACATAGCCAGGTGAAAACTGATAGGGCCCCTTTAAATCCTCCATTTTGTGAGAAGCTGGCTAAACAGGGTAGAAGGCAGCCTCAGCTGAAAGAAGTCCGGCCCCTGAGTAGGACTGTGTGTGGTAAAGCAGCTTTGCAGCATTTGGAAAGCTGGCTGTCAAGGAGAAGGAGAGAGGCAGGAGAAACTCTCAGATGGAAGGTGCCTCCAATTCCTCCTGAACCAAATGATGTAGAAATGCTGAACTCAGAGCCAGAAGAAACCATGTTGGTAAATGCTGAGCCAGAACCTATGGATTGGACTGCCTTACCGGAGGTGGATTTGATTGAGGAGATGGAAGTGAGTCAAGTTTGAATTTATGTTTGGCATTCCTGGTCGGAGAGGAACTTTTCTTTTTTGAGTTCATTGTTGAAATGTTTTTTTTTGTGGGGCAATTAAGACTTGTCCTGAACATACCAGCCCAGTATTTTGTGTGTTTGGAAGGGTTTGGTTTAAGATGGCTGCTGCAAGCCATGACTGGACTTTAGTGAAACAGCTTTAGCAGTATCTCCCATAAGAGGGGAATATCCTGAAGGCTGGGGCAGGATTTGCCCAACACCTTAGCGGAGGGTTTGCGGGTTATTTGCTCTTTACAACAAGGAGCCGTTTGTGGCAAATCCGCCAGCCTTCTGCCACTGCATTTGAAAAGGCAGTGCTGCACATTGCCACGTGCCATAGTTTGCTTTTCAATTTGCAAGGAAGACTTTTGAGAGTTAAAGACTGCCAGAGACTCTGCTATACCTGGGACATTAGTAAAAGAACTTTGGGAGAATTAACCAGACCAGGCTGGTAAACACAGTATTATTTTGCTTGCACTATTTTTGCCATTACCTTTTTGAGACTGTTATCCTTCATGCCTTTTTGTTTGGACTTGTTCGGATACACAATAAATTTGATTTCTTTATTTGATAACTTACCTGTGTGTGGCCATTCTGTTTTTTTTCCACAAAGGATAGTTTATCCACAACAGGGTCTTCCTCCCTCTTGGGGAAGCACACTGGGAGAATATTTTAAGCGTGGGCCGGTTACCGCAAGCCTTGAGGGCCGGCCACGCTACAATCTTTAGGAAGGGTGTGTGTGTGTGTCCGGCAAGAGGAACTGGACATCCCTCCTACCATTGATCTTTGGGGGGGGGAAAGGTTTCTGGCATCCCTCCTGCTGGTGATCTTTGGGGGATGGTGGCAGGAGGAATTGGGCACTCCTCTTGCCATGGATATTCGGGGGGGGGCTTTGAGGGTTCCGGCGGGAAGGTCTGGGCATCCCTCCTGCCGACCGACTTTGCATCTGGGGGGTTTCTTGCCATGGCCACTGAGCTGATCGTGGCAAGGAGATTCCCTTGCCGTGATCAGCTCAGCGGCAACGCGATTCTCTATGGACATGGACACCGGTTAGAGAATTGGTGTAGTTAGGCTGGGTTAGGTGTCTGTCCATTAGGACAGATGCGATTCTATATAGGACGTCTGTGCACGATTCTCAAAGCCACTTAGACGGCTGCTGAGACTGGGCGTCCAATACAGAATCTGGCCCTTAGTGGCTAAATAGACCCACATTATATCACTGCCTGTCCTTTTTGTAGCCCAGTATTTTAAGTGCCTAATTTCTTGTCTAGGTACCTAGATCTTTTGGAAAATTGTCTTCCATATAGTTAATTCCTACAAGAAAGAATCTTCTTAGCTCTGAAAGTTTGTACTTCATTTATCAGCCCAAGAGATGTTATCAGACCTGCCCAATTACTTTTCTTTTAACAAATGTTATTATATGGTTAACTTCTGTAGACACATACACTCATGTCAAGCAACGCTCTCAGAAGTCCCACATAGTACAAAGATGGGCAACACTTAATATCACAGCAAGTAATTACTCATTATGAATTCCTCTGGAATTTGCAGTTATAACATTTATCACAGTGAACTCATTTGGTATTAATGTGAATGTAATTTGTGTTGGAATTCCATTGCAATTTAGTACTAACTAATGTTACCCTTGTAAAGTGTTACTGAAAAATCTTTATTGCTCACTAATTGCAAAAAGTGATTTGTTTTTGTATTTTAACAAGACTTTCATGAACTTGAAGAAAGCAATAAAATGAAACCTGCAGGTTAGAGCCCTAAAGTAAATGATTGTAGTTCCATACTTCTCAGTTCCATCAGGAGAAAGTCACTTACTCTTTTCAGCACATTGCTACTATATATATTTCTTTGGCATCAACTTCATAGAATACTTATTATAAATGAAAGTAGTAATGTAGTGGAGGAAGCATCAGACTGATTTCTCATTTAACTATGCTATAATGTAAAGGAAGGCTATATTATGGACTATATAGGAAAATGCCAGTCCTCTTTAACCACACTCCCTCACAGGGTCACTTTAAGAGACCTAGTTCTAGAGTACTCAGCAGGGAGGGTATGGTTCAGCCAGGAGAGATGAAAATCTAGAGCAGAGACAGAGAAAGGTGGTGTATCAAATCCATACTTTATATCTGTAATGTGTACTAGAGAATGACAGGGGGACACATTTTTCCCCATCCCCCCGCGGAAACTCATTATCCTGTCCCATCCCCACGAGTTCTTTTCCTGTCCCTGCTCCATTCCTGCATGCTCCTTCCTTATCGGCACAAGCCTCAAACACTTTAAAATCATAAGTGTTCGAGGCTTGTGTGGTTAAGGCAGAGCTACAGGCATGGGGCAGGGACTGCGACAAAACTCATGGGGATGGAATGGGGAACTTGAGTTCCTGTGAGGATGAGGAAAAATTTGTCCCCGTGTCATTCTCTAGTGTGTACCACTGAAGAAGAGAACAGGAAGAAAGCCCAAAGCAGGAAAGAAAAGTCCTCCAGAGACCAGACTATGCCTCCACAGCCTTTGTGTGATGGAGTAGAAAGCTGGCCAAGGTAGGAGGTTTCTCACTGCAACACTAGGACTTTTTCTAGCCAGATAGGATTCAGGCCTTTGTTGAATACTGAGCTCCAAGCTGATACACGTGCAATGGCCTCCAACACAAACGGAGAAGCTGGACAAAGAGCTGGTTGCAGACATCCAAAAACTGAATCTGAAAGAGAAAGTAATGTTACTAGATTTCAACCTTCCTGATGTGGACTAAAATATCCCAACTGCAGAATCACAAAGAAACAAAGAGATTGCAGATGCCTTTTAAAGCACTCTGCTCAGACAAATGGTGATGGAACCCACAAGAGAAGGGATAATGCTGTGTCTGGTACTCACAAATGGAGAAAGTGTGTCTAATGACTGGGCGGGTGCCCACTTTGGTAGCAGTGATCATCATATGGTAAGAGCTAAAGCAGTCAGTGGACATACAAAACTCAAAGTCCTGGATTTCAAGCATGTTGATTACAGCAAAATGAGAGCATTCCTAAAGAAAGAAGAGAGGGAGGAGATGGTGCAAAGGATGGAGGGGAAGGGGAGAGAGAGGGATAAGATGGTGCACAGCAATGGTTGTGGCAGGGAAGAAAGATAGAAGAAATGCTTCTTATGGATAGATGGAAAGAAGGAGGGGTGGTACACACGGATAGATGGGAAGGGTGGACATGGAAAAGTACATAGATTTTGAGAAGACAGCAGAAAAATGGAAGAATGTTAAAAGTTCCTGTCAAAGATGGACATAGGGCAGAAAGTGAAGAAGGGGAGAAAACCAGCAAATGGATAAGAAGGCCCTGGAAACACAGTTAAGAGCATAGACAGAAGGAAGTGCAACCAGCAACTGGGAAAAGATGATTAGAAAAATAAATCACTAGATAACAAAGGTAGGGAATATGATTTTATTTTCAATTTAGTGATTGAAATGTGTCAGTTTTGAGAATTTATATCTGTATAAATATATTGTGGGGGTAATAATAAAAAAAACCCAAACGTCTAAAAAGTGTCCTAAGTGGCTATTTGGACGATCATCGTACCTTCATGTCCTCTCGAATATCTCAATTGCTCTACTTCCTCATGTGGCATGCAATTTGGACTCCCCTATGCATGTGCAAAGCCAAGTTGAAATCTGATCCAAACTGTTGGCACTGCTCTGAAACTGAAGGATCCTTGGATCATATGTTGTTTTCTTGCCGGTCTATTAGACCTTTCTGGACTTGTGTCTGGTCAACTATTCAAGAAATAACTTCTTGCTCAGTGGACATTTCTTTTGACATTATTATTTTATGGTCACAACATCCTTGCTTTGCCCTGTCGCTATGCCCGACACGACTGACAGATGCGATGATCTCCATTGCCATTATGCATATACTCAACAATTGGAAATCGGCCGACTTGCTGGACTACACCTTTTGGTGGAATTCTCTCTGCTTATATAAAAAATATGAACAATATGCTTTTGAAAAACGATGCATATCTAAAGTATCTTCAGGTTCCTCAAGTCCTACTTCTCCTTGGCAATTCCTAGATCACTTTATACATTCTACTTCATAGACCACTTATGTATCTGTATTTCTGTCTTTGATCTACCTCTTCCCTCTTCTTCTCTTTCAGTTTTCCTTTTATCTTTCCCTTTCTCTGACATTCCGTCTGTCATATACATCTTTATTGTATTTGGTTTGAATTGCTAGTTCACTTATACCGTTATATTGTTATTTGTTCATGTATACCAGGTTGATATATATGAATCACAGTCTTACTGTTCTGTTTTATTTTTATTTATGTTTTGTTATTTTATATGAAAATTCAATAAAAATCTTTTGAACTTAAAAAAAAAAAAAAAAAAGCCTGATCGTCCAAGTACCCATAACCAAAGCTGGTTTTTAGACGTATGTAAAAACAGCTTAGGCCTTTCCCCTGCCTCTAGACGCACAGAGAGAAAAGAGGTGTGTTTAGAGGAGGGGAAAGGGCGGGCAGTGGGCGGGAGGTGGGCCGACCTACACCTAGGCGTACAACACCTAAAACCAAAACAGTTTAGTCGGCACTTAGATCTGTTTGACTTAGACGAAAGAAAACCAGGTCTAAGTGCCGAAAAAGGGGCCGCTGAGCTGATGGCCACTGACGCCATCAGTTCAGTGGCCCAGCAACCTAACCATCGCGGCAGGAGAGATGCCTCATCTCCCCTACCGCGATGCCATCACTCCTCTACCCGAACTGCCACAACCCGCGGCAGTTCCGGTAGAGGAGTAATAGCATCGCGGTAGGGGAGAAAAGGCATCTCTCCTGCTGTGATGGATCACTCCCCCCCCCAAACAACATCGGGGCAAGAGGGAGCTCAAGCCCTCTTGCCCTGCTGAAGCCGCGACCCCCCGACTCGATTGGGGCAAGAGGGAGCCCAAGCCCTTTTGCCCCGTGGAATGCCGTGATCCCCCCGACTCGATCGGGCCAGGAGGGAGCCCAAGCCCTCCTGCCCTAGGCGACCCGCTACCCTTACCCCCACTACATTACGGGCAGGAGGGATCCCAGGCCCTCCTGCCCTCAATGAACCCCCCTCCCCCCAATGTCTGTCCCCCCAGAACCCCCGATCAGCCCCCCCAGCCGACCCGCAACCCACCCGGCCGACCCCACGACCCCCTCACCCCCACCCCCCTTCCCCATACCTTTTTTTCGTTGGCCAGATAGACGGGTGCCAAACCCGTCCATCCGGCAGGCAGCCCACAGAAGAATGGGGCCGGATTGGCCCAGCCGTACCAAAGCCACGCCTACTGGTGGGGCCTAAGGTGCCTGGGCCAATCAGAATAGGCCCGGGAGCCTTAGGCCCCTTCTGTGGGCGGGGCCTTAGGCACATGGCCAATCCGGCCCCATTCTTCTGTGGGCTGCCGGACGGACGGACGGTTTTGGCACTCGTCTGTCCGGCCAACGAAAAAAAGGTACAGGGAAGGGTGGTGGGGGTGAGGGGGTCGTGGGGTCGGACCGGGTGGGTCGCGGGTCGGCTGGGGGGGCTGATCGGGGGTTCTGGGGGGACAGATGTTGGGGGGAGGGGGGTTCATCGTGGGCAGGAGGGCCTGGGATCCCTCCTGCCCATAATGTAGTGGGGGGTGGGGGTAGGGGGTCGCCTGGGCCAGGAAAGCTTGGGCTCCCTCCTGGCCCAATCGAGTAGGGGGGGCGCCTGGGCCAGGAGGGGTTGGGCTCCCTCCTACCCAGATCGAGTCGGGGGGGTTTGCAGCTGCCGCGGGGCAAGAGGGCTTGGGCTCCCTCTTGCTCCAATCGAGTCGGGGGGTCGCAGGTTCAGCAGGGCAAGAGGGCTTGGGCTCCCTCTTGCACCGATTGAGTCAGGGGGTCGCGGCTTCAGCAGGGCAAGAGGGCTTGGGCTCCCTCTTGCCCCGATGTTGTCGGGGGGGAGGGGGGTTGACATGGCAGGAGGTCTTGGGCACCCTCCTGCCTGGATCATTGTGTGTGTGTGGGGGGGATTCTGTAACCGGTGTTGTTTTTGACAGACACCAGTTACAGAATCCAGCTTTTAGGCGAAGGACTGGCTCCTCCTTCGCCTAAAAGCTCTTCTGTTGGACGTTTGGGGCTTAGGCGTTTTATTCTTTCATTATGGCTAAAAAGTGTAGACGTGCTGTGGGTGTACTTTTAGATGTAGTGGAGATTGGGCGTTTAGGCAGAGGAAGGCCATAATCAAAACATGGACGTTTGTTTTGGTTATGGACACTTTCCCTGCTTCTGGGTTGAACGTTTAGGGACTTAGGCCAAAAGGGGACTTAGATGCTTTTTTTGATTATGCCCCTCTGTCTGTCTGTCTATCTATCTGTCTATCTCTCTGTCTGTCTATCTATCTGTCTGTCTATCTATCTATCTATCTGTCTATCTATCTGTCTGTCTGTCTATCTATCTGTCTATCTATCTGTCTGTCTGTCTATCTATCTGTCTATCTCTCTGTCTGTCTATCTATCTGTCTGTCTATCTGTCTATCTATCTATCTGTCTATCTATCTGTCTGTCTGTCTATCTATCTGTCTGTCTGTCTGTCTGTCTGTCTATCTGTCTGTCTGTCTGTCTTACACTGTGCATATAGAGTCTGGCATTTTAGGGTTTTGTTTGTGTATATTGGTACTTTTAATTTGTGTCCCTGTATTTGCATAGGGGTTATCTGTGTTCTGTATATGTGACCAAGGCCAGGTGTTCTGGTAGGAATGAATGTTGAGAAACATACAGTGTGCTTTGTGTAGTTTAATTTTGTGGTTAACCATTATGTGCTGTTAATAAGATTATATTGTATGTATATATGAAAAATGAATAGAAAAAATGGTATTACAATTAGTATTATTATTATTATGGGGTGGCATCAAGGGCAGAGCTTTTGGGTCCCCCCAAACAAAAATTAGTTCCGCTGCCTATGACTTCAGGGATCAGTAATGGGGCCTGTTCTGTTCAATATATTTGTGAGTGATATTTCTGAAGAATTAGTAGGAAAAGTGTGGTTTATTGCAGATGGCATGAAGATTTGCAATAGAGTGGACATGCTGAAGGGAACAGAAAACATATGAAGAGATCTGCATAAGTTAGAAGAATGGTCTAAAGTTTGGCTGTAAAAATTTAATGTGAAGCAGGGCAGAGGAATGCACTTGGGCAGTAAAAATCCATAGGAGCTATATATGCTAGAGAGTGAGAAGCTGATGTGCAAGGACTGGGAATGGGACCTTGGTGTGATAGAGCTGGAGGATCTCAAGGCTGCAAAATAAGCAGTGGCCATAGCCAGACGAATGCTGAGCTACATAGAGAGAGGAATTACCAGCAGAAAAAGTGAGGTACTAATGCCCCTGTACAGATCATTGGTGAGGCCCCACTTGGAATAATGTGTTCAGTTCTGGAGGCTGTATTTTGCTAAGTATGTGGGAAGACTTGAAGCAGTCCAGAGGAAGACGACAAAAATGATATTGGAATTGTGCTGAGCGACGTATGAGAAGAGGCTTCAATATCTGAATATACCCTAGAGAAATAAGAAAAGGATATCTCCTCCACACCCCTTTCAATAGGCTCACATTTATTTCAATTTGTTCACAATACTTGGTGGTTTGATAAGGCGGCGAAAGCTAGTTTCTTCCTTCTGCCTCCTCTATTTAACGTCCCCCAAATTGTAATCCCTCTGCATCTACTGTGTAAGCGTCACTTAAAATAGAAACTGTGTAAGCGTCCCCCAAATTGTAACTTCCTGGAAATGTCCAGCTATCTTATACTGTAATCCACTTAGAACTGCAAGGTACAGGCGGAATAGAAGTCACTAATGTAATGTAATGTAATGTAATGACATGAGCCTTGAAAAAACCCGCTGAGTGAAACATGTCGGCATAAATGTCTCTTTCAATTGACCACTAAAAGACTAAAAGCTAAGTACTTTGTTTTAAAGAAAACTATTGATAAAATGTTTAAAAAGTATTTAATTAAAAAAGTTTATAAAAGTATGACCCAGTGAAGATAATAATAAATAATAATAATAACAGTTTATATACCGCAATACCGTTAAGTTCTATGTGGTTTACAAAAGATTAGTGGAGTACAAGTTGAGTTGACGTACAAGTTGAATTAACTTAAGGGATGTGGGGAACAATGGGGAGAAAGGGCAAGGGAGGGGAAAGAGGGAAGTGGGTTAACTGTCTAGGTATTTCAGGAATAGGTGGGTTTTGAGGTGTTTCCTGAATACCTCATAAGTGGTGGGCAATAGGAGTTGTTCTAGGTCTTTACCCCATAGAGCAGCCTGATGTGAGAGAAGATGCTCTGGTGTTTTTTTAGTTTGCATCCTCTAACCGGGGGAGAAACGAAGTGCGAGTGGGAACTTCTCTTGTGTTTGTTGGCTGAGAAGGAGAATAGGTCAGTGATGTATTTAGGGGTTAGACCGTAGAAAACTTTAAAACAGAGGCAGGCGAATTTAAACTTTACACGAGCTTCCATCGGCAACCAGTGTAGCTGTTTGAAATATGGCGTCACGTGATCAAACTTCTTTAGACCGAACATTAGTCTGACCGCAGTGTTTTGCATTAGTTGTAATCGTCGCATATTATTTTGGGGGATTGCTAAGTAGACAATGTTACAGTAGTTGAGTTGACTTAATACGAGGGATTGTACCAAGATTCTGAAGGCAGAGTTATCAAAGTATGCTTTAATGGATTTAAGTTTCCAGAGGGTGAAAAAACTCTTTTTGATTAGGGAGTCCACCTGATCTTTCATGGTGAGGCATTGGTCCAGAGTTACACCCAGTATTTTAATGGTGGGCTGTATGGGGTAGTTATGTTTGTTGATGTCTAGTGGGGTTTTGGTGTCAAGAGGGCGCGGTGAAGCGATAAAGAATTTTGTCTTCTCAGTATTGAGCTTGAGTTTGAAGTCTGTCATCCAATGTGCATGAAGTCGGATACAGTGAAATATTTTGAGTATCAAGGTGGCACCTCTGAGGGTCGGTGAATATTTGAAAAATTGAAATAAGTGTGAGTCTATTGAAAGGGGTATGGAGGAGATATCCTTTTCTTATTTCTATATGTACAATCTTGCTTGCACAAAAGTCTATAACAAAAAAATATATAGTGCAATTCCTCAATTTATGTATACCCTAGAGCAGTATTTCTCAACATGCAAGGGTACGTGGGCCACTTGTTGGGGGTACGCGGCCTGGCCGCTGCCAGGGATCACTCCCTGCCTCCCACAAGGGCTCCCTCCTTGTCTCCCTGTCTGAGCATGTGCTGCACCACCCCCACCCCCACCCCCAAAGCCAACCCTGCCACCTCGCCGAGCCAACACACTTCATTCCCTCCCAGCAGCAATTCCGCGCATGGCGCATGTAGTGACTCACACAATTCTGATGTCGGAGAGAAGGTTCTGGGGGGATAGAACGTGTCAGCTCCGATGATGTGGCAGGGTTGGCTTCGGGGGTGGGAGGTGGTGCAATCGGTGGGCAGGCAGGGAGGCATCCCCTGCGGTGGCTTCAGCGGGGGGCAGGCAGGGATCCCCAGTGGCATCTGTGACTTCAGTTGATGTGTCAGCTTCAGGGGAGTGGGCACGAACTTGGCACAAAAGGAAGGAAAGGGGCATGAACATGGGGGAATTAACTTGGGACATATGAGGGAGGGAATAGAAAGGAAGAATTGATGGGCATGAGTGTGTGAGTGAGAGATGGTGCACATGGAGAAAGGAAGAAAGGAAAATTGGGCATAGAGAAAGAAGAGTGAGGTAGAGATGCATGGGGAATAGGTGGATGAGAGGGAGAAATGTTGGATATGGTAGTGGAGAGGGCAGATTGAAAGGGATGCAAGGGGGAAGAATGTTGGACATAGTGATGGAGGGAGAAATGTGGCATTATGCTGAAACTCCCCCCCCCCCAAATATAAATGATAACATTTTCTGTGTGTACAGTGTGCTTTGTGTTTTTTTAATTTTGTGGTTGCCATTATGTATTAATAAGATTATATTGTGTGTATATGAAAAATGGATGGAAGAAAATGCATTATAATTAGTACTATTATTATGGAGGTGGGGTCAGGGGTGAAGCTTTGGTGGGTCTGGGGTTGAACTTGGGTGGGTCTGGGGCGGAGCTTGGGCAAGGTAACTCGGTTGATATTTTTTAGGCTTAGGGGGTACTTGGCTTGAAGAAGTTGAGAAATACTGTTCTAGAGGAAAGAAGGGTTAGAAGAGATATGATACAGATGTTTAAATACTTGAATAGTACTAATCTACAAACAAATCTTTTCCAGAGATGGTGAAGCAGTAAAACTAGAGGACATGACATGAGGTTGCGGGGTGGTAGACATAGAAGTAATGCCAGTAAATACTTTTTCATGCAAAGGATGGTGGATGCCTGGAATGACCTCCCTGTAGAGGTGGCGGAGGCATAAAACAGTGATGGAGTTCAAAAATGCGTGGGATAGATACAAATGCAGTGGTGTACCAAGGTGGTGGTGGGGATGGGAGGTGAGGGGGCGGTCCGCCCCAGGTGCATACTCCAAGGGGGTGCACAGCCGGCCAGGTCCGGAACCTCCTGCGCTGCTCTAAACGGCACCTCAGCGCGGCTGCTGCATTTATTCCAGCACAGAGTCGGCAGCCATGCTGAAGTGCAGGAAGGTCCCGTGATGACTGCGTCTATCGCCTCTGCTCCAGAAGAGGTAAGTGACATCAGAGTGGGGTGGACCGGCAGCCGCAGTCATTGTGGGACATTTTCGCAACTCCCTGCGTCTGCCAGCCCACCCCCTCTGACGTCACTTACCTCTTCCGGAGCAGAGGCAGCAGAAGTAGTCATCGCGGGACCTTGCTGATTTGGATGGAGAGAGAAAGGAGCATAGCAGGGTGGTGGAAGGAGAAAAAGGAGGACAGGGTGGTATGGAAGGGTGGTGAAGGGAGAGAAAGGGGGTCAGGGTGGTATGGAAGCACAGAAACAGCGATGCATCTCCCCTAAAGCAAAAAAAAAAAGAATTTTTTTTTCTATCTTGTCTACTCTGGTTTCTGCTTTCATCTTCTTGTCACTCTCTTCCTTTCATCCACTATCTACCCTCTCTCTGCCCCTTCTATAGGGCATCTTCTCTCCTTCTATTCCCCTTCTAGAAACTTTATACCTCCCCCTTCCATCTCTCCCTTCACCCCCATTGGTCTGGCATCCATCTTCTTCCCTTCCCTCCTCCAATGGTCTGGCATCTCTCTCCTCTCCTTCCCTCTCCCACACCCTCATGGTCTGGTATTTCACTTTCTCCTCTCCCTTCCCCCCACTTCCATCAGCATCTGCCCCCTTTCTTTCCTTCCAACCCAATTCCATGCAGTATCCTTCCCCCTTATGTCTCTTTCCCCTTTCCCTAAACACCAATTCCATCAGCATCTGTCCCCTTTCTCTCCCTCCACCACGCTTCCATATCACCCTGACCCCCTTTCTCACCCTTCACCCTTTAGCTAGCTCCTCATGTAAACAACCCTCCAATCCGGCCGTGCAAATTTGTAAAACCCATGCAAAATAGCCAAGTAATTGATTCACTCACATTTGCTTTACTATTTTGCATCGGGTTTTACGATGCTACAATCCGACTGCTGTAGACCTGTTGGCAACTGTGCAGACCAACAGTCACAGTATTGAAGCTTTCAATAATTAACTGAGCATTTGTTTGCATTTGATTAATCTACAGGGAGAGGCAGTGATCCTACATAATCCCCCGAAGAAGATCCGTTTTGGATTGAAACGCCAACACCAGCAGGTGTCGGGAATTTTTGTACAACATGCCAGCGTTGGTGGTGGCTGGCTCCACCTAAGACAAGTGATGCCTTTCTCCTAAAAGTGTTCATCAAATCACCTTAGTTTTTGGCGTGCTCTGCCCTCACCTTATATATATTCAATCACTTAGAAAATGATTTTTTACAATCAGTTTCAGCATTTGTGGATAATTTATTTAAGGGGATGGTAGAAGGATTCGAGCGTAAATAATTATAATACTCAATTCAGGATATGGACCTGGAATGATATATAGATCTTAGGAGGTCCCATGATCTGATCATCTAGTATGTTATGATATGCTCACCTCCAATCTCAAGTGGTATTTTTTGATAGAAACTCCATACAATTGAAATCAAAAGGGTCCTTGATAGTTTTGTAAGAATTTGTTTAAAATGTAGTAGCTGGTTTCAGCACTCACAAGTAACTTCATGTGATGCAAGTGGAGGGGCCTAAGGCCCTGATTGGTTCAGACGCCTTATGCTCTGCCCTTGGGAGAGGCCTGAAGTATCTGAGCCAATCATGAACTTCCTGATTGCTCCCAATGGCAAAGGTATGAGAGGAGGGAAGTAGGCGTTGCGGTCGCAGGAGGGAGTGGGCATCCCTACTGCCATTTTTGGGGTTCGGGGTGGATCGGGGCTGCTAGCGTGGGGGGAGGATTTTTTAAATGGGACAGATGGTGCACGTTTAAGTCACACATAACATTTGTCCCATTAAAAAAAAAAAATAGAAGCTCTGACAGCAGTGACAGGAGGCTGCTTCTCCTGTCACTACTGTCAGGGCTCTACACCGACTGAGCGATTGAGTTGGTGAGTTTGCATGCCCCGATTCACTTGATAGTGAATTAATCGCTGTTTGAAAATTGGACAGAGAATCGGCCAGCAGTGATTG
The DNA here is from genome assembly GCF_902459505.1 of Geotrypetes seraphini. Lineage (NCBI taxonomy): Eukaryota > Metazoa > Chordata > Amphibia > Gymnophiona > Dermophiidae > Geotrypetes > Geotrypetes seraphini. The sequence continues at coordinate 391,067,513 of NC_047085.1, read as the reverse complement.
AATCGCTATCTTTAGTGAATCTGGGCCAAATTTCTTGTTGAGTCCTGTCTGATGGGTATCAAAATATTTGATCATATTTTATCATTTTGATTTCAAAAATCTTATGCTTTTGGATTGTCTTAAAATTTCTTTATAGTATTCTTACCATAAAATCATTGGGGCAGTGGTCCGTTTTTCCAAAATGTTGTCCGACAGAGCTGACAACCTGGTTAGCATTGTAATTTTTAATATGATATCTGTGTAAGTTGATCCTAGTGTAAACCCCCTAGTGGTGATTTGATTCAATTACATTACAATTTAACAATTACAATTAAATGTATGAGATGTTATAATCATGGTCAGATGTTTCAATAGGTTTCCCCTTTAATTCACATCAACACAGAGGTTAAACATTTAAATATTTGTATTTATTTGTTGCAACTAAAAAAATAATAACAACTGAGGATGAAAGAAACTAAATAACTATCTCCAACAATTGTTATCAGATGTAATGTAAACAAGGTAAGTTAAATTTAAATATAAATGAATAACAAGGTTAATTTACCATTCACATGTTATCAAATTTTTATTCATTACACCATTATAGTGTGTTATAATATTATAACCTCAAACAAACATGTCATGTCCTTCAGCTTGATACCAACTTTGTTCTAGGTCTAGAGCCACAGGTAAGCATTTGATTAGGTGACTCTTAAAACCAGAGTGTTTCTCAGTCCCAAAATTCAATAAATTACAAAAAGTATATATCTGTGTGCACACAAAAAGTATTCAAAAAGCACTGTTTTCACCGGTATCACTTCTTTCTTGCACTAGGTACCGCTGAGTTGTTATCCCATCACCTATCTGGAACCAGCAGCTCCTCTGAAGATCTGAACATTTGCTACTAACCTATCTGTAAAGAAATGAAAGAAAGCAAACCCCTAACCTCCCTGAATGAATGCAGGTTAAAATCAGTGTCTTCTTAGAGACTAAGGGAAAACTAATGAAGAGTAGTAGCACAGGGGCTGCCGGCCTATTAATTAGCTGTCCCTGGAGCAATAAGGGTTTAGGAGTGAAGCTCATTCCTGTTATAGTATGGGCAAAACTAATCCATTTGAAGAGCCCCCCTCCTCTGATGCATGCTCCTAACCCAACCCCCCCCTCAAGCCCACTCAGACCCCACCAGTACCTATTTTCATTGGCCGGCCAGAGAGATTCTTACTCCCTCCAGCTGGCAGGCCTACCTCCAAAGAATGGCGGGCCTTCCCCTTCCCAATGCATTGTGGGATGCTTCGGGGAGGGGCCTTAGGCGCCTGGGCCAACTGGAATCTTAGGCCTCTCTCCAAGTGCTTTCTGGGATGGACTGGGATTGGCCTAAGATTCCGACTGGTCAAATCCCTTAGGCCAAGAGACATTCAAATTTTTTTCTGAAAATGACCTATTTGGATGTCTTGGCCATCAGGATGTCCAACCTTAGGACACCTATCTTTTTCACTATTTTTGACCACAAAAATGTCCAAAACCAGACCATTTGGACATGGAAGGGGCCAGCATTGTAACGGACTGGCCACACACACGTGCCAACAGATCAGTGGGGCACCTTAGAGGGCTCTGCTGTCAACTTCACATAAATGGTGCCAGAAGTACATCTCACCATAACTCCCTTATAATTTATGGTGAGTCCTCCAAAACTACCCCAAATCCGTCCATCTACCACTCCAATAGCTCTTTTGGCTGCAGGTGGTACCTATATGGCAGTATTTTAGGGTTTTGGTGGTCTCACACTTTCTACCTTAAATGTAGTGGTTAGAGTGTCTCCCTTTCTATGGTTTTTTACACTGCGCACCAGGTTACTACAGACACATGTGTGCTACTCTACTAGGCTTTCCTAGTTGCTTCTGCTGTAGAAAAGGTATGCACCTTTGTGGGGTGGGAGGAGGGTCAGTGACCACTGGGGGAGTGTGTGACATTACTTAATCCCTCCAGTAATCATCTGGCCAGTTTGGGTTTCTGGACCTCTTGGGAAATGTTCAGTATCTTTTCTGATGAACTGTGACTTGTGCTGATAACTTCAGAAGCCTAAGGTTTGAAAGACTTTCTTCCCTTTCATGAAAACCCCAGGGATTATGAGGAACCAATGTGCCCCACCTGACCTGAATGCAGTCCTATGTTCTGCTACCTGCATTTATTGATCTGATATTAGAATCTAAGAAAGCAAAGACAATACAGAAAGTCCTTATCTCACTCAGAAAAATGAGGTAGAGACAGCAGGTCAGGCAGAGAAAGGCATCCCCATCCCTCCAAGATTTGGACTTTAAGCTATATTTAGTGTTAGTTGCTTGCAGATGAATTGTTGATGAGCTTGTCCAACCTATGACCCCAGTAGAATGAAGTCAAAGATTTTCTGGGATCAATAAAGTACAGAGCAGGCCACAACAGGATAAATAACTTGTGGTATTACTTTGCTCCTTATCCAGTGTCCTCCCATGCCAATACTTCTTCCAAACACTATGTCAATGACTTCCTAGAGTACCAAACTCTTTTTTTCTCTGTTACCTCCTTCTCTCCATCCTCCACCTCCTTGTCCCCTCTACCTTTACATATGTAATCTCATCTCATGCTCAGAGATCATCTTGCCATTCTCTACCTTTTATTCTGATAGCCTTTCAGAGTCGGTGTATTGTAGCGTCAGTGTAGACGTCTCTGTGTCTTTTCTGAGAGCTGGCTGAGCTAAGGCTGTTTGAACCCATTCCATTTATGAGCTAACAAAATTTCTATCACAATGATTTCTTCAACTAGATTTAAGAGCAAAGGCAGAGGTAAAAGTCAGTGTAGCCGCGCAGTGCATTAATCTGTTGTGTCACTCACTCCTGCTGTTGGCTTTTTCCCTTATTTCTCTGCAGTTTGACAGATCATTCACTTCCATGCAAAAAGGGGAAAAATGAGTTTGCTTGATAAAGAAAATTTATAATGTACTATAAATAAATATTTTCAGATTAACTGCATTTATGGAGATAGGAAAGGAATCTCGGTGTTACTGGTAGCTCTTTGATACCATTTTCTCTGTGATGTAACTGAGTGATTTTGCAGCAGAAAGCTCCCAAAATTAAACCTGAACTTTCCAAATAGCTTCCTAATAACCGTTGCTCAAATCAATGGGGCTCCATGAATATTTTGACACAGTTTAAATGGGTTTGTATCCTCACCATTGAGATCTGGTGATTTAGCCTGTCAGGCTGCAAATGTGGAAATATCACCTCTCACTGAGCAAAGTCCAATATCTCATTAGAAATGAAAATAGAAGGGAAGAGAAGCACAAATGCTGTCAGTGGCAGTGAGGAAAGAAATTAAACCTCCGGAGGCCTGTATATCTTATACAAAAGATTATGCACTGCCAGGCTGTATAAATCATTGCCAAGGCTCAGGGGCTGCAATGGGCTAGAAAATAAAAAACCATAAAAGTGTCATATTGAAATACAGTCGCTGAGAATTCTTTTATGATGAGTCTAAATTCGCCTGACATTCTCGCAAATTCAGGGGCCTGCTTGGATTGTTTATGCCCAGTCTTTTGCTGTCAGTCACGAAGTCCCAGTCTCCACAGCAAATTATTCTAAACAGGGCTTATTATCCAGGCATAAAAAAGTTAAAACACAGATGGCTGGAGAGTTCCTGTTTAATTTAAATGCCCTGTGGCCCACATCAATGTGAGTCTGTCTTGTCCGAGATTTACTATCAATAAATTGGCTGCACTTATTAGATAGCAGTGTTCTAAGATGATAGCTTGGAGTATTTCAGAAAGAATTAGCATGAAGAGATGCAGTGCACCATCCTTTCATCTGTGAAATGAATGTAACTACAAAAGAATACATGCTGTCATGTTCTATAGATATTTTTTTGTAATGCTGAAAACAGTCAAGTCTGTGAGGGAATGAAGAGCTGCTGCGGGGCCAATCCAAAATCTAGATCAAGGGATCGGGGTTTAATTAGCATTACCATTTAACGTTTTTGTTTTGTAGTTGCTGGTAGTAGGTGAAATAGTGAACATATTGAACACATTGAAATAACAACGAAGACCTTTGAACATGATGCCGCGCCCTTGATTTTTTTTTAATTTATATTTTACCCTGGAAACCTGTGCGTGACGCTGGTTCCATCTGAATGCCTTTTGCGAGAGCAGCTTTTGAAACTATGGATTTATTCATGACTGCATTCTTTCTGTATTAAACATGAGGATCACAAAATTGTGATTAAAATCCAAAACTGCATCTACATTGTGGGATTTTTACGGATTTGCAATGGCAGATTGCAGTAATAGGAATCCAAGGAACTTAGAAAAACACACCAACGGAAGCTCTGGATTCTGTCATTTATGAGCCTGACATTTTTATATTTGAGACAAGTCGACATCTATGTCTAACACAAATAAGAGCTTCATTTTGGTTACTGCAGGCTTTACCTACATGATAGGTTCTTCTTTTGGGGAATTTCACTTCTCTAGTCAAGCCATAAGTTTATTTAAAGGCAATACAATAAACATAATCGATTTTATGATGACGTTTGGTTATAATTTTTGTTATGTTCTTACTAGTGGTACTACTATGCTACTATTTGTGATATCTGGTTTTAACAAGTTCTGTTCATTTAGGAGTCATTATTATGTCATAATTTTGTTTATTTGTTTTTTGATTGTGTTTTCTTATGCTGAGAGACAATTTTGAAAATCAGATAATCAGAGGTAACGTAATGGTGTGAGAGTATAGTGAAAAGAAATCAGAGCTGAGGTAGGAAGGTATTCCCATTTGCCATTACTGTAAGTGTTCTGCACTGTCTAGTTTGGCAGCTTCATATAAATCAGTCCATGTCAGCTTAATAAGGTACCAATATTGTTTGTACTATTTATTACATTACATTACATTACATAACTAGCTTATATTCCGCCTGTACCTTTCAGTTCTAAGCGGATTACATCAGAACGATAACTGGACATTTCCAGGAAGAGAAATACAAATTACAATTAAGGCGTAAGGTCTAAAGCAATTTTGATGAGTAGATTCTAAGAGGGGGAGAGAGGGGAAAAGGAAGGGATTAGGACGTTTGGGTGAATTTCTTGAATAGTAGGGTCTTGATTTCTTTGTGGAAAGCCTTGAGGTCAGTTGATGCTGTCAGTAGGTTGGTGATGGAGGGGTCCAATTTAGCTGCATGTGTTGCAAGTAAGTTGTCATACATCTTTTTGCGTTTAGTTCCTTTAAAAGGGGGGAAGGAGAAAGGGGATTGGGTTCTCCTCTGTCTGGTTGAGAGGTTCCTATTTAGACGGTTGTTTAGGTGGGTGGGTGCCATTCCGTTTAAGGTTTTGAATAAAATACAGTATAGTTGGAATTGGATGCGGGCTTGTATTGGAAGCCAGTATGAGTCTAGGAAGGCGTTGGTGATGTGGTCAAATTTTCCAAGGGAATAGATCATTCTGAGGGCAGTGTTCTGCACGGTCTGTAGTTGTTTTATTAGGTAGGTAGGACAAGAAAGGTAGAGGATATTGCAGTAATCCAATAGACTTAGGACTAGGTATTGAACTATGAGTCTGAATTGTTCTTTTTCAAAGAATTTTCTGATTTTGCGAAGGTTGCGCATGGTGAAGAAAGCTTTTTGTGTGATTTTGTTGATTTGCACCTGAAGAGTGCAACCTCTGTCTACTGTTACTCCAAGGAGTTTGAGAGTGGGTTGTAGGGGATATTTGGTGGTTTTTATTTCTAGCTCAGTTATAGAAGGGGTTTTGTCCTTTTCAAGCAGTAGAAATTTAGTTTTATCTGGGTTGAGCTTCAGTTTATGTTCTGTCATCCATTTTTCCACTGCTTCTAGAGTTTTTTCCAGGGTGCCTGATTTGATGGGGTCTTGTGTGTCAAAGGGGAGGAGTATGGTGATATCGTCTGCATAGCTGAATGAAATTACTTTGAGTTTGTCTAACAGGGTACCGAGGGAGGAAATGTAAAGATTGAAGAGCATGGGTGACAGTGGGGAACCTTGGGGTACTCCGCAGGGGTTGGTCCAAGGCTCCGATATAAGATCCTTTGTTTTTACTCTGTATGTTCTTGTTTTAAGGAATCCTTGAAACCAGTTGTATACTTCGCCTGAGATCCCTATTGCTTCTAATATCTGAAGAAGTATGGTGTGGTCGACCAGGTCGAATGCGGCAGAGAGGTCGAGTTGAATTATCAGCATCCTTCTTCCTTTGCTAAGGTGCTGTCTGGCTATATCTAGAAGGGAAGCTAGCAGTGTCTCGGTGCTGTGGTTAGATCTGAACCCCAATTGAGTTGGGTGGAGTAGGTTGTGGTCTTCAAGGTAGTTGGTGAGGTATTTGGCAACCAGACCTTCTATTAGTTTAACATATAATGGAATTGAGGCGATGGGTCTGTAGTTGGAGGGGGTGTCTATTGGTCCTTTGGGATCTTTCAGTATTGGGATGATTATGATTTCCCCTAGGTCTTGTGGGAATTGGCCTTCCGTGAGAGTTGTTTGGATCCATTGCAAGAGGCAAGCTCTAAATTTGGGGGATGCGTTTGTCAGTAGATATGACGGGCAGTTATTCAGGTCGCATGACGCTCGACTGTATTTTCTGTAGAGTCTGTTCATGTCCAGCCATTGCACCTTTGTAAAGTTGGACCAGTGCCTGTCAGCTGCAGTGGCTTCATCTGTTGTAGGGTTTATTATGATCTCGTCTAGGAGGGACGGTGAGTTATTGAAGGAGGCTCTAATATTGGCAATCTTATTCTTGAAATGGTCCACTAGTTGGGTGGCCGTTGGAGGGTGGATTCCTTGAGTGGTTAGGAATGGTTGAGTGTCGGTGAGGTTCTTCACAAGTTGGAAGAGTTTCTTTGTGTCTAAGGATTCTGTGCCTATTAGTTTGGAGTAATAAGCTCTTCGTTTTTCCTTAAGTTTGATCTTGTATTGTTTTATTAGGTTTCTCCAAGCTACTTTGGTTGGTTCTTGGTTCTTTTTTTGCCATGCTCTTTCGAGTTGTCTGCAGTGTCTCTTTAGTTGAAGAAGTTCTGTGTCGAACCATTTGTCTGAAGATCTGCAGAGTTTGTGTTTTGTCTTTTCTGGGGCTAGACCGTTCAAGATTGTTTCGCTCAGCGAGCGCCACTGGTGAATGAATACATCATGGTCTATGGAGACGATTAATGGGTCTACTGTGGTCCAGAATGTAGAAGGGTCGATTTTTGGTCGGGTTTTGAAGGAGGTTTTGTGGGTTTCGTGCTTGTTTGTGCTTTGAGTCCAGTTGATGTTGAAGGTGAATTTGAAGTGGTCAGACCAGAGGGAGGGGTGCCAGGCCCCATTGGAGATATGAATGTTCGGTGCATGGGGGTGTTGTGACATGTAGGCTGCAATATCAAGTTGGTGGCCTTTTTCATGTGTGGGTTGAGGATATAGAATTTGGTAAGAGAGTGCGTTGAGGTATGAAATTATGCCAGAAGCTTGTTTGGAGGAGGTGTCTTCTAGGTGGAGATTTATGTCTCCGAGGAGCAGGTTGTGTGTTGAGGTTAATGAGTTCCGGAAGATGAAATCTTCAAGATCGTGTTTTGTGGTGTTCCATTTTCCTGGAGCTATGTAGCAGAGGATTCAGGTAAGGGTGTCTTTGAGTGAGTTACTGGAAATTTGGACGGCAAGCAGGTCTGATTGTGGGGTGGAGTGTTTGTCTAGGACAGTGATGGTAAGGTTGTTTTTTACTAGGATGGCCAAACCGCCCCCTCGCTTTTTTTCTCGGCAGACTAATTCAAGTTTGTATCCCTTGGGGCAAAATTCTGTAATGCTTGGGTCCGAGTAGGAGGATAGCCAGGTTTCGGATAGGAAAAGGCAGCCTAGCTGTTCATTAACTATCCAGTCTTTTATTAGGTCTGCCTTTGGGCTGATTGATCTTATGTTCATGTATGCACAGGGGATTGAGAAAAGATGTTTGTGGTAGTTGGGGCTAATCTGTGGGTGAAGGAGGTTCTTGGGTGTATGGGGGAGTTTATGACCCGACTTCTTTGTGTTGGGGGGTGGTTTTCGTCCCCAAGTGGGTGGGATGCTTTCTTGTGAGGCTGTTGTGCATTCTATTAGATTTCTTGTCTGGTGAAGTTTATTGGGTGATAGTGTCTGCCTGTATGTTGTTGTCACTATTGGTATTGGTGAAAAGTGGTGGCCTGCTGTTCTCCAGTTTGTTGTGAGTAGGGAGAGAAGTAATAGTGTGCATAGGAGTTTGGTAGTGGGGGGTGACATGTTGTTGGTTAGTGGCTGGAGAGTGACTGTAAGGTACAATGCAAGAGCAAAAGAAGAGAGCTGTAGGAGAGCTGGGACTGAGGGCGGTTGAAAACCGGCCAGTAGCCCTTCTCTGGTTGAGATCCGCGTGGTTTCAGTGATCTGGGGGGGGGGGGGTAGAACTGGGTCGCACCACCCAGTTAAAGTTGGGCAGAGGCAGCCAGATAGGTAACCTGCACTGGTAGGAGGCTTTCAGCGATCCCCGGTGACTGGAGGAAGCAGGGGCTCTAAGGGCGTCGGGCGGAGGAAGGAGGGACAAGATGGCAGAAACTTCCTCCTTCCTCTGCCTAGGAAGTCGATGGGGGGAGAGGCTTTCGGTGGCCCTCAAGGGCTGAAGAAAAAAATCCGACTCAAAAGTCGGGCTGCGTCGGCGATCCCCGGTGGCTGGAGAGGCAGGGGCTCTAAGAGAGAGCAGAGTCCTCCTGCTTGCACGGCGTCGGGCGTTGGGTGTTTCTCACTTGTATTGTTACAGGGTATTGGTTTCAGGAGCACCTCAAGGAAACAAGACTCTGATTCTGAAGCTTATTCTTCTAAGAAGAAAATATATTGCATGGCAATTTTTTTTTCTCTTGTAGACTGATTATGCTATATTTTGGAGTCTGCTATACTTCCTGTGATTTTTCTTGGATTGCTTTTGTGTAAAATTATGAAGATATCCCAAATCCCGTGAACTCTCAGCAAATTAATAGATTAGGACAGTGGTTCCCAACCCTGTCCTGGAGGACCACCAGGCCAATCGCGTTTTCAGGCTAGCCCTAATGAATATGCATGAGAGAAATTTGCATATAGTGGAAGTGACAGGCATGCAAATCTGCTCCATGCATATTCATTAGGGCTATCCTGAAAACCCGATTGGCCTGGTGGACCTCCAGGACAGGGTTGCGAACCACTGGATTAGGATATTCAAAATGAACACACAGGAGACCAAGTCAGATTGGGAAACTCCTGGTATATAGAATACAAAAAGAGACTCCAGTTCTGTGTGGCAAAAGAGGAAAGTACAAGAGAAATACATGTAAACTTAATTAGGTACTAATAACCAATTATTGGCATTAATCAGGAATTACACACACATCTGCCCTATGCCCTATTCTATAACATGTGTGTCTAAATTTCATAATGTACAACTCAAAAGGGGGTGTGGCTAAGGACAGGTCAGGGGTGTTCCCAGAAATTAGGTGTGTTGTTATAGAATACTCAGATTTATACGTCCAACCAGTTGACCAGTTGGTCAAAAGGATATATACCAGATTTCAACAGGTGGATGTGGTAATCTGCAGTATGCGCTATTCTATAAAAATTGTTTAGTGCTAAATGACCTTTATAGAATTGGTGCTTAGTGGGGATTTTATTGGTGCCTAATTTAGGCACCAGTTACTGAATCTGTGGGCAAACGTGTACAGAGGCACTATCTTTTTTTTTTTTTGCCCATTCTTCTCCCTATGCACTCAAGCAATCTTCTGGCTTTCATCATCATCTTTTTTACTTTTTTGGCCACCACTATGATCATTAAGTATGATCACCCCTAAGTCTCACTCCTTTTTTATGCACTTTCTATACTATTTTTGAAGCCCCAAATGCATTTTTTTAGCTTTAAATCTTAGCTGCTAAATTCTAGATCACTCTTCAAGCTTCTCTCTTCATGTTACCTACACCCTATTAAGAGGCAACCTTTAACTTTCCACAATGTTCCTCACAAAAATGTTAAAAATTTGATGGAACACAAACCTATCCTTGAGGCACACCTCTGGTTACATCCCTTTCATCTGAGTGGACTCCTTTTACCATTTTCCTTTGTTGCCTTCCACTCAATTACTGTAGGGTCCATACCAAGGCCACTCTTTCTATTTATAAATTGCCTATGCAGAACTAAGTACACCATATGCGGTGCTCTCCCTCGATCCACTCAGTCAAAGAAATTAATATTTGATAAGACTTACCTCTAGTAAAACTATGCTGCCTTGGGTCCTGCAAACCATGAGATTACAGGAAACTCACTATCCAGTGTTTTAGAAATGTTGCCATTAATTTACTCACCACAGAGGTCAGACTAACTGACCTGTAGTTCCCAACCTCCTCTTTACTTCTGCTTTTGTGGTTAAGGCCCACATTCACCTTTCTCCAGTACTCTGGGACCCCTCCTGGCTTTAAAGAGGCATTGAAAAGGTCATATAGTGGAGCCACTAGAACTTCCCTCAGTACTCTCCGACGTATCACATCAGCCCTATCACTTTCTCAATCTTCAGTTTAGCTAGCTCCTTGCAAACACAGTCTTCTGAAAATTGTTCAAGATCTCTCATACTCCCATTTCTGTCTTCTGTGATCCTACCTCCAGCCCTTTCTCTGTGAACAAGCAAGTAATACAGAAAATGATGGCATTTAAAGACCTAAAGGGTCCATCTTGTCTGCCTAATAAGGTGGCCGGAGCTGCACCCTCACTCTGTGCAGGCCCCAGTCACCCATTTCTACCCTGCCAACTATATATGCAGCCAAACGTGATGGAGTCTTTATTATAAACAAGAAGAAAGAACCAACGGAGTCTGCAGTGAAGGGTACGAAGACAAAACAAGGAAAACTGCAGATACGCGTACAATGATGCAGGCAAAGTTTATTTAGTTGAATGCGGATAAAAACAACACCTTAAAAACAAACCAAGGGTCCCAACACGGTCAGTGTTTCAGTAACACGCCTTCATCAGGGGTCCCAAGTTGAAAAAGGGAATCAAATGGAACCGCAAATGAACTGAAGCACAGATTGACCTCCAGCATTCATCTTTACACCGTGGATGCAAGGATATACGCAAAAATAATTGCTAATCACCTTCAGAATGTATTCCCCAAATTGATTGGCTTGAAACAAAATGGTTTCATGACAGGCAGACTATCTAGCGATAATTCACGAATGTATGCTAATGTAATTCACCATGCAAATAACATCAAAATTCCTCTGCTGGCATTGGCTCTGGAAGCTGAAAAACATTTGACCGTGTTGAATGGCAATATCTCTTCTCTGCCTTGAAATGGTTTGGATTTGATGATTCCTTTATGTCTATGATTAAAGTGCTATATACAGCGCCTACTACTAACGTCCAGATCAATGGTAAAGCATCGACTTCATTCAACCCCACTAGAGGCACAAGACAAGGTTGCCCGCTATCACCGCTCCTTTTCAACCTAGCACTTGAGCCGTTTCTCCACTCCATACATAATAATACTAACATCAAAGGTGCTCAATGCGGCAACACGGAAGTAAAGTTTTCAGCTTATGCGAACGACGTGCTCATATATACAACTCCTGACTCTCTTCCTGATCTGCTATCCACCATACAGGATTATTCTAACATATCAGGCTACAAACTCAACAACACTAAGACTGAACTCATGCCTTTGAACTCCTTGGTTCATCAATTTGAGGTTAAACATCATAATTTTCAATGGTCTGATAAAATAAAATACTTGGCCATAAATTTTGGTAACACCATTGATTCCATCATGGAACTTTGCACTTCTCACATATTACAGTTTGTCAAAGATCAAATCTGTAGATGAACTCCATTAAATCTGTTGTGGTGGGGGGCTTAGAATCCATCAAATTGGTGCTAACTCCCAAGATTATATATACTTTAAGTATGTTGCCTATACTACTGCATCCATCTCTGAATAAAAAAATAGACACAGCCCTATCTCAGTATCTGTGGAATAACAGTACTCCCAGGATTGCACTTAAAAAACTGAAAAAATGTAAGAAAGATGGAGGAGTTAACTTCCCTGATTACTTAGATTATCATTGCGCTTTTCTTCTTCGACAGAGCTCCCGTTGGATTCTTTGCGACACTTCCCCTTTGATCAATAATATCTGGTTGCCTTTTGAAAGAGAACGAGTTCATCCTTATTATTTGCAGTGTCTGCCCTTCATGGAACCACCCAACCCTGATTGTGGCAGGGATCTTATTCTTTCAACCATGAGAACGATCTTTAAGCAGATAGAGTGTATGCTTGATTGCACCTGGCTTGACACACTCCACTTGCATATATGGAGAAATGATCTGATTAAAATACAAAGAACTATGATTGATTGGAAAACTTGGCAAAATGCTGGCAGTGCGGCTGGGTGGATCCCATTTGACAGTCTAAGCAGTAGCACAGGTTTGCCCCACACTCGACAATTCCAATGGATTCAGCTCAAACATGCCACACAGGGGCTGCTCCACTCTAAACCATTGGCAGACGCTACACCAGATATCCTTACTCTAAGTCTCTCCATTGCTTATAAACAGAAAGAAGCATCACAGTGCTACAAGGTTATAAGGCTCAAAAAATCATCAAGACCGCAAGAGGTTGAGGACGGCACCAGAATCACATTTAAGCAGACGCCTAGCGGCACCGAAAGTTAAAAGAGGCAGGATTATGGGTGGGGTTGACCTTCAGCACCGCTATTTTGAAGGCAGGTGCTGGAAATATAGGCCTTTAAAATCCTGGCCTCCAAATCCGGTACCTACGTTCGATGCAGGCCGCAATTCTGAAACCTGCACCATAATCGGAGTGACATGCGACTGGTGCCGTGTTTTCAGGCGCCTGCCAATTATGGCACTGCTTTTAGAATCCGGGCCATAGGACCTGATATTTAAAGGATTTATGCTCCTAACTTTGAGATCCTTTTATGTGCTAATGGACGTTGGTATTCACCAACATGCCTCTTATCATGTGCTAAACATTAGTAATAGCTCCTCTTTCAGAGTTATGTTGCGTGAGGCTTTTGCTTAGATTGGACTGATGTCCATTTTTGGAAACTGTGCTTGACTATTGCAAGGCAGCACGCTGGAGTATTTGTTCACGCGTATATTTTATTTATTGGGATTTATAAACCACCTTTATTAAGAGATACAACCAAGGCTGTGCACAGCAGGTATACTTCAACACAAAACGAACAATTTTATTAACAGCATAACAGTAGTAAGAACATAAGGACATGTTAACTGCCATCTCCGGATCAGACCTTAGGTCCATCAAATCCAGTGATCCGCACAAGCGGAGGCCCCGCCATGTGTACCCTGGCATAATTTTAGTCACCCGTATCACTCTATGCCTCTCATAAGGAGGTGTGCATCTAGATTACCCTTAAATCCTAGAACGGTGGATTCCGCAATAACCTCCTCTGGGAGAGCATTCCAGTTGTCCACCATTCGCTGCGTGAAACAGAACTTCCTGATATTTGTCCTGGACTTGTCCCCCCTCAGCTTCAGTCCATGCCCTCTTGTCCGTGTCACATTGAACATTGTAAAAAGAACAAATATAAGCATAAATACAATGAATGATGTAAACTCAAAATCAGTAAATTGAAATAGGACTGCCATGAAACAGTTCAAAAATATACTTATTAATAGCACTGAAATTCAAATAAGACAGATACACCTAATACATACTAAAAGGGAGAAATAATACTTATGAAGCATCTGAAAACCACAAATCAGAGCATTCAAATAACATAGAAATGACAATAATGTTTTTCTATAATACAGCTTATTCTATAGTCGGGGAGGGGGGTCATATGCAGCTATTAGATGGGGGCAAGATGAGTGGTACAGAGTGCTTTGAGATAAACAAATGGGAGGTTAAACTCAAGGCAAGTTGTTTATACAGTTAAACAAAGTATAAGGAACTGATTTAGTTAGTATGTGTGTCAAGCTAGTCATGGTGCAGAATGGGTGTGTACTCCATCACCCTGCTTCCTGAAGTAGAGGTAGTCTGGAGTTAGACGTAGGCTCTCTGGGAGTAAATTCCAGAGTGTGGAGGCCTCCCCTAAGAAGGCTTACTAGTGGGTTTCACATCGTACAATTTCTTTTGATGAGGGTACAGATAGCAATGCACCTTGAGAGGACCTCAGAGGTTTCTACGGCGTATATAAGGTTAGTTTGTTCTTTAAGTATTCTGGCCCATTTTGTCTTAGAAACTTGAAAATCAAACACAGAGATTTAAATTTAGCCCTGTACAGTGATATAGTGAGGGTAAGTGGTGCCCCTCCCCCACCCTCCTGCTCTATCCCCCACCCCCTGCCACGCATGCGCCCCTCTTCCCTTCCCCCTTCCCTCTAGTTGTTCACCGCCGTGAGCTGCGACTTTAACGTGCTCCTCGTGACCGTCCCACTGACATCACTTCTGGGCACCGTGCATATAAAGTGATATCAACGGGAGAGACGACGGGGTCACGAAGAGCACATTGAAGTTCTTGTTGCTCATGGCGGTGAACAAGTAGAGGTATGGGGGAAGGGAAGGGGCGCACGTGCTGCAGGGGGCTCAGGGAAGAAGCGGGGAATGGCGACAAGGGATGATAAGTACCTGTGCTAATTGCACTATGTGGTTCACACCCATTCTCTATCCATATTTCTTTCACATCCATTTCATTCACACATATTTCTTTCACACCCATTTTGTTCACACCCATTCTCTATCCACCCAATTTATTTTCTATAATACCGTACGCCCCCGAAATTTGTGGGGGTTTCGTTCCAGGAACCCCTGCGAATTTTGAAAAACCTCAAATGTAGTTTTTTGCCTGATTGGTGTATCCTGACTTTACTACTGGAAGAGGCAGTCAGAGCAGACCGCAAATTCGCGGGGGAACACTGTATAACATTCTGTCAATGTGCAATTTAGTTCACACCACATTTCATGCCACTGGAGCGATCTGAGCATTACCGTATTTTTCGCTCCATAAGACGTACCTGACCATAAGATGTACCCTAGATTTGCAGGAGGAAAACAAGAAAAAAAACATTCTGAACCAAATTCTCCTTGCCTGTCCCCCCTCTGCTGGTCTAGTGGTAGGCCAGGACAGGGCATAGGGCAGGCAGGGACAGGGCACAGGGCAGGCAGGCCTAGTAGCAGCCAGGCAGGCCTAGTGGCCTAAAGACAGGCAGGCAGGCAGGCCTAGTGGCCTAGTGACAGCCCAGTGGCCTAGTGTCAGGCAGGCAGGCCTAGTGACAAGCAGTCAGGCATAGTGGCCTAGTGACAGGCAGGCAGGGCGCTCCACCCCGAGGCAAACAGGCATGCAGGCAGAGAGTGGTAGATATCTGGAACGTTCTTCCAGAGGCTGTTATAGGGGAAAGCACCCTCCAGGGATTCAAGAAAAGGTTAGATAAGCTCCTGCTGGCTAGACTCTAGTAGGGCACTGGTCTTTGACTTAAGGGCCGCCGCGTGAGCGGACTGCTGGGCATGATGGACCACTGGTCTGACCCAGCAGCGGCAAATCTTATGTTCTTATGTTCTTATAAGGAGAGCTGGTGTGGATGCATCGGCTCCTCCTCTTCTAGGTATGAATGAAGTTACACTGCCCTCTGCTACACACTCTCTTATTATCCTTTCATTCCTTGCAGCTTTAAAGGCATTCACAGAGCAGCGTTGGACCACCGGGAGCGGCATTGAGTATTCGCTCCATAAGACACATCCTTCTTTCCACCCACTTTTTGGGGGAAGAATAAGTGCGTCTTATAGAGCGAAAAATATGGTAACTATTTAATGCACTTTAGTGAAGGAGCTCCTTCATAACTCAAATGTTATTATATAGCTCTGCCCGTTGGAAATAGTGATGCTATAGAGCATACATATGTATCATTTAGAGGACAGCACATTTTTTAATTTCTTCTTTTTGTGTTTAGTAATGAAAGCAAAAATATCACTCCAAGACAAAAGCACCACACAAGCCAAAGAAGCTATCTTATTACTTAAGCGAAAGAAAAGCCTCAGACAAATGGAGAGGTATATCTATACTCTTCCACCCAAGCATCATAGGCAAAAAAACTTTTGCACAAGTTTAAGGTTAGCAGGTGGTAGCAAAAAGATGGTATTACACTTTCCTCCATTCCTGCCTGTTTTTTGTGGTAATAATGAAAGCACATACAAGAATAATAGTTACAACAGATTTTAACATAAAACATTTCATTGATTGATAAATGAGATATGTAGATCAGTTCAGTGTTTTTTTTTTTTTTTATTCACTTATACTACTTCAAAGCAAAAGCACTTTCATCAAGCTCCACATTTCAAAATATATTTTGGATGAGGATTGCTTTTAGATCTGTACTTGGAACATGTTTAAAGGAGCATTCTTCCTTCCTTCCTCCCACTCTCACTCTCACTCCCATCCTCATCCACACCCCCAGTTTGGCAAACCAATAAGGCTTAAAATTTAATAATGTCTCTGTTTATTCTGTAAAAAAGCATCAATAATAAGATTACAATCCTTCTGGTTGAGTTAGAATTTCATACATAGAAGTGGGTCAGATTTAAGGATTAGGCTAAAATGAGAAAAAATAATTGGGAAAATCCTGCCGGTCGGTTTACTCACACAGTTTTGAAGTAAAGGCCAAGCCTTAAGTTCCTGTGATTTCTGAAGGGAAAATTTAAAGAAAAATCTCAGAAGTTAATTATCAGGCTTCTTGCATTTTAGTCCCTGTTTTGACCAGCCTTTAAATCTGGTCCTATATGAGAAAAACACAGGAAACATGCTTGAAACCTTGGGACATGTTTACCAAAGCGAATTATGTTTTTGCACCTGCTCCACCTTAACAGTACAAATTAATGTGTGATTAGTGCAAAGGCTTTTTAGTAATTGTTAGGGGTGTGCTCTGTATACTTTCTGCAATTACCTTATAGATATGTGCAATACCATGCATTAAACCTGGATTCATTTAGGGATCCTTTTGCTAAGTGGCCTTAGTGCAGCTTGCGAAGTCTATTTTTACTGTAGGTGTAAAAATGTCTTTTTTGCCTGTGTTTTTGCACTAATGGGTCTTGCGTTACTGTTGCTAATTCTATATAGGTCACCTAAATATCACGCCAAACGTGATTCTAAATGCTAGGCACCCATTATAGAATCATGCTTAGGTGGCACCATGCTAACTTCATATGCCTTATACACACACAGACCTCACTGGCTTCCCATTCATCCATCTCCCTAGCATAGCCGCATGTTATCATGCTTCTCCGTCCAAAATTCAGCTTTCTTATCCTTGTGGAGAAGTTGTTCCTATGTCCTCAGCCCAACTCTGCCCCAGCAAAATAAGAACATTTCTTCTTCATCAGTGCACTGAAGGCAATGGCTCAGTGCTGGACTGTGAGAGACTCCTGGGGCCACCTCTCCACAGACTCACCTTTCTTCACCATATAGCAAGGGAAGCTCCTGGCAGGCTCTGGAGCAGGAGAGGCAAGGTCAGGACCTGGCTAATCCTTTGTGGTGGGGAAAATACTGCTGCAGACGGTGATGGGATTCCATATGTAATATAGGAATTCTGGAGCTGGCAAAACCCCCAAAAGGATGCCGAGGGGACTGCTTGATGGCATGGAATGATGGCAGTTGATACCCCTTGCGTCTTCCTGGACCACAGAAAGACCAGATCAGGGGAATTGCAAGACTTGCTCCTAACAGGGTGAGGAGTTTGGCTTATGAATAGATGCCTGACAAATGCTGCTCAAGGGTCATGTCTATTTCCACTTTTATCCATCACATACAGATTGCTCCCCCTAATCCTCCCAAACTTGCTGGTCTATCCCTAAGGCACACTAGTGTTCAATTTCATACAAACAATGAAGAGAAGATAGAAGCTTATTGAACAGGCTTTTTGATTGTGCACTCCACTGTTTTTCAGTGGGTTGAGCCATTTTTAAATGACAGAGTGCAGGGGTTTGCCTAGGAGGAAATTTTTCTAAGTGCAGGGAAGTGGGAACAGGTGTACCACAAGGTTCTGCATTATCGGCAGTCTTGTTCAACCTGTACCGGCTTCCCTTATGCAAATTAATGAAACAACAAGGTATATAGTATCGCCTATGTTCTGGTGACATTCAGTTTTCTTCCCTGTTGTTGAAGGATCATTGGTGTTGAGTGTGCAGAAGTTGGATGACATCATAGCCACCCAATTTTCGTCCTATCTTGAGAGATTCTCCATTCTCCTACCCTACCAACATGGATTCAGACCCAACTTCAGCACTGAATCCCTTTTAGCCTCTTTAATTTCAAAGGTCCAACAACTTCACTCCTGCAACAAGTTTGCTGTCCTTCTCCAATTTGACCTTTCTGCAGCTTTCGACATTGTTCATCATGACATACTAATCCTCCAACTTTCTGAAATCGGCATAAACTCCACAGTCCTAGATTGGTTCTCAAAATTCTTACGTTCCCGCTCTTACTTCGTTAACATGAATGGAACCTCATCCTCCCCTTGGAAACCGATCTGCGGAGTCCCCCAAGGCTCACCCCTATCCCCGATTCTTTTCAATGTTTATATGTCCTCCCTGAAACTCCTCCAACTATCCACCTCGGAGACACTTTACACCTACGCCGACGACATCCTTGTCCTTCTTGAGACCGACTCTAACCTCACCAACCTCGCTGATAACATCTCATCTTGTATAACAAATCTCCAATCCTGGGCTCGCACCGTTCAAATGAAACTAAATGAGACCAAAACAAAATCACTATGGCTCGGCCCAAAACTAGATCAGTTACCCACCCTCATCCCTCTATCCTCCGGCACCAATCTGCAGCTTGAGCACTCTAGCAAAGTTCTGGGAATCATCATCGACTCCTCTTTGTCCTTCAACGACCACATCAACTCCCTAGTAAAAAAATGCTTTTTCAATCTCCACATGCTAAGAAAAGTCAGATCCTGCTTTCACCAACAACATTTCGCTGTCCTTGTTCAATCCATTATTCTATCCAGACTAGATTACTGCAACTCCATCTACTTAAGCCTAACAAAGAAAAGCCTTCTCAGACTTCAGCGGATTCAGAACACCGCAGCTAAACTAATCTTCAAAAAAAGCAAATTCGATCATGTCTCCCCGCTTCTGTCTAAGCTTCATTGGCTCCCAATCATCCTCAGGGTTCACTACAAATGCACCTGTCTAGCCTTCAAATCTCTCCACGGCATCCTTCCTCCTCTCTTTCCACTATCCTGGCTCTTCTCGAGTCCTGACTCCTCCAGATCCTCTCAAAATTTCAAACTATCCTTCCCCTCCTTAAAAGGCATATCCCAAACAGGAAAACTTGGAACATCCCTCCTCTTCAGGATCACCGAGCTGTGGAACAGCTTTACTGCCCATCTTCGGAGTTCGTCCTCCCTCCAACACTTCAGAAAACATCTGAAAACCTGGCTTTTCTCCAAAATGTAACTCACTCCCTCTCCATTATTCTAAGTCCCCCTTTTCCTTTCTGTTTACCAATTCTCTTCCTCCTTCCACTGTAGTTCCCTTATTGTTTTATTCTGTAAACCGTGTCGAGCTCCACTCCTGTGGAGATGACGCGGTATATAAACTTAAGGTTTAGTTTAGTTTAGTTTATTTTGGATAGTATCAGGCGTTGGATGACTGTTAACAGACTGGTGTTGAATGTTGCAAAGACAAAGATCATGCTTGCTTCAAGAGATTTAAGAACCGGAAGCTACTGCTTGTTTTACTGTGCTAAATACATCAATGTACTTTTCTACTGAAGTGCGTTATCTGGGTGTGATATTAGACTCCTAGTTATCATTTAAGCCACATTTACAACAGGTTATTAGGAAAACATACTTTAAAATTAAGAATGCTGAGCAAGTTCCAGCTATACCTGTTTACGTATGACTTTAGGGAAAGGGATTGGTACTTGTATATCACCTTTTTGTAGTTTTACAATCACACTTAAAATGGTTTTCATACAGGTACTTCAAGTATTTTCCCTATCTGTCCTGGTGGGCTCACAGTCTATCTAATGTACCTGGGGCAGTGGAGGATTAAGTGACTTGTCCAGGGTCAGAGGCAGCAGTGCAGGGTTTGAACCCACATCCTCAGGGTGCTGAGGCTGTAGCTCTAACCACTAATGCTTTGAATAAAAGTGGAATATAAATAATAAAGTATAATTAGAAATTTTTTTTTGTGAGTGGTTAGTACGTGCAGAATTTTTTTTTCTGTATTAGGTGCATACTAACACCTAATACAACAGCATAAGAACTTAAGAGTTGCCATACTGAGAAAGACTGAAGGTCTATCAAGCCTAGTATCCTGTTTCCAACAGTGGCCAACCAAGGTCACAAGTATCTGGCAAGATCCCAAGGAGTAAAATAGATTTTATGCTGCTTATTATCCTAGGAATGAGCAGTGGATTTCCCCAAGTTATTTTAATAACAACCTATGGATTTCTCTTTTAGGAAATTATCCAAATGTTTTAAAACTCTGATATGTTGATTTCACCACGTTTTCTGGCAACAAATTCCAGAGTTTAATTACACGTTGAGTAAAGAAATATTTTCTCCGGTTCGTTTTAAATCTACTAAGTAGCTTAGTCGCATGCCCCCTAGTCCTAGTATTTTGGGAAAGAGTGAACAAGCGATTCACATCTACCTTTTCCACTATACTCAGTATTTTATTGACCTCTTTCATATCTCCCTTGAGCTGTCTTTTCTCCAAGCTGAAGAGCCCTAGCCGCTTTCCTCATAGGAATGTCATCCCACCTCTTTTATCACTTTCATCATCTTTCTCTGTACCTTTTCTAATTTCACTATATCTTTTTTGAGATATGGCAACCAGAATTATACATAGTTTCCTCTTTTTTTCTAGCATCCTCCAGCTTCCCCCTGGCCTCCCAGTCTCACCTTTAAATGTAATTACCGTATTTTCACGTAGATAACGCGCACCCGTGTAAAATGCGCACACGGGTATAGCGCGCGAAAAACACAAATTTATGTACAGAAATTTTTATATACCGCGCACACCCGTATACCACGCATGCTGCCTGACTCTCCTGTCGCCGCCCGACTCTCCTTTCGCCCGCCCCGATTCTCCTCTGGCCACCCCGACTCTCCTTTCGCCCGCCCCGACTCTCCTCTCCCCCTTGAAGTCCTGTCCCCACCCTGAAAGCCTGATGCCCCCCCCGACGTCTGATTCACCCCCCCGCCGCAGGACCGATCGCACCCCCACCCCGAAGGACTGCTCGCACGCACCCGCACCCCCACCCCGAAGGACCGCTCGCACGTACTCCCACCCGCACCCCCACCCTGAAGGACCGCTCGCACCCCCACAGCCTCCCGACCCCCACCATCATGTAGAAGCTCCTACCGGTGTCCTGCTGCTTCCTCTTGGCGGTCCCGACTCCCCGACACGATCGGGGCAAGAGGGAGTTCAAGCCCTCTTGCCCCAGCCAACCGCGGCACCCCCGACACGATCGGGGCAAGAGGGAGTTCAAGCCCTCTTGCCCCAGCCAACCGCGGCACCCCCGACGCGATCGGTGCAAAAGGGAGCTCAAGCCCTCTTGCCCCCCCCCGACTCTCCGACACGATCGGGGCAAAAGGGAGCCCAAGCCCTCTTGCCCCGCCGACTCCCCAACTATATCGGGCCAGGAGGGAGGCCAAGTCCTCCTGGCCCTGGCGACCCCCCCCCCCGCTAGTTGTTCGGGCCAGGAGGGAGCCCAAACCCTCCAGGCCACGGTGACCCCCTACCCCCACCCCGCACTACATTATGGGCAGGAGGGATCCCAGGCCCTCCTGCCCTCAATGCAAAACCCCCCTCCCCCCAACGACCGCCCCCCAAGAACCTCCGATCGCCCCCCAGCCGACCCGCGACCCCCCTGGCCGACCCCCACGACACCCCCACCCCCCTTCCCCGTACCTTTGTGTAGTTGGCCAGACAGACGGGAGCCAAACCCGCCTGTCCGGCAGGCAGCCAACGACGGAATGAGGCCAGATTGGCCCATCCGTCCCAAAGCTCCGCCTACTGGTGGGGCCTAAGGCGCCTAGGCCAATCAGAATAGGCCCGGGAGCCTTAGGTCCCTCCTGGGGGCGGGGCCTTGGGCACATGGTCGGGTTGGGCCTATGTGCCTCAGGCCCCGCCCCCAGGTGGGAATTAAGGCTTCCGGGCCTATTCTGATAGGCCCAAGCGCCTTAGGCCCCACCAGTAGGCGGAGCTTTGTGATGGATGGGCCAATCCAGCCTCATTCTGTCGTTGGCTGCCTGCCGGACAGGCGAGTTTGACTCCCGTCTGTCCGGCCAACTACACAAAGGTACGGGGAAGGGGGGTGGGGGTGTCGTGGGGGTCGGCCATGAGGGTCGCGGGTCGGCTGGGGGGGCGGTCGGAGGTTCTTGGGGGGGGGGAGCGGTCGTTGGGGGGAGGGGGGTTTGTGTCGAGGGCAGGAGGGCCTGGGATCCCTCCTGCCCGTAATGTAGTGCGGGGTGGGGGTAGGGGGTCACTGTGGCCAGGAGGGTTTGTGCTCCCTCCTGGCCCGAACAACTAATGGGGGGGTCGCCAGGTCCAGGAGAACTTGGGCTCCCTCCTGGCTCGATATTGTCGGGGAGTTGGGGAGTCGGCGGGGCAAGAGGGCTTGGGCTCCCTTTTGCCCCGATCATGTCGGGGAGTCAGGGGGGCAAGAGGGCTTGAGCTCCCTCTTGCCCCGATCGTGTCGGGTGTCGGGACCGCCAAGAGGAAGCAGCAGGACACCGGTAGGAGCTTTTACATGATGGGAGGGGGGTCGGGAGGCTGTGGGGGTGCGAGCGGTCCTTCAGGGTGGGGGTGCGGGTGCAGGTGGGAGTGCGTATGAGCGGTTCTTCGGGGTGGGGGTGCGGGTGCGTGCGAGCGGTCCTTCGGGGTGGGGGTGCGAGCGGTCCTGCAGTGAGGGTGAATCGGACGTCGGGGGGGGGGGAACTATGTAAAAAAAATTTTGTACAACGCGCTCACGCATATACCGCGCAAGGTTATGCACGGTTTGTAAAAACACGTATAACGCGCGCGTTATATGCGTGAAAATACGGTACAGCACCCTGCAGAGGTAAAATGATTTTATTTTCAATATAGTGACTGAAATGTGTCAGTTTTGAGAATTTATATCTGCTGTGTATATTGTGTGTATATTAAAAATGAATGTAAAAATTGCATTACAATTAGTAAAGGGAAGGGGATCTGGGGCAGAACTCGGGTGGGCCTAGGGAGGTCTGTGGTTGGGGTACTCAGTTGATATTTGTTAGACTTAGGGGGTACTTAGCTTGAAGTAGTTGAGAAACACTGCTGTAGGCAATCAGCTGGCGCCAGTGCCTCTCCTTCTCTCCGGCCCTCTTCCCTGCTGGCACCCCCTACTGGCGTCTCAGGGTCCATCTGGAGGTCCTCTGCACATGCATGGATGTCGACATGTCATCACGGCGACATCCATTCACTTCTGGGTGCCTCAAGGAGTGGCCACTACTTTAGTGTGCCTCAGCTCAAGAAAGTTTGAGAGACACTGCTCTAAGAGATCCCACGTGACTATCCCAGGCTTTCTTGAAATCAGACACAGTCTCTGTCTTCATCACCTCTACTGGGAGACTGTTCCACGCATCTACCATCCTTTCTGTAAAAAAGTATTTCCTTAGATTACTCCTGAGCCTATCACCTCTTAACTTCAACATATGCCCTCTCATTCCAGAGCTTCCTTTCAACTGAAAGAGACTGAACTCATGCACATTTACATCACATAGGTATTTAAACATCTCTCAAGAAAAAAACAGAGTAATAGAAAAAATCCCAAAATTTAACTACAAAATATTACTCACCAGAGATGGGTTACACTCCCCCGATAACCATTTCACAAACCAGTGGAGAAAAAGCCTCAAAAATTTCAATGCAGCATTAAACAACTTCAATACTGTTTAAAGTCCAAGCTGCTTATGTACTATCACTGGCAAAAAAACACCACCACTGAAATGTAATTATCAAAAGGGTAATATACCCATCACTGTGCACAGGAAAAGCAAAAAAAGTTTTACTTAGCTTGGGACCATGGTCTGAAACGCCGTCTGTACTGGTAGAAAATGTCTGGCCAGACTGTAGATGAAAACACCACGGCACCATTCAGATGTACAATCCAGAATCCATGCCCAATCCTCCAACAAGTGCCTTGTTTCGCCTCTCAAAGGGTTCCTCAGGGAATGTATCAGCTGGAAAACTCCACACCTCTTCCGTGCACACCGACATAAGAAACGCCCCTTGCTAAAAAGGAACTGCAGGATTCAACTTCCAGTAGCACTTCCGGGTTACAGTGTCATAGCAACAGCCAAAAAACAGCTGCCATTCGTCCATACAACTGCCATTCATTCTTCAAACTGTCACTCATGCAAGAGGGCACGGCTGCACAAGTTCCTGGCAGAAGAGTGGTGAAATTGCGCTGGCAGCCGTTTTTTTGGCTTTTTCTCCACTGGTTTGTGAAATGGTTATCGGGGGAGTGTAACCCATCTCTGGTGAGTAATATTTTGTAGTTAAATTTTGGGATTTAAACATCTCTATCATATCTCCCCTCCCAAGCCTTTCCTCCAAAGTATACAGATTAAGATTTTTAAGTCTGTCCCCATGCGCCTTATGACAAAGACCACACACCATTTTAGTAGCCTTCCTCTGGACCGGCTATCCTTTTTATATCTTTTTGAAGGTGTGGCCTCCAGAATTGTACACAATATTCTAAACGAGGTCTCACCAGAGTCTTATACAGGGGCATCAATACCACCTTTTTCCTACTGGTCAAACCTCACCCTAGCATCCTTCTAGCTTTCGCCATCACAGGAGATAACACAACATGCAATTAATATGCCACCGTGATAGCAGTTGCTGAATGCTAATTTGCATGTTAACTGCTTAATGCAATTAAAGGCTCCTTTATAAGGAATATCTCATTTATTCAACTATTTATTTCTATGTTTCAGTTTTATATGGTGACATAAAATTGCCTTCCTTCCTGACCTTTCTAGCAGCATGGAGTACAAGTTTTTCATCCCTGATATGGTACAACATGGCAGGAGGAGAAAGACAAACCAGCAGAAACAGAAGAGACAAGGGTATTGGCAAAGGGAAGGCATGGTTTGGAACCGTATACCAGCAGTTCAAGGTCCGAGTCTGAAAGCCAGTGAAAGAAAGTTTCAGGTTCTCCTATGCATTATTTTCTGCACTTCTTTTTGATTGCGCAAAGAGCGTTTTCATCGGAATGTTTGCTTCCTTCTTTTCAAAGGTAATCCAAGTTATCTGTGCGTTGCTCCGAGCAGGTGCAAGCCAAAGACAGGAGATTGATAAAGTAGTGTGGTGGTCCTTGTTAATCCATGGAATTAATGGAAACCATAAATTGGTCCTGATTAGAGACTTTTTGCTTATAAATGCATAAGATATAACATTGAATGTCTGGAGCAGAAAATTGTTTTTGATCTAAAACAAGCATATGGCATGCTTCATACTGAACCTCAGAATGCTCATAAGGTTTACAGATTATTTCTAAAGCACTTCATCTTATCAAGTAGAACATGAACAAGAGATGCTTCTAAAGGAAACGGCTTGGCAGCTACTTTACAGCTTTTTGGCAAATTATATATGTGTATAATTTGTTTTTTAATGCAACTGAGGATTGATCTTGAGGATGAGAATTCCAGTACAGAAATATGTGCAATGGTACATGTAGGAAACATTTATTTTATTAATTTATTTCAGCAGTAAAGAGGGGGTGGGGTGGGGTGGAGGGGGGATCAGGAATGAAATTGCACTTGAGGATCCTAAATTCTTATTACATGCTAACATAAGTGAAAGGGATTCTCCAAAATGGATATTAATTCATTTAAGAGAGATATTTGCATGAAAGAAGCTCTAGTCTATAGATTACATGTAATTAATGCAATTATTCTTACAAAACTTTGAACATCTATTTTTGATTCACAGAGAGAGGTAAAATAGATTATACATTATGTAAGTGTCATATTAAAGAATACCACAAAACTTTCATTCATTCATTCTTTGTTGGATTGTATATGCTGTTTTCTATAGATAACACAAAGCAGTGGATAATCTAAATCAGAGGTCCCCCAACCCTGTTCTGGAGGACCACCAGGTCAATCAGGCTTTCAGGACAGCCCTAATTAATATGCATGGAGCAGATTTGCATACATGTCACTTCTATTATATGCAAATCTTTCATGAATATTAAGTTTTGGTCTCATCCCTGAAGCTGCCCTTTCTGACTCCCTCTCCATGTGGAAATTCTTCCAACTTCCTGTGGGCCTCCTGGGCCTACCTCAATTCCTGTTGTCCATTGGGAGATTATTAGGGCAGGAGTGATGCCTATTTTCTCCTGCCCACAACTGCAGCCACATCCAATTTGGCAGCACCTACCTTTCACTTTAGTCTTGTGAATGAACTGTGAATGAAATGTCACAGTTGATACATTGGATGCAGCCATAGTCATGGACAGGAGTGAATGGGCATCACTTTGTCCGAATGATCCCCTGTTGGACCACCAAGGATTGAGGTAGACCTGTGGGGGCCTGTGTTGAGTAGGGGGGGTGGGGCAGTTCATGTACTGGGAGTCAGAAGGGACAGTCACAGGGAAGGGGGCCAGAAGGGTGGGTTGAATTGACAAATCTGTCATTGGCACATGAAACTGTGCCCATTTTCATGTGTTAATGACAGGAAATGACAGAGAAAATGTTGATTTCCTCTTAGAGAATGACACGGTGGCAGTTTACCCGCGGCTACTGCCTTTAGCCACGGGTAACCCGCCGGAACGGTGAAAGAAAAAAAGCAGTCGTTGCGGGGACGGGGACAAGGCCATTCACCGTCCCGTGGAGTGGTGAATGGTCTTGTCTCCGCAGTGAGGTATCAAGGATCGCGCGGTCCCTGCAGCCACCGCCCACCTGTAGCATTTAGCCAGCTCCCTCCCTCCACCTCACCTTAAATTTCGAGTTTTCCGGCTTCCTTTTTTCCGAGCTGCACACGTTCAAAAATTAGTATGGCAAAGTAATGAATGGTCCAGCAGCCCCCACCCTCCCTCCACCTCACCTTATATTCCTTCCGAGTTTGCCGGCTTCCTTTTTCCTGAGCCGCACGTGTTCAAAAAAGCCCTGCTCGCGCGGCTGCGCGAGTCAATCAATCTTCTCCTCTGACGCAACCAGAAACAGGAAGTTGCAGGAGAGGAGAAGTTTGATTGACTCGCGCAGCTGCGCGTGCAGGGCTTTTTTGAACGCATGTGGCTCGGGAAAAAGGAAGCCGGCAAACTCGGAAGGAATATAAGGTGAAGTGGAGGGAGGGTGGGGGCTGCTGGACCATTCTTCATTACTTTGCCATACTAATTCCATTCTGTGTTAGGTGCCACGGACTCAGATTCGAGTCCTAGCAGACGATGAGTTAAAGATCCCAAAAGAAGCCAACTTCTAAATTCAGTGGTTAGAGCTACACTCCTTGTGACCCTGGGCAAGTCACTTAATCCCTATTGCTTCTGACACAATGGGCAGTTCCAAAGACCAAGACTGGCCAATGTCAAAAGACAGGATGCTGGGCTTGATAGACCCTTAGTCTCCTCTGTTTTTAGTGATCAACAAAGTTCTATGTTTCTATAATCACCCTAATTCTGTTAGCATTGGACTAGATATTCAAAATGATTTAAATGGCCAGGACAGGCTCCTGGCTGTTCAAATCATCTGTCCAGGGCTAACCAGGCATTTTCAATCTTCATGTTCAGCCCAAATGGTGTCACACAATTCAGCAAAAATACCCAATGTTGTTCCTCATAATTTAAATATTGCTCATAGAAGGAACAACATTGGATATTTTTGCTGTCTGTTGTTCTGCTGAGCACTGGCATTGAAACAGCAAAATGCATTTATTGCATACTTGTCCTCTGTCGGAAACATTATGGTGGTATATTAGTTGTGTTGATAAAAATGTATAAACAAAGCCCTGCCAGCTGAACATCTCTTTCTCTAGTTCAGCAGCAGGAACTTTGATTTATAAGAACGGAATAAGCTAAATATTAGAGTACTAAGGCTTATATGGATGCTGCGGGGACGGTGACGGGGCGGTGAATGGGATGGCAGTGGCGGTGACGGGGCGGTGCAGAGGATGGTGGGCCGGGGACGGGGCGGTGACGGGGACAGATTTTTTCCCCGTATCATTCTCTATTTCCTCTGTCATTCTTAATGATTGCTTATCTCTGGTTCAAACTATATTTATAGAGTTCTGGGCTCCAAATTAAGAATTATCACCCAGGATATAGATCATGGAGTCATTATGGATCTGGCTCCAGTCAAAAAAAGCAAATGTAATGTTAGCAATTATCTAGAAAGGAATGGAGAATGAAACAGAGAACATTGCAATACAGATAACCATCAAAAGTCAGACTGAGGAATTCTTTTGAGGGTTTCATAGACAGGAATTAGCAAACAGAAGCAAATAAGAAACAAGCAATTCATTGAACAATGTAGAAATTAAACTCTAAATAACCTCAAAAATTTCCGTGAAATACACTAAATCCCTTAAAAAGGCAAATCACAAGACAGAAAAATTCCAAACTGGAACTTATAGAGGGATTTATAGGGAACTCAAGCGCTCACAGCTAACAGCTTGATGTATTTTACAAACTGATAACCATAGGGTGAGCTATCATCGGTTAGAGCAAAGGTGGATAGATCGCCTGCATAGCTTACAACCGACTGGTTTAAACATATCTATTAATTGGCAGGTCTTTATTTAATACATCAGAGTTACTTTGGATAAAGATCTGTCGCGGAGGTTTTAAGAATAGGATCAGGTTACATCCGGATATGACATCAGACTAATATTTAAATGGCTCTTTGTTTGAACGAAGCCATTTATTCCGGATGTGACATCAGACGCCTTCATTTCTTAAACTTAGAAGGTCGGCACGACACGACACTGAACAAGGCGGTAATAAAAAGTTAGGCATGTTATGCCTTAATCCTGAATGCCTGCCCGCGGTTTGAACTGCCGCTGATATAAATAGGTATGTTTATGATAAAATAAAATATTCTGTGTAGTTCTCTATATGTAAATAATGAGAATTTAACGGCTTAGACTTTTACTAACTGCTGTGGTAGCTTTGAAGCTTCCTTAGCTGTTGTAAGCCTGAAATAGAGGAACTTTCCATGATAATTGGTATTATAAGTTTTTTCTAATTTACTAGTGAAGTACTGATATTCGGTTAAAATATTTATGAGCATAGCCATTAGTATTGCCTTAGAGCTTTCTTTAATACAAGCATAAAAAGATATTTTGATAAATTTTGATACTATTCCATTTTTTATTTTGCTTTTATCCCATAGTGAAATCGGTGGCCTTTTTTTCCTGACGAAGCTCTCTTAAAAATATTTGGATGAGCGAAACGGAGATCTTCCGTCGTCTTCGCCTTTTTGTCACCATGCTATTAAGCTAAGTACTCTTAAATATATCTAGTGGACTTTAAAAGTATTGTTTGCTATTTGAAACAAAGCAAAATACTGAATAGGTTTTTTAAGAAAACAGTTGAAATAAGAATAAAATAATAGTTCAAAGATTTTTGATAAATAAATAGTTTAGGGGAGAACTTAAAGGGACCGATGATAGCTCACCCTATGGTTATCAGTTTGTAAAATACATCAAGCTGTTAGCTGTGAGCGCTTGAGTTCCCTATAAATCCCTCTATAAGTTCCAGTTTGGAATTTTTCTGTCTTGTGATTTGCCTTTTTAAGGGATTCAATGTAGAAATTAAACAATGTAGAAATTAAAGTTGAGATTCAGCCTTATTTCTTGTACCAGGAGGAGGAGTGAGGAACTTAAATACTCCAACTAATCCAAGCTGGCTCTTCCTGATCCAATAAGTTGTCAATAGGAAGATCTAACACAGATTCAAAGATAGGGGACTTGTAGCACTGATTTCAAAAGATACAGGCACTTTAAATACCACACCATTTGAGGATGTAATTGAGGTAGTTGCAAAACTACCAAGTTGTATGAGACTAAGGGCTCCTTTTACAAAGGTACGCTAGGGCATTAACGCGCGGAATAGCATGCTCTAAATTGCCACGCATGCTAGCCACTACCGCCTCCTTTTGAGCAGGCGGTAAATTTTCAGCTAGCGTGCGCTATAGCACACGCTAATCCGGGGTGTGCGCTAAAACCGCTAGCAAATCTTTGTAAAAGGAGTCCTAAATGTCTATCTAGCTCAGAATCCTGTTTCCAACAGAGGCCAGTCCATGACACAAGTACCTAGCATGATTTCAAAAAGCAGCGAGATTCCATGCAACTTACCCCCAGGGATAAGCAGTAGCGTTTTCCAGGCCTACCTTATGTAATAACACAGGCATTGATAAAGACTACATTTTTTTTATGACTTGTGTCTGTCGGTAGGGGTGCTTTTGAATGAGTTGTTTGAATTGATTTTTAAGACTGTAAGATTTCTGAGTGATAGCAATGTGCTGCTCTTCTTGAAACAATTGGTTATTGGGTTGGTTTTTTTTTAATTAGAATTTTCATTATGTTACAAAAACATTATAGAAAAATGAGGCAAATATACAGAACAAAAAAGAAAAACATATTAAATCATTCAAGTCCACATCAAGGGAGATCAAAAGAGAAAATATAACTGAAAAGTTATAATAATAATAACTATTCTTCTATACCACCACAATCTTGCGACTTCTAGGCGGTTTACATTCAAGAGAGCTGGACATTCAGCGAGTTACAATATGCAGATAGTCAAAGGAAAATACAGAGTACAGAAATTTTAAGAAAGCGAAAAAATAAAATATACAGTTTGCTAAGAGGTAAACTTGGAGATGGTAATTGGATCCTTGTGATAAAACCAACATGAAAGTGCATCAGAGTTAAGTTAAGAGGTGACTCTTATATCAACAACATTGTCAGTCATTATTAACTATAAATTAACCAACCTGTATCCGAAAATTACAAAAAGAAAGAAATTCTCTTAACTTAGATTTTCCCTGCTAGAAAAGTCTCCAAATGAATAGGGTATATTAAAAAAAGCCATAAGATTTAGGGCTCCTTTTACAAAGCCGTGCTAGGGCCTTAACGCGTGGAAAAACATGTGCTAAATTGCCACGGGAGCTAGCAGCTACCTTCTCCTTTTGAGCAGGCGGTAGATTTTTGGCTAGCGTGCACCATGGCGCGCACTAATCCGGTGCGTGCGTTAAAAATGCTAGCGCACCTTTGTAAAAGGAGCCCTTATTGTCAGGTGTGATAAGACACTTACAGGGAAATTTTTTACAAAGAAAGTAGCTCCCACAGCCAGCACCTTTGGTCTCGGCTGCAGGAAAGCCTTACACCCCAATTGCATTGGCCTAGAAGCATCTGGAAATATAGAAATCTTTTGACCACATAACGGAAATAAGCTTTAAGAACTAACATCTTGTGTTCTTCTGTTTGAAAAGAGGCCAACAAAGCTGATCTCTTTGGAATGGTATCCTGAATAAATTCAAGAAACTTAGATACATCAAGGCTCTGGGGAATTAGCAACATCAAAGGCACCTTCCTGTTCAACTCATTTAATACCCCTAGGTAAATAATAAGCATTATCAATTAATAAAGTTTCAAAGGACAAACTGTGATTCCTTCATATGCATTTTGAGTAACTATAAGGGAGAAAGATACTGCGTGACTGGAAAATTTAAAAATCGTAGGTTTCTAGCCCTAGAAACATTTTCTAAAGCTTCCATCTGCAAATGAACCGCCAAGCTATCCTTAGTCATCTCAGTTAAAGTCAACTGACCTTGAAATTCTACCTTCTCCAGTCTTTGCACAGTCTTAACTGTCCTATCTTCTAGATCCACAAATTAAGAGTAGTTCTGTAAATTTTGTCAATTGGGACAAAATTTCTTGCAGGAATTTCTCCATTCTAGTAATTCCTGATATCAGACCGTTCACTTATAAATCCTGCCATTTAGGGGTCCTTTTATCAAGCTGCGGTAGGGGTTTAATGCATGTAATACCACGCATTAAACCGCCTGCCACGCTAGCCGCGGGGGTTAGCGCGTGATGAAATGTCCGACGCGCTAACCCCGCTAGCGCGGCTTGATAAAAGGACTCCTTAATAGAAGATGAAGCTTCTTGAAAGGAAATATCTTTAAAAAGAACAGGTGATGGTAGTTTAACAACTCCCCAAGGATCTTTTTACCACTGGTCTAGAGAGTATTCATCTGTTGTAAGCCATTAAACTGTGATGCCATGTTGTGAGGTATAAAACCCTGATACTCAAACTCCATAACGATCTAGTTTTCCAGGCAACTAAGCTATACGAATTGACCTGGTTGTCAAACAAAATATGTGGAAATACACCTGAAAAATATTCATTGTTGTTGCTGAAAACTAAACCCATCCATGATCCTTAAAAACTAAAGGGGTTTGTGTTTATTAGGTAACAGTTTTCTTATCATACTCAAGTGGTATGTGCATCGGATCCATCTTAGAACAGCATTTGTTGTGTTGTACAAACTGGGCTTTGGAAGAAGCAAAGATGTCAAGCTATAGAATAAGGCAAGTTCTCAAACTTGACAGCACATCTGCTCAGCTTATGTTCACGTTTATTGTTAGTATTTGATATATCACATTAGCTGGCTTTCAGGTCAATGCGGTTTACAAAGTGAAAATTATAAGCAAGTAAAGAAATGTCTATGAGTCAAAGTATCAATCTATCAGATATACCCAACTACAGAGTACAATGTTTCAAGTTTATTAAGGTTTTGATATGCTGCTCATTATAAGACTAAGCGGTATACAATAAAAATAGATGAGAAACACAAAAAGGGGGTATGGGTTGTCCATGAAAGCAATTGTAAACAGAGATGGTCAAATCATATGTCTGAAAATGTCCTAAATAATAATTTTAATAAAATTTTCATTTTGCAATGTGATTATTCTGAACACATTAGGGGTGGAAGATTACTCCATTGTCATGGTTCAAAGAACAATAATGCCCAATTGTCTGGTAGATTCAAGATGGGTGAAACAGGGGGAGGGAAGTACATTATGGTAGGCATCCAGAGAGCATACTAGATGTGTTAGAGCAGTGGTTCCCAACCCAGTCCTGGAGGACCACCAGGCCAATCGGGTTTTCAGGCTAGCCCTAATGACTATTCATGGAGCAGATTTACATGCCTGTCACTTCCACAATATGCAAATTTCTCTCATGCATATTCATTAGGGCTAGCCTGAAAACCCGATTGGCCTGGTGGTTCTGCAGGACAGGGTTGGGAACCACTGGGTTAGAGTATAAGGTATTGTACACGGAGAAAGTCATAATACCGCTTTATAGAGCAATGGTCAGACCACACTTGGAATACTGTGTCCAACATTGGTCTCCCAACCTAAAGAAGGATATAAAACTGTTAGAGAGGGTGCAGAGACGAGCAACGAAGTTAATAAGAGGTATGGAGAACTTGGAATATGAGGAACGACTCAAGAAACTAGGACTGTTCTCCCTTGAGAAGAGAAGGCTGCGAGGGGACATGATCGAGACGTTCAAAATGCTGAAAGGCATCGATAAAATAGAGCAGGAAAATAAATTATTTACATTGTCCAACACGACACGGACAAGAGGACATGGTTTGAAGCTAAGGGGGGACAAGTCCAGGACAAATGTCAGGAAGTTCTGTTTTACGCAGCGAGTGGTAGACGCCTGGAATGCTCTCCCAAAGGAGGTTATCAAGGAATCCACTGTGCTGGGATTCAAAGGCAAATTAGATGCACATCTCCTTATGAGAGGCATAGAGGGATATGGGTGACTAAAACTACATCAGGTGTATACCTGACTGGGCCTCCGCGTGTGCGGATCGCCGGACTTGATGGACCATGGGTCTGATCCGGAGATGGCAGTTCTTATGTTCTTATGACAGGTAAGATGAGGTACTTTGATACTCGGCCTTGTGAGTGACAAAGAGAACTTTGAATTGCACTCCAGCATGGACTGGTAACCAATTTAGGTAGAACAATAGTGGGGAGGCACAGTCAACTCATTGTGCACCTCACAGCAAACAGGCAGCGGTCTTCTGTAGTGTCTGCAAGTGTTTTAAGATTGTGGTAGGCTAGCGAAGGCAGAATTGCAACAGTCAGTACATGACATTAGCAGATCATGGTCTAATGTGTGGGAAGCAAAAAAAAAATCTAGGACAATCCTGAGTGAACAGAATCGGCAAAGAGCACAGAAGCGGTCCCCATATTTGCCTGTGAAAGGTAAATCCAGAGTCAATCTATAGGAGAAATAGTGGTGTTAAAAGATGTTGAGTGATTCCAGGGAGTGAAGGCCAGGAAGGGGTAACATCAAAACAAAAACAAAGAGGAGCAAGCATGGATTGAAATCTTTGTTGTTGTATCATTTAAGAGAGGAGCTAGTCCAATCTAGCCTGTTTCAGTATTTCTGTATTTTTTTCACATCTGTGGGAGGAGGAGGAGGCCGGGGCGAGTGGGATGATGGGGAGTCCGTGGTTGGGCGTAGCTGTAGGTGAGACCTTTTTATTGGATTAAGGCAGTGTATTTGTGGCTGTCCTTCATTAGGTCTGTGCAGAATGAGCGAAGGACTTTTTTTTTAACCAAAACAGGATTAAATGCCTATATATACACGGATTTGATTTTATATATATGATTTTCCAATTAAGGTCTGAAATATATTTATTTTTAGTGGAGGAGAGAATGCAGGAGATGGTTGTCCATGACTGAACTGTGAAGTAATCTTATTTTGGATCATAGATTTAAACTCAACATTTGGTGTAGCAGTTTCTTGCAGACTAAGGGAGTAATAATCAAAAAAAAAAAACAAACACGTCTAAAAAGTGTCCTAAGTGGCTACTTGGACGATCAAAATGCCTGATCGTCCAAGTACCCATAACCAAAGCTGTTTTTTAGACGTATCTAAAACCAACTAAAGCCTTTCCCCTGCCTCTAAACGCACAGAAAGAAAAGAGGTGTGTTTAGAGGAGGGGAAAGGGCGGGCAGTGGGCGGGAGATGGGCCGACCTACACCTAGGCGTACAACAGGTATAACCAATACAGTTTAGTCGGCACTTAGACCTTTTTCACTTAGACGAAATAAAACCAGATCTAAGTGCCGAAAAACGGGCCGCTGAGCTGATGGCTGTTGGCGCCATCAGTTCAGCAGCCCGGCAACCTAACCATCACGGCAGGAGAGATGCCTCATCTCCCCTACCGTGATGCCATCACTCTTCTACCCGAACTGCCGCGACCCGCGGCAGTTCGGATAGAGGAGTGATGGCATCGCGGTAGGGGAGATGAGGCATCTCTCCTGCCGCGATGCATCACTCCCCCCCCCACACACAACATCGGGGCAAGAGGGAGCTCAAGCCCTCTTGCCCCAGCCAACCGCGGCACCCCTGACATATCGGGGTAATTGGGAGTCCAAGCCCTCTTGCCCCCCCGACTCACCGACTCCATCGGGGCAAGAGGGAGCCGAAGCCCTCTTTCCCCGCCGATCGTGCCCCCCCCCCGACTCGTTCGGGGCCAGGTTGGGCCCATAGTGCGGTTTTTAGTGCTGGCCACAGCGGTAACATCTCTGACACTCATAGAATTCCTATGAGCATCAGAGCTGTTACCGTCATGGCCGGCGCCAAAAACTGCACTACAGTTTTGTAAAAGGAGGATGGGGTTAACTTTGTTAGAGTCTAAGGGATATGGAGGCAAATAAAATGTGTTTTTATGTTTGGGCAAAACAGACTTTCTGAGTAGGTCTTTGAGTATACTGTTTCACGATAATGGAACATCTATGGCAGTTATTTATGGGTTTGTTAAGAATAGCTTTTTAAAAAAAAAAATCTGAATAAAATTCGCTTACATATCTTTTTGGGGTTTTTTGCCTAATATTTTCAGTCTGCACAGAGCCCCTTTGTGCACCTCTGAATTTCACAGACCTGAATTATGTTTAACACTAGTTTTGTTTTTACAATATTTTTTTAGAATTTAATTATTCTCATTTCATTAAAGTTTATGGTGCTATCCTTTTGTCTAGTACATTTGTTATAATTAAAATATAACAGAAATAAGCGTACCAAAGAGATGTCATGAAGGTGATATGCAAAATATAGCACACCATTCTTTATGGGGGCTGCTTTTTTTTTTTTTTTTTTTAAATAAAGCATATCTGTACAGAGAAATTTAATTAAACATGAAATTGAATTCAAAGTGGCAGCACTTCTGTTATATGTGAACTGTCTTCCCTTTCTGCCTGAGGGCTGCGAACAAAAATCCAGCAGTTACCATGCAGGCTCAGGATCCCTCGCACTTACACAGAAAATCTCTACCCCTTTCTACCTCACAACCTCTGTTGTAAAATACTGTATAATTAAGTACTCACATTCTCGGTTGTTGTTGGGGTTTTTTTTTTACAGATTGTTTACAAATCACTTTTAATGTTACTAATTGCTTGTGAAAATAGAAAATGTCTGCAAGTCCTTCTAGGGGTCTAATTAATAAGATGCAGTATAAGTTTGGCTTTTAATTTCTCCCAGGAGTGACTAACCGATGGTATCTCACTACTGCAGGTTAGTTACTCCTGTGGTACATGAATAAGGCTGCTTGCAATTAACCTGCATGTAATGTTATTTTATTAAACTAAGTAGTAAGGAGTATCAGGCCACAAAGTCATGGCTTCTGCTTGAAGGAACTGGGCTAAAGTAATTCCCCTGCTCCGAATCTCGCCCCCCCTCCCCCTTCAGATATACCTTCAATTCAATCCCCCTCAATTCAGGTCTTTCCTTCCTAGAGGGTCCCCCAATGACAGATTCTCCCTTCAAAATGCCTTCCTTTCCTCAGCTCCTCACCAACCTCCATTTGACCCTAGAAAATTCCTGGGGCTCTCTTGAAGTTGAGGCAGAACCATTCCCCAGTTGCTCCTGCCCTTTCTGGTGCTGGGTTCAAAGTGGCACTGGTAATACCTTTTAAAAATCTTGTGGTGGTACTACTATAAATCAAACTGCCATATGAGGCCCTTATACTGCACCAGTACTACTGTGAGACTACTGCTAGGGTCACTAGAACCATTTTGATCCTGGTGCTCGAAGGGGAAGGAGTAACTGCGGATTGCTCCTGCCCTGACCCCAGTAGAACCCCATGGATTTGCCAGGTAGGTCTGGGGAGGTACCTACTGGGATAGTGAAGTAGGAGAGAGTTGATGGAAGTAGGAGGTATTTCGGGAGGAATTTATTATGATAGGAGCATCTGGTGAGGGGGAGAGATCTGAGTTGGGGGGACCATCTGGCAAGGCATAATAGCAAAAGGGGGCTTGGGTGGGGAAAATAATTAAGCCTGGTGCCTTTAAGAAGTGGTAGAAGCATCAAACTGTGGTTTGCAGCTCAATTCTCTTTGTCTAAAAAATGCCACCAACTTTTTACTGGAGGTATTTTTCCCAGGAATAATGCAGCCTGCAGTGTTGGCCACAACCCACAAGTCACATTATTCAATTTACATAATAATGAGGTCTTTTGCATGGATGTGCATGTTTTGCATATCATTAATATGCATTCTCTGGTAGGAAATATTAACATGTATTTTGGTAATATAAGGTGCATTATTGCTTTTTAACACATCTTAAGAGCTAAATGACACACATTTGGGTCATAACACACCTTAATTACTATCTCCCTTAGCTTGTTTTTCTTAATGGAATGCCATAATGATTATAGGAAATTTCACCTCCCACATTTCACCCCCGGGTACATTTTTCCCCCAGAATGTTCGCTCCCAAGATCTTTTTCCCCTCCACATTTCACCCCGGGTACTTTTTACAGAATTATGTCACCTGTGGTTTGAGGGATAGCCCACCCCTGCCACCTCCCACTAACCTTCTTTGTCACCTACTACCTCTCACTGACAGGGCCTCCTTTAGTTACCCTTACTTTACAAGGAGATTAGGGGACTACCCTCACACCCAGGTTGTTTTCTGGTATTTTCTTTCCCTGAGGATTTTCTCCTGGGGGCATTCGGCTCCCCATAACGGAATGTACATCCCATCACACAGAATCTAAGCAATAGAAAGTGGGGAATCTTGGAGAGCTGTAGTGGGTTAAACTGAAAAATATCCACACGCTTATCCATCCTTCTGGCTTTGAGACAGGTAATGTACAACTTTTTAGAATCCTGAAAAAATCAAGACATTTGGCAATCCTAGTCTCCCTATCCTTTGAGATATCCTGAAAAAAACCCTGGAATATATTGAATGGCTAACCTTGGGGTGAAAGGTGTGAGGGCAACAAAAAGTACTCGGGCAAAATGTGGAGGGGTAAAACATTCTGAAAGATATAGGGGCAAAGATTCCGGGTGCAAAACTTCTGGATCCCAGATATTCAGCACTAGTGTCTGGACATGGTCTGGTCTTGAATATCTGGGTATAGCACTAATAGCGGCCAAATTAACATTGACCACCAACAACTGAATATTTATACTTCTGTTTTAGTATTATTATGTTACATGGAAACATGTTGGCAAATATAGGCCAAAGGGCCCATTCAGCCAGCCCATCCACAGCATTCATTAACTCTTAGGGAGAGGAAGCAATAGTGGATGCTGCGAATGGGCAGACTGGATGGGCCATTTGGCCTTTATCTGCCATCATGTTTCTATGTTTACTTTTCTCCCTGAGAACTCCTACATGCCTGTCATGCTTTTTTTGAAATCACAGTCTTTGTATCCACCACCAGCATCAGGACACTACACCATGCATCTTCCACCCTTTCTGCAAAAAAAAGTATTTTCTTGGATTACTCCTGAGCCAATCACCTCTTAACTTTATCCTATGCCTTCTCACTCTGGAGTTTTCCTTCATTTGAAAAAGCTCACCTCTAATTAAGGTCTTGTTAGATGAATCTGATTAATTTCTTTGACTGGATGACCAGATAGTTGGATGGAAAAAGTGATTAAGATATAGTGCACCTAGATTTTAGCAAAGCCTACAACACAGTTCCTCATAGACAACTCATATATAAACTGAGTGCCCTTGGTACAGGCCTTAAAGTGACGTAAGAACATAAGAATAGTCTTACTGGGTCAGACCAATGGTCTATCAATCCCAGTAACCCATTCTCACAGTGGCCAATCCAGGTCCCTAGTACCTGACCAAAACTCAATCCAGGACAAGCAGTGGCTTCCCCCATGTCTGTCTCAATAGCAGAGTATGGACATTTCCTCCAAGAAATTGTCCAAACCCTTCTTAAAACCAGCTACATTATCCGCTCTTACCAAAACCTCTGCCAATGAGTTCCAGAGCTTAACTATTCTGAGTGAAAAAATTTTTCTGATATTAGTTTTAAAAGTATTTCCCTGTAACTTCGAGTGTCCCCTAGTCTTTGTAATTTTTGACGGAGTGGAAAAATCGATCCACTTGTACCCATTCTGCTCCACTCATGATTTTGTAGACTTCAATCATATCTCCCCTCAGCCATCTCTTTTCAGAGCTGAAGCGCCCTAACCTTTTTAGTCTTTCCTCATACAATAGGAGTTCCATCCCCTTTAACATCTTGGTTGCTCTTCTTTGAACCTTTTCTAGCGCCGCTATATCTTTCTTGAGATAAGGAGATCAGAATTGAACGCAATACTCCAGATGAGGTCACACAGGGTGATACAGGGACATTATAAGAACATAAGCAGTGCCTCCGCCGGGTCAGACCATAGGTCCATCCTGCCCAGCAGTCCGCTCCCGCGGCGACCCAAACAGGTCACGACCTGTCTGAATCCCAGAAGGGGCCCCCTTGCCACCTTGGTTTCCCATTGAGTCCTATCTTCCCATCGAAGTCCTAATCCTCCGGTCTTGCACATGCACGACCTGGTTGGGTTTCTATACTTATTACCTGGTTAGCTTTCTATACCTGTGTTACATCCCAGCACCTCTCTCAGTATCCCACGATCCCTTTATCCCTCAGGAATCCGTCCAATCCCTGTTTGAATCCTTGTACCGTACTCTGCCTGATCACTTCCTCCGGTAGCGCATTCCAAGTGTCCACGACCCTTTGTGTGAAAAAAAACTTCCTTGCATTTGTTTTGAACCTATCTCCCTTCAGTTTCTCCGAATGCCCCCTCGTACCTGTTGTCCCCTTCAGCCTGAAGAATCTGTCCCTATCCACCCTCTCTATGCCCCTCATGATCTTGAAGGTCTCTATCATATCTCCCCTGAGCCTCCTTTTTTCCAGAGAGAAGAGCCCCAGCCTATCCAACCTCTCGGCGTATGGGCAGTGTTCCAGCCCTCTTACCAGTTTCGTTGCTCTCCTTTGGACTCTCTCAAATACCGCCATGTCCTTCTTGAGGTACGGCGACCAATATTGAACGCAGTATTCCAGATGCGGACGCACCATCGCTCGATACAATGGCATGATGACTTCCCGTGTCCTGGTTGTTATGCCCCTCTTTATGATGCCCAGCATCCTGTTGGCTTTTTTCGAGGCTGCTGCGCACTGTGCAGATGGCTTCAGTGATGCATCCACCAGCACACCCAAGTCTCTCTCTAGACTGCTGTCTCCCAACAATGCCCCCCCCCAATTTGTAGTTGAACAACGGGTTCTTTTTCCCTATATGCATGACCTTGCATTTTTCCACGTTAAAGCACATTTGCCATTTGTTTGCCCAGTCTTCCAGCTTGTCCAGGTCCCTTTGCAGGTCCTCACACTCCTCCCTGGACCTAACTCTGCCGCACAGTTTGGTATCGTCTGCAAATTTTATAACCTCGCACTTTGCCTCCTTTTCCAGGTCATTGATAAATATGTTGAAGAGTAACAGCCCCAGCACCGATCCCTGTGGCACACCGCTCGTGACTCCCCGCCAGTCAGAATATTGTCCCTTTACTCCGACCCTCTGCAGTCTACCCGACAACCAGTGCTCGATCCATCTGTGCACATCCCCTCCCACCCCGTGGTTCCACAGCTTCCTAAGCAGCCTTTCATGTGGCACCTTGTCGAAAGCCTTTTGAAAATCGAGGTAAATGATGTCTATGGGTTCCCCATTGTCCACCCGACTGCTTATTCCCTCAAAGAAGTACAGAAGGTTCGTTAAGCATGACCTTCCCTTACAGAATCCGTGCTGGCTTGTTCTCAG
Organism: Geotrypetes seraphini; assembly: GCF_902459505.1. Taxonomy (NCBI): domain Eukaryota; kingdom Metazoa; phylum Chordata; class Amphibia; order Gymnophiona; family Dermophiidae; genus Geotrypetes; species Geotrypetes seraphini. The sequence continues at coordinate 391,026,416 of NC_047085.1, read as the reverse complement.
TAGGCCATTTCTCTCGATGTGCTCGCAAATACCGTCCTTGATCATAGCTTCCACCATCTTCCCTATAATTGAAGTCAGGCTCACCGGCCTGTAGTTCCCGGGGTCACCCCTCGATCCCTTCTTGAAGATAGGTGTGATATTCGCCAATTTCCAGTCCTCTGGTACCTCTCCAGTTTTCAAGGATAGGTTGCAAACATGCTGGATTGTGCCCGCTATTTCTTGTCTTAGTTCCTTTAGAACCCTTGGGTGGATCCCGTCTGGGCTCGGCGATTTACCACATTTTAACCTGTCTATCTGTTTGAGGACATCCTCCTTACTTACCTCTATGTGTTCCAATTTTTCAGCCTGTTCCCCACTTATGAGCTCCTCTGAGTCCGGTATATTAGATGTGTCTTCTCTCGTGAAAACCGACGAGAAGAACGTGTTCAACCTCTCATCTACCTCTTTATCCTCCTTAATCACTCCCTTCCTATCCCCATCATCCAACGGCCCCACCTCCTCTCTCGCTGGTCGCTTCCCCTTTACGTAACTGAAGAATGCCTTGAAGTTTTTCGCCTCCCTGGCCAGCCCCTCTTCGTATTTCCCTTTCGCTTTTCTGACCTCTCGGTGGCATTCCTTTTGGCATTTCCTGTGCGCCTGGTGATTTTCCATCTCCGGAAGGATACTTTTTTGTCATTTATTGCCCTCTTTACTTCTGTTGAGATCCAAACCGGGTCCTTTGACCGCTTGTTCTTGCCGCCTTTCCTGAAACTGGGGACGTACATTCTTTGTGCTTCCTGCAGGGTGTCCCTGAATAGGGTCCAGGCGCTTCCTACAGTCTCCATCCTAAAGATGTTTCTGAGCTTTCTCCCCACCATTTCCCTCATAGCAGCATAGTTCCCTTTCCTGAAGTTGAGCGCAGTTGTTGTGGTCCTCCTTACTGTGGGTGTCCCCCTTTCTAATGTGAATCTGATCGCATTGTGGTCGCTGTTGCCTAGTGGTCCTCCCACTTCTACCCCTCTTGCAGGCCCCCCTAATCCGTTTAGGATGAGGTCAAGAGTAGCATTCCCTCGCGTCGGTTCCCTGACTAGTTGCTCCATGAAGCAGTCCCTCACAGCTTCTACAAATCCTGTTTCCCTAGTGCAGTTGGAGTGACCCATACTCCAGTCAATCCCCGGGTAGTTGAAGTCCCCCATCACTGTTACACTTCCAGTCCTGCATTCTTGTCTCAGTTCAGCTTCCAAGTCGTGTCCGACTCCTTCCGGCGTACCAGGTGGGCGATAGTACAGCCCTAGTTTTATGCCTGCACCCTTGTTTCCCGGCAATTTGACCCATAGCGATTCTAGCCCCTCTGCCTTCATTGCCATATCCATCCCGACCGAGTAGATAGAGTCCTTTATATATAGTGCTATGCCTCCCCCCTTCTTGTGGGTCCTGTCCCTCCGGTAGAGCTTGTACCCCGGCAGCGCCACATCCCATTGATTCTCCTCTGTCCACCATGTTTCTGTAATTCCAATTATATCCAGGTCCTCCCCCTTGGCCACGACCTCTAGTTCACCCATCTTGGCCATGAGGCTTCTTGCATTTGCGTATAAGCACCGCAGGTCCCGTCGTTTTTCCTCCACCTCTGTATTTACCTGGACCGCCTCCCCTTGAATTTCAGGCAGTTCTCCTGTTCCCTGTGCTTCTGCTTTGCCCTCAGCCTTTACCCTCGTAGCTTTCGGTTTCCCCACCTTCCCGTCACCCCACTTCCCCGCTTTTCCTCTGGGTTTTCTAGCCCTACCGGCCCCCTCCTGGGCTATCATCCCTTGAGCCTTCGTTTGATCCCCCTCGCCTTGTGGCACCCATATATTGCCCTCAGCTTTCGCCCTCGTGCCACCCAGTCCCCTTGTGTCTCCATTCCCCTTAGTCTCCTCCCAGCAAGCTCCCTTTACCTGATGTTTCCCTCGCTGTCTGATCATAAGATCCACCGGTCTCTCTACTTCCTCCTTGCAGTCAGCCCGTTCAGCATCTGTTCTGGATACTGTTGTCCGAAGCGTCAACATCAGATCAGCTGTCGGCTTTCCCCTCTCTTCAGTTTAAAGCCCTCTCGATCTCCTTCCTCACATTGGTTGCCAGTAGTCTAGTTCCCACTGTGCTCAGGTCTTATTAACCATCCCTTTTTTAATAATTCCTAGCATCCTATTTGCTTTTTTAGGTGCTGCCGCACTTTGGGTGAAAGGTTTCATCGTATTGTCTACTATGACACCCAGATCCTTTTCTTGAGTGCTAAACCCCAAAGTGAACCCTACATCCGGTAACTGTGTGGAAAGTGATATAGGCTAGTGGTACATGGAGTTCACTCTGAAGAAAGGAATGATATCAGTGGTGCACCACAGGGAGTCCTTGGCCTTCCATTTGCAAGGCATAATTTCAGACGCAAAAAGATTCCAGTTAAAGAGCAATGATTGCTTCTCAGCACCAGGTACATGTCACCATCTTGCTGCACTTCTGCTGCCAGCAAAACCCTAGTCGAGTCTTAAAAAACATTATATATACTCGTACCTCTTTATTTCAAAACTGCAGAACTGGCCCAGGAGCATCATCGCCAGAGACTATTATGAAACTACTGGGAGTTTTTCTGAAGAAAAGATTTTAAAATCTGATTCTATGAAGATGAATTCATGACCCCAATATTTACAAGGACATATCTCCTGTTATAGGCTTTAAATTGCTCTATCAAAGCAAAAGTGAAACAGTACTAAGTATACCAGGGGGTGCTGAAACATTCTCAGCCCATCCAAGAAAAGAACGATGTGGATATGAACATAAGAACATAAGAATTGCCGCTGCTGGGTCAGACCAGTGGTCCATCATGCCCAGCAGTCTGCTCACATCGCGGCCCTCTGGTCAAAGACCAGCACCCTAACTGAGACTAGCCCTACCAGCGCACGTTCCTATTCAGCAGGAACTTGTCTAACTTTGTCTTGAATCCCTGGAGGGTGTTTTCCCCTATAATAGCCTCCGGAAGAGCGTTCCAGTTTTCTACAACTCTCTGGGTGAAGAAGAACTTCCTTACGTTCGTACAGAATCTATCCCCTTTCAACTTTAGAGAGTGACCTCTCGTTCTCCCTACCTTGGAGAGGCTGAACAACCTGTCCTTATCTACTAAGTTTATCCCCTTCAGTACCTTGAATGTTTCAATCATGTCCCCTCTCAATCTCCTCTTTTCAAAGGAGCAGAGGCCCAGTTTTTCTAATCTTTCGCTGTACGGCAACTCCTCCAGCCCCTTAACCATCTTAGTCGCTCTTCTTTGGACCCTTTCGAGTAGTACCGTGTCCTTCTTCATGTAAGGCGACCAGTGCTGGACGCATTACTCCAGGTGATGGTGCACCATGGCCCGGTACAGCGGCATGATAGCCTTCTCTGATCTGTTCGTGATCCCCTTCTTTGTTATTCCTAGCATTCTGTTCGCCCTTTTTGCTGATGAAACAATGTCAAAACATAGGGCTCCTTTTATTAAGCTGCAATAGCGGTTTTAGCGCTTGCTTAGCATGCGCAGAATTGCTGCATATGCTAGACGCTAATGTCAGCATTGAGCTAGCGTTAGTTCTAGTCGTGTAGCGTGGATTTAGCACGGGTTAAAATTCTACGCGTGCTAAAAACGCTGTCACAGCTTAGTAAAAGGAGCCCATAGAATTTTGTTTCTGCAAATTGGCACTTAACGAAATAAGATAACACTCTTTTCAGATACAGTGCCAAAATGATGCTCAGAACTGGGCTGAGAACCTTTCAGCTCCCCCTCGTATAGGACTGAGAATGAAAAACTCCTGGGCTCTAGCTCTTGTTCTTTCACTGACATTTGGCAAATCTTGGCAGTCACTTTACAGAGGAACAATAATTTTCTATACACCATTATCGCACATGATTACTTTTTACATGGTTATAACATGCCTCCTCAAATCATGAAATTAATGTGAAAATCTAGGCTGTACTGTGCTGGATATAACATGCCAGGAGTGAGAACAAACTTCCTGTCTGGTTGAAGTATGATAGAGGTGAGACATATTCTGCCTAATTCTTGCTCATGTTTAAATTTTGGTATATTTTAAATTTAAAATGGATAGAAATAAGTGAATGTGCTGCTACTCAGCTGAGGAAAAATTATTGGTGCGCCACAGGCTAAATTTTGAAGGACCTCAATATTTCTGAATTAATACTCAAACATTGGCTTGGAAATGAAGCTAAATTTCCTGACTTCATTAAAAACATTCACACTTCACAAGGACTCAAAAAAACACAGATGTGAATTATGCAGTCAAATACGAACTTGGTAAAGCATTGTGCACATGGGTCGCACAAGAGTGAGATAAAGGAACACATCATAGTGGTCCAATATGTTTATGTTTATTAGACACGTCATATACCACCTTATCTCGCAAAAGGTCAAAGCGGTGTACAATATACATTCAAAATTAATAGCAGGAAAAGAACTGCAAAAGAAAATGGGAAAGAAATCACTCACTACAATCCGAGGATAGGGAATAGGGTAAGAGAAAAGCAAGGAAATGAGAAAAAGAGAATAAAATTGAAACTTCTGAATCCATTGAACCACATGCAGGATTAGTCGCCATCTAGGCCCAATATTGAAAGCCAATTGCAAATAATAGGATTTCAGCTTCTTTTTGAAGCTAATGACAGACATTTCAGATTTAATATCAGTGGGCAAACTGTTCCAAAGACTAGGGGCTCCTTTTACAAAGGTGTGCTAGGGCCTTAACGCGTAATAGCGCACGTTAAATTCACAAGCGCGCTAGCCACTACCGCCTCCTTTTTAGGAGGGGGGTAGATTTTCGGCTACCGTGCGCTATAGCGCGTGGTAATTTTGTGCATGCGCTAAAAACCCTAGCGCACCTTTGTAAAAGGAGTCCTAGGTGCCAGAAAAAAAGAAAGCAAAATTAGAGATAGACTTGTAGAGTATGAATCCAAGCGAGAGAAGCACTGATACGTATAGATGAAATATTGATATTTTCTGTCTATGTACTGTCCTTAAGGAATGACGTTGCAGAAGAAGTAGACGAAGTAAGAACTCCAACCTGTAAATTATGAAATGCTAATATAAATTTTTGCTTCATACTATGGATCTTAGGGCTCCTTTTACAAAGCCACGTTAGGGCCTTAACGCGCAGATAGCACACGCTAAATTGCCGTGCGCACTAGCCGTTACTGCCTCCTTTCGAGCAGGCGGTAGATTTTCAGCTAGCGTGCGCTATGGCGCACGCTAATCCGATGCGTGCGCTAAAACCGCTAGCGCAGCTTTGTAAAAGGAGCCCCTTAGTGCATTTCAATAATGTGTATGTGATTTTGCATCGCTTCGATTATAAGCGGTTTATAAAACTTTTTAATGCATAAATAAATAAGTAATTGATGGAAATCAACGGAGCATATGGCTCATGGAGGGGTATACAGAATAACTAACTAATCCCCCCTTATATAAAACCATGGAAGAGGTTTTTAGTGCCAGGCAGAACTCTATGACCGTCAGAGCAGCGCAGAGCATTCAGTGCGCTGGCCAGTGCTAAAAACCTCTTTTGCAGTTTTGTAAAAAGGAGGTGGTAACTAACTAACTAAATAGTGTTTTATGAGTGAGAAGGATTTGAAACCAGTTATGATCGTGTATTTGACCATGTCTCACCTCTCCTGTCCAAGCTCCACTGGCTCCCTGTAATCTCCAGGGTCCACTTTAAATGTGCCTGCTTAACCTTCAAGATCCTACACGGCATCCTCCCTCCTTTTATTCCATTATCCTGGAATTCCTCAAATCCAAATTCAACTAGATTCGCCTAAAAACTAAAATTATCCTTCCCGTCTTTAAAAGGCATATCCCATGTTGGTAAACTAGGGTCTTCCCTCCCCTTCAGAATCACGGAGCTCTGGAATAATCTTAGCTCCCCACTTCGTAACTTGAGCTCCCTTCAACTATTCCGTAAGCATCTGAAAACTTGGCTGTTCTCTAAAATGTAATTTTTCTTTCCCTCTCTGATATACTAAGCCCTCTAACCTCCCTTCATACTTTTTCTATAATTCCATTGGAGTTCCGTTCTTTCCCAATTCCTGTAAACCGTGCTGAGCTCCATGTTGTGGAGATGATGCGGTATATAAACCCAAGGTTTAGTTTAGTTTAGTTTAGTATGGGTAGCCAGTGAAGTTGCAAAAGTAAAGGAATGACCGAGTCGAATCGTTTTGCTTTAAAAAGACATTCTGATTCCAGAATTTTGTAATGTCTGGAAGTGATGCTTTTGAAAATGTGAAGGACCTGCATATACTGAATTATAGTAGTCTAGGTGTGAAATAATAAAGACATGAATATGCTTATATAGAGCTTTAAAACCATAATATTGCCGAATAGAAGAAATTTAACACAACTAGAAGCAACCTTTCCTAACAACTGGGAAATTGCATATTGAAAAAAGCTTCTTTGAAGGTGTGAATAAACATGTGGAAAAAGGTGTAGTGTATCTAGATTTCCAGAAAGCTTTTGACAAAGCTCCTCACGAGAGGCTCCTGAGAAAATGAAAGAGTCATGGGATATGAGGCAATGTTCAATTGTGGATTAAGAATTGGTTATCGGACAGCTAACAAAGGATAGGGTTAAATGGCCATTTTTTTTCAATGGAGGAGGGTAAATAGTGGTGTGCCGTAGGGATCTGTACTGGGTCTGGTGCTATTTAACTTATTTATAAATGATCTGGAAATTGGAACTATGAGTGAGGTGATTAAATTTGCAGATGAAACTAAACTGTTCAAAGTTGTTAAAATGCATTTGGACTGTGACAAACTGCAGGAAGACCTTAGGAAATTGGAAGAATAGGAGTCCAAATGAAAGATTAAATTTAGGGCTCCTTTTACAAAGCTGCGCTACAGCCTTAATTTGCGGAATAGCATGCGCTAAATTGCCCCGCGCGCTAGCCGCTACCGCTTCCTATTGAGCAGGCGGTAGATTTTCAGCTAGCACGTGCTATAGAAACATAGAAACATAGAAATAGACGGCAGATAAGGGCCCACGGCCCATCTAGTCTGCCCACCTTAATGTCCCTCCCCTACCTTTGCCCTGTGAATAGATCCCATGTGCCGATCCCATTTGGCCTTAAAATCAGGCACGCTGCTGGCCTCAATCACCTGTAGTGGAAGACTATTCCAGCGATCAACCACTCTTTCAGTGAAAAAGAATTTCCTGGTGTCACCTCGTAGTTTCCCGCCCCTGATTTTCAACGGATGCCCTCTTGTTGTCGTGGGACCCTTGAAAAAGAAGATATCTTCCTCCGCCTCGATGCGGCCCGTAAGATACTTGAACGTCTCGATCATGTCCCCCCTCTCTCTGCGCTCCTCGAGCGAGTATAGTTGTAATTTGTCAAGCCGTTTTTCGTATGGTAGATCCTTGAGTCCCGAGACCATCCGGGTGGCCATTCTTTGCACCGACTCCAGTCTCAGCACATCCTTGCGATAATGCGGCCTCCAGAATTGCACACAGTATTCCAGGTGGGGCCTCACCATGGATCTATACAATGGCATAATGACTTCCGCCTTACGACTGACGAAACCCCTTCGTATGCAGCCCATGATTTGTCTTGCCTTGGACGAAGCCTGCTCCACTTGATTGGCAGACTTCATGTCCTCACTGACGATTACCCCCAAGTCTCGTTCTGCTACCGTTTTTGCTAGGATCTCGCCATTAAGGGTATAAGACTTGCATGGATTCTGGCTGCCCAGGTGCATAACAGGTGCTAATCTAGTGTGTGCGCTAAAACGCTTAGCGCATCTTCGTAAAAGGAGCCCTTAATGTGGACAAATGGAAAGTGATGCACATTGAGAAGAATAATTCAGATCATAGTTACTGGATGCTAGGGTCCACCTTGGGGGTCAGCACTCAAGAAAAAGATCTGTGTGTCATCGTGGACAATGCGCTGAAACCTTCCGCCCAATGTGAGGCGATGACCAAGAAAGCAAACAAGATGTTAGGTTATTAGAAAAGGGATGGTAAACAAGACTGACTGTTTTAATGCCTCTGCATTGCTCAATGGTGCGACTTCACTTTGAGTTTTGTGTTCAGTTCTGGTCTCCTTACGTCAAAATAAGATATAGTGGCACTACAAAAGGTTCAAAGAAGAGCGACCAAGATGATAAGGGGATGGAACTCTGGCTTCCCTTCTCATCTGAAACAGGAATGACATAACTTCTTGTTTCAGAGGAACAGGGAAGTCGGCACATGCAGTGTTAGAGTCCCATGGCCTGGGTTCATTTTGCTTATGGGCAGTGGGCAAGAGGGCAGCGAGGAAGTGGAAGGGAGGGAAGCTGACCTCACCTCACCAGGCTGTTGGGGGAGGGGGGGAGAAATGCTGCTGCACCCAATTGGGAGGGGGGAGAGTGGGAAGGAGGGAGAAGTAAGGCCAGGGAAGGGAGAGGAGAAGAAAGAGAGATGCCAAGACCTTGGGAGGGAGGGGAAGGAAAGGTGATACGAGACCATGGAGGGGGAGGAAAGGGAAGGAGACAGATGCCAGACCAGGGGGCAAGGAAGGAGGGAGGGATAGAAAGGAATGAGAGAAACTGCCAGATAATGGAGGGGGAGGGAGATATAGAAGAAGAGAGAGAAAGATGCCAGGGCATGGGGTGAAGGAAGGGAAACTAAGGAGACAGACCAGACCAGAGGGAAAGGAAGGAGAGGAGATGCCAGAGCATGGATGGGTGATAGAAGAAAAGGAAAGGAGAGAGATGCCAGAGCATAGGGGAAGGGGTAGAAACAGAAAAATGGAGAGGTGAGGAAGCTGAAATGAATCATGTACAAAGGAGAAAAGGGGCACAGGACAGACAGTTTATTGAAGGGACATAGAAAGAAGGAAGATGTCTTATGGAAGAAAGAGAGAAGGCAGACACTGGATGGAAAGGGCAGAGAGGGCAGTGGATGGAAGGGACGAGAGAGAGGGTGAACAGGTGTTGGAAGGGGGTAGAGAGAGGGGGACAGATGCTGAATGGAAGTGTGGGGGAACAGACATTGAATTGAAGGGGGCTGAAAGAGGGGAGCAGATGCTGGAAGGAAGTGGGGAGGAGAAAAAAAGGGCACATGCTGGATTGAGAGAAGTGGATAGAGTTAGATACTGGAAGGGGTGAGGGAAAGAGGTGGCAAGCTATAGGTAGATACAATGAAAAAGGGAAATTGAGGACTGAATCAACTGTATAATTGTGTTGAAATAGCCTTGTTTACGAAACTGTTACCAGATAAAACTTTGGCATTTAAACATAAGCCCAATAAAATAGGTCACCTCACTCTGCTTTTCTCTATGAATAAAATTAGCAGACACAACCCTGCTGATGGTTGGCCACTTCGAAAATCCATGATGCTAAAGTCACCTAAATAAATAAAAATTGCCTGTAATTTATAAAAGCAGCAAAAATGCATGGATTCTTTTTTAAAAAAATTAATTTCAGACTGTTCAAAAAACTTTACGAGTATTCACTTGCTTCAGAAACAGAAAAGGTTATACAAGATAACATGTTTAAATAATAAAATATTAACGCATCAAGGAAAAGAGATAAAGAAAATACAATCACTTCGTACATTAGTTTCTTGATGCATAGCCAAAAATAGCTTGTATCTTTCTTGAGTGGACTTTGCCACATCTGGCTATATCCAAATCCTTTCTCAAAAAAAACAAACAACCCCACGGCTTTCTTGAACTAAAGGTGCAGAATCAGACTTAAATCCTGATCAAAAAACAAACTAACAAAAAGAGTAGCCCTTTCTTGAACTTCAAAGTCAGAGGATTCAAGAATTGTTGCCACATCTAAAGCTTCTCTTTCAATAGTTTTATTTTCCAGGCAGGAAACAGATCTTATTAAAAGAAGGCATCATTGAATCTGAAAAGTTCAAAACTTCAGACAAATATTTTTTAAAGTATTAATATGAGGGGGTGCTGAAAAGTTCTCAGCCCAACAACCAACTTCCTAATTTTTCCACTGTGGCAGAAGAGTGTTATCTTATTTCATTAAGTGCCAATTTGCAGAAACAAAATGTATGTTTTGACATTGTTTCAGATCTTCATTCTCTTCTTGGTTGGGCTGAGAACTTTTCAGCACCTGCTCGTAGGTGACAAACCAAGAATCTTGGGGATGTTCAAAAGACATAAATTCGAATGCCTAAGGTGATTGTCCACTTGCTCCAGTTTTCTATATATAATAAATTTATCTTGAACTAATGTATTAAAAACTGATTTAGAATCCTTAACTTCCTGCTCCGAAGTTGTAAATTTCTCATGCTGTTTTTTCCAAGACTGTCTTGTCTCTGCGCCAACACTCCTACAGTATTCACCAGAACATTTAAGTCATAAGAATGTTAGCTAAAGAAGTATTAAGTTTCACAAGCATAGCCCAAATATTCTGGAATGATATCCCCAGTGTTTGCTCAGATAGAACCATGCCAGAGTCCTCGACAGAACTTAGGTTTATATTTGCCACCTCAGAGTCAGCAGTGACTGGAGTAACTCTGCATCAGTAGTAATTTCCGGAAATTCTGTAGAACGTGGTTCATCTTTCATGGGACAGGGCAATTTCCCACCAAGGGGCACATCAGTTTCATCTCGGGTCTCTTCTGTTTCGGTTTGAATTGCACTTTCTATTTTCATTACTCCTTCCTTGGCATTGTGTGTACTTGTGAGCTCAGCAAGATCTCATTCCCAAACTGCCATGACATTTCATCTCAGGTAGAGAATGACACAGGGACTAATTTGTCCCTGTCCCTGCAGGAACTCAATTTCCCCATCCCGTCCCCATGAGTTTTGTCCCTGTCCCTGCCCCATTTCTGTAAGCTCTGTCTTAACCGCACAAGTCCAGTGGCGTACCAAGAGGGGGGGGGGGTCCGCCCCGGGTGCACAGCCAGCCAGGTCTGGGTCCTCCTGCCCTTCCTTTCCCCCGGTCCGTGCCTGCAATCTTACCTCCCCGCTGCTGCTGCTGCTAATCGCCGACAAGAATTCTTCTTTCTGACGTCAATTCTGATGTCGGAGAGGACATTCCGGGCCAGCCAGGCAGTGATTGTGAGGTCATTTCTCCTCTGATTTCATCAGAAAATTTTAACATTTTGGAATTTCTGAAAAACTGAATCTGAAAATTTTTTTTTATATCATTACACAGGCATGGGATGATGTAAAACAACTATCCATTGAAAATTGTTGAATGAGAGGCTTGGTTAATGCCGTTGCTCAAAAGACTTCTTCCAATGGCTCTGCGGGTGAGTCAAACAAACAAAAAGCTGCCTATATCTGTAATATGTTAAAAGACTTTAGGTAAAGAAATTTTAGTTCAAATGATAAATGGCTAGTTAAAGTGGGCTGAAAATAATGATATAGATGTTCCTAATGTGAAATTTCTGACAGAGACGGAAGTGGTATAGTACAGGCTGTCCAACCACGTCATGATATCCACAGAAAATACTGGTGATAACAAGGACGACTTTGCTGACCCCTCCCATGTCCAAAAGGTCTTTTTCTAGCCATTTTGGGCTTGGATGATTCTTGAAAAAAACAAATATTTTGGATGTATTTTTCGAGAATGAACTTTGGATGCTGCTGACTTTGGATGACTAGCGCCTTAGGCCCAAAATGGACTTAGGAGTTTTTTAAAATTATGCCACTCAGTGTGTACAATTGTACTTCTGAAGAAGGCATAATTTGCCAAAATACGGACTGTGTTGAGTCATGCTATACATCATTCTGGACTATGTAGTATTTTTGCTGCTATATATATATTTAATTTACAGTATTTTCAATAAACTTTTATAGTTGTATATTTTTTGGTCCACGTTCATCCTTATACTGCATATTCACCACTATTTTGTGTGTGTGGCTGTAGTAGTGAGCCATAGAGAGGAGGACCCAGGTCCATAAGCCACTCTAATTACTACATTTATGGTGTTAAGTATGAGCTTACCAAAACCCTACTATACTGCCATATTGATGCCACTTGCAGCCATAAGGACTATTGGGGTGGTAGTCAGGTAGGTATAGTAGGTTTCAGGGGAGGTTTGGAGGGGTCAGCATAAATCATAAGGGGTATATGGTGAGATGTATATCTGGCACCCTTTATGTAAAGTTTACAGCAGTGTCCTATAAAGTGCCCCAATGCTCTGTTGGCATGACTATGTGATATGCAGCATATTTACTATTCCATTGGAAGATTGTCATAATCTTCCAATGGAATGGTAAATATACTACATATTTTATAGTGTTTAATCCATTGGGCATGTCTATGTGGCCAGTCCATTAGAATGGTGGCCCTTCCCATGTCTAAATGGTTCTAACTTCATACATTTTTGTGGTCTAAAATGACGAATACAGTTAGACATCATAGAAGTCTAGACATTTTGGTGGCCGAGATGTTCAAGTAGATGATTTTCAAAAAAATAAATAAATTATTTGGACATCCTATTTGAAAATGGACTTTAGCGTGAAATGTTCAAATCAGACTTAGATGTCCTTTTGGAAGATGACTCTCAACCATCCCATATTAATGGTACTCCACTGTACTTTGAAAGCCCACTGCTGCTACAACTATCATCTTTCCTCTCTTTTCTTATATAAGCTTATGTGTGGAGTTCTATGTGCCAAATGTTTGGAAGCCATTTTGTCAGTTAATGTTGTGCCACTGACTGGATGAAAAGTATGCTGTACGTACAAATTATTAGAATAGCAGTTAATTGAGGCTATTATTAGTTAACTATTTCTTAATATACTCATTTGTTCATGAAGGCAAGTCATCAGCAGAAGTCATAGCATCACTAGAGACCGATGCAGCATCCATCTGCTCTATCATTTGCTTTCTATTCTTGGCATGCCACGTGGATTCCAGCATCTTCAGTCAGAGTGGGACGAGATCGATTTTCCAGTGGCAGCTTGGAAATAATGGTGCAAAATGTATGTTTGTACAGAAATATAATGTGAAACTGTCCTTAAACAAACAAATGAGCCACTTTAAAATATTATGGCTATAAATGACCATGACAGTAGCACAGCACATATAATAAAAATTAACTACTGAAGAGAAGCTGCTGAATTACTGTAGTAATAAACCAGATGTGATTATTATCATTTAGCATGGTCATTGAATACTGTGAATCCCTGAAGCCATTAAAATATTTATGATTAAACATTTGCTATTCCTTATAACAGAACATATAGTCTGGTATTGAAAAAAATGTTATTATACTGTATTATTTGGCCTGTATGTGCCAGTTTGAAATAGATGTGTGCCAGTATTTGTCAGAGCTTCTGCAAAGTTCATTTCCCCTCCCTGTAACCTGTCGCAGTTTCTCAATAGGGTCCTCTCCAGAACGTCCCTCTTGACATCCCTGCCAGTCATTAGCTTTATCTTCTCCTATCTCCTTCTCTGGCTTGTGCCTCTTCTAACTCTTGCTTAAAAGTGCTCTTAGTCTATTTTTACTTTTTTATTTTTACACACCCTTAGTCTAAGGTGACCATACGTGCCATTTTGAATGAGATTGTCCCCTTTTTAGATCCCCTGTCCTATTGTTCCCACATACAGTTTTATATCTGGGGGGGGGGGGGTGTCAAAGATGTCAAGGCAGAAGCTGTCTGTGGGGACAACGGGAAAGGCGATCGCTTCACCTCCCTCTAGCTCCGAAGCCGAAGCCTGCCCCTCCCGGACCGATCCCCGCTGCTGCTGCTTACCATCATTTCAAACACCCCCCGGTCTGCCGCCGCTGCCGTCTGCCGATTGCCGACCAACGCAACTAAAGCAAAGTAAGGTCCAATTCTGACGTCGGAGAGGAAGTTCCGGGCAGCCAATCGCTGTCTGGCTGGCCTGGAACTTCCTCTCCGATGTCAGAATTGACGTCAGAAAGAAGGCTTGTGGGCCGGCGCCTGGACCTTCCTTTTCTTCAGTTGCAGCGGACGGCAAGCAGCAGCGGGTGGCGGTGGACCGGAGGGGTGTTTAAAGCGGCGGTAGGCAGTAGCAGAGGGGGCCAGTCTGAGGGGGTGCATGCTTCAGCGCTGGAGGGAGGGAGGCAGGCTGGCTGGCTGGCTGGCTTTAGCACTGCAGGGAGGTAGGCTAGCTAGCTTCGGGGGAGGGGGTGGAACAAAGGCTGGAAGGCAGTGAGGGGGACATAGGAACGAGCACTGGGGGCACTAAGGACATAGGAAGGGGCACTAAGGACATGGGAAGGAGGCACCGGGGACACTGAGGATATAGGAAGGAAGGAGAGAGGGAAGAGAAAGGGACAACTATTGTGCCTGAGTGCAGAAAGAAAGGAAAGAAAGAAATGAAAGAAAGGAAGCACAGTCAGAAGGAAACACAACTAGAGACTCATGAAATCACCAGACAGCAAAGGTAGGAAAAATTATTTTATTTTCAATTTAGTGGTCAAAATGTGTCAGTTTTGAGAATTTATATCTGCTGTCTATATTTTGCACTATATTTGACATCTTTGAAAGACCCCCCCCCAAAATATAAATGATAATTAACATTTTCTCTGTATATAGTGTTCTTTGTAGTTATTTTTTATTTTATGGTTACCATTATGAATGAGTTTGCCCCTGAAGAAGATCATGAAACGGTGTACTCTGTAGGGCAATCAGCTGAGGCACCCCTTTGTCAAACAATAAGAAAGCACATGAAGAACAAAAGACCCCAATGGTTCAGTGCAGAAATTTCGAACCTTGTTAAAAAGAAAAAAGAAGCATTTATCACCTACAAACATCTAGGCAAACGAGAGGCAAAAAAAGACTATCTAGACAGATCTAAAGCTGTCAAAATAGCAGTCAGAGAGGCCAAACTCCGAATGGAAGAAGATCTAGCACGGAACATTAAGAAAGGGGATAAATCCTTCTTCAGCTATATAAGTCACAGGAAAAGAAACAAAGATGGGATAGAACGCCTGAAGAAATCGGACGGTAGCCTTGTAGAATCAGATTCTGCCAAGGCAGAATTACTAAACAAATACTTCTGCTCGGTCTTCACCTGTGAAGCGCCGGGAGCTGGTCCACAGCTTCAGACGGGAGACAGCCAGAAAGACCCGTTTCAAGACTTCGAGTTTACGCCCAGTGGCGTCTACTACGAACTATCAAGACTCAAAGTAAATAAAGCCATGGGACCGGACAACCTACATCCCAGAGTGCTCTGGGAATTGAGAGAAGTCCTGGCAGAACCATTATCTGTTCTTTTTAATCTTTCCCTATGCACAGGAAGAGTCCCCTTGGACTGGAAAACCGCCAACGTTATCCCACTCCACAGAAAGGGCTGCAGGACAGAGACGGCAAACTACAGACCAGTGAGTCTCACGTCTATAGTGTGCAAGCTCATGGAAACACTGATCAAACAAAATCTTGACATAATCCTAGACGAGGAAAACCTACGTGACCCCCACCAGCACGGATTCACCCAGGGCAGATCCTGCCAATCGAACCTGATTAGTTTTTTTGACTGGGTTACTAGACAACTAGACGCCGGGGAGGCACTGGATGTGGTATATTTAGACTTCAGTAAAGCTTTTGAAAGTGTCCCATACCGAAGGCTATTGAACAAGCTGAAATCGATAGGATTAGGGGACACTCTAACTACATGGGTTGAGGATTGGCTGAGTGGTAGACTTCAGAGTGTGGTGGTAAATGGTACCCCATCCAAAACTTCAAGCGTGATCAGTGGAGTGCCGCAGGGCCCGATTCTATTCAACTTATTCATAAGAGATATGACCCAAGGACTTAAAGGAAAGGTATCACTGTTCGCCGACGACGCCAAACTTTGCAACATAGTAGGTAAAAGCAGTTTGCCTGATAATATGATGCAGGATCTACTGCTGTTGGAACAGTGGTCAGCAACATGGCAACTAGGCTTCAATGCTAAAAAGTGTAAGGTAATGCACCTGGGTAAGAAAAACCCGCACAGAACTTACGTACTAAATGGTGAGACCTTGGCCAGGACCACGACGGAAAATGATCTAGGGGTGATCATTAGTGATGACATGAAGGCTGCCAAGCAAGTGGAGAAAGCTTCCTCCAGGACAAGGCAAATGATGGGTTGTATCCGTAGAGGTTTTGTCAGCAGGAGACCTGAAGTCATGATGCCGCTATACAGGTCCATGGTGAGGCCTCACTTGGAATATTGTGTTCAATTCTGGAGACCACACTACCGGAAGGATGTGCTGAGGATCGAGTCGGTTCAACGCATGGCCACTAGGATGGTCTTGGGGTTAAAGGATCTCACATATGAAGAAAGACTGAATAAACTGATGCTGTACTCACTTGAGGAACGAAGAGAGAGGGGAGACATGATTGAAAAGTTTAAGTACATCACGGGCCATATCGAGTCGGAAGAAGATATCTTCTACCTCATGGGCCCCTCGACCACCAGGGGGCATCCGCTGAAAATCAGGGGAGGGAAGTTCCATGGCGACTCCAGAAAATACTTCTTCACCGAAAGAGTGGTGGATGATTGGAACAGACTCCCACTGCAGGTGATTGAGGCCAACAGCGTGTCAGATTTTAAGAGAAAATGGGATATTCACATGGGATCCCTAAGGGAGTGAAACCAGGGGGCGGGTATTTGGAATGGGCAGACTTGGTGGGCTATAGCCCTTTTCTGCCGTCTTTTTCTATGTTTCTATATTATTAAGATAAGTTTCTGCCAATATTTACTATTCTTGAACTATGGTAGAAACCTTCTTTCATAGGGATTTTTGGGTTTAAGCATTTCACATTTAATATTTTTATTTCTCTACTTTATTTTTGCACACAGCACCTTTGAATTTGAATAACTATTTATACACAGGGTGACGATATGTGATGTTTGTGGGTAAACCCTGCAGTGTGCTTTTTGGGTGCACAATAGCTATAGATATACCCAGGTGAACCCCTTAAGTTCTAAAAGGAGGTTCCTGTGATCTAATAAATCACCCTAGGGTAATAATTGACAACTTTCAGTAAATATAACTCTGAATGTTGGGTCTTGTGTGTAAACTAGAGAACCAGGAATTGGTCTTTTAGATGAAAATAGTCTGATTGACCCCAGAAACAACTTTATGTTGCACCTGAAATACAACTGGTAACCAATGTATTTGCTTCAGTATTGGCTTAATATGTGCCATCCTGTTAACTCCCATTACTAACCTAGCTGCGGCATTTTGAACCAATTGTAACACTCTACCTCTTGTTTTCGAAATTCCAAGATAGAGAGCGTTACAATAGTCTAACATAAACAGAACCATCTCCTGCACAACAGTCTGAAAATCAGAAGGCAGAATCAATTATTTAAAACGATAGAGCATACGAAGTTGATTAAAGCATGCCATAACATCATGGTCAGGCCTTAATCCAAAACAACCCTCAGAACAGTAATTTCTTTCCTCACAGGTAGTGTCACCCCCAATTCACTTAGAGAATCAGGCCATAACTCTTCCCCACTCCTTCCAACAAACATTACCTCTGTTTTTCCCACTTCTAAGTATAAACCATGCTTTCTCATCCAATCTTCTATCTTCAACATGTAATGATTTATGGACTGTTGCAAACCCATATCTCACTTATGTACTGGGCTTTAGGTATCTGGCCAATTGGAGTTTTAGGCCACTCCCAGTGCATCCCAGCATGCACTGGGAAAGAGGCCTAAGACTCCGGTTAGCCCAGGTGCCTAAAGCCCCTTCTATGAGAGGGGCCTTAGGTATCTGAGCCAATCAGGGCCTTAGGTCTCTCCCTGGTGCATCTCAAAATACACCGGTAAGGGGAAGGCCTGCCATTTTAGAGTGGCGGGCCTGACGACAGGAGGGAGTGGGCATCCCTCTTGCTGGCCATCAGATAAAGGTACGGAGGCATTCGAGGGGTTCGGGAGATGGTAGGGGTATCTTGAGGTGCCAGGGAGTTGTCTGGTTGGAGTTGGGGAGTGTCAGGGGGATCTTGGGGGTATCGGGGTGGAGTCGGAGAGTGTCAGAAGGATGTTGGAGTATCTGGGCGCTGTACAGGTGGAGTCGGGGAGTGACAGGGGGATGTTGGGGTGTCTGGGAGTGTCAAGGATGGTGTCAGGGAGTGTCAGGATGGAGTCAGGAAGTGTTTGATAGGGTTCTGTGGATGATGGAGCCAACGGCAAGAGGGAGTGGTCATCCCTCCTACCGGAGAATGTCTCTGGGGGTGGCAGAAGGAGGGAGTGGGCATCCCTCCTGTCGCGGACTGTGTCTGGAGGATTTGCCACTGCAGCAGGAGAAATTGGGCACTCCTGCCATGGACATTCAGGAGGGGGGCTTCAGGGGTTCAGGCAGGAGGGAGTGGGCATCCCTCTCGTCGGCCGACTTTGCAGGGAGGACGGGTTCCCTGCTGTGACCGCTGAACTGATCACGGCAGGGAGATTCCCTTGCTGCGATCGATTCAGTGGCTGCTTCTATTTGAAATGTAGACTAGCATTTTGCTGGCCTACATTTCAGGCACCTATCATTTAGGTAGCCCTAGGGAGATGCCTAGTACTGCCTAAGCTCACCTAAAGCCACTTCCAGGTGAAACCACGCCCACACCTAGGCTTGGGCAAGCTTATGCGGCCCTATGCATCTCCCTTGGCTCACAAAAATGCCTACAATGCTTATTTAAGTTTCCAGTTTATTTATAGCTTGATAAACCGACCATCACAAGTATTTGGTTGGTTTACAGTAATAGAAATTAAAAAGATATTTAACATATTTAAAATTTCTTAAAGAAAATAATAAATTGAAATAAAAAAAAAATGGGGGGACTGAGGCCAAGACAAGGACATAATAGGGATGGGTTGGTGACGAGAGGGAAAAGGGAGAGAGGAAGATTTTTAATTACATTATCTAATAAAAAATAAAAGGAAGGAAAAAAGGGAGGGATAAAACAAGAGGGGAAGCGAATGTTGCTTCTTGAAAGCATTACTCTATTTATTAATTTTTATTTTCCCTTTTTTCAGGTTCTTAACTGGAATTTAGATAGGCGTCTTTGAATAGAAATGTTTTAAGGTATGTTTTAAACTTGTTTAGAGAATTTTCAGAGCGGAGATGTGGTGGCATTGTATTCCAGAGTGAAGGTGCGACAGCGGAAAATATAGTGTTTCTAGTATAGTATAAGTCCTTGATTGAGGGAACTGTCAGTAAGTTCTGATTAGTGGATCTAAGGGCCCTAGCAGGGATTAGTATGTGGGATTAGATATTTGTCTAGAAAGGCAGGCAGGTGTGAGGTCCTAATTTTGAAGACTAGAAGGAGGATCTTATAAGTTGTTCTGTGAGAGACTGGTAGCCAGTGTGACTCTCGAAGTAGTGGGGTAACGTGGTCATATTTTTTGGCTTTATATATGTTTGATTGCGGTATTTTGAATTAATTGCAGTCGACAGGTTTCCTTTTGGGTTATTCCATGGAAAAGTGAGTTACAATAGTCTATGTGTGAGATGATCAATGAATGAATTAGAGTTTGGATAGAAGTAGGTTCTAGGACTGAAGTTATGGGGCGAATTAGGCGGAGTTTGTAGAAGCAGTTTTTGGTCAGAGAGCTAATTTGGTCATGGTAGGTGAGGTGGCCTGCCTAGGGATTTTTTTTTTTACATGCATCCTGATTATCTGGTTAGACAGTGATAGGACACCTACCGCTGCCTACAATCAGAATGCCATTTATAGAACTTGGCCCTAAATGTTCAGTTAAATACAAATGATCTAAACTATTGCAGTACAGTATCTCCTATATCTAAATTTTCTAATTTTTTGAACAGGTTTAAATCAACAGAATCAAATGCACTAGCCACATCAATCGAAACCATACAGTAAGTTACCGTATTTGCCGGCGTATAAGACGACTTTTCAGTACCTTAAAATCCTCCCCAAAGTCGGGGGTCGTCTTATACGCCGGGTACTGTTTACATCACAGTTCTTCAACCGCCGGACCGCGGACCGGTGCCGGTCCGCAGAAAATTCCTGCCGGTCCGCACAGGACCGGCGAGATGGACCCGTTAAATTTTCTGCCCCGATGGTGTTTGCAGAAATCTTCTGTTCCTCCCAGCCTCGGGCGATCAAGACAGGCGGTCATTCCTTCTGTGAGTCTCGCCTATGCGGAAACAGGAAGTTGAAACAAAATAGGCGGGACTCAGAGAGGGAAGGTCCCGACGTTTGCAGCCTGTCTTGATCGCTGCCCCTGCTGAGTCGCCGAAGAGGGCCGCGGGGAAAGTGCAGGCAGAGAGAAGATGGTCAGCGTGCGCGGGGAGGTCAGCGTGTCGATTGGGGCCATCAGCAGCGTTTGTGCTGAGTCTGCCCACGTGCAGGATGCGGCGGGTAGGGGCCTCCGACTCGTCTTGGGCGGCTGGGCCTGCGGTGCAAAGCTGTTTTTGCCGGCTTGGGAGGGGGGGGTCGCGAATGTGCAGGGCACAGCAGGAGTAAGATCATGGGGAGCCTTCAACAGTGGCTGTCTCCTCTCCTAGCAGCTCTGTACTTACCAGGGCAGTGATTCACTTTGGCAACTTCCCCTTTCCTCAGAGGCGGCAACGGACCCAAGGCTGCCTAAGGAAATCACTGCTGCAGGCAAGTACTGAGAGCTGCTGGAAGGAGAGGAAGCCACTGTTGGAGGCTGAGAAGCTGATGGATAAAGGGAGAGCTGCTACTGCACCTGGAGAGAGGTAGAAAGAGAGATGCTGCTGGGAGGGGAAGAGGGAAAGAGTTGGGAAGAGAGCTACTGTTGGATAGGGGGGAGGAGGGAAGGGAGAAGGTAAAAAGGAAGGAAACAGCTGGCAGGGAGATTAGAGGAGGGAAAGGGGAGAGACAGGAATGAGAAAGTAGAGAGAGATTGATGCTGGAAATGGGGTCAGCAGAGAAATGAGAGAGGGATAAAGATGCCCTTAAGGAAGTTGCGGGGGCGAACAGGAGGCTTTTGAAGGCTTTTAAAGGGAAACTGTCATGCCAGCAAACTTGCTAGGGACTTGCCCGGCACTTGCTCTCTCCCTCTATGTGTTATCTTCCTTCTATCATTGACAGTTTCAGTTTGGTTAACAGTTTAGAAAACAAATAGCATGGCAGCTCCCATGGGTTTATTGTTCTATTCAGCTTTAGTGAATTAATTAAAATTGTTGAAATAAATTCTGATGTTCTTTTAAGTTTTATTTGTTGTGCAGAAGTTGTGCGTAAGAAGGGGTAGTCTTATACGGCGAGTATATAACAAACTCTATATTTTAACTGTAAAAGTTGGGGGGTCGTCTTATACGCCCAGTCGTCTTATACGCCGGCAAATACGGTACATGTTTATCCATGCCCTGCAACAAAGCATCTATCACAGACATCAACAGAAGCTCTACGCTATGGGCCTGTCGAAACCCAAACTGATAATGGTTTAAAAATGGTTCCTGTTCAACAATTTTGACTAATTGGAATTTTTCCAACACTTTCCCCAAAAATGGTACCATAGATATTAAGCAAAAATTAGTCATCTCATCAACATCTACACCTTGATTCTTCATAATGGGTTTAACCATGGATTGTCTACCCCTTCCTGTAACAATTTGTTCACCAATTCTGTAATAAAGGGAGCCACTTTTTCTGCAAGTTGTCAAATAATTTCCATTGAACAAGCATCCATTAAAGCAGTGGTTCCCAACCCTGTCCTGGAGGACCACCAGGCCAATCGGGTTTTCAGGCTAGCCCTAATGAATATGCATGAAGCAAATTTGCATGCCTATCACTTCCATCATTTGCAAATCTCTCTCATGCATATTCATTAGGGCTAGCCTGAAAACCCGATTGGCCTGGTGGTCCTCCAGGACAGGGTTGGGAACCACTGCATTAAAGTATGTATTGGCTATACCCCTTAATAACACTTACCAACTCCTCCTGCACCACATTTTCAAACATGAACCATTTTGAACTGTTTGTGGTATAGCGGTATATAAAAATAAAGTTATTACTATTATTGTATTGCTCAGTTTTCCTTACAAATCTATTGAAGGGCATTTGCATAGTAATAAGATGCAAAACATGCATTTGCATATTATGCATCTCATTACTTCCTAACCCATGTAGTAAATTGCATTAAGGGCCAAATAACACGACTAAGAGCCTGTTTTACAAAGCTGCGCTAGCGGCTGCTGTGCGGCAACAGCCCCTGAAGCCCTTTAAATCTCTATGGGCTTCGGGGCTTTGTAAAACTTTGTAAAACTAGCGTGGCTTTGTAAAGCAGGCCCTAAATGCCCTACTACTTTTATATCACATTCATTTTTGGTTTAACCATGAATTGATAATGAATATGGCTGTTGGGAAGACTGGATGGACTTTTCAGGTCTTTTTATCTGCCATCATTTACTGTGATTCGATATGTTAGTACAGTGAATGCCTCCCTTTGTATAATAAAAATAATTAACTAGCTAACACTCTTGTTCTCTTCATTCAAAACATCTGTTTACATATTTGGTGTGTAATCCCTATTCAATATAAACATTTAACTAAATTAGAATTTTTTTCCTCTCAGTTTCTTAGAGAAATTGAGGTGAGGCAAAGTTAATGTTTTTATGAAGTGATTCACTATTCCCACAGAAATCTTTGCCGGAGGTACTTGGTCACTGACATCTATTTGAAATTCTGGTAACTGCCAGGCAAGATTGGCTCTTGGTGGCTTTGTCTTTTACATTTCCACGCTCCCTTTTCTGTCAACCCCACCGAACAGGCTGCCCTCTTCCACCCTTATACGTAAATACATTGTGGTCCATTTAATAATAATAATATTTACACAACAATTTTATTAGCTGTGCTAGGGAGCAGATAAAGCATTTCCAGTAACAAAACTGAGTGTGGTATTATGAATTTCTGAGCTATGTTGAAAGGATTCCCTCCATCCCCTCCCTCTTCACATTCACATGAGACAATTAATTAGATAAAGGGGTGCGATTCCATGCTCTTGGCCTGTCCACTTCTTTCATGCCTACTGAACTCAGACAGATCTTCAAAGCTGTCATCCCTGTCACTTCCCCTTGTGTTATCTATTCAGTCTAATATGTATCTGTTGATTCCAATTGCAAGATGGAATCTGTTTGAATATACAGTATGTCTGAGAGAATATTCTTTCCACCTGCATGCAGGAAGGGGTTTTTCTGACTGCTGTATGTTAATATATCTCTGCTGCCCCGATCTCACTATTTCAGGGGCTGCAGAAGCCCTGGGGCTGGGGACACAACTTTAAAATTCCTCTTGCTGCCCAGCTGATCTCTGCTGCCTTCCCCACAGTGCAGCCCCGCTTTAAACCCAGAGGCTTGCACTGCAGGGAAGGCGGCAGAGAGCAGGAGAGCCTGGGTGGCAAGATTGACTGGAAGGGAAGAGCAGGAGAGCCAGCCTGCGCGAAGGAAAAGTTTAAATTTAAAAAAAAGTCGCGGCTGGATGGGCATGCGCAGACCATCTACAGATGGTTTGCGCATGTGTGGGGATTGCACAACAGTGATCCATGCCGGCAGATGGGGGCGTTCCTCCGATCTCCCCCATCTGCATATTTTTCTTTTCTGAATTTGTCGGACCTGCCCAGATCGGGCCCGGATTGGGCCCAATCGGGCAGGTTCGTGAATCCAGCCCTTTGTTTTTAGTGTCTAGTTTATGGAATTGACTTGTAGGCTCATGAATCTAGGCAAATGAATAGCAGGCCTAAATTTATAAGCATATGGGTTGATATTGAAATTAATTTAATTGGGCAAGAGCCTAGTATCTTCATGATCATCAATTGCTTATATGGGGCTATCTGCTGATATTTAGCAGCAGCTAATCTAATCTTTCCTCTTATATACCGTATCATCCCTAAAACTATAGGGCTCAACACGGTTTGCAAATATTTACACGGTTTACAAAAAATTTACTAAATATCAATTACATATAAAGAATAATGGAATAATTATTCTAATCAAGCATCGAACAGTAAAGGCTTCAAATTTTTTTCAGAAAGACTTGAATATCAGCATTAACCATCATATAAGAAAATGATGATTTTGAGGGCAGTCCGGGAGCAGAGTCAGCAGTTATGCAGCTAAATGCCAATATCCAGCACTCAACCGCCTAAGTTAACTGGACAAATAAGACCATATACAACACAGACCTTGCTTTGTCTGATTTAATTTATGGGGTTAAGTGCTGAATATCACCCTTAGGGGGGAGGAGGGAGGGAATTCATCAAGTGGCGTTATGTCCGTAACGCACTTTAAAGGAATTAACTTCTACTAAATGCTAAAAGCCTATTCTATACCCATGGGCTTTTAGCATCTGGTACATGCTAATTCCTGTAACATTCATTGAGAAGCATTAAGGCCATAACTCTGCTTGATACATTCTCCCCTTAATCGGATAAAGGATAACTGGCCATAAAAACCTGGATATTCAAAGCTGGTGCCGATGAAGCTACGAAGTAGTAGATTTTAAACAAACTGGAGAAAATATTTCTTCACGCAACGTGTAATTAAACTCTGGAATTCATTGCCAGAGAATGTGTTGAAAGAAGTTAGCTTAGCAGGGTAAAAAACCCCCCAAAAAACACGGTTTGGATAATTTCCTAAAACAAAAGTCCATAAGCCATTATTAAGATGGTTTGAGGAAATCCACTGCTTACGTATTCCTAGGATAAGCAGCATAAAGTCTATTTTACTCCTTGGGATTTTGCCAGGTACTTGTGGCCTGGGTTGAACACTGTTGAAAACAGAATACAGTCAAACCTTGGTTTGTGAGCATAATTCGTTCCAGAAGCATGCTTGTAATCCAAAGCATTCGTATATCAAAGCAAATTTCCCCAAAGGAAATAATGGAAACTCAGACGATTTGTTCCACATCCCCAAAACTTTAATACAAAATACTATAAGTACTTGTATTGCAAGACTTTGCTTGTGTAGAACAGTCACTATACTCTTGCAGCGTCAGAGAGAGAAGAACCATCAGCTCTGTTGTGATGATGTAACGCGTCTATACTATATGTACTTGTATTGCAAGACATTGCTTGTATATCAAGTTAAAATTTAATAAAATGTTTTGCTTGTCTTACAAAACACTTGCAAACCAAGGTTTTACTGTACTGGGCTTGATGGACCTTTGGTCTGTCTCAGTATGGCAACTTACGCTCTTATGCTTATTCTCTTTGTTTATGTGAATTTTTTGTTTTTGTTTGAAAATGTCCCTTAAAAATGCACTGAGCACCACAATGTCTAAAATAGGGCAATTTTTGAATCAAAAAGTTAGAAGTTTTTCTGGTTCAAAAATGACCACGTTTGACATTAAAGTTTTGGCCATTTTTTATAAAACATCCAAAATTGGGTCTGGATGTCATATTGAAATTCCCCTCCACGTTTTGTTATGGTTTTTAATGGGTCTTTTAATTAGTTTATAGCTGTATTTTATGATGAGTTTTGTTGATGCTCTCGGATTATTGTATTGCACATTCTTTTTCTTGTTTTATTCCACCTAGAACTATTTTGGTTAAATTAAATTAAATATGAATACCTTAGAACAGTGGTTCTCAACCCTGTCCTGGGGGACCCCCAGCCAGTTGGGTTTTCAAGATATCCCTAATGAATATGCATAAGACACATTTGCATGCCTGTCTCCTCCACGAAGAGAGACTGAACAAATTGCAGCTCTACACTCTCGAGGAACGTAGGGAGAGGGGAGACATGATCGAAACATTTAAGTACCTCATGGGACGTGTCGAAGTGGAAGATGATATTTTCTTTCTCAAGGGACCCTTGGCCACAAGAGGGCACCCGTTCAAACTCAGGGGCGGAAAATTTCATGGCGACACCAGAAAGTATTTCTTCACAGAGAGAGTGGTTGATCATTGGAACAAGCTTCCAGTGCAGGTGATCAAGGCAGACAGCGTGCCAGACTTTAAGAATAAATGGGATACCCATGTGGGATCCCTATGAGGGTCAAGATAAGGAAATTGGGTCATTAGGGCATAGACAGGGGGTGGGTAAGCAGAGTGGGCAGACTTGATGGGCTGTAGCCCTTTTCTGCCGTCATCTTCTATGTTTCTATATGCAAATCTCTCTCATGGGGGGGAATGGGCAGCCAGGGCTGCTAAACTTATTGCAGCAGGGAGATCCATTGCCATGATAAGCTCAGCGATTGCGTCTACTTACAACCCGATTCTCTAATAAGCATCTGTAACATGGATGTTGGTTAGAGAATCAGGTTCACTTTAGGCAGGCTTAGGCGCGATTCTTTATAGGATGCCCGTTCGCTTCTGAGAATGGGCGTCCTATATAGAATCCGGTCCTCTATACCTAATTAGGTTCAAGGTGATGTACAATTCAAGTGATAGGCAAAAGTTAGAAGAGTTAAGGAGTAAGGAGACAGTAAGCAGGAGGAGGAGAGGGAGAATCTTTTACAGGGAAGAATAGCACATACTGGCTTAAGATCACAAGGCATGCATATCTCCAGGTGTCCAGTTATAGACTTGCCCTTCACAGCTTTTCTCCCTTAATGTTTGTATTTAAGTAATTGATTTTTCACTCCATCAAAAATTACAAAGACTAGGGGATACTTGATGAAGTTACAGGGAAATACTTTTAAAACCAATAGGAGGAAATTTTTTTTACTCAGAGAATAGTTAAGCTCTGGAACACACTGCCAGAGGTTGTGGTAAGAGCGGATAGCGTAGCTGGTTATAAGAAAGGTTTGGACAAATTCCTGGAGGAAAAGTCCATAGTCTGTTATTGAGAAAGACATGGGGATCAGTAGCATGGAAAGCCCTGGATCGGTAGCATGGAATATTGCTACACCTTGGGTTTTGGCCAGGTACTAGGGACCTGGATTGGCCACCGTGAGAACGGGCTACTGGGCATGATGGACTATTGGTCTGACCCAGTAAGGCTATTTCTATGTTCTTACAAAGAAGACCTAGATTGTTCAGGCCCTAAGTCAGACAATACAGAATCTTTGTCTATTGTTGTTCTAGCCCATTCTATGCCCTGAAAGCAAATAGCATTTTGCTTCATGTAGGCAGTAATTATTGTTAACGCATTCAGAGGCATTTTAAAGCCAATGTTCAGTAAATGAATATTAATCAATAACGAGTAGAGAAAATTTTAAGGGATAATTAGGAGTGGTAAGTTAGGATAATAAAATACAGGTGACATGAAATGTAGCAACTGGTTCCTGTTCTCCATGTGATAATGGCAGAGGTCTGGATCTCCAGACCGTGCACAGTCATTTGCCCAAATCACAAAACTAGACTACAAGCCAAATATTTATGAGACAAGAGTCCAACTGAGAGCCGCATCTAAAAATAACTTTTCTAATGTTGGTTATTAAAGCTCAATTGGATGCAGAACAAAGGATTCCATAAATGATGTGTGTTAAATGAAGAATGGAAAGATTTAGTGCAGTTTTGCTCCAGAAATAAGTGTCTTTAATCAGCCATATGTTTCAGACGAACAGCTTTATTTTATTTTGCTGTAATAAACTCTTCCAACTTTTCGTCTGAGGATGACTCCCTATTATTTTCTATGAGTCATGAGCATTTTGTCATAGTATACTTCCCATAAGTGACCTATACTGGATACTAAATTTTAAATATAGAAAATGAACAGCTGTAGCAAAATGACAATATTTAATTGTGATTCATTTCAGTATTAGCTCTCTTTTCTTCTATATAAAGCCATCTTGTTTGCTACTGAGGCTGAGATCTCTATTGTTGCAAAATGAAATTATTTGAAGCATCCAAAACCCCCATGTGTGTGTCATATGTGATTTGACAAAATAGGATCTTAGACTTCTCAAGCAATGTTGCATAAAACTTGAACTGAAAGTAATAAGTAATAAAGATTAATAATAATAATTTACATTTAAATGAGTCATTTCGTTCATTCAAGCTCCTACCTCAATATAGATTGCCATACACGCTGAGAGAGAGGGAAGGACCAATATCATTATTGTTATTATTAATCAATGGAGTTGGAAAACTAAAGCAGGAAAGAAAATATCTTGGCCAAGGTCACACTTGCTCGGTAGCAGATTTTGGATTAGAACCTAAATGATTTCTTGGTTTTAAGCTCATACTGCAGTCACTGGCTGTAATAGCTGGAGTGGATTTTAGGATAAGTCTGTGCACAAACACAGTCAAACACACATCAAAGGGGGAACAAAAACTGGGGAAAGGAAAACTAGTCTCGTAGTTCAAAGGCAAATGTCTTGAAATGGGCCCAAATATTGTTCCTGGCCAGTGGCTGAAGAGGACTGGATTAGCAGCGGGGCAGGAGCGCAGAAAGCTGTCTCCTGCCTGCTGCACCTCTGGACTACGAGGGATTGGCAGAGGACGGACAAGACAGGACAGGACATGGCAGGTGTGCTAATTTTTGGGGAGGCCACGGCCCCTGTGTCCCCCCCCCCCTGTTCCGACATTTCTAATTGATCTTTATACACTTGCATAGTAAAATCATCTGGATATTTACACCAGAGGTGCTCTTTATGGCACAAAGCTTGTTTCAAAACCCTTAAATGATTAGAGAACCAGGGAGCTGCATTATATTATGCTGATATATACATATATAGTTGGCCAGGAGACAGAGATTTCAAGGGGATGTGTTATGGGCATGGTTTGTGTAGGTCAAAAATTTACACACGCATTTCCCATTTTACAGTGAGAATACACATATGATTTAAAAAAATTTTCCCCATCAGCTTTTGCACCAGCTGCAAGGCACACACACAGGTTTCGTGACAGTGTTTATTTTGGCTAAGACTTTAAATGAGGGATTAAAGGGGTTTCCTTAACACCTCTTTCTTATTTTTGCCCAAAGGATAAAAAGAAACCTTTTCAAGTGTTGTAGGATAATTGGTGCTATTTATACACATGCCAGTCAATACTGGGATTTTGGTGGCACTCATATTCAGTGTCTTACCCACATAGCTAGCTAGGCATTATCGGGGCTCTTTCTATGCTGTTCTATATGCCTGGTTAGGCACCGGCACTGATCAATGGAGCCCACATAACTTTCCACTTTGTCCCAACTTCTTGGACCACTCTGGCACTAACTGCCTTTTATATGTGGATGAGGCCTGTTCCTTGAGTTGTTTAATATCTCCTTCAATTTGTTCAGATTGTTTTAAATGTTCTTGCTCAATGGAATCCACAAATTGCGATAAAGTTTCAATTTTACTTACAAGTAGTGCCATTTCTTGAGCGGATTTAGTTACTGCTTGATTCAAACCTTGAATCGCCTTCCAGGTAAATTTTAAAGTTACCTCCGAGTCCCCTCTGGCTATATCTTCGATAAAGCTCTCTAGAGTATTACCTAACTCTCCAGGTGTGGCCCCGTCACCAGAGCACTCGAACAAAGTGACTTCCACTAAGCCAGAGTTCTCTGCTTCAACCCGTTCCACAGCCGGGCACAGAGGAGGGTGAATGGGGGTGGGGGTAGAATGAAACATTTGGTCCCAAGGCTGTGGGAGCTCCATCCCCCCAACTGCCAGCAGGAGCACCTCCCGACTTGTAACTCAAAAACTTGACTATGTAGCGGTCAAGGGACTGCTGGACCAGCGACGATGTCTGTGTGGGCGGAAGCGACAGTATCGCCTTTACTCTGCCTTTTTGCTTCGAATGAGGCATTTGAAAAGGTGAGGAAAGCTTTTTCAATGAAAATTCCAGCAGTATTCAACCTTGAAATGCTCACAGCCTCAGTCCGCCATCTTGAAAGGCCCCCTCCTCTCCAAGCTTGCTCTCCTGTCCACTCCCACAATTCTCGGACTGGAAAAGCGTCACGAGTGGAGTGCAGCAGGGTTCGGTGCTTGGACCCGTGCTCTTCAACATATTTATAAACGACATGGAAATTGGTACTATAAGTGAGGTGATTAAATTTGCAGACGATACGAAGTTATTCAGAAGACGCAGGAGGATTGCGAAGACCAGCAACGTGACATAAATACACTCGAGAAATGGGCCACAACATGGCAAATGAGGTTTAACGTGGATAAGTGTAAAGTGATGCATGTCAGTACCAAAAATCTTATACACGAATACAGGATGTCCGGTGCAGTACTTGAAGAGACTTGGGAGTACTGGTCAACAAGTCAATGAAGCCATCCGTGCAATGTGCGGCGGCGGCGAAAAGAGCGAACAGAATGCTAGGAATGATTAAGAAGGGGATCACGAACAGATCGGAGAAGGTCATCATGCCGCTGTACCGGGCCATGGTACGCTCTCACCTGGAATACTGGGTCCAGCACTGGTCGCCGTACATGAAGAAGGACACACTATTACTCGAAAGGGTCCAGTGAAGAGCGACTAAGATGGTTAAGGGGCTGGAGGAGTTGCCATATAGTCTCTTCTCCCTTGAAAGAGGAGACTGAGACATGATCAAAACATTCAAGATAATGAAGGGAATAGACTTAGTAGATAAAGACAGGTTGTTTACCCTCTCCAAGGTAGAGAGAACGAGAGGGCACTCTCTAAAGTTAAAAGGGGATAGACTCCATACAAATGTAAAGAAGTTCTTCTTCACCCAGAGAGTGGTAGAAAACTGGAACGCTCTTCCGGAGGCTGTTATAGGGGAAAACACTCTCCAGGGATTCAAGACAAAGTTAGACAAGTTCTTGCTGAACCAGAATGTATGCAGGTAGGGCTGGTCTCAGTTAGGGCACTGGTCTTTGACCTACGGGCTGCTACGTGAGCGGACTGCTGGGCACGATGGACTACTGGTCCGACCCAGCAGCAGCAATTCTTATGTTTTTATAATCATTAAAATTGTCTTGAACACCTGACCCATTGATAGCCCTCCAGGACTGGGAGTGTAGACCAAGGAGCTGTGCCCAATATCTGTCTATTCAAGTAACATAGAGAAAATGCATATTCTCTGTGTTAAGTGCAAGACAGGTTATATAGATGCACTAATTGCCATTGACTGTGGTACCAGTTAATTGCAAAGTGCAGTCTACATCCATTCCTTGCCCATTCCATGCTATGTACTTAACAGAGAAATTAGAACATGTTAAGTATTAACCCACTGCATGTACTAATTTATGTGTTACGTATTTAACACACTTTATTAAAGAGGCCTGTAGGCAAGTTTAAATGACAGAAGGCATCAAAAGCACATATAAATGCACTTGAAGATCGTTAGTCTATGGTGCAAATTTGAATGAACCGGTGCGACTGATTCAAAAGTTATTGGAGTGTTAGCTGAACTCATAGACATGATCTTACACAGCCAGTTTGTCTATAGCAGTGATTCCCAACCCTGTCCTGGAGGAACACCAGGCCAATCGGGTTTTCAGGCTAGCCCTAATGAATATGCATGAGAGAGATTTGCATATGATGGAAGTGATAGGCATGCAAATTTGCTTCATGCATATTCATTAGGGCTAGCCTGAAAACCCAATTGGCCTGGTGTTCCTCCAGGACAGGGTTGGGAACCACTGGTCTATAGGATAAAATGGCAATAATGGTAATGGGACTTGCATAAACCCTACAGTTTATGTATTCCAGATTCTGGGTTGGTTCAGTGCATGCTAGTACAATTATCTGCCATATATAATAAAACATGCTGAAACCATGAAAGCCTCCCATGCCTCATACGAATATTTAGTTTCAGCTTTGCAGGATTTCTGCAACCAAAGCCTGCCATACTATATTGAGATTTTTTAATTAAGATAAGAAACAGTCTCCTTTTTTGGGTCCTGCTTGATTTTAGCAAATTTATTGCATGTCTAAGAAAATGCATGGCTTTGCCAAACTTGGTGAGTAACCTAGCATGGTTTATCTTCAGCCTACAGCTCTTTCCCTGAATTCAATACTGCAGGCACAATTTAATGCAAACCCAATTTATGACTGAATGCTCCAGGGGCCATAGAGAGAGATTGTTACATTATTCTTTTCTAATCCTATTTGTGTTTTAATTTGCTAAGTCTGTAATGAGGTACATGCCTTGAATAGATTCAAAATCCTTCACATTGCTTTTGACTTTGTTGTAATATAATAGATTTTACAGTTTGCATTCAGAACCCAGGTGCACAGGTCAGTATTGTCTTTTCATTTCTACATGTGGAGTGAATAAAATCACAATATGAAAGTAATTGTATGCATGTTCACCTGTTTGTTACTTAACAGTTAATTTATTTCCTATTATAATTCCAAATTCTAATTATACTGTATATAAGTTTAAAGAAAATCTTATACCAAGACAAATCAATTCTCTCTGACTTAATTTTGCCTGTTCTCTGCTGGCTCCCCATTATTCATAGAATACCACAATGTTTTTTCTTTAATAAATGACAGATTAAAAACAACATGCATTTTAGTATTCCTTTTTTTTTTTTTTACCTCACAGCCCTTTATTATCTCTGCTAAAATATCTTGGGAGGAATATGTCAAAAAATGTTACAACCATTTTACATCGATGCCTGAGACAGCTTTGTTTGACCCTGTCAAATGATTCTCTTCCTACACAAAACTGCATTATAGCTATCTAGGTCATTGCCTATTTCCAAAGAAGAGACAGGTTCAGTGAAGCAGCCAGGGAAATATCTGTCCCCAATCCTGAAAAATGTACTTACTTCAAATACTGTTCCCTAATACAAGAACAAAGGAGTAGTCTAATGGTTAGAGAGTAGACTGAGAACCCCAGACACCCCATAGAAGGGGCCTTAGGCGTCCGTGCCAGTCAGAGGCTTAGGACCCTTACCGATGCATCCGGGGATGGCCTGAGGCTCTGATTGGCCCAGGTTGTTTAAGGCCCCTCCCTTAAGAGGGGCCTTAAACAACTTGGGCCAATCAGATCCTCAAATCCCTCCCCGGTGCATCCCAAGATGCACCGGAGAGAGGAATTCCCATTTAGACGACGCAGCAGCAGCTGGGAGGAGGATGTACATGTCCCTCCGGTTCATCTATGCTGAGGTAAGGGGGAGGGGGGCAGTGGAGATGAAGGAGGGGTCACTTGAAAGCGGGGGAGAGTGGGCATCTCTTTTGCTGCGGAGGGGCGGTCAGGTCAGTGACAGGGTGGTCACGTCAGGTATTTTAGTGCAGCAGGAGAGAGTGGGCAACTCTCCTGCTGCAGAAGGGGGTGAGGTCGTGGTCAGGATTTTAGGGCAGTGGGAGAGTATGGGCATCTCTTCCATTGTTGTGTTTTGATTTGGGGTTTTTTTTTTGACGGCGGCGTTGACAGCGTTTTTTCTGTGCATGTGCCCATCGCTGTCACGAGTGATGGGCACATGCAAATTTAGCGAATCTTTGTTGTTGTCTGCCAAACTCATTTGCATGCATGATTTTATAAGAAAGTCTCTGGTTTTTAGATTCGGTATCAAAATGGCTGCGTTAGCAGACCGTCGCTTTTTAACACAGGTTTTTGAGAATCCTGGCCTCAATCTATCATCCTTGCTTCCATTGCTTTCAATGGAAGTAAAACCCAGGTGTCTCAATCCGTCCTTCTTTTTCTGGAGCCATTTGGTAACCTTACACCAGAGATGTTAGAAAAGATCTCATGAGTATCTGGAGGCACATATAGCCACATCACCAAAGGCAGCAAAGAGAAAGTTCCCTCATTTGCTGCCTTGTCATCCCAACATATCCAAAGTGATTTCCTTCACCATCAGCTGCCAGCAATAACTGGATCTCTGGACTACAGGGTTGCATGAACATTTTCCCCCATGAAAGAGTGGCGGGGTTAAGTAAAGGAAATAGGGATTAAGATAACGTGACCATTTTTTTTTTCATCAAAACGGGACATCTATTAATTGTCAGTCTCGCCCCCCCAATACCGCCCTAGCCCTGCCCCAATACTGCCCTAGCCCCACCCCCAATCCCGCCCCCAATTTCTTTCATTCTTTTATGATCAGGAGATCGTCAAATGGCTCCACCCCCTAACCAATGAAAAGCAGCCATGGCATTAGGCTGAGTTAAACCCTAATATCTAAACGTCCCAGCTGTTAGCCATTCCACGGCATCATTCATGCCGTGGAGCACAAAAGATCTTAGAGTATAAATTCAGAACTATTCTCTGGATAACAGGAAAGATTTCCTGTCACCATGCCATCAGACTATTTACCATCAAGCACCATGGTACTTTCGACAAGTTGTGGTACTCTGTAAGCCTAATAGATCTTTATGATTCGAAAATCAACAGCTATTAATTCCAACAAGGCATGGAAATTATGCAGACACTAGAGCGATGACTTTCAGTTTTTCCTAGAGTTAAAATGTGGAATGCTCTGGTAGGCCAATTGCGACTGTGGTAAACTGGTTTCAATTTAAAAAACAGTTAAAAACTCAGTTGTTTGTTACTGCATTTTTGTGATTTATTAGTCAGTATCTGAAGAAAAGAATCTACTTAACAATGTTTGCTATTGTATGCTTGTGATTTATTAGTTGATATTTCCACAGAATAAATTGTTTAATTATGTAAATTTTATGGTTTAGTCTGTTTATATCTTATGTATGTTTTAATTGATGTAAACCATTTAGCTTTTTTGTTAGTGGTATAAAAAAAAGTTTTAAATAAATGTGATTCATAGTGATACATTGTAAGTCATGCTAGAGCCCAAAAATCACGGTAAAAGCTGGAAGGAGCTTGGAAGCTGAGGGACCCTGCTCTTGTGTCCCAAGAACCTCAGGATGCAGCTTTGCAGACTGATGCTCCTAGGAACATGGAATAACACTACTTGTGAGGTGGCTGACAAGCAGTGTTATTAATTTACCATGGGATTCAATAACCTGCAGTACCTGGATCCAAAAGGTTACTGAATGCAGTGGAAAATCATGATGTAACAGTGTAGTAATACAGGGTCCTTTTACAAAGCCGTTGTAAACAGTGGCCTTGGCATGCCCTTAAATGAGTCATTCCTGCGCACTAAGGCCATTTTGAAATGCATATATACACCATAGAGTGGAACTAGACCAAATAGTATACTGGTAATTGTTATTATATTTCAAAAAAATATCTATTTTTCTTGTATGTTGAATCTTTCAGTTATAATGTAAAGTAATCTCTTAGAAAGCCAATCACTTATCTGTATTCATATCAGGGGGTTTGTTCGGGGGGTGGGGGGGGGTTTGCCTTGAAACAGCCTATACTGGCGAAACAAGGATTTGTGTTGACTGAAGTAAGCCCCCAATATGAATACAGATAAGTAATTGGCTTTCTAAGAGATTACTTTACATTACAACTGAAAGATTCAATATATGAGAAAAATTTATGAAAATATACATATATTTTTAAAATATTACTTTGGACTAATGAACAGATGTGGTGAAATCAACTCCCATTGCCAACACTTTGAGAGTGTCACCTCTGATGGTCCTACAGATTAAGTGAAGTTGTTTAATAGTCTTTTCTGACATTTATTTGAATAAAAAAATTATGAAAAAAATCTTAACTTAAAAGAACTCCGATGGATGTTCATGTTGAACTCCAAGGCTCCGGAAGGGTTAAACGAGACATCGGATTGGCTAGCTCAAGTCGATCTTAGCTATTAATTAGCAGTCATGACGTATGGGGAGGATCCTATATCTGTGAGTAAAAAAGACGCCGCGGCCATTTTTTGGATGCCGCTTGACAGCACAACTAGGAAGTTACAACTATGCAGGTTTGTGCTTATTGTATTATACAATACTGATAGAGTTTGATTTAGACTTTCACTTGATTTCTAATGGGTTGGTTTTTATGTGTTTCCCTAGTGCCCCCAGCCTTGATAAAGATCAGCGAAACGCGTTGGCAGAGGGGAGCGTTGACTTGAATGCAGGAACACAAGTTAATCACTACTATCACCCATAATGGAACGAAGATAAGTTCTTTAAATTTAACATATTTTTAAGATATATGCACGGAAAAACGTAAAAAGAAAATTTTTTTTTATAAAAAGTATAAAGAGTATAAAAAGTATAAATTATACTGAAAAAATATATAAAGACATCACT
This sequence comes from Geotrypetes seraphini, assembly GCF_902459505.1. Taxonomy (NCBI): domain Eukaryota; kingdom Metazoa; phylum Chordata; class Amphibia; order Gymnophiona; family Dermophiidae; genus Geotrypetes; species Geotrypetes seraphini. The sequence continues at coordinate 390,990,566 of NC_047085.1, read as the reverse complement.
AAGTCATAACGATTGGGGATGTATGAAGAATTGACAGACCGTTGAAGCGTTCTGCTTTTATTGGTCATATCTGACACCCCATATCGGGTCTTTTACACTCACTGGAAGTATAGTCTTTTGCCAATTTGAGTTTGGTTTAAATTTAACGTCTGAGAGGATTTATTTGAATAGGCAGTGCATATACTAATGTTGCCATTAGCATGTGGCCGTTCTTCAAAATTACCGATGGAGCTCATTTGCAGGCGGTAAAGGCTCCTGTGCTATCCATGCGCTAACCAGCTTGTGTGCACTAATATACAGGCAGTTCCCGTTTATGAAAATCTGACTTACATCGGATTTGTATTTACGAACTGAGGTCCTGTTCTAATTTCAGTGTCCCAACATGCCCCTCTCTCTCTCCCTTCCTCCCTCCATTCTGTGCCCCAAGTATGTACCTCCCTCCAGTGGGTGTTTACCTTCTGGCCGGCTCCCTCCTCCTTCCAGCTGCAGTCGTTTCTCTGCACAAAGCCACGGACAGCAGTTCCTACGCACGTCCCGCAGCTGATCTGGAAGCCTTCCCTCTGATGTAGGAGGAGCTTTCTCTGTCATGTGCAAACTGATTAGTGCTGGAACACCCATCTCAAGTTTCAAGTTTATTAAAAAATTTGTTATACCGCTTAATCAAATTTCTAGGAGGTGTAGAGTAATAAAAGAATATCTTAAAAAAAAAAAAAAACAAGTTGGAGTTAAAATACTATACAGAACCGGGTTAGGTTGGTATACACATACAAAAACATAAAATACTAACTGCACACAATTAGGGAAGAAGGGTAGAACTACAATCTTTGAGAGAAAGCACACTTAGGGTAAAACATGCACCCTCAAAAAATAAATATATTTTAGCATGAATTGGTGTGCTTGGATTGCAAAGTTTCCGCAGGAAGCCTGAGCGTATCTCACAGTACTTCATTTTTACAGCGTTAGGCGTAGTAATAAAAGGGCCCAAAACAAAAGCCTCCTTCACCACTCCAACCAGAAGCAGAAAGAAGAAAAAAAATACATCTGGGCCTCAGTCAGAATGAGTTCATACAGATCCAGCATAATTAATAATTCAAGCTTTCTAGCAATATTTATCTTGTGGCACATTTCCCTTATATGATCCCTAAACTGTGTGCTAAAATGAATCTATTACTTGTACAGTATGATGCAAATAAACTTGCTTTGTACCTGAGAATAAGAATCTAGCCCTTTTTAACTTTATGAGTGTTTTTGACTTTGGGTATCATGAAGTTCAGGTTGGTGCTATTCCCAAATGCATATATTAAATTCCTCACGCATAAATAACATCTGGAGCAGCATATAATAAGGTGTGAACTTTTGAAGAGTCATCCAGTCCAACAACAAGTAAGCTGACTTTTAACAGGAAGCCATTTTCAGTGAAACGTCATATTTCTCCTTTTGATTATCTTTCATGACTGCAGCCTCTGCTCCTTCTTCCAAGTCTCTTCTGCCCTCTGTCTCTGCCTTGTGCTCTGTTGTGCTGGGAATTCTCTAGAATGCTGTGCTGGCAGCGCTGTGCGGGTACACACAGCTAATTATAGCATGCTGCATTCACAGCCCTTGGAGGTGCTCCCGGCAGGTCAATGAGAAGCAAGTGTGTGATAGACAGAAACAAAAGCTGTGAAAGGTTAACAGCTCGAAGCAGGTCAGTGAGAGATATGAGATCTGTCTGAGTGCACAAAGGGAACCAGGGCAGAGAAAAATAGACTGTTAGCTGAGATAGCTAGCAGGGTTGTCAGCAGAAAGGGCATTTTGAGGTAGCTATGCAAAATATTTTAGAATGCTAGATTTTTTTTTTCTTTCATCACTAGGACTTTAAAAAAAAAATCAGATCAAGAAATTTATGGCTGTGTGACTTGAAGAAGGACACGGTACTACTCGAAAGGGTGCAGAGAAGAGCAACTAAAATGGTTAAGGGGCTGGAGGAGTTGCCGTACAGTGAGAGACTAGAGAAACTGGGCCTCTTCTCCCTTGAAAAGAGGAGATTGAGAGGGGACATGATCGAAACATTCAAGATAATGAAGGGAATAGACTGAGTAGATAAAGACAGGTTGTTCACCCTCTCCAAGCTAGAGAGAACGAGAGGGCACTCTCTAAAGTTAAATGGGGATAGATTCCGTACAAACGTAAGGAAGTTCTTCTTCACCCAGAGAGTGGTGGAAAACTGGAACGCTCTTCCGGAGTCTGTTATAGGGGAAGACACCCTCCAGGGATTCAAGACAAAGTTGGACAAGTTCCTGCTAAACTGGAACGTACGCAGGTGAGGCTGGACTCATTTAGAGCACTGGTCTTTGACCCGAGGACTGCCATGTGAGTGGACTGCTGGGCAGGATGGACCGCTGGTCTGACGCAGCAGCGACAATTCTTATATTCTTATGAATATAGTGAAAGTGCAGCTTTTCTGTGCCTTGTTATCAGCTACAGCTATGTACTTTTATCTGTACTGTTTTCATATCAAATGCTGTTTAAATACTGAAAAAAAGTAGATGTTTGCTATACTATACAGTGAAAATATAGAGAGTAGTCATACTATGGGGTCAATTTTATAAAGGATTTTTCAGAGATATATTGCCTCCCACAAAATTTCCCCACAGGTTACATGTTTGTGACACAACCATGCATACTTTTATTAGAGAATGACACGGTGACAAAATTCATCACCGTTCCCGTCCCCGCGGATAACCACGTCATTTTCTAGTGTCTATTTCAACCTTAGTCCTTCTACACCAGCATTCTTCAAAGCAAAGCTTGTGGGTCAGTGGTTGTGGCCGGGAACGGTGATGAATTTTGTCACCGTGTCATTCTCTAACTTTTATGTGACTTGAGTTGTAGGTATTTTCGGGGCTGAGTTGGGGCAGAGCATAGGCAAAATGTGATAAAATACATGTTTCCAAGCAGGGGCCTAGCCATGGGCAGACCTGGCCCTCCAAGTTTGTTTTCAAGCCTGGCCAACTAGTAGCCACCAGCCGCCGGCAGCGGCTTGTACATGCTGACCCTGAAGCCCTCTGATGCATTTGCTGCTGGCAACCTTCTCTCTGACATGTAGGAGCCCCTGCTTGGAACCTGAAGAAATGGTACATGGGCTGGGGGTGGGAAGGAAGTGAAAGAGAGAGGCTGCTGCACAGGCTGGAGGGTGAGAAAGGAGGGAAAGAGAGAGTGAGTGTTCATCCATTTTGGGCTTAGGCTCAGGCTCACCCAAAATTGGTTGTCTGGCTACACCACTGCTTCCAAGCAGGCAGAAATCTTTATGGCTTCATTTTAGCCATGAGTTTGGTGGGGTAATTTTATAAAGGCACATAAGCACCACTGTATTTTTTTATAAAAGAGGGTTATAATAGGTGCCATTTTGGCCTTCACATACAAGTAAATGAAAAAAAAAAAACCCTCAAATGCTGCCAAAGGTACTCGAAAGACACTAAACAGGAGCAGCTATAGTCAATCGGTCAGGACAGAGCGCCAACTGTAACACACTTACTCATATAATAATGAGAAAACAAATAAATGTTAATAGTGAGTAAGATGTTCCCTCAGTGTGAGGGAATAAGCAATGAAGAGTGCAATAATATAACCACTCCAGCGCTTAACCATAAAAGCTGAAAAAGGAGGAGATGCAACTCTCTGCCATCCGCCACCATCATAGGGCACATCAGTGTGCATAAATCAAACAGTGATAATAATAAATACTTCCAAATAAATGTATTTAAGAAAAAAATAAGTGTAGTTACTCCATTGACACAGTGTGGCACTCTGTAAAGACCATACCTCCTCAGCGTGTGAATGAAGAAAACAGCACTTAGCTTTGTATCTTCACACAGTTTAGCGTGATGTGAAGCAAGGCTACATTCGTTCCAGTAAACCTCGATAAAAGGTTTGACCAGGATTGGTTTCAGGGACTCGATGCGCCCCTTCTTCAGGAACCCGTGGCTAAACAGATAAGAGTGGTAAAGAATGCCATATAAATTGAAGCTGGCGTTCAGACGTGATGAAAGCTGGGAGGAGGAGGAGCCCCCAATGCGGCGCAAACCAAGTTTTAAAGCAGAGAGTGACAGTAAAAACCAGGACTAAGCTTTCACATTTCTCATCCTCCTATTCCCTTTTATCTGCTTCCCATTACCACATTTCTATCACCTTATACTCATTATTCTGCTCACTTATCTCCTTAACAACTCTCTCACATGGATCCACCATTTCTAGCATCTCCGCTCCTTGTCACTTATTCCACCCTTATAACCCTGCATTTCCTTCCTTTCTTTCTTTCTCTCTCTCTCCCACAAGTCCAACATCTTTCTGTCCTTCCACTTCCTTCTTCTAAGTTTGACATCTCTCCTCCCTCCCCCCTTCCAGCCCCCAGTCCATCTCCTCTCCGCCTTTCCCTATCCATCTCTCCTCTCCCTCCACTGCTCTCCCTGAGTTGTCTATCTCTCCCTCCCCCTTCTGCTCCCTCCCCTGAATCTCTTTCTCTTTCCCTATTTTGCCCGTTCCACCAAATCCATCTCTCTCTGCCCCTTTCTCCCCTTGTACCATCTTTCCCTGATCCCCTTTGCTTTCCTCCAAATCCATCTCACTGTCCTCCTTCTACCCCCTCTGCCATTCCCAAGTCCATATCTCCCTGTCCCTCACAAATCTGACATATTTTCCTCCCTCCCTTACCCCATTCCTAAGTCTCACATCTCTCCCTCCTTCCATCATTTGAGTCCAACATCTCTCTCTTCCCTCACTCCCTCCCCCAAGTCCTATACCACTCGATGTCTGCCTTCTACACTTCTCTCAAATCTGAAATGTCTCAGGGGGAGCCTTATTTCTGGGCAGCACTCCAGTGGAAGCTTCTTGCAACCAGCCAGCATATCTGCTGGTCGGTTCTCTCTGCTGTGTCCCTTCCCCGACATCAACTCCTCCCCCACAGCCGCTGCCGCATATCTACCTCAAATATCAGTGCTGCCCTGACACCGGCCCTGGTGTCTTCTCTCCACTGCGGCCCTCCCTCTCTGACAACTTCTTGCTTCTGTTGGGGTGTGCCACAGTGGAGAGAAGACACCAGGGCAGATGTCAGGGAGGCGCTGTGTATTTAGAACAAATTGAGGTACACATGCAACAGCAGTGGTTGTGGTAGTGGCGGGGTGGGGGGGGGGGGGGGAGGTTGTTGGGAAGGAGTAGATGTCAGGGGAGGGATGAGGCAGAGAGAGATGACCAGCAGGTACGCTGGCCAGAAGCAAGATGCTGCTCCCATGCCTGCCTAGGTACACTACTGCAGCCTTGGAAGAGGTATTTCTAGCCTCTCTGGCCCCCCTGTTCCAAAACCCATATTTCAACATATTGTCTACAATTACACCAGTTTTTTTTCATGGGTGCTAACCCCTAAGGTGAACCCTAGCATCTGGTAACTATGATTTGGGTTATTCTTCCCAATGTGCATCACTTTGCATTTGTCCACGTTAAATTTCATTGGCCTTTTTAGTCTTCTAATTTCCTAAGATCTGCCTGCAAATTATAACAATCTGCATGCATTATTACTGTTTGTTATTTTATGCTACTGATTTTATTTTGTAGTTTATGTATGTATTTTGTTACCTGCTTAGGTTTTAGGTGGGCTATAAGGTTTTTTAAAAAAAATAACTAACTAATCCCCCCTTTTACAAATCCACTCTAGCAGCTGTTGCAGCGGTAACCACTCTGACGTCCAAGGGGAATTAATGGACATTGGAGTGTTTGGCGCGCGGCTTAGTATTAGAAGCCCTAATTAAATAAATATATATTTTCACAATGATGCCTTTATAAAATGATCATCCAAGTGATTAAAATGATCTAGTATTATTTATACACCAAAAAGTCCAACAGGACAGAGAACCCACGGGTATAAAACAGTACAAAAGGAAGTAGGAACAGACAATGAATACTCATAGTAACATAGTAACATAGTAGATGACGGCAGATAAAGACCCGAATGGTCCATCCAGTCTGCCCAACCTGATTCAATTTAAATTTTTTTTTTTTTTTTTTTTTCTTCTTAGCTATTTCTGGGCGAGAATCCAAAGCTTTACCCGGTACTGTGCTTGAGTTCCAACTGCCAAAATCTCTGTTAAGACTTACTCCAGCCCATCTACACCCTCCCAGCCATTGAAGCCCTCCCCAGCCCATCCTCCACCAAACGGCCATACACAGACACAGACCGTGCAAGTCTGCCCAGTAACTGGCCTAGTTCAATATTTAATATTATTTTCTGATTCTAAATCTTCTGTGTTCATCCCACGCTTCTTTGAACTCAGTCACAGTTTTACTCTCCACCACCTCTCTCGGGAGCGCATTCCAGGCATCCACCACCCTCTCCGTAAAGTAGAATTTCCTAACATTGCCCCTGAATCTACCACCCCTCAACCTCAAATTATGTCCTCTGGTTTTACCATTTTCCTTTCTCTGGAAAAGATTTTGTTCTACGTTAATACCCTTTAAGTATTTGAACGTCTGAATCATATCTCCCCTGTCTCTCCTTTCCTCTAGGGTATACATATTCAGGTCTTCCAGTCTCTCCTCATACGTCTTCTGGCGCAAGCCTCCTATCATTTTCGTCGCCCTCCTCTGGACCGCCTCAAGTCTTCTTATGTCTTTCGCCAGATACGGTCTCCAAAACTGAACACAATACTCCAAGTGGGGCCTCACCAATGACCTGTACAGGGGCATCAACACCTTCTTCCTTCTACTGACTACGCCTCTCTTTATACAGCCCAGAATCCTTCTGGCAGCAGCCACTGCCTTATCACACTGTTTTTTCGCCTTTAGATCTTCGGACACTATCACCCCAAGGTCCCTCTCTCCGTCCGTGCATATCAGCTTCTCTCCTCCCAGCATATACGGTTCCTTCCTATTATTAATCCCCAAATGCATTACTCTGCATTTCTTTGCATTGAATTTTAGTTGCCAGGCATTAGACCATTCCTCTAACTTTTGCAGATCCTTTTTCATATTATCCACTCCCTCTTCGGTGTCTACTCTGTTACAAATCTTGGTATCATCTGCAAAAAGGCACACTTTTCCTTCTAGCCCTACAGCAATGTCACTTACATACATATTGAACAGGATTGGCCCCAGCACCGAACCCTGAGGGACTCCACTAGTCACCTTTCCTTCCTTCGAGCGACTTCCATTAACCACCACCCTCTGGCGTCTGTCCGATAGCCAGTTTCTGACCCAGTTCACCACTTTGGGTCCTAACTTCAGCCCTTCAAGTTTGTTCAACAGCCTCCTATGAGGAACTGTATCAAAGGCTTTGCTGAAATCCAAGTAAATTACATCTAGCATATGTCCTTGATCCAGCTCTCTGGTCACCCAATCAAAAAATTCAATCAGGTTCGTTTGGCACGATTTACCTTTTGTAAAGCCATGTTGCCTCGGATCCTGTAACCCATTAGATTCAAGGAAATACACTATCCTTTCTTTCAGCAACACTTCCATTATTTTTCCAACAACTGAAGTGAGGCTCACCGGCCTGTAGTTTCCTGCTTCATCCCTGTGACCACTTTTATGAATAGGGACCACATCCGCTCTCCTCCAATCCCCAGGAATCACTCCCGTCTCCAGAGATTTGTTGAACAAGTCTTTAATAGGACTCGCCAGAACCTCTCTGAGTTCCCTTAGTATCCTGGGATGGATCCCGTCTGGTCCCATCGCTTTGTCCACCTTCAGTTTTTCAAGTTGCTCATAAACACCCTCCTCCGTGAACGGCGCAGAATCTACTCCATTTTCTCGTGTAACTTTGCCGGACAATCTCGGTCCTTCTCCAGGATTTTCTTCTGTGAACACAGAACAGAAGTATTTGTTTAGCACATTTGCTTTCTCCTCATCACTCTCCACATATTTGTTCCCAGCATCTTTTAGCCTAGCAATTTCATTTTTTATCTTCCTCCTTTCACTAATATATCTGAAAAAATTTTTATCTCCCTTTTTTACATTTTTAGCCATTTGTTCTTCCGCCTGTGCCTTCGCTAAACGTATCTCTCTCTTGGCTTCTTTCAGTTTCACCCTGTAGTCCTTTCTGCTCTCCTCTTCTTGGGTTTTTTTTATATTTCATGAACGCCAACTCTTTCGCCTTTATTTTCTCAGCCACTAGGTTGGAGAACCATACCGGCTTCCTTTTTCTCTTGTTTTTATTGATTTTCTTCACATAAAGGTCCGTAGCCATTTTTATCGCTCCTTTCAGCTTAGACCACTGTCTTTCCACTTCTCTTATGTCCTCCCATCCTAACAGCTCTTTCTTCAGGTACTTTCCCATTGCATTAAAGTCCGTACGTTTGAAATCTAGGACTTTAAGTATCGTGCGGCCGCTCTCCACTTTAGCCGTTATATCAAACCAAACCGTTTGATGATCGCTACTACCCAGGTGAGCACCCACTCGAACATTAGAGATACTCTCTCCATTTGTGAGGACCAGATCCAATATCGCTTTTTCCCTTGTGGGTTCCGTCACCATTTGTCTGAGCAGAGCCTCTTGAAAGGCATCCACAATCTCCCTACTTCTTTCCGATTCCGCAGTCGGAACATTCCAGTCCGCATCCGGCAGGTTGAAATCTCCCAACAGCAGAACCTCCTCTTTCCTTCCAAACTTTTGGATATCCACAATCAGATCCTTATCAATTTGCTGCGATTGAGTCGGAGGTCTGTAGACTACACCCACGTAGATAGAAGTTCCATCTTCTCTTTTCAGAGCAATCCATATCGCTCTTCCTCTCCCCAGGTCCCTTGCATTTCGGTCGCTTGGATATTGATCTTTACATAGAGAGCTACTCCTCCACCTTTATGACCATCTCTGTCCTTCCTAAAAAGATTATATCCCGGTATGTTTGCATCCCATCCATGTGATTCACTGAACCATGTCTCTGTGATAGCAACAATATCTAGATCTGCCTCTAATATCAGGGCTTGCAGATCATGAACTTTGTTGCTTAGACTGCGAGCATTTGTGGTCATCGCTTTCCATTGAAGATCACTGATGTAAAACCAACTTGTTTATTTCAGAAAAGGACACAAGCAGAAGATGTGGACCCAACACAGCATAGTGTTTCGGCATCTGAGGAACGCCTGCATCAGGGGTCACTGTGGCATATATGCCGAAACACAGTGCTGTGTTGGGTCCACAGCTTCTGCTTGTGTCCTTTTCTGAAATAAACAAGTTGGTTTTACATCAGTGATCTTCAGTGGAGTGTTCATTGTCCGTTCCCACTTCCTTTTGTACTAGCATTATTTATATACATTTTTGCAAATGTACGAGGCTAATTATGCATTTGTCAGTGAGCACAGAATTGCTTTTGAAAAGAGTAATAATTATTCATTCACATGAAACATCCCCAAACCAACCAATAAAACTCTTTCAACAAGAAGTTCAGGAACAGAAATAGGATGTTTATCTTTTCACAACTCAAGATACAAAGATGATTCTAACCCATTTCTGCAAAACAAACTTCCTCCACCGCCAGACACTGTGTGAAGCAACACAAACCTTGTAAACACATCCCTAAGTTTACCACACTATGCCAGCACCAAGGGCAAGAACTCAAATTGCACCAACCCTATGACAAGTCTGCACTGTAAATAGATACATGCAAAACACAGATCTCTACTACAGTAGTAATCAATAAGAGTATCAATTAGAAACATATATATTGACAAATAAAAGTAGAAACTTCATAAAAATAGACTCCATGAGCCATGGAACAAAGAAGAATGAGAAAGACAAATGCATTTCTTCCCATATAAAACAAAAATGCAAGACATGCACATTTTCAAAGACAGTTTACTTAAGTAAATTTTTTAACATGTTCTTCACTGTACTTTTACGTAAGTATTAAAATAATACAGGTGTTTTTACTTTTACTTAAGTACTTTGATCAAGTATTTTGAACAACACTTACAAAAAATGTTAAAAAGAACAGGCCCAAGAACTAAACATTGAGGCACACCACTCTTAATTTTTTATTTACTTACTATATCAGCTTTCCATTTCCTGATCTTACTTGCTTGGCTCCCCCATTCCCACTTCTCTCATTTCTTCCCCAGCCTCTTATTCCCATTATCTTTCACCCTTTCTGACTCCTTCATTTTCATCCTCCGTAGTCATCCCCTCCCTGATTCAGCTCCTTCCCTATGACTCATCCACTTTATAATTCCAGGAAATCTTACTAGGCTCCCTTTCCCCCCCATTTCCCCCCTTTCTAATTCCTTCAAAGTTCTACCCCTTCCTTTGTCTTTTACCCTCTCTGTAGCTTTCTGTGGCATGTGGTCAGGGCTTTCAGGGGATTCACCCAACCCCCTGAAGGCTCTGAGGCCACTGCTCTGAATTTGATTGGTTGAGCAGGTAGAAGGCAGAAGCTGCTCAACCAATCAAATTCAGATAAGTATTGTTAGAACCTCTGAGAGGGGATGGGTGAATCCCCAGCCCTAGACCCCCTACTTTTGTTTACTTTTTGCTTGATGCAATTTGACTGGTTGAGCAGGCTGGTGGCAACTTTATATATGAGTAGATTTGAAGAGTCTAAATTATATCCTGATATGAAGTCTTCTAATGTGGTTTTCTGGAAATGCTTTTTTGTTCGTTTGCATTGGTTGCCTGTGCAAGCCCGAATTGAATTCAAGGTGCTTTGTTTGATCTATAAATTAGTTCATGTACAATGTCCATCAGCAGTAAGTGGCATCTTTGCTGAATATCAACTGGTGAGGAATTTATGATCAGAGGATCTACTGTGTTTGGGGGTTACCCTCCTTGAAACAGGTGAAATCTGGGGGTCTGTTGACGAACAGTGTTAGCAGTATTATGGAACACTCAACCTCTTGAAGCAAAGAAAGCAGCAACTTTACTAAATTTTAGGAAGTTACTGAAGACGGAGTTATGAAGATGCAGCTGTTCTTCCTGATTTTTTGGACAGTAAGAAGATTGTTTAGCAAGCAGTTATTTTATAGTGCTGTTGTACATGTGTGATATTTTTTTGTTTGTGTTTTAACTATGAATGTTATTCTGTAACTCGCATAGAACTAGAGGATGGTGCGAGTAATACATTACTAAAACAAATAAATAAATAATATTTTTTGTTTATGGGCAGGAACTGAGGAGCAACTGTATGAATTTGAACAATGGTTAAATTCTTTAAGCTCACACTTGAAATTTATCATGACTTACCATACACCGATGCTTGATTTTTTTACATGTAAGAATGCACAAATATGGGGATTCAATTTCTATAACAGTTTATCAGAAAGAGATGGCTAGGTATTCCCTGCTGCATTTTCAACGTTTTCATCCTTACAAGTTAAGATCAAGTCTGTGGAAGAGTAAGGGATTATCTTTCGCTAATGCTAACATTCAAGACTGAGTGGACTGCATGTCCCAGAATGCACTGGGCTCTACAGCTCAGAGCTGAGCCACCACATCAAGAGAACCCTGCTGAGTCAGGGGGCGGAACTCAGCACGGAGGTGATTTTCTGCTACAGAGGAGAATCATTGGGAGAGGTCCTTGGAGGAGAAAGGGACTCTCAAGCTTTCCCCTAGATGTGGCTGAAGCAGTAACCCTGAGGGAGCTGACGGTACTTAAAAGAGAGAGAATTGGACTGTACCAGGTGAAACGGTAGCTAAACTTCTTATTCTGAAAACTGTGAAATATATTCCTGGGCTTTGAGGGAACAGACTCAGGGTTTTGTAAATAAATAAAGGTTTTGTTACAGTTAAAAGTGTGTCCAGAGTGTGTGTGCACAAACTTTACCTCCCAAAACCAGAGGGGTGGTGGTGTGGGGGGGTGAAGTTCTAGGCTGTCACAAAACCTTCCAATCAGTTAATTTCTTATAATCAGAAGAATTTGCTCATCTCTTTTTAAGTTTAAAAAACAATCAAAGATCTTAAATCAGAGATTTATAGAGAGAGGTTAATCTCGAAAGGTTCTACGTAAAGCCTATTTGAGGGCTCGCTATGCTCTACAGAGTCTGCTTCTTCAATATAAAACTAAGCAGAAAATGGAGACTATAGTGTGTTATTTATTTTATTCAACCTTCTCTCATCATATAGTCTCTTTAATTGGCAAGCACTGGAATATTTTGCAACTGCATGATGTTTATAACAGCCCCCCTTCCCCCCCCCGGTATTTGCGCTTAGATGTGTGAGGACTTTAAGTGAACTATTTTCCTATAAAGGGCTTGACTGGGAGAGTACAAATGGGATGAAAGAGAACCAAATTTGTGGCAATTGCCATTGGTGTACTACCAGTCTTACATGAATGAAATGGACAGATCCACGCACCAGATGTCAGTTTTACTCTTATGAATCTACATCTTATTCTTCAGCTTTTCTAATCTATATGATAATCTACCCATGTAATCTAATATATATAGGGAGAAGTATTTGGCAGATCAAGATTAGACTTAATGAGCATACATCTAAAATATTAACAGCCAAAATTCAAGCTCCAATAGTTCAACATTGAATGGAACGAAAGCATTCCATTGCAGATATCCACTGGAGAGTAATTGATAATGTTAAAGTAGGGTAGGACGGTAGATACTGTGAAAAGATCCTAAACTATAAAGAGCAGCAATGGATTTTTAAAATTAACTTTGGTCATCCCAAATGGGTTAAACCAGGTATGTCCAACCTGCGGCCCCGTGAAGTATTTTGTGCGGCCCCGGTTGAGGGCGATGCAGTGTTTTTCTCTGTTGCCCCCGGGTTTACTGTCTTGTCGGCGTCCTCCTCTGTCTTGCTGCAGCGTTTGCGCATTTGGCGGCCATAGAAAATTTTTTTTCGGCCAATTTAGCCCAGGGAAGCCAAAAGGTTGGATACCCCTGGGTTAAACCGAGAGATAGAATGGATGATGTTAGTATGAATTGTGGTTTGTGATTGGACATTTGGCATCACATGATAGGATATTTAAATGTTAAAAAAATGCTTCGGCCATTTTTTGGAATGAGTCATGGAAGAGGTATTGCTCACAAACATTAAGGTTAGTGGCTTCAAACATATTGCATTTGAATTATTAAGAGAAGAACAGGCTTTTCTTTTTTTCAGGAAACCCCTCTGATGCAGCTTTATGAAGCAAAACATGAATTCATGTTGGGGTGATCTGTCTCTGAGGTTTTCACCTTTGGATGATTAAATGCTGCAAGATAAGTTTGGTTTCAAAATTTTCAAAAAACATAATTGAAGTGTGAATGAGTGAAATCACTAAGGGGTCCTTTTACTAAGGTGCGTTAGCCGTTTTAGCGCGTGCTAAATATTAACGCATGCTAAAACGGCTAGCGCGCTTTAGTAAAAGAACCCCTAAATTATTTAGTTCCAAAAAAAAAAGAGAGAGAGAGAAAAATGAGATAAATTGACCTGATAAAGATTCATATATTCCCTTGAGACTAAGGGCTCCTTTTACTAAGCTGCGCTAGTTGTGCACGCTAGATGCGAATGCCACCATTGAGCTAGTGTTAGTTTTTGGCGCATAGCGCGGGGTTAGCACGCGTGGCAATGTAGCATACTCTAAAAACGCTAGCACGCCTTAGTAAAAGGAGCCCTAAGTTTGAAACTATGTGATCTCGTAGGCAAAATCGCAGAAGGTCATTTACCTAAATTTAATATTAATATTAAAATAATTATGGTATATTTATTTCATGTTTAGAATAACGGCATTTATGTGCATAAACGTCACAAGACCATCTAAGCATTATTCTGCAAGTACACATTTAACTAAGTGGAGGAATGGCCTTGTGGTTAGAGATACTTCCTCAACACCCTGAAGTTGTGGGTTTGATTCCAGTGCTGCTTCTTGCGACCCTAGGCAAGTCACTCAACCACACACGTCATTATAGCCTAGCACCTAGCAAGGTGTATGTGCAAATCCAGATTGTTGCCAATTAATGTAAACAATTGATTGGTAGTGCCCAATGATTGATGCTAATTAGCTCATTATTCAAATCATGTGTGAAAATTGGGTGCACACTCAAAGTTACCTATGCAATTTTGAGCGCCGTATATACGACAATCTAAGGGATAATGCTCAGAATATCGTAAGTTATGAAGGTAACTTTATAACTTACCTTAAGTGTAAGCACTTAAATGTTAAGTGCTTACACACCTGGATACATTAGTACTCTATAATGGAAAATAAGGCACCTAGTTGTACTCTGTTAGAGAATTGCCCCCTTATGACCTGGTCTTCCCCCTCCCCCCAAAAAAATTCCACACCATTTAACAGGTCTGAATGGCTGCTAGCTGTAAATATCCAGCAAGAGATAACCGATTATCTCATGCTGAATATTCATGGTTAGTGCCTGGAATATTGCTACTATCTGGGTTTCTGCTGGGTACTTGTGACCTGGATTACCCACTGCTAGAAACAGAATACTGAGCTAAATGGCTATTCTTATATTGTTATGAAACTGGCTAAGTTGTGTGACTTACCCAGTTTGGTGCAGGTATTCTACATCAGTGTTTCTCATCCACAATGAATATGTATGATAGAAATTTGCACATAACGGAGACACTGTATGCAAATCAAGCTTATGCATATTCATTGTAGATATCCAGAAAACCTGACTGGCAAGGGAGGTACTGCAGGATCGAGTTGAGAAACACTGTTTTACATCATACTGGATAAGATTAGTGCTTAAATCGGTCCGCTTAAATAGCAGTCCTATCTTTAAGCATTATAGCTCAATCAGCCAGCCAATAACTGGTTAAGTGTTTGGCTCCCCCCTCCCCCCAATGGATATTCAATGTCAGTCACTGGACAGTGGGTGTTTCTTGCACATTTCAAACTTACTGTGGGTGTCTCACTGTACCCCAAGGTAAGCCTTTTTAAGCTGCAGAAAGGAGCCCTAAATAAATTATAATGTAAGATATTAAATCCACGTAGATATAAATGACTGATATTCAGAATGCAAGAGGCAGTCCAACTACCTCCCTTGGTCAGAGGAGATCCTAAAATATTAAATGCCAGGGCCATATCTGGTCGCCAGCATTGAATTTCTGAGTTAAAGATAGCTGTCGCTGACTTAGCCAGCCAAGCCAATAAATATTGGTGGTAACCAGCTATGTCACGTGACATAGCCAGTCACCAGCCAATCCGCTGAATGAGATATTCAGTGGGAGATAACTGGCTATCTCCTGCTGAATATCAGCAGTTAGCTGTTTAGTAGTACTTAGCCAGCTGGGAACAGGGTTGCTTGCACTTTTTGGATGCATGGAAGACAGCCTGGACACCGTCTGCAGCTAAGTGTTTGTTTTTTCCTGCTTACCATTGACTGTGTTTGAGACTCATATATGTGCTGCTTGCTTTACTCATATTTTTTGGAAGTTTTGTCATTTGGCATGCTAGAGATTTTTTGAGGTGGTTACTATGAGGGCTACTATAGTGTTTCTCACTGCTGAGTGAACTGATACATTTTGGACCTTGCTTAATGGTTGCTTATAAGTGGAGTTTTTTGCCACTTTTTTTTTTTTTCTTGTTTTTTGTGTGTTAAGTGAATGAGTGGGTCTTTGTATGAGTGCAGTGGGTAGACCTGGTAGTGTCTAGGTAAGTCCCTCCTATGGTTTCCAATAGGGCATAATTTATTAGTAAAATTAGGAACAGGGTGATATATCCCAGGGTATTAAAAGAATTCAAACATGAAATTGCTGACCTACTGTTAGTTATCTGTAAACTGTTGCTAAAATCATCTGTAGTACCTGAAGACTGAAGGGTGGCCAATGTTACACTGATTTTTTTAAAAGGGCTCCAGGAAATTACAGACCGGTAAGCCTGACTTCAGGGCTGAGCTATGTACTGCGGGCTACCGCTGAATATTGGATGGAAGGTATTTTTAGTAATCTTACAATAACATTTCTAAATTCATAATTTTCATAAAAATATAATCACAAAACAAAATATATAGAAAGAGAGCGCATACTATAGCATACAATATAAAAAAGTGAGAAAAGACCAAAAACGGACCCTCAATCCAATTAACAAACACTTAACGAAATGATTCCTAAACCTGTGCTAAAGGGACTCTAGCCATCAGGGTTTCAGGATATTGAGAATGGAAATGCATACACTGTCTCCTTGGTATGCAAATATGTCTCATGCATATTCATTGTAGGTATCCTGAAAACCTGACTGGATGGGGTTTCTGACATATTTGGGAATTTCTGACTCAACTGATTATTACTTAACTAGCAATCAAATATCTTACATAACCATTATTTAACTTCATAATGGGGTCATCTGGCAACATCATATGATTCTCAGATTCCCTCCATTTCCAATCATGCTGGGCATCACAAGTCTGATTAAAAATCATTTCTAAGCACATCTTGATAACTTGCCTCATCATATCATATCCTGTGAACTGTTGAAGGAAGTTCTTATTGGCCAATGCAAGTATTAAGATTACATTAGTTTTATGGATCACTAATATGCCACAGAAGGAGTTCAATGTGATTTACAATTTGAAGAGCCTGGCCATGTCCAGGATTTACATTACCTGCAAATGCTTTAATAGATAGATATTTTGGATTTTATAGCAAAGTTCCTTTAAGTACTGAGTATGTATGTACTGTCTAATATTTATGATGTCAA
The DNA here is from genome assembly GCF_902459505.1 of Geotrypetes seraphini. Taxonomy (NCBI): domain Eukaryota; kingdom Metazoa; phylum Chordata; class Amphibia; order Gymnophiona; family Dermophiidae; genus Geotrypetes; species Geotrypetes seraphini. Next base: position 390,973,956 of record NC_047085.1, on the reverse strand, counting down.
GTAAACCGTATAGGATTTTTATGGTATATAATTTTTTTAAATAAATAATTTCATTAGGTTTCGTGACATAGATATCTTGGTTTGTGTTCATGTAGGCGTATAATTATGGTATATGGTTTGGAGAGAAGACTGGCCATATCTGCTGTTATAATCTTGATCCTGGAATGAGTGTCACTTTCCTGGTTTGTGGGGTGATGGGTATGTGGAGAGCTTGATCATCTATCAAGATGGGAGAGGTGGTTTGTGTCTTGTTTAATTTCTGTTGGTCATAGCCTGTTGTCTGTGGGAGGCAGTACGATATTTTCCAAATAGATAAGTTTTTAGGCCTTTATGAAAGTTTTAGGAGGAGATGTTCCTTAATTGTGCTGTCACCATTTTGCTGCCAGATACGGAAAGATTGTAGAATAAATAGTTTTGTATTTGATTCCTCTTAGGATTTGGGGATCTTATTCTTATATGGTTGCTGATCATGTTGTATTTGCTATTGGGTGGTATTTCTATTAAATTCAACATATAGTCTGGTGTTTCGCAATGGAAGATTACATAGTTTATAAATACACCTTGCTTCGAAGGGGAGCTAGTGTAGTTCAAGGTATAGGGGTGTCACTTCATCGTACTGTATTTAGTTGCTAAGAAAATAGGCCTGGTTGCTATATTTTGAATGATTTGTAGGTTTTGGTATTTTTTATATATTTTCTTTGCATCCTATATAAAGGATATTGTAATAATCTAGTTGGGATAGTACTAGTGACTGAACCAAGATCTGAAAGTTTCCTTTGTCCAAACAATGCCAAATTTGTCTCAGTTTTCTCAATGTTGTGAATATTTTCTTGGTTGATGTTCATGTTTGTGCTTTCCAGGATAGGTTCTTGTCGAATATAATCCCTAGGATTCTCAGTTCTGATTCCAGTTTCAGTGAGGTGTTATGCAGTGTTATTTGAGTGTTGTCATTGGTGATTTTTTTTGTGAAAAATTGCTTTTTTCTTTATTTAGTTTCAGTTTCTTGTTGACAACCCAGTCCTTCCTCTACTGATGTTACTTATTTTCTTGTAGATAGGACTGCATAGTATAATATCATCTCCATAGGAGAAGTAAGTAAGGTTGTTCTTGTCTAAGAACTGTCCTAGTGTTGACATTAGTATGTTGAAAAGTATTGGGAAGAGTGGTGAGCCTTGGGGTACACCACTCGATGCTGACTTTTCTTCCGATCTTTCTCCATTCATTTTTATGCTTTATTTCCTGTTTGTTCGAAATCCTTCTAGCCAACAGCGCACTTTACTGCTTATTCTTAGAAAGTTTAGGATAGGAGTTGATGGTCTGTCACATCAAAAGCACTCGCTAAGTTAAATTATAGTATAAGGACTTGTCCTGTGCTCATGCATGTTCTAATCTCAGTTGTCAGGGCACTGAGTAGTGTTTCAATGCTATAGTGTTTTCTGAAACCCGATTTTGTGGTATCTAATAGTTTATGGTGTTCCAGGTACTTTGTGATTTGATTTGTTACCACGCTTTCTAATAGCTTGACATGAAGTGGGATTGAAGCTACTGGTCTGTAATTCTTGAAATCGTTCGTGTCTCCATTTTGATTTTTTTGGGATGGTGGTTAGAATGATTTTTCCTAATGAGTGCACATTCCTAATCCACAGTGGTACCATTTTAAATGACCCCCTGCAACCTTTCCTTACTGAAGACAGCAGACATCTTCTAGGTATTTCAGTTGGATCAGAGGACATCTCAGGTGATAGTTTCCCATGTTTCAAGCACAAAGATCATTTGTTCCTGTCACACTTTAGGAATAACTTCTAAAATGTCTTGGAAAATAACCTTGTCTTGCATCAATGCTAAACTTGAGAGACTAAGGGCTCCTTTTACTAAGCTGCGGTAGCGTTTTTAGCGCGCGCTGCAGATTAGCGTGCGCTAAACCCCGCGCTATGAGGATAAACTAACGCCAGCTCAATGGAGGCATTAGCGTCTAGCGCACGCGGCAATTTAGCGCACGCTAAGCACATGCTAAAACCGCTAGCACAGTTTAGTAAAAGGAGCCCTAAGATCATACCCAACACTGGCATAATATGCACACATTTAACCCGTATTGAGACATTGCCCTCCTCCCTCACCCCCCTCCCCACCCCCAAAATAACACATATTGTTTGTTTCACTCAATAAATGCATCTTTAGTGGAGTTTATATTAATAATAATCATATCAGCTTACCGTGGGGTATTGTTTTGGTCTTGGTTTTGCAAAAATTCTGTCTAAACTATAAGCATCTCATTCAGCCACTGTTTTTAATTTAAATAATTTTGAATTAAAAAACCTACAGTAGCATCAACCTATAATTAATGATGTTTATACAATTGACAGCATATCTGTTTTTGATTTGGTAATGAGTATTATCATGTATTTCAGATTAATAGAAAATAGTTTCACTTTAAAGACACGACTTCTATAAGTCCATCCCCATCTGTGGGATGCAGGGGCAACACATTTTTAAAATATCCTTTATTTAATAACATTCAATAGAAATTCTGAGGCTTGATTCAAAAATGCATCAGGTTTTGTAATTGAATCCTACAATTGACCAGGGTTTAAAAGATATGATGGTTTCAATAGACTTAATAGAAATCTGTTACTTGTGATAAATATATATCATTGTGGTAGAAAAAAATATTGAGCAGAAGTATTGGAAAAGTTAAATTGTATTGCTCTAAAAACTGTATGATGCTGGTTTGAATTAAAATCTGTTTGTGGTAATAAAAGTTCATCGGACTGAGTGTATATTTATTTGTTCCACTGGCAGCGTATGGGATCCAATAAAAGCATATTGGCTTCACTGCTAACGTCTTTTCAGTGAAAATGGATTGGATAAAAGAAATTAAAGAGGCATGAGTCGGCCGGATCCAAGGTCTCAGCTCTAGCACTACCCTATGAAAAAAATAAATACGTTATAATAAAACAAAAATTGCTGATCCATTTTAAAGAATATTTTACCCTTGAGGACTCCGTCTTGTCTCTGTGAGTGACTGCATTTCACAAGAGCAAACTTTGCCTCAGGCAGACTCTGCACTTGTTTGACCTGCTTCAAGCTGACTAAGGAGAAACTCTGCAGGAACTCAGATCCAGACATGTTCTGCAATATTTCTGGTGGGCTTCCCATCCTGATTATACCCAGTTCTTGTCACCACAATATTTAGAGAAAGTACTGATGGGTGGAAATGCTGCAAGAGGACTGGGAGTGTGATCTGGGAACTAGAAGGTGTAATTGTTGATTCTTAGGAGTGATAATATGAATGGAAGGAGAGGAAAAAGAGAGAAGTTTAAAGGTAACTTTTTAATATATTTTTTAGTTTCTTAAATTAAAGGTGAACATGTAGATATCTTTTACAGTATTAAATAAATCAGTTAACTGCAGAAGGTACTTAGAATAGTTCTCAATCCACTGCAGCAAAATGTCATCTGGCGTTAAAAAATGGGGAAACATACAGGATTCAATTCACCCATTTCACCAGCAGGAGAGCTGTTGAATAAAAATGCTTGCTATTGAAAAACCAGAGCAAGGTCTCTCAGGAAGCAAAAAACATTTAATTAAACATTTCAGAGCCCCAGAATATATAAGCTGTCTCATTTCCTTATGCATGAGCTTCCTTATCCTTTTCTCAGCTATTGAAATTAGCTCTGATGACTTCAGAGAGAGAGAGAGAGAAAGAAACACCATACACACTGAACATGATGATGCAATGATATCAGCATGATTTCAGAGGAAGGAGTCATAACTCTGTCAAGCACCTTTATTTTTCCTGACCACACATGGAATTAATGGAGAAAATCCCAACACTGCATATGCACTTAGAAAAAAAATGTTTGTAACAAGGCAGACGTTAGAGGTACAAAGCATCATGTGTGCACTTTTTACCAGTAAATGTATGCAGACCCTTTCTCTACTATCATTGATTTGGAAGCAGAATTGTTCTTAAAGGAGTAACATACCCTACTGAGGGACTGATGCAGGCAAGTTAGATGCAAAGCACTAATAAGAAAGCTAAGAAAAAATATTAAAAGAAACCTGCCAAAGAAGCAAGTAAACTCATAGTAACAATTCTTTTATGTACATCAGAAGCAGAAAACCTGTGAAGGAATCTATGGGACCTTTGGATAAGGCCATAGCGGAGAGAATGAATGAATTCTTTGCTTTGGTCTTTACAGAAGAAGACGTAAGAGATCTACGTGGACTGTTAATGGTTTTCAAGGGAGATGATGCAGAGGAGCTGAAAGAAATCTGGAAGATGTAGTAAGCCAAGTTGACATGTTAAAAAGTGATAAAACACCTGGACCAGATGGTATATATCCCAGAGTACTGAAAGAACTCAAACATGAAATTGCTGGTCTGCTGTTAGTTATCTGTAACCTGGGGCTAAAATCATCTGTAGTACCTGAAGACTGGAGGGGGAAATATTTTTTCACTCAGAGAATAGTTAAGCTCCATAACGAGTTGCCAGAGGTTGTGGTAAGATGGGCTTGAAGAGTAATCTATTTTAAAGCCCTATTTATAAAGGGAAACCCTCAAAACTACCTCTAGAGTTGAGACCCAGGGTATAGGGGGTGGGAAGGAGGTAGGCAAAGACCATTTAAGCCACCAGGGAGATATTCGGAAGTGAGTTGCCAGGGGTTCTGAGCCACTTGGACTATCAGAGATTTGTTTCTGGAGTTGGAGAATTCAGCTTGGTCTACTGAAGATCTTTGATCATCTGAGGTAAAGTACCCTGATGCTATGCTATGGTCTTCAGTAAGGAAAAGCTGCAGGGGGGTCATTGAAACTGGGAACTTGTGATGAGTAGAACCTGAAAAGAGGAGGAGAAGCAACTGCAACACTCCTGCAGACTAATTATGCTGGACCTCTTCTCCCTTGAAGAGAGGAGACTGAGAGGGGACATGATAGAAACATTCAAAATACTGAAGGGAATAGACTTAGTAGATTGTTCACCCTCTCTAAGGTAGGGAGAACGAGAGGGCACTCTCTAAAGTTGAAAGGGGATAGATTCCGTACAAATGTAAGGAAGTTCTTCTTCACCCAGAGAGTAGTAGAAAACAGGAATGCTCTTCTGGAGGTTGTTATAGGGGAAAACACCCTCCAGGGATTCAAGACAAAGTTGGACAAGTTCCTGCTAAATTGGAACGTACGCAGGTGAGGCTGGACTCATTTAGAGCACTGGTCTTTGACCTGGGGGCTGCCGCATGAGCAGATTGCTGGGCATGATGGACCACTGGTCTGACCCAGCAGCGGCAATTCTTATGTTCTTATGGGAAAAGCCACCACTGTATGTCAGTCCTGAATTTCTGGGATGAGCAAGGAGATATCTACATAAAATAAAAACTGTATAGAAAGCTTGATGAGGTCATCTAATACCGCAGAGGTATTTTGGTGGCCCACATAACTAAAAGTTATCAAAATCATTTGTATGCTGGTTCCATCTGCTTACTACTCTGCGAATCGATAGTCTGGAGCATTGGTGTCAAGGCCCTGAAGAAGTGGTTTAAAAGCCACAAAACGATCGTCGTCCTGGCTCTTTTCTAACTAGCCTGTTTTTTCTAGTTAGTTCTGACTATTTTCAGGCTCCCACCTGCCAGTAATAAGTTATATGCAAAAGATTTTGCCAGTGATGTTTATTAATAATAATAATAATAATAATAATAACAACAGTTTATATACCGCAATACCGTTAATTTCTATGCAATTTACATAAGATTAGTGGAGTACAAGTTGAGTTGACGTACAAGTTGAATTAACTTAAGGGATGTGGGGAACAATGGGGAGAAAGGGCAAGGGAGGGGAAAGAGGGAAGTGGGTCAACTGTCTAGGTATTTCAGGAATAGGTGGGTTTTGAGGCGTTTCCTGAATACCTCATAAGTGGTGGGCAATAGGAGTTGTTCTAGGTCTTTACCCCATAGAGCAGCCTGATGTGAGAGAAGGTGCTCATGATGTTTTTTTAATTTGCATCCTCTAACCGGGGGAGAAACGAAGTGTGAGTGGGAACTTCTCTTGTGTTTGTTGGCTGAGAAGGAGAATAGGTCAGTGATGTATTTAGGGGTTAGACCGTAGAAAACTTTAAAACAGAGGCAGGCGAACTTAAACTTTACACGAGCTTCCATCGGCAACCAGTGTAGCTGTTTGAAGTATGGCGTCACGTGATCGAACTTCTTTAGACCGAAGATTAGTTTGACCGCAGTGTTTTGCATTAGTTGTAATCGTCGCATATTATTTTGGGGAATTGCTAAGTAGACGATGTTACAGTAGTCGAGTTGACTTAATACAAGGGTTTGTACCATGATTCTGAAGGCAGAGTTAACAAAGTATGCTTTAATGGATTTAAGTTTCCAGAGGGTGAAAAAACTCTTTTTGATTAGGGAGTCCACCTGATCTTTCATGGTGAGGCATTGGTCCAGAGTTACACCCAGTATTTTAATGGTAGGCTGTATGGGGTAGTTATGTTTGTTGATGTCTAGTGGGGTTTTGGTGTCAAGAGGGCGCGGTGAAGCGACAAAGAATTTTGTCTTCTCAGTATTGAGCTTGAGTTTGAAGTCTGTCATCCAATGTTCCATCAAGTTTATGGCTTCTGATGCTTTTACATAGAAACATAGAATATGACGGCAGAAAAGGGCTGTAGCCCATCAAGTCTGCCCACGTTAATAACCCACCCCCAGACTTCATCCGGCTAGAGATCCCACATACATATCCCATTTCTTTTTGAAATCGAGCACGCTGCTGGCGTTAATCACCTGCAATGGAAGTTCATTCCAATGATCGACCACCCTTTCGGTGAAGAAATACTTCCTGGCGTCGCCATGAAATTGCCCACCTTTGATTTTCAGCGGATGACCTCTTGTGGTTAAAGGTCCTTTAAGAAAGAAGATTTCGTCTTCCACCTCGATGCGGCCCGTGATATATTTAAAAGTCTCAATCATGTCCCCCCTCTCTCTACGTTCCTCGAGCGAGTATAGTTGCAGTTTATTCAGTCTTTCCTCATATGGGAGGTTCTTGAGTCCCGAGACCATCCTGGTGGTCATTTGCTGAACCGACTCGATTCTCTGCACATCTTTTTGATAATGTGGTCTCCAGAATTGAACACAATATTCAAGATGACGTCTCACCATGGATCTGTACAGGGGCATTATGACTTCGGGCCTCCGGCTGACGAAACCTCTACGGATGCATCCCACCATTTGTCTAGCCTTGGATGCAGCTTTCTCCTCCTGCTTGGCAGTTTTCATGTTTTCACTAATGATTACTCCCAAATCACGTTCTGCCCTAGTCCTAGCTAAGGTCTCACCATTCAGAGTGTAAGTTCTGCACGGGTTTTTGCTGCCAAGGTGCATGACCTTACATTTTTTGGCATTAAAGCCTAGCTGCCAAGTCGAGGACCAATGTTCCAATAAGAGCAGGTCCTGCTCCATACTGTCGGGTAAGGTGCTGTTATCTACTATGTTGCATAGTTTGGCGTCGTTGGCAAATAGTGTTATTTTACCTTGCAGCCCTTGAGTCAGGTCTCTTATGTATATGTTGAAAAGGATCGGTCCCAAGACCGATCCCTGTGGTACTCCACTGGTCACCTCCGATGTATTGGAGGGGGTACCGTTAACCACTACCCTCTGGATTCTACCGCTTAACCAGTCATTGACCCATGTCGTCAATATCACTCCCAATCCCATCGAAGTCATCTTGCTCAACAATCTGCGGTGCGGGACGCTATCAAAAGCTTTGCTGAAATCCAAGTACACGACGTCTAGAGACTTCCCCATATCCAGTTTCCTTGTAACCCAGTCAAAGAAGCTGATCAGATTGGATTGACAGGACCTTCCCTTTGTGAATCCATGCTGCTGGGGATCCTGTAGATTCTCCTCGGTCAGGATCGTATCTAATTCGTGTTTAATAAGTCTTTCCATGAGTTTGCTCACTATTGAGGTGAAACTGACCGGTCTGTAATTCGCAGCGTCCGTTCTGCAACCTTTTTTGTGCAATGGAATGACGTTAGCTGTTTTCCAGTCCATGGGGACTTTTCCGGTACTTAGGGAAAGATTGAACAGCACGGATAGCGGTTCTGCCAGGACATCACACAACTCCCTAAGAATCCTGGGGTGTAGATTGTCCGGTCCCATGGCTTTGTTCACCTTGAGTTTTGATAGTTCGCCATGGACGCTGCTGGGTGTAAACTTGAAATTTTGAAACGGGTCTTCCCAGGTTTGCCTTGCCTGCAGTTGTGGACCGGTCCCCGGCGCCTCACAAGTAAAGACTGAGCAAAAGTATTCATTTAGTAGTTTGGCTTTATCAGAATCCATTTCTGCATAGGTCCCGTCTGTTTTCCTGAGTCGTACTATCCCATCTGTGTTTCGTTTCCTGTCGCTAATGTATCTGAAGAAGGATTTATCCCCTTTTTTAATGTTTTTCGCTAGTTGTTCTTCTGTTTGAATCTTGGCCTCTCTGACTGCCACTTTGACTGCTTTAGACCTGGTCAGATAGTCTTCTTTTGACACCCTGTTTCCAGTATGCTTATAGGAAATAAAAGCTTTTTTCTTTTCCTTGACAAGATCCGAGATCTCTGCAGAGAACCACTGGGGCTTGTTCTTCCTCCGTCATTTGCTTACTGTTTTTGTATAGCGGTTTGTTGCCTCATGCAAGGTGCATTTCAGGATTCACCACATAGCCTCTACATTATTGGTTTCAGCTTGGTTTTGTAGCGCCTGATGGATGAAGTCTCCCATGCATTTAAAGTCAGTGCCCCGAAAGTCGAGGACCTTTGTTGCTGTGTTTGATCTAGTGAAGCCCATCTTGATGTTGAACCATACCATGTTGTGGTCGCTGGAGGCTAGGGTATCGCCTACCGAAACTTCTGAAACGCTTTCTCCGTTGGTGAGTATCAGGTCCAGTGTCGCCTGATCTCTGGTGGGCTCCAGCACCATTTGTTTGAGTCACGCCCCTTTTATGGAGGTTAAAAGCCTTCTGCTGCCGCTGGTAGTAGCGGAAAGTGTCTTCCAATCAGCATCGGGCATATTGAAGTCCCCTAGCAGAACCGTGTCCCCGCGTAAAGTGATGTTCTCAATGTCTTTGATTAGTTCCAGATCCCTGTCTTCCTGCTGTTTTGGAGGCCTGTATACTACCCCCAGATACAAGCATTTTTCGTTTCCTCTGGCCAGGTTCACCCAGAGTGATTCCCCGGTGTAGTTGACATCTGTGATTCTGGTGACTTTGATGTTATCTCTAGTGTATAGTGCTACCCCACCCCCTATTCTTCCCTCTCTGTCCCGACGAAGTAAGTTGTATCCTGGTATAGCCATGTCCCACCCATGTGAGTCTGTGAACCAAGTCTCAGATATCGCTATTACATCGAGGTCGGCGTTCGTTATCTCTGTCTCTAATTCTAGAATTTTATTGCCTAAGCTGTGTGCATTAACATACATAGCCCTCCATACTTTATGTTTGCTAAGACCCTGTGTAGAATTTCCCGCCTGAGTTTGAGTGGCTTTTATATGATTGTTTTTACTGTGTGAACTTACCTCGGTTTCAGAAATGGAGTGTCGATTCACCTCTCCTGGAAAATTACTTACTGCACTAGTACATGAGTGGGTACCCTCCCCCAACTTACCTAGTTTAAAGCCCTTCGGAGTAGGTGGGCTAGTCGATGTCCGAAGACATTCTTGCCTCTCCTTGTCAGGTGGAGTCCATCTGGTCCCTGCAGTCCCTTTAGTGCCTCTCCATGGTCCAGGAAGCCGAAGTTCATGTCCCTGCACCATTCATGTAGCCACTCGTTTGTCCTCTGGATATGCTCCTCCCTGGCTCTTCCCTTGTCTCTTACAGGGAGGATCGAGGAGAAGACCACCTGCGCTCCCATCTGCCTCAGCTTCTCACCCAGGGCTCCAAAGTCCTTAGGTATGTTCTCTGGGGTGTTCCTGGCAGTGTCGTTCGTACCAACGTGAATAAGGAGCATGGGGAAGTAGTCCTCGGGCTTGATGAGTCGGTCCAGGCAGGCGGTTACATCCCGGATCTTGGCTCCTGGCAGGCAGCAAACCTCTCTCGACTGCATTGTTTCCGAGATGGAGTTGGCAAATGGGATAATAATTGTGAAGTCATCAGCATAACTGAATAATTTTATCCCCAGCTGGGTTAATTGAATGCTCAGTGAGGTCATGTAGATATTGAAAAGCAGAGGGGATAGTGGGGACCCTTGCGGAACGCCGGATGGGTTGCTCCAGGTGTTGGAGAGATCATTGTTGAAGTGAACCTGATAGGTTCGGGATGAAAGGAAACCATGAAACCAGTTTAGCACTTCGCCTCTAATGCCAATAGCGTCTAGACACTGTAGCAAATTTGCATGGTCTACAAGGTCAAAGGCAGAGCTCATGTCGAATTGCATGATCAGGGCACTGAGGCCTTTGCTTAAAAGTAGGTGCAAGTAATCTAAGATGGCCACAATTACCGTTTCTGTGCTGAAAAGTGGTCTAAAGCCGGATTGAGTCTCATGAAGGAGTGAGAACTGGTCTAGATATTCCATTAATTGGGAGTGTACCAGCCCCTCCATGATCTTTACAAAGAGTGGTATGGAAGCAATTGGTCTGTAGTTGGAAACTAGGGCTGACGATTTTTGCTATTTTTTAGGATAGGGGTTATTATTATGTGGCCTTTGTTGGTGAGGAATTTTCCGTTTTTCAGGTTATGGGCTAAGTAATGCAGTAGAGATAGTTTAAATTCAAGTGGTGCCGCTTTCATGATTTCCGGGGGACATGAGTCCAGGAAGCAGTATGATTTGGAGTATTTGTTGTATAATTTGGTATAGTTATTCCAATCTATGTCTTGAAATGAATCCCAGAACATGTCTGCAGGGGTTTCATTTCCTTGTGTGTTAGCTATAAGGTGTTCATTAAGTTCTTCTGTTGGGCAATTGTTTCTTAGTTTTTTAATTTTTGAGTCAAAGTACAGGGCTAGGTCATTCGCCGAGGGTAATTTAAAGTTGTGTGTGGGTAGAGTGTAGCGGGTGGTGTCAAATAGGTTAGTAACCAGATTGAACAGCTCTTTTGTATTAACCCCTCGTGAGTTGTTGCAGGATGAATTGATTTTGTTTGAGTAAAATGCTTTGCGTTTATCTTTTATTAGTTGTTTGTAGGTTTTTATATTGGCTCTCCAATTATTATGGTCTGATAATTCTCCTGTTTTTTTCCATTTTCTTTCTAGACGTCTGGCTAACTGTTTCATTTTTAGGAGATCGATGTTGAGCCATTTGTTATATTTATTTATTTACATTACTTTTACTGGTATGTCTAGGTGCAATGTTGTCTAAAATGCAGGTGCTGGTAGTGGTCCAGTGATCCCAAAAATCAGCTACTTCCTTTACCTCTGCTTGTAGTTTATATTGCGCCCAGTAGTTATCTGGGTTGATGTGGCCTCTCGTGAGATGTTCTTTTTTTTATTTGGTTGGGTAATTTGTTTTCATTGGAACCAGATTAGCTTGAAGTAGAAAGTGAAGTGATCGGACCAGATGTCGTGGCACCAGGTGCCTCCTGGTAATGAGATGGTGGGGTCTGGGAGTTCCTTTGTGGACATGGCTACTACGTCTAGATGGTGGCCTTTTTCGTGAGTTTGTGCGGAGGGAGGGAGGTTGTAGTTAAGTAGGGATAGGAAGTTTTTGAATTCTTTTGTGTCTGTGTTGTCCTCTTCATCGAGATGTATGTTTATGTCTCCTGCGATAATATTGTAGGAGGAACTAAGAGAGTTGTGTATGACGAATTCGCAAAAGTCCTCTTTGGCTTTTGACCAACTTTTCGGTGGGACATAGAATAGTATGCATGAGAGGGAATCTTCTAAGTGGATGTTACTGATTTTACAGGCTAGGATTTCTAGTTGGTTGGATGTTTTGGAGTACATCAGTTCGAACTCGAATCCTTCTTTGAGAAGAATTGCTAATCCTCCTCCTTTTTTTCCCTCACGGTTTAGTGTAAGGATTTTGAAATTGTCAGGAAGGAGATCGGTAATTATTGGGTCATCTTCAGACAGTAGCCAAGTTTCAGTTAGAAAGAGGCAGGCTATTTGCTTGCTGATGATCCATTCTTTGATTAGAAAGGCCTTGTTCCTGACTGATCTAGTGTTAAGATAAGCACATGGGATAGTAGTGGATGAGATGGGATTGGTATGGGTAATGGTTCTTATGGGTTTTACTACCCTTGTTCTTTTTTTGCGGGTGCGTTGATGTGTTCTTGTGTTTGAGATAATGCTAATGTTATATGTATTGTCTTCTTGTGGAATGGAGATGTGCGTGGTCGATAAAGCGGGGAAATGGGTAAATTGTAGTTGAGGGTAGAGAGTGTGAATCTCTTTGATGCTAATACTTAGCATGTAGAGTAGTAATATTAGTAAGAGGTTCATGGTTGGATTGTAGATGGGTTAGGGTGGAAAAGAAGATAAGTTAAGTGGAGGTTGGTTTTGAGACGTCTCTGACCGTATAGCGTCTAACAGTGCATTCGTCTAACAGTACATGCGTCTAACAGTACATACCATTAAGTTCTTCATGCATCTAATAGTGCATGCCATTAACATTAACAGTACTTGTCATTAACAGTTTTCATGCGACTATCAGTAACTGTTCCTAGCGACACATGTGTTTAACAGTACATGTCGTTAATATTAACTATGCATGAACCTAACGGTTTTTCATGCGACTATCAATACCTACTCCCAACAATGCATGCGTCTAACAGTACATGCTACTAAGTTCTTCATGCGTCTAGCAGTGCATGCCACTAACAGATTAGCATGCAGTTTAACATGCCACTAACAGTTTAACATGCGACTTTCAGTATAAATTTTTTATTTATACTCGCACGCCCTGGTGGAGCAGGCTCCCGACGCGCCCCCTGGGCCCGCTGCTGCACTGACTGAAGAAGAACCTCGCTGGCTCGGGGGGGGGGAGGGTGGAGCGGCGCTCGCACGCCTCGGTGGAGCAGGCTCCTGATGTGCTTTCTGGGCCCGCTGTTGCACTGACTGAAGAAGAACCCCGCTGGCTCGTGGGGGGGGGGCGGAGCGGCGCTCGCACGCCTCGGTGGTGCAGGCTCCCGATGTGCTTCCTAGGCCCGCTGCTGCACTGACTGAAGAAGAACCCCGCTGGCTCGGGGGGGGGGGGGGGGCGGAGCGGCGCTCGCACGCCTCGGTGGTGCAGGCTCCCGATGTGCTTCCTAGGCCCGCTGCTGCACTGACTGAAGAAGAAACCCGCTGGCTCGGGGGGGGGGGGGCGGAGCGGTGCTCGCATGCCTCGGTGGAGCAGGCTCCCGATGTGCTTCCTGGGCCCGCTGTTGCACTAACACTTTGTTGTATTTGTTGTCGGTGGAGTTCGGCCAGTGTGTTTGGTGCCTGGGCTTGGAGCTCTTCTGGATGTCCTGCGGTTTTCTGCAGGCGCTTCACAAAGGCGTGCACGAACGGCTGTTGGCGCTTTAGATTTTTAAATTTGGGTCCCCCGCTGGTCTGGGAGAGGGTCGGAGCAAGGGCTCCCATGCTCAACTCTCCCCAGGAACTCCTGCTGGTGGTTGGAGGGGGTCCGGTAAAGGTTGTGCGCCGTTTAGGTGGAAGAGAGTGGGAACACCTCTCCGTGTCTTAGGCTTTTCTTTTGCTTTAAAATACTTTTTCTGCATTGGCGTGTACTGACCTAATGGAGTGATTTGTTTTCTAGTATATTGTACATTTTCCCTCCATTCCTCTTTTTTGTTATTTGTGTTACTGTGAACTGTAGCCACCTGTGAAAAAGCTCATGGGCCTTCTATTTAAAAAAAAAAAACCCCAACAACCCATTGAGCTCTCATATTAGGCTTCTAATTTGGGCTCCTAAATTTTTGACTTATTTTCAGTCAAATTTAGGAGCCTTAAGGGCTCTTTTACCAATATAAGGTAGGATTTGTTAAAAATTAATGTGCACTAGGTGCAAAGACTGAGTAAAAAAATGTAGGGAGTGTGAACTGCATCTGCCCTACATTTACACATGCTTAGGCCAACAGTGCGGGACCTCCAATTTATAGGCCTGGACTTGTAACGCCATACCCATTTGTTATCTTTCAACAGAAAAGCTACTCATGACGTCACCACCTGTTTCCAGGCCCCACAATTAACCCTGTTAGCTCTCCCTTCCAATTACTCCACCACCTTGGATGAAACTATGATCTCTGCCACTCACCTGATGACCCTCTTTAATTAAACCCCTCCCTCCCACCAATAGCTGATGACTATCCAATCCCCCTGCCATGCTCCTTCCTCTAAGTAGTACCCCTCTCATCTCTCCTCCCCCAACCCTCTCCCCACTCTCTGAACTCCATCAGATCCCTCCATCCAGTTCCAGAACTTACCAGATAGCAACAGTTGGTGGTCTACTGGTAAAGTATGGAAGTGGTCCCCCTTTGCTCCCACTCCATTTGACTCTAGACTTAAAATGATGTCACTGATACCTGGCAGTAGTCTTGTGATACTACTGCTAGAGGTTAGCCTTCCATATAAGGGCAAATTGGAGGTGGATGGGAGAGGCCAGGGAGAATGCTGAGGTGGGGGATGGTACTTAGTGGGGGAGGAATAATACCAAAAAGAGGCAGAAGGGTTTCTTAGGACTTGTTCAAACCAAATATCTAGAATGTTAATACTACTCTAAGTCACTTGTAAATTGTATCAGCACTTGGGCTTGAAGAGTAATCTATTTTAAAGCCCTATTTATAAAGGGAAACAGTGAAGTTTTCTTTTCCACTCTTTTCCAATATTGTATGGTGGTAATTGATAACTGGTGACACACACATAGTCTTAAATAAAATGTTTATACTGAAAAAACCCCTGTCTCTTCTTTTCCAACAGATTTATTTATGTAGCCATGACCATATATTTGATCATGTTGTAGAATGTAGGAAAAAAAATCATACTGGATCATCCAAATCAATAGCAGGTATTTACTATATAAATATTCCATCACCCTGTTCTACAAAATTATGTTTGGCAAGCATTTCCAAAGTCAGACATCTGCATGCTTCCCCCACTTGTTATAAATATCATGGTAACGATTGGACTTCTTTCAGATTTAGTGGTACAGAGAAGATTACAAATTCAAAATGTGATGAGGATAGGTTGATGGCATTATTGGAGAGAGAGCTTTATTGGATTCAACAAATGGGAACATTATAGCCAAGGGGTTTAAATGCTGAATTTAGTCTAGCATTAGCCTCACAATTGATTCCCTTTTCAGCAATTAATTGAGTAGTATTTTTAAACTGTGGTCTATGTAAATTATAGACTAGTGATTGGGAAATTATCAACCACATTTCAAAAAATTTAGGAACTCAAGCATGAAAACCAAACATGGACAAAGCTAGATCATAATTTATCCATGCTGGTATTAACTGGTATGTTGTTGTTTTTTTTGTTTGCGTCCTTTTACATTTTAATAAAGCTGGTTTTATTTGGTGTTTGGGCACTGATTCAGGCAGATTAAATTTGACCCTTCAGACAGCACATCTTGACATATTGCAAAAAATCACAAAAATCTCGCTAAAACCAGACCCTTCCTTTCTGAGTGCACTGCTAAGACCACCATCCATACCCTCATCACCTGTTGCCTAGACTACTTCTGGGGCTTCTGGGCAATGCACGTGTTCACTCTACAGATGAGACATGAGCTTTACAACATTGAATGGCTCCTTTTATAGTGTGTAATGTTTATCCCTCAAACATACACAGAATGGCACATGTCCAAAAGTCTGCTGTTATCAGTATACCAAGGTTCAAACACAGAGGACATCTGCTCTCCCTTCACAACAACCAACAGACACCAGGTAACTAACAAGAATTCAGGTGGAACTGGCTAAAGCCATAAGTCAAAAAACAAAAGAGAACACTGCAGACAGTATGTACAAGATGCAGACTGTGTTTATTAAACCAAATATAAAATGCGGTAACTATTGTCACCTTTGTTTTACAAACCCTTGGACCCGACACGGTCCTTGTTTCGGAGAACACGCCTTCTTTGGGCTCCATTAGTTGTAAGGGTTAAAACAAACCACAATATAAATTGGTAATAAGCAAAGCGCCTGTGTTAAAGCATCTCACTTTTGCGGTGTACAGTTGGATAGCATTGATTGCTTTAGCACAGGTGCTTTGCTTATTACCAATTTATATTGTAGTTTGTTTTAACCCTTACAACTAATGGACCCCTGAAGAAGGCATGTTCTCCGAAACACGGACCGTGTCAGGTCCCAGGATTTGTAAAAGAAAAAAAAGGGTGACAATAGTTACCGCATTTTATATTTGGTTTAATAAACACAGCCTGCATCTTGTACATACTGTCTGCAGTTTTCTCTTTTGTTTTTTGCTTGCTGTTCTTGAATTGCAGACATCATTGGATTTCCTTGTTGTAAAGCCATAGGTCAGCCAGAGCAATGGTCAAAAAAGACAAACAAGTCATGAAATTAAGGGGTCAAAAGAGACAAACAGGTCATGAAATTGTACAATGCTTACAGGCCTTGGGCCCTTTCAGGCTTGCATGTACTACACTTTCATCAGGCAGTTTGAACTCTAGGATGTGCCTGATGCAACTGGAAAGGTTCAGGAAGCCCCAAAGCAGTCTCCTGCCACTCTGCTGTTCGGGACTTTTTTCACTTTTTTTTAAGTGGCACAGATGTTGTGCATGTGTTATACATGCAAATATCGGCCCCATTTAAAAAAAAGAAAAAAGTCTCCCCCCCCGATGACGGTCCCCATCCTCTCCCAACGAACAACACTGTATCAAAAAATCAGTAGGAGGGATGCTTACTCCTTCCTGCTGCCACAAATGTTCCCTGGCACTGACTCCCTCCCTGCAAGGACCCCTGAACCCCCCTTTACCCCCACACTGACCCCCGTCGCAATGCCTCCCATCAACCAACCCCGCTCCTTCCCCGCTCCTATTCCTAATTAATATAAAAATCAGCAGGAGGAATGCCCACTCCCTCCTGCCACCAGATGCCCCCTGCCACCCAACCACCGATCAGAGCCTTAGGCTCCTCCACCTTGCATCCCAGGATGAACCGATGGGAAGGCCTGCCATTTTGCAGTGGCGAGCCTGAAGAGTAGGAGGGACTGGGCATCCCTCCTTCTGTCATCTATATTTAAGGTACAGGGAAGGCTCGGGGGGGATTATGGGGTGGTTTGGGGTGGGGCAGGAGAACCAGTGGCAGGAGGGATTGGACATCCCTCCTGCCAATTGTTTTTTTTAATGGAGGGGAGCATGGAAGGGAAGGAGATAGGAGGGGTTGCTTGGGGGGACATGGCGAGGGGGATCAATGGGGGGGGGGGGAAATCTGGCAACCTTATGTATACGACAACTGAAATTTCCCAAAATTTCACTGTGGCCACCAACCATACTGTGTAACTCCTGCAGGCTGTTTTACCTGTTAATTTTCAACCTCTTTTGCCTGCCAAGTTTTGTAGCTAGATGATTTGATCCAGGACAGCAATGCAGTCCTATATTAGCCCTGTAATGCCAGGGTTTTATGGTGTTTGAAATTAATTTGAATACTCAGTGCAAATGTTTGCTTAATAATCAACCCAATTGTTTATTTCATGTAAATATCTTTATATGCTACAATGTAAAGCACATTTAATAAGTATATGCCAATTAAGTTTATTTTTGAATACTGTTTTTCTGGTAACTCCTAGGGCAGGGGTAGGCAATTCCGGTCCTCGAGAGCCACAGGAATGTCAGTTTTTCAGGATATCTACAATGAATATATATAACATACATTTAGAAGAAGAGAAGAACTAATGCATATATGCACACAGTATACTCTTTGCCAATACAGTACAGTATTGCTGTTTATAACAGCAGAAAGCAGGATTTCTTTGCCAAAAAAATACAGTGAAAACCTGAAGTGGCTTTAGCTCCTGAGGACGCCTGTGTGGCGAAATGCAAGATTGTATTGGGCTGGCTTGAACATTTTGTCAGTTGTTATTCAAGAGAACAAAATTTTATCATGAAAGCAGGAGTTTATTTTTATTTATTTATTTATTTTCAATTATCTTTATTAACAATTGCAAAGGAACATACAATCCAGTTTGGCAAGGACATTTTAAATAAAACACTGGACAATGTGGAAGTGATTATCCAGGTTTTTGGGGCAGCAAAGGCTTTTGCCTGGGTTGTCTGTTGAAATAGGTGTTTGTTATAAGACAGAGGGTGGTATATTCAATATATTTATAATATTTATGAAAAAAGTGAGGGTGATTAATAAATTATTAATGTGGGCATATATGTATTAGTTCTTCTCTTCTTCTAAATGTATGTTATGTGGTTAAACAAAAAAATAGGGGAAGATTTGTATTTGAATACGTCCGTTAGCAGTATTGATTGCAATGAATATATATGAGATGGAATTGCATGCACTTCCTCCTTGAGATGCAAATCTATTTCATGCATATTTATTGTGGATACCCTGAAAACCTGACCTGCCTGTGGCTCTCAAGGACTAGAATTGACTACCCCTGTTCTAGGGTGTAAGAGGTTTTATAACAGAGATCAGGAAGCAACTTTCTATTTAAAAAAACAAAGTTATTCATACTTTAGCAGGCACAAGTCCCAGAACCCTAATGCTAGTACTGGAGAGCTCATCAGCCCCACTAAACTCAAGAAACATGAAGGTGTATGAGGCCAAACTTCCTGCAGGGTACAAACAGCTGCAGGTTGGATAGAGCAGGCCCTTGGGTTACATTACTCTAAGGATGGGCAGCCAGAAAGTTTTCATTTCATATAATTTCCTGTGTTGTTTGCAGGAACGTTCTTTATGATTTTCCTGCTTTTAAGTATACAGTACTTATTTTTATGTTATTTTTATGCTATTTGATATTATTTATAGATTGATTGATTAATGTTCTTCTCTATGTATTCATGTTGATTTGAATTTTATTTATGCAATCTTGGCCTTCATTCATGTAAGGTGTTTACTTTTTCTAGACCGACAACCACACCCCTGAGGCAGGCCTCCTTCTGGAGGCCGAAACACGGATCGTGTCGGGACATCAACTGGATCTTTCCACAATAAGGACATTACGTTTATATACAGTATTTGCATAACAGAACTTTTTATTCATGTACTTTTACATGTATTTTAATTTGAGTTCATAGAAATAAATATTGTTTGTCTCAAGGTTGACGTGGCCTATCCCACTCCCCACTTCCTTTCTTTCTGTTGGATTTTACGTGGGGTTTCCGTTCCTTTTTTTTTTTTTGGTTTACATTTTCATTGCCCATTTTTTTCATCTTGCGTACTCTTTTGAAAGAATGTTCACTGTTTAGAAAAAGGGCACAATCTTTCTGAAATGTTGTGCACTTCTTTCCAGATAGTGTATATATGAACGTGCAGTGTTTGCTCATGCACGATGGTTTGTGCAAGTTTCAAGTTTCTTAAATTTCAAGTTTATTAGATTTTCATATATCACCTATCAAGGTTATCTAAGCAGTTTTACAATCAGGTACTCAAGCATTTTTCCCTATCTGTCCTGGTGGGCTCACAATCTAACTAATGTATCTGGGGCTATGGAGGACTGAGTGACTTGCCCAGAGTCACAAGGAGCAGCGTGGGATTTAAACTCACAACCTCAGGGTGCTGAGGCTATAGCTTCAATCATTGTGCACAGTGGCACATTAAAAGAATGTGCACTATAATCAGCAGACAAAAAACAAACATTTAAAAAAATATTTTATTAATTTTTTTTTTAGTTCAAAAATTTTTATTGAGATGATAAATAATCAAAATATATAAATCAGTATAAAAATACAATTAATAAAAATATACAAATATACAGTAGTTAACTATAACATGAAATCAACTAGTTGCTTATAACACAAATGATATACATAAAATTATGTTGACTATAAGACCATACAACTAGTGTCTCATGTCCAATATATAGTAAGACCAGTACATTTAACTATGCATGAAGAGATTCCAACAAGCTTCAAAGAATAGCTTCCTTTGATAACTCATATATTAACACTAAAGTACTGCATGTCGGTGACGGGACTAAATCGCGCGAGACAACGGCGTGCCGACAACTGAGCGCAAGGTTGACGGCGCGCCGAAGAAAAGCACTATTTTAAAGGGCTACGACAAGGGGTTTGGGGGGAACTCCCCCACTTTACTTAACAGACATTGCGCTGGCGTTGTGGGGGGTTTGGGGGGTTGTAACCCCCAACATTATACTTAAAACTGAACTTTTTCCCTAAAAAACAAGCAAAAAGTTTGGTTTCAAGTATAATGAGGGGGGTTACAACCCCCCAAACCCCCCACAACGCCAGCGCGATGTCTGTTAAGTAAAATAGGGAGGTTCCCCACCAACACCCCCCGTCGAGACCCTTTAAAATAGTGCTTTTCTTCGGCGTGCCGTCAACCTTGCGCTCAGTTGTCTGCGCTCAGTTGTCTGCGTGCCATTGTCTCGCGCGATTTTGTCTATGAACCCTGCATGTCAATGATCCAAAGCATAATAAGTTTGGATGGGGCTCCTAATATGGTGGAAAGAACTAGTAGAGTTATGTTTTCAAGCGATAACGCTTTCAAATTTGGTAGTTATGCATACCGTGTTTCACACGTTTTTGATGTTTTTTTCTGGTCATTTTTGAGTTTTAACAACATGCAAAAACATGAGAAATATCATTGACATTTTTCATATTGTTGCAAATGACAGCCCATTCCTATCTTACTCTTTGATGAAGTCCGTGAAAGAATAGAATACCAAAAATAATCTCATCAGTAAAATTATGTCAATGAAATATCAATCAACGAGAACACATTTAGAATGTTTATGACAGACATTTGAATACTAGTCAGAAAATGTATCATTTAGAACAGTGGTCTCAAACTCAAACCCTTTGCAGGGCCACATTTTGGATTTGTAGGTACTTGGAGGGCCTCAGAAAAAATAGTTAATGTCTTATTAAAGAAAAGACAATTTTGCATGAGGTAAAACTCTTTATAGTTTATAAATCTTTCATTTTGGCTAAGTCTTAATAATATTGTAATTTATAGCTAAAGAGACATATGATCAAGAAACTGTTTTATTTTACTTTTGTGATTATGATAAACATACCTAAAGCCTCAAAATAGTACCTGGCAGGCTGCATGTGGCCCCCGGGCCGCGGGTTTGAGACCACTGATTTAGAACAATGGATCTTAACCCAGTCTTTGGGACACACCCAGCCAGTCTAGTTTTCAGAATATCCATAGTAAATATGTGTGAGAGTGATTTGCATAGAATGATATTTAAAAATAAGTACAACACATATAAAACAATGATAAATATATCCAAAAGACTGGTCCTAATATTCAAATGGACCGGACCTAACACAGTCCGTGTTTCGAAGAAACACTCCTTCCTCAGGGGTCCCTGTTAATAGCATGTGATGTATCAGAAAGCCAGACTGCATAAAATAAACACAAAAAAGAACAGGCTTGGAATCTCCTGTCTAAATCGCTGCACTATGAACCACAAAGCTAGTATGTAGTAGATTTAAAACAAACTGGAGAAAATATTCACTCAGTGTGCAATTAAACTCTGGACTTTATTGCCAGAGAATGTGGTGAAAGCAGTTAGCAGGGTTTATAAAAGGTATGGATAATTTCCTAAAACAGAAGTCCATAAGCCGTTATTAGGCTGGATTTAAGAAAATTCACAGCTTATTCCTAGGATAAGCAGCATAAAATCTGTCATACTTTTTTGGGATCTTGCCAGGTACTTGTGACTTGGGTTGGCTACTGTTGAAAACAGGATACTGGGCTTGATAGACCTGCAATCTGTCCCAGTACAGCAGTTCTTATGTCTTTATGTTTTGGATAATATTGTTGAACATCCTTATAGACTATTTCAGCACCATAGGGAAATTTTCTACAGGTCGCCTAAAGCTAGGCACTGGGAAGCTGAGTGCTGTGCATGAATTTTGCCATGATAGAATGCTAGCATAAGTCCACAGATATGCACCTAACTTTAGGTTTGAGTACCGTATTTTCACTCATATACCGCGCACACGGGTATAGCGTGTGTGAAACTGTAATTTATGTAAAGAAATTTTTATATACTGCGCACACCTGTATACCGCGCATGCCGCCCCGACTCTCCCATCGCCGCCCGACTCTCCTTTCGCCCGCCCCAACTCTCCTCTGGCCGCCCCGACTCTCCTTTTGCCCGCCCCGACTCTCCTTTCGCCCGCCCCGACTCTCCTCTCCCCCTTGAAGTCCTGTCCCCCCTTGAAGTCCTGTCCCCACCCTGAAAGCCTGATGCCCCCCCCCGACATCCGATTCACCCCCCCGCAGGACCGCTCGCACCCCCACCCCGAAGGATCGCTCGCGAAAGGGCGGGACCGCCGGAGGAGGAAGCAGCGCAGACGCAGGGCTCAGAGAAGGGGCGGAACCGCCGGCAGAGGAAGCAGCAGGACAACGGTAGGCAGCTTCACCATGATGGGGGGGTGGGGAGGCTGTGGGGGTGCGAGCGGTCCTTCGGGGTGTGGGTGCGGGTGCGAGTGCAAGCGGTCCTTCGGGGTGGGGATGCGAGCGGTCCTGCGGGGTGAATCGGACGTCGGGGGGGGGGGAACTATGTAAAAAAAAATGTGTACAACGCGCTCACGAATATAACGCGCATGGTTATACTCGATTTGTAAAATCGTGTATAACGCGCGCGTTATATGTGTGAAAATACGGTACTCACACTAGCTCAATGGCTAGTGTAAATGCCCATGCCAAACTGCTGCCAGTTAGGCACGTAAATGCTACTATTCTGTTACATGTCCCTGACCTACCCATGCCCCTCCTAACAATTACACACTATCGATTTTGTGCACTCAATTTTTAGAATTGCAAGTAAGGGCTGTTAAGAGGGGTCACTGAAAAGTTCTCAGCCCAACCAACAAATTTGGGGCAGTCTCCATTGAGGGCTATACACTTAGGGCTAGATTATCAAAACTCAAGGTTGCCTTTAACGAGGTTGGTAAATCGGTTCCAGCTCGTTTAGCGTGCATGTATTTTAGCAGCGGATTACCGAAACAGCTTACCGTGATCTTTCCTGGGTTTTTATTAGTCTCCAATACTGTCATGCAAATGTAGTACAATGAGGTCATTAATATTAAAATGAGCATTCCTAGCAATTCTCTATCATCGTCGAGTGATTCCCTAACTTCGTTGTGCCACATTTGCAGCCAAACTTTGCTGACAGGTCTGAGCTGTCATAGCACTAATTGGCTCAGGCACTGGCAGGAAAGTAAGGTTTGACAGCTCAGACCCCTCCCCCCATGCAAATTAAAATAAAAAAACAAACAAACCCAAAATTGAAGATTAGCAGGAAAGATACCCACTCTCTCCCGCTGTGCATGCACAATTCCCCAACTCTACCACCTCTCCTGCTGTCGTCCAACCCCACGACAACTCCCCTCATGCCCCCGATGACCCTCCCCTCCTCTTTACCTTATTCAGGAAGTCCAGCCAGAGGGACGTCTAACCTCTGGCTGACAGGCCCACCTCTTACAATATTACGGGCCTTTCCCTTCTTGGAACATCCTATGATGCGCCAGGGCATGGCTAAGGCTCTGATTGGCCCAGGTTGCTTAAGGACCCTCATATGGGAGGGGTATTAGACATCTGGGCCAATCAGAGCTTTAGGCCTCTCCTTGAATGTACTGAGGAGAGGCATAAGGCTTTGATTGGCCCAAGTTGCTTAAGGGTTCTCCTATGGGATGCACCGGGAAGGGGAAGGCCCACCATTTTATAAGAGATGGACCTGCCAGCCAGACTTTCTGAATATAGTAGGGAGGGGCATGGGGCAAGTTGTCGTGGGAGGGGGTTGGGCAACAGTGGGAGTGAGTGGGCATCATTTCCACTGTGGAGGGGAGGGTGGAGGGGTGTAGAGTTGAGGGATTGTGTGAACACTGCGGGAGAGAGTGGGCATTTCTCCTGCTGTAGGAGGTGGTAGAGTTGTGGATTATGTGAGCACGGTGGGCTTCTGCCAGGGTTGGGTGTCTTAAGGTTGTGCAAGTGCGGTGGGAGAGAGTGGGCATCTCTCCTGCTGCCAGAGATGGATGTGTGGAGGATGTGCGAGCACGGCGGAAGGGAGTGGGTATCTCTCATGTCGATCTTCGATTTGTTTTTTTTGTTGTTGTTTGTTTTAAATATGTGGGTATATTCTGCACATGTGCTGATCGCTACCACTAGTGACTCATCTCAAGTAAATTTAGCATGCCTACACTCCACTCCACACACATTTGCATGCGCTGTTTTTGGAGAATAACTCAACTTTTAAAAATCATTACAAGAATGACTTTGACAGCAGCCCATCGGTTTTTACCACAAAGCTTTGAGAATTTTCCTCTTAGTCCAGCAATTTTCCACTATGCCCAAGTAGGTTCAAGGTGACTTATAGTACAATTTAAGGAGATATAATTTAGTACACTATAAAGATGCTACAGAAGTTACATTACAATTCAGATTAAGAGAAGTTACAAAACACAAAGAGATAAACTGTGAAGTAGAAGAACGTATCTCATAGTTAGGGTTGCCAGATTTTCCAATCGGAAAATCTGGACCCTAAGACCCACCCCCAGGCCTGCCCAGCCCCACCCTGTCCTAATCCCACCCCCAGTCCTGCTCTAGCCCCCACCCCCGCTGCCTGCCCGATTTGAGGAGGCTTTTCAAAACTCGGACAAAGTGCCGGGTTTTCAAAAGCTTTCCAGGGAAATCTGTGCGTCTGGTAACCCCTACTCATAGTCCAGGGTTGCGTGGATGCCAGTGTATATAGCATCATTGAAATAGCAAGGCATTTTGAAGGCTCAAGGGTAATTTTTTTTTATGTTGAATATGGTGTCGAAGAGAAGTTTTTAGTTTTTTTCAGCATGAGAGGTAGTTTGGTTCAGATCTGATAGCTGTAGGGAGGTTGTTCCTTGTCTTTGTAAGGGAAGGGAAAGGGAATCGTATACCGCCTTTTTGTGGCTTTAGCATTCAAAACTGACATTCAAAGCGGGGGGCACTGGAGGATTAAGTCACTTGCCCAGGGACACAAGGAGCAGCACCAGGATTTGTTCTCGCAACCTCTGGGTGCAGCTGTACCAGTGAGCCTATTGTTCTGAGATAGCTCATCAGAAGCTTACTGAGTGTATAGCCCTCAATGGAGACTGCCCCAACTTTGCTGGTTGGGCTAACTTTTCAGTGGCCCCTCAAATGTATGTAACTGCAAATTAATCAATTAATACCAATTATAGCCAATAACACCAGTTATTGTTTATTGAAAGCTTCTATACTGGTCAATTCAATGTGGTTTACATGAGCTACTGTAATGGTGTTACAATACAGATTTAGCGTTTTCTGAGATGGTTTTTAATACACACATGATCATTCATCCTACTTACATGAGCATATAATACTGATATTGCGTATTATGTTCTTACTAAATGTTACTTATTTGCACACACAATACCTGTACCATGTTTTATGTTCATCTTAGATTTACAAATATCCACTCAATAACAAAAACATCCAATAATACCACAGCACTATGTATTATATCCAAATGGCAAAAAAATGGAGAAAAAACCTCAATGTCTAATAGGGGTTTAAGTAAACTAATCCCCCCACATAGACTTTCCTGCTTCAATATCACACAAATTTTGAAGCAGGGAGACATATCTTTGGTCTGAAAAACTCCAAAGTCCACCTGACTAGGCAAAACATTTAATCGTATAAAATGCAATCTTAGTCTCATAAAGTGTCTAAATTTTTGGTTTGGCCCCTAAGTACTTGGTTTCTCATTTTAATCTGGATTGTTCTATTAGGCTTGCATGTAGAATTCACATGTTTATCTACCCAACAATAAAGGCCTGCCGTTATAAAAGATTCCTGGACAGAACTCTCGCTTTCCAGGCAGGTAAATTGAACGATTGGCTGGATAACATTATTATGCACTGCTCATACAATTTTAGTTTTAGAAAATTAGTAAAAACGAAATTGTTTAATCGATTTGTAACCTAAGAATTTTATAGTTTTTATTTCTTTTATTCTGTTTACATTGTTACTATTTCTCTGATTCTCCAGCTTTTCTTATTGTAAACTGACTCGAGCTATTATGGCTTTGACGGTATATAAGAATAAAATTATTATTATTATTATTAAAGTGCAGTTTTCAACAGTAATTTATGACAGATGCCCGAAAATAATGCCAACTTATCTTTTAGAAGTTTCCCAGTGCTGGACTTATGTTGAAGCAGAAAAAAAATCGCCAAAATGAAGCAAATGCTTAGTATTGAAAAGCGGTTAAACCATAACCGCAGCGTCTTCTTAAATGTCCATTTCCAACAGGGCCCCCTGTTTCGCTGTGAGCATCGATTGTCCCGCTTCACAACAGTTGCCACAGCAAATCTGTTAAGTTAGGCACATAACTGGCACTATTCTGTAACTTGTGTGTGGAATTTTGTATAATAGGTGTAACACTGTGCATACAAGTTTATACTATTGGAGAGTAACTGGGTAGCACTGGGGTGGTCTGGGGGCAGAGCTGGGATTAGCAGCGATACTCTGCTAATCAGGTAACTGCATGGATAAGGTTAGGACAGAAAAAAGACCTGTCAACTTTATTTGGTTACCTAGGGCTCCTTTTACAAAGCCGCGCTAGGGCCTTAACGTGTGGAATAGCGCACGCTAAATTGCCGTGTGCGCTAGCCGCTACCGCCTCCTTTTGAGCAGGTGGTAGATTTTCGGCCAGCACGCGCTAATCCGGTGCGTGCGCTAAAACCGCTCGCGCACCTTCGTAAAAGAAGCCCCTAGTCAGGTACCAGTCTGAATATCAGCAGTACCCAGATGAATAACACACCGACCAGATTATACCTGGATCTTCGGAAGATGCAGAATTTCAAAGAACAATAACCACCCGAGATTGAAAATCTGACGCCATGTTCTTTTCTTAGGCCCCAGTTTCAAGATGAGGTCAACCCTGAAGAGAGCAAGATGACTCGTTCAGGCCCACTTCTGTTTAGATGCTGGCTGTCATTAACTAGCAACATAACTACACACAATAATAAATTTAAAGCTGCCTGTAGACATAAAGGTAGGGAAAAGCTTTAGATAAAATCTTATACATATTATTTCCTGTCTATCATTCCTGTGCTGTGGAGCGCCAGTCGCTGACCCAGGAGCCAGTCTTAATTTGAAGACACAGACTCTAAAATGACAAATAGGAATTTACAGCAGTTAGTAACTCAATAAGAATTATTATGGAAGGCTCCAATATTAGGGTGGAAGCAATGCTGTCTTGTAATATGGCCTCTGAACTGTTTTCAACTGTCTGCTCTGCACTCTGGTATCCAGAAAAATCTGTTATGTGAAACGGCCTTGACTTTGAGAATTTTAGATAATTGGTCTCCTATTGTACTTCATTTGGTGTATATGTTGCATTGATTAATAATGAACTTTTTTCTTCCATTGGAAAAATAAATTGGATCACAGCAGCACAGTATACTAAGCTGTTTTGCAGAAATCTACTATGGAAAGTAAGGCATCTTCTCCCAGCTGGGTCATCACCTGCGAATAAAGTAAGTTAGTAAAACAAAATTAAAAGACAAACGAATACTTAAAATAAAAACTATCAAATTAAACAAACCAGACACTGAATTTGTAAGCAGGCTTTTTGGGGGTTGTGAGGAAATGTTTCTGGCCAGGGAACCTTTAACAAAGACAAGAGCATTTGTAATTAAATATAACAGACAGATAAAGAAATAGCAATGAAATGAAAGGTTGCCAGGGCCAAGAGGCCATTACATTTTTTAAAAATAATGCTATCTGAAGAGGGCCATTTGGAGGAGTTGGCTTTGAGCCACTGCTATTTAGGCCAAAGGAGTTGTTGCCCTGGAGAGAACCTCTTCTCTGGCACCACATAACGTTTAAAATCATAGTGGGTGGCCATTTGGACGCTCACCACTGACATTAATCACTTTTTCAAATGTTTTCGTGGGACAGCTGTCTGAGCATGAAATATTTTCTAAACTTGGCTGGCAAAGAAAAAGGAGTTCATTTTTACTAAGCACAACTGTTTGTCACATATCGACATGCTGTCCATTCTCAGTGTCAGTGTGGTAAGCATTATGTGCATATCTTTCAAACACATGACAGAATTCATAAACGTCAGCTTAAACTGAGATGACTATATAGATCCATGTCATAGGCAACAAGCTGAGCCAGTCCTAGTTTTATCCTATGCTACGATTTCTTTGAGGACAACAGAGATTCAGGGTCATATATAGAACAGGATTAAAACCTAGCCTGGCTAAACTTTTCTCTCTTATTTCATGGAGCTTGGTCACCCTGGCTTAACCAATTGCCAGAACCTTCTATTCTATTATGATATGTGGCATCTGGCTTAAAATTAGGACTCTTGGAGGCTAAAAAGCAACAAAAACCCAACAGATTGACCAGAGAGCCTGGAAATTCATTGCCGGTGCTTGCATTGGTGGCATCAGCATTTTAAAAAAACATGCTGACTGCTGTCAGCTGAATATTGATTTGTAAGAAATGAAATAATAATCCCCCCAAAGGTACACTCATCCATATAAACTCCTTCAAGCTCATCCTAAACTCAAAACTCAAAGGCAATGAAAAAGAAAGTTCATAAAATCTTATAGTGGTAAAACTTATCCAAGTGCATCGGACCAAAAAATCATATTGATTCCTCTGAGAGTTAATTACACACTTACAAGGAAACCTTAAATAAAAGGAAGCCCCAATAAATAGCACTTGTGCTTTTGCTGCAGGAAAGATCTTCACAACTGGGAAGCATAAGAAACATCTGGAAAGATTTGCATTTTGACCACAAAATAGCAGTTTAAAAAAACAAAAAAACTTTAAAGTAAGTCTTAATAACAAATAGTTTATCCTGCTTGCTATGAAAAGTAACAAGAGTAGCTGTCACTTATATCCTCCTGAGAGGTCTCTTAAAACCCTGTAAAATCTACATCTCTAGGAAGTACCACCTAATGATGTTTCCCTTCGGACTGGTTACTAAGGCATTTGTTTCCAGGTATATAACAGTGCTTGGAGATCCACAAACCCTCTGCAGGGTGGGCACTGCAATTATTTCTTTTACCTCCAGAGGCTGAACCAAAAAGATAAAGCCAGTGGGGTCAGCCCTCCAGCTCAAGATGGAATAACAGTCAAACGTCCTCCAATGGGACCTCCACATGCACAAACACGCCAGCAATAACTCTTTCTCACACCACCCCAGATTACAGTAGATTTAACGTGTGGTCGACACTAGCCAGGAATTTCTTTGTACACAGAACACAGACGACTTTTAGGTGTACGTACTGTTTTTTTGGGTTTTTTTTATAGCTATCTTAAAGGCAATGGAATGGCAAGAGCTGTGCTGGAGGAGTGGGTGTCATTTGTGGAAAATTGCTTTAGTTTTCCCCCTTCCATACAATGTGCCCCTAAATACAGTAAAACCTTGGATTGCAAGTAACTTGGTATGCAAGTGTTTTGCAAGACAAGCAAAAATTTTTATTAAATTTTATCTCTATAAACAAGCGAGGTCTTGCAATACGAGTACATACAGTTTTTTGTATTAAAGTTTTGGGGGTTGTGGAACAAATTGTTTGAGTTTCCATTGTTTTTTATGGGGAAATTCGCTTTGAAATACAAGTGTTTTGGATTACACAAATGTTTTCAGAACGAATTATGCTCGCAAACCAGCGTTTTACTGTACATCGGTCTAGAGCAGTGGTCTCAAACTTGTGGCCCGGGGGCCACATGCGGCCCACCAGGTAATAATTTGAGGCCCTCGGTATGTTTATCATAATCACAAAAGTAAAATAAAACAGTTTTTTGATCATGTCTCTTTAGCTATAAATTACAATATTATTATTAAGACTTAGCCAAAAGGAAATATTTATAAACTATAAAGAGTTTTACCTCATGCAAAATTGTCATTTCTTTAATAAAACATTAACTATTTTTTTTCTGAAGCTGTCCATGTACCTACAAATCCAAAATATGGCCCTGCATAGGATTTAAGTTTGAAACCACTGGTCTAGAGATGCTAATGGTAGCTTGGGACCAGTGCTCATATTCCAATTCAGACTCCAGAATGTGTGATTCCTTGGGAGATAGGAAGAAATTAGAAACTGAGGTTGACTTAGGAGAGAAAGATTGTCTCCTCTCCTTATGCCATGTTTATCTAAAGGGGGGAACTTGAAGTGAAGAAGGTGAAGCACTGAGGAAGATGAAAGGGGAGCTAGATTGGACAACCCAAGTAGAGGATAAGGCCAGGGAAGGGGGTCATTGCTTCTTTGACAGTTACAGAAGTGGAGGTGTATTTTGGTGATTCCTCAGAATTTAACACTGGAAGCTAACCTGTTTGGGGGCTCTCTTATCAAACCGCTGGTCATTCCTGTGTGCTATGGCCATTTTTACTGCAGTGGTAAAATGGCTGATTTTTGAATTTTCAGCATTAATGGCCATGTACTAATTTTCCCATTAGCACATGAGCTCCTACTGCCACCTGTTTTGCAAGCGATAAGGTTTCACGCATTTTTTTTTTTACTGTGGCAAGCATAGGATAGTGCTTACTGTAACTTAGAAAGAGGATCCCCTTAAATTGGTGTATACCAGGGTTGTGCAATGTCAGTCCTCGAGGGCCACAATCCAGTCCAGGATTTCCTCAATGAATCTGCATGAGAGCTATTTGCATGCAATTTTTCCATTGTATGCAAATAGATATCATGCATATTAATTTGTGAAATCCTGAAAACCCGCCCTGGTGAGGGCCGAGGTTGGATGCCTCTGGTGTATACAACATTTTCTCGCATCTATGGTGTTTCTAATTCTGTTAAAAATATTCAAATCAATATTCAAGGACACTTATGCAGATAACAGCACCTGCTAAATGGATAAGTGCTACTAACTGGGATATTTAGGGGTGTCTAATTTCCTAGGGCTACCAAATGTCTGGGAAAACCTGGACATGTTCTCTTTTTAGAGGACTGTCCATGTGGCCGGACAGACTTTCTGAAGCCCAGCAGTTTGTCTGGGTTTTAGAATCTTCAAACTCCTTCTGCATCTGGAGGGCCTCTGAGCATGCGTGGATGACATCACATGCATTTGCGCATGCTCAGAAGGCCTCCAGACGTGGCCCAGAGATTGGGAAAGAAGAGATGAGGCTTTGTGGGGGCGGAGATAGGAGCAGAATGAGATGGTTCTGGATGCAGAACAAGGCGGGGCTGGGGGTAGAAAGGGGCGGGGCTAGCATCTGGGATTGTACATCACTAAAAATGGTAACACTATAATTTCCTTTATAGAATGCCAACATAATCAGATGTACCATTATGTGCACATACTGTATGCACATATGTATGTGTGTCTAAGTGCTGGTGATTTGTGTACAACATAGTATTCTACTGTTTAAATTAAATATGCACTATATAGGATACAGGGCAGAAGAAGAAGTGGGATAGGACAATGGACTCTCCAACAGACCAACAAAGCCAGCAGGATGATATTATACTGTTTATTAATATCCAAGCTGAATAATATCCTGCTGGCTTTGTTTGTCTATTGGAGAGTCCATTGCCGCATCTCACTTCTTCTTCTGCCCTGTTTTGTTTACGTGGGTTTGCTCCTTGCTGGACATTTTGTGGTATCTGTATAGGATACATCCATATTTACAGAATAGTACATGGGTATGTATCTGGCATATATATATATATATATATTAGTATTTTGAACATTTACATGTGTAACTGGTGCATCCACTGTAGCTCCTAGTTTGTTCAATTACCCCACAATATTCTTATAGTCTGCCTCTGTGCAGATAGTGCCAGAAGGGTCATAAGAACATAAAATTAGCCATACTGGGCCAGACCAATGGTCCATCTAGCCCAGTATCATGTTTCCAACAGTGGTCAATCTAGGTCACAAGTACCTGGCAGGAACCCAAAGAACTTATCCGGAGAGTGGCAATATTCATATAACATAGCTGGATAATTTATTTAAAAATTTCTTAAGTAGCACAAATTTACAAATCTAAGTGGTTAGCAACATAATGTTGCCTGGCTAGGTTATCTGGATAGCAGATTGAGCATTGCCACTCTCCAGAGAAGTTCCAGCGCTGATCACCTTATCCAGGTATTAAGCGCTGAATATCATCCAAGTAGTACTAAATAATAGGATATTTTGGGGCCACCGTAGCCAGCTTTCACAGTGTCCTGTACTGCCCTCCACAAAGCATTCTTGAAAGTGTAACCAAAAGAGAGAAGGAGAATCAAAGGCAGAGACATACAAATCCTTGTTCACCAGGAAAAGAACTGCATTTGTGTTGCCTCTATTGACCCACTTGGACTTTCAGCTTCAGACCATTTGAATTCAACAAGCGGATTTTTTAAAGCAATGCATTTCATTCTTTTCCTGTTTCTTGATATATCATCTTTCTGTGATGCAACTCAAAGGTTTACAGATTGAATATAGTATATGCACAAATAGGAGTTGAACTGAATTTTACATCCCCTATACTCCCCCAAACCTATTTTATTTAAATATTTTTTAAAAATTTTTATTCAATCAATTTCTATCTTACCAAATTAACCCCTCCCCCCCATTTACTAAGCTGTTGCATACATTTCTAACGTGACCCAGAGCACTAAGGCCTGGGTTCTGCAAATGGCGTCCAGATTGTAGGCAGCGGTAGGCGTTCTTCCGCTGTCTAACCAGCTATTAAAAAACCCAGCCATTAAAAAAAAAAAAAAAAGCACCTGAGACAGGCTGCCTACATTGGCGGCTCCTCCGGGAGCCTAGGGAGGCCCGCATGCATGCATGCATAAGCTCGCCTAAAGCTGGCGTGAGCGTAGTTTGCCTCAGAAGTAGCCTTAGGCGAACCTAGGCAGCTGTAAATGTCTCCCTAGTCCCTGGCCTACATTGTAAGCAGACACAGCCGCTAAGCTTATCACAGCAAGGGATTTCCCTGCTGTGATAAGTTTAATGGCCGTGGTTGTGGCTGCCAGTCCCCCAACCCCCCCCCCCCCCCCGAATGAATGATGCAGGAGGGTTGTCCAATCCCTCCTGCCCAGAACACCCCCCACCCACCCCGAATGAACGTGGCAGGAGGGATTCCCAATCCCTCCTGCTGGAAACCCCCCCCCCCACCTACCCCCTGAATGAAACCGGCAGGAGGGTGCCTAATTCCTCCTGCCGGAAACCCCCACCCCCACCCACTGTATCACCCACCCCCAGCCCTCCTAACCCTCCCCGCTAACCTTTATTGATGGCCGGATGGGTCTTCCCACCGTCCAGCCGGCAGGCCCGCTCCGTCAAAATGAGGTGAGATACACTGGGGAGGGGCCTAAGACCGGAATCTTAGGTAACAGTCTCCACCATAGTGCCAGTTGTCTGTCCCTTTGCCAATTGCACTTGAAACAACTGAAAATGGTGAGGCAGTAATATGGATTGAAAAGTTTTGAAAAAATCTACCTTGTAACCATCACTGCCAGGAGCAGGAGGGTTGTCCAATCCCTCCTGCCCAGAACACCCCCCACCCACCCCGAATGAACGTGGCAGGAGGGATTCCCAATCCCTCCTGCTGGAAACCCCCCCCCCCCACCTACCCCCTGAATGAAACCGGCAGGAGGGTGCCTAATTCCTCCTGCCGGAAACCCCCACCCCCACCCACTGTATCACCCACCCCCAGCCCTCCTAACCCTCCCCGCTAACCTTTATTGATGGCCGGATGGGTCTTCCCACCGTCCAGCCGGCAGGCCCGCTCCGTCAAAATGAGGTGAGATACACTGGGGAGGGGCCTAAGACCGGAATCTTAGGTAACAGTCTCCACCATAGTGCCAGTTGTCTGTCCCTTTGCCAATTGCACTTGAAACAACTGAAAATGGTGAGGCAGTAATATGGATTGAAAAGTTTTGAAAAAATCTACCTTGTAACCATCACTGCCAGGAGCAGACCCTGATCTGAGAGACTTCAATGCTGTTTGGAGTTCCGGCAGAGAAATCGGAGCATAATCCAGAAGTTTGGGTCCTCAGAGGGACTGTAAAAATTCCTCTGCATTAATTGTATCCCTCCCCATGTCAGAAGAGTATAATTGTTTATAATACTCAATAAATTGGGATAAAATGTCTGATTGAAGAGTGTAAACACGATTTGCCTTATCTCTAATGGCAGAAATCTTTTCTCTATGTTTTTGGCTTTAAGATAGTTTGCTAGTACTTTCCCTGCCTTATTTGCCCCCGCATAATAAACTGCTTGTTGAGCAAAAAGGTCTTTTTGGGCCAATTGACTATTAACAACATTGTCTTTATATTTAGGTGACATAAGGGCAGTCAAGGTAGAGTGATCCCAATGAGAAATCAACTGGAACTGTAAGGTAGAGATAGTGACCGCCAAATCAGACATCTCAGCACGCAACCGCTTTTGAACATAAGCCAAATAGGCAATAATCTGATCCCGTCATGCTTTTCAACTCACTTTTTCAGTTTGTATATGTTCAGCTGGGCAGTTGTAATTGATGACATTCTTGCCAGCTGTTTTCACGATTTTTGTGTAGTTCTGTATCTTAAAGTTTCCGTGCTACTTCTGGCTTTTCTCCCTCCTTCATGCTTATGGTCTAGCGTCATTTCCAGCATTCTCCAGCCTGGTCAGGCTGGTGTCTTGGCAGTCCCTGATGAAGGGGCTTTATTGCCTTGAAACCGAGCTTGGTTGGACTTATTAAACAGATTAACTTTTAGTTTCTGAGCAAACCACGTCTTTGGTTGTGATGGACTTATGACACACACGAGACCAAATTTCATTCAGTTAAGTTTGTTTGTTGTTTGTTTATCCCCCGCCCTTATCCAGGGCGAGTCACATATTAACATACAAAATAAGAACATAAGAATTGCCGCTGCTGGGTCAGACCAGTGGTCCATTGTGCCCAGGAGTCCGCTCCCGTGGTGGCCTCCAGGTCAAAGACCAGTGCCCTGAGACCAGCCCTACCTGTATACGTTCCGGTTCAACAGGAAACCGTCCAACTTTCTCTTAAATCCCTGGAGGGTGGTGTCACCTATAACAGCTTCCGGAAGAGCATTCCAGTTTTCCACCACTCTCTGGGTGAAGAACTTCCTTACGTTTGTACAGAACATATCCCTTTTTAACTTTAGAGAGTGCCCTCTTGTTCTCCCTACCTTGGAGAGGATGAACAACCTGTCTTTCCATTCCCTTCGGTATCTTGAATGTTTCTATCATGTCCCCTCTCAGTCTCCTCTTTTCAAGGGAGAAGAGACCCAGTTGCTCTAATCTCTCACTGTACGGCAACTCCTCCACCTCCTTTACCATTTTAGTCGCTCTTCTCAGGACCCTTTTGAATAGTACCGTGTCCTTCTTCATGTACGGCGACCAGTGCTAGACACAGTACTCCAGGTGAGGGCGCACCATGGCCCGGTACAGTGGCATGATAACCCTCTCTGATCTGTTTGTGATCCCCTTCTTAAGCATTCCCAGCATTCTGTTTGCCCTTTTTGCAGCCGCCGCGCATTGCGCAGAAGGCTTCATCGACTTGTCGACCAGTACTCTCAAGTCTCTTTCCTGGGGGGTCTCTCCAAGTACCTCCCCGGACATTCTGTATTTGTGTATAAGATTTTTGTTACCGACATGCATCACCTTACACTTATCCATGTTGAACCTCATCTGTCATGTCGCGGCCCATTTTTAGAGTATGTTTATGTCACATTGCAGATGTTCACAATCCTCCTGCGTCTTCATTACTCTGAATAACTTCATATCGTCTGCAAATTTAATCAACTCACTCTTCGTACCAATTTCCAGATCGTTTATAAATATGTTGAAGAGCACGGGTCCAAGCACCGAACCCTGTGGCACTCCACTGGTGACGCTGTTCCAGTCCGAGTTTTGTCCATTTACTTCCACTCTATGTTTCCTATCCACCAGCCAATTTTTAATCCACGTGAGTATTTCACCCTCAATTCCATGTCTCGCAATTTTTTGAAGTAGTCGTTCATGCGGAACCATGTCAAAAGCCTTCTGAAAATCCAGATATACCAGGTCACCCTTGTCTATTCATCTGTTTACTCCCTCGAAGAAGTGCAGCAAGTTCGTCAAGCAAGATCTTCCTCTGCTGAAGCCATGCTGGCTGGTCCTCATCAGATCGTGTCCATCAAGGTGCTGAATGATGCGGTCTTTTATCAGCACCTCTACCATCTTTCCCGGTACCGAGGTCAGACTCACCAGTCTGTAGTTTCCCTGATCACCTCTCGAACCTTTCTTGAAGATCAGTGTAACATTCACCATCTTCCAGTCTTCCAGAACCCTTCCCGATTTGATCGACAGATTGGCTATCAGTTGAAGCAGTTCAGCTATAGCCCCTTTCAGTTCCTTTATTACCCTGGATGGATGCCATCTGGTCCTGGGGATTTATCATTTTTAAGCCT
This sequence comes from Geotrypetes seraphini, assembly GCF_902459505.1. NCBI lineage: Eukaryota > Metazoa > Chordata > Amphibia > Gymnophiona > Dermophiidae > Geotrypetes > Geotrypetes seraphini. The sequence goes on along the minus strand of NC_047085.1, from coordinate 390,937,487 downwards.
ATCAATCTGCCGGCATACCTCTTCTAGTATTCGTCAACATCTGCGTATGTGCGAAGTCTTCCAAATGTGGCCTTTGAAGTTGGGGAGGTTTGTGTGGTAAAAGGACTGGGGAGGAACATGGCGGAGCTGGAGGCTGGAGAACGGGGTGGGACTGGGGCAGAACAGGGGTGGGGCCAGGTTTCCTACAAAGAGACATAAATACGCTCGAGGAATGGGCCGCAAAATGGCAAAAGAGGTTCAACGTGGATAAGTGCAAGGTGATGCATGTCGGTAACAAAAATCATATGCACGAATACAGGATGTCCTGTGCTATACTCGAAGAGAGCCCCCAGGAAAGAGACTTAGGAGTACTTGTAGACAAGTCACTGAAACCGTCTGTGCAATATGCAGCGGCAGCGAAAAGGGCAAACAGAATACTAGGAATGATTAAGAAGGGGATCACAAACAGATCTGAAAAGGCTATCATGCCGTTGTACCAGTACACCATGGTATGCCCCCACCTGGAATACTGTGCCAACACTGGTCACTGTACATGAAAAAGGACGTAGTACTACTCGAAAGGGTCCACAGAAGAGCAACAAAAATGATTAAGGGAATGGGGGAGTTGCTGTACAACAAGAGGCAAGAGAAACTGGGCCTATTCTCCCTTGAAAAGAGAAGACTGAGAGGGGACATGATCAAAACATTCAAGATACTGAAGGGAATTGACTTAGTAGAGAAAGAGAGATTGTTCACCCTCTCCAAGGTGAAGAGAACAAGAGGTCACTCGCTAAAGTTAGAAGGGAAAAGATTCCGTACAAACCTAAGGAAGTTTGTCTTCACTCAGAGAAACCTGGAACGCTCTTCCAGAGGCTGTTATAGGGGAAAGCACTTTTCAGGGATTCAAGACAAGGTTGGATAAGTTCCTACTGGAACAGAACATACACAAGTAAGGCTAAACTCAAATAGGGCACTGGTCTTTGACCTAAGGGCCGCCGTGTGAGCAAACAGCTGGGCATGATGGACCACTGATCTGACCCAGCAGCGGCAATTCTTATGTTCTTATAACCCATAAGTAGAAATCTGACAATCCCTATATTTAAGGAATTCCTACATGATAATGTTGATTGAATTTATTTTAGTCAACACAATATCTTCAGAGGTTCTGTAGAGGGTTTGAAGGTTGGGAATGACTCACCATAGAGTATGAAAATTAAATTGTGAAACCTGAATCCCAAATGATTGTACTTGGAGCATACTGATTGCTGGATGCAAAACACCAAGGGTCGAACTTTGCCAAAAGGACACTGAAACAGTAGCAGCTCCAGTTTCCACAGCAGGGGTGGACCATGCGCGGCTATTAAAAAGGCTATAGAACAAATGAAGAACTGGATTAAATAGAAAAACAAAATGCAGAAACAAGCAATGCAAGCTAATAAGAAGTAGTTAAGACTATTTGTGACCCATTTATGGCATGTATTCTACGAGTAGAATGGTAAATAAAGCTAGAATTACATTCCCTTATAATAAGGCATTTTAAAATGCTGCTCATATGGTAAGTTAAACTTGATTGCCCCTTTCACATGTATTTGATAGTAGTAACAGATTCATTTAAATCAAAGCTCATGTAACCCAGATGTCCATCTGCAGTCCATTAATTTTCTTAAACTTCAGTTCCATATTTATACCATTAATAATAGGCGGTGAACTGAGAAATGATAAGTATTTTGATTTTATAATTTGGTGCATATTTGAGATACTTTTCCTGTTAACTTGAAAAAGCAGCATTTTGTTTGTGCTTAAAAATGTGCATGACAATCAAACTGCCATGATTTTTTTTTTTTAATGTTCATGATATATCATCATCAACTAGGAGCTGTTATAGCCGAACTGATGTCAATAGAATTCAGAACAATCTAAGGCCTGCTAAAGATTGTGGGAACATTATTGCCACTGGTCAGAAGAGAGATCAGATATGAGGTCCTGGGCAGGACCTTAATGGGAAGTTGATTGAGAGTTTTGTTTCTCCCCAATTCATTGGAAACCTTAAGGGCCCTGATTCTATAAACAGTGTCTAACTCCTAGGCGCCATTCAGCGTGGTTGTCAATCAACTGCTAGACAACGTTTATAGAACTGCGCCTAGCAGTGCTAGGGTTTTCTTGGCCTAAACGAGTGTACTTAAGGTTGGCACCTCCTGGTGTCTTAAATCAACCCATGCCCAAACTCTTCTCCGGATGTATCCTGAATCCACTCCCTAAGCATGTCTACTTGTCGATAGGTGCTTCAGTGTAGACACCTATCTTGAAGTGGTAGGCGCCTACTGGCAAATTAATTTTTTAAATGGCACTTTCAATTATCAGCACTGATTAAGACAATAAAAAAAAAATTAAAGTTAGGCACCTAGATTGGCCAGGCGCACTGATCTAGGTGCCAAACTGTAGGCATCTTTTATAAAGTAGAATCAGGGCCAAAATGTGGAGTAACAGTATTTAATTAGAGGAAAATACATACCCAACAATCCAAAATCATACAAAGATGTATTTGATCAAGGACTTTTGTTGAATAATTGTTGTTATATTTCAATAGACGTAACTGCATGGTGGGTTTAGTCATTTAATTTGCCTCTTCTGTTGTTCTGGTATATTCTGAAGCAAGATCCCTTCTTCCGTTTCTTTGTTTGCTCTAACCACTGCACCACACACTCCCCACAGTGCAGTATAGTAAAATGACCCTTTTATCATTTTTGTCTTCATTCTCTGAAACTTTTCCAGTTGCATTATTAGGAGTTTGCAGGCGCCCCACCCCTCCCACAATGTTCATTTTGTTTATGGGAATTTTTGTTTTGTTTTTCATTTTATACTTTTAATTTTTTCATTTCTGACAGACATACATAGTGCAGAATCTTCAGAAAGTTTACACCCTTTCCTGAAGAGTGGAAAACCCTTAAGATTGTGGCATTAAGAGATAAAAACAATCTTTGAGCTACACACAAAACTTTATTGATCTTTGAGCTACACACAAAAAGCTACAATCTTTGAGCTACACACAAAACTTTGTTGATTCAAACAAACGCACATCCCTGTCTGCAATATCTTTTTTGAGATGGGGCAATCAGAACTGCAAAGAGTACTCAAGGTGCAATCTTATCCTAGATATAGAGAGGGGAATAATGATATTCTTAGCTTTGTTCTCCATTCCTTTTCAAACAATACATAACTCTCTGCTCTTTTGTAGGGCCTTTATTTCAGGGGATACTCAATGTTATTGCGTACCAACACTTTTACTGTTGACTACATCAGTTGACTCATTGTCGCCAAGTATTAATGACAACCTACATTCTGGAACTGAAAAAATGTGTTCCCTACAAATTAAGCCTTTCTAATTTCTGTTAGCATTGCACTCTTTCCGTGCTTTATCCAGGCGGATGATAATATATCCCCATCACTATACTCTTCCCATCACACATGGAAGATTTATCCTGTAGGGCTTTTATCATTAGCATTTAGCACTACTAATTCACCAATCTGATTCACTTTATCATTCTGACATCACAGTGACCTATTGATTGCTCCACCAGGTCGCTGAGGTGCCTATTAGGTAATTTTGTCTATGTTTATTTATAATTTTATCATGTACAAAAATACATAAACATAGCAAGAATTAGGGCCTATTAATGTGTGCTTAAATACATGTACCAAGATCATTTTAACTTATGTGCATATATAGCTGGCCAATCACAACTGAATTTGAGAGCCAGCTCAAGCCCTAAGCTGGAAAAAATTCAAAAAACAAAAAAGGCAAAAATAGATGTATGCACACTGATATGTATATTTAACTAAACCACTGTTATTAGGCCATTTTCAATATAATGTCTAAGTCTGAGTTTGGACATTTTGTGAAGAGCGTCCAAAGATCAGGTAGAGAAAATGAAACTGCAAAAGGCTGTATTCTATAATCGGCACCTAGCAACCCTTACATTGTAGGCACCACTTGGTGCAGTTGTCAATCAACTACTAGAGCTGTTTATAGAACATCTAACAGCACCTAAGTGGACTTAGGTGTAATTAGGAGTCCTAAAGCTAGACACTACTTATCACTTATATAGCACTGAAAGGCATACACAGCGATATACATTTTGATATTTATAGATGGTCCCCCTGCTCAGAAGAGCTTACAATCTAACTTGTACAAACAGACATGACATAGAAAGTAGAGGATTCAGAACCCAAGGTGAGAGGAGTTAGGAGCCAAAAGCACTCTCGAAGGGATGGGCTTTTAACTGGGTCTTGAACACTGCCAAAGATGGAACCTATCATAGGGATTCAGGCAGCTTGTTCCAAGCATACAGTGCAGCAAGGCAGAAGGCACGGAGTCTGGAGTTGGTAGTTGAAGAGAAGGGCATAGATAGGAGGGACTTACCAGCTGAATGGAGCTCGTGGGGGAGGGGGGGCGAGAAATCATAGGAGGAGATAAGTGAGGAGAGATAGTGAGGGGCAGTTGAGTAAGTGCATTTGTAGGTCAGTAAGAGGAGTTTGAATTGTATTTTCACCAGCTTAATTTACTAGTGCCAATCTTGGATGTCTAACTCACGCCTAACCTCTGCCCCTAAACATGCCTACTTCTCATGTAGACATTGTTAGGTGTCAGAAGATGCCTCCACTTAGGTGCCATGTGGAATTACACACCTAATTTTTAATTTTTTTTTTACTAATTATTCAATTAGCTTCAATAGAAAGTTGCAATTGAATTGCTATTAGCTTCAAGTGCAAGTTAAAAGAGCCACTAGTGAGGGGGTATTGCCTTGAGACAGCCCATTCAAGGCAACACATGAATTTGTGTTGGCTGCTGTTACCCTTGATGTTGAATAATAGTGCGTCACTAAAAAGTATGTATAAGGATAAGTTATAGCAAAGTTAACTTCATTTCAAGTCATTTAGCCAAAAGACACTGGACTGATGAAGATCTTAAAGTTCAAACAGTGAAATTGCTGGGTCTAACTACCTCTGATGGTCTGAAGAAAATCACAGTAACTGCTCTACTAGGACTTCTCAGACATGATTGAGGAAGACAAACTAGATCTAATGAAATTATGCATAATTCTAACAAACCTAACAGACTGCTTATCTGTAAATGCAGCAAACATATATTTCCCTACACCCAACATACTAGCATTGTATTTCTCAAACAAGATTGAAACTATATATAAAATATATTGTAATGCTACAAACAATTTATTAGGTGATAAAAATTGTGTAATCGGTATACAAATGGACAGAATATGGACAGCATTTCATACTGTCACAACAGTGAATAGATTATCCAGAACATGTCACCAGCTTGAATCACGCCCATCTTATCTGTATTGTGATATGTCAGATGTACTCAACTGGTTAGTTAAACTGGTTAACTCCACACTGCGACAAGGATGGTTCTCAGAGGAGTTGGACAAAATATTATGTAGACCCATCCCAACAGGAGAAAACTTAGCAGCAAGCTAAAGACCAGTGGCAACCATACCCTTTCTGACAAAGCTGATAGAGTTTGTAGTAACTTCCCAGTTCAAAGATTATATTGCACATTGAAACTTACTATTACCCTTTCAATAAGGATTTAGGAACTCACACAGCACAGAGACTTGTCTGATAGATCTGGTGTCTAGAGCAAGATCAACATTGAGTATGAGAGGGCAAATTCTGTTACTACAATTCACTATCTTGGTGGCATTTGGTCATTCCTTGTTACTAAACAGACTATCCAAACTAGGAATTTCAGGACCAGTACTACAATGGTTTCAAGGTTTTTTAACAGATGATACAGAGTACTAAAAGATGGATCATGGATTTCACCAAGCGGTGCATCACAAGGATCTCCTATCTCGCTGCTACTATGCAGTATAACATCTTTTGTGACCACTCTAAACTCAGTTGAGCTGCAGACAATATCTTTCTATTAATCCCTGCAAACATAAACCTGGCAAATATGGCTGTCAAGTTGTCCAGAGTGTTTGCTAGAGCAGTGATTCCCAACCCTGTCCTGGAGGAACACCAGGCCAATTGGGTTTTCAGGCTAGCCCTAATGAATATGCATGAGAGAGATTTGCATATGATGGAAGTGATAGGCATGCAAATTTGCTTCATGCATATTCATTAGGGCTAGCCTGAAAACCCAATTGGCCTGGTGTTCCTCCAGGACAGGGTTGGGAACCACTGTGCTAGAGTACAAGAATGGTCGGCAAGATGCCATCTTAAATTAAATAGAGGAAAAAAACAAACTATTATGGTTTGGATGATATATATATACTTAATCCCACCCACTATTATACTAGAAAATGGAGCTAGCTCCAATATTGAAAGATCTTCCAAAGTTCTGGGAGTCAGTTCTGTCCAAAGTTCTTGGACAGTTTGATGAACTTTGAAGAACATGTTAACAACTTGGTCAGGAAATCCTTTATTACACTACAGAAGCTAAGAAGAGTCAGAACCTACTTCTTCTAGCAACACTATACTAGTATAATCAACTATTCTGTTCTCACTGACTACTGTAATGCACTACTCAGAAATTTCAATGAAATCAATGAAAAAAATTCTTCTGATACAAAACACTGCACAAGACTTACATTCTATAAATCAAGATTCAATCATGTCACACCATTGTTCACAGAGCTACACTGGCTCCTATAAATAAACGGGTTGACTCCAAGTTATGCATTTAAGACTCTGATAGCTTCCCCAGATTCACTGAACTATTAGGCAGATCAGTAGGATACCACAAGTCTGACCGATTGACTCTATCATTTCCATATATGAAAGGTATAAAATACAAAAAAGCTCACTACAAATCCTTTAACTATCAGATCGCAAGAGTTTGGAACTCACTTCCTCCAGAAATCCGTGTTACTAATATATATGTATACTATGTTCCACAAATATCAGAAAACTTGGCTCTTCAAAAATCTCTATGAGGGTCCTAATGTGATTCAAATTTCACACTAAGGTCTACTCGGTATAATCAGGCTATCAGCAACCTGCTATTTATGAAAATGCTATTTGTAAATCACCATTTGAGAAAGACATGTTAAGGATGTAATCTGATTCTTATTGTACTGTACACTGCATGTATATAAGTTATATGTAATGCTTATGCTATCTGTAACCCACCTAGAACTTCAATCTCAAAGGATTTGGCAGGATATAGGACTACATATAACATAACATAGGATGCACACTTCTCAAGCTCCTGATATACACAGCATTTGAAGGCATTTCCAGTGGCATAGTTTGGGCAGAGAGAAGGTGAAGTTGCAATATATGTACATATAGAACACACACACATTTACAACTTTAAAGCAAGGGTCTGCTTTGATTAGATTGTAAGTTCTGTCTCTTACCTGTTTAATGTACAGTGCTGCATTCATCTGACAGTGCTATAGAAATAAGTTGTAGTAGTAGTAAACATATACCTCAGCATTTCCATGCCACTGGGACTGGATTTGGCAGCCTAATTTATAAAGGTGTGTATGTTGCCTTTAAGATACATTAAGTACTTTTTGGGCCTTTTAACAGAGGTTAATGCCAACAGCCTGGTACCATCCTTTTTCTACCTTGGTGAAGGCTTGATTGGAATTTGGTAGAAATAAAACAAAGTGTGTGTGTGTGGGGGGGGGGGGGGGGGGGTTTACAGACCTATAAAGGGTTTGGGGGAGCCAAAAATGGATAGACAACATTTTTGTACAATGACAACAGTTTCCAAGGGTTCTCATTTCTCCATTTTCTTATGATTGCAACCTTTATATGTGCCAACACACACTCCACAAAAAAACAGGAAAACACACCCCACGCAAAGAAAAGCAGAACAAAAAACAAGTGGGGAAGGGACTATGCACATCAATCTTTGGGCAGTTATAATGTATTGAAAATAATCATAAAAAAGATATCACGTATATAAAATATGTAAGACACCAAGGCCCTCTTTTACTAAGGTGCGCTAAACATTTTAGTGCGCGTTTAGCGCACACTAAATCAACACGTGCGCTAACCGCTAACATGTCCATAGGATAACATCCACGTGTTAGTGTTTAGCATGCGTTAATATTTATCACGCGCTAAAAAGCATACCTCACCTTAGTAAAAGAGGGGGCAAGCCTTAAATAGAGTCCTTTCACTCATATCTTTGGATCCAACACGGTCCGTGTTTCGGCTGCCACTAGAAAGCCTTCTTCAGGGGTAGACTGTGAAGTGTGGACTGGTGATATATTTTTTATGATTATTTTCAATAAATTATAACTGCCCAAAGGTTGATGTGCACAGTCCCTTCCCCACTTGTTTTTTGTTCTACCTTTATATGTTTTCACAGGGAGAAAACAGTAGATAAACCTAAAATTCCTCCTAGGGCACTGCCAAGAAAGAAAATGCCTTTGCAGAACAGCAAGTGAAAAGCAAATCCCATCAGGCCAAGGACAGAGAATTCCTAAAGTCAGGACTGGAACAGCTCCAGTGCCTAGCAAATCCAGAACTGGTTTGAGCCAACTCAACAAGCACCTGAGCTCAGAATTAGCCAGAACTAAGGGCACACCTGCACTTCAGCACAGGCAGTTAGCCACTGAGAGAGAAAAGGGTAGGGTTCCTAGTTGCAAGCAGCCACACACTGAGCCACACATTGAGCCACCCAGGAGGAACCCAACAGGGAGAGAGAAGGGAACCAGACCTTCTCTGTCAGGAAACAGAAGTGCACCAGAGCCTTATACTCCAGAAGGGCAGGTAGGACCTCAAGATTGGGAGGATTTTGTTGAGGACTCATTCATAAATGAAGATGATATAGAAATTACATTACATTACATTACATTAGTGATTTCTATTCCGCTTGTATCTTGCACGGGGCAGGAGCATAGGAAGATCGCTTCTGTCCCGCTTCACCGCTAGACCACCAGGTAAGGTTCCGGGGATGCAGGAGGGAGGCGGGGATGAGTCAGAGCTGGCCAAAAAGTTATTCGTGGTTTTTCATACTTCATGGTCCGGCTGCACCTAACCCCCGTGGATACGGAGGGAGAAGTGTATTCCAAATCTAGTGGGATCTTAGTTGGTATTTTTGTACACCAAAATCTACAGGATAGGTACAGATCCCAACACCTCTGGGGGTAGCTTGCTTAATAAAACCCCAAGGTGAACTTTTCTCCATTGAAAGAACTTACAGGAAGTCATAGCAGAATCTGGTTGAGCAGGCCGGGTGGAAAACAGTGGCTGGGCCGGGAAGGGCCTAGCCCAGTGTGGCAGGTGTAGGCTTGAGAGCCTCTGTAAGAGCCATTAAAAGGTTGAAATAGAAGCCAGTGCATGGCAACAAGCTAAATAAAGGAAACAAGTGGATTGTTTGGTTTGTATTTTTTACAAGGACTATTGTTTGCTTGTATTTTTTTAACTCATTTATGAATTGCTACTAACTTGAGTTAGATGTACCTATCCCTGGAAACAGGCATGATCCCGGAGGATTGGAAGATAGCCAATGTTACGCCCATCTTTAAAAAGGGATCCAGAGGTGACCCGATGAACTACAGACCGGTAAGTCTGACCTCAGTTCTGGGAAAAATGGCGGAAGCACTGATAAAAGATAGCATCGAGGAGCATCTACAAAGGAATAAACTCATGATAACAAGCCAACATGGCTTCTGCAGGGGAAGATCGTGCCTGACGAACTTATTGCACTTCTTCGAAGGAATTAACAAATGGATGGACAAAGGGGATCCCATAGACATCGTATACTTAGACTTCCAAAAAGCCTTTGCAAAGGTACCCCATGAATGCCTACTTCGGAAACCGAAGAACCATGGGGTGGAAGGAGATGTACACAGATGGATCAGGAATTGGTTGGCGGGTAGGAAGCAGAGGGTAGGAGTGAAGGGCCACTACTCGGACTGGAGGAGGGTCACGAGTGGTGTTCCGCAGGGGTCGGTGCTTGGACCGCTGCTATTCAATGTATTCATAAATGATCTAGAAACAGGGACGAAGTGCGAAATAATAAAATTCGCAGACGACACCAAACTTTTAAATTTGGCTAGGACTAAAGAGGAATGCGAAGATTTACAAAGGGACCTGAACAAACTAGGGGAGTTGGTGACGAGATGGCAGATGAAGTTCAATGTAGAGAAATGTAGGGTCTTGCATGTGGGAAACAGAAACCCGAGGAACAGCTAAACGATGGAGGGCTGTTATTGAGTGAGAGCACCCAAGAAAGGGACTTGGGGGTATTAGTGGACAAGACAATGAAGCCGTCGGCACAGTGCGCAGCGGCCGCTTAGAAAGTGAATAGATTGCTAGGTATAATCAAGAAGGGTATTACAACCAGAACAAAAGAAGTTATCCTGCCGTTGTATCGGGCGATGGTGCGCCCGCATCTGGAGTACTGCATCCAATATTGGTCGCCGTACCTAAACAAGGATATGGCGATACTCGAGAGGGTTCAGAAGAGAGTGACACATTTGATAAAAAGTATGGAAAACATTTCATACTCTGAAAGACTGGAGAAACTGGGGCTCTTTTCCTTGGAGAAGCGGAGACTTAGAGGGGATATGATTGAGACTTATAAGATCATGAAGGGCATAGAGAAAGTGGAACGGGACAGATTATTCAAACTTTCGAAAACTACAAGAACGAGAGGGCATTCGGAAAAATTGAGAGGGGAAAGATTCAGAACCAATGCTAGGAAGTTCTTCTTCACCCAACAGGTGGTGGACACCTGGAATGCGCTTCCAGAGAGTGTGATAGGACAAGGTACGGTATTAGAATTCAAGAAGGGATTGGACAACTTTCTGAAGGAAAAGGGGATAGAAGGGTATAGATAGAGGGTTATGTAACAGGTCTGGACCTGATGGGCCGCCGCGTGAGCGGACTGCTGGGCACGATGGACCTCTGGTCTGACCCAGCAGAGGCACTGCATATGTTCTTAAATAAAGATTTCTTTCGTGGTACACAAATGTTTTGCACTATTTTTGAACTTTATTGCAGTCCTTCCCAGCTACCCATACCTCGCTTTCGCTCGGCCGAGGAATGTGTGTTTAATGTATTGACCCCTGGACATGTTCAATCGGCCACACCCGGCCACAATATGCAACAATATTTTTGGGTGCTACACCTTGAGTGTAAAATGATCCCCTATAAATTTGCTTATTTAACAATTTCTATCGTTAGTGTTTAGGACCAACCTAAATTGAAGATGTTTGCAAAACTTTCAGTGTCAGTAGTGTAATGCAGCTGTAACTGAGCAGAGCAATTGGTTGATGTGTCATCAGAATGCATGTTTCTTTCACCTCAGATCTGCTTACCACTCAACAGAGGGACATTTCCTTGATCCTAGTCATCAGAAATTGCTTTGTATGTTCGTTTTCATATTGTCTTAAACTGTTCTGTGCTCAGAGATATCCCTTGACAAAACAGAGGCATCTTTTAATGAACAATGGTTTGGGAATTCTAGGCTTTACTTTGAATGTGCTGTGCATATTTATGAACAAAATCTTATAAAAATATACCATTTTGCATAATGAAGTCAAAATGTCCTTGTAAGTTAATACTGTATAATGTGTACAAAATGTTAGACAAATACTTTAATGTAACCATCTGTGCACTTTTCACAAAGGCTATATCTTCTTGTGGAATTTGATGTTCAATGTGAATTTTTGATTATATTTGAAGAAGTCTGCTCTCAGGAAGAATGTTTTTCAGTACTTTAGTGATTTTTGGTCATTTACAATCTTTATATTTCTGACCAATTTTTGGGGAAACAGACCCTGTGCTCGCCGATTTAGCGCACACTAAACACTAACACATCCATAGAATATAATAAACGCATTAGCACTTAGCACATGCTAGAATGCCTTAATAAAGGACCCTAGAGAGAGAAAATAAATGAAGGCAGATAAAGACCATATAGGCTTTCTCTTGAACAATTGTTTATTTAAACTGGAGAATTTTTAACCAACTCAAAAAACAAATGGTTCATCTGAACTTCAGTTTTGGATAAACATCCTTCTTCAGGAACCTTCAGTAGTTGCGAGCTTAAGACAGTAATAACAGCAAATATGCTGGGACACACCCAGCAAAGCAGAAGCAGGGTCGATGAAGCCGTCTGCACAATACGCGGTGGCAGCAAAAAGGGTGAACAGAATGCTAGGAATGATAAAGAAGGGGATCACGAATAGATCGGAGAAGGTTATCATGCCGCTGTACCGGGCCATGGTGCACCCTCACCTGGAGTACTGCGCCCAGCACTTGTCGCCATACATGAAGAAGGACACGGTACTACTCGAAAGGGTCCAGAGAAGAGCGACTAAAATGTTAAAGGAGCTGGAGGAGTTGCCGTATAGTGAGAGATTGGAGAAACTGGGCCTCTTCTCCCTTGAAAAGAGAAGATTAAGAGGAGACATGATAGAAACATTCAAGATACTGAAGGGAATAGACTTAGTAGATAGTAGATAAAGACAGGTTGTTCACCCTCTCCAAGGTAGGGAGAATGAGAGGGCACTCTCTAAAGTTAAAAGGGGATAGATTCCGTACAAACGTAAGAAAGTTCATATTCACCCAGAGAGTGGTAGAAAACTGGAACGCTCTTCCAGAGGATGTTATGGGGAAAACACCCTCCAGGGATTCAAGACAAAGTTGGACAAGTTCCTGCTAAACTGGAACATACGCAGGTGAGGCTGGACTAATTTAGAACACTGGTCTTTGACCTGGGGGCCACCGTGTGAGCGGACTGCTGGGCACGATGGACCACTGGTCTGACCCAGCAGCGGCAATTCTTATGTTCTTATGTTCTATTGGAGGTTCCTGAAGAAGGATGTTTATCCGAAACTGAAGTTCAGTTGAACCATTTGTTTGTTGAGTTTGTTTCTACTTATACAACCTGACTTTTTGTCCTGAAGTATCTCTGGGAGTCTTGGTATTTTCCGGATCTCTCATTGAGATAAGTAGTCCTGTTTCATTCTATTTTTCAGTGCAGTAATTCTGTCTTACAAACTGGGTTAGCGCAGCACTGTTTATTTTTTTTTATGTATACGATTTTGAAATTTTTACAAGAACAACTCATGTTACAGAAATACAGAAAACAAATATTATAAGGGAAATTATCACCTATAAAAGAAATTGGAAATATGGGGTCCTTTTATCAAGGCGCGGCAGTGGTTTAATGCGCGGAATACCGTGCGTTAAACTGCCTGCTGCGCTAGCCGCTAATGCCTCCATTGACGAGGCATTAGTATTTTGGCTTGCCGCGGGGGTTAGCGTGTGATGAAATGTCCGACGCGCTAACCCCCATAGCGCACCTTGACAAAAGGAGCCCTATATCTTCCTTAGACCACAACTAATGAGCAAAAGGGGGGTATTCCAGGAAAATATCAAGGAGATTACCAATTCAAAATATAATTAATCAAAAAAGGCTTAACAGAATATCCTGCAATCTCATGATATGTGTTCTGTGACAATAAACACTTCAGGTTACATCTGATTTCAATGCTAGAAATAATTTTACTACGGTCCTGAGTTTGTTTAGTCACATCTGAAAATATCCAAATTTTTTCCCCATTTTTTTCCCATAATACAACTTTTGAGAATTACGAAAGAACAACCTAAAAATATTGTTAACATCCTGCTCAAATAGGACACCAATAAGGTTGCTTTTTCAGAATTTTCTGTAGTAATTGATTCCAATATATCCGTGATGTTTAATAGTGATTGATTTAAATTCATTTGCAAAGTCTCTGGAGCAGCTCCCGTTTCTTTTTTCGTCGGTAGATAGTAGATACAATTTATAGGAGGTATATCTTCAGAAGAAAATCCCAAATTTTAAATCAAGTATTTCTTAAGCAACTCAATAGGAGATGCACTCAGAGACTTAGGAAAATTTAATAGTCTCAAATTCAGTCTACGATTATTATTTTGAAGCAGTTCAATCTTACGATTAAGAATTACTTTTTCTTTTACAATTTCAGTTGCTAGGTCTTGTAATTTTTCAGCTTTATCTGTGACATTCTTCACCTGTATGGAGAATTCATCCCTAGTCCCATCTAGTTTCTTCCCCAGAGTAGTAACAGTACTTACTAATGTGGAAACTTCGTTTGAAGATCTGGAAACTGAAGCATCTGGGAAATGATTTCAAAATCTCTCTCAGAAAGCACAGTACCCAACACTTGGAAATCCGCACTCATCTTCCCAAAACTCAAACAATACAACTCAGATCCTTCTCTCCCTAAAAACTATCGCCCTATCGCTAATCTTCCCTTACTCTCCAAAATTACAGAAAAAATCATTCACTCCCAATTAACCGACTTTCTCGAAAAAACTCATGCATTACACCCTTGTCAAACAGGCTTTCGCTCTTCACATTCCACTGAACTATCTTTACTCGGCCTTATTTCAACCATACAATACTACCACGAACACCAAAAATCTGTCATTCTAATCTCTCTAGACCTCTCCTCAGCTTTTGACACTATCGATCATTCTCTTCTTATCTCAAGATTAAAAGACTGCCGCATTTCAGGTTCAGCACTTTCCTGGTTCTTATCTTACTTTCAGAAACGCAGCTCTAAAGTCTGGGTAAAAAACGAAATTTCCTCAACTATATTTCAAACTTTCGGAGTGCCACAAGGTTCAATATTATCACCATTATTATTCAATGTATTCCTCTCCCCTCTCCTTACATTAGCCCAATCGATAGGATTCACCATTTTTGCCTATGCAGACGATATTCAACTTCTTCACCCTATTAATATCACTAACACCTCTGATATAAAAGACATAAATAATAAACTGGATAACATAAACGAATGGCTATACACAAATAAACTTTCACTTAACATTGACAAATCTTGTGGGCTACTACTCCCGATCAAAAAATCTGAATCACTACCAGGAACTATCTCTATCAAATCTGTCCCACTACACATGGAAACTAAAATTAAAATACTTGGCGTTATCATTGACAGAGATCTCTCCTTCCACGAACATATTAGCTCCGTAGTAAAAGTCTGCTTCTATAAACTTCGCATCATCAGATCATTAATATCCATTCTGAATACTGACTCTATTACTATATTAACTCACTCTTTAGTAATTTCTCACTTAGACTACTGCAACTCGCTCCTCAATGGTCTTCCACAAAAAGAATTACGACGCCTTCAACTCATACAAAATACCGCAATAAAACTTATCTACAAAAAAACCAAATATGATCATGTCACTCCACTCTTAAAGGAAGCCCACTGGCTTCCAATTTCTTATCGTATTACTTACAAAATTATTCTACTCACTTTCAAAATCAAACTCTTACATCAACCTACATTCCTCGATAAACTTCTTATTCCTCAAAGTTCCACTCGTACATTAAGATCATCTGACCAAAAACTCCTTTATATTCCATCTCTTAAAGATTTTTATTATACACGCAAAACAAACTTCGCTATAACAGCCCCTACCTTATGGAACTCACTTCCACAATACCTCCGCGACGAACAACAACTAGTCAAATTCAAGATCAATCTAAAGACTTTCTTATTTCGAGATGCTTTTAATTAAACCTAAAAGCATCTTCTCTCTCTTCCTTCGGTCAGCAAACTTCCATTACCTTAAGGTTCCCCTCCCTTTTGTTCAATCCTCCCCCCCACTCTTTCCTTTTCATCTATACAATGTAACTTTTTCCCCTTCCGCTGTTACTGCCCTCACACTCCAGTTCGTCAAGTCTTTGTCATTTATGTTTAACTTAAGACATCTTTTTACACATACTGCTACTTTTAATACTTTTTTATTATAATTTTATTGTAAACCGGCCAGACAATTGTTTGATGGTCGGGATATTAAAAACCAATAAACTTGGAAACTTGGAAACTTGGAAGATGTTAAAACCCAAGTCTAGGTCCTTGGCGTCTCCTCCCACCAAGGGCACTGCAGACTGGCCTCCGGTCGCTTGCGGGGTTGAAATGAAACCAAACTCCACCATGGACCGCTGAGAATGTAAGGGGGTTCTGGTTGCCAAGGGCTCAGGCTGAACACTTCCCTTTCTCTTGGAATGCGGCATTTTGGTAAAGAAGCAAAAAACGCTCAGAGTCCTAATCGGGAACGCTTCACTACTCTGCCGCACAGCACTGTTAATGTACACATTTGCTATTCTTTTAGTGTTATTGCACTTTATTTTTTCACTGAATTTTTATCACACACAGGAAGACTCTATGATGGTGTGGTGTGCTGGGCTGTAGCCCGTACACGGGTTGAAGTATTGAGCGTTAATTTGTTTGTCTAACTGTTCAATCTACACTGAGGTCTTCTCACTAAAATTTAATGAAGGTTCTCCACAGTTTATCAGACATTGCCATTATAGAACTTTTTTGTCTCAGTGTTTGGAATAGCATTGGTAGCTGACTACACCATAGTGTACGTGTTTAGGTATTGTATGTTAAATTTTTGTTATTTTCCTCAATAAAGTGCAGATATTGGAGGTTCATTTAATAAAATACTGCTAGAATTTTGCATAAACATCTTTTTATCAATGTATCATTGCTGAGTGTGAAAATATAAAAGTTACAGATATAATACCAAGAAATTTGCTTCATTAAGCAAAAATAATAGCAAATTTTAAGAAAACGGAGCTTTATAGCTATAAGCGACCCAAGTATGGGCTTAAAATTTTTTTAAAAAAAAATTATTTTCTGATCAAGCACAATCAAATTCAAGAGAAAACTTCAATTTGCATAGTTTTTCCAAATTTAAGTTTTTCTGAACAGTCCAAATCTGTATCCTATCTCTTCAGGCCTACCTTTCTTCCAAACTATGCATATTGAGAATTTTAAGTCTGTCCCCATATGCTTTATGATGAAAACCACTGATCATTTTAGTAGCCTTCCTCTGAACCGACTCCATCCTGCTTATATTTTTTTGAAAGTGTGGCCTCCAGAATTGTATACCACCTTTGGAGTAGACTGGAGAGCTGCTTCTCTCACTTCTATTGGAGGAATTAGAGGGCCTACCTATATGGGCCAGATGATTTCCCTTTTCTGCTTTTTTCCCTAGGGACTGACTTTGTGGTCAGACTGCTATTGGGGTGAAGTTAGAGGTAGATTCTAGAGCCATTTTGCTGAGAAGCAGGATAGATGAGAGAAACAGATTTAAAATGGGACTTGCAGCAGGTAGATGTGAAATTGCAGCAAACTGGAAGGAAATGGGGTTGCCATCCTTGCAGCAATGATGGATTAGAGACAGGCTTAGATTGGGTTCATGGAAAAACCTATAACAATGTAAAGATAAATACAATAGGTCAGTATGCTTGAGATAGCTAAAGATAATGGAGAGAAATTTAATACTGTTCCTCTAATGGATAGACAGCTAAATGAATTTCTCTAGAACTAGCACAATGTAATTTGTTGGGGTTTTTTCATAATATTTTTTATTTTTATTCTTCAACGAAAACATTTTAATCAGGCCCAGACCTTCCAAGCATAATAGGTCAATAACTACTGTATGCCAGAAACAATCATATTTTCTCCCATCCCGCTCCCCATTGAACTATCCCTCCCCAGTTTAAAGCTTCCACTCCACTTACTCTTTTTAGTTCATCGTCTATCCAAGTAATTCTTCAGTTTGCCTCAAATATCTACTGACCTATTGTATTTATTTTTATATTCTGAAACAAAAACAAAACATTCATGCCTTAAATCACTTTGCTTGCCTGCTGCAGGATTATGTTAACTCCTCTCATTCGCAATGACATTATTATGCTGTGACAGGAAGTGCTTTGAAGAAAGGCGTTTGACAAAGGAGCCTGTTTTTTGTGAGCCCCTCCATGAGCCTCAATGGAGCACAAATATGTATGTACTGCAGTTTTTGGTTCCTATCTTTTATGTAATAGTATTAGGTTGGGTAGAAAGGGGAAATGTAGACATGGAATATGCAATACCACTGTCTTTGGAGAGGGGTGTGTGTGGGACATATAAAACCTAACTAAAGGCTGGTAATAAGGTTTGTCGTCTTATAAGGTTATAAACTGTTGTGGTGTTACTGAAAACTTGGGTATGGTGTAGAATTGTGAATGACTGTTTTTCTTAGTTAATGCATGTTTGGTGTTTCATGATTCCAGGTTTGTTGGACCTGTTATTAAGATCTAATGGTACAATGTTGTTGAACCAGTTTAGGGGAAGGGGTTATGATGGGTTTGGTTTCTTTCTGGATGGTAAAGGAGAGGAGGGAGTATTACTTTTACTGGCTACAGAATGGTTGGAACTTCCAAGGGCGGTTATGACGTCTCTGTGTACCTCAGAATTATTAGTTTCCAGTGAAACTCTTGCCATTCTGTTACTGTATTGTCCCCCCACCCCCAAGCCAGGTACATGATTATATATCATTGACAACATCCTTGGTTGATGAAAAGATAAATTTTGTGCAAATGGTTGTATTGGGTAGTTATGGTATGATGCTGGTCTAGGTTTTGTACAGATTGTTTTAGAACTCACCCATAATAAAGGATATTTTTACTATAACATTTGGTATCAGTTTCTGCTAGGAATTCTGTTTGGATCTTGTCAGTCTCGTAATGTGATCCTTGTTTATTTAAGTGTCTATTATTTTGCCGCTAACTGATTACCAGGCGTTGCCAGGATATTTATTTATCTCAATTATCTGTCATTTTTGATAATTTTTACATGTCACCCCTTTCCCACCCCCGCAGTATTTTTTTCCAAGATAGTAAGTCATATGTATACCATGTTTGGTTGAAATTTCTCCATGTGTTTCAGAGTTATGCTGGAACATCATCTCAGCAAGGCCAAAAACTATGGGGTAAACAGTAAAATCTTTTTCAATAATTTTTACGTTACCCTCTTCCCATCCCCACAGTATTTTTCCCCACATAGTAAGTGATATGTATACTAAGTTTGGTTGAAATCTGTCCATGCGTTTCAGAGTTATGCTGGAACATACATACATACACACACACAGATACATCCAATTATATATACTGTATATAGATTAAGTAGAGCTTAGAACAGAGGAAAAAGGGGGAAATTCAATAAATAGCGCCCAAAATTAGGGACCAGGATGATCTGTGCTAATATAGTATTCTGCAAAGGACTATCTGCCTGGAACAACCTTTACAGAATATCATCTTAGCGCACATGTCAGCATTTACACCTGCCAAGAGCTGATTGAAACCCAACTAATGGCAATTATTCTATAACATTATGTTTAAATTCTGGTAATGCCCCTGATCTATCCATACCTGTCCCATGGCCATGCCCTCTTTGGGATTGTGCACCATGAAATTTAGACGCACATGCTATAGAATAGGGAGTGGTTCTTAAACCTGTCCTTAGGGGACCCCACCAGCCAGTCAGGTTTTCAAGATATCCCTAATAAATATGCATGAGGCAGATTTGCATATAATAGATGTGACAAGCATGCAAATCTGCCTCATGCTTATTCATTACTAAAACTTCCAAATTAACTATTTATTACCAAAACTAGTGTTGTTTTAATCAATTCAATAATGTAATAATTTAAACACCACAAATCACCTCATACCTAAAATCAATTATAAGTAATACATAAATTTTTTCACAAGTTATAAATGTTTGTTATATAAATATTTTACAATCGGTGAACCTTTGTCCCATCAACCAACACATACACCATTCACATACATACGTACTACCAATCACTCAACCGCCAATAACAACATACTGTGTACTCATAATAAAGGCTGCACTCAATGTGATTGCTTTTATCCAAAAATGGATTTTAGTTCAGTAATCATCAAATCTGATCGAGGGGTATCAGACCGGAAGTTGCAAAACAGTCTGACAAATATATGGCGATTCCTCAATCACCATCCGCCGATCCCCTCTTTCTTCACAGCTGTTTGTCACATCAAATGACAAAGCATTCAGCCCAACACAAGACTGTGTTTCACCGTTTGGCGTCTTCAGGAGCTGTACTTTGCAAGGCTCAACAACTTCAAACGCTCACCAGTAAATCTAGCATGACTCGAGCAGGAACCCAGGGTTTGACACAAACCGGGATCAGTTTACAAACAGGAAACATACCGTCTACTGCAGGAAAACAAGAGATAACTGGGGGAAAAAGAGAGGAAGTGGCTTAACTCTCATTTTGAGGAGGCAGGCATCTTTCCTGATTCTGTATCGTATACAGATGCATAATAGGAAGAAGTTGCATATTAGAAGACAGCTAGCTTTTTCCTTCAGCAGGCCTCAGGAGTTGTTTACCATGGTGCAGGATTTGATTCAATCTTATGTTAAGAAGTCCCCGCCTTAATAGTGAGGGGGGAGGGGATTATTTTACTATTACATATTCTATAAGATATTTGATTATATGGTAGGAAAGGGTGGGAAGGGGGGTGATAAGAGTTTATGTTTTGTACCAATGATGATTATTAACTGAAGTATTTATTGTTAATTTGTTTGAACATATGTCACACTTATTGTAAGTTTGAAAATGAATAAAGAATTAAAAAAAAAAAAAAAGAAGTCCCCGCCTTTCCCATTGACCCTTGAGGAGTTACTTTTTCATTTAGCTTTTAAAGCTCAAAAATTACAGAGTTTGTTGTCTGAAGTGTCCTTGACCCCTTCTGCTACAAAGAGAATTGTAGCTCCCCTGTAGGCTTTGTTTGCATCGATAATAACTAGTGTGACCATATGGCTCCAGAAAAAAGGGGACGGATTGAGACATCCGGGTTTTACTTCCATTGAAAGCAATGGAAGTAAGGAGAACAGATTGAGACATCTTGGTTGCTTTCAATGGAAGTAAAACCCGGATGTCTCAATCCGTCCCCTTTTTTCTGGAGCCATATGGTCACACTAATAATGACAGACCAAATTAGTCAGATTGCTCATGAAATAAGGAATCGAGCCTCTGTGCTCGATTGCAGCTTAGGTTCAGTCTGTTATGCCTGAGGTAGTGGAATTTGCGCATCCTGTAGTATTTTGGCTCACTGCAGAAAGGTATTACAGTAGACTCTCTTGGGGGTTGGTAGATGCTGGATAAATGTAGTTTTTGGCTGCTTGGCAGTTACTTTTAAAACTAGGCCTAACTAATACTATACCCTATACTATGCCAATACCATAAAGTGTTCCAAACTACCAGACTTGTGGTAGGCAAAGCGTGGGCGTACTCCAAGTTTCCAAGCTTATTACTACTTGATATTCTGCAAATTATATAACAACTAAGCGGCTAGTCTAGTCTTCCCATTACTTTGGTCACGTCCAGTCCGAGTGAGCCGTTATTAGCATCTATGTCCCTCCCTGACGAAGAAATGAAACCTGGGTCAGGGGGACAGGGACCATAAGTAGAGATAAACACTGAGTGGATATGTTTTAAAGCCCACATAACACAGTTCTTACACTTTATCAACGAGGTTCAACATTGCCAACAGCCACCTGGCGAAGATAAGTATATTATATATAATAGCAATTCACATAGAGTGTCTTGTTGATATACTAAAGGTGGTATGGGGACGTTGAAGGCGATGATGGTCCCCTTGTTAACCTCGTTTTGGTGACATCACTAAAAACATTGGTTATAAGGTCTGAGCACTTCACATTTAAATAAGGATATTAATTAAGAAACATTTATTGTTTAATTAGAGCTGTGATTTATTAATAGTATTGAAGATTTTCATCACAGAATATAGTTATTTAATCCTCCATAGATTGTCACAACTAAGCGCTTACATAAAATATAGGTACAAATAACTAAAAATTTTAAAATAAAAACATGAAGCAATAAATAACAAAATAGTTATAAAAACAACGTACTACAGAAGAGGAGGGGGGGTAAATTATTTCTCTGCTTCTATTTTTATTACAATTTCTTTGTAATTTTTTTGGTGAAGAGTAAAGTTACTTTTTATAAAATCCTTGTCTTGTCTTCCTCTCTTTATTGTAGATGCATAATTTATTTATTTATGATTTCGTTTCAAATCTATTGCATATTTGTTTATTTCTATTGTCATTTTCATTGGATGTGACATGATTTTTCGAACTATAACTAAAAAAGCATATAAAAAGTACAGCCTAGTATTGGTGTGCCTGAAAATTTCCGGTTGTTGCACGATAGAGCCAATTTACTTTTAGCCACTAACCAGGAATATTCAGCGGAAATAACCAGTTACCTCACAATGAATTTAACACTGTATTTAACACACTATATTTAACTGGTCAGAACTGGTTCTGATTAGGGTTACCAGATGTCCTGATTTTCCCGGACTTGTCCAGGGATCTGGTTTTGAAAAAAATTGCATCGGGAGGGGGCATCCGCGCACGCATGGATGCAACGTGGTGACATCACACGCACGCATGCATACTATGATGTCATCGCATCACATCTGCGCA
Organism: Geotrypetes seraphini; assembly: GCF_902459505.1. Classification (NCBI taxonomy): domain Eukaryota; kingdom Metazoa; phylum Chordata; class Amphibia; order Gymnophiona; family Dermophiidae; genus Geotrypetes; species Geotrypetes seraphini. The sequence continues at coordinate 390,915,138 of NC_047085.1, read as the reverse complement.
TGCTTGGATGCCTTCCTGCCCGACAAACAGGCAGCAGGGGCTGGGTTGGGGGAGGAGCTGAGGGCGGAGCTGGGGTGTAACAGGGCAGGGATGGGTAGAACTGGGTGGGCGGGGGGGGGTGTCTAGGTGGTCTGGATTTTAATAATATAAAATCTGGTAACCCTATTTCTGACCAGTTAAGTAGAGCTGAATATCAGACAGAATAGCACTTTACAGTATCCAGGAATCTTCATTTGCTTTTCTTTCTGTACACGGGAACATGTGCTCTTTCTTTTCCTCTGCGGCAGGGCATTGGGGGCTCCTGCTTTTCCATCGGGTCTGTGCTGCAGCTGCTTACTGCTGCTATGGCTGCCAGCCTTCTCCTCTGTGGATCCCACTGGCACACCTCTACCTCCTCCATTGCTTGCCTCTCCTTGCAGCTGTCACTGCTCGCACTCCACTTCTGCCATGGGGGAAAGAGGGCATCTCGTCTCCCAACTGCGGGGTTGTTACATCAGGAATGGCGAGGCTTCCCTCCTGTGACCCTCATGAGGAATCCCTCTTGCTGCAGTTCCTACAGCTGAGGGGAGGGAATCCCTGTCATGCTTTCTTCCACTGCTTCTGATCCTGTGGACTTTTGCGGCTGATGTCACTGTCGCTCTGTTCCCTTCTGCAGCAGCTGTCCTGGCTCACTTCCAGATTCAAGGCCTAGCTGCTGCCAGGAATATGCTGCACTAGGGGGCGCTTCAGGACAGTCCCCTTCCTTTTGGAGAAGTATAAGGTATTATTTATTTTTTTAATACTGTTTACACAAAGATATCTTATGCTAGTCGCTGACAGTCCTCCAATATGTCCACAGCTGCTTTCTGTACTTGTGGGGTTTCAGCAACATATCTTAAATCTTTTAAAATATTTGAAGATAAAAGTAGCAGCACATCTGACAGTAAGGAAGAAAGTGGAATAAAGATCGCTTTCCTGACCTTTGAATCCCGTGCCAAGCGGAGATAAATTATTTGAAAGGCATCTATAAATAAGTCCTTCTATGCCAAAAGTTCACTGAAAAGCCAAATAAATCAGAGACCAGATCAAGCTTGTTTAGACTACAAACCTACTGACAAACCATGAAGTGAAAAAAAGCGGTAAACAAGAGTGTGCTATGTTTGCGACTCATTATCCAATAACTACGATTCTTCTACATAAGAATGTGTGTATGTGTGTGGGCGTACGGAGGGACAGAGGGCACAACATGTGCTTACAGGAGGTTAAACTGAAGTACAGCTTGCCCTATTATGTAATTTCTGCTGCTAACTAGTTTTTGCCATAAATAAGAAATCATAAAATTGACTCTGTGAGTGAAACCAGATTCTTCTCTAGTTAGCTATCCATCTTTGTCTATATATCGTTTAGTTCTCTCACATTTAGGCGTGTGCCAAAAATACATCCTAAATGTGTTCAGTGCCTTTAACAAAGAGATGCTAAGGGGCATTTTCGATTTGACATCTAAATCTGAGTTTAGACATTATGCGGAACACACACAAAAATCCAGTACCGAACATGCCCATTATCAAAACTGCAAAAGGTCTAGCTTGTATTTTTCAAAAAATGACTGTTTTGCAGATGTGTTTCTACTTTTTTGAACCAAACAAAAAAATGCCCAGAAGAAAAAATGTACAGAACAAGTCATTGGGATGTAGGAGGGGCCAGCATTTTAAATAGACTGGCCACCTAGACATGCCAGCAGAGCAGTGGAGTACCCTAAAAAGGCCCAGATACACATCTCACCATAGCCCCCCTTATAGTGTATGGTGAGTCCTCCAACCCCAACCCAAAACCTACTGTACCCAACTGTACATCACACCAATAGCTCTTGTGCCTGCAGGTGATACCAATAAGTGGGCACAGTGAGATTAGGATGTTGGTTTGGAAGCCTCAGAAATTCCACTGTAAGTGTAGTGGTTAGAATGGAGTATGGACCTGAGTTCCCATCTCTATGGTTCACTACAGCGTCCACGATGCTACTCTAGGAACCTGCTTGCTGCTCTAATAGGACTGGCCATAATATCTGAAGCTGTCATACAGGCAGGTATATACTATTTCATTCACATCTATGGGGGTGGGGTTCGAACCAGTGGGAGAGTGTGTGTGTGTGTGGGGGGGGGGGGAGGGGGGGGCACACATATCCCTCCAGTAATCATCTGGTCAGTTTGGGCACCTTTTTGGCACTTATTCATTCTTAAAATAGGTCTAGCCCCAGATGTCCAAACTTTCGTATTCTTAAATGTTTGATTATGGCAGAAAAATGTATATGTATCCAAGTAAATATATCCCCAAAATTCAGCATATAGATTTTCTATGGACCATTGGGGGTGTTATTCTCAGGTGATATTTTTCATGAATGAAGATGTGTGAGAGACTGATATATGAGAGGGAAATGCCTTGAAACAGCCTCTTCAGACGAAACATGAATTTGTGTCAGCAGTTTTTACTCCCCGAAGCGAACTCAAATAAGTGCTAAAATTTTCCTTACTCAAAAATTGCATATATAAAAATCAAGTGCTGAATTATTGAAAATGTCAACTTGGGAAGAGTGGATTGAATACTATAAAAAGCATTAGACTAATGACGAGCTATGGGGAACTTATATTCTCAGTACAATTTTTTTTCTGAGAATATCACCTCTGATGGTCCATAGAAAATCTATATACTGAATTTCTTGGATATATTTACTTGGTATATGAATTTCATTTAAATATATATCCATAAGGAGTTTTGAAAGAGTGTGGGGTTTTTTATAATTAGAAAAATGTCCATGTCAGAAGCCTGCCTTAGTCCAACTTATTATGTCTGATAGATTTTTATTTTTTTTTAGATCAGTGCTTTCTAGTTTTTGATAATTGCACATTGGGAAGTATCATTATAGAATCAGCTCCACTCAGCTGGTAAGTCCCTCCTATCTGTGCCCTTCTCTTTAACTGCCAACTCCAGACTCCGTCCCTTCTGCCTTGCTGCACCATATGCTTGGAACAAGCTGCCCGAATCCCTATGGCGGGCTCCGTCTCTGGCAGTGTTCAAGGCCTGTTAAAAAGCCCTCCTCTTTGAGAGTGTTTTTGACTCCTAACTCCTCTCACCTTGGGTTCAACATCCCCTACCCTCTATGTCATGTCTGTCTATTCAAGTTAGATTGTAAGTTCTTCCGAGCAGGGACCGTCTATAAATGTCAAAATGTACAGAACTGCGTATGTCTTTCAGCACTATATAAGTGATAAGTAGTAGTAGAATCTATGACAGAGGTTTTTTTTATATCGATGAAAGAGATTTAGTTCACTAGAGGTGTTAATGTACACAGCTTGGTAGCTCTGCATCACCTCTGGACTTCTGAGGCTTTTTTCCTCCACTTTTTAGGTAGATAGACCTGATTTGTTGATATTGCTGTACAAAGAATGGTCTCTTCTGGTGGAGTTTGAGTGTTCTTGCCTGATGATATCACTGACACCTAGTTATAGCATGCTCTAATAATAATGCCACTAGTTAACTCCCAGTGATATTTGAGCTTTTTACTAGTTTTTGAAGGATCTTCTAACACAACCCTAAATAAAATAATTCAGAACATTGATTCTCTTGCAAAGCACAAATAAATTACCATTCTCACACTTTCTCTAAGACAACTTCAATCTTCCCCATAACAATATTGAGCCTTCCATCATGTGTATGGTTGCAACTTACCAGGTAGAAATTATTTTCTCAGTTGGGCCCACATTTGTTGAATATGTTATGGGCCAACGTGGATAAGGCTTAACGTGGATAAGTGTAAGATGATGCATGTCGGTAACAAAAATCTTATACACGATGTCTGGTGCAGTACTCAGAGAGATCCCCCAGGAAAGAGACTTGGGAGTACTGGTAGACAAGTCAATGAAGCCGTTCGCACAATGCACAGCGATGGCAAAAAGGGCAAACAGAATACTAGGAATGATTAAGAAGGGGATCACAAACAGATTGGAGAAGGTTATCATGCCGCTGTACCGGGCCATGGTACGCCCCCCACCTGGAATACTGCATCCAGCACTGGTCGCCGTACATGAGGAAGGACATAGTACTACTCTAAAAAGTCCAGAGAAGAGCAACTAAAATGGTTAAGGGGCTGGAGGAGTTGCCGTACAGTGAGAGATTAGAGAAAGTGGGCCTCTTCTCCCTTGAGAAGAGGAGACTGAGAAGGGACGTGATCGAAACATTCAAGATAATGAAGGGAATAGACTTAGTAGATAAAGACAGGTTGTTTACCCTCTCCAAGGTGGAGAGAACAAGAGGGCACTCTCTAAAGTTAAAAGGGGTTAGATTCCGTACAAACCTAAGGAAGTTCTTCACCCAGAGAGTGGTAGAAATCAGGAACACTCTTCTGGAGGCTGTTATAGGGGAAAACACCCTCCAGGGATTCAAGACAAAGTTAGACAAGTTCCTGCTGAAGCAGAACGTACGCAGGTAAGGCTAGACTCAATTAAGGCACTGGTCTTTGACCTAAGGGCAACTGTGGGAGCAGACTGCTGGGCATGATGGACCACTGGTTTAACCCAGCAGCGGCAATTCTTATGTTCTTATGTTCTCTGCCTATTTGAGAGAAGGTCCTCCATGTGAGATTCTTTACTAATGGCTGAACGAAGAGTATGGGTTTAAAAATTTGATATTCCCTTGATTTGTATCATTAGATTTTGTTTTCTTTTGTATTTTGGGGAGATTTTGTAGGATTTTACTATTTATCTATTTCTAATTGCATATGGAAGGCTGATTTCTAGTGGTAGTACCGCTAGACCTTCAGCAGCCATTTTAATATATGGAGCCATTAGGGATAGGAGTGAGTGAAAATTATTCCTGCCTGGAATACCCCCATCGCCCCACATTTTTACAAAGATTATGAGCGCTGGAACTAATACTGCTGTGGCCGGTGATAAAAAAGCCTAACGTGGCTTCATAAAAGGGAGGGAAGGTAAATGTTTAATACTTCTAATTCTTTTATAATATTGGTCCAATTCCTGAAGTAAGCTTTCTCCTGATCAATATTCTTCTGGTTTCACTTCTTTCAACAGCCCTTCATGCCATCTTGAAAAGGTTCACACCTTAAGTCCTGTAATCCATTCAAATTTCCCATGCCCACTGCTAGTCTGTTGGTAACACAGGTTTGCTGACCCCTCAGGAGTCTGTGAAGGATTGAGCAAATCCCATTTTCCTGTTGGCTATACGGCTATTCCAGGTGCGGTTGTTTTGACTATTGGGCATGTGTTTTGCCCTTAAACATGGCTGTTGTAGCAACAACATCCAACTGAGCACACTTCATGAGTCTCCTCTTTCAAGTCTTCTTAAAGGAAAACTCAAAGCCATGGGGGTTACTTGTGCATCACAGCTGTAATGCCAGAGAGTATAAGTGAATCAATGGAAGGAGCTGATCAGCCAATATGTCATGCAAAGTTTTCCCTGGAGATATACAGACAATATTGTTATGCAGGCTGAGGTGGTATCTGCAGTGTAACGAAGGCTGACAGACTGTGTGTGTGTGGGTGGTTGTCTCCTTTTCGGCTGTGACCAGCTGAAATATATCACCTGTCCCACTTGATGAATTAGGATATGCCCAAGCTCAAAACGCATGTTGCTGCAATAGGGAAATTAATGTCCACTACTGGAAGCAATTAATAATGATTAGGAGCAAAACAGCAGGGTTAAATATGTGCATTTAACAAAGTGTTCATGCAGTTTCTTTACTATATTTCAGGCCAGTATTTCTCAGACATCGTCTTCTTCTCATGTTTAAGACCAGGCTTATTCTAACTAATGTGCAAATTTAGCTAAAGTATCAAATTTTGATATGATGAAGGCTTCTGAAAGCTGTTTATTATTTGCATGGCTGATGCAGTACTAAAAACCCACAGAAGGTGGAATTCAGCAATTGAAAATATTAACTGCAGTTGGCCATGTTTGGATTTTATCTTGAAGAAACTAGGGAACCAATAAGACACAACCTCCCTCATTCTATAGCTTGGTGCCTAAATTTATGCACTGGCAGAGCTTCCACATTATCCAGTTCCAGGAAGGAGATTTTAGGCCAGTTCCAGGAAGGAGATTTTAGGCCAGTCCTGGATTTCTGCCAACCTCTTCATGATGGAGCACTGATTTCAATGGGTAGAATCAGAATCTACCAGTATTACACTGCTTTGGGATGTAAGGCTAAAACCAGGACTGGCCAAAGTCTTCCTCCAGGATTTGAGTAACTTGTCAGCTCTGCACTGATTGTGCATGTAAAATGCTAGCACTTACGCAGCAAGTGTATGTTTAAACAGGAACATAGAAAAATGAATGAATGTCAAGTTCAACAATGGCAGGACAGCACAGGCTCTGTAGCAAATCAAAAACAAAGGAAAAAGCCTCAGACAAGGGCCCTCCCACCTTCACTAAAAAATGGTGTTGTTTAAAGGTGGTTGAGCGATCACCTCATCAACAAAAAACCTTCATTAAAATTGAAATTGAAAAGACTCTGTGCTGTACTTGTTAAGGACATGAAAAAGATGCTGGAGACACGTTTAGTGTTTAGCGTGACATTTTGAAGTCTGATCGATCGTGTCACACCTTGAGGCAGCAGATTTGTGAAACGCTGGCCACCGTCGGTGTACCAATCAGCTGAAGATAAGTTGAAACTACTTTTTATCTATCTCTTTTTCATGTCCTTAATAGTACAGCACAGAGTCTTTTCAATTTCAATTTTAATGAAGATTTTTTGCCGATGAGGTGATAGCTCAACCACCTTTAAGCAACACCACTTTTTAGTGGAGGTGGGAGGGCCCTTGTCTGAGACTTTTTCCTTTGTTTTTTATTTGCTACAGAGCCTGTGCTGTCCTGACATTGTTGAACTTGACATTCATGCATCAATCAAAGTGAAAGTTATTGTATACTCTAATTGCTTTTTCATCATATCTACTATAATCTAATCTAATCTAATGCTTAGTTTTGTATACCGAGACTTCAATCCAGGAAAGCTCGACTTGGTTTACAATGATTAAGTTAGGCTAATAAGGGCATATAGAGAATTATCAAGAAAGATTAGTTTCCAAAATCTTTAGTAAACAGAATGGTTTTCAGAGACTTATGAAAAAAGGGAAGGGAATCAGAACTTCTTAAGCAAAGTAGAAGGTCGTTACAAAGTCAAGTAAACTTAAAAGACAGAGATTGACCAAGAGTCTTGATTCTTTTAATACCTTTACTAGATGGCAGGACAGCTTGAATTGTTGATCACCCCTTGCAAAAGAGAATCTATAAGAGTTCCAAGATAAAGGAACTAGGGGAGTAAAAATACCACAGAGGATTTTAAAAGTGACACAAGCACATTTAAACTGGATTCTAAAATATACAGGGAACCAGTGGAAATTATAAAGCAGTGGGGTCTCATGATCAAACTTGCATTTCCTGAAAATCAATCTAGCAGCTGTATTCTGGACCAATTGTAGTCTAGAAAGACAGGTTTTTGTAATGGTGAGATAAAGGACATTACAATAGTCAAGGTGAGATAAAATAATCGACTGAACCAAGATGGTAAGCCATGCCATCTACTAGCCCCTCCTTTCCCTTAAGGATCCAATGTATTTGCCCCAAGCTTTCTTGTTTTCAGATACACTTTTTGTCTCTACCACCTCCACTGGGAGATCGTTCCATGCATTCACCACCCTTTCTGTGAAAAAAAGTATTTTCTGAGGTTACTTCTATGCCCCCTCATTCCAGAGTTTCCTTTCAAATGAAAGAGACTCGTCTCATGTACATTTATGCCATGTAGGTATTTAAACATCTCTATCATATTTCCCTCTGCTGCCTTTCCTCCAGAGTCTTATATTGAGATATTTAAGTATGTTAAAGACCACCAAGCATTTTAGTAGCCTTCCTCTGGACCAACTCCATCCTGTTTATATCTTTTTGAAGGGTTAGTCTTCAGAATTGTACACAATATTCTAAACGAGATCTCACCAGAGTCTTATATAGCGGCATCAATACCTGCTTTTTCCTAGTGGCCATACCTCTTCCTATGCACGCTAGCATCTTTCTAGCTTTTGCTGTTGCCTTTTCAACATGTTTGACCACCTTAAGATCATCAAATACTATCACACGCAAGTCCCGCTCTTCTTTCATACACAAAAGTTCTTCACCCCTAAATTGTACTGTTCAGCCAACGGAGCCACAAGAAGTTCCCTCAGTACATTATCTGGTCCCATCACTTTATCCACCCAGTGGCGTACCAAGGGGGGGGCGGGGGGGGGGCGGTCCGCCCCGGGTGCCAGCCCTAAGGGGGTGCTCCCGGCCTTGCCGTTCAGTCCCCCCCCACCCCCGAAGGACCGCTCGCCCCACTGACCTTCCTGCACCACCTGTGAAGCAGCCCGCAGCAGGATCGCGAAGTCAGCGTCAGCGATCCCTGCGCTGCTTGGGCGCTGCTTCCTGCGCCGCGATCCCGCCCCTCCTCTGATGTCAGAGGAGGGGCGGGACCGTGGCGCAGGAAGCAGTGCAGGGATCGCTGACGCTGACTTCGCGATCCTGCTGCGGCTGCTTCATAGGTGGTGTGGGGAGGCCAGGGGGGCGAGCAGTCCTTCGGGGTGGGTCGGGGCATCAGGCCTTCAGGGTGGGGCGGGCAGGCAGGCAGGCAGGCTTTCAAGGGGGAGGGGGTGACAGGCAGGCCTTCAAGGGGGGGCAGGCCTTCGGGGGGGTGCAGACCTTCAAGGGGTGCAGGCAGGCCTTCAGAGGGGTGCAGGCCTTCGGGGGGGTGTAGGCCTTTGGGGGGGTGCAGACCTTCAAGGGGGTGCAGGCCTTCAAGGGGGGGGACAGGCCTTCAAGGGGGGAAAGGCAGGCAGGCCTTCAAGGGGGGGACAAGCCTACAAGGGGGGACAGGCCTTCAAGGGGGGTTCAGGCCTTCAAGGGGGGACAGGCAGACCTTTAAGGGGGGACAGGCCTTTGGGGGGGACCATGATTTAGAAGTACACGGAGGGAAGGGGGTGTTCAAAGAGACGTGCATATGCCAAACTTTGGAGGGGGGGAAGAAATAATGGGTCTGAAAATAGAGGAGAGGGAGAGAGATGATGGACCATGGGATTTAGGGAGGGAAGGAACAGAAAGGGAGAGAAATTGGACACAAGGGATGGTGTGGAGGAGGGATAGAGATACTGGATAGGAGGGTAATTAGGAAAAGAAAGAGAGAGATGGTGGACTCTGGGGTGGTGGGGAAGGAGGGAGAGATGCCGGATGAAAGGGTATTTAAGAAAAGGTGGATCTGTGGAGGGAGATGAAAAAAAGGAAAGATACCAGACTTCCTGGGAAGGGAAGGGAAATGGAAAGGGAGGACAGAGTTGGCAGATGGATGGTTAGCATGCAGAAAGAAGGAGACCCTAGCAAGCAAGTTATCAGAAGAAAACCAGAGCCTTGGACCAACAAGATTTGAAATATAACCAGACAACAAAAGGTAGAAAAATTAATTTTATTTTCTGTTTTGTGATTATAATATGTCAGATTTGAAATGTGTATCCTGCCAGAGCTGGTGTTGGACTGCAAACGTGAGCTAGGATTTAACAGAGAGAGGAAAAGTCCTTTTTGTTTCTTTATTTTATTTACACCACAGCGCCAGTGTGGTTAGGAGAAGCCAAAGGGGGTGAAAAAGCTATAAAACCCACCAGGAGTTTTGAAAAAAATCACCCAACTGGGCAGGAAAATCGAATTGAAAAACCAATTCAATAGGGCTGAATCGAATCAAAAATTTTTTTCCTGTATCTGGCATCATTAGTTTGCGCTACTGTCTTAGACTTTAGGACCTGGGATTGGGGAGAGATGGCATCCTCAGTACTTTATAATGCAAGTGAAACGAGGATTTGGTCAGACTTTTGAAGGGTCTGCAGAAAAAAAATATTGTATAGGCCGGGGACATGAGACAGCAGGAAATGGGAACTTTTCTTCCTTCTATTTTTGTGAATGGAAAGGCTGAGGATGTCAGAGAGTTCAGTTAAAATATGTGCTTTATAAGAAAATATAATAATGTGTTTTATAAAGTTTATAGCATAGCTGGCCTACCCAGTGAGGTGTTCCTAGTGGTGATGGTGGCAGCGTGTCAATGTGTTGAGAGGAAGAGGTGGTCTGGGAAATTCTGCTGAGCAAACTCCGGGCCCATTTCCACCCCCCAGTTAGTCCACTCCACTCAACTGGTTCACACACTGAGTGGGTCTTTGGGTGTTGTTTTGGGATCTCTTCCAGTGGTTTATCTCCTTCTGGTCCAAGGAAGGAAACTTTGTTATCCTTAGCATTGACCTACAGAATATGTTTGTAACAGCGCTGCTTGTGTGGCATTAGGCTATGTAGTGATCGAAAGAAAAAAACAGACCTTTGCACATTTTTGCACTATATGGTGGGTGTATGAGGAGATTCACATTTCCTGCACAGCTAAGTCCATGTGAAGTTACCTTGTGCTGTATTTGACATCTAGCAAGGTCTCTGTTTGAAAGGAAAGATCTAAACTTAAAAATGAAGTGGCCAGAAGTTATGGTAAAAGCAGATAGTGTAGCTGGTTTTAAGAAAGATTTGGACAAATTCCTGGAGGAAAAGTCCATAATCTGTTATTAAGACATGGGGGAAGTGTCTGCTTGCCCTGGATCGGTAGCATGGAATGTTGCTACTCTTTGGGTTTTGACCAGGTATTAGTGTCCTGGATTGGCTACCATGAGAATGGGCTACTGGGCATGACGGACCATTGGTCTGACCCAGTTAGGCTATTCTTATGTTATGTTCTCATCTGTAGGGGCCTTTGTTTTCACTTCTTATTTTAATGTATTTTTTTTCTGGGAACTTATCAGTGTTTTTTATAATGGGAACAAAAATGGAAGAGAATTAATGTGTGTGGGATGAGGGGGTAACTAATTTCTTCAGCTAAATAATTCAATCCACTTCAAACAGACATAGGAGAACTCACGCACCATTCACACACCCTCCAACCAAAAACGTCAAAAGAAAAAAACTGTTCGACAACCTCCTAGCCATTCGAGCTGCAACACTCGACCCCCAACTCTACAACCAATTGACATCGACCACAGACTGCAAAACCTTCAAAAAGAAATAAAAACCCTTCTATTCAAAATACACATAAAACCGAACTAACACAATCAGAACTGTCCCAAGCATCACCTGCAACTACTCCATATGTACTTCTGATGTCATGACAATTCAGACATAATTTATGTTATGTTATGTTTGGAATATAAGAAAATTTTCACTGCCTGTTTCTATTCTGACCATTTATTCCATTTCATGGTCATTACAAAAAATATTTTTTTACATGGGGGGGGGGGGTGTCAAAAAATGATGGGCCCCGGGTGCCACATACCCTAGGTACGCTACTGTATCCCCCTTTAGTTTAGTGAGTTCCTCACGAACACAATCCTCTGAAAATCGATCAGAGTCTACCACACTTCCAGCTCTATTTGTTTTTGTCTTCTACGGTCTTGCAGAACAGAAATATTTGTTAAACAATTCAGCCTTATCTTTATCAGCTTCTACATATTCCTCCCCTTCACCTTTGAGCCTCACAATGTCACTTTTGCACTTCCTCCTATTACTAATAATTCTAAAAAAAAAAGTCTTGTTTCCCCGTTTTACCATGTCTGCTATTTTTTCTTCCATTTGCATCTTTGCTTTCCTGACTACTCGACCAGCCTTAACTTTTCCAGATATTTTTGCCTATCTTCTTTCTACGATCTTTTGTAGTTTATGAAAGTTAATATTTTTCCTTACCTTCTCAGCTACTACTTTTGAGAACCAAAGCAACCTTCTTTCCTTTTGCTTTTACTTATTTTTCTTACAAAATGGTTTGTTGCCTTTAGAATAGCTTCTTTCAGGTTTGCCCACTGCTTTCCTACTCCTTCCTGATGTTCTCATCCAGACAATTCCCCATCTGAACAAAGTTAGGTTGTTTTTTTTTTTTGTTTAAATCTTTATTGATTTTCAAACTTTGGTAATGCAATACAATTGGTAAATCATAAATACTGCATGGAATGCACTAATAAGTATACAATTTTTACATTAAACAATCATTTACCCCCATCCTCATCTTAATTATTAATACAATAAAACATATGATGTGATTTCAATATTATAATTAAATAATTTAACTCCTCAAAGTACTGCCCCGATGCTCACCCCGAAGTGCCACAGTTCGGACGGGGGTGGGAGATCATCATCACGGCAGGAGAGATGAGCCATCTCTCCTGCAGCGAGAGGCAGATTGCTGGGGCCACTGAGCTGCAGCGATCAGCTCAGCGGCCCCTTTTTCGGCACATATCTGTTTTGACTTGGTCTAAGTCAAAATGTATAAGTGCCGACTAGGCAACCTGTCAAAATCTTTGGTTATACCTGTTGTACGCCTAGGTCTAGGTAGATGGGAGATGGGGAGGGAGGGAAAGACAGAAAGAGGTCCGTCCACTTTGGGCTCAGGGTTGCCTTCTTTCTCAGGCCCACCCAAAATTGGCTATGCCTTTGGCACAGCAGAGATGGAGTTATAATATACAAGCACATTGTTGTAAAGCAAGTGTACAAAATATGTTCAGAAAAGCAACAGGGCACTCGATCAACAAGATTTAATGTGATAAAAAAAAGATGATCAGATGGAAAAAGGATTTTCAAAATATATTTATTAATAAACTACACTTGAAACAGACAATAGCCCAACAAGGCCATGTTTCGCCTCTTCCAGGGGCTGTATTAGGAGCTATAAGAACTGTTAATAAACATATAAAAACCATGTTAGTATAAAATCATGAAAACGTAAAATAGGCAAAACTAAAATAATTAAATTCATAAATAAATAAATATTAGCACAGACCAAACATGTTTTTTTTTTTATTTTAGCACAGGTAGAACATGTACACCCAATATGACTTCAGAAGAGATGTTTATGTGTTATCACTTAGAAGAATGGATCTGAAGTCCTGCTTTTTTAAAATTTGCTTTTGGTTTGCAATTCAAATAAATATCCAAGAAAAACTGTGGGGACTCAAAGAAAACAAGGGAAAAACTACTACAGTACATTCATCTATCAAATTTAAGTAAAAAAAAAAAAAAAGGTTCCCCTTACCACTGTCAATCAATAAAGAAGGGCCAGGATTCTCAATTCTTTGCAAGGTCATAACTATCCATTCCAATACAGTCATTCAAAGACAGAAGAATGATTGATAGCTGAAAACACACACAAGAAATAGCTTTTAAGCGGTTGATATTTCAGTAACAGAGAAGAGAAGTAAGCACCATGAGCTTAAAATTCAAAACGACAGTTAAATGAGCTTGCTAATGAAATATATAACTGACAGATTGCATCTTGCTAGTCCAGGATTACTTCTCTATGGATGACCTAAAAAAGATAGTTCAGGCTGTGTTCTCATCTGGCCTTGATTACTGTAACAGTCTATATCTCAGACTTCTTAAGAAAACGTTGGCAAGGCTTCAGTTAATTCAAAATGCAGCAGGAAGGATGGGAGCATTCCCACAATTCTTTAATTTTCCAATGCGATTATAAAAAAAAAAAAAAAAAAGTTGGAGAATCTGCAGTGGTAGAAACTGTTAGGTTTGATATTCAAAGCATGGCATCTAAAATCACCTATCAAACAAACTGCTCAGGTATTCCCCACAGAAATCTTTCACGTGCTCTTCTCAAAAGGATCGGTTTCAGTTACCCAATCTTAGACAGGTCACACTTGCTTCAACCAGAATTAGAGCTTTTTCTTATACTGGCCCTGCTCTCTGGAATTCATTATTCAATTATTTCTGTGATGGTTTGCCGTATAATGCTCTTCGAAAGTTAGTCAAAACAGTTTTGTTTTAACAACATTCTGGACCCACAAACCACTTATAATGCTGTGGATTCTTCAGTTTGGAAAAGAGATGGCTGAGAGGAGATATGATTGAAGTCTACAAAATCCTGAGTGGAGTAGAACGGGTACAAGTGGATCGATTTTTCACTCCATCAAAAATTACAAAGACTAGGGGACACTCGAAGTTACAGGGAAATACTTTTAAAACCAATCGGAGGAAATTTTTTTTCATTCAGAGAATAGTTAAAGCTCTGGAATGCATTGCCAGAGGATGTGGTAAGAGCGGCTAGCGTTGCTGGTTTTAAGAAAGGTTTGGACAAGTTCCTGGAGGAAAAGCCCATAGCCTGTTCCAAATTTTTATAGGTATCATCAAGCCTATATTATGCGTCAAGGTATGTATTGGATCCTCCCTGAGCTCTTGGAACATCAGCCAGATTGGGTATATATAGAGTGGAAAATCATGTCCCCAATGCGACTATCACATATAGTAAGTACTAAAATACCTAAATATGCTAAAGACAATGTGATTTTATTGGACACCTGGAAAACAATTAAATTTATTGATGAATTAACAGATGTCCCTATTATGACATCTACTTTGAAGTCCTTATGGTTAAACTCCAAGATTCAAATAGGCGGTGCTGGGATCGCTTGGAAGAATTGGATGCAGGCAAGAATTCGGACATTAGATGATGTTGTATCTAATGGAAATCTGCTTGATTTTTTACAACTGCAACAATTATTTGGAATTTTAAAATCTCAACAATACAAGTGGTTGCAGTTGAAGCAGGCTATTCAGAGTGGGTTCCCTGAATGGAAAAATTAAAAAACTTATTTTAGCTTGCAGATCCTTTGCTACCAAACAGATCTAGTAGGACATCAGGCTGCCCAATGGTACAAATTGATTTCTGGATTTTTAAACAAAAAACCAAAAAACAGTCTTAGAGACATTTGGAGGTTCGAGATAAAACAGTTTATTTCTGTGTCTCATTGGCCACGAATCTGGACTTGGAGATTGAAATGTACAACATCAGCATCTATGAGGAAAACATGGTTATTTTTGTTACATAGGATTTTTTGGACCCCGGTTCGATTAAATAAAATAGATAGTTCTAAGTCTAATAGATGCTGGCATTGTCATATTGATATAGGGACTTTGGATCATCTGTTATATTTTTGTCCGTTTATACTTATATTTTGGAAGTCAATTTGGGGACAAATAAATTTAGTTTTGGATTCGAATATTCCACTTTCATAGGAGGCTATAATTTGTGGAACAATATTACATGTGAAACCCACTCTAGATAAATATAAAAGTCGACTATTTATGATATTGATGGGCATAGCTATGCAATTGATCACGAGTAATTGGAAAAATCATGACAGAATAAGCTACATTAAATTTTTGGAGATATGATATATTTCTTTTGTTCATTACCTATATACATCCATGGGGGAAGGGAGGGAAATAAATAAATACTGATGGTGGCATTTAGGTAACTTTAAGATGTATTTAAATCATATATTGAGTTAAAATGTATTATTAATTAAGAACATAGAACATAAGAACATAAGAAATGCCATCTCCGGATCAGACCTTTGGTCCATCAAGTCCGGCGATCCGCACACGCGGAGGCCCTGCCAGGTGTACACCTGTCGTAATTTATAGTCCACCATATCCTTACATGCCTCTCTTAAGGAGATATGCATCTAGTTTGCTCTTGAAGCCTAGGACGGTCGATTCCGCAATAATCTCATCTGGGAGGGCATTCCAGGTGTCAACCACTCTCTGAGTGAAGCAGAACTTCCTTTCAATATATGTATTGAAAATCTTATAAGAACATAAGAACATAAGAACTGCCATCTCCGGATCAGACCTTTGGTCCATCAAGTCCGGCGATCCGCGCACGCGGAGGCCCTGCCAGGTGTACCCTGGCGTAATTTATAGTCCATCATATCTTTATATGCCTCTCTTAAGGAGATATGCATCTAGTTTGCTCTTGAAGCCTAGGACGGTCGATTCCGCAATAATCTCCTCTGGGAGGGCATTCCAGGTGTCAACCACTCTCTGAGTGAAGCAGAACTTCCTGACATTAGTCCTGAACCTGTCCCCCCTTAGCTTCATTTCATGTCCTCTAGTCCGTGTCAAATTGGACAATGTAAATAATCTTCTCTGCTCTATTTTGTCGATTCCTTTCAGTATTTTGAAGGTCTCGATCATATCCCCACGCAGTCTCCTTTTCTCTAGGGAGAACAATCCTAGTGTTATAAGTCTATCCTCGTATTCCAGTTTCTCCATACCCTTCACCAGTTTTGTTGCTCGTCTCTGCACCCTCTCCAGCAGTTTTATATCCTTCTTTAGGTAGGGAGACCAATGTTGGACGCAGTATTCCAAGTGCGGTCTGACCATTGCCCTATAAAGCGGCATTATAACTTTCTCCGATCTACTCGAGATTCCTTTCTTTATCATGCCCAACATTCTATTTGCCTTCTTTGCCGCTGCCGCGCATTGTGCCGACGGCTTCAGGGTCCTATCTATCAGTACACCCAGGTCCTTTTCTTGTTCACTCTTCCCCAGAGTTGCACCTGACATTGTATACTCGTATTCCTTATTCTTATTGCCTAAATGCATTACCTTGCATTTCTCCACATTGAACTTCATCTGCCATTTCTCCGCCCATGTTTCTAACCGACACAAGTCGCTCTGGAGTTCCTCTCTATCCTCCTGCGATCTGATTGCCCGGCATAGTTTTGTATCATCTGCAAACTTGATGATCTCACTGGTTGTTCCTTCCTCCAGGTCATTGATATAAATATTAAAAAGGATCGGCCCAAGTACCGAGCCCTGGGGTACACCACTAGTCACTTTCTCCCAGTCGGAGAACTTCCCATTTATGCCCACTCTCTGCTTTCGGTTTTCCAGCCATTTGCCTATCCACCTTTGTATATCCCCCTCTATGCCATGGCTTTGTAGTTTCCTGAGAAGTCTTTCATGTGGAACTTTGTCGAACGCTTTCTGGAAGTCCAAGTATATTATGTCCACCGGCTTCCCACTATCAATTTGCTCGTTCACAGTCTCAAAAAATTGGAGTAAATTCGTCAAACATGATTTCCCTTTCCTGAATCCATGTTGACTGGGTTTCATCAAGTCGTGTGCGTCCAAGTGCCAGACTATGCTATCCTTGATCAGTGCTTCAACCATCTTGCCGGGGACAGACGTAAGACTCACAGGCCTATAGTTGCCCGGTTCCCCTCTCGATCCTTTTTTAAAAATTGGCGTGACGTTCGCTATCCTCCAGTCGTCCGGTATCTGTCCAGTTCTGATTGTCAGGTTTGCAAGTTTTTGCAATAACTCTCCGATTTCAACCTTCAATTCCTTTAAGACTCTCGGGTGAATTCCATCCGGTCCAGGGGATTTGTCACTTTTAAGTTTGTCGATCTGATAGTATATCTGGTCTAAGTCCACTTCAACTGTGGTGAGGCTGTCTTCTATTTCTCCTGCAAACACTTTCTCCGCTTCAGGTATTGTTGAGGTGTCCTCCTTCGTAAAGACGGATGCAAAGAAGGAATTTAGTTTGTCTGCGATTTGTTTATCTTCCTTGATGTACCCTTTTCTTCCCTGGTCGTCCAGGGGTCCCACTGCCTCTTTTGCAGGTTTTTTCCCTTTCACGTATCTAAAGAAGGGCTTGAAGTTTTTGGCCTCCTGGGCTATTTTTTCCTCATACTCCTGTTTGGCATCCCTCACCGCCTTGTGACATTTCTTCTGATCATCTTTATGTTTGTTCCAGGCTTCGGTTGTCTTTATGCATTTCCATTTTTTGAAAGAGTCCTTCTTTTCTTTTATGGCTTCCTTCACCTGTATGGTAAGCCATGCCGGTTCTCTTTTGCTCTTTGTTCTCCGATCTTTGGAAATCCTCGGAATGTAGAGATCTTGTGCTTCTGTGATAGTATTTTTCAGTAGGGACCATGCCTGATCTACCGTTTCAAGTTTGTCCACCATCTTCTCGAGTCGTTTTTCTACCATGGCTCTCATGCGATCGTATTTACCCTTTTTAAAGTTTAAGGTGGTGGTTAAGGTTTTGGCATGTTTCCCTTTCCCGATGTCAAGTTTAAAGTTGATTACATTGTGATCACTCGTTCCCAGTGGAACCACGACTTCCACTTCTGTTATCGGTCCCGTGAGGCCATTTAGGACCAAGTCCAAGGTGGCGTTGCCTCTTGTCGGCTCTTTTACCATTTGTTCCAGGAAGCAATCCCCTAGCACCTCCAGGAACTTGGCCTCCTTGCCGCAGTTGGAGGTTGCTAGTTTCCAGTCTATCCCTGGGAAATTGAAGTCTCCCAATATAATTACATTTCCTGTCTTGCATTCTTGTTTGATTTCCTCCATCATTTCTGAGTCAGTTTCCTCCGCCTGTCCTGGGGGACGATAGTAAAGGCCAATTTTCGTATCTGCGCCATATTGACCAGGAATTTTGATCCAGAGTGACTCAAGCTTCTCTTTCATTTCTGTTGTAACCATTTCAACAGAATCTATTCCCTCCTTAACATATAGAGCAATACCTCCACCTTTCTGCCCTACTCGATCTCTTCTATACAGTTTGTATCCTTGTAGTACTGTGTCCCATTTGTTTTCTTCATTCCACCATGTTTCTGTTATGCCAATGATATCCAATATGTCATGTCTTGCTATTGTCTCTAGTTCCCCCATTTTGTTACCTAGACTTCTAGCATTCGTATACATACATCTAAGTTCCCTTCGTGTTACCTTTTTGGACCTTCTACTCTTGGCCGTCCCTATAGTTTCAATTACGGTATCCTTTACTGCTCCTGTGTTATCACCCTTGTTTGCTGTGTGGTCGTCCCCTCCTGTGTCTGAGTTGTCCCTTCCTGCTTTTTCTCCCTTATTGGCTGTGAGGTCGTCTTCTCTTGTGTAGGAGTAGTAGTCCTTGGCTTCTTCGTCGGGGCATCCTGCTATCCGTGCCATCGACCGGTGGTCGACTGTCGGCTTTCCCCTATCTTTCAGTTTAAAGCCTTCTCGATTGCCTTCTTCATGTTGCCTGCCAAAACTCTTGCTCCTTCCTTGTTGAGGTGTAGTCCGTCCCTTCTGTAGTACTTGCTTGAATATATCTTGAATGATATATGTTACCTGTACAGATAATAGTGCATTGTATGTAATACCTACTATTCTTTATTTGTTTGCCACTGTTTATTAGTGTTAAAATCAATAAAGTTTATAAAAAAAAAAAAAAAGAGAGAAAGATATGGGGGAAGCCACTGCTTGCCCTGTATTGGTAGCACAGAATATTGCTACACCTTGGGTTTTGGCCAGGTACTAGTGGGCTACTGGGCTTGATGGACCATTGGTCTGACCCAGTAAGGCTATTCTTATGTTGTTATGAACTAATTAATACAGTAGTTTACCATGGCAATTTTTTAGTTTTTGTTTAATTTTGTATTGCTGTTTATTTTGATATAGTATGAAAATGCATTTGTAATTGTGCTTTTTGTATTGTAAACCACTTTTATTTATTTAGCCCATCCTCCTAAAGGAGCCCAG
Organism: Geotrypetes seraphini; assembly: GCF_902459505.1. Classification (NCBI taxonomy): domain Eukaryota; kingdom Metazoa; phylum Chordata; class Amphibia; order Gymnophiona; family Dermophiidae; genus Geotrypetes; species Geotrypetes seraphini. The sequence continues at coordinate 390,895,740 of NC_047085.1, read as the reverse complement.
AACGGGTTACAAAAGTACATTCACAGTATAGACAGGACGGACTTGAGTGAAAAGTACATCCTTAGCAGTCATAGCTCAGTTGATATTGCAGCTTTCACAGTATAGATATACAGTATAGCTATGTCAACAATGGTCTATCACTAATAATATATCTAATCCAGTGTCTCAAACTCAAACCCTTTGCAGGGCAACATTTTGGATCTGTAGGTACTTGGAGGGTCGCAGAAAAAATAGTTAATGCCTTATTAAAGAAATTACAATTTTGGCTAAGTCTTAATAATAATATTGTTCTTTATAGCTAAAGAGACAAATGATCAAGAAACTGTTTTATTTTACTTTTGTGATTATGATAAACATACCAAGGACCTCAAAATAGTACCTGGCAGGCCACTTGTGGTCCCCGGGCCGTGAGCTTGAGACCACAGATCTAATCCAATCCAATACACATTAATGCTCAAATTCTCTGAAAGGGTTTCAGTATGAGTCTATATTTTCCATGTAGAAGTTATTGTCTATCAATGGATATGTTTATCAGGTTTCTTCTGTGAGGATATTTTAATGGCTATATTCTGGAAGAGGTGAAGCTCAGTTTTACGAGAGGGTGCTGAAAAGTTTCCCAGCCCAACCAAGAAGAGAATGATGTGAATATGATTCAATCCACTGCTTGCTCTGGATTGGTAGCATGGAATGTCGCTACTCCTTGGGTTTTGTCCAGGTTCTATGTTTGATGGACCATTGGTTAGGTACTGGGCTTGATGGACTATTGGTCTGACCCAGTAAGGCTATTCATATGTTCAATGATCTGAAATGATGTAAAAAAAATCATAGAATTTCATTTCTGCAAATTGGCACTTAACAAAATAAGGTAACACTCTTTTTAGCTACAGAAGCAAAATAATTCTCAGAATTTAGGAAGTTGGTTGTTTGGGCTGAGAACTTTTCAGCACCCCTTTAAGGCAAAGACCCAACAGCTCTCTTTTACTAAGCCATGGGACGCAAGTGCCACGCAGCAAATGCCCATTCAATCCCTATGGGCGTCAGAACATTTAACACATTGGCCCACGCTATCGGGTTTAGGAAAAGAGGGGGAAAGTTTATAATAGATCTATCACTCAACTGGTAACCAGTGTAACTCTTAAAAAAAAAGGTGTAACTGATTCAAGTTTCGAGTTTTAAGTTTTATTTAGATTTGATTCAATCGCTTATCAAATTCCTAAGTGATATACAAAAGTTAAAATGGGAACGGATAATTAAAACAAACAGGCATGCAAAAATAAAACAAAATCCAACAAAAGGGAAGGAGGGAGAAATACATTCTTGATAGGATAGGAGAACATTTAAAGCAGAAAAGGATCTCAGAAGAAATCCAAACCACAGACTACATTGAGGTCTCTTGGTTATAACTAGATTGTATGGTTTGGATCTCTGAGATCCTTTTCCTTCCTATTCATTGAATAAACTCTGAGGATTTTGATTTGAGTTTTGATTTATTCCCACTTTCACTGCCAATGCACATTAGAGAAGAAAAAAAATCTAGATAAATTTAAAGGGGCATTGAAATATTTCCTCTTTAAAGACGCCTTTAAAAACTGATTTTCCCCTTTTCTTTTCTTTCTTTTCTTTTTTCTGCCTAAGAGGCACACAGCGGTAATGAAACTGTTCCCCTTCGTTCCCTTTATTTTCCCCCATCAATGTTCTCTTTCTAGATTTTATTGGAGTTCATCCCTCTTCCCTCTCGTTTAATTGTATGTTGTGTCTACGTATTTCGTTTATATATGTCTTTGGGTTCCTTTTACAAAGGTGCACTAGCGTTTTTAATGCACGCACCGGATTAGCGCGCACTATAGCGTGCGCTAGCTGAAAATCTACTGCCTGCTCAAAAGGAGGCGGTAGTGGCTAGCGCACATGGCAATTTAGCGCATGCTATTCCATGCGTTAAGGCTGTAGCGCGGCTTTGTAAAAGGAGCTCTTTGTTTTAACTTTTGTACTCCCCCTTTTTATTATTGTATATCTAGGATAGGTGATCAATCAAATTTTAAATAAAACTAAGAAAACTTTTGCTATTTGTGATATTGTTAGAGAAGACACCCATACATTGCATATACTTTTTTACATACTACAAGAGCTGGTTCTAGGAGCCTTTTTTGTAAAGGTAGCTAGAGACCAATGTTGCCTTTATAAATGAGGCATATTTTTGGACTTTTTCCATAGCCATACTTTCATAAAATTCCCTCCTCGTGTCTGCCAGGGCAAGTGGTGCCCTTGTTCACAGCAACACAGATGTGGGTTCTCAGCCTGGATTGATACTGAGGCACGTCCAATTGGGGTAACTCTGTAAAGTAGGCACTAATATTTACATTTCATTTACATATGTAAATTTCAAGAGTTTATTTATTTGAAAAATGTATGAATCGCTTAAAACTAAGCGATGTACAAAAACACTACATACTCAGTCTTAAAACACAAACAAACATAATAAAATACAACAAATTTCTCTTAATACCAAAATATCAGAAAATCTGAAAACAAAACAACCACAGAACATAAGAACATAAGAAGTGCCTCTGCTGGGTCAGACCAGAGGTCCATCGTGCCCAGCAGTCCACTCGCACGGCGGCCTAACAGGTCCAGGACCTGTGTAGTAGTCCTCTATCTATACCCCTCTATCCCCTTTTCCTTCAGAAAATTGCCCAATCCCTTCTTGAACCCTTTTACCGTACTCTGTCCTATCATGCTCTCTGGAAGCTCATTCCAGGTGTCTACCACCCGCTGGGTGAAGAAAAACTTCCTAGCATTGGTTTTGAATCTGTCCCCTTTCAGCTTTTCCGAATGCCCTCTCGTTCTTGTAGTTTTCGAAAGTTTGAAGAATCTGTCCCTCTCCACTTTCTCATGCCCATCATATCCCCTCTAATTCTCCTCTTCTCCAGGGAAAAAAGCCCCAGTTTCTCCAGTCTCTCAGTGTAGGAAAGGTTTCCATACCCTTTATCAAACGTGTCGCTCTCCTCTGAACCCTCTCGAGTATTGCCATATCCTTCTTAAGGTACGGCGACCAGTATTGGATGCAGTATTCCAGATGCAGACACACCATCGCCCAATACAATGGCAGGATAGCTTCTTTTGTTCTGGTTGTAATACCATTCTTGATTATACCCAGCATTCTATTTGCTCTCTTAGTGGCCGCTGCTCACTGTGCCGACAGCTTCATTGTCTTGTAAACTATTATCCCCAAGTCCCGTTCTTGGGTAATCTCAGTCAATAACATCCCTCCCATCATATAGCTGTACCTCGGGTTTCTGCTTCTCAATGCAATACTTTACATTTCTCTACATTGAACTTCATCTGCCATCTCGTCGCCCACTCTCCTAGCTTGTTCAGGTCCCTTTGTAATTCTTCGCAGTCCTCTTTAGTCCGAGCAGCACTAAATAGTTTGGTGTCATCTGCAAATTTTATTATTTCGCACTTCATCCCTGTTTCTATATCATTTATAAATATATTGAATAGCAGCGGTCCGAGCACCGACCTCTGCGGAACACCACTCATGACCCTCCTCCAGTCTGAGTAGTGGCCTTTCTCTCTTACCCTCTGCTTCCTTCCTGCCAACCAATTTCTGATCCATCTGTGTACGTCTCCTTCCACCCCATGGTTCTTCAGTTTCTGAAGTAGGCATTCATGGGGTACCTTGTCAAAGGCTTTCTGGAAATCTAAATATACGATGTCTATGGGGTCCCCTTTGTCTATCCGTTTGTTAATTCCTTCGAAGAAGTGCAGTAAGTTCGTTAAGCACGATCTCCCCTTGCAGAAGCCATGCTGGCTTGTGATTAGAAGTTTATTTCTTTCAAAATGTTCATCGATGCTGTCTTTTATCAACGCTTCCATCATTTTTCTGCCGTTATCAATAGTTTATCGGACATATGATCTTTGCGTACTGTCATTGTACCTGAGATTGAATTGCAGAGATTTTTACCAGCAATGGGAAAAATTGTCTTTTTAGATTTTGCATAACGAATCCCATTTTCTTTTAGACTGATTAGTGACATTCCTCCCTCAGATCGCAAGCATCTGGCAGGTTGATAAATTTCCCACAAATTCTGAAAACAAAGTAGAGAACGGAGGAATATAATATTTGATGAACGGCTGAGAATGCTGTGCGCACACATGCCAAAAGTTATTCTTAACTAGGGGGTGATTCTTTAATACGGTGCCTAAATTAAGGTGCTACAATGGGACACTCGAGGCTGATTCTATAAACAATGCCTAAATCAGCCGGTGCCTAGAAAAATGGCACTGGCCATGTGCCAATCACACTTAGGTGTCATTTACAGAATCACAGCTAGTGGCGCCTTTGTAAAAATAGAGGCGCCTGAAAGGTAGGCCAGGGTTTCAAAGGTCTACATTTCAGGCGCTTAAGTTTTTGGGGAATTTCCCTTAGCGGTATCTAAGTCACACTCCTCCCATAGAAACAACCAAAGGCGCTAAGCACCGCTAAGTGCCATGCGATAGAGGCCTGTCTTTTATAGAATTGGAGAGGCGTCTATTGCCCAATTCATTTTAATATTTTTACCAATTACTGAGGCTAGTAAGGGTATTTTGCTAATTAAGTTAGGCACCCCCTCAGTTCCTCAATGCCAATTCTATAACGGCATTAAGGCATGCCTATCCCATTACTGAATACTTCCACAAAGCCGCCTTGGCACACTGAAACTTGGGTTCAACTACTTAAGTCATATCAATCACTCTCATATGTAAGTTGCCATGCCTAAGGATGACAATTTGTCATATTGCTGGAAAAATTCTTGTGGGGTGCCGCAGGGTTCCCCTCTCTCTCCCACTTTGTTCAACATCTATCTTGTTTCTTTGGGAAACCTGCTGCAAAGCTTAAAACTTAAGTTTTACATTTATGCCGATGACATTACTATAGTCATCCCATTAACTTGTCTGACACCAGAGTTCATAAGTCTTCTTGCATCCACCCTAAGACAGATTGAGCTCTGGATGATGGCTTTTAAACTGACATTAAACAAGGAAAAAACCCAAATTCTTTTTAGCATCGCCCAATGACAAGCTCAAAGAAACAAAGATACATGTGAATGATTTGGATTATAATATAGACCAATCCATAAAAATCTGGGAGTAATGTTGGATAAACATCTTACACTGGAAAAACATACTGATTTACTGATTAAGAAATGCTTTTCGGTGCTCTGGAAGTTTTGTACCATTGAGAAGTATTTTGACGAAGCCTCCTTTTGTTTGCTGGTGCAGTCTTCAATCTTATGTATTCTTGACTACTCAGTGGCGTACCAAGGGGGGAGCAGGGGGGGCGGTCCGCCCCGGATGCACAGCTGACAACCCTCCCTATTCTGCCACTGCTGTTTTCCTTAACCAGCAGCAGCGGCAGTAAACAGGGGTGTCCGCGGGTACTCACTCTGGCGGCTCTTCAACTTCTGGCCGGTTCCCCTGCTTGAAGCCGCCGGCGTCAGCTCCTTGTGCGATCCATGGCTGCATTGGAAGCGTTCCCTCTGATGTCACGACTTCAGAGAGAAGGCTTCCAACGCAGCCATGGATCGCATGAGGTGTAGACGCCCACAGCTTTGAGCAGGGGAACTGGCTAGAAATGCTGGGGAAGGAAATAGTATTGCTGCACAGGGAAGGGGGGAGGGTAGAAATGCTGCACAGGCAAGGGAGGGTGGAGAAATGCTGCACAGGCAAGGGGGAGACATGCTGCTGCTGCACAGGGAAGGGGGGTGGAGAAATGCTGCACAGGCAAGGGGGGGAGACATGCTGCTGCTGCTGCACAGGGAAGGGGGGAAAATGCTGCACAGGTAAGGGGGAGAGAAATGCTGTTGCTGCACATGGAAGGAGGGAGAGAAATGTTGCTGCTGCACAGGGAAGGGGGGAGAAATGCTGCACAGGCAAGGGGGAGAAATGCTGCACAGGTAAGGGGGAAAGAAATGCTGCTGCTGCATAGGGAAGGGGGGAGAGAAATGCTGCAGCAGCAGCACCCAATTGGGGAGAGAGAGGGAAGGAGGGAGAAGGAAGATAAGGTGGAGGAACCAAACATGCCAAGTCCATGGGAGGGAGAGGAATGAAAAAAGGAAAGGAGATACCAGACCATGGAGGGAGAGGAGAGATGCCATGGCATGGAGGGAGGTAAGGGAATGAGATAGAGATACCAGACCATGGTGTGGAGTGGGAAGAAAGGAAGGAAAGGAGAAGAGAGAGAGAGAGAGGCCAAAGCATAGGGGAGGGGGCGGAGACATAAAAATGGAGAGGGGGTGAAGCTGAAATGAATCATGTGCAAAGGAGAGTAGTGACACAGGATATACAGTTTATTGAAGGGACATAGAAAAAAGGAAGATGCCATATGGAAGAGAGAGAGGGTGGACAGTAGATGGAAGGGGCAGAGAGAGTGTGGGTAGTAGATGGAAGGGGTAGAGAGAGAGGGCAGAAGCTGGGTGGAAGGGGCAAAGAGAGAGCAGATGTTGCATGGAAGGGAGAGAGGACAAATGCTGCAAAGAAAGAAGAGAACAAAGAGAAGATGATTAAAGAAGAAATTACAAAAGGTAGAAAGATTTTTTGTTGCTTTACTTAGAATCAAGTAGTATTGTAACTGTATTGATAAAAGTTTCTAAATAGGAAATGGAAATAAGGCAATTTTTTTGGACTATACCCCTTTCCTCAGGTCAGGACAGGATACCATAACAGCAGTATACTGTACTGTTCTGAAGAAAGATTTGGCCTCTGAAAGCTAATTGAAAAATGGATTAGTCCAATAAAATGGTATTTTCTTATTTCTCATTATTTGTTTTATTTTTATTTGTTAATTTGTAAAGTGGTGATTGTTATGTATCAGTTTATTCAAATTTACATCTACTGTCTTTAAATTTTGCACAGTATTAGGGGACATGTGTCACTGTTTTTGTGGTGTTGTGTTGTTGCATTGTATGCAGAGTCTGTTTTTTTGGCGGTTCAGTTTAACTTTTGTCTACATATTTCTATTTTTAGTTTGTGATTATTCCATATTGGGCGAGGGTGTATCTGTCTGTGTGTATGAAAGGGACATGGTTTTCTGATAGCATCGACTGTACAGGATCAATTGACTGTGTGGGATCTGGCTTGTTTAGTTTTACAATGTATGTGTTGGTTTTCTAGTGCTCACTGCAGTGTTTAAGATGCTGCCTTTTCCTAAGTATACTCTTGTTGTGCGATATGTGGATTGTTTCTAAAAATCATATTTTTCATATAGATGGGGGTGTGTGTGTCAAAAAATGATGGGCCCCGGGTATCACATATGCTAGGTACACCACTGTGACTACTGTAATGTTGTATATGTAGGGGCCTATAAGAAAATTCTTAGAAAATTAAAAGTAGCCCAGAATACTGCTGTTCGCCTCATTTATGGTTTAAAAAAATGGGAGCATATTACTCCTTTTTATCAAAAACTGCACTGGTTACCAGTGGAGTCTAGAGTTTTGTTTAAGTTTTCATGCATTTGTTATAAAGTAGTTTTTGGTATGTCACCAGGTTACCTGCTCCCTCATTTTTCTTTGAGTCACTTTAATACACAGAGAGTACATCTGTTTTTATATCTTCCCATAAAATCTTGTCATTACAAGAGGTTCCTTGAGAGAACTTTCTCATTTCAGGCTACCAAATTGACTACATGGCTCGGCAAAATGATGTTAGAAGCTTCCTCTTAATTAGATTTTAGAAAATTGCTAAAGACACAACTATTCAATAGGTTGGTATCTTAATGTTCTCTGTTTTGTCTTTCTAATTTTATTCATTTTACTTATATGCTTTGTATTTTACCTTAATATGTTTATCAGAATTGCATGTACTGCTTTCTTGCTGTGAGCCACATATAAATAAATTATTATTATTATTATTATTATTATTAAGTGCACTATGCAATGCAATCTTACCTCGAGTATAGCGTTCAATGCTGGTCGCCTACCTCAAGATATGAGGTAATGCAGAATTAGGAAAATTCAAAGTAGAGCAACCAAAATGATAAAAGGGATGGGACTGCTCTTGTATGAGGAAAGGCTGAAGAGGTTAGGGTTCATCCAGTGGCATACCTAGAGTATGTGACACCCGGGGCCGATCATTTTTTAATCCCCCCATATAACAATATTTTTTAGTAATTTTATTTATTTATTTAATTTTATATCCTGCCCTCCCCAGAGAGCTCAGAACAGGTTACAGTTTAACATTCACAGTGTTACAATACAACATTACATAGGCTTGCAACCTCTCCAAGCGGCACTGTGGTGTAAATAAAATAAACAAAAAAGACGTGTTCTCTCTTTTAGGTCCTAGCTCACGCTTGCTGTCTAACACCAGCTCTAGCAGGATACACATTTCAAATCTGTTTCTTTCCCACTATCTTCCATCTCTCTCTCCCTGCATTGTGCCCTGGGTCAAACCTCTCTAGTCCCTTACATGCAGCATCTTTCCCTTCTTCCCCTCCATTATCATGTGCAACAGTTCTTTCTCTTCCCCATGCACCATTTCTTCCTTCTCTCCTCCCTGTGTCCAATATGTCTCCCTCCCCTCCACCATATGCACCATTTTTCCCTCTTACCCCTTTCTACCTCTTTATTGCATCTCCCCTCCTCTTCTTCAACCCATATCCAACAATTCTTCCTTTCTTCTCCCTCCCCCCCTCTGCAGCAGCTTTTCATCCCTACCTCCAATCCCCCTGTACAGCATCTCCAGACCTGACCAACACCCCATCCCACTGTGAGATGTTTTGTGGCTTCTCTCTGCCATGTCATCAGTGATGTCATCAGTAACGCGGCAGAGGGAAGCCCCCAGCAACCCACAAGAAGCCTGTTCAGAGTATTCTCTCATTATCGGAAGCCTTAACTCACTGCTCTGCTGGCATCAGGCCTTCCTCTCTGTCAGGTCCTGCTTACTTCCTGCTTCCATGAAGGCAGGACCCAGCGGAGAGGAAGGCCCGATGACGGCAGAGCAGTGAAGTTCCTGGACCATGATGCTAACCAAAGGAGAACCTCCTTATGGTTTGTACCCTGGGTGGACCGCCCCCACTCCTTGGTATGCCACTGGGCTCATCAGCTTGGAAAAGTGATGGCTGAAGGGGGATAGGATTGAGGTCTACAAATTCCTGACTGGTGTAGAAAGGTAAAAAGACTAGGGGACACTCAATTAAGTTACATCTTTAAAACGAATAGGTGGTAATATTTTTTCCCCTCAACAATAGTTAAGCTCTGGAATTCATTGCTGGAGGATGTGCTAACAGTGGGCTTAAAAAAGGTTTGCACAAATTCCTGGAGGAAAAGTTCATAGTTTGCTTATGAGACAGACATAGGGGAAGCTAGTACTTGCCTTGGATCGGTTCAATTTGTATTGCTGCCACTGTTGGAAAAAGGATACTGGGCAACATGGACCACTGGTATGATAAACAGAAAAAAAAAAAAAAAAGAATTGCCATTTACATGTATATCTCAGCAGCTTTATGACTGAAGTAGTTGCTTGCGCCTAAGCACTCGTGCATCTGGTTATTCTCGCATTCTCTCCTCTATAGAATATATGCTAATCCGGCACCCTCTGGGCATTTAAAGATAGGTGCACTGTTACCTCCAGTAAGTACTAGGGCATCTCATGACCTGGCTCACACTAGAGTGGACTTAGATATGATATAACTTACAATTTTCCAGCAGCTCAGCAAAAAGGAGCTTACAAAAAAGGATGACAGGCTTCTGCATTTGAACAAGTAAATATGGAATATCTAGTATACACCGGTGTTATAGATATGCAAGGGAGAGTCAATATATGGTAATAAAAAGAGACTGGGATTGTTTCCAGCTCTACATGATTTGGAATGGGATTTGAGATGGACATTTTCTAGTGACTGGAAAAGTGCTGCCGGCAGCAGGAGCATGAAGGGAGAAAGCTTTTCTCTTTATGTTCACAAGGACACAGGAGACCTCTGGTCTATTGTGCCTTTAGCCAGTGATAGGAACAGATTACTCTGCATAGAAGGTGATTCAGGTAATTAAGGTATAAGCCACTGTATCATTTGTAGATGTCCCCTGTCCAGTGGTGTTCTTGTCTGTCAGGGCGAGATAGCATACTAGCCAGCTCTTTCAACTATAGTTTATAATCAAGTACAAATGTCCCACATGGGGACCTTTTAACTAAGCTATGTTAGGTGTTTAACCTGGTTTTCCACACAGGTTAACAGTTAATGCAGCGCACTAATTACTAGCATGCATTAACTGATGTGTTAAATGCCTAAAAACAAGATTCCTACTAGGGGCCATGGTATGGTCACTGATTGTGTCATGCAGTTAGCATGATAAGTATATTTATATCACACTGATTGCTCAGCACTTGAGTAATCTAAGGCTTGGTAAGGTTGCTATGCCATTGGTTAGCCACTGGGTTGAGGCGGGTCATCAAGTGAGTGATGTCAGGTTTGTAGTACTGATTCAGGTGAATTTGAATAGGGGAGGGAATAATAATAATAATTTTATTTTTGTATACTGCCATACCCAGGGAGTTCTAGGCGGTTCACAACAAATAGATGAATTACATACAGTGCGATTGGGAAAAGAAGAACATAGCAAGGCAATCGAAAGGTCAAAACTAGTTTACATTGACAATTTAGGTGAGGGAAGGGCTAATACAGAGCGTATACAGTATGTACTGTAAGAGAATACAATTGGATTTATGAGAAGGGGGAACAAAGCATGTTAGGTAAGAGGGGGGAGCAACAATCTTGGAAGGGTGGGGAAAAAGTGAAGGAAGAGGTGAGAAGCGTAGAGGAGGGGGAGGGGAGGGTTAAGGGTTTAATCTGGAATGTGACCGATGTGTTATTACATAAAGAACAGCGGCTGACCCATCAGTGGAAAACTGTTGAGCCAGCAGGATTAAACAAGGAGGTGGAGTGGCATGTGTTATGAGGAGGAAAGTGACAGGTGGAGATAATTTAGGTACATGGAGGTGAGTCTACATAAGGCAATGCATGGTGGGAAGGTGTAGTCTGTTATTAGTTTGGAGGAAGAGAGAGTTGCTACAGAGGTTTTGAACCTCATGCTGCTGCTTTTGTTATATGATAAAATGAACTATGATAAGGTAAATTTCATTCATATATGTTGAGATAGTTACGTATAAGTTAAACTGTAGAGTATTAGGATAAGTAGATGGAACCACACTAGTAAATTGAAATTTATTGCAGAGGTGAAATAACTCAGTGAAAACCTGAAGCAGTCGCAGCTCCTGAAGATGCTGATCCAGCGAAACTCAGCTCTGTGTTGGGCCAACTGAGCAACATGATTGTAGAGTCCAATGGTGATATCAGAAAGCATAAACTATAATCATTGTGGTTGAGCAACATAAGACTATGGACCCAACTTGCAATACAGCAAGAGAACGTGTGATAATTAAAAAAATGGGACGATGTGGTTTTGAAAGGAACTGAAACAGAAAGGGCTTTGTTTTAGTCCAGGTTTTCTGGCCCAATGGGGTATTCTCGTTGAGCTATTTTTTAAAGAAAACAGTTGTGTAGTGTGATTTGTTCACAGAGAGTATGGTTAGGTAATATGTTATTTAAATCAGTGTTTTATAAATATATTTATTATGTGGTAATAAAAAAATAAGTGCAATAGAAGGCTTCTTAAAGTTAGTAGGTATTTATTGTTGAGTTAGCTGAAGCCATTTTAAGTGAATTAAAACCCTGTTTGTACTAATTGGTAATGCAGTTAGCATGGAGGTAATATAATGGCATTATCTGCTAATGCAGTGGATAACATGGGTGTAGCTAGCTGAATTTTGAGTTATTGGCCATGCTGTTATTGTGCAATGGCAGTCGTTGCTCTGCATCACAGGGTAACTGACTTTCCCAACATATGAGGGATCTTCAAAACATTTCTGCGCTTTTATTTTTTTTAAACATTATTTATTAAATTTCTCAAAAGCAAATAGCATCATTTTTCCACATAATCACATGACATTCTACGGCACGCCCTCTTACCACTTCTCCCACCCCAACCATTTCCCGCAAAAATATGAAAGCGCAGAAACGTTTTGAAGAACCCTTGTAACAACCCTCTCAACAATTAATGCAGAGGTTTTGCACTTAACACATTTTAACTTCGGCAGTCAACATGCACTAGGTACAAAGCTTTACAGAAGTTTAGTGAACAAACTTAATAAATGTAAAGTTTGTGGGAACTTATTTTTACTCATGTAGTTTGCACCAGTTCTGAAAGGGAAAGTACCGGTGTGCATGTGCTTTTGTAGTTCAAAACATTTTGATGGAAATTTGCTTTTTTTTGTAAATAACATTGCTTTTAACAATTTTCCTTTTCCCCTCTTTTTCCTTTCTGTCTTTCTTCCTCCTTTTCTCTTTCCTTCTCCCACTGGTCCCGTCAAGTTCTTAATGTACCGCATTTAGAGAAATATGTACATTTGATCAATATTCAGCAAGTGGCATCAGCATATTTATAAACGCTGACTGTCGCTGCCTAAGCTAGACCTGGGTATTGAATGCTAGACTCTGGGTCTAACTGGACTCCTGCTGGCTGCTGGGATCAGCATAAATTCCTCTGTAAATTTCTCTCTCCCCCCTGCCTTCCTACTGATTCAAACATCCCCTCCCCTTCCCCCCACCGCAGATTCCAACATCCCTCCTGAACCTTTCCCCTCAATTTTATCCTCCAAGGGCCTCTGGTGGTTCAGTGAGTGATCCCATGACCTCTAATAATAGCACTGTGAGACTACTGCTAGAGTTCGTGGCAGTCATTGTAAAACATACAGCCGCAAGTGACAGGAGCAAATGGGGACTTCTCCTGCTTGGTATAATCCTACTGGACCACCAGAACTGTAGGTAGGTCTCGAAGGGGAGGGAGGGGGTGCTTTTCTCAGAAGGGGATCAATCTCAGGGGGGATAGATCTTAGTGGAAGGCTTAGGGGGGTTGGAATCAGTGGAGGGGCTGAGAGGGGATCAGAATCAGCTCAGGGTGTAGGAGGGAGTATCTGATTGGTGGGGGAGGGGAATTAGGAAGAGGAATTCTGGTTGCAGGGGGTCTGATCATGGTGGAAGTAGTGGAAGTGAAGTTAGTGCATCCAGCAATGTCAGATTCTACCTGGAAGCTAAGTGGGTGCCAACCAATATTCGGTACCAGCACCTGCCTAACTAAGCGACCAAAGTTAGGATGCTTTTTATGTAGCCCTTAGCTGTGTGTGTACTGGTGCCAGTGGCTTAGTAAGGGAGGGGTGGGGGTGGGGGTTGGGCCACCCCGGGCGCACCGACATTGGTGCCGATGCCTCTCCTCCTCTCTGCCTCCTGGCGTACCTCTTGAAATGTTCACTGGTGCAAACAGCATCTTCCACCTGCTGTTTGCGCCAGCCTCGATTCCTTTATGACATTACTTTCTGGGCGCGGGACCAGGATGTGACATCAGAAGGGAGCCGAGGCCAGTAGCAGGTGGAAGATGCTACTCACGCCAGCGAACATTTCAAGGGGTGAACAGGTGGCGGGAGTTCAAGCAGTGAGGGTTGGGGGTTGCTCAAGCGGTGGGGAAGAGCGTGGCGAGGAATGCAAGGGAGCGCATGTAGGAACTGGGTTGTCCCGCCTAGAAGAAATTCAGTGGAATCCATACAGTGAGGAGAATGCAGACTGGAACAGAAGCACAAAAGGTTGCGACTGTTGGCAGAGAGAGAGAGAGAGAGAGAAAAAAAACTTAATTGTGGAGATCCCCAAGTTAAGTAGATATGACGGAATGGAGATGAAGGAAGACACCACTCTTGACCATAAGAATTGCCGCTGCTGGGTCAGACCAGTGGTCCATCGTGCCCAGCAGTCCGCTCACATGGTGCCCAATTTGAATCTAGCCTTACTTGCATATGTTCTGTTCCAGTAGGAACTTATCCAACCTTGTCCTGAATCCCTGAAGAAATCTGATGAAAACAACTGTTGCTCTGCTAGCTTTGAAGAAGAGACTTGCATCACCTCTTGACAAGGGGGAGAAAGGTCTTTATGCTCTTGGCTGATTATGTAGCAGATGGCTAGTAGAAGTAGGAGGAACAGGAATACTCTAGCTGATGCTAGGGCAAAGGGTAGCACTCTGTACTGAAAATGATATGTTCTTGTCTGAAAATAGAGGTACTTCCTGAGAAAGGGGATATGCGTGTAGTGAAATCCATAGAGCAAAGCCAGTTGTTCCTCTCTAATAAGGAATAGAGAGTGCCTAGGGACAGTCCAACATGCCACTACAACCTCACAGCTCTGTGCGGTTTACAGATGAAGAAGACTGCGCACACGCAGGAATATGACAATTCCATAATTAAGAGTTTTTCTAAAAAAAAAAAAAAAGAGAAAGAGAGAGGTTTATAACAATCAGTTGCTAAAAGGTTTTCTTAAAAAGATAGGTTTTTAATAATTTCCTGAGGTTAAAACGGGATGGCAGCCAGTGTTCCCTCACAATTGAAAAATGTGACAGTAAAACAGCACCCTCTATTGGTGAGACTGTGGGTGGAGGACTCCTGCTCAGCTTAGAGGGAACACTTGGCAGCTGGAAATCAACTTACCAAAGCTCTTATCCCAAAGAGCAGCCTGGTAAGCCATAATTCTACTGGAAAAATCTCTAGACTTATACCGACAACCCTTAACAGAGGGAAAAGCAAAAAAAAATCTGTAGGTAAAACTGTTCTTAGACTTAGAACTTGTTGAGGGCTTGGAGGGTGAGGAACAGGCGCAGTCCTCCGGTTTGCTGTATGCATGCCTCGACAGGAATGAACATCACTCGTACGCCAGGGCACATTGGTCAAGATCTTAATTTCACCAGTGCCTTCGCCTTAGGTTTGCTTTTAGATTTTGTTGGGAAAGCTGTTAATATGGTTTACTCATGGCATTAAATACTTTAGCAGTACCTTCTAATGTGTTGGGCAATCTTTTTTAACTGTTGAAAACATAATGTGAACTCAGCCAGAGCAGTTATGCTAAAATATTTTCCACTTGCATACCTCTTGTGTAGATTACAGAGAGAAAACGTTACAGACAATAAAATCTGGGGGAAAAAATTGTCATCGCATTTCAGCTGTGCCATTAAGCGCTGCAACAGCCATTTTGGCACAAAGGAAAAACAACAAGTTTACTGTTTCTTATTTCCCCTGGTAAACAGATTGCTTATTTTAATTGTGAAAATAAAGAGATGGAGGCTATGTGGGTCTGTAAATAAGATTGTGCATCTCAATTTTCTGCAAATGCTTAAGTGGTTTACATCTGTTTCCTCCCAGTTGTATTTTTCAAACATGAATTTCCATTTTAAAAAGAATCATAAAATCAGCTCTGTTTCTCCATGGATCTATTAGCAATAAAATAGCCTACAGAGATTTGCACAGCCATGGAAAATGTACAGTGATAATAGGCCGTCCTGCTGTTACATGGCTTATGCAAACTTTACATTTATCACTGCAGAACAGTCTATCCGCAGGGTTGGAGCACAGCAAACAAGTGAATACAAAAGACCAAAAGGAGAAGGATGATTCAGAAAGCTGTATATACACATCATTAATCAGATCTGATGAATTCTAAAACTAGGAGCATGACTTCTTCAGAGAGAACCTATTAAGGCAGCATTGCAGTCAACCCAATGTCGGCAATGCTGTAAAGTTCATCTGCATTATTAAAAAGGAAGATACTGTTTTTTGGAGAGAAAAACAAACAAACAAACTTTCCATTGTCAAAAGTTATTTGCATGATAATTTCTGGAATGAGCTCTGGATTCAGTCTTCTTGAATCCTTGTAAGGTCCAATCAAAGCAGAAAACAGAACGTCAGGGCCAACATGCAAAATTCATGCTAAAAATGCCATTTAAATTATCTTCAATATACAGCTGGAATCTTTATATCTCCACAATCTGTGAATGTGGAGAAACAAACAGCCAATTACCTGGTCATACAGTAGAATGCCCATTAACCAGCTAGAAAGAAAATGGCTTTTCTCAACTAGCTTATTTCTGATGCACTGGGCTTGTTGAGAACTGCCAAATTCAGCAGCTAACTGCTCATAAGAAATCTTTATGTAAGAAGACTGGATTTACTACAAATTTAGTAAGCTAATGATATGAATAATGCATGCGTGCTAGAAAGAAAGTGTGTTATATTTAGATCATTTTGCTTAGGTCATCTAGGTAGAGAAACTGATGTATAAATTCTATACTCCTGTAAGCATCCTTATTCATTTCCTCATGTCTTACACCACACCTGCTTTTAGGAATTATCTTTCTATCTACAGAGCCCACAAGCACTGTCCTCTCCCCCCCCCCCCCCAGAAATCTAACTATGAGTATAAACTCTTTGTGACTCCCTTTTTAATCTACTTTCTTGATCCATTTTCTGTTGTTCGCTTGATTGACTAACTTCCATAAAATGTATTACAGTAATGCTCTCTCAGAAGACTTCCATTCTGGTTTAGATCAATTACTAACTATCCCTACCAATGCTGCAGGCCACATTCTGGATCTCCTTTAGTTATAGTTCAAGTTATTTGATATACCACAATGTATTTTTAAAAAATCTAAGTAGTTTGCAATGTCAGTTAATAAGTATAGTGTAGGGATGTTTCCTTATTTGCACCTGAAGGTTAGGCCTCTCTGACATCATCAAACCTGAACCATTGTTTGTAAGAAATCATTCCAGCCTAAACCTAGCAAGAAGAGAAAGAAGAATACATCTTTGCTGGTTCTGCCTGATGCATTCTGGGTATGTACCAGAACAGTATTCTAGTTAAGGACATCCAGCTATGCTTACATGCTCAGCCTGTGTGAATCTTGGGGGAGGCATGGCTCTTATGCTGGTCTTAGCTAATGAAGGCGCCTCTGTTTCATGGCCTGAGTGAGACTCTATACAGAAAGGCTATTCATCTAAGTTATGTTTCTGGATTGGTCCTGAGAAGTCATCTGACAAGAACCGAATAGAAGGTGCCTAATTATTAATTAGTCTATGCTGGGATATGAGTGAACTTGCATCTTATCATAGGTTTCTCTGTGTATCTTCTATAATAATTAAGACCTGAAAAGTTACCTCTTGTGACTCTCTGCCTGAGAGAGAGAGAACCGGACTTTTATACCTCTGGATTCCATCACATAAAGGAAACCTTTGCTGCTATCCTAATTTACAGCTGTTCCAGTGATTAACGGACTCTTTCCTGTACCAAAAGAATTCTTATCTTCAGTGCTGAGTAGAGGACGTCTTCCCTTTCACCTGATTTTGTGCCACGGCCTAATCAGATGGTGAGAATATGGAATTCTATTATCTTATCAGCTGGGGTTAGATAAATGAATCCTATTGTGGTTCGGGATAAGGAGAAGTGAAGCACCTTGGTGATAAACTGTAATAGATTGCTGATAATCAGGAATTATTATTATAAGGAATTATTTAGAGTGTAAGAATTAGTTTTACTTATTTATCAAACAAGTGTGGTGTGATAATTATGTACTGAGTTTCATACATGTATTATGTGAACAATAATTAGTTATTGCTGCTGGCTTATGAATTATATTTTTCTATTTTCATAATAATTAGCCTGGGTCTCTAGATTCTTAGTATAAACTGGCAAAATAACGAACCTTGGGTAAGGAGATTATGGTATTCCCTAGCATCTGACTAAAACAGGCACATATTTGTTTATGTAACTGATTAGTCATCCATAAATCTGAACTTCAGCTCTTGGGGCGGCGTCTGGGCTTCTGTGTTCCTACTTTGCGTCTCTGTGACCATGTCCGATGATAATGAGACTCAGCTCTCTTGGTTTGTCCTTGAAAAAGATGTTTTTCAAAGCTAGCTGAACCTGGATGAGATATTATGGTCTTCCCTAGAAAACTAACAGGCACGTATTTGTTTATGTAACTGATTAGTACACCATAAATATTACTACAGTAGGTGTCAGGGATCAAGAGCTGAAAAACATTTCAGGACATTTAAAAATATACCTAGACAAAACAACATGGAAACTTACACAAAAGGGAAAAGAAGGAGACAAGAGCTACAATACCATAACATACCGTATAGTTTCTTATATCCCGCAGTTTTCAACAAGGAATCATCGCAGCTTACAATAAGATCTGTTATCACATTAGCAATTAGATTCTAGAGAGTTGGTTAAGTAGAGATCAGTAATTATGAGGAGAAAAGATAAGTCTTTAACATTCTTCTGAAACTGTAATAGGAGGGAACATGATGTAAGCATAGGGGCAGTCTATTCCAGACTCTGAGGCCCAGAAATAAAATGGGGGAAGACAAACATAACTGGAGGAAAGATGAATTGATTTTTATACTTCAGTAGCTGGCAAGTGGAAGAGTGGGCGCATGATTAATCTGGAGAGGGAGCTGGAAAAGCTAGGGAGAAATAGTAAGTTTTAAGTTGAGACTTGAACTTCTCAAAGGATATTTCAAGGAGGAGGCTATTCCAGAGGATAGGGGCAACTACACTAAAGCAAGGTGTTCTAGTGGTATCCAGGCAGACATGGTAGAAAGAGGGTATTGTTAGAAGGCATTGTTGGGAGGACTGGAGAGCCCTTACAAGGGACTAGGGAATGAGATTAGCCTGGACACAATTCTAAAAGGGGATGGATAGATCATATTTGCCTAAGGGTGAGGAAAGAGAAGGTACATTAGATAGATTGTGAGCTCAAAATTCAAATACAAAAGAAGTGTACTAACGTATGACTAAGCCAAAATCACCTCTGAATTAAGTGACTATATAGTGACAAGCCTCAGAGACCTTAAGTTCAAGCAGTATACTGCTAGATGTGTTGTCAGGTCAGAATCTCAATCATTGGCTTGTAACACATAAATATCAATGATATGTCTTTTAAATCAATTTTAAATAAGTTTTAAATATTATAGATTATAAATTATTATGAATTATTCAAAATATCAAACACTCAAAAAAACGATAGTGCTTAAGTTGATAAACAGCACTTATCTTTTAGGTAGTAAGTAACAGCACTGCCATTAAGATGTATGTGTTCTAGGAGTTTGAGAGTAGAATATCATGGCAGTAGACTGTAGTTCCATCAGTCAATACCTTCTGTTCTGTTCCTATTCCCTGATCTAATCGTTATTTTATTCCTTTCAGAGGTTTGTGCACATGGTTCCTTCTCTTCCTACTCATCGCACTCACTAAAATTTAGGGTTGATTCTTTTATCTCCCACTGTGATCTTTTCCCTCAGAATTATGAGTCCCTTTCCTATATCTGGTGATCTACCTTACAACCTGCATTATACAGGGCTGTCCAGTTTGAGAACTCACTTGACACTCCAGATAATCCAATCCTTGATTTCACTTAGGTCTGTACCTAACTTGAATGCTGTTGGCAATTCAGCCTTTTCTTTATTAGCTTCTACTTTTTCCTCCCCTTCACTTTTGAGTCTCACACTGCCACTTTTGCACTTCTTCCTATCGCTGATATATCTAAAATATGTCTTGTCTCCCTGTTTTACCATGTCAGCTATTTTTTTCTTCCATTTGTATCTTTGCTTCCTGACAACTCAATCAGCCTCTCTTAACTTTTCCTAATATTTTTGCCTGTCTTCCTGTTTCTGCGATCTTTTCTAGTTTATGAAAGCTAACTTCTTATCCCTTACTACTTTTGAGAACTAAAGTGGCTTTCTTTTCCTCTTACTGTTACTTACTTGCCTCACAAAAAGGTTTGTCGAACGTATAATGACTCCTTTCAGTTTTGCCCACTGCATTTCTACTCCATCTAGACAATTCCTTGATGCAATCTCCCATCCGAACAAAGTGTTTTTTTTAAAGTCTAGAACCTTTACTTTTGAATGAGCCCTCTCTATAGCCATCTTAATATTAAACTGTATCATGCAATGATCACTGGATGCCAGATGATCACCCACTTTAACTTCAGAAACAATTTCCTCGTTTGTAAGCACTAAAGTCCAGTATGAATCACCACATACCTTGACTTCAAGAAAAAAAGACATACCTTATCTCCCTATAACCTCTTTCTTATCTTCACCTCCTCCTCCCAACAACCACCCCACTCTAATAATATAACTTCTAAATTCTTATTGTAAATCTGATAGATTCCTTGCAGAGAACTGCGGTATATGACATTGTATTGTATTGTTTTGTGCATTTTTCTTTTGGATGTGTTTTTGGTTTTTGTTTTTTTAAAAAGGTTCGTATACACATCTGAAAAAGGGCCATTTATTAAAAAAATCCAGGATAGGCATTCTGCAATTTTGAAAATGGTCATGTTCGGTACTAGTTTTTGTGCATCTTCCGCAAAATAACTAAACGGTTTTGGAAGTCATATCAAAAATAGTCCTCCAAGGGTACCTCTTGCAACTCCACCCCCATCTCTAGAAACCCTTATATGTATATGGTGGTAGCACATTAATTCCATGTGTATATCCCCTAGGGAATTTTATATGTAACTATTTCTATGAATAAAGCTCTATTTTACGTGCCAGAAAGCTTATAAATATATCCTTCTCACCCCCTCCATCCCACCCCCCTGAACAACCCCCCCCCCCCGCTTTGCAGAAGGTTCCAAATGCTGAAGTTGCCATCCAAGCTCACTCTAACCTACCCAACCATCCTGTTTGCAGGATATCTATCATAAAGTCTGACCAGTAACATCCTCATGTTCCAAATTAGTGGAGTTCCCATTGATGCCCTTCCCAGCTCATTCTATACCAAATCACCATATATGGGACACAGACTGTGCAAGTCTGTCCAGTACCAGCCTTAGTTCTTTAATTTACATTTTTAGTTTTCTAATTAGAGAAGGCGAAGGGAAGGGAGAAGGAGTGTGCTTCAGGGGAGAAAAGGAAGAGGGAGAGGGCCTGCAGAGGATGAGATAAGGAAAAAAAAAAGAGAAAGAGAGAGAGAGAGAGAGTCATGGGGGATAGGGGTTGAGAGGGAAGGGAGAGTGTTTGGGTCAGATTAGAAGATGAGGTAAATGAGGCCACTACAGATGTTTTGTGGGTATTTGCTAGTTATTACCGATGGCTTTATACTTTGCTGCAACCCTCACAATTTGATATGATTTACAATCACCTCTGGCCAGTAGATGCCAGTGATAGGACAAAGTTTTTATATAGCAGATACTCTGAGCATCAAAAAATTCCTTTGGATTACTTGTCAAAAGAATTTATGAGCCTCAGTCCCACCACTCCACCGCATCAAAGCGGTGAGCTTTATGTGGTTATTTCCTCATCGGCTCTTTCTATTTTTTATCCCGTTTTTCTTTGTTTTTAAATCTTTTAAAAGTGCATTGTGCTATTGCTACAATTCTTTTATCATTCTCAATAAAGTGCTAGGGCTTAATCAGTTCATTATATTTCTAACTAAATTCATAAAAGTTTTTATAAATATATAAATATTTCAAAAACAGCTTATGTTGTTAGAGCTTAGTTCATCTATCTTCATTCATTCATTTCAATCTTTGTTTAGTTTGGTCGGTTTGGGAGGGTTGGACCCGACATGTTTCTCCCACTGCGACAAAGACATGTAAATAATTGGTTGTAGGCATTCCTAAAAGTTAGGTGCACTGTTACAGAATATGCCTAATCTGCGCACAATTTAGACACAGGTAATTAGGCTTGGTTTTCATTGGCCTAAATGGGCATGTCTAAATGTTAGTCATATATGGGTGCTAAGCATGATTTTATATATGGCGAGTGTTTTTGTATAGAATTATATTATAGAATTTGCCTGTGCTCCACTCAGTTATGCCCTGAGTATGCCTATATATAGGTGGCATAATATATATACCTACGAAGATAAATTACCCTCTGAACAACCCTTGTCTCTCACACTATGCTCAAAGAAAGTGTATGCTTTGTGACCACACACTCTGCTCTCTAGTAATTTGTATGTGAAGAATCTAAGAGTTGAGGCTTGTGAAACGAAATATGAATCCTGTACTTTCTGACTATAATTACAAACATCAGTAAGTAGGAAATACCTAATACAGTATGCAGATCCTGTATATTTAGGTACAGTATATGTTCATACATTATACATGTTCACTCTAAATGAAGTATTGCTTATCTGCTAATGACTGACAGGCCAGCTCTTTCAGCAAGTCGTTAATAGCTGCCAAATCCTATGTCCTGTTGACCATTATTGCTCATGTTAGCAATTTAAATATATGCTCATTAAAATAAATGCAAATTGTAAATCTAATGAAAAGGATGGGAATCCAATTTTTCTGATTAGTTACAAACTATAACACTCATTAGTGTCCAGGAGAGGCTCCACTGCTACAGATGTAGGTCATTTGCAGTGTTATCTAGAGCCACAGAAAATAAGTAAAAAAATTATTTTCCTCATGTTTACTTACACTGTATGGATCCTAGTTTCACGTATGACCTCTAAGGACACCAACCTAGAGGTCATGCGTGAAACTAGGATCCATACAGTCTACCCATTATGTATCATTCTGGCTTAAAGGTCTCAGGTGAAATTCCTCCTGCTGGTCATTAGTAGCCCATAAAAATTTTCCTTATCAGTCATTAATGTTTCACTTCATTTTATTAGTGATTTTGTATTGCAATTTGATGCTACTGTGCAAACAGTGCGATATGAGCCAACTGCAAAGTTAGAACGAAGGGAAAGTAACACAAACATGCGATAAGGCTAAAATTGTAGCCAGTGAGGTAACAATAAATTAAAGGTACCAGATAAAGGGAAGAATAGGAGAAGAAAGTTTATGAATTTGAACGAATAGACTTTCTCTATGAATTTGAATGAATAGATTTTCTCTGTTGGGTTGTCTTAGTTGTATTGGTAGTTTGTTCAAATGTGGAGAACTTGGTATTCAAAGAAATGTGTATATCAAATGAATCCAAGGTCTCCAATAGAATTAAAGAATGTCAAATAAGGGTAAGGGTAAATATTGGAGGAAAAATAGAAGAAATGATTGACCTTATCTCCATTTACTTCCACTACTACTATTTATTATTTCTATAGTGCTACTAGACACACACAATGCTATACATTAAACACACAAGGGATGGTCCCTGCTTAAAAGAGCTTACAATCTAATTATGAAAGACACACTGAACAAAAATGGTGAATCAATATATGCTGCTCATGTAGAGAAATACAAAGGGAGAAGAGCTAGAAAGGATAGGGGGCTACAGAGGGATGTTGTGCTTTACAAATTGGTAGGGTAAAGACTTAAACACAGTTTCGAAAAAGTGGGCCTTCAGCCTGGACTTGAATACCGCTAGAGACTGCTGATTTTAGGTTAGATCTGATAAATATCGATAGAAAGGAAGCAAAATTAAGGGGCTCTTTTATCAAGCTTTGACAAGCGTTAATGTGTATTTACAGCAGCAAAAAATGACATACCGTGGGACGCAGCAATCTGTCCTACTGTAATTTCTGGATATGTGCGTGCTCACTCCGTTAGTGCTGAGGGTGGGTCTGGGAGAGCGTGTTACATTGCCACATGCTGATTAGGACATGCTTAGCCTGTGAGCCCTTTCTGCCTACATAATAGGTGATTGTAGGAGCTCATGCACTACTAGCCATGCATGAATGGGAAAATTAGCGCATGATCATTAATACTGAAAATAGTAAAATCATCCATTTTACACCAGCGGTAAAAATGGCCTTAGTATGCAGAAATAGCCATATAAGGATGCTGTTTGGTAAAAGGGCCCCTTAAATGCTCCTTGTGACACTGGGCAAGTCATTTACGCTGGGTTTTACTAAACGGTGATAGAGCCGTGAGCCGGCAAGGTAATTGCTCTGTTACTCATGGGAGTTCTATGAGTGTCAGAGCATTTACCCCACCCTGGCTCATGCTAAAAACTTCTAGCACAGCTTACTGTTCTTTAACCATTGTAGTTCTACCCTTTTTTTTCCAGTCGTACCCTTTGTCTAGTCTAGTATGTTATTGTTTTGTCGAGTATGTTTTTTGGTTGAAGTTATGTTAATTTGTATTAATTGTTTTTACCCTATTTTAAAATGTATAACCACCTTGAAATAAATTGATAAGGTGGTATATCAAATTTTTAATAAACTTGAAACTTGATAAAAGGGTCCCTTATTCTATCAATTGCCCTAGATTACTGGTTCCCAACCTTGTCCTGGAGGACCACCAGGCCAATCGGGTTTTCAGGTTAGCCCTAATGAATATGCATGAAAGAGATTTGCATATAATGGAAGTTAGAGGCATGCAAATCTGCTCCATGCATATTCATTAGGGCTATCCTGAAAACCTGATTGGCCTGGTGGTTTTCCAGGACAGGGTTGGGAACCACTGCCCTCAATACCACAGTTAGACTGTGAGTCTGCCAGGACAGGAGCGGAAAAAATTAAACCCCTCCTTTACAAAGCCGCACTAGCGTTTATAGTGCCGCCCACAGTGGTAAAACCTCCGACGCTCATAGAATTCCTATGAGCATCAGAGTTCTTACCACCGCGGCCGGTGCTAAAAACGTTAGTGCAGCTTTGTAAAGGAGGGCCTAAGAGTACCTGATTGCAATTCAATGTATTATAAACCACTTTGGGTGAATCTTTTCATGAAAAGGCAGTTAATAAATCTAAATAAATAAATTGGTGTTTGTTAGATAAACACTGGGGAAAAAACTAGTTCCCCTAGTACCTTCTTACCTCTCCCCTGATTTGTCTCCTAACCTCTACTAATTTGTTTTCTTTTTACTATTTCTGTGCTAATGACTTATAATTGAGACAACTATGTATGTTTTACTCCACCAGAGTTAATATCCAGCAACTGTACCTTTGGCAGCAAAACAGATTCCTTTTGTACACTCAAAAAAAAAAAAATTAGCCAGCAAATAAAGACCTAAATTTATAATTTATGAACAGAAGCCCTAGATATAGCAGTATGGCTGGCAAATGAATGCTTGTAATCCCAGGAGTACCTAGGGAGGCTTTGACTACCAGGAAAATTCAATCAACCGATCTAATTACTCAGGTTGGCCTTTGCATAAATTCCCTTCAATCAGCTTCTGTTTCATGTGCTGCTAGCCCCCATCCCACCCTTTGTAGAACATAAGTAGTTCAGATTAAATATTTTTCATTATATTTTTATATAAGCAACTTTTCTTCTGCCAACTCCAAAATTTTGTACATATTGGAGAACAATAAAAACAGCAGAAATGATCACTTACACATACACTAGTATTAAAAGACAAGTCAAACAGACTGATATATTGATTTAAAAAAATGTATGGCTCATTCCACTAAATAGTAGTCTAAGTGAGGTAAGAGCAATTAATGATACAATCATTATTAAGAGAACTATTTTCTAACAGTTGACACACACTTATGTCATTAATGTACATTATCCACTATAAGGCAACCAAGATGAAGAGGATGGAGTTCCTCTCATATGAGGAAAGTCTAAAGAGGTTAGGGCTCTTCAGCTTGGAAAAGAGACAACTAAAGGGAGATATGATTGAGGTTTACAAATGGGTACAAGTCTAGAAAGGGAACAAGTGGAAGCTTGTTACTAGGTAGTACCTACTCTCTCCTCCCCATAGAATTGAGACGGAGAAATTAAAAGCATATATATTTAGAAAATATTTATTATAAGGTTTGTTTGTTTTTTATTTGTGATATAGAGGTCCTTTTATTAAGGCTCACTAACCGATTTAGCGCACATTAAAGATTAGCAGAGGGGGGTTAGACAAGGCTGTCCTTTGTCTCCTTTGCTTTTTGATATTGTATTAGAACCCTTGTTATTAGCTATTCAGCAAGCAAAGGAGATACAGGGTATTCCTTATTCAGATCGGGAATATAAAGTTTCCACTTATGCAGACGATATACTGCTTCATTTGAGAAATCCAGAAACAACCATTCCAAGCTTATTAGAATTGATAGAGAAATTTGGAAAATTTTCAGGCTACAAGATAAATTGGAGTAAATCAGAAGTTCTTCCACTTAAACCACAAGACCCTACCAAATTATCCAAACCTAAAGATTTTAAAATTTTACTAGGTTTTTTATCCAATATCGGATCCATAATCGCAATTAAGAAAAAAGAAGAAGAAGTTCTTCCACTTAATGTCCATTGTACAAAAGGATTATTTGAAACATTCCCCTTTCTATGGAAAGAGGACGGAATAAAATATTTAGGCATTTGGATAAAAAACACGTTGGAAGAAACAATGAAAGTGAATGAAAAATTTTTATTACAGAAGGTAACAGAAATGTGTGAGCAATGGAATCCTTTACATCTGTCTTGGTGGGGGAGAGTCCAAACTATTAAAATGATGATTTTGCCTGTGATTTGTTATCAAATGGGAATGTTACCGGGATTTTTTTTTTCAGAGGTCCTTTTATAAAAAATTAAATTGTATTCTAACAAAATTTATTTGGCTGGGTAAAAAGGCTAGAATTGCTTTAGTATCTTTACAAAAAACGATTACAGAGGGAGGGGTAAATTTTCCCACTTCTATAGATATCATCAATCCTATATTATGCGCCAGGGTATGTATTGGATCCTCCCAGAGCCTGTTGATAATATTCCGGATTGGTTATGGTTGGAATGGCGCTTCATGTTTCCTCTGCAACTATGCCATGTACTTAGTATCAAAATGCCTAGATTGTATAAAGAAAATAGTTTACTTGTAGACACATGGAAAACAATAACACCTATTCCAATTAATAAATCAACAAATCAAACTATATGGCTGAACTCCAAGATTCAAATTGGTGGATATAAAGTCATCTGGAAGCATGGATGATTGCAGGAATATGTGTATTAGAAGATGTGATTTCTAATGGTAAAATGCTTGAGTTTTCACAGTTGCAACATAAATATGGTCTTAATAATTCACAAAGTTATAGATGGTTGCAACTGAAGCAGGCTATTCAGGTGGGGTTCCCTGAATGGAAAAATCTCACTAATCAATATAGTTTAGAGTTCTTATGCTTTCAGGTGGACTTCCTGGGACACCAGGCCACACAGTGGTACAAATTAATATCTGGATTTATAAATAAAAAACCAAAAACTGGTCTTCGGGACATTTGGAGCATTGAGATCAAGCATCAAATTATGGCGTCTCAGTGGCCACGAATTTGGTTTAGGAGGATGAGATGTACAGTATCAGCATCCATGAGACAAACCTCTGTTACATAGAGCATTTTGGACCCCTGTTCATTTACAGCCGGACTCCGCCCCCAACAGTTTCGTTGCTCTCTCTTGCCTCCTCCGCCGCGCAGCGGCGGCGAGCCGGACTCCGCCCCCAATAGTTTCGTTGCTCTCTCTTGCCTCCTCCGCCGCGCAGCGGCGGCGAGCCGGACTCCGCCCCCAACAGTTTCGTTGCTTTCTCTTGCCTCCTCCGCCGCGCAGCGGCGGCGAGCCGGACTCCGCCCCCAACAGGTCAGCCCATGTTAAAGCCGCCCAAACCCTCTGCGGCGCACTTTGCATCTCACTGCACCACAGCACGATTGCACCAGTCTTCTTAGCCTTTTATATTGTTTTAAGTATTTTAGTATATTTTTAAAAGTTTTATTTACCTGTTTGCTTTTACTTTGCTTTTACTTTATAGTTTCGTTGCTCTCTCTTGCCTCCTCCGCCGCGCAGCGGCGGCGAGCCGGACTCCACCCCCAACAGGTCAGCCCATGTTAAAGCCGCCCAAACCCTCTGCGGCGCACGCCGCGGAGGCGCGCGCCTTTGGCGCGCGCCGAAGGAGCGCACCAAAGGAGCAAGTTTTGCTCCTTTGTGCGCTCCTTCGTGCGCACATTGAGTGCGTTACATTTTTTTTACTATTTAACATCATTTTTTTAGGAGGTTCTTTACTCTTTTTTAATACTTTATTTTTTTATCAACATTTACCCAACTATTTAAATATCAAAATGCATTCAACTAATATCAATATCCCAGTTCACTGGGGTCACCGTCCTCTTCCAAATACTGTAAATCTGATTCGTCCTAACTCCACTATTGAAATCCCTACTCTTAAGACACTTTCTAATCAAACTTCATCTAACCAATCTTTCTTAAATTCTAACAATCTTAAAAGATATAACTCAAACCTAACCATTGGCCTAATTAATGCTAGATCCATTAAAAGCAAATTCCATCTCATCAAAGATACCATCTTAGCTCAAAAATTCCATATTTTCTGTATTACCGAAACCTGGCTTTCTGAGGGCGAGGAAGCCTACCTAAACTATTGTTGCCCCCCAGACTACTACTACATTTACAATCACCGCCACATTCGTAAAGGTGGCGGTTTAGCCATTATTTATCAAAATGGACTACTTGAATTATGTGATCAATCTACAGGTAATGTTCCGGTCGAATATCTACATGTCAAAATAAACCTTTACCCCAAAACCGACCTCTTATTGCTTTATGCACCACCTCCTATAGGACAAAATAATATCTCCATTATACAAAATTTAATATTGGATCATTGTATTGCTTCTACCCATCCCCTCATTTTGGGTGATTTTAATATACATTTTGAAGATCAAACAAACCCAATTACAAAAGATATGCTTACCTTTATTAACTCTATTAACTTATCCACTATCATACATCAACCAACTCATATCGCCAAACACACAATTGACATGTTACTAGTACCTATATCTTCAAAATTTAACTATTCTACACCACTAATCTACCCAATTCCATGGTCAGATCACTATCTTATATCATGTGATATTACATTTAAACAAAGTATTCCTGATCCGTCAGCTTCAAAACGTAAAACTATCACGTATAGAGATTTCTCTAAAATTGAATTGAAGGATGTTTCAATCATCTTTAATTCCATTAGTTTAAACTTCTTCTCTTCTACATTTGAAGAACAGTTACGTACCTGGGACTCAACACTAAAAGAACTCATCAATTCTAAAGCCCCTCTAATATCTAAAACTCCGACTTGTCGTAAATTTTTACATCCCTGGTACACAGTAGAACTTCTATTATTAAAACAACAGCAGAGATCCCTAGAAAGGAAATGGAGAAAAAATAAATCCATCACTAATTTACATAAATACAAAGAACACGCTTTATTTTACAAAAAACAAATCAATCTTGCCAAAAGTAACTACTTTAATAAAAAAATAGTAGAAGCCAGAAACCCATCAGCTTTATATTCTTTAGTAAAATCTATTTCTCCTTTGGCTAATAATAATAATATGGCTCAAAAATGTGCACTCTCATCTCAAGACATTGCGGATTATTTTACCTCTAAACTTGAATTGATTCGTAATACTTTTCAACCAATCTCTTCCTTTCAACCATTAGACAACGACAATTCTCTATACATTTCTACATCCAAATGCGCAAAATTTAAAATTCCGTCATTAAGTGATATTGAGTCTATTTTAAATAAAACAAACTTAAAAGGAACACGCGAAGAAATAATACCTCCATATTATCTTAAAAAATTCTTTTCTTGTCTAGGCCCTTTCATTCTAGCTTTAATACAACACAGTTTATCCACGTCCTCCCTTCCTCAAGAATGGAAAAAATCCATTACTTTTCCAATCTTGAAAGACTATAAAGTTTCTCCAGATGAAACTTCTAATTATCGTCCGATCGCAAATATTCCTTTCATAGCCAAACTTACAGAGAGACTAGTTTTTGAACAACTTTCAGATTTCATTGAAACAACCAATGTACTCCACCCTCATCAAACTGGTTTCCGTAAATATTATAGTACAGAATACACCTTGAATGGCCTAATTAACAATATTCATTATTTTTTAGACCATCACAAATCGGTTATTTTAATCTCCCTAGATTTAACAGCTGCTTTCGACACCATAGATCATAACCTTTTATTAGATCGTCTAAACTCTATTGGTGTCAAAGATCAAGTTTTAGAGTGGTTTTCCTCTTTTCTTACAAATCGATCCACTGTCATCAGCTTTAATAATAATATTTCCAAATGTTATTCTACAAATTATGGAATTCCACAAGGTTCAATACTTTCACCCCTCCTCTTCAATATATTTCTCTCTCCACTTTTAAACTTAGCACAGTCTTTAGGTTTTACCTCTTTTGCTTATGCTGATGACATACAACTAATTCATCCATTAGATCCTGAAAATTTGGACCATATAACAAGTATAAATAATAAACTTCTTTCGATAAAAAACTGGCTTTTCTCAAACAAATTAGCTTTAAACCTTCAAAAAACAAAAACAATGTTATTTACTTGGAAAAATGATATTAAATTAATTACCCCAATTTCTATTAATAACGCCGCATTAGACCTGGTTACTACCATAAAAATTTTAGGCATTTTGATTGATGATAAACTTACATTCCATAACCACATTAGTAATACTGTTAAAACATGCTTTTACAAATTACGTCTCATTCGTTCGCTTTCTAAATTCCTTCAGCCTGAATCCTTAAATATCTTGGTTCATTCTTTGATAATCTCTAAATTGGACTACTGTAATTCCCTTTTCATTAATATTACACAAAAGGAAAAAAAAAGACTACAATTAATTCAGAATACAGCCGTCAAATTAATCTATAATGCAAGAAAATATGATCATGTGACTCCCCTTCTTGTCAGATCTCATTGGTTACCGGTAACACACCGTATTACGTTTAAACTTTTATTTTTAGTTTTTAAAGCCATCACTCTAAACGAGCCACAATTTATTAATAGATGGTTAATTCCGTATAACACGTCTCGTTCACTTCGCTCCTCTTCTTCCAACCTTTTGTCGGTCCCTTCATTGAAGGTGATTGGAACTAGACGTAACGACATGTTCTCTGTCATTGCCCCTCAGTCTTGGAATCTCTTACCGCAACACATTAGGGAATTAAAAGATTTATCCATTTT
This sequence comes from Geotrypetes seraphini, assembly GCF_902459505.1. Classification (NCBI taxonomy): domain Eukaryota; kingdom Metazoa; phylum Chordata; class Amphibia; order Gymnophiona; family Dermophiidae; genus Geotrypetes; species Geotrypetes seraphini. The sequence goes on along the minus strand of NC_047085.1, from coordinate 390,864,939 downwards.
TAAAAAAACACTAAAAACGTTTCTTTTTAAAGATGCATATGATGTTTAATAGTTTGTTATGCTTTTTTATTCATTTATAAATTTATTTCCCCTTCCTATTTGTTTTTTCCTCTATTATTACTCTTCCTTTCCTATCCAATTATTGTAATTTCTTCCCTATTTATCCTCACAATTCAAGTATGTCTCGATACCCTAACTAACATTTTAATATATGTTTGTAATTAAGTATGTTTAATATTTAAGCAAATTTTAATTTATATTATCAATAACATTTAATCTGCATGTGTTTAGGTTTCAATCTGTATGTATTAAGGCTTTGTAAATCGCTTAGTGATTTAAAATAGGCGATTCATTAAGAATAAATAAACTTGAAACTTGAAACTTGAAAAATTAGATAGCTCTAAGTCTGATAGATGTTGGCACTGCAATCTCGAAGCTGGGACTCTAGATCATCTATTATTCTATTGTCCATTTATTTTGGATTTCTGGAAATCAATATGGGGCCAAATAAATAGTTTATTGGAGAATCCAGTGGCCCTATCATATGATACTATTTTATTTGCCCATGTCAATGAGGGCAAAGAGTCAAATATCCTAAAAAAATAATAAGCTCTTGCTAATTATGACTGGAGTCGCCATTCAACAAATTACTTTTAGTTGGAAGAATTGGAGTAGATTAAACTTTAATTTCTGGTGGAATTCTTTGTGCCATATATATATATATATATATATACGATGGAAAGAATATTAGCCATACAGAAAGGACATTTTAATAAATTCAAGGATGTGTGGGGACCATTAACAGATTATTGTAATGAGTAAATAACATTTTTCCCTTAATTATACAATTGTAACTGAGAAGTTGGGGGGGGTTCTGATCTTACATTAATTGTTTGAATTAGTAGAAAATAATATATTATATGAGATACGTGATTACATATGACATGGTAAGGGTGGGAAGGGGAGTGATAAATTTCATTAATTTAAGATGATTGTAATAGAAATTCAAGTGATGTTTGTAAGTTTAAATGTTATTTACGATTACACTTGTAAAGTTGTAAAAATGAATAAAGAATTTAAAACAAAAAAAAAACGATTAGCACATGCTAAATGCTAAGGCATCCATTATATTCTATGAGCGCCTTAGAATTTAACGTGCGCTAAATCGGTTAGTGCACCTTAATAAAAGGACGCCATAGCTATTTTGATCATGTCTTATTTTATTCAATAATTAATGCTGGCTTTTACAAAGCTGCAGTAGAGATTTCTACCATGGGTCAGCAAGGTAAATGCTCCAACGCTCATAGAATTCTTGTGAGCATCAGAGCATTTACCTCACTGACCTGTAGAGAGACCTCTACTGCGACTTTGTAAAAAGAGCCCTAAGTGTTTTATTATATATAGCTACTTCACAGCTATTTATTGTGATCTGCTGTGGGCCTTTTAAAAGGGAGTTGATGAATTATAAATGCTATTTAACATAACATGAAATAGCATTGAGCTTCTCAAGGATATGGCTGTGAGGTGGAGGCAAGATTTTGGCATGGAAAGATAAATAGATTCTCAAGGCTTACTGGAAAAAGAGGGGGAAATCAGGGAACATGTATCAGGGAATCCCCTGCCCATTTCTAATGACTATTCAGCCAGAGTAATGTTAGCCTAAAAGAACCTTGCTCTGGTGAGTACAGGCTCCATGACAAAGGCATGGCGTTCATCATGGGATATGTATGGGAAACGGCCTGCTACTAGTTGGAAGCAAAAGTGCAGAAGTTAGTAGAGCAACTGAACAAGTTAGGAGTAGGGGAAGTGGCCTAATGGCAGTGGAGGCTATATCATTGTTTCAGCAGATAAGAAGATAGAAGAGATGATGGATGGTAAGAATGGGGTCTCTCCTGTCATGTAGAGTTAGTTGTAATATAGTCTTTTAAGAAACATAGTGGGCATTAGTATGCTGGATGATGCATGGACAAGGCTGGGTGGAGCTTTCAGGGACTTCAGATGAGAACATAGGTCCAGTTGATGCTTGATAGCTGGCCGACCTGTATCTACTCTGGAAATGGAGCTATGGCTCTGCTGGTGTCTGTTCTCTTCTTCTTTATTGTAACTTCCTCTTTCGATTTTACTTAGTCAATATTCAATAAATTTTATGCTGCCTGCTGCTGGCTAAATTAGCTCCATTTATTTAGTGCCAGGCCATGTCCATACACTGGTATTGAATACCAGGGCATGATCAGATATATGCTGGCCGCCAGCACTTATGTAAGTCCCGGCCAATATTTAGCTGGGGATATGTGAAGTTCTCTGATTTCATTCCCTCCCCCCCCAGTTCCAAACTCTCTCATACTCCCTGTTCTGATCCCTCCTCACTTCAGCATCCCCCATTCCTGATCTGACTGCCCAATTGCAAAACCCTCTGATGTTCCTCTCACCCATCTGATGCCAAGCACTGTCCTATTATTTTACCTGAAGAACCCAAGTTTAAGTAAACCCATCGGTTCAGACCTTAAATTCTGGCCAGGATTGAGAGAAAGAGGCGTGGATTTTCTGTGCTAATGGCCTACCAGGGTTAAACTAGCTCAGGCCCTGACTTCCCTAAAAACTGCGAAAATGTATTTAAAGCAACCCATCTGATGTTCATCAAGGCAAGTAGGGGATACAATAGCTTAAGACAATAAGAGTTTGGGATGCATCATGATGTTTCCCCTTAGTTTGTCTTGTTCATTTTTTTAATGTTGTTGAGAACATGTGCTCTCTGGTTCACATAGAAGCAACGTTAGAGAGGCAGACACTCTTTGCAAATACAGTGGAACAGTGATTATCTGCACTAACCTCAGCAGAGGGTTGTCCGGATAATCAAAAATCCGGATAATTGGACGTTAATTTTTTGTCGTGTTTTTAATTTAAAAATACCTTCTCCGCACACACTCCCCACCCCACCCCCCACCTTCTGACAAGAAAAAGCAGCATTCCCCTTCCCTTCCTGAACAGGCACCACTAACCCCTTCCCGGAGCCACAGAAAAGACCCCAGGCCTACCTTGTTTCCCTGGTGGTCTAGTGGCAGCGCTGGGCAGGAGCGATCCTACTCATTCCTGCCCATGCTCTGTCAGCGACGAAAATAGCTGCTGAGACTTCCAGGGGCTGCTGCTAGACCACCAGGGAAACAAGGTAGGCCTGTGGGTCCGGGAGGGGGTTGGTGGTGTCTGTTTAGGGAGGGAGGGAGAATGCTGATATTCTTGTCAGGGGGAGGGGGGTGCACTGAAGGGTTTTATTTTTTTTAAAATTAAAAACAAAAGAATATGTAACAGAAAAAAATAATAGCTCTAAATCTAATAGATCATTTGTTATTCTATTGTCCATTGATACTTGCTTTTCGGAAATCAATATGGGGTCAAATAAACAGTTTGTTAGACAATCCAGTGGCATTATCCTATTACACCGTATTGTTTGGCATATCAATGAGGGCTAAAAGCCAAATATCCTCTAATAATAATAAGCTTCTACTCATTGTGACAGGGGTTGCCATACAACAGATTACAAATAATTGGAAAAATTGGGATAGGCTGAATTATAGCTTTTGGTGGAACTCTTTGTGTCACCTATTTAAAATGGAAAGGATAATTGCCATGCAGCAGGGAAATTTTAAGAAATTTTAGGTTATTTGGGAGCCATTAACAAGATACTGTAAAGATTGAAATTACTGTATAGAATAAATATTATTTTTTTTTCCTTTTGTTCATACATGTCCAGGGTGGGGTGGGGGGTGGGTGGGAATATTTTAGGATTTTATTTTTTTTTGCTTATGAATAATTGTTGGGTATAACGGAAGGGGGACATTTGATGTGAATTAGAATTTAATGATATATTAAGTGATGTTAAAGTATAAACTGATTGTATTTTATGTTACACTTATTGTGAGTTTTAAAAATGAATAAAGATTAATAATAAAAAAAAAAAAAAGAATAGTACTTCGGGGGGAACTCAAATATAAACTGAGATCCCCTGAAGCAATCTGGATAATTGGACATCCAGATAATTGGAGTTTGGATAATTGGCGTTCCACTGTATTATAATATCCTCTGTTGTTGATGAATGAATTCTTCCCCCCCCCTCCATTTACACACACACAAAATGTGTCTTTTTCTGCTTATTTTTCCTTTGTTAGTAGCATGCAATGATATGGCATACATCGTTGACATTTCCCATGTCATTACAAATGACAGCCCATCCCTAATAAGGGCTATCAGTGGGAGGATCAAATCCATGGCCGCATCATGGGTGAATGCAAACCGTAATAACCCATCAGATCCCGAGCTTGCAAGCACGCTCCTGAAATAGGAAACTGTTAGACCCTACAGCTTTGCAGCATTTGTTTTTGTCATTATCTCAGGAAGCTTTTTATTCATATTTATGGTCTGGGGGATATTTCACACGCCAACTCAACATACCATAAAGTTCTAACATGAGAAAATGTTTCCATTCCATAATGAAGTCCAACCTGCTCCTACTCTTGGATGAACAGTGGAAAGGCTGCCACAATACATGACTGAGAAAGATGAATCTGGAGCCCTCTTTCATTATCAATGTGAACTCAAGCATTCCTACTGTATTTTATCAGCCTCTTTATTGAGACTGGACCCTTTTATAGCCTGAGCCCAAGCATATTACAAACACAGAGCTCTAAGGGAGGTCAGGGACCTGGGTTATATGTTTTACTGCTGTTTGCAGAACTCTGACACAATAATTTAGTTTTCTGGTGCACTGGGAAAACTATTATGTACTCAACTGCAATGCAAAAATAGACCCTTTGTTTAGGGATGCTTCTATTTTGTTGTAGAACATGTGGTTGGTTTTGTGCAATAAACACACTTTGACCCATATTCCATAAACGGTGCCTAAATTAAGTGCAAAACGCCATTTAAAAAGAAATAATAGTGTTTTAAAAAAGGCACCTGTATCACAGCTACAGAGGTGCTTTACAGTACCTAACACCACTGCATGCGTTATGAGGTTAGTTCTTAAGCATTGGTGGAATGAAGCATTATGATAATGACAATATCAGCTTTTCTTCCCAAAGACTGAAACTCTTCACACTACTACTACTACTACTATGAATTATTTTTATAGCGCTACCAGACATACGCAGCGCTGTACAGAGTCACAAAGAAGACAGTCCCTGCTCAAAAGAGCTTACAATCTAACCAGACAAGACAAACAGGATGCCATGGATACAGTTAAGGGGGACTGGTTAATCAGCGGGCTGGGTTGGAGGTCAGAGGAGTAGGGTTAAGGATTGAAAGCTATATCCATTGCCCCAGGTACATTAGTTAGATTGTGAGCCTTCCAGGACAGATGGTGAGAAATACCTGTGTGCTGAATGTAAACCACTTAGGCTATAAGTGATCTATGAATACTAAAATAAATTTAAAAAATAAAGAAATGACCTAAGGCACAGTTACCATCCACATTTTTTCGGTTCATAGACAACGGCGCGAAAGACAAAGGCGCACCCAGACAATTGAGCGCAGCGTGGAGGCGCACGCCGCTCAAAATTACTGTTTTTAGGGGCTCCGACGGGGGTTTTTGTTGGGGAACCCCCCCACTTTACTTAATAGACATCGCGCCGGCGTTATGGGGGGGTTTGGGGGGTTGTAACCCTCCACATTTTACTGTAAACTTAACTTTTTCCCTAATAACAGGGAAAAAGTGAAGTTTTCAGTAAAATGTGGGGGGTTACAACCCCCCACACCCCACACAATGCCCCCACAACACGGCGCAATGTCTATTAAGTAAAGTGGGGGGGTTCCCCCCCCGCCCCCCTGTCAGAGCCCTAAAAACATTAATTTTGAGTGGCGCGCGCCTCCGCGCTGCGCTCAATTGTCTGGGCGCGCCTTTGTCCCGGCGCGCTTTTGACCTGACACCCATTTTTTCATTCAGATCCAAGCCAGTGTAGCCAGATCTGATCTCCCTGGCCTGCTAGCTTTCTGCACCAACACCCTCCTTTCCTCCCTCACTTCCCTGACTTAAACAACTTTCCCTGGGGTCCTGTGGCATCTCCCTCTTCCACCCCAGTGTGAATACAAGAAAGTTCTGAGGGCCATCAAACGATTTCAAGCTGTCACATAACTACTAATTTTGTAACTAAATGGACCTGGGTATTAAACTTTAAAACTGGGTATTAAACATTAAAAAGTAATACTTACCGATATATTGATTCTACAACTCTTCAAGGACATATTTTTTTTAAACTCACTTTAGACTGGATTACATTACATTAGTGATTTCTATTCCTCCTTTACCTTGCAGTTCAAGGCGGATTAAATAAGAATTGTTAAGATATTAAGAAGTACTTAGGGAATAGTTTGAACATTTTCTGGTTTGCTAATGAGTAGTTGGTATTGCAGGAGGAGTTCGGAGTATGTTTGGTTGTATTATATTGGTTTTATGTTTCTTTTTTGAAGATTTTGTAGTCTGTGGTTGAAGTCAGCAGATTGGATTGTCAACAGTAGCAAATTCCATAATGAGACACGAGTAACATAACAAATTCACGTATATACCGCAGTAACCTCTCAGTTCAACACGGTTAACAACAATCAAGAAACTGTACAAGCACAGTGCATTATAGTGACATTCAGAAGAATTTGTCAAATAAGTAGGTTTTTAGCATTTTTCTAAAGGAAAGGTAGGAGTTGAAGTTTGTTATAAGGACAGAAAAGGGTTTATCCCATGATCCAGCTTGAAAAGATAAAATTATTTGGGAAAATCTTTTGTATAATCTTTTACAGTAGGAAATTTAAATAATCTAAAATGCTGAAAAAAAATTTTCTATCAGTAAATTTAAAGTGATCAATAATATAATCAGATATAAGGCCAAACAATGTCTTGTAACAGGTACAAGCTAACTTGAATAATATTCATGCCTCAACTGGGAACCAATGTAGCTTCCAATAGAATTTAGTTACATGATCAAATTTTTTCAAGTTGAAAATCAACTGAACAGCCTTGTTCTGAATGATCTACAACCTTTTGATATTCTTTTTACTGGAGGCTAGATAAACGATGTTATAATAATCCAGAGAACTCAAAATCAATGATTGTACCAGTAGTCTAAATGAGGAAGGATCAAAACATACCCTAATTGATCGCAATTTCCATAGCATAAAATACATTTTCCTAACTAGTGCATTAATTTGAGAATCGAATTTGGCCTAAATAAACCCCTAAAATTTTTATAACTGGCCTAATAGAGTATTCAATGCTGTTCAACTTTATAGTGTTCTCTGTAATCTTATTGGAAGGTGAGGCCAGGAAGTTTTTAGTTTTGTCTGGGTTGAATTTGAGTTTAAGGAGTCCACTGTCTGGATTATAGAAGAGGTAAATTGTAGAGTATCTGCTGATAAAGATAGGGTCGTCCGCAAAACTATAATGTATGATTTTAAAAGCAGCTAATTGTGCTCCTAAAGCTAGATAAAGATTAAACAGTGTTAGAGAAAGAGGCGATCCCTGTAGCACTTCACATGTATTTTTCCATTTAAATGCATAGTTTTCATCTGTTTGAACCTGATAGGTACAACTCTCTAGGAAGCCTTTAAACCAGTGGTCTCAAACTCGCGGCCCGGGGGCCACATGCGGCCCACCAGGCACTATTTTGAGGCCCTCAGTATGTTTATCATAATCAGAAAAGTAAAATAAAACAGTTTCTTGATCATATGTCTCTTTAGCTATAAATTTCAATATTATTATTAAGTCTTAGCCAAAAGGAAAGATTTATAAACTATAAAGAGTTTTACCTTATGCAAAATTGTCTTTTCTTTAATAAGACATTAATTTTTCTGCAGCCCTCCAAGTACCTACAAATCCAAAATGTGGCCCTGCAAAGGGTTTGAGTTTGAGGCAACTGCTTTAAACCATAGGAAAACATGTCCTAATAGTCCTATAGCATCCAGACATCTCAGTAAGGTCTCATGGTCAATGAGATCGAACACACTGCTAAAATCAAACTGAAGAACTAAGGCACTTTTACCTATGCTGAACAGTTGGTGAAGATGATCTAACAGTGACATTAGTTCAGTCTCTGTGCTATGGAAAGAGCGAAATCCTGATTGGAATGGATGTATGACAGTGAATCATAAGAACATAAAAATTGCCGCTGCTGGGTCAGACCAGTGGTCCATCGTGCCCAGCAGTCCGCTCAAGCGGCGGCCCCTAGGTCAATGACCAGGCTCTAGATAATTTCTCTTTTCAACACTCACTGGTCCCTCCATCATTTTTATAAAGAAAGGAATCGATGCAATTGGATGATAATTGCTAATGAGGGCTAAAGATTCTTTTGAATTCTTGATTATGGGAGTAATTAGAATATAGCCTAAATTTGCCGGAAATTCACTATTCAGCAGTAATATTGTAATCCAATCAAAAGCATCTCTTCTAAATTTCAAAGGATCTGATTTTAAAATAACTGGGGGGCAATTGTCTAAAGGACAATTAGATTTTACATATTTATTATATAACTTGTCGAATTCTTCCCAATCTGTTCCACATTAAGTCTACCTGACAAGCAGCTGCTGAAGAAAACATTATCTTGCGATCTGAAATGTCAGTATCAACAAAGGTTTGTCTCAGTTTTTGCAATTTTGAGCACAAATATTGAGCCAATTCATCTTAAGAGATTGTTTGCAATTACTATATATACTTTACAGTATAGGGCTCATAATCAGAAGATAAAAATGTCCAAAAACCAGCCTAAGTCGGCACTTGGACGATCATAAATGAAAGATGTCCAAGTGCCGATAATCAAACCTGGTTTTGGACGTATTTCTAAACGACCTAGTCCTTCATAGTGCCGCTGAATGACCATAGCTAAACGGGGTGTTTCAGGAGGAATTCGAGGGCAGGATTTGGGCGGGACGTGGGCAGGCTTAGACTTAGTCGTACAGCATGTATAACTGAAAGTTTTACAACAGAGTCTAGACTGAACTTGGACGTTGTGACTTAGACCATTTAAAACATGGTCTAAGTCACAAAAACCCACCTAAAGTCACCAGATAAGCACTGCAAACATATAAAACAGACCCCCACACACTACCCCAGTGATCACCGACCCCCCCAACCTCATAAAAATCGTAATCACACTTTTAAAATTCAGCCTCCAGACCATCATCATCTGAAAGCTTAAGACGTCTTGGGGGTGGGTTAGGGACCCATGGAGAGGAGAACTCATGCCCATAAGCCCCTGTAATCACTGCATTGATACTTAAACATGGGCACTCCTCTATACACCCCCCAAAACCCTTTTTTACTGGCATATAAGTGGGTCCTACAGCCATAAGGGCTATTGGGGGGTAGATAGGTGGGTCTAGGGGATTCTGGAGGTAGTTTGGGGGACTCATCGTGACCTAAAAGAGAGCTGTAGTGAGGAGAAGACATGGCACTCTTTTTGTGAAGTTCACAGCAGTACCCTGTAAGGTACCCCACTATTTAGGTGCCATGTCTGTGTGTTCAGTCCATCACTTTGCAGACCCCTCCCACATCCAACAGGGCTTGTTCTAGGCATTTTTGACCTGGATGAAAAGTTGGATGGAAATGTAGTATAAAGATAGACGATTTAGTGGCTTGGACGATCAGATCAGCAGGACGTATAGTTAGACGATTTTCAAAACAAAAAAAATTTTGGACGTATTTTTCAAAAATGTGTTCTAGGCTGTTTTTCACTTTGGACGACTTGTGGCTTAGTTGAAAACGGACCTAGACGTTCCTTTTGATTATGCCCCTCTATATGTATATCAAGTGGGCAAGATTGAAATGAATGCATTCACAAGATTTGAAGAGCATCTCAGCCGACTATTTGAGGGCTGAAGTGGAGGACTTCAGTGGATACCTATAGCCCTGGAGCTATGTATTGGAGACCACTGCTCTACACGGAGGGAAGGAAGAGTTTTAATAATTTTTAAGATATCCCTTTTGATTACTCTGAGCAGTTGAGGAAAGATCAGTTCTGTGGTTGTGGTCTAGGTCAGGGGTAGGCAATTCCGGTCTTCGAGAGCCGGAGCCAGGTCAGTTTTTCAGGATATCCACAATAAATATGCATGAGATAGATTTGCATCTCAAGGAGGCAGTGCATGGAAATCCATCTTATACATATTCATTGTGGATATCCTGAAAACTTGACCTAGCTCCCAATCTTGAGAACCGGAATTGCCTATCCCTGGTCTAGGTGGATGCGTACTATCATCTCATTTGCTGAATCTTCTAATTATTGACTAGTCACACCTTGTATAGGCAATAATGCTACTCAAAGTCAAAACTTCATATCATATAGTATATTTAGAAACTTCAAGAACACTTAGGACTTTCTCATAACAGACTTGGTAAGCATAAAAATGTTTTACTTTTCTTTGGGGATCCTCAGATTGCCATTAGAGTGAATAACACTATAATGGCCCCAGTCTTCATCAATCCTCCTCAATTATTTAAATATGCCATTGACATTTTTCCATAAACTTCATCAGGGTTGAGGCTCCTTCAGTACTCTGTTGCATCGACTCTATATATTACTTTTTAAGATTTTAGCATTTCTTGGTATTCATTCCCTCGCTCCACGGGGTGAATGTTTCTTCAATCAGAATTATCTCAAAATTATCGCCCTGCTACCCCACTTTCACTAGATTTATAATTTGCCATTTCACAACCTGTAAAGTGTGTTTCATTAAACTCCAATGGTGGACCGAAGGTGCCATTTCATTTTTCTGTATTTAGGCAGTACTATCAGACCTAAAAAGATCAGACTGAATGAACACAAGTCAAGAGTGCATACGCAAAACGAAACGGCACCTTTGGTTTGCCACTGGAGTTTAATGAAACACACTTTACAGGATATGAAATGGAGAATTATAGATCTAGTGAAAGTGTGATGGGAGGGCGGTAATTTTGAGAGAATTCTGAATCTAAAAGAACTAAGATGGATTTTTGAATTAAATATTACAATCCCAAACAGTTTAAATGAGAATAGTGAATGGATGTCAGCAGCCTTTCAGAAAAGTGGGTATTTCAGACGGCAGTATTTAAATTCACTATGGTAGCTTTATAGTTAATGTTCCTTTAAACTGCAAACTCTAATTTCAGTGAATTGCCGGCATGTGTTTGATGCCAGCATATAATAACAACATTAGGGGGTTCCCATTAGGAATGCATGTTTGAACGCCGCAGCCATTTTAAATCAACAGCAGCAACCTTTATTCATAGAAGTGGGGAGGTTAAAAACCGATTGGTAAGAGTTGCTAATAGAAACAATACCTAGCTTTAACTTAATAGCGATTAAAGTTAATATATTGTGGCAATTTGCTAAGTGTAACTTTTAAACTTTTTTGTTGCAGCTTTTTGATAATTATTGCACCTCGACCCTGAGGAACTGGTTGAAACGTGACTCACGTCAGGAGAGTTTTTGCTGCATGATAAGCTAAGTTACTATTGTAATAACAAAATAAGAATGGTTTACAGTGATAAGAACAATACTTAATAAAAAAAAATGTCAGAAAAAAAAGTCAATGGCATATTTAAATAATTGAGGAGGATTGATGAAGACTGGGGCCATTATAGTGTTATTCACTCTAATGGCAATCTGAGAATCCCCAAAGAAAAGTAAAACATTTTTATGCTTACCAAGTCTGTTATGAGAAAGTCCTAAGTGTTCTTGAAGTTTCTAAATATACTATATGATACAAATCTTCTAATTAGACATATTTGTCTTAGTTATTTTAGGTCAATATAAAGTAGCGAGGTCTACTCTGTTTCCTTTCTCCATTTGACAATGCCAGCTTCCTATGGCATTTTTTTGATTCTTGTTCCTTCTTATTGTGGAATTTAAGCCTAAAGATTTTTTGTTCTATAATTTTTGTATTAATTCTTTTTTAACTACAGTATTTGTTTCCTTTTAAAGAATGCAATCTTTAATGTAATGATGGTAAAATATTAAAAAAAAGGTGCTGGTACTACTATACAGGGGCCAACTATCAGTAGCTTCACCCCCTGTTACTTGCTAAAGAGGTATATGAAAAGCAGCATTGTAAATATTACACCATTCCCTAGAACACCAAACACCTCTTACTGGGAAAACAGAACAAGCAGGATTATCTACCTAGAAACTACATGTGAGCAGAATATCTCACCTTAGTCATATATGCAGAACATTGAGAAAACCTCACCAAATGTAAAATAAGTGATAACAATTTTAAAATAGAAATGCACAAAGGAAGACTGACCTGGAAAATCCAAAAATCTCAATTCATGTTCACTTCCCTTCTCTTCCCCATCCATGTCCCATGACTACGCTCCCTCTTCCTTTTCTTTCCCTTCCCTTCCCTTCTCCTCACCATCCATGTCAGCATCTCCCTTCTCTTCGTTTTCCCTATCAATGCCTACCACCTCACTTTTCTTTCCTTCTACCATGTCCAATCCCCCTTTCTCTCTCCTTCCCACCTTCTGCACATCAGAATCTCTCCCTCTATTAAGTGTTCCTTCCCTGCATAAAATCTCCAGGTCTCTTCCCTTCCACCTCTTCCCCCATGTCTGTAATGTCTCTTCCCTTGCCCCATCCTGCATCTCTGGCTCATTTCCTTCTCCCTCTGTCCCATTTCTCCCCTCCCCCCCCCAAGTTCCATTTCCTGCACCATTACCATTGCACCTGCTGCCACTGTCGTCAACTTCCTAGATCTGTGGCAGAAGTAAAAGTAAAGGTCTAATCCTGCCCCCTCTTTTACAGCCTTCTTGTGTCGTAGGGAACAGGATTGGTAGATGCTGAGCATGTGGGAGAGAGGAACCTGAACGATAGTTACATGATACAGGGTTCCACCTTAAGAGTCACCACCTAGGAAAAGGATCTAGGAGTCATTGGTGAGGATACATTGAAGCTCTCAGCTCAGTGTGCAGCAGCAGCTAAGAGTGTTAGGAATTATCAGGAAATTTCTATGTATTTATATTCAGTCAGTTTCTAGATGGATTACAGAATAGTAATCAGGAATTTTTCCTTATCTGTCCTGGTAGGCTCACAATTTAACTGTTCCTGGAGCAATGGCAAGTTTAGCAATTTGCCCAGAATCACAAGGAGGAGGCTGGGATTGAACTTGCAACCTCAGGGTGCTGAGACAGCAGCTCTAACCACTGTGCCACTGTGTTCTGTGGTGAGACTGCACTCTTATTTACTTGTGAAGCACCCGTGCCTATGTTATCATTCGCTTTGTGAGAAATTCCCTAACCCTTATTTGTCTTGTTTGTCTGTTTTGATTAGATTGTAAGCTCTTTAGAGTGGGGATTGTCTCTTACATGTTTAATGTACAGCGCTGGGTATGTCTGGCAGCACTATATATGACCCATTGCATTTCTATAGGAAAAGCAGGTCTGTCACCTGCAGCAAAGATCTATAATTGCATTGAAACATAGCAATTAGGGAACTGCTTCTTTCAAATGGTCTCTCCCCTCTTTTACTCATTCTCAACCATACACAGAGCCAACACAAATATATACACACTCACTAGCGATGTGCATTCCTGCTTTTTGCCCACAAAAGGCTGGAAAAAAACCTGAAATTTGAGGGAGTTTTTCCTGGTGTAAATAGAATACAGTTTTCCAGAAGAGTGTGAACTATTGAGAAGTTCTGTGTCCTACTTGTGAAGAATGTGCAGTATTATGGAAGTAGTGTGTACACATTTGGAAGAGTGTGCACAGTTTCTGAGACTGCACACTAATAGCAATATTGCTCCCAAACAAAATGACAGTTTTGAGGATGCATATTATGTTATGTTAATCAGGTTTCTATTCCATCTTTACCTATTCAGTTTGAGATCAGATTACATTACAAGAGGTTGGGCCGGTTACCCAGGAAGTTACAATGAATAGTTTGACATGAACATTTAGTAGAATTGTTAGTACAGGTAGATCAGTAGATTGGCTGCCGATGGAGGCATGTATGATTGACTGTCGATGGAGGCACGTGTGATTGGAGGCACGTGTGATGGAGGCATGTGTGATTGGCTGCCGATGGAGGCATGTGTGATTGCTAGTACAGGTAGATCAGTAGATTGGCTGCCGATGGAAGCACGTGTGAAGTTTAAGTTTGGTTGTTTTTGTTTTAAGGTACTATTCGGTTTAGCCCCTAAATATATAACTGACCTTTTCTCTTTCTCAGCCAACAGACAAAAGAGAAGCTCAAGCTTGAATTTTGTTTCCCCTGTGGTTAGAGGATGTAAACTTAAAAGACATCATCAACATCTTTTTTCACATCAGGCAGCATTATGGGGTAAATATCTGGAACAATTGCTTACACCTACTACTTATGGGGAATTTAGGAAACGCCTAAAAACATCTGTTCCTGAAGTATTTAGGCAACTAACCTGTACAATCCTACACCATAATAACTGATCCCTAGAGATGTTAATCACTAGCTTTTAACTTTGTTAACTCCACTTAATTTGTAGCATTTTTTAATCATTGTAAACTGCATAGAACTTCACGGTCCTACGGTATATAAACCTGTTATTATTATTATTATTATCAGTACAGCTATTAATACAGTTCAGGTCATAGTTCCAAATACATAACTACAAGTATATATAGATCACCATTGGCTCTTCGTTTTGTCCCAGGAGTTGCATTAGACATTTTAGAAATGGGCTTTTACAATGAAAAATGAGGTTCTTACCTGGATAATCTTCTTTCTGTTAATCTTCTCAGGAGTCTGCATACATGGTGATCAATCCCCTCCCACGAACCAGACCGGCAGAAGCCAAAGCACCCATAGCCCCGAGCACATCCCATACACAGATGGAGCACAGTGCCACCTCCAGGTACATCCCAAAGAGAATACAAAGAAGGAAGGGAATGGGGAATGTCCCCGCATGCATTCCACAATCCTATTCTGCTCTGTAACATCGAAAGAAGAATTAGAACAATGAACAGGATTTTTTTTTTTTAAACAACTTTAGAGAACCAACCTGCTGTGTACAACTGGCACTAATAATAAGGTGTTCCGATCGAGCTTTGAAGATAAGTTTGAGTTTATTATATCTAAACCACTTGTGATCATTTTAACATGTGCTGCATTTGCATAGATCTTTTAGATGCCCAAAGGAGGTTTTTTACGCCTATGAGGTTCCCTGCCTGAACACCTTAAACCACATTTATGGCGGTGGGAGGGCCCAGTCTGAAGCTTTTTCCTCCCGGATAAGGGTTTATCTCTGCTCATGCTTTGCACATTACCTTAACTGCAATATTCAAGTGAATATGTTATTTTGTTTGAATCTGATTTTTTCACAATATCTGAGTTTTTGTACTAATAATAAGGGAGCCAGAGGCTGAAGAATACATTTACCGTACATGCACCAGATTTCTTCACTTACAGCCATCTGACTGACAGGAGAAGAGCTCCAGGCCTGGAATCTAGAAACATCTGAGGCAGAAAAGCAGTCGAAACAGAATATACTGAGAGAGGGCCGTACAGACTCCTGAGAAGATTAACAGAAAAAAAGATTATCCAAGTAAGAACTTAATCTTTCATTCTGTTACATCTATTCAGTAGTTCATGCATATGGTGATGTATCAAAGCAATGGCTTATGTCTAGGGAGGGACAAAAGAGCCTGCCCGCAAGACCGATGGCCCAAATGCAGTGTCCCCTTGAGTCGCCACAGACAAAAACATTTACACATGCACACTACAAATAATTACACAAATACATACACAAAAGAAATGCAGACACATTCACACACAGAGACACAGACACATGCAAACAAACACCCACCCACACATACCGTATGTTTAGGCTTAGGTCTATTTACTTGATAGTCTGTATTTAGTAAAACAATATGAAAGTAGCTTATAAGGTTCAAGGAGGAAAATGAACAAAATAAAATATATACAATGAATAAATACAATAACAATTGCAGACAAAACTGAAGGTACACATAAATTGAATTAAATACATTTTCTAGATAATAGATATTAGATTCACAGACAAAACATAGATCTATACACAGATATCATGCACATACATACACACAAATATATTACACACACACAAATCATACGTAAATACATACACATAAATATAAGGTACACCAACACTTAGGGCTCCTTTTACTAAGCTGTGTTAGGGCATTAATGCGCAGAATAGCTTGCGCTGAATTGAGCTGGCGTTAGTTCTAGCCACGTAGCACATGGTGTAGCATGCGGTAATATCCTGCGTGCGCTAAAAACGCTAGCGTACCTTAGTAAAAGGAGCCCTTAGATACACATATTGTATATATACGAGGGGCCACTGAAAAGTTTTCAGCCCAACCAAGAAGAGCATGATGTGGAGCCATGATTTGAAATAAATCGAAAAGTGTCAAGGAAACTGTGGAATTACTTGTATGCTTCATGGCTCCACCTCATGCTTTTCTTGGTTGAGCTGAGAACATTTTGGCGGCCCCCTCGTACAAACACAGGCATATACACACTGATACTGATACTGAACCGTGTGGAGAGAGGGAAATCCTGAAGTACCACGAAATGCAGTCTGAGACCATGAAAATATGGCAGAAAGATACAGAAATATTTCCCATGGTTTTGGGTGCCACAGGCTTGATTAACAAGAATTTCCAACACATCTGGATAAGTTGCCTATACATGTGACATCTTACATCAGAAAGAAACTCCCTTTGGCACATAGTACTACAGTAAATGTTAGCAATAAATTTGAGAGACTGAGATCACACTCCACATGCCCTGGCTTAGGAGTAAGGTTCATTCCTATCCTGGCCTAGCCCCGCCCCCTCCCCCCTCCCCCCGTTGCCTGCTCTGCGCGGACTTCCCCCCTGCCCAATGCGATTTGAGAAGGCTTTTCAAAACCTGGACAAAGTACCGGGTTTTGAAAAGCTGTCTGGACCCCTGGACATGTCCTCAAAAGGACCTTTAATGGCAGTCTTTGCAGTACTACCGAAATACTAAGATGAGTGAATGAGTGTGAAAGAAAGGGAATCAAAGTTTAAACTCTAGGAAATTAAGGCCTTGTTGGATAGAGGAAGCTTTCCTATTTTTCACAAATGTTAAAATCACTTTCATTTAAAAAAATTGGGAACTGCAGCAATACTAGGGTCTGGAATTATTCCTGTCTTGAACTGGTGTTGTGGACAGGACTGAGGGCAGCAGAGTGGAGGGTGTCAGTGAAATATCTGGTAGGTTTTTTTTTCTCCTGTGCATTCCATGTCTGTGGCTAGCTTGGCTCCATTTTCCTTCTCAAAATCCAAAATAATTTGAGTGAATGAAGCACTCCCCTGACTCCTACTCATCATCTTACAAAATGGTGCACATCAAAATACTGGAATGAATATTTTGGCAGAAGGAACCAAATTTTCCTACATTTTTCCATTTCAGTAGCAAAGGGATAGCAGTGAAGAAAGAAATAACTTCAAATGCTCATATGATATTTATTTTTGGCTCAAACTACATCTCCTCATCTGCTTGAGAATATTCAGCAGGCTGTCATGGAAATGTTTTCGAACTAATGAGCTACATTTGCATTCCACATAAAAGGGATTTAGATATTTTTCATTTGCATGGCCCCATAGAAACAAGTTGATGTGAATTTCACTGCAACCGCTTTAAAATGCTACTGATTTTCCAGTTAAGGCTGCCAGCTCTTTAAAGCTTAAAAACAGAACCTACATCTTTTTCTGGGGAAGGTCACTTGATGATAAGGAGGTAGGTTTCATACACAGACTTGGATCCTGATGAGATCTGTTGCTCTAGATAGGCTGCAGCAAAGGAATTTTTCATAATGTCACCGCAAAATAAATTAAAATGTGCATCTTCGTGTGGCTGCTTCCATTGCATCGAAATAAATGTTACAAGCTCATTTAATTAGAATAGTTAGGAATGTCTCTTCTCTGCTTCACTGACTCCCCAAATCACAAGTTAATTTGTCAAAATCAGCCCATTGTTTTTCTTTCATTCTTCATTACTGAAGAGACAGCTCTATTTAAATAAATGTTTATGGTACAGAAAGCAGAGCAATGAGCAACCCCAAATATTTTCATAAGGGAAAAGGAGAAAAGTTTAGAGTGCAGATTGCAGTGGAGCTTTTTTTTCTTCTTCTTTATCTGGGGGTGGGGGGCGGGGAGGGGGGGGGGTGATTGGATATTTGACTGACTGGAAAGGTACAGAATTGGGCAGTGTACTGTAACTGATGATACACTACACACCATATCTCACACTGGCAGCTGCATGCCCTCAGAAGCAGTTTTCGCCTGTGTTTTAAAAGACAAATGATGACAAAAGATACAATCACTATAAATTACCCTAATCAAATCATTCTCTTTGGGAACAGTCGCAATGCTTAATCAATTAGTCAGTGTTTGCTGGGGCCTTTTTTTCTTTCCCCCCCCCCCCCCCAATGAATATAGGGCTGGACAACTGAGCTATTTATACTGCCATTTACCCTCAGCAGCGATACTGTATGCTGAGATGCATTCTACTTAAAATTAGGCAAATAGGTTAATAACAAAAATCTCATGAGGGTTAAATTATGTGGGCAAGATCATGGTAAGTCGTAAAAGTGTGAATTATACAAAATGGGGGTTAACGACAAAGATTAGAGAAATTATGTATCCTTGATTGGCCAGAATGTTATTTATGTGGAGGTCTTTTTGGAAGGCATCTATCAGTAATGGATGGAAGAGATTAGCAGATAATCACCAGGGCCTCTCACTAATGAGATGTTGCATTTCAGCTAGGCTGTGACTTTCTCTGGAAAACCCTGCCGTGTTACTTCATCGCATCTTTGTCTGCTAATTGTAAACCGCATAGACTCTTTAATGGTATATAAACCTTCTGTGTGTGTCTGTGTTAAGTTCAATATTCCTTCAATCTCAGTTTGGAGAAATGAAACAAAGAAGTGCAGAATTTTCTTAGAATTTACCCATTTGTTTCACTAATACTCGCCTTTGTTGTTGGTAGATGTACACTCTGACTGTAATTCTATGAACTAGAATCCTTCACCTGGTTTCAATGAGTCTTGGGAGCTGAGAATCAATAATGTTTATTCTTTGCCATATATTCCACGTGGCCAGCTCTCCTAGCAATGGAAGTAAAACCAGATGTCTCAATCCATCCTCCTTTTTTCTGGAGCCATATGGTAATATTAGATCTCCCTATCCCTCTCCCCCCCCCTTTTTTTTACAAAATCGTAGTGCGATTTTTAGTGCCGGCCGCAGCAGTAACAGCTCCGACGCTGATAGGAATTCTATGAGCGTCAGAGCTGTTACTTCCACGGCCAGCGCAAAAAAACACACTACAGTTTTGTAACAGGGGGGATATGTTAATTATGTAATCACCAAGAGAAACTAATTGCAAGGGTGCTTTCAGAATCTATGCTTCAAGCATACTGTACATCTGCCGTCTATTTCTATGTTTCTATGTTTCTACATGGTATAACATTGGTCTGTGTCAAAATTAAAACTGAATCCAGACCACATGGTCTGAAATGTAAGAGCTTCATAGTACAATCAACATGAAACCTCAGCAAAGCCATTCAACGGATAAGTCTGAAGGACCTCCTTTAGGTCAGTAAGGTAGCAATTTAGAACAAGGGGGTCTCACAGGATGACATTACATCTCAAACCCTCATTGGCTAGATATAAATGTTAGCTTTTCCTTATTATGACTGGGATAGCCATGTAAATGGTTACCCATAATTGGAAAAATTGGGATCGCCTTAATTTTACTTTTTGGTGGACAAATTTATGCTTAAGTTATAAGTATGAGAAGATGAAGGCAGATATTCTGGGGCATTCTAAGATATTCAAGTTAGTTTGGGGCCCATTGACATCTTTTGTGGATTCGTTATAGTTGTCTTTATATCTTTATTTCCCGTTGTTTTAGAATCCACACATCCAAGGGAGGGTGGGTGGGTGGGAGGGGGTATATCTTTTGTGTGATTTTATTCCCGGATGAAAATGTTAGTTGGGTGGGAGGGGGGGTTATTATTATAAACTGATAGTTTATAAGTGCATATATGATTATTATTAGTTGTATGTATATTGTATTGCATTTTTTAGCAGCTTTGAAAATTCAATAAAGATTTATTTAAAAAAAAAAAAAAAAAAGAACAAGGGGGTCTCTCTTGCACAGCTATAGCAATCTCTTTTACCAAAGTATTTTAGATTTTCAAAAGCTGACAAACATCCAGGTATGATGAGTGTACAGTATCCCTCGTATGCTTTGAAAATACTCAAACAAACTTTATGGTACAGATAGGTCTCTTATTTTGAAATCCCCACTTCATTGCTGAGCTTCCTTGCCAGCATGAGCCAGTCTTGTGAAGACTTAGTTCATCATACCATTACTTTTGTCTTTGATGGAACATTTAGGGCCAGACTCAGTAAACAGTACTGAAATTTAGGTGCTTGTATACTGTAAAGGGCTCTCCATGCTAAGTGTTCTTTATTACTTATTGTTTATCATTATTAGACGTGATATACTGCTCAGTTTGCATAGCAAATTACAGTGGTTTACATAATTTCTTTATAGAATAGTGCTTAATATCAATCCCCATGCCCAACTTTGGGCAAGGGGACATATGCCTGCGGAAACTGGTATAAATCCTGGCATGCAAGTTGGATGCACAATCCAGGAATTATATAACACTACACATAATTTTTAGAATGTCCCTGACTCACTCTTGTCCTCTCATATGCCCTTTTGGGTTGCACGCAGCATTATAGAATATTGCATAGGCAAATGTGCGCCTAAGTCCAAATTAGTGTCAAGTAATGTCAATTATTGAGTGTTAATGACTCTTTAAATAATTAATTTGCACATTCATCTTGCCCTGTATGCCTAAATTTGGGTGACTTGTTGCACTTTATAGGACTTTTCTGCATCTCTTTGCCCTGCCTAGCCCTCCTGGTGAAACGATGGCACAACTTTTCAGCTACAGAAGTTCACATTGCATTCCTCTATAACTGCTTCTTCAATAAGCGGGGCTGGGGATGATCCCTGAAGTAGGTACAAAATGCTATTTTTGGATTCTCTGGCTAACCTATTCAGCTCCACTACTTTCTTCCTATGCAAACAGAACACAAAGGGTCCTTGAGGAGTAGCTTAAGTTTCTCTTGACAGTCTCTGAGCAGGAGAAGGCTATCCAAACTTATAAAAAACAAAACAATAAGGGAGGTGGGTAAATATTTATGTAAAAAGACCCTTATCCCTTGAACTCTCTAAAAAGCAGTAAACATTGCATATGCAAATTTGGGTGCGCGTCCAATTTACATGTGCAATTTTATTGAATAACCAGCCAATTTGCACCAGTGATTGAAATCTTAACATGCAATTACTGATACCAATTAGTTTTAATTAAAAGTTATGTGCATAAATTTAGGTGCAGGATCTGAGCCTAAATTGTATTTGTGGGACAAAAAAGGGGCATCAGCATTGAAAAAAGCACTTTGGTGTAACCTGTTTCCTATTTCTTGTAAGGAATGATAACTGACTTTATTTTACTGACCTTAAACATCCAGGGTGGGAGGGAGGAGGGGGGAGGGGTTTGTACTGGAATTGTTTTGGGGAATGTTTAGATAGTTTCTTGTGGGTATTTATTTTCTTGATTAATAGGTGGGAGGGTGGGGGAAAATAATTGCTTATTACTATATGTAAGTTTATTGTGCTTTTCTTATATATGTAATATGTAATATTATATGTACATGAATTATTTGTATGCACAATTGTAGTTGGAAAATTTAATAAAGATTACACAGAGTCTATTTTTTTCTGATGTATAAAGCGCAGTGGACTCCTCCTCAAATTATATATTAATGACATAAACTTCTTAAAACTATGTTGCTCCTGTAATTCTGATGTTGATAATTTAAAGCATCTTCTTTTGCAGTGTCCATTTATTAAATCTTTCTGGGCTGCTATCTGTTCTGTATTTCATATTGACCACACTTTCTCATATCAGATTCTTATTTTGAAATCATTAAAGTTGAATTCCATTTTGTCCTTAGTTACTGGTAAACTATTGGACATTTTGAATTTGTGGAAAGATTTGACCCAGCTTTCTCACTCCAATTGATGGAATCTAGTTTGTTTATTAAATGCTGTGACGCAGCTCCGACGCTCATAGGAATTCTGTGAGCATTGGAGCAGCATCAGATCATTTAGCACTCTAGACCATTTAGACTCTAGACTCATTATATCTGTTTTATTGAAATTATACATGTGGTTTTATTTTCATTAGTTAAGGGGAGGGGGGGTGAAAATGTTTATTTTGAAATATTTGTATATTTAAAGTGCTTTTGTTTGATTCGTTTATGTTTAAATTCATTGTATTGCACTATCAATAATTGAAAACTAATAAAGATTTACAAAAAAAAAAACCCCTCTACCGCAGCTTAGTAAAGGGGGGGGGGGGTTAATTATGCATTTTCCCTAATTTTTCCTTTTTATTGAATTTTTGATGTGATTATGAAATTGTTAATAATGATTTTTATTGTTCCTCCATGCTTTTATGTTTGTTTTATTGTAAGCTGCCTAGGAATAGGTGGTCTATAAATTGTTTTAAATAAATTAATTACATTGTGTCACCTACTTATTACGCAGTATCAGAAATAAAACATTAGCTTATACTGTATCTATTTTTAAAACAAAAAATATTAAAATAAATACATGTACATTATCCCTCTCTTTTATGAAACTGCAATAGCAGTTTCTAGTGCGGGGAGCCATGCTGAATGGCCCGCGCAGCTCTTGACACTCATAGGAACTCAATGAGCATCGGGAGCAGTGCGGGCCATTCAGCTTAGCTCCCTGCGCTAGAAACTGCTCTCGCAGTTTTGTAAAAGAGGTGGTATGTTCTGGTAAAATTATATCCAAACTAAAAAGCAAGCAAAGAGAGCCAATAGCCCCTATTAAATTGCCAATCTGCATGCACTTGCTATTAACCAGTTAGATTACCCATGGAAAGAATCAACGGTGAGGCTTGCTGCCCAAGTTTCTTCAGTCCCTTTCGAACCCTCCCCCCAGTCTTCCCTCTACAGTACCTGAGAAGCAGTCTGTGTGGAATAACAAGCTAGTTCCTGGTACCTGTGCCCTGTTGATACGTCTGTGACTGAGGTTGGCTGGAGCCTGGCTGGGAAGATGAGCATCATTGATTGCTGAGATTCTGGCTGGCTTGTGCTTGGAAAAGTTGGCTCTGCTGCGGGGTCCACCCAAGTAACGTGAGTGAGGAGATGAAGCTGAAAAGACAATAAAATGGCATCCTCCTTCTGAGAAGCCTGAAACCAAAGGGAGAGGGAAAGGGACGAGATGGGAGGGCTAGCTGGGTAGGATTGTCTTAAGCTAAATTATCCTTCTGTTGAGAATAAATCCTGGAAGAATTAATTAGAAAACATATTTGCCTATCAAGGCACTAAAGTTTGGAATCTTATACATCTTAGTATAAGACAATTCGACTCCTATTTAGCTTTTTGTAGAGCTCTTAAATTATATTTGTTTGAAATTAGTTGTAGAAATTTGAATTGAGTCTAACTATATAGTTTTCTTTTATACATATGTAATTCCTTTTAAGGGTTTGTTTTCTTTTATTATCCTCACTAGATCCTAATGAATGGTAGTGAAATATAAGTGCTTTGATTATTTTAGATTAATATAACAGAAGGAATATAGAGCGTGAGTGCTGAGGAGAATGATTACCATGGTGGATGGGGAGGGAGATAAGAACATATGAATTGGTCTTACTGGGTAAGACCAATAGTCCATCTTTCGCAGTATCCTGCTTCCAACAGTGGACATTCCAGCCATAAATACCTGATAGAGACCCAAATTGTAGCAACATTCCATGCTACCAATCCCAGGGCAAACAGTGGCTTCCCACCTTGTCTGTCTCAATAGCAGATTATGGACTATTCCTCCAGGAACTTGTCCAACCCTTTTTACACCCAACTATACTAACCAATGTTACCACACCCACTGATGAGTTCCAGAACTTAACTATTTGAGTGAAAAAATATTTCCTCTGATTTGTTTTAAAAGTATTTCCATGTAATTTCTGGCCTTTGTATTTTTTGACAGGGTGAAAAATCGATTCACTTTTACCTGGATGGAGATGGAAATGGAACATGAAAAGAAGCCTTAACTTTTAGTCAGCTGCCAATTGCAAAACTGACTCAGTTAAGTGTGAGGCCCTATGCAGCTTCTCCTACTGCCTCTGCTTAAGGCTGGGCCTGCTTGAAGAAGTTGCCTGTCGAGTGTGAAACATAGAACTTATCCCCCTCTTTTTTTTTTTTTTTTTTTTTACAAAAGCGTGGAAGAGGTTTTTAGCGTTGACCAGTGGACTGAATGATCTGTGCTACTTTGATGGTCATAGAGTTCCTATAAGCGTCTGAGCACCGCAGAGCATTCAGTGCACCAGCTGGCACTATAAACCTCTTCTAAACTTTTGTAAAAAGGGAGAGGGGTAATCAACTCAGGAGGAACTGGAGACTCATAGAGTTCAGAATTCTCTCTTAAATTACTCTATTGCAACAGTACCTGCCAACTGGCAGAGTAAGCCCTTTTGTTTTTTAAAATTGTCAGGATATAATATCTTTGGGGCATTTCCCAGTAGATTCAAGAGAAGTCTCTTCTTGGTCTAAATTGGTATTAAGGCATGAACTGTATCCCAGTATTTAGCTTTTAATTTGAACAATTACTGACAATGGTGCATAAAAATCTTTTAACTATCATATTGGGTCAGACCAAGGGTCCAACAAGTGCAGCATCCTATTTCCAACAATTATATATTTCAAGTTTTATTAAAATTTGATTTAATCACTTATCAAATGTTTCTAAGCGAAATACAAGAATAAAAAAAAATTTAAGAACTAAAAAAGTCATACAACTCATATATTGTTCACAATAAAATAATTTTAACAATACAAGTACATATATTAACTGGTACATTAGGATCGTGGGGGTAGAACCACAATTTATTTTAGAAAAGAGAGAGGTAACATACTGTATATGGAAAGCACAATAAGGAAGTGTGTGTTGGGGGGGGAATATAAAGAAGAAAACAGAATTATCTTTTTGGGAGGAATTATAGGTTGAAAGCATCTTTAAACAAAGCTTTTCAGGTTACTTTTAAAATGTGTTAAGTTTTCCTCCTCTCTTAAGTATGTTGGCATAGAGGGGCATAATCAAAGAAACATCTAAGTCCGTTTTGGCTTAACTCACAAGTCATCCAAAGTCGGACACGGGAAAAGGATATATTTTCAAAAAATATATCCAGCATATTTTTTTTCCGAAAATCGTCTAACTGTACTTCCAGCCGTCTGATCATCCAAACCGCTAAGTTGTCCATCTTTATACCCCATTTTCGACAAACATTCATCCAACTCAAAAACGCTTAGAAAAAGACCTTTTGGGCGTGGGAGGGGTCAGAAAAGTAAGAGACTGGACACCCAGAAATGGCAACAGAGTACTGGGGCACCTTACAGGGCACTACTGTGAACTTCACAAAAAGGGTGCTAAATAAACATAGGAGTACAAAATTACTTCCTATGAATTTCTAAATAAGCATAGCCATGCCTCAGAGACTGAATCATCTAGCACACTTTTATGTGTTGCATCTCATCAGTCACAGTTCTCATTCATCGGCAAATGGCTTTTTTTAAAGTTTTTAAAGTTTTTTAATTTTTTTAGTTTAAGAAATAAATAAACATTTCTTTAAGAAGATAGTGCAAAATTTTTTTTGGATCTTCCTGATCACATGCTTCCTTTAAGCATGACGCTAGCGACGTTAGTTACGTCGCGATACGCTCCACTGCAAGCACCAGGATTGGTGTTCGAGTAATTTAAAACTCAGAGCGTTCTGCCGGCTCGCTGCCATTTTCAATTTTCCAACACCACGGAGGATATGTAAGAATCTGGTCCCGTAAGTTGCTGTTTAAATTTCACTATAACTTTCAACTAAATTCTGTTTAAATGTTGAAGATAAGTTATGCTGTAGTCAATCTGCAAATTAAGCAATTTTATATTTCAGGCACTGCTATTTTCCCCTGAGGAAGCCACATCGGGTGAAACGGTGGCCCCGTTGGGAACCAGTGCAGACTACACAAAGATAAGTGCTTTTAAAATTTTGCACTATCTTCTTAAAGAAATGTTTATTTATTTCTTAAACTAAAAAAATTAAAAAACTTGAAAAACTTTAAAAAAAGCCATTTGCCGATGAATGAGAACTGTGACTGATGAGATGCAACACATAAAAGTGTGCTAGATGATTCAGTCTCTGAGGCATGGCTATGCTTATTTAGAAATTCATAGAAAGTAATTTTGTACTCCTGTATTTACCTATACTTCCTCAGTACTTGTAATTTGGTTTTGCTAAATAAACATCTCACAACAGCTTCCTTATAGGTCATGGTGAGCCCCCCAAAACACCCCCAGAATCTACTAGACCCACCTATTTACAACCCCAATAGCATTAATGGCTGTAGGAGCCACTTATATGGCAGTACAAAAGGGTTTTAGGTTTTTTGGGGGGTGCACATGTTTCTCCATGAATGCAGTGATTAGAGTGGCTTATGGGCCTTGGTCCTCTTCTCCATGGTTCATTAACCTACCCCCAAGACTACATAAGCCACCTCGGTGCAGCTTTACTAGGCTTTCCTATGCCAAGCTGCCAGGTGCTGATGTTCTGGAGGTAGATATGCAAAGCAGTTATTATGTTTTTTAGGGGGGGGGGTCAGTGATCACTGGTGCAGTGTGTGGGGGATCACTGTGGCAGTGTGTGTCTGCAGTGTTTATCTGGTCACTCTGGATACCTTTTGTGGCCTTAGACCTGGTTTTAGATGGCCTAAGTCACAACGTCCAAGTTCCGTCTTGGCAGTGTTGTAAAATTTTCAGTTATATATGCAGTACGAATAAGTCCCACCCTCGACACTCCTCCTGAAACACCCTTTTTAGCTCTGGTCATTCAGCAGCACTGTGAAGGCCTAGGTCGTTTTTATATACGTCTAAAACCCGGTTTGATTATCGGCACTTAGACGACTTGTCTTTTAGATTGTTCAAGTGCCGATTTAGGCCGGTTTTTAGACATTTTTCAGTTTTGATTATGAGCCCCATAGCGTTCCAGAGCCGTCACACTTTTGCCGAGAGTCCACTGCCCTGATGCAGCTATACAGCAAAATGCCAGCTAGCTTTACGTTGGCAGGAATGGACCAGTAAAGCAAAGAAAACAGAAGAATAGTAACAACTCTTAACGTGATATAACAAGAACTCTCTGCCTAATCAAGTTAAGTTTTTCATAAGTTTTTTCTGACAGTTCGGATATCATTATAAGTATTAGGCAGGAGGGGGAGAGTGTCGATAAGGTTAGTTCCCTGTCTAATGCGGTTGTGGAGTTAATCATTGACAACGCACGGGGATCTGAGGCCTCTCCTCTTTGAAGAAATTTGTCTAAAAGTATATAATTGTTAGAGATAAGCCTAATAAGAGAAAACTTCATCACTGTTTCCAATTGAGAATTTGAAAATTGTAAGAGAGGTATTTTTGTGCGTGGGATTTTAAGTTTATCCCATCTTTCCATGTAATAAGAAGGAATAGAGGCCACAGTAGACCAGGTTGCCTTAAATGCTGAGCAGACTGATTTTAAAGATTGAAAATTAGCCATGCCAACTGCTGAGCAAATTGTTAATAGGAATGACAGTTGTTTGAAATGCCTGTATGCAAATGCCAGAAGCCTGAAAAACAAGATGTCAGAGTTAGAATATATTGCACTAAATAAAAAGATAGATATAATAGGCATCTCTGAGACCTGGTAGAAGGAAGATAACCAGGGTACAAATTATATTGCAGTGATAAGGTGGGTCAAATTGGTGGCAGTATATGTTAAAGAGGTACTTGAATTGAACAGACTAAAAATTCTACAGGAACCAAAACACACTTTGGAATCCCCATGTGTAAAGGGGAAAAGGATAGTGATAGGAGTGTACTATTGTCCGCCTGACTAGGATGAACAGACAGATGCTGAAATGTTATCAGAAATTAGGGACACTAACGAACTGGGTAACGCAATAATAATGGGTAAATGAAATAGGGCATGCATGAAATCAAGGACTGCTTTATGGAGCAGCTGGTTCAGGAACTGACAAGAGGCAAAGCAATTCTAGACCTAGGTGCATAAATTGGTGTGGGAGGTATTGGTGCTGGGACAGCTTGATAACAGTGATCATAACATGATCACATCTGATATAATCCTTGGAGTAAGTTCACCCTGGAAATCCTACACAATAGTATTTAACTTTAAAAAAGGAGGCTATGATAACATGAGGAGAATGGTAAAAAAGAAACTTAGAAGAGCAGCTTTAAAGGTCAAAAATTTAGATCATGTGTGGATGTTATTCAAAAAGACAATCCTAGAAGCCCAGACCAGATATTTTCCATGTATTAAAAAAGGAACAAGGCAGACCAAACGGCAGCTGGCGTGGTTGACAAGTGAGATGAAGGAAGCTATTAGAGCTAAATAAAAGAATCTTTCAGAAAGTGGAAGAAGGATCTGACTGAAAATAACAAGAAACAGCACAAGGAATGGCAAATCAAATACAAGGTGCTGATAAGGAAGGCAATGAGAGATCTTGAAAAGAAGATTGCACTGGAAGCAAAAACACATAGTAAAAACTCTCTTAGGTATATTAAAAGCAAGAAGATGAGAAAAGAATCAGTTAGACTGCTAGATGACCAAGAAGTAAAAGGGGTGCTTAGGGAAGACAAGGCCATAGCAGAGAGATTAAATTAATTCTTTGCTTCAGTCTTCACCAAGGAAGATGTGGAGGAGATACCAGTGCCAGAAATGGTATTCAATGCTGATGAGCCAGAGAAATTGAGACAAATCTCTGTAACACTGGAAGATATAATGGGGCAATTTGACAAATTGAACAGTAGCAAATAGCCTATACTTGATGGCATACATCCTAGAGTACTCATAGAATTGAAAAATGAACTTGCAGAGCTATTGTTAGTGATTTGTAATTTACCTTTAAAATCCAGCATGGTACTGGAAGACTGGAGGATGGCCAATGTAATGTCAATTTTTAAAAAGGGTTCTAGAGGTGATCTAGGAAATTATAGACTGATGAGTCTGATGTTGGTGCCAGGCAAAATGGTAGAGACTATTATAAAGAACAAAATGACAGAGCATATACATAAACATGGATTAATGAGAGAGCCAGCATGGATGTAAGTCAAGAGAAATCTTGCCTCATCAATCTACTACATTCTTTGAAGGGGTGAATAAATATGTGGCTAAAGGTGAGCCAGTCGATATTGTGCATCTGGAGTTTCAAAAGGCATTTGACAAAGTACCTCATGAAAGACTTCTGGATTAAGAACTGGTCAATATTCTCAATGGAAAAGAGTAAATAGTGGGGTTCCCCAAGGGTCTGTGCTGGGACCACTGCTTTTTAACATATTTATCTATGATCTAGAGCAGGGGTAGGGAACTCCGGTCCTCGAGAGCCGCATTCCAGTCGGTTTTTCAGGATTTCCCCAATGAATATGCATTGAAAGCAGTGCATGCAAATAGATCTCATGCATATTCATTGGGGAAATCCTGAAAACCCGACTGAAATACGGCTCTCGAGGACCGGAGTTCCCTACCCCTGATCTAGAGATAGGAATAACTAGTGAGATAATTAAATTTACTGGTGGTTAATCATAATTCACATCAAAGCCATTTTCATTCCATGAGTTATGTTTTTGGTTCTCAGAGTCACATCATTTTAATTTAAACTATTGTTTGATTTCATCTCTTCATTTGGTTTTTACTGTATCATTCCTTTATTTATATCAGTGGTTCCCAAACCTGTCCTGGAGGACCCCCAGGCCGGTCGGGTTTTCAGGTTAGCCCTAATGAATATGCATGGAGCAGATTTGCATGCCTGGCACCTCCATTATATGCACATCTCTCTCATGCATATTCATTAGGACTATCCTGAAAACCCAACTGGCCTGGGGGTCCTCCAGGACAGGTTTGGGAACCACTGATTTATATTTTGATTTTCATGTTCAATATTAGGTTAAGTTATGCTTTTCATTTCTGTTTTTTAAGGACACCTGAGGAAGGCAAATTTCATTGACGAAACACAGCCCTTGTAGGGTCTAGCTTCCATTTATTCTGAGATATGTTGTAATTTTGATGTTGCTCGACACAGACTGTTGTACTTCTTGTTGTTAAACATTTTTTTAAAAAACATATCCTGGTGTCTCCAGGAACTGGTTCCACTTTTTGTGACTCTGGACGCTTTCCCTTGTTCTGTGGAGCCTTGGATCCTTCCCAAGGGATTTTGGGCTCGCTGTGTTTCACTGCACGCCCTTACCAGGGCATTTGAGGATTTTGCTGCTAATGAATACCCTGCCAGAGCTGGGACTGGAAACTGATTCTACTATTGCATCAGAAAAGTGGGCACATTGTCCAGAACTATTTAAATGTTTCTCTACTCTAAATTGGAAAAGATATATATGGTGTAATTTGAAGATCACCCATAATGATGAAGCCTGCCTGGTACAATGTGTGTAGCTATAGCAAGATAATTTATACTGTATTCATTTCAGAATAAATAAATCCTTGGGAAAATACAATATTGCATGCAAATCTTGCAACACTATCACTTTACATTACTGGATTTCAAAGCACATACACCTCAACAATAAAATCCCAAAACATGTTCACAATAATTAATAATAATAATTAAAACATGCCCCTTAATACAAAAAATAACAGTAGCCAATTACCCTATAACCCATGTCTACCACCAACTCTTTAATTAGCATTCTTTGCCCCTCAACTAGCTGAAAGCTTTCACATAAAACTTTAATTTTCTCTTTAAATGTTAAATAACCTCTCTTTTAATTCAACTCTAATGACAATGTGTTCCACAACTTAGGCCCCATTGCCATAAATGCTCACGAACAAGATTACAATTTAACATTACCAGGCACTGAGAGGAAAACCTGCTGTGATGAGTGCAGCCTCCTAGAGGGCTCAATAAATCCTGCAAAATACAAGAGACCTCCCACAGAGCACAAAAACCCAAGAAGAGAAGCGGGAAGTGAAGTTCTGTCAAGACTAATGGAGTCAATTTCAAAACTATGCCCAGTGCTTCATTAAGGGGAAAATTCATCAAGCAGCTTTACGGCTTAATGCACCTTCAACATGCATTATGAAATTAGGGCCTTAATCTGTATAGGACACCTGGTCTCAGCAGCCACCTAAGTGGCTTTTGAGAGTCGCACGTGAGCATCCTATATAGAATCACGTCTGTTCATTATAGAATCGCATGTGTCCTAACGGATAGATGGCTAACCCCCCTAACCACCCCAATTCTCTAACTGGCATCCATATCACAGATGCCGTTTAGAGAATTGCATTGCCTCTAAGTTGATCACGGCAAGGGAATCTCCCTGCCGCGATCAGCTGAGTGGCAGTGGCAGGGAAACCCCAAACCAATGCCCACTCCCTCCCACCAACACCCCTGAACTGTCTGTCTATGGCAGGAGGGATGTCCAATCCCTCCTGCTGCAAACCCCTAAACTATCCCCAGCAGGAGGGATGCCCACTCCCTCCTGTCAGCACTCCCAACATCCCCAGCAGGAGGGATGCCCACCCCCTCCTGCCGGCATTCTGGGATGCACTGGGAGTGGCCAAAGACTCCGATTGGCCAGATTCCTAAAGCCACTCCCAACATTTTACTGGCCTACATTTCAGGCCAGTTGCGGCCCTAGGGCCACCTAGGATCACCTAAGGCCACTTCTGGGTGAAACCACACCTATGTAAATGTATGCCATGTAGTTATTTAAACATCTTTGGAGGGGGATGCTTAGCTTGTTTCGATGCCCTGGGGTCATCAGAGTCCAGACCCTGGGGGAGACACTTGGTTTGCGCCTTTCTATTTTCTGCCTGGCATTCCGCTCCATGGGGGGAAAATGGGGGGGGGGAGGGGAAGGGGAAGCTGGTGGGGAGGGCTTGTGGGTGGAGGGAGCTGGGTGACCCTTGGGAGGAGGAATGCTGGTTGTGGCCTAACTCCTGGAAGAAGTTTCACTCTGTTCCAGCTTTTGAAGGCTCTCTGAGGAAGCCAATGGCGAAACGCGTTAGAGCCTCCTGGAGTGAACCTGCTTCCTAACCACCCATGCAAGCTAAGTTTCAGCACATTATTAGAAATACATTTTGCTTATATTATATATATATATATATTTTTGACACCAGTTAAGTTTTTGCACAAGTTTTTCACGGATTTCTTTCTTCCAATGGAGAAGATGCAATGATAGAGCATTGAAACACTTATAGGGGTTTTTCCCCAGTTAGTGTTTTTCATCACCTTCGTTCAAGGTTCTGAGCACCTCTTTGGTTGAAAGTCTTCTCTTCTATACATAAGGAGTTCTCCTTTATTTTGGTTTATTTGTTTGGTTCTATCCTTTGGGAGACTACTTTCTATACTATTGACCCAGTATATTTGATTGGGTTTCCTTCAAAGTATACATAATAATAATAATAACTTTATTTTTGTATACCACATTACCATGGAAGTTCTATGCGGTTAACAGATGAAGAGACTGTACATTACAGCGAAGTTCCCCCTTTTTTTTTTGGCATAGCTACATTTACATTTTCAGCGACACTACATTTGCGGTGAAGTTATTTTTCAGGTCGGTTACTATTGCAGAGAAGTTACATTTGTTGTAAGTTGCATATATATAGCGGAGTTCATACAGTAGTGTTACATACAGCGGTGATATATACTGCGGAGTTCGATAAAGCCGAGCAGAGGCATTAA
Source organism: Geotrypetes seraphini (assembly GCF_902459505.1). NCBI lineage: Eukaryota > Metazoa > Chordata > Amphibia > Gymnophiona > Dermophiidae > Geotrypetes > Geotrypetes seraphini. The sequence continues at coordinate 390,832,109 of NC_047085.1, read as the reverse complement.
GTAAGGGGGGTAAAGAAGAAGGGGTGATTAGTTGGATAGGGTGATCCATTTTGTTAAGCCGTTTGGTGGCAGACAGAATTGGAAGAGTCGAGAGACTGGGGTAAGTCAAGGTCTGAGGAGGAGGCAAGGAAGGTGGGGGGGGGGGAGAAGTTAGAGGAATTTATCAAAAAGGTAGGTTTTGATTGTCTTCCTGAACATTTGGTAAGGGGGGAATTGGAGATGAGTGCTGTGAGGCATTTATTCCATTTGCCCGCTTGGAATGCGAGGGATCTGTCAAGGAATTTCTTGTAGAGGCAGCCTTTCAGGGAAGGAAAGGAGAACAGGTAGGTGTTTCGTGTACGAGAGGGGCCAGCGATTTCAAGGTGCTCGGATAGGTAGATTGGGGAAGAGCCTGCTAGGGTTTTGAAGCAGAGGCAGGCGAATTTGAAGATGATCCTTGCCTCCACCGGTAGCCAGTGGAGTTTAGCGTAATAGGGGCTAACGTGGTCATATTTTTTTAGGCCGAAGATGAGGCGGACAGCAGCATTTTGAACTATTCTTAAGCGTTTGATGGTGTTTTTATAGGATCCCAGGTATATGATGTTAGTCTCTATATTTGTAGACCATTTTTTTGAGGCCATACATACCTAAAATCAAATCATTTTTATGTGACTCAGCACATCTCATAAATCTACTCAGTGAAATTGCTGAAGATTTATCAGAGGTAAAATTGGTCACATTAGATATTGAAGCCTTATATACGAATATACCACAATTAATTACTTTGGCTTTTGTGGAGGACACATTAAAAGGAAGAGACTTTGATAGAAGGATCCCAAACAGATTGATTCTGACATGTGCAACCCTTGCACTCACCTAAAACTATTTCGAGTTTCAAGGAAAATATTACCAACAAATAGTGGGTACAGCTATCGGTGTAACAATGGCTCCAGATTTGGCAAATCTTTATGTATCCAACCTTGAGAATATACATCTAGATGAACACCCATTCAAACAAACCATTTTTTACAAACGATACATTGACGACATTTTTATTTTATGGAGAGGAGATGTAGCTCAGTTGGACTCTATTTTCACGTGGTTTAACTCAAGAGACCCACATCTAAAATTTAAAATTCAAATGGATGAAAAGTGCATATATTTTCTTGATCTATATTAACAAAAGGCCAGAGGAGATTCATTACATCGCTTTACAAGAAACCTACGGACAAGAACGCATATTTGCATTACACAAGCCATAATACAACAGCACTCAAAAGGAATCTTCCTTATACACAGTTGCTCAGATTAAAATGTATTAGTACGAATACAGAAGATTTCCAAAGAGATGCACAAGATATGGCACAAAGGTTCTCCAGCAGAGGGTACCCTACTACTTATATCAGAGAAGGGTATCAAAAAGCTAATGTTAGAAATCGTGATGACCTACTTCAGCCAACCACGAGAGTAGCTCCAGACATTGGCATTCACATCTTTCTAAGGACATTAATAAGATCAGATCCAATTGGAAAATTTTGGAGGGTCATCCCTGCTTTCAAAATAAAAATTTAGTGATTGTCCACTCGAGGGATAAAAGCCTGAAGCAGTATTTGGTACCATTAAGATTACCGGATGTCATGCCTACCAACGAAGCATCTGATATAGGACATCAAAAATGTGGCAGATGTTCAGTTTGTCCACACAGTCTTGACATGAAAACATTCATACATCCCATGACTAATCAAAAAATTCAATTTGAAGCATTCATCAAATTATAACACTTGTGGTGTGATATACATCATCTTATGTCCATGCAAGCTGATTTATGTGGGAAAAACGATTAGAAGGCATATACTCACAGTACCCCTCGTTTCTCATTGGTATGAGTTGGAACATACAGTCCAAGATCTCAAATTCTTTGTACTTAAAACATTGGAGAAGAAACCACGTGGTGGAGACATAGATCAGACCCTTTTGAGACCAAATTAATAATTTATTAGAGAACCCAGTGGCATTATCCTATGATACTGTGATATTTGGTATGGATATGAGAGCAAAAACTCAGATTTCTGCGAATAACAATAAATTATTACTAATAATGACAGGGGTTGCCATTCAACAAATCACATATAATTGGAAAGACTGGAGGAGATTAAATTATAACTTTTGGTGGAATTCTTTATGCCATATCTATAAAATGGAAAGATTTACTGCGTTACAAAGGGGATATTTTAAGAAATTTCAGGATGTATGGAAACCATTAACAAAATATTGTCAGGATTAAGTAAAATTATTTCCCTTATGTTTATTAGTTTATGAGGTAGGGAGGGGGGTATTTTATTATTACATATATCATACAATAATGGAGTATATGGTTGGGGGGGATGGGCGAGGGATAGGGAGGGATAGGGATAAGAATATATGTAATATACCAATGATTGTTTATAAGTGATGTATTTATTGTTACTGTGAATGAAAATATTAACACTTAATGTAATTTGTGAAAATGAATAAAGAATTATAAAAAAAAAAAAAAGAGAGAATAGAACAACAATTCATACATGACCTAAACACTGTTCATCCTGATGGTTTGAACACAGAAGCAGATTATAGTGTGTTTCTATGATGTTCATGTATCACGTTTCAAGTTTATTAGGATTTTATATACCGCCTATCAAGGTTATCTAAGTGGTTTTACAATCAGGTACTCAAGCATTTCCCCTGTCTGTCCCGGTGGGCTCACAATCTATCTAATGTGTATGTTTGATTCAGATTTATTACATATCATTAGTAAGAGTTAACTGATAAGTGTTCACATATGGCACAATAAGGAGAAACCTTTTCTGCAGCAGTGCAGCCATATTTGGTAAAGGGCTTATAGCGGAAGTATTAAGCATTGAGATGATAAGACTAATAGAATAGTATTTACATATGGCATAGCAAGTATAAGCCATTTTGTCAGTGGTGTAGTTAAACTTTTGTTTCTATAACAAACATATGCAGTGTTAAAATCAATGGCAAATGTGTCATTTCATAACATTATATTATTTCTATATTACTCAGTTCTAGGCGGTCATAATTTTAAATATAACATACCTTTTATTAATTCAATAACAATTTAAGATTTACTCTTTTCCTTCATTTTTTCACATATTCCTTATTGATATCTTATACATAATGGGGCTCATAATCGAAAGAGAAAAACGTCCAAAAACCGGCCTAAGTCGGCACTTGGATGAACATTTCTCAAAAACATCCAATTGCTGATCATAAAACCGGGTTTTGGACGTATTTCTAAACGATCTAGGCCTTCATAGTGCCGCCCAACGTCCAAAGCTAAACGCGGCGTTTCGGGAGGTGTGTCGAGGGCGGGAGTTGGGCAGGACGTGGGCTGGCTTAGACTTAGTCATACAGCATTTATAACCGAAAGTTTTACAACAGAGCCTAGACAGAACTTGGATGTTGTGACTTAGACCATGTAAAACATGGTCTAAGTCACAAAAACCCACCTAAAGTCACCAGATAAGCACTGCAAACACATAAAACAGACCCCCCACACACTACCCCAGAGATCACCGACCCCCGCCATAAAAATATTAATCACATCTTTAAAATTCAGCCTCCAGACCATCATCACCTGGCCACTTGGCATAGGAAAGCCTAGTCGTCCAGCACAGAGGCAGCTTAAGTCGTCTTAGGGGTGGGTTAGGGACCCATGGAGAGGAGGAACCATGCCCATAAGCCCCTGTAATCACTGAATTGATACTTAAACATGTGCACTCCCCTATACACCACTAAAACCCTTTTTTACTGGCATATAAGTGGCTCCTGCAGCCATAAGGGCTATTGGGGTGGTAGATAAGTGGGTCTAGGATTCTGGAGGTGGTTTGGGGGGCTCATCATGACCTATAATGGAGCTGTAGGGAGGAGAAGACATGGCACCCTTTTTGTGAAGTTCACAGCAGTGCCCTGTAAGGTACCCCACTATTTAGGTGGCATGTCTGGGTGTACAGTCCATCACTTTGCAGACCCCTCCCACGTCCAACAGGGCTTGTTCTAGGCATTTTGGACTTGGACAGAAAGTTGGACGGAAATGTGGTATAAAGATAGATGATTTAGTGGCTTGGACGATCAGATCGGCAGGACATATAATTAGACAATTTTCAAAACGAAAAAGTTGGACGTATCTTTCGAAAATGTGTCTTAAGGTGTTTTTTACTTTGGATGACTTCTGAGTTGGATGTAAACGGACTTAGACGTCCCTTTCGATTATGCCCCTCCACGCATTTAGCCAAGCCATATTATTCAGTTCTTTTTTCAAAAAAACACCTTTATATTCTAGAGAGGTTCATAGCTTCCCAGCACTGTATGTTTTTATAGTATTTAGAGAACCTATTCTTCTGGACGCCATTTCTACATAATGTAGGGAAGTAGTTATTTAAATACACGTTAACATTGAGCCTCCTATTCCAGAAGGCATTTTACGTCACTTACGTAAGCAGCCCCTTATAACAAACGTTGTAGCACATGCACACACTTTGGCGCTTCATTTGTGAAGTCGATACACGCCAACACGGTAAGCCTTTTTTATTCATCTCTATACAGTCTTTTAAAAGTTTTTACCCACAGGTTTTAAAGACAGTTTTCACTTTGGCTTTCAGCATCTGTCAAATGTTTTTTTTCTCTTGAAAATTGGTAGCGCTGGTCGCAGTGTGTCATGAGGTCCATGGTGGTATCTTTTCCATTTTAAATGCATTTTCATGTTTCAAACGGCAATGCCTTCTAATCACCTTAGGTCTTTAGAGCCATTCGTGAATGTCGAGAATTTCATTCCTGCTTAAATTTTTGTATGCTGGCAGTTTTTGTTGAATTGAGGCTCTTATATATTTTTAGTTAGCATTACAGTCTGTTGGGTATATTAGATTTGATAATTACATCATTATTATGCGCAAACATTTTGATTACATAGAATGGCAATCAATTAAGATAGTCAAATATACACTATTAAAGTAAATCTTTGTATATACTAGTTCCTTTTGATGATAGCAAATTATATGAAAGGTTTTATTCACACATTAGGTCCATAACACATACTGTATTTATTTAACTAAGTGCAATTAACTCTTCATTGTACAGGGTTATAATTCACTCTATAATATTGATGCAAATTAGTTAAAGTAACCCAAAATTAAAGTATATTAATTTTGCCCTGAGTGTACCCTTTTATATTTACACAGGTTTTTAATCGCTGACATATTAGATATTTTATGATATGTGTTTTTATAATGTCATTTTTTAATCAATTATGTTTCAAGTATCAGGTGTAGAGTTTAATTTATAAATGATGCTCTCTGTTTATTTGATGCTTGTGAACTCTGATGAAGCCTTTTAATATGGTTATTCCATTTTCTATCTTGGTATGCCCATCTACATGATAACTCATATTTTAAACTCCTAATTGATTTATTTTTAAATGTTCCTATACTTTTAAAAAATACCTTTTTAGCATACAGTGGTTTTAAAACATGTTCTCATAATATGCTATAACGTGGTTTCATAAAGTTTTTATCATGTGTTATAATATTTTTTTATAATATGCTATAATGTGTTTTCATAAAGGTTTTTGTAATGTTGTTTCTGTAATCAATCATGTTTTATGTACTAGGAAAAGGGTTCAATTCATAAATGATGCCCTCCGGCCTCTTGAAGTTAGTGCACTTCGATGAGACCTTTTAATATGTGTATTACGTTTTCCATCTTGGTATGACCATATGTATGATCCTTTACATTTTAAATCTTTAATTGATTAATTTTTGAATGACCCTATATTTAACTCGCATTAAAAAAAAACTTTTTTAGCACATAGTGCCTAGTGGTTACACAATCCATTGAATATATCAACTAAGCAAATAAGTGCTGTCACACTGTCCATACTTAAGTTTTTTAAGCACTTATTTAATAAATTAATTACTGTATGAGTTCATTCATTTGATTACTCATTTTAATTAGTTCATCTGTTTGATCACTCATTTTAAACTTTTTAATTGATTAATTTTCAGATGATTCTATGATTAATTTTCACATGATTTCATTATTAATTTTCAAATTAATTTTGGGATGATTTTATAATTAACTTTCTAATGAATGGGTTTTGGTCTGTTTTTCTAAACCTTTTTAACAAAACCTTTTTTAGCATACAATGTTATGCATTCTAAACATACATTGATTATAACGGCCAAGTGAAAATGTGCTGATATATTGTTGTTATTGTTTTTATTTAAACTTTCCAAACTTTCACTCAATTAATCAATTACAGTATCAATTCATCTGCACGATCTCAAAATTTTTTTTGACTTATTAGGCAAATTTGTCTTGTTCATTGGCATTTCATTTTTTGGATTAACAACCTGTTTTTTGTATTTGGATGACAAGCTTTTTATCACAATGAGCAGTTTATATTGATCAAAAAAGTACTCTAATGCACCAAATTAGTCATTTGTTGTTTTATGTTTTTTGTGATATACATACATTTTATGCAAAAGTATTGATTGTTTATGATAAATATTAATTCACATGTATATTCTTTTATGTACTCTTCAGTTTGATAATGTCCCCTGAGGAAGGCGACGCTGTCATCGAAACTTGGATCCTAGTTGGGACTTTGTTTTTATACATTTTAATTGTTTATCATCAGATAAAAGACTCATGACCATCAGTTGGCTGTGACATCTCCAGTGCCTCTTTTTGCTGTTTTCTTTATGAGGAAAACCCCAATTTTTCCTCCTGGTACATCATGTATGGACTGCAGATGGACATCTCTGTACCCCTCAGAAGGGAATCATCAACCACCACCACTTATGCCTCTTAGTGGTCACGGATCCAGCAACTTTGGGGACTTCGAGCTTTGGTCCTTCCTCTCCCTGGGATGCTCCCATCTACTCCACTTCTAGGGCTGCATGCCAGTTCTTCAGTGCAAGGGCAGGTGGAGTTACAGTATCAATCTTGCACGGTCCTGTAATCTGAGTCCAGCTGTACTCCTTCAGCTTGGCCTCTTCTTCCTCACTGCTGGAAATCTTTGATGCTTCATGAAGCATTTCATCTATGTACCTCTCATTTTCACAGATGCTTCTCGGTCTTGTCACTTCCTCCCTAAGTTCCTTTACTTCATGAGGGATTCAAGCTGAAGATGGCTTGCATAATGAACAACTCCTTTGCTTGGGTAACATTTTCATTCTGCACAGAGAAAGAAGCTGTAACCTGAACAATAACATTGGTGGCATTATCTTACATAAGAACATAAGAACAGCCTTACTGGATCAGATCAAAGGTCCATCATGCCGAGTAGCCCGTTCTCATGGTGGCCAATCCAGGTCACTAGTACCTGGCCAAAACCCAAAAAGTAGCAACATTCCATGCTACCGATCCAGTGTAAGCAGTGGCTTGCCCCATGTCTTTCTCAATAACAGCCTATGGTCTTTTCCTCCAGGAAATTGTCCAAACCCTTCATAAAACCAGCTACGCTCTCTGCTCTTACCACAACCTCTGGCAATGCGTTTCAGAGCTTAACTATTCTCTGAGTGAAAAAATATTTCCTCCTATTAGGCTCACATTTTCCACCATGAATGTATTGGTTAGAGTGGCTTATGGGCCTGGGTCCTCCTCTCTATGGTTCACTAGCTCCCTCCTTCCCGATGACTTAAACCAGCTCTGTGCAGCTCTACTAGGCTTTGCTATGCCAGATGCTGATGTTCCAGAGGCAGGTATGTACATTTTTATTCTGAACTTTGTAAGGGTGTGATGGGGTCAGTGAACATGGAGGGACGTGTGTGGGGGTCTTTATTTTTATTGTTCCTTCATTCTTTTATGTATGTTTTATTGTAAGCTGCCTAGGAATAGGTGGCCTATTATTGTTTTAAATAAATTGTTTACATTGTTAATTTGCAGTGGTTATCTGGTCACTTTGGACACTTTTGGACACTTATACCTGTGTTGACATCATCTAACTCACAACATATAAGTTTAGTCTAGGCAGTCTCGTCAAACATTTGATTATCCCTGCAGGACGACTAAGTCTAGGTCGGCCCACATCCCACCCTAACCTCTCCTCTAGAAACGCCCCTTTCAGCTCTGGGCACACAGTGGGATTCAGAGGCCTAAAATGTTCCTTGATACATCCAAAAGCCGTTTCAATTATCAGCACTTGGACGACCTTTTAGGACAACCAAGTGCTGACTGTGGTTGCAGAAGTACTCGCACCTGATGAAAAAAAAAAAGAAGGAAAAACAGAAAAAAAATTCTACCAAAGCAATGCCCTGTTTTTAATTGGCCGAAATGCCTATAAATCAAAAGATCAGCCTTGAAGTGGATGGGACCTAGGAAGGGTGGGAGGGAATTAAACACTTAACAGAGACTGCTCAGCTGTTCTCTGTGACGCTCAAAATCCTAACATTTAGGTGTCCCCAATTTGTGCCACGATTTTCTATGCCTAAAGTTAAGTATTAATATCAGAGCCTTATAGCAACTGATTCACAAAGAGGTGCCTAAGTCAAAAACATGCCCATGATCTGACCCCTAACCACACCTACTTTTAGTATAAGCACTTTGAGCTAGGCACCTACTTTTTTACAGAATCAAGTTTTTCAAGTTACTACTACTTATCATTTTTATAGCACTGAAAGGCATACGCAATGCTGTACATTTAATATTCAATAGACAGTCCCTGCTCAGAAGTGCTTACAATCTAATATTGTCAGACAGACAGGAAATCTTAGGGTTGTGGAGTTTCTGGTAGAAGGAATGATACAATGGATATAGGTATCTAACAGAGCATGACATATTGACTAGCAGCCTATTCAATGCATACAGCGTGGCAAGAAAGAAGGGATGGAGTCTGGAGTTGGGAGTGGAGGTAAAGTGTACAAATATCTCCCATCACTCTAACCTCCTCCCAACGTGTTCCCAATCAACACCTTCAGAAACACCCACCTATAGTATCTCCTTGTCTGTGATTTAGAAGGTACTGTAACCCTTCTACACTACACCTGATCTAACTTGATTCAATCGATATATAATATCTCCTGTGATATGTATTATCTTCTGTGACATGTATTATCCTCTGTGTTATGTACCATTCTGTTAAATTGTTGTATCATAATTCTACTGTTCCTGAAATCTACTCTTATCCTGTAATGTAATTCTACTGGAATTGCCCAGACATCTTCTATATTGTAATCCGCCTAGAACCGCAAGGCACAGGCGGAATAGAAATCCCTAATGTAATGTAATGTAATGTAATGTAATAAGAGAGACTTATCCAATGAATGGAGTACACGGGGGGGCATAGGAGGAGATGAGTAAGGAGAGATATTCAGGGGCTACAGAGAGAATGCACTTGCAAATCAGCAAGAGGAGTTTGAACTCTATTTGGAAATGGATGGGGAGCCAATAATATGACTTGAGAGGGGGTGGGTGGTGAAATGTGAGTATAGTGGCTTTCATGGAATATGAGTCTTGCAGCAGCATTTTAAATGGAGTCAAGGAATGAGAGGCGGATGAACGGGAGACCTGAGAGAAGTATGTTGCAAGTAATCTAAGTGAGAGGTGATGAGAGCATACATAAGGGTTTTGGTAGTGTGCTCAGAAAGAAGAGGTTGAATTTTGGTAATATTATAGAGGAAGAAGTGACAGGTTTTAAAGGTTTGTTGGATCTGAGCGGAAAAGGAGAGAGGGGAGTTGAAGGTCACCCTGAGTTTGCGAGCTGACGAGACAGGGAGGAGGAGAGTGTTATACACAGAAATAGAGAACAGCGGGAGGGGTAAGGTGAATTTAGGTGGGAAGATAAGGAGTTAGGTTTTAGCCATATTCAGTTTTAGATGGTGGTGAGTCATCCAAGTAGCAATGTCGGACATGCAGGCTAAGATACAGGTCTGAATTCCTGTAGAGATATCAGGTGTGGAGAGGTAGATCTGGGAGACATCAGCATTGAGGTGATATTGAAAACCATGGGAGATCAGCGTACTGAAAGAGCGAATATATATGGAGAAGAGGAAAGGACCCAAGACAGAGCCTTAAGGTACACCAATAGACAATGGGATGGCAACAGATAATACCCTTCTCTTCCGCTGCCAACTCCAGACTCTGTCCCTTTTTTCTTGTGGCAACGTATGCCTGCAACAGGCTGCCTGAATCAATACGTCATACTCCATCTCTGGCAGTGTTCAAATCCAAGCCAAAGGCCACTTTTTTTTGAAACTACCTTGAACTCTTAACTCCCACTCACAGCTGTCAGATACCTATACCCACTGTATCATATCCTCTACCATAATCTCCCCAACCCTGAAATGTCATGTCTAAATTAGATTGTAAGCTCTTCTGAGGAGGGACTGTCTATTGTATGTTAAAATGTACAGCGCTACGTACGCCTTTCAGTGCTATAGAAATAATAAATAGTAGTAGTAGTAGTAGCAATTATGACCAATTAAGCATATTCTAAGGTGTTGAGTGCCAATATCAACACCAATTAAGCTTATTAAGTTAGGCGCTGTTATCGGCGCCTAATTAGGCAGACTTTATAGAATCAGGGCCAAAGTGTATTTGGAAATGCCCACCTCCTTGAGGATGCACCCAATGAAAAGTTTGAAGATAGGCTGGAGGGGTGGATGTTGTTGATTCACACTAATCAGCAGTGTCGAAGTCTCACATACAATCCAAAGTACTTCCACTTAAAATTTAGGGAAGACCACAATCCATTTGCTCGTTCATCTTGTCTTAATATCACTGGAGGCGGGCTACTTTTCTATTGCCCACCCTTTATAACAGAACCTAGACATTTAGAGCTAACTTTTTTTCGGTTAAACTACACCTTTTGGTGGGAGTCTCTGTGTCACATCTTTAGAATGAAATGTATTATGGCCATACAGCAGGGACATTATAAGAAGTTTTTGGATATTTGGGTTTTTGGATATATGTTATGTCGCTGCTGCACTTAGGTGCTCAAACCTACACCAGATATTTGGTTGGCCTATGTTCAAGTGCCTAAATTCTATATTTTATAATGAAACAAGCTCCCTAATTCTGTAAAAAGTGTCAAAAATTGTAAGTGCCATTTTGGTCATATTCCAAAATTGTGTGCACAATTTAATTTATTTACAAGCTAATTGCACCAATAATTGGTATTTGAACAAGCAATTATTGGTGTTCATTAGAATCAAGGGTTACACCCATCAATTTACACATGGAATCCGTGCCTAAATTTTACACGTGAATCAAAAAGGGACTGTAGAAATGGGTGGGGAATGGGTGGATCGGGTGCTTTCCTTTAAATTATGCAATTACAGAATTAGGGCCTCTATGCCTAAATTTAGTCATGTTTCCTGGGAATAAGCACTATTAACATAACATAAACATAAAACTTTATTTTAGGCCACTGAGCCTTAGAGTTCACAGTGGCTTACAAAAGAGTCAAGCTGTACAAAAAAAGTGAAAATATAAGGGCTCCTTTTACTAAGCTGCGATAGCGGTTTTAGCGCGCGCTAGACGCTAACTCCAGCATTGAGCTGGCGTTAGTTCTTGCCATGTAGCGCAGGTTTAGCACGCGCTAAAATTCTGCACGGGCTAAAAACGCTATCACAGCTTAGTAAAAGGAACCCTAAATCTGACATCATCAAATTGTCACAACCCCCGAGCTCCTGAAATGCGCAGCGAGCCTGGGCCACAGCGACCAATACTATTCCTAGCACGTTCCATCCAGCTAGGGAATCCTTCAGGCGCCCTAGGCATTAGCCTAGGGTGAGAACAGCAAGAAAAATAACCACAGTGAAAGCAGGTAAGGAATTCACACACACAGAAAAGTGCAGGAATGCAGATAGCCTTTTTATTCCTGACCCCGAGTCAGGTTGCTCTCCGGTTCTTTGAAGACTGTAATATTTTCCAATACAGTAGTGCAAAAAACAAAACATGCAATGTTGGGCCAACCTGGCCACACTGGTTTCACAAATGTCAGAATGGCTCTTATTTTTAAAGTCAAAAGAAAAAGAAACACAAAATCAAAATTATGGCTGGATTTCAGTCTTTATAACTCAGTCCTCTTCACCAGCCTTAATGGGTAAAGGTAAGTTCATCAATGCTCTCTTTCCTGGGAAAGAGCAGTAAAGCAAAATACACAAGTTCTTGTAGCTTGAAGAATAATCTTTTCATAAGCTCAAAAGGTAAACTGCTAAAGCTAGGGAACTCTGGCACTGGCTGACTGCAGCTAAGGAACTTATACAGACAGAGCTCTTCCATGGCTGACTTCCCTGCAGCTGACTTCCCTGACTTCCATGAGCTCTTCCCTGCAGTAGCTTATCAGTAGCTAATGAGTCTCCAGCTGTGCAGAGAGGAGCGTAAGGAAAAGGCTCCCTAGTTAAATGTTCAAGTAGTTTAAGGCAATAACAATGTAACAGCAGGCTTCAGAGGTTAGCATTGAAAGTTAGACAATTCTGCTGTACACAAAAAATAAACTCAGTCCCAAGACTTCAGCAAAAAAAAACAACCAGGTAAGAAAAAGTATCAAATACTTCCCACCTTTCAGCTTGTGTCCATAACTTCTAACCTCTCACTAGACTCACTGGGCAAACCAATAATAGGTTCACAGCTTTCCCACTGCTTCTCAATGGTGGGTTCAGACTCTTCTGAAATGTCCACCATCTCACACTCTTTTCCCAGCTCATCAGCATTCAGCTGGGGAGAGAAATCATGCTGCCTTTCAGGATCACGTTCCCAGCTTCTCTGCTCCTCCTCCTCTCTGGGTTTCAGCTGCCTCGTTTTAACAGCCTCCAAGCCGCCCCTCCCTGCTCTGAAGAGGGGGAAGATAGAAAGCTCCCTCTGCAGCTGTGTCTGCTTACGTGATAGCTTCCTGCCAGTTCTCTGGCTTTCTGGGAGCTGTAGTTTTCTGGCTCCTGAGTTCTTATGTGAGCTAATAGCAGGCTTGCTGGAATAACCTGCCGCTGGCCTGGACTCTCCCTGGCAGTCACTGTCTGGCTCATCAATGTCAATGCAAGGGAAGTCAGCACTTTCATACTCGGCAGAGCCAACCCGTTCAGGTCTCCTGCATAGGGGCTTACTGTTCTTCCTAGTTAAACCTGAGACAAAGCTAGGAGGAGAGCTAGATTTGTCACAAAATACAGTACTAAATCAATTTACAATCACTGATGCCCCAGAAATTTAGTAAATAAATCCATTTTAACATGCACCTAATACTTAAATAAGGAGAAACACAGACTCTCATTGAGCTATTTCATGAGAAAGCATACAACTCAAATATTTCTTGTGTGCACTACCTTTTACTGAAGCAAAAGCAAAACAACTGGTCCTTCACAAACTCTGGGTTGCTGAATTAAAAATGAAATGTTCCGCCAAATAACTAGGCAAAAGACAATTAAGAAATTTATAACAAAAACATCCTAGTTTAAAAATTATCTAGCCTGTTTTGAACATAATAAGATATTACAATCAAACTTTCGTAAATTAAAAATCAATCTTCTGACTCAGTCTTAATATTGTTAATAGTTTAAACTGGCCATTTAGATATATGATATTACAATAATCTAACAGTGAGAGAATCAAGACTGAACAAGAATTTGAAAAGCTGACTCTCTTCAAAATATGATCTAATAGATCATAACTTCAAAGAACAAAAAAGCTATTTCAAACTACTGATTCTACCTGATCTCCCATAGTTAAATTTCTATCTAAAAGCACCTCAAGAATTCTAATAGTAGGAAGTATCTGATACAATTCACCATTCAGTAATAAACTCTCTATTATGCATTTAATAGGGATGGCATAAATAAAAATTTAGTTTTCTGAGGATTAAGAACCAATTTAAATTCCTTTGTACAGTTTTCAACTCTAGACATAACCTAGGTAATTAACATAACTTGATCAGATGGTTCTTTGTCAATAGGACCATCTGATCAAGTTATGCTAACCATACCTAACTTTAAGCATAGCTTATAGAATAGTGGTTTTTTTCTTTTTTTTAATATCTTTATTCATTTTTAAGCCAAAAATAAGTGCAACATATTATACAATCATATTACACTATAATAGCACTTATATTAAATTAAAATTGTAATCTTTAACAAATATATATATCCCCCCATCTACATATTCAAAAATTGCACTCAAAAATTGAGATTTAAAAATATTTTCTAACCCCCCTCCCACCCACCCACCCTGGACGTACATGATCAAGGGGCAAAATCAACAATCACTCTTTGCAAAATTTTGTCAATGGCACCCAAATATCCAAAAACTTCTTATAATGTCCCTGCTGTATGGCCATAATACATTTCATTCTAAAGATGTGACACAGAGACTCCCACCAAAAGGTGTAGTTTAACCGAAAAAAGTTAGCCCTAAATGTCTAGGTTCTGTTATAAAGGGTGGGCAATAGAAAAGTAGCCCGCCTCCAGTGATATTAAGACAAGATGAATGAGCAAATGGATTGTTTATATTCACTTACCCACAAATTACAACAGATGGTGAAAGTGGTACCCATTCACGTCCATGCCCCTTTGGGCCTGACGGATCACATTGGCTGATAATGCTTGCACCTCTTCAGCAGTGATGCTGCAGATAGTGTTTGTGATGTTTTCCTTGAGTTCATCCAGGATTTGTGAATTGTTGGTGTACACTTTCTTGTGTTTTCTTAATCGATCTGCTTCGCATATAGCCTTCCACAATCTCTATTCACTGTTCCAGGGAAAACTCCATCTTTCTGGCACCAGTATTAGAGGTGGGCTCCTTTTCCATGGCCCATCCTGTAGAATAGGCTTCTACTATATGCCTAATTGCCCCCTTTAACCAAACCTTTCAGACTATTATTGTATAGGTCAAAACCAAAGAAGGCTACATTTAAATATTAAGTTTCAAAGAAGTACATAACATTAGATAAATACTCCAGGACAGCTAAATGGTGCCAATTTCTATGGACCTACAAGTATTTACCTTCAAAACCTAGGCATAAGAACATATGAATAGCCTTCTGGGTCAGACCAATGGTCCATCAAGCCCAGTAGCCCGTTCTCACGGTGACCAATCCAGGTCACTAGTACCTGGCCAAATAAAGTATCCTCCATTTGTCTTCCAGTAGGATCTTTAATTCTCCCAACTTTCACATGGAAATAGCTCTCTAAAATTTGTCTTAGGAACCTCTGATTGCTACCAAGCTATGAAAGCTTCTCTAGAAGATTCTGGGAGATGTTTTGCATCAGATGAAGTTCCCCAGGTCGAAGACTGGTCATTTTGAATATCCTCACAGATTAAGTCCCCCCTCCATTGTAGAAATATCTCTGTAACTGCCTGATTTTTGATCAGCTAAATCTCACTAATTTTAACACTGAACAGCTAGATTTAGCCACTCTGAGGGTGGTATTTGTATCTTCTGGGTTCAAGCTGGCTAATTCCTTGGATTTCTGCTGTATTCCACTAAAATTCAACTAGAAGTTGTTCCTTAATACCCTGGGCCAGTTCTGCAACATATAACATGTTCCCATTAACCAAATGAAACCAAACTGGCTGGCAGGAAATGAAGCAACCACATAATGCCAAAAAAGCTTTTATAAAAATTAAAATTTTTTTACCCCTCCCAAGCACTTCTCATTGTTCTATGTCTGCACCAAGTTATGAGGAAAACATCCATTGAATGATGAAGCAAAATAGTTCAAGGTCAAGGAAAGGAAAGAATTCCTCTGCAATTTATATTTGTTGATTCCTGTTTAAAATGCCTCAGATTGAGAGACCTGAATTCTGACTGTAATAGCTTGCTTTTGTCAGGTAAGAGGGATTAGGCCATATATATAAGCTAAGCAAACCGCCTTACCAAGGAAACAGAAACTAGTCACTAGTAATAAATACATTTATTGGGCAGACAGTAAAAAGTACTGAAGAGTTTAAAATAAATTCAGAGTTATTTAAACATAATTTATGACCAGTAAAATATCACCTTCTGTTTCTCCATTAATGTGTTTTATCTGGACCATCAAATGTCACACACTGCTAGTTTTGGATGTAAGGTCACTGGAAACAACATATCAGGGACGTCAGCACTCGGCAGCACAAATCAAGTGAATTTCCCTTAAAAATAAAAATGTCAGCGGTAAAATAATAGCTGATAGTTATTTCATGCTATGAAAGTCTTGTAATATATCAAGAGATCACCTTATCCTAGCTTTATGATAAACCATCCTGAATGTTACATTTACCTTTATTTAAGTGGCTTATAAATGACAAGTAACCAAACATTGACATTGGAAAATAAAAATTAAACTGCACACAGAAATATATGACAAATTTATACACATAGATATAATCCTTAGGAGCATTATGCATTGCAATACATGAACTGTAACAGCAAATCAAGATATGTTTTGGGGTGGTTTTTTTTTTTTCTTTGCTCACTGGTTTCTGATTGCCCCTGTAGACTTCTATGGACTCAATCAGAACTGGTTCTATTGAGTTATGGAATCATGTGCTCCCACCAAAGGATGCGTTCTCATTGGTGCATCGACAAATGTGCACAGGACAATTTCTCCCCATCAAATGCGTGCACTGACATGTGTGCGCATGACAATTGCACCCCTTCAATTGCGCATGCCAAACAGGGAACGTCTGAAAGAAGAGATTTATTCCCTGATAAATACAGTATACATACATTGTGCTATTCTGAATGTGCCCTCAATGACAACATTGTGCCTTAGGCCCCTCCCTGGTGTATCATGTGATGCATGGGGGAGGGGCTTAAGGCCCTGATTGGCTCAGGCGCCTCCCAAGAGACGGTGCCTGAGGAGTCTGAGCAATAGATACCAAGTGAGCAATAGATTCCAAGTGAATCTTTTAAGTGTAACCCTCAAAGACAAAATAGTATCCACATGTAAAGGGCTCCCATAATTATCATCTAAACCGTACCCTAACACTAGATACCAAGTGAATCTTTGTGATCGGGGCTATATGGAGCGCAATTGTCATGTGTACATTTGCAGGTTACTGTCCTCATTTTAGAACCCCCACCCTTTCTGTCCAGCTCAATCACTGAGTCACAGTGCTTGGCTAGAGACTAGAAGCTGTGGCTCTTTCTAGAAAATGGTACACATGCACCTAGATTTGGACATTAGGAGGGCCTTATGTACTTAAAAACTCATGCTAAGGTATTTTTGGCATGTGTTAGCTAGAACATTGATTAATACATAAGGATATGTCTACTAAAATGTACCCATAAATGGGCTTAGTGCATGATAACATAGGATTTTCCAGCACACTAAGCCCATTTCTAGAACACCCAAAAAACAAACCATTTCAAGTGTTTCTTTTTCAGGTCTAGCATTTATGTTTGCATTAGCATGTATGACCTGAAAAAAAAATGTGGGAGCACTTCCTCATATAAGGAAAGACTAAAGAGGCCGCTGAGAGGCGATATGATTGAAGTCTAAAAAATCCTGAGTTTCCATTATTTCCAATGGGGAAATTCGCTTTGATATACAAGTGCTTTGGATTATAAACATGCTTCAGGAACGAATTATGCTCGCAAACCAAGGTTTGACTGTATAGTTAACTATAGTTCTGCTTGTATTCAATTGTAGGTCTCCTTATCTTAGGGACAGAAAACCAAATCCACAGTATGACCTATTTAATGCATGATTAGAAAATTCATTATCTAGATTAAACTATCTACCAATAGAATAGATATCAATAGGTGAATGCCTAGGTGAGAGAAAGGAGAAACAGGGATGAAATTCCAATTTCTTTTTTAAAGTAACTAGAATTCTCTTTTAAGGATTAGAGGAAAACTCCTAAAAAATTATAGCAAGAACCACACATTTTTTGTAAGTAAGACATAGTAAATTCCACCAATGTGAATGTGAAACCTTCGAGAGATCTTTCCAAAATGTACAAACAATTTTTAAAGCTGTGCCCAATAAAGTGTTACAATGTCAAGCGAAAATGTTTGGATAATGATCAAATGTCCTCACTTACAAAATGGTTAATGCTCAAAAAACATCTGATGTTGGATCCTGATTCTTGTACTACTCAATCTTCTTCCAACACGTGGCTTGCAGTTTATTTGTGTTGATGAAACTTGTATATCCTTGGAACTATTTTGGTTTTGATATTTCTGCTTTTCTCTGTTTGAAAATTTTCAATAAATAAACTAAGACTAAAAAGAATCACTGATTCTCAGGATTTTCACTGATCCTGCCAGGATCAGTTCTGAATTATTTGTTATTTTAAAGGGTCCCCCCCCCCCCCCCCCATTTTCATATTCAGATTAATTGATGTCCAGAGAATTTTCTTGTTATGGCTCTTTATGGGAAAATAAAGGTTGGTTTCCTGGACGATGACCTTTTATAAGGTCAGAATGGGGTTATGAGAATTTTTTACCTTTTTGCTGTTACCTTGGTAACAGTGAAAGGGTAGTACCAGTAAGCCAGTTTGAGATTTGGAATAGGATTTTTTTTTTTTTTTACAATAGAGACTGGTGCTTAATTGCTTCCTCACTTTTTCTCTTTTTGTTTGCTTCTTCTGCTTATTATACTTTGAATAGGCAATTTTCAAATAGCCAGCATAGTTGCAAATAACACAGGTGGCTTGAAATTCTTAAAGGGAAACCTTGTATTTATTTTCCCATTGAAAATACATGTAAAGGTATTAAAACCATCCATGTAGTTTGTACCCCCAACTGGGACATGGAAAACAGCATGCCTTGGTGGTAATTTAAAAAAAGTTTTTGTACAAAAAGGCCTTTTTGGATATATAAATGCACCTTTATAAAATTATCCCAGGTGTTACACAAATAAAAGTATATTAATTTGGGTCATCCCAAACCTGGAGATTTACCACCTCTGTTATTGAGATTGAAGGCCAATGAGTGAGTTTTTCTCACAGGCCCTAGTCATGTCAGATATACTTTTGAAAACTTGACACATTCTAATCAATAAATAGAAAAAAACAATTTTTCAACTTTGTTGTCTGGTGATTATATTTTTCTAATTACGTTGGTCCCAGTCTCTGGTTTCTGCTTTCCTCTGTCTTCTCTTAAGTCCCTTGGCAGTGTTTTCTTGTCCATTTAACATTTCTTCTTTGTCCATGTCCACCATTCATCTTCACTATGTATCCCTACCCATCCTGTCCAGCATCGCCCCTCTGTGTCTCTGCCTCTCTCCTCTCACCATATTGAAAATCTTCCCTTCTTTGTGACCTATCTCCTATCTGTGTCCATATGCTTCCCCCTCTGTGTCTGTATCTCTCTCCATGTGTCTAGCATTGTTTTTTTTCTCTCTCCTTCCCCATGTCCAGCATTTTACTTCTGTATCTCTATCTCTCCCTATTTGCACCTTCTTCCCTCACACTTCCCTTTCTTCTGTACATCTCAAACCCCAGGGGCTAATATTACTCTATCTTTCTTCCTTCTCTCTTCTCCTGTGCCATTCCTGTCCCCATCTTCCATCGTCCTGGTGCCAATAGGAACAAACAAAAAAAGGGCCTAAATATTCCACAGTCAAAAAATAGAAGTCCAGACACAAAAAAAGAAAAGAAACTATTGATTCCAATGATCGTGAAAAAGCGTTTATTAAGACAAGTCAAATAAAATGAAATAAAATTATCTCCACTTCATGAATAACTGACGTATGATGTGATATGGACCCAACACTGTCTGTGTTTCAGCTAAAAGCCTTCTTCAGGGGTCCAGGTCAGTATTCATTCAATGATATGAAAGTAGCAAATGTTATGGCAATCTTCAAGAAAGGTTCAAGGGGAGATCCGGGAAACTACATACCAGTGAGTCTGACCTCGGTGCCGAGAAAGATGGTAGAAGCGCTGATAAAGGACCGCATCATTGATCACCTTGACGGGCACAATCTGATGAAAACCAGCCAGCACAGCTTCAACAAAGGAAGATCTTTCTTGACGAACTTGCTGCACTTCTTTGAGGGAGTAAACAGGCAGATAGACAAGGGTGACCTGGTCGACAATGTATATCTGGATTTTCAGAAGGTGTTCGACAAGATCCCGCATGAATGACTACTTCGAAAATTGTGAGCCACGGAATTGATGGTGAAATACACACGTGGATTAAAAACTGGTTGACGAATAGGAAACAGAGAGTGGGGGTAACTGTACAATACTCAGACTGGAAAAGCGTCACCAGTGGAGTGCCGCAGGGTTCGGCGCTTAGACCCGTGCTCTTCAACATATTTATAAATGACCTGGAAATTGGTACAACGAGCGAGGTGATTAAATTTGAAGCCAATACGAAGTTATTTAGAGTAGTGAAGACACAGAAGGATTGCAAAGACCTGTAACGTGCCATAAACATGCTTGAGAAATGGGCCGCGACATGGCAAATGAGGTTTAACGTGGATAAGTGTAAGGTGATGCATGTCGGTAACAAAAATCTTATATACAAAAACAGGATGTCCGGTGCAGTACTCGGAGAGACCCTCCCAGGAAAGAGACTTGGGAGTACTGGTAGACAAGTCAATGAAGCCATCCCCGCAATGTGCGGCAGTGGCAAAAAGGGCAAACAGAATGCTAGGAATTATTAAGAAGGGGATCATAAACAGATCAGAGAAGGTTATCATGCCGCTGTACCGGGCCATGGTACGCCCCTACCTGGAATACTGTGTCTGCACTGGTCGCCGTGCATGAAGAAGGACACAATACTACTCAAAAGGGTCCAGAGAAGAGCAATTAAAATGGTTAAGGGGCTGGAGGATTTGCCATACAGTGAGAGATTAGAGAAACTGGGGCTCTTCTCCTTTGAAAAGAGGAGACTGAGAGGGGACATGATCAAAACATTTAAGATAATGAAGGGAATAGACTTAGTAGATAAACACAGGTTGTTCACCCTCTCCAAGATAGAGAGAACAAGAGGGCACTCTCTAAAGTTAAAAGGGGATAGATTCCATACAAACGTAGGGAAGTTCTTCTTCACCCAGAGTGGTAGAAAACTGGAACGCTCTTCTGGAGACTGTTATAGGGGAAAACACTCTCCAGGGATTCAAGACAAAGTTAGACAAGTTCTTGCTGAACCAGAATGTACGCAGGTAAGCCTAGTCTCAGTTACGGCACTGGTCTTTGATCTAAGGGCTGCCGCGGGAGCAGACTGCTGGGCATGATGGACCACCGGTCTGATCCAGCAGCGGCAATTCTTATGTTCTTATGATGCTCTTTTGCCTTCTACAAATTGCAAAAATAGTACAGCTTGCGATTGTACAGAGCAGGTTTTCATATATCAGCCATCTTGCACTGATAACATTTCACTGAATTTAGCAGTTTGGCAAGGGAGTTCAGACCCACTGAAATCATGGCTTACAACAGCAATCTTATCATTTGTGATTTGTAGTCAGTTTGGATAAGGCTGGATTTAGGATAGGTCTCTTTCTTGTCTACTCCTTACTAACCTAGATTATTGAGCAAGAAGAAAAATAATGCCAATGAACCTTGTGTACATGTTACATTGAGCATTGATTACATGCTATATGGGTCTCAAAGTCCCTCCTTGAGGGCCTGAAGAAGACAGACTGGAAAAAAACCCCAAAAACCCTTAAAATGAATTCAGAGCCCTGACATTCTAAAATACCTGATAGGGGAAACCCGGGGAGGGATAAAGATCATCAAAATAATAAAGGGTAGGTTGATTCCCCATTCGCTTGCCCAGAATTAAAGACTGGCTAGCGGGGAATATGTAGTTCAGGGAGACAGGTGGAAGAAACTTCCTGAAATGTGTTTAACTGAAGCACGGCAGTTGTGACAAGCCAAAGAAAAGAAAGGAGCCAGAACATGGTAGCCACTAGGGCCAGCTCCTGAACATTTATTCTTAGAGCCAAAAAGCTGCAGAGACTGAGCTAAAAGTAGCAGCTGGACTTTGGAAGAGAATTTTTGCTTTTCCAACCTATGAGAGAAGTTGTTGTAATATGAATTATGTTTGAAATGAGTGAGCCCAAATAAAGGTAAGCCTAGGAGGCTGCAAGTATAATCTAGTGTAAGTGGAACTGAATAATAAATGTTGGAACTGTGACGTGTTTTGTGGACAGTATTATTTTTCCTTTTTCTCTGCTGCCATTATTGTTTCTGGAAACATCACAGCACCGAAACATTACTAATTGACATTATTGACGACTGCTGGAAATTTTTAGACAAGGGAGACGATGTATTGCTTGTCCTCCTAGATTTAAGTGCAGCCTTTGACATTGTTGACCACACTCTTCTCTTATCCTGACTAGCTAACACTGGCATCCGTGATGCCGCTTGTGCTGGTTCTCCTCCTTCTTAGACAGAAGATCACAGATAGTACAACTTGGGTCACATACATCTCAACCCAAACCACTTAAATATGGCGTACCCCAAGGCGCCTTACTATCACCGCTGCTTTTTAACTTGTACATCAGATTAATTCCTTTGCAGACAATATCCAACTTTACAACTTTACAAGACCCGATCACAAATCACAAAACTACGACATTGCCTATCTGAAATCAAAAATTGAATGAGAACAAGCTGTGGGTACTACCTACCCTCACCCTACTGTCTCCTTGGATAACAACTCTCGCAGCCAAAGACAAAGTATGCAGCTTTGGAGTTATTCTTGAATCTGACTTATCACTCACAAATCATATCTCCCAGATTATGAAAAATAAGACCATACTTCTCCGAAGCAGAATTCTCTCAACTACTCTACGCCTTTGTAATATCCTGCATGGACTACTGCAATTCATTATTCATAGGGCTATCCGCTAAGAACATGCAATGACTACAATGTGTGCAAAATGCAGCAATTAACCTACTCAAAAATCTAAATATCCACGACCCTATCACTCCGGCAAAGGCCTCGTCACATTGGCTACTCTTTAGATACTGATGCATCTTCAAATGCCTAACATTAGCCTTCAAAATCCTCGACAATATGCTCCCAGCCTACATGTCAGGAAAACTATCAACATATATCCCAAACAGACTTCTAGGATCACAAGATGAAAGGAGACTCTCTACTCCACCAGCACGTACCCTTCAACTGGAAACTGCCCACTGCCCACAGGAGCGCTTATTCTAACTTCCTTCCCAGGCTATGGAATCAAATCCCTCCTCCTATCAGATCAAAGACCAGTCTACTCAACTTCAGGAAAGCAGTAAAAATCCACCTCTTTCCAAGTACAGTCACATAGACCACTCCTGCCCGTGGATCAACAGTATGGTATTTAAAAGAAACTGCATAAAATAGGAGAAGTTACTGAACCTATCCTGTGCTGTTAAAGGTCCCAACACCCATGTTAAGTCACTAGCAATTGTGCTAACTTTACTATGCATGTAAACTGCCACCTCTTATTAGGTAAGCAAACCTACAAGACATTGATAATTCAGGGAGAAGTTGCTGAACCTATCCTGCTTGGTATGAATGTAAACTGCTACCACGCATTAAGTATGTAAATTAATAAGAAATTACTTAATACCAATATAGGGAAAAGTTACCACACTTATCCTGCACTGTTATTAAGACCATCACCCATGTTAGCTCAGTAATAATTGTTAAACTACGAACTCATACTATGTATGCGTATGTAAACTCCCAACTCTTATTGTGTATGTTAAGCTGTAACCCGTTCTGGGCTCTTCTGGGAGAACAGGCTATAAAATCGAATAAATAAATAAATGAAGGAATTAAATACATGTAATAAAAGAGCATTATTCAAGCATTGTTTTCATTTTTTTTATTCATGACAAATACAATATCTTCATTTAAACAAAAGTTATGGAGCTGGATGCATTGTTTTTCAATTAACATTTATATATCTCTAAGCATGTGGCATGGAGAAGAGCCAAGACGATCACATTTGACAAGGAGCAGCTTAGACAGCCTAAGCGGAACAAAAGCATGACGATAGTTCTAATAGCTGGTTGGTCAGACAAGTAACTATCAGGCTCGGTTGACACTGATAGCACTGATTGGGTTTTGCTTTCTTTTCTTCTTTTTTCTAAAAAAATTAATGCAAATCACAGGACAGAAGTCTATAAATCAAATTTATTTTCATACAGAACAAAAGGCCTTCATTATACAGTAAAACATTTCAGCAAATTCATTCTTTGTCTGAGGCAGAAAGCTAAACCTGTACTCGGGCTCTGATGAAGATATCCTTTGTGCTTGTCGAATGTTTATTAAAATGTCAGTTGTCTGACACAATTAGACCTTTAGAGCTCATCTTGAGTTGGAATGTGACAGATATTTAAAACGGAATATAAAGGTATGGCAATTTGTGTTCATTCTCTAAGTTGAGGAGGGTTTTTTGTGTTTTTTTTAAATGCCTAGAGGCTCTGAATTTCATCCAGAAGTAATTTCTGATATTGCCTCATCCCATTACATGTAAACTGAATACAATTAGAGGCATCTATAGTTCATTAAAAATGTGAACTGTTGCTCAGCTGCACTTTCATCAGTCTGCTGTTTATACAAAACATTTTATTATTCTTACTCCCAAAATACTATATATAATGCCTAAAATTATGTGCATACATTAGCACACTTAACTGATGTATGCATCCAACTTAATTAAATAATAGGCTTAATCAGTGCCACTAATTGGCAATTAACACCTGTTAATTAACATTAATTGGAGTTAATTGAAAGTTAGGCACTCAATTTTCCCACCCCGACCCCATGAGTTTTATTGCTGTCCCTGTCCCATTCCTGTAAGCTCAGCCTTAACTACACAAACCTCGAACACTTATGATTTAAGTGTTTGAGGCTTGTGCAGATAAGGACAGAGCTTGCAGGAATGGGGTAGGGACAGGAAAAGAACTGGCCGGGACAAGACGGGAAAATAAGTTTCAACGGGGAACGGGAAAAATTTGTCCCCGTGTCAGTACACAATTTGGTATGCGCCTTATGCAAATGCGCCTTATGCAAATTGCGTAATTAAAAGTGGGCATGGCCAGGGCTGGATCATGGGCGTATTTTCGAGCAAGCCATATCCTTTTGATTTTGTTGCTGTTGTGCACACAACAGATATAGAAACAAAGAAACATGGCGGCAGATAAAGGCCAAATGGACTATCCAGTCTGTCCATCCGCAGTAACCATTATCTCTTTCTCTCTCTGAGAGATCCCACGCCCTTTAGAATTCAGACACAGTCTCTGTCTCCACTACCTCTTCTGGGAGACTGTTCCATGCATCTACCACCCTTTCTGTAAAAAAGTATTTCCTCAGATTCATCCTATGCCCTCTTATTGCAGTTTCCTTTCAAATGAAAGAGACTCGACTCGTGCACATTTACATTACGTAGGTATTTAAACGCCTCTATCATATCTCCCCTCTCGCGCCTTTCCTCGAAAGTATACAGATTGAGATCTTTAAGTCTGTCCCTATATGCCTTATCATGAAGACCACACACCATTTTAGTAGCCTTCCTCTTGACCAACTCCATCCTTTTTATACCTTTTTGAAGGTACGATCTCCAGAATTGTACACAAGGTGCACGTAAATGTTGGGATGCATAGCGATGCATAGAGATGCAAAATAGCCAAGCGATTGATTCACTTACATTGCTTGGCTATTTAGCATCGGGTTTTACCGATCCTAAAATCTGATTGCTGTAGACCTGTCGACAGGTCTGCCTGTTTGGGGTTTGTTTTTTTTAGCATGGCACAGATATTTTTCTTGTATTACACAGGCAAAATATCTGCCCAATTTAAAAAAAAAAAGTCTTCCGACAGCTCTTCCCAACGACCCACGACAAAGCGCCCCCTGACAAAGCGCCCCCTCCCTTCCTCCCTCCCAGAAAAAAAAAAAATGGCAGGAGGGAGTCCCCCTCCCCCTGCCAAACTGAAATATGGCATGAGGGAAGCCCACTCTCTCCTGCCAACAGAGGCCACCCTCCATTGCCCCCTCCTCCATCAGCCCCTCTCCTCCATCAGCCCCTCTCCTCCCTGGTACCTTTAGGTCTGGAGCAGGAGGGGTGCACAGTCAGTCCCTCCTGCTCCTCTGCTGGCTGCCATCTGCAATGCGGGCCTTAGGCCCATCCCCGGTGCATCATCTGATACACGGAGAAGGCCTAAGGCTCTGATTGGCTCAGATGCCACAAGCCCCTCCCCTTGGGTGGGGTCTTAGGCATCTGAGCCAATCAGGGACTCCCTTAGGCTCCCTCTATATCCTTGATACAAGGGGGAGGAGCCTTAGGCTATATATATTAATGTGTTTTAGTTCTGATGTTTATTTACTTTTTTTGTGTTACCCCTGATGAAGCCCTTGTATGGATTAAACATGGCCATATTGGGTCTTTTAAAGTTTTATGTTGGTATGGACATGTGATTTGCTTAGTTTCTAAAAGATAATCGCTTGGCATTAAAACTTTTGTTATCTATTCTGTTCTCTTGGCTTTCTCCTTTACCTCGCCTAGTTTTTTAACAGTTGGAATAAGACTGTTCCATGTGATCACAGCCTCTTCATTATCCATGTTTCTCTTACATTAGTTATCCCAGTGCTTTCCTAGTGGAATTATGTTCTCATGTTTATAGTTTCCAATGGATGAGATGCACCACCTGTTATGCCTTTCTCCCATCATTTTTGTTGAACCCATTACAAGATAAGCAATTTTCCAGCTCTTCCTTACAGAATCAAGTTTCAAGTTTCAAGTTTATTAGATTTTAATATACCGACCATCAAGCAAATATCTGGACGGTTTACATTAGATTTAAAAAATTTACAGATAAGAATAGAAACAATTGAGAAAAAATAAAAAACAAAAGATATTAAATAATTAAATAATGTATAGTGAACATTAACGACAATAACAAGACAGACATGACAGTGAGGAGAGAGGGAATGGATGGGTAAAGTTACATTGTAAGTTAGAAAAGGAGAAAGAGGGATTAGGAAGAAACATGATGGACGGGGATAAGATTTATTGAATGTTTAAAAGAGCATAATTAGATTGAAAAGAATTTAAGAGGATAGATATTAAGTGGAAGAGAATGTATCTCGAAATAAGAAAGTTTTTAAGTTTTTCTTAAATTTGTCAAGGTTTTGTTCGTCACGAATTGGTTGTGGAAGGGAGTTCCACAATGTCGGAGCAGTTACTGCGAAGTTTATTTTACGTGTGTAATAAAATTCTTTTATTGACGGAATCAATAAGAGGTTTTGATTTGAAGATCTTAGAGTTCGAGTAGAGCACTGAGGGATAAGAAGTTTGTGAAAAAATAATGGTAGTTGAGAGGATTTTATTTTGAATGACAAAAGGATGATTTTGTAGGTGATTCGGTGCATCACGGGTAACCAGTGAGCATCTTTCAAAGCTGGCGTAACATGATCATATTTACCTAGGTTATAGATGAGTTTTATTGCTGTGTTTTGTATAAGTTGAAGGCGGCGAATTTCTTTTTGTGGAAGGCCATTGAGAAGGGAATTACAGTAATCAAGGTGAGAGATTATTAGAGAGTGAACGAGAATTTTGATGGATTCGGTTTCTAGAATTGAGGTCAATGAGCGAATTATGCGTAGTTTATAGAAACATGTTTTAACTACCGAGCTAATATGATCATGAAATGATAGATCTTTATCAATGGTAACTCCTAAGAGTTTGATTTTTGTCTCCATTTGAATTGGGATAGATTTGATAGAAATTTTATCTGGCAGAAATTCAGGGTTTTTGATTGAGAATAGAAGACCGCGAGATTTATCTATATTAAGAGAAAGTTTATTAGAATGAAGCCAATCGTTTATGGTGTCCAGTTTATTGTTTATATTTTTTATGTCAGACGTTTTGGAAATATTGATTGGGTGAAGTAGTTGTATGTCGTCTGCATAGGCAAAGATCGTAAATCCTATAGATTGTGCTAAGGTTAAGAGGGGAGATAGAAAGATATTGAATAGTAAAGGGGAAAGAATGGAACCTTGCGGAACCCCATAGGTTAATGATATTGAGGGTGATGTTTCATTTCTGGCAAAGACTTTGAAGCTGCGTTCTTGAAAGTAAGATGAAAACCAAGATAGTGCCGTTCCTGTGATACCGCACTCTTTAAGTCTTAGGTTGCACCTCATCTTTAAGGCTTAATTCACCTCTCCTTAAACATTTATGTAACACTTTGCATTTCCTAGTGCATTTGTACATTTGCCTCTTGTTTAGCCTTGATTACTGATTTCATTTTATACATTTTTCTGTGTTGCAAATTCTGTTGCTTCCTTCTCCAAGTTTGTAGTGGTGGATTCTAACTCATTATTCCTACTTATTTGACTGTTTGTTCAAATTTAAGGATGGAGGTAGACTGTGGACACACCTAAATAGCAGTATTCTAGCCATTTATACATTTACCAACTAGTAGAAAAGTATGCAACATGTTTTGATGGTGTGTACTTTGCCAATGGGCATGTGCTTGGGTAGAGTGTGCAGATATGCACATAAATTATAGAATACTATGTATAATTTACTCATGTTCTGGGTAACATCGAGCATAGATGTCTATACCAGTTTTAGTGCTGATGTACATAAGAATATAAGAATTGCCATACTGGGACAGACCAAAGGTCCATCAAGCCCAGTATCCTGTTTCCAACAGTGGCCAACCCTGGTCCCAAGTATCTAGCTAGATCCCAAGTAGTAAAACTGATTTTATGCTGCTTATCCTAGGAATAAACAGTGGATTTCCCCAGGCCATTTCAATAGTGACCTATGAACTTCTATTTTAGGAAATTATCCAAACCTTTTTTAAACCCTGCTAAGCTAACTGATTTCACTACATTCGTCAGCAACGGATTCCAGAGTTTAATTATGTATTATTTGAAGAAATATTTTCTCTGGTCTGTTTTAAATCTACTACTTAGTAGCTTCATTGCATGCACCCTAGTCCTAGTATTTTTGGAAAGAGTAAACAAGCGATTCACATTGGATCTTAAATGTTGGTATGCTTTCTGCCACTTGCGTTATTATTCCATAAATTAACTAGTTATGAGTATTTATACCAGCTTCAAGGCTGGTCTAAAATATTGAAGGGACACGTATCAAGTCCTTAGGCCATGTTTTCAAGCTGTAAGAAAGCCAGACCCTGTTTGTCTTTCCCTCTTTGAAAATACTACAAGGACATTTATGTTTGAACAGAGATGTTCTTAACTTGTTGTGAAGTGAATTCAATTGTTTTTATAAGCCGTATTTGCAAACAGATTTAGATTAGGGGCTCTGCTGGTCAAGGCTTTTTCTGACCTTTTGGACTCCAATCTCCAGATAGAAAAAATGCTGATGTGTTTAAAATTTCATGTGACCTGTGTCCATATATGGTTTGTGTTTACGTCACATGCTGACACATGCTGACAACACTGATTCATGTAAAAGATATAAAAGGAATGTGAAGCTGATAATAAAGCAGACATGTTTTGGAGATCATTTCTTGCCTCTACAATATGTCCCCGGGTGCACCTGTCTTCCAAATGGCAGAGAAAGAATGGGGCAGGAATTGGGACCAAATCCTTTTCAAATATATGTATGTATTTATCCTGTCAATGCTTTTTTATAGGGTCTGATTTGTCCTGTTTAAGGAATTATGTGTATTTAAATTTTAGATGTTTTGTTCCTTTTTTGTGCTGTTTTAGCTATTATATACGTGTACATCACACACTACTCCAGATATTAGACGCAATAGGAATCTCAGGTAATGTTCACAAATGGTTCCAAAGCTTCCTCAAAACACGAACATACAAAGTCAAATCAAAAGAGCACATATCCGACCCATGGTCAAACCCATGTGGAGTACCACAAGGATCACCATTATCACCCATATTATTTAACCTCTTCATAGCATCCCTAGGCATAACCCTAGACGCCCTAAACACAGTATCATTCAGCTACGCAGATGATATAACTATCCTCCTCCCCTTTAATATTCAAGACCCCTTATCCACAAACCACCTGAAAATGATAATGGAAACGGTAGAAAAATGGATGTCAAGTCATAAACTAAAACTGAACTCGGAAAAAAACTAAATTCCTACTACTGGAAAGGGAAAAAAAACCATCTCTCACAGAACTAGAAGTAAATACAATCAAGTACCCAATGCAAAGCACACTCAAAATCCTGGGAATCCTACTAGACAGAAATTGCACAATGCAATCTCAAATCCACAAAATCATCCAAAGAGCATTCTTCACAATACGTAACCTAAGAAAAATAAGAAAATTCTTCAACAAAGATCAATACAAGATATTAGTACAATCCCTAGTACTGAGTATTGTAGATTACTGTAACAGCCTATACCTATCATGCCCAAATTACATGATAAAACAACTACAGACAGTTCAGAACACAGCCCTCAGAATCATCTACTCACTAGGCAAATATGACCACATCACCAAAGCATACTTAGACTCACACTGGCTACCAATAAAAGCAAGATCCCAGTTCAAATTCTACTGTCTACTATACAAAGTAATACATGGAACAGCACCCAGCTACCTAAACAACAGACTACACCGTAACCTCTCACACAGATTAAGGAGAACCCAGAGCCTATTCACTCACCCCCCTCTCAAAGGAACACGACGAAAGAAACTATATGACAGCCTTTTAGCGACACAGGCAGCAAAGATCGATACTACCATCACCAATCTACTGACCAAATCAATAGACATTAAAGCATTCCGAAAAGAAATCAAAACTCATCTCTTCAAAAAACACTTCCCATCATCATAACCTCACAAAAGAATTAGAAAATACTCTCATGACTACCCAAACACCACCACCAGCAACACCCGAATCCGGACAGTATTATCTCTACTCGTCTAAACAACAGAATCCGGACAATATTATCTCTATTCGCCTAAACAACCTATCATTATCTACTATCTACTACCAATTTATCCTGGAAAAGTCCAGAACAACAATTGTAACTTAACGCATTCTTGATTATATGTACTGCAATGCTACTGGAAATGTCCAGTCTTCTAACTTGTAATCCGCTTAGAACCGCAAGGCACAAGCGGAATAGAAATCACTAATGTAATGTAATGTAATGTACATTTGTAAACTGCCTATGTAAACTGTAGACGGTATATAAACTTTTAAAATAAAGTAATAAATAAAGCTGCCCTCCACAGATGTCCCTGAAAGTATACAACTCAATTCTATAAATGGTGCCCAAATTTGGGCTCCAATAAAAATTTGTGGTAAGTACAAGTCTATAATTGGCTCTCAGAGTTAGGCAAAACAAAACAACAAAAAAACAACAGGACTTGCAGGAAAACAACAACGGGGCAAACAAGAACAAAACTGCCAGAAAATGTACAGGGTACAGGAATTTATTAAAATAACAAAAATTAAAAGTCTAAAAACATATTTTATGCATTTTATGCAATTTGTTTTTAGACTTTTAATTTTTGTTATTTTAATAAATTCCTGTACCCTGTACATTTTCTTGCAGTTTTGCTCTTGTTTGTCTCAGAGTTAGGTACCATTTATAAAATAGTCTTTGGTGCCAGGAACTATGCCCTATTTTGGGTGCATGGATTTATACCAGTTTCCTGGTAGGAATCTTTGTTTTCAGAGATCACCCATTGCATATGACCCTCCTCCTGCCACTGGAAAATGTCCCAAGCATGTGCTCTGACCCCATAGAATTCATCATTTCCTAAGTTCCCTGTTCTTATGAATATTCTCCGTTATTTAATGTGCACAGGTACATATTTTCAAAAAGGTATGCACATAAACCCTGCCCCCAGGAACTGCCCCACTCAGTCAGTGGAATGTTGCATATGTATACATTGTTCAAGCTTAACTATACATATGTAATCAAGCACACAGTTATATAAGCACTTATTTTCACAAAAAAGAAAGTTGCAGTATGCACAGAGATCAGTTTAGCAGCCGTGTCTATTTGAAGGCGCCTATCGCGGCCCTAGGGAGATGCCTAGGGCTGCTTAAGCTTGCCTAAGGCAATTTCCAGGTGAAACCATGCCCATGCCCAGCCTAGGGCAAGCTTAAGCATTCCTAGTTGCCTCCCTGCACCCATGAGAGATGCCTACAATGTAGGTGGCCTGCCTCAGGGGTTTTTAAAAATAGAAAACGTGTGTCCTGATTGGCTGGTTAGACAGCAGTAGGACGCCTACCACTGCCTACAATCAGGACACCATTTATAGAATATGGCCCTTAATGCCTTGGGCCACGATAGAAACCTCTACTGTGGCTTAGTAAAAAAGGGCCTTCATTTTTCAGAGCAAATATACATTTCTGTAAGTGAATCTATGCTACTAGAGCTAGTTCGGTGAGTATATTTTGTAAGAGCAAATAGGTACTTTTGCCTTAAGGAAACAGATATAAAATAGGCACCTTTTTGGACTTCTGCCTTGGGCATCCTGTTGTGAATTACACCTGCCCTAAAAATGGATAATGGGAATGGGAATGGATAATGGGAATAGGAAGGTAATTTGTATACTGCTTAAATATCTATAGAGGTTTAGTGAATAGTGATCAGGTGCTCTGTTTTCCTATCTGTCTTGGTGGGTTCACAATTTCACTATGGTACCTATGTGATTTATTCCTTTTCTGTTGACTGTTTACTAGTGGCTATTAAAATGATCCAGGGAGTGAGTTGCAGTGTATGTTAAAGAATAGAATGCTGTATCTTGTCATCCTTATAAATATCCATTTTGCAGTGGTTGCTGAAATTGTATTTTACCTTCAGTTAAAAGAATGTGCTTCCCACATGTCATTATTTTCAAAATTTAGTGTTCAAAGAAGATGAAAAATACTAGATTAAAATATGAAAATTAATAGACCACGGTTAATGATTTTTTAATGTCCATTTTCTAGTGCAACTTCCTATTATGGCAGAAATAATTGAAAATGGAATCCGCCTTGCTGTTAAAAAAGGGAAAGCTGAGAACTGTACAAGTGATTTTATGATAATATCTATTAAATTCTTATGTTCCCTCACATTAAAGTGGCAGGCACTACGAAAATATTTTAACTGTTTTAGATAATTCCATCAGTAGTTAACCTGTATAAACTAATTAAGATTATCCTTGTATTTTGAAATTGTATTTCTTCATGGAGAAGGAGAGAAGTTTGAAATATACTGTAAGCAAACTCCTGTTTCTTGTCAAGGGACTCACTAGCTCTGCTTCTCTTAGGGAGATACTCTTGGTTTTCATAAAATAATCCAGTAGGGGCCTTCCAGGAGCTCTGTGCATCATATTACTAAATTTCCTTTTTGATCATTTCTATCACAATAGATTAGGGGTAATTGGGACAAAGCCCATTCCTACTTTCATTTTGAAATATGCCTTGGGCACAAAGGGCTGGATTCTGTAACTGGAGCCCAAGTCGGTGGCCACTTTAAAAGCCATTTGAGGGCACCGGTTACAGAATCGCACCTATTCAGTCAAGATAGGCGGCTGAAATGTAGACCTGGAAAACCCAGGTCTATATTTTAGCCATTTATCTTTGCTGCTAGAATGCAGCAGACGATCATGGCAGGGGAATTCCCTCGTCCCCCATCAGCTGAGCAGCAGGGATTCCCCAAAGCTGTGATTCTGTAACCGGCGCCCAAGTCGGATGGTCTGTCAGTCATTCTAGGGAACCAGTTACAGAATCACAGTTTTGGGAAGTCCCTGCCACTCAGCTGAAGGGGCAGGGGCAGGAATTCCCTTGCCACGATCGGCTGAGCGCACACGTCAGGGAACCCCCGAACCCTACTGCAAGTCGGCCAGCAGGAGGGATGCCCACTCCCTCTTGACGCCACCCCCGAACCCCCCACACTGTCCGCGGAAGGAGGGACACCTCCCGCAACAGCCCCATCAGGAGAGATGCCCACTCTCTCCTGCCAGCAACCCACACTAACATCTCTGGCAGGAGGGATGCCCAAATTTAGGTGCCTAACTTAGGCTCTCTTTTACTGAGCTTAAGTAGAGGTTTCTACCACATCCTGAAGTGCTAAATAAAACATCCCAGAAAGCTTTTTTAATTATGAGAAATCTACGTAAAATAAGAAAATTCTTCGACCCAGCACAATTCAGGCTAATTGTCCAATCCCTAGTCTTAGGTCTACTGGACTATTGCAATTCCCTCTATCTACCTTGTCCTGCCAACATGATAAAACAACTTCAGACTATACAAAACACTGCCCTCAGACTGATCTACTCCCTGAGAAAATATGATCATATTACAACTGCCTTCCTAGACTCTCACTGGCTACCTATGCAAGCACGAATTCAATTCAAATTCTACTGTCTATTATTCAAAGCATTAAACGGCTCCATCCACCCCCTATCTAAACAACCGCCTAAACCAGATCCTCATCTCAAGACAAAGAAGAACTCCGAACCCTTTTGCCTTTCCTCCACTCAAGGGCACTCAGCGCAAAAAGATGTTTGATAACCTTCTGGCAACGCAAGCAGCAAAACTTAACCACTCCATCTCCAACCTGTTGACGGCAACGGGTGACTTCAAAACTTTTCGAAAAGAAATCAAAACCCTACTTTTCAAAAAATTTATCCAGATATCTTAACCCAACCCTTCCCCTCCTCCTAGATAAATTCTCCCCCAAAACCTCCACTTAAATAATCTCTTCCTCCCCAAAACACCAACCAAGTATTCAGATCCCTGAAATGTTATGTAATCTTATTTGTACTCTAACTGTAATCTATTTGTTATATCACACAGTAACATACAGTCAATTTAATATCCAATTTGCAATTTCTTCCAGAATTAATCCAGGTACCTCTCCTCCCTTGTAACAAAAAAAAACAACAAAAAACCCCAAAACTGTTGTAACTTCACTGGAAATGTCCAGTTAGCTCTTTTGTAATCCGCCTTGAACTGCAAGGTATAGGCGGAATAGAAGTCCCTAATGTAATGTAAATGCTCCAATGCTGCTCTGATGCTCATGAGCATTTAGTGCTCCGGGCTGCGGTAGAAACTTCTACTGCAGCTTAGTAAAAGGGATGGTTTAATTATTGAAAAAGCTTAA
Organism: Geotrypetes seraphini; assembly: GCF_902459505.1. NCBI lineage: Eukaryota > Metazoa > Chordata > Amphibia > Gymnophiona > Dermophiidae > Geotrypetes > Geotrypetes seraphini. The sequence continues at coordinate 390,797,152 of NC_047085.1, read as the reverse complement.
TTGGTGCCGATAATTGTCAATTAACAACTTGTAATTGACGTTAATTGCACTTAATTGGCGTCTACCACTTTCAGGTAGGCGCCTAGTCCAAGGAGCCTACCAGAAAGAAGGTGTGGTTAGGGGTGTTTTACATGTAGGCGCTTGTTTTGGACTCAGGCACCAGTATTTAGGCCAAGAAAAACCTGGCATAAATATTGTGGGCTTAAGATTAGTAGGTTTAGGACCACTTTAGGAGCCACTAAGTGCCTAAGTTTTAGGTGCCATTAATAGAATCAGGCTGAAATTTCGTAATTCTCTATATGATGCTCAACATTGTGCAGGCAAATTTGGGCATACACCCAATTTCCATATGCAATTTAATTGAATTAATGAACCAATTAGTGCCAACAACTGGGCACTAATAGTTAATTATCAACACTAATTGGCATTCATTTATTTATTTAAAAGATTTCTTACTCGCTATATCCTTCAATTATATGTGAGTTACAAAATGCATGCATAATTTAAACAATAAATAACCAAATAGACAATAAACACTTAAAACAAAGCTCAGTATAAGCTGCAATCTACTAATGCAATATTAACGACAAACCTAAAAATTTGCATTTGCATTTATAGGTGCCGGGATTTACACACAGGTCCAAAAAGGGACATGGCCATTGGAGGGATATGGGCCGATTGGGGGGTGTTCCTGGAATTTAGGCATGCTTTGATAGAATAAGGGAGATCATTGCGCAATTTAGGTGTAAGAATTTGCAACAGGTTTTACGTGCTATAAATCCTTGCGCCCAAATTTGGGCATGGATCTTGGCACCAAATGCTGTTCTATAAATGGCAACCAACTCTGAATGCCATTTATAGAAGAGCGCTTAGCATGAAATTGTATCAGTGCTGATTGTTCAGCCATATATAGAAAAATGTGGCCAAAGTGCTTTCATTGTTGCCTTCTTTATCCAAGTTTCTCTTTATATAGATACATGAAGAACTATAAAAGGTTGTGAATAAATATTAATAAACAAATAAATGCTGCAAAACTTGGCTTCTTTACCAGCACTGTAAAAAGGATGCTGTAACGTACTTAAGAATACAATTATACAATTAGTCACTGTGCCTTTTACTGCATCTAAGGACCAATTCCTCCTTAAGTAACAGCATATTTATTTGGTGTCGAACAAGCTACCTGGGTTTCTTACTGTGGCATTTGCTTTTTTAATGCTGCAAGTAGCTCTTTAGTAAAATGGCACTCCATAAAAATTTTAGTGTTTTCTCACTGTAATTAAATAGCTTAAATCATGAAGGGGAAAAATAACTTAGGCTAGTTGTTGCAGATCCCTGCAATTGATTTTCTTTCTGCCAGCATTCCACATTAGAGAAAATTTCATTACAAATTTTGTGAAAGATCCGTTTGTCTATAAGTTATTCAATGGACCCTAAAAACTGTGAACACATTTGGGGGCTGATGTACAAAAGTGTGATAAGGTATTTACCACATTATAGATGCGTGGTGCAGTTAACAAGTGGTAAATTGGGCTATTGTGACCACAATAAATGGGTCTCTTTTCCCTGGAGAAGAGGAGACTTAGAGGGGATATGATAGAGACTTATAAGATCATGAAGAGCATAGAGAGAGTAGAGAGGGACAGATTCTTCAAACTTTCGAATAATAAAAGAACAAGAGGGCACTCGGAAAAGTTGATAGGAGACAGATTCAAAACAAATACTAGGAAGTTCTTTTTTACCCAACGTGTGGTGGACACCTGGAATGCGCTTCCAGAGGACGTGATTGGGCAGAGTACGGTACTGGGGTTCAAGAAAGGATTAGACAAATTCCTACTGGAAAAGAGGATAGAGGGGTATAGATAGAAGATTACTGCACAGGTCCTGGACCTGCTGGGCCACCGCGTGAGCAGACTGCTGGGCACGATGGACCTCGGGTCTGACCCAGCAGAGGCATTTCTTATGTTCTTATGTCATGGATGTTTATGCAAATATGGTACTGTGCATGCTAATAAAGACTAATGAAGTGTTTCATCATTCCTTCCCTTCCCCATCCTCCTCCATTGACCACGTACTGAGATGCAATAAGTGGTGTGGGAAGTTTAAGCTAGGAAACAATTTGCCATCTTAAGTTCAAAGTCAATGTGGGAGGAAAGACCATACTTGACTGGACACCCTTTTCAATAATGTATTGGGGTTTGGGGGGGGGGGGCTGTGCCAACAACAAGAATAGAAAATTAAAAGAGAAAGAAGAGAAAAAAGAAAACTAAAGTGAAAGAGGAAGAGGGGAAGGAAAAAGGGAAAAGGAGGAAAGAGCAATGGACCAGTTAGGGGACAGAAACAGAGGTCTCAGCAAGCATCAATGAAAATGGGGGTCACATAGGCAGCTGGGGGTCACATAGTCAAGTTTTTTATACTACTAAGATCCTGTTGACCTGTTTTTGTTCTAGGATAGCCTTCCGACTGTCCTCTAAGGCAAAGAGCTTGATAAAAGTATAGCTTTCTTCTTCTGGTCTTGGTAGGATGAACCACTATGTTAGATACTTTCCACTGAATAGGTGTCTTACAGTCCCTGTATCTGTTCTTGAACAACCTCAAATTGTTGATGGCCATGTCAATCCCCTTCCACAACCATGGATCTCCCATTGAGTTTGTGTCTGAAGAGTGCCAAGGTCAACAAGAAGGGCATTCTCCTTGTACTGATTTGAATGTTGCAGATCTAGGGTCTAGTGGTTAGAGCTACAGCCTCAGTACAATGAGATTGTGTGTTCCTCAGTGCTGCTCCTTGTGACCCTGGGCAAGTCACTTATCCTCCATTGCCCCAGGTATGCTAGGCAGATTGTGAGCCCGTTGGGATAGATAGGGGAAAATTCCCAAGTATCTGAATGCAAACCACTTAGACAACCTCCACTGATAGTTGGTATATAAAATAATTAATAAACTTGGAAAGTTGTTTCTGACATTTCTGCAGAGACAGGAGAAGATCGTTCAGAGACATCCCTATTGCCAACATTGTCTGCTCGTGACTGTGATAACATTTTTGAATGGCTGATAGAATTGCATATCTTAGACCAGATTAAGTCTGCGGAAGAATTTCTTGCCATTGATGAGCAGCTACAGACATCTGCTGTGTTGACCGATCAGGAGATTTTAGCAGAAGTCAAGGCAAAGCCTGGCAGTGTTGATAATGCACAAACTGGTGACGAATCCAGTGATAAGGAGGCTCCAGCTGAGCTTCCACTATCTACATGTGAAGCAAACATGGCGTTGACATGCAGCAGCGTTACATTGAACATAATGCTAATGATGCTGTTGAAGCAGATGTACTGATATATTGTGTTTGAAAAACTTAATGTGTACATAACTAAAACATATGAAAGAAATGCAGCCCAGAAGAAAATGACAGATTATTTTTCTTTCCAGGACAGTGCGACATAATGCTTTAGAACAGGGGTGCCCACACTTTTTGGGCTCCCGAGCTACTTTTAAAATGACCAAGTCAAAATGATCTACCAACAATAAAATTTAAAAAATCCCCACAAAGCACACTGTATGCATAGAAAATGTTAATTATCATTCCTATTCCGGGATTTTTTCAAAGAGGTTAAAGCAGATGACTCTATGCACTGTCACCTCAGTAACAACCATACAAAAATAGACAAATACCCCCCTCCCTTTTTACTAAACCATGATAGCAGTTTTTAGCGCAGGGAGCTGCGCTGAATACCCAGCGCTGCTCTCGAAGCTCATAGCTCCCTGCGCTAAAAACCGCTATTGTGGTTTAGTAAAAGGAGACCATATTGTAAAATATAGACAGCAGATATAAATTCAGACACATTTTGACCACTAAATTTAAAATAAAATCATTTTTCCTACCTTTGTTGTCTGGTGATTTCATGAGTCTCTGGTTGCACTTTCTTCTTCTGACTGTGCATCCAATCTTTCTTCCCTTCGTTCAGCCTGTATGCTTCCTCTCCTCCAGACCTCATTCTCTCCCTCAACTTTTTCTTCCTCTCTCCCTGCCTCCCTTTCTTTTTTTCTCTCTTCATGCCCCCTTTCTTTTTTTTCTGTTTCTCTTCTTTCCTTCTATCTCCCTGCCTGCCCTCTTTCTTTCTTTCTTTCTCCATGCCCTCCCCCATGCCACTGCCACTGCCGCTGCCATCGAGGAACAGGCCCCCAAGCAGCTGCCGCCGCCATCCAATAACAGGCCCCAAAGGCGCCGCCTCAAGCTCTCCCTGCTTCCCTGCGTCGGGCCGACCAGCATTTCTCTCCCCGATGTCAATTCTGCCATCGGAGAGGAAGTTCCGGCCCAGCCAGGCAGTGATTGGTAGATCGCCAAGACAAAGTGAATCTATCACGGAGCCCAGGACGGGCTCCACGATCAACTCACTTTGCCTTGGCGATTTACTGGTCGATCGCGATCGACCTATTGGGCACCCCTGCTTTAGAACATCTTTTAGTGCAATCATTTTGGGCCATACCAATGTTTTGCTAAGTTTTGTTCTTGATGTTGCTGATATGGTTGTGCAGTGACTGTTGTTCATTGAGTGTACGTTGTTTCAGTTGACCTAAATAAAGTTTTAAAAAAATGCACCTCTGGATATAACGGACTCTGGATATAACAGACTGTTTTTCCAGGTCCCTTGAAGTCCATTATAATGGGATTATACTGTAGACAGAGATTCGGCCCCAATTAGCAATGAAATGATTATTCAGTACTTGTAAAATAGGCATGGGTATTAACCTGCATGCAGCAGCTGTTGCAACTCTAAACACATTACTGGGAAGACTAGGGGGTGGAGGGGTTGATGTATTACACTATGAGTGTCGGAAGCAGCGCGGAGCATTCTGCACAGCTCCCTGCACTAATAACCGCTATCGCGGTTTAGTAAAACGAGGGGGGGGGGGACAAGTTAGTCCAATAAAAAAGATATTTTTTTCCTATATCTTTTTGTTTATTTACATTACCTTGAAGAGTGGACTAACATGGCCACCATCCCATTTCACTGCATTTGCTGGAAATCGTTCTCATTTTCTGTCTGTGCATGAGTTTACCACCTTATAAAAACACAGCGACACTCAGCATTTTGAACAAGTGCTGGAACATACATATCAACATGCTATGTTTACAACCTACATGTGTAAGTGCCAGATTTTACAAAACTGGACATTCAGGAAGAGCCAAAGAAGGAGTTAAGCAAAAAATTCTGGGAACAATTTTCAGCTCTTGCACCTTTAAAAAAAAAAAAAAAAAAATGCTAGCTAGGACAGTCAAAAATATCTGGCTATTTCATGCCACTATCTGGTGATGTTCAGTTAGAATACTGCTGGGGTGAAATATGGGTGGAGCCCGAATGGTTCTGGAATTTACCCAGATAGTGGTGATGTTCAATCCATTATCTAGACTGTCTGAATAACTTAGGATAGCAAAGTTACCTGGATAAGTTATCCAGATAGCAGACTGAAATATCGCTACTAACCCACTATCCTGATGTGGCCTAATTTTAATATATAGTGTTCAAACTTGCATGCAGAAATTTGGGTGCGCCCTATTTCCATGTGCAATTTAATTGAACAAACCAATTAGCACCAATAATTGGGCGCTAATAATTAAAGCACCGATTGACATTAATTAACATCTGCATACATATATTTTTAGGTACCAGGATCTGTACATAAACTTTACACCTGGATCCATAAAGGGGGAACAGCCATGAGAGAGGTATGGGTGGATCGGGGACATTACTGGAATTTACAGGCAGTTTGATAGATTTGTGCGTAATTTAGACGTGATAATTTGCACCAGGCTTATTTGGTGTGAATCTTTGCACCTAAAATTGGGTGTGGATCCTGCTACCCAAAAATAGTCTATAAATGAGGCCCAACTATGTGTACTGATTTTCCAGAATTTAAAAATACACTATCTAGATAGCATCTCTGAATATCATAGTCAGCAGCATTTATTTGTATATTAGTATTTATTCACAACCTTTTTGAAAGAATTCATTCAAGGTGGTGTATAGCAAGAATAAATCAAACATAAGCAATAGACAATTATAGCAGTAAAACTATTCAGATGTTGCTGTCCATATAAATGCTTTTGAATATTGATGGGAAGATAGGACTTCGATGAGAAACCTAGGGGGCAAGGGGGCCCCTTCTGGTGATTAAGGCAGGTCATGACCTGTTGGGCCGCCGCGGGGGCGGACTGCTGGGCGGGATGGACCTCTGGTCTGACCCGGCAGAGGCACTACTTATGTTCTTATGTTCTTATGACCCACATACTTTTTGGATTTTTGAGGAGACTTTAAACGCCAAAGAGGTAAGCACTCAATCACATGTGGTGTTCTCTGGCCTCATTTCTAGGGTTACCAGATTTTCTGGAACGAAAATCCAGACAGATAAGCACTAAAAGCTTATCTAATAATTTCACACCTATTTCAATACTTAAATCAACATATCAAACACTATGGCTAAACTCCAAGATTAAAATTGGCGGATTTCAAATAATCTGGAAAGATTGGACAAAGGCAGGTATACGTACTTTAGATGATGTTATTTATACTGGTAAATTGCTTGATTTTTCACAACTGCAACGCAAATATGATCTTAATAAATCACAAAGTTATAAATGGTTGCAATTGAAGCAAGCCATTCAGGCAGGGTTCCCTGAATGGAAAAATCTTAAGTGATAAGTACAGCTTGCCTTTCCTATGTTTTCAGGTGGACTTCCTGGGTCACCAGGCTGCACAGTAGTATAAAATGATATCTGGATTTATGAATAAAAAACCAAAAACTGGCCTTCGGGATATTTGGAGCATTGAGATTAAGCATCAAATTAATGCATCTCAATGGCCATGAATTTGGTCTTGGAGGATGAGACAAACTTGGTTTTTTCTGTTTCATAGAGCATTCTGGACCCCTGTGCGTTTACAAAAATTAGATAGGTCTAAGTCTAATAGATGTTGGCACTGTCATCTTGAAGCTGGTACATTGGATCATTTGTTATTTTTTTGTCCTCTAATAAATAACTTTTGGAAATCTATTTGGAGTCAAATTAATAATTTACTTGAAAACCCTGTAGCGCTTTCATATGATACGATACTATTTGGCACATCAATGAGGAAAAGGAGTCAAATATCCTCTAAAAACAATAAATTATTACTTATAATAACAGGAGTTCCCATTCAACAAATTACAAAAACCTGGAAAAATTATGATAGATTGAATTATAACTTCTAGTGGAATTCATTATGCCATATTTTTAAAATGGAGAAAATAGCTATTCAACAAGGGCGCTATAATAAATTTATTGATGTTTGGGAGCCATTAACAAACTATTGTAAGGATTGATTATATTTATTCCCCTTTTATTCATTGAGGTATAGGGTGGGGGGAGGGTGGGTTTAACTTCAAGTTATCTATATTATTATATATTTTTATATTATATCTAAATTATTATATTATAATGTTATAATGAAGGGAGAATGGGAGGGAGGAATTATATTACGATTTCAATATAAGTGTGATCAAAAAGTAATATTAAAATGTATATTGATTGTACTATATTTAAAAATACTTGTTGAGAGTATAAAAATGAATAAAGATATTTAAAAAAAATAAATAAATAAAAAAATCAGTATTTCCTAATTGAAATCCAATGCATAGAAGCTAAAACTGGTCAGACATGGTCTTGAATTCTTAAATTTTTCAGAAGTTGAACAGCTGCAACTTTGTACTCATTGAAGTCTCATTAAGGCCCCCTTTTTATCAAGCCTAACATGACCGTTTATTTTTTTCCTCAAAACGGGGCAGGACCCCCGGATCCATTCACCTGGATCCCAGATCCATTCCAGATCCTCCGGATCCCATTCAATATAGTGCAATATATAGACAGCAGATATAAATTCTCAAAAGTGACACATTTTGATCACTAAATTTAAAATAAAATAATTTTTCCTACCTTTATCTGGTGATTTCATGACTGGTTGCATTTCCTTCTGATTGTGCATCCTCTTTCATTTCTTTCTGTCTCCCTGCCCCCCCCTCCCTGCCCCCCCCCCCCTCAAGCCACCCTGCTTCCCCGACGCATCCAGCTTCCCCTGCCCCCCGACAAGCCAAGCCATCCCTCTTCCATGATGCACCCTGCTTCCCCTGCTCCGCCAAGCCAGGCCACCTTGCTTTCCCTGCCCCCCGACAAGCCAAACCAGCCTAAAAGACAGCACAATCTGTGAGGAACATGAGAAAGGAGAGGAGTTAGAGACTAGGACAGGGGTAGGCAATTCCGACTCTCGAGAGCCGGAGCCAGGTCAGGTTTTCAGGATTTCCACAATGAATATGTACAAGATGGATTTGCATGCACTGCCCCCTTGAGATGCAAATCTATCTCATGCATATTTATTGTGGATATCCTGAAAACCTGACCTGGCTCCGGCTCTCGAGGACCAGAACTGCCTACCCCTAGACTAGGATATATTCAATGACCTAAAAATGTGACTACTCAATAATATCTAGAAGAGGTTCTTCCCCTGCCTTTTATGTGGTCCTAACTTCACAATTAGTTATGTAAGCACTGGCACCGATTATTGCCAGCCCCCACATAACTGCTGGATCCTCTCCAAATCCACCCCTGTAATCCCCTCTCCTCGGTTTCAGTTTGGCTAGTTAATATTGATATTCCATGGCAGCCTGGTTGAGAGCTATTTAAGAGGAAAGAAACCTCTGAATTCTGACCCCCTGAGCTCCTTTATTAGGATCCTAAGCTGAGCTCCTAAATTTGTGCCTTATTTTCAGCTAAATTTAGAAACCTAATTTTTCAGTTGAAAATGCATTTTAATTTAGGAGCTTAGCACTATCATGGGCAGATTTTGGACTGGATATTTATTTATTAATTCAATTTTCTATACTGTTCTCCCAGGGGAGTTAAGAACAGTTTACATGAATTTATTCAGGTACTCAAGCATTTTTCCTCTCTGTCCTGGTGGGCTTGCAATCTATCTAATGTACCTGGGGCAATGGGCAATGACTTGCCCAGAGTCACAAGGAGCAGCATGGGTTTGAACTCACAACCTCAGGGTGCTGAGGCTGTAGCTTTAACCACTGCACTACACTCTCCCCCTGAGCAACAGTGAGTCAAATCCAAAAGCCAGTTTAATTCAGGAGCATAACTTTCAAAGTTAGGATAAATCCTTTTACTTTCACGTCCATAGTGTCATAAGAATATAAGAATTGCCGCTGCTGGGTCAGACCAGTGGTCCATCATGCCCAGCAGTCCGCTCATGTGGCGGCCCTCTGGTCAAAGACCAGCGCCCTGAGACTAGCCCTACCTGCATACATTCTGGTTCAGCAGGAACTTGTCTAACTTTGTCTTGAATCCCTGGAGGGTGTTTTCCCCTATGACAGACTCCGGAAGAGCGTTCCCATTTTCTATCACTCTCTGGGTGAAGAAGAACTTCCTTACCTTTGTACGGAATCTATCCCCTTTCAACTTTAGAAAGTGCCCTCTCTTTCTCCCTACCTTGGAGAGGTACAACCTCTCCTTATCTACTAAGTCTATTCCCTTCAGTACCTTGAATGTTTCGATCATGTTCCCTCTCAATCTCCTCTGTTCGAGGGAGAAGAGGCCCAGTTTTTAGAATCTTTCGCTGTACGGCAACTCCTCCAGCCCCTTAACCATCTTAGTCGTTCTTCTCTGAGTATGTGTATGAATTGAACCATCTAACGTAGAAATGTCAAATTCTACATGGACCATGTGTCTGAATATCAAAATTGATGAGTGGTCAAAATAGTCATAAGAATATACCTTTTTTCTATTCCTTTGGAAAATGATTGTGCACACAGCTGTATGGTTAAGCTAAGTCTGCACTGATTTTTGCCATACTGCACTATTCTGTTTTCTTTACCATCTGGTGGCTTATGTTTTGATAATATTCATATAGGCTATGTCCTGTGAGCTGCTCTAATCTCTCAGTAGTCACCATGTTCACAATAAAGAGTGAATGATTTAGATTTTGTCCCACCCCCATCAGCATCTTGTCTTACCATTTCATTGGTTTTCAAAAACATTCACTCATTTTTTCTCTTCTGATTTGCAATTAACTTTAGCTACATTAAACTGAAAGATAGAAGATTACTGTTCTAACATAAATAATCTTGCTGGGTACAGCAGTTTCAACACAATCAACAATACAGTTTGTAAATGAAAGGCACGTTGTCATCGTTATTACTAGCGTGTATTCTATCCTTTATAGCTTATTACAGCCTAAATTGAAATTTTATATGATTTAATAAAACTCAAAAAGATATTACAGCTTAGTAACCACATCACTGTAACAAATTGTACTCCTCACTCATTATAAAGCTTTCTGCCTGTTCAAAGATCTCCTTCATTAGCTAAACTCTGGCTTCTGACAACACTTAACTGCAAAAAACACCCTGAGAACAGCATGTCCACATCATTGACACACATAAAAATGTTAACTTTGATTTTAGATGCTGTTGATTCTGAAGGTGGGGGTGTAATTACATCTTTTTTTTTTTTTTTTTTAGAACTGCAAATAAATTTGATAAATGAGGCCATTTCACAGTTACGGTGGACAATCTTATTGCTCCACCATCAAACCACAGCAATAAGCAAAGCTACATAGTTGTATCTACTAGCCTACATTTTTGAAGCAAAGTGAAAGACAATAAAATGATTAAACAAGATGAAACGGAGCACAGAAAAAGAGTTTATTGATTTGTCAAACCTTCCAACTAATTTGGGTACTAGTTTGAGCATCTTTGTTTTTAGTGAAGTGTAGGCTGCTTGCATAGTTGTTGAGAACTCATTTCTTAAAAGTACTCTACTTGTTCATTTAGCAGATATACCACCTTGGGTGGAAAAGAAAATTTATGCTAAAATGATACATCCTGCATTGGGGAAACTACTCCTTCCCGGCACCGCTTCATTTCTGTACAGATGTTGCAAGTTTTAAGCAACTGCAGTACTTAGTTTGCAGAAAACTATTAATTTGGAACAACCTATCTTTCCTAGATATATTTATTGTTAGGGGCTCTTTTTTCAAGATTTGCAAAAAAAATATTTTTGTCCAACCTTTAAAGCTGATCCCTATACTTATGTGACCATCAAGAAAATGTCTCTGCTTTGAGTGATTGGAGGAAGGATTTTGATTTTCAGGGTGGCCACTAAGCAAAGAGGGCTGGGATGTTCAGCCTGGTGGGTGGTTTTAGAAAGAGCTAGTCCATGGGGGCAGGGTCAGAAAACAAAAAAAAAATGACTGCATTTTTAAATCATTTATATTCTGCATATCCTACAATTCTATGTGGATTACAAATTATTTAGGTACTCAAGCATTTTTCCCTAACTGTCCTGGTGGGCTCCCACTTTAACTAATGTACCTGGGGCAACGGGGATTGAGTGACTTGCCCAAGGTCACAAGGAGCAGTGCGGGATTTGAACCCACAACCTCAGGGTGCCAAGGCTATAGCTCTAACCAAGGCACCATGGAGATATTTGGTTGCTCACCCCTGCCAAGACCCTAGCACAGAGAGAAAAGTCCTGGAGGAGAAATTTGTTGTGCATGGTGTATGACAGAGGGTGTGTGTGGTATGTTTCTGGCTTGGAAACAAGAAGGAGTGCTTGGTTGGAAAGACACTCCAGGTAGAAGTGGGAGCAAAAGTACCTCACTTCTGACAGGACTTTCATTGTGCCAGTGGAAATCCCCTGTTCTGGAATGGGGCAGAAACACTGAGGATGTTGTGGAGACCAGACTCTGAAATGTAAGGGAATGGGACAATAATTACCACGTGCTTTTTTCTGACACTCTAATGGAACTGAATTGGAGTATGATTTTCCACTGTTTGGACTGTGATCCTGAAGGGAAGAGTTTTGGGATTATCTGCTCTGCTGGATATCTTGAACGGTACATATAAAGTTCCTGTTAGTAAAGCAAGTTGAAGTTAAGCACTGAGACTGATGACTGTTTATTTGCTAAGAGTGAAGCATAATGGGCTTGATTTTATAAATGTTACCTAAATCAGTAGATACGTAGGGAAATGGGTACCTATCGTATGCCAATCAAATTTAGGCACCATTTGTAGACTCGTGCCTACTGGCGCCTAAATCGAATTAAGCGCCGGTGTATTAGGCCAGGGTTTTCCTGGTCTAAAATCCCAGTGACTAACGCTTTCAGCACCCATGCTCCACCCCTAACTATGCCTACTTTTCTGGTAGGCGCCTTGGTGTAAGCACCAGTAGGTGCGATGCAGATTTCCATGTGGAACTTAAACAAATTGTTTTTAAAGTGTTTTATAATTGACTTTTAATGGTGCTTTCAATTATAACACCAATTAAGCCAATTAAAAAAATTTAAGTTTTGCGTGGAAGTCGGCTAAGCACTGCCGATCTTGGCACCTAGCCTAGGAACCATTTATAGAATCAGGGCCAATGCGCCCAGGAAAAAGTAACCTTTGGCCTACCAGGATTTAACCCAGCTCCAGCCTACACCCAGCTCAAAAAAGTAGAACTTTGCTTGCAGATCCTGGTCAGGGTGCCCTACCCAAAGAGCTAAGCCAGTCAGTAGAGTTACCATATGGCTCCAAAAAAACAGAGGATGGATTGAGTCATTGAGATTTTACTTTCATTGAAAGCAATGGAAGTAAAACCTGGATGTCTCAATCTGTCCTCCTTTTTCTGAAGCCATATGGTAACCCTAAGCCTGTGCTCAGGACTGTAAATTTAAAACAGATTTAAAATTTTTTCTATTTGATGACACATTCAAATAAAGATGGACATCTAAAAAACAAGCACATCTACCTCATGGTTTTACCAAACCTCTCCGTTTCTTATAATTACTGTATTTTATTTATTTATTCAGTTTTCTATATCATTCTCCCAGGAGAGCTAAGAATGGTTTACAGTACATGAGTTTATTCAGGTACTCAAGCATTATTCCCTGTCTGTCCTGGTGGGCTCACAATCTATCTAATGTACCTGGGGCAATAAGGGGATTAAGTGACTTGCCCAATGTCACAAGAAGCAGTGCAGGTTTGAACCCACAACCCAAGGGTGCTGAGGCTGTAGCTTTAACCACTGTGCCACACATTTCCTGTCCTCGCTGTCATGTTTGTCTGGGTTTTGTTTTTTTTTTAGAATTGTGAGCTGCCTAGAAGGTTTTATTACAATGTATGGGATAGAAAGTTTTAATAAACTTGGAAACTTGGAATTGTGGGTAAGACTAGGGTTGCATTTAGTTAAAACCCTATAGGGCCCGGATTCTCTAAATGGTGCTGATGCTGGCGGTTGCCTTAAAAGTGGCCGCCAATTGCAAGTCAATCACGCTACATCGCAATTTAGCGAATCGTGCCTCCGGCAAAGGTAGGTGCTGCAAATGTAGGCCAGGGTTTTCAAGGCTTACATTTCTGGCACCTACCTTTGATGTGAATCACACTTCTGGGGTCCCTTACTGGTGCCTAAATCCACTTCTGGCATTAGCCACGCGCCATTTTTTTTTAGGCACTGGTAGATGCCTGGGAAATCATTTTAAAACATCTTTTAAACAGCATTTTTCTCTTAGGCACCAGTTGTGTGATTACTGGTGTCTAAGTTAAAACACTGTTTATATAATATGGGCCATAATGATTAGTGGACATTTTAGCAAGATTGCTTACAAATGTCAAACCTGTACTAATTAATCTATTTGTCTGCGTGTAACTGTTGTGTCTCATATGTTTACTTTTCTGACAGAGATTAAATAAAAAGAGAAAATATATTACCAGCTAAATTATATTAAAAGATCTAGAGATTGTGAATGTGTAACATGGTGGAGCAGCAATGTGACTAAAAATGTGGTGGAGCAGCAATGTGACTAAAATATGCACGGCAATGCACCTTCACAAATAATACCACCTTGATTTCAGGCTCTTCGTTGTACTACATTCAAATCTGTATAGATTAAAGAGAAAGATTAGTTCAGATTTATGCCAGAGGTTCCAATGTCATTAAATGCGGTTTCTTTTACTTTGCCACAGATGCAAACTTGGGAGAAGTGCATTGGTGATAAAGACCTTGGAAATACTTCGCAGTAAGCTTTAGAAAACTGTGACATGCATTCAAAGTAGCACAACTGAAGCCTGCTGGGAATGTTAACTGAGACGCATAACCTCAGTGTAATGTGCATTACATATTTCTAAATATGGGAACGTTTGTGCTTTCTCTGCGATCTCTATTTATACCGTGAGTTCTTTATTTGCTCCCACTTTATTAACATCTGAACAATAGAATACTCTAAATCTTTGTTTACAACTTCCCTCTTTTCCCAAAAATGGGAGCTCACAGACTTGCATCTTGTATTAACAGTTGATCCTAACAGGTGTGCTGGAAGGACCACTGTCAAAAGTGTTTCTCTGTTGTCTGCATCATAATCTCTTTCATAGTAACACTCCGGCCTGAATAACTGCAAAAGAATTAATTATACTTCATTTTGCTGTCTTTAACAGTATTGACCAAATTTAAGAACAAATGAGAAGCTCTTATCAAGCTTGAAGAAAATAATCCATCAATGGCACAATTTAAATTCTCTGCAGTTCTCTTATTAATCAAAGCAACACTTACTATCCTATCTCCAGTTCCCATTAACAGTCATTAAGCACTACTGCTGATTGAAGCAATTTCTTAAGGGATCTCAACCTCATTTTTGAGAGAACCTTCTACAGTGGAAAACTATCATAAGAGAGCACCAGCATGAAGAGAAGAAGAAGGTTCTTTAGGCACGATCTGACCTTGACATTTTTTTCCATGGCAGAAGTCCAAAATTGACAAGATTGAGAGGCTTAACATTTCTGGCTGTTTGCTGTAACAGACTAGTACTCAGGCACTAACACCTGAAGAAATCACTGCTTCAACAGGTGGCCCTTTGCAACAGATTATCTAGGGGACGCACTAAACTTAACAATCATCTAACGATTATCGCTAAACCAGTTTGACCGGATTTGCGATTGATCAGATTTCCCGACCCGATGCATAAAACTGCTGGCTGTGTGTTTCTCCGAGCGATCACTCATTCTCCAATTCAAGCATGCAAATGAGGAGATTAGTATTGAAATGCCATGCAAACTAGGCGAGCGATCGATGCACAAAATGGCTTCTGCCAGCAGAAGAAATAGCGACTGCGTTTACTGATCCAAAAAAAGAGCGATTGGTGAAGACCAGTCACTCACAATTCTTGCCGACTCTTTAGCCCTGAAAGTAATAGAATCTGTATCAAAGTTATACTATAAAACCAATAAGAAAAAAGTGGTAAACTATAAATGCCACCTCACTGCTCACTTTTACAACACTGCCATCTAGCTCGGAGCATCAAAGTTCCATCTAGGATGTCCTACAAAAGATTCAATTATCACCACAAAATGTCCAAGTCTAACCCAGCCCTCAGGCCACCCGTATCCTGCCCAATACATGCCTCTAACATGCCCCTTTCTGAGTTGGACATTTTGGAGGGCAAATGTCCTGCAAAATATCTAAATTCTTTGATTCGATTATTGGCACATAGACATTTTGCAGAGAAAAACGTCCAAGTGCTGATTTTTTGATATTTTTGTATTTTGAAAATGCCCCTAATAGTGTGGTGAGCATTTTGCTAATTGCCAGTGGTGGTATTCCCAAATATTTAAAGCGAGGACGTGTGCAGGTTTTGGTTTTGAATATCCAGTTATTTGTAAGCTGGCTAACACACAGAGGGGCATAATCGAAAGAAATGTCTAAGTCCGTTTTGGGCCTAAGTCACTAGCTGCCCAAATTCAGCAGTGTCTAAAGTCCATTCTCGAAAAATACGTCCAAAATATTTTGGTTTTCAAGAGTCGTCTAACTGTATGTCCAGCTGTTTGATTGCCCAGACCGCTAAGTCATTTATCTTTATACCCCATTCTCATCCAAAAATTTGTCCAAGTCTAAAACACCTAGAAAAGAACCTTTTGGACGTGGAAGGGGCCAGCAAAGTAATGAACACTTAGACATGGCAACAGTGTAGTGGAGCACCTTACAGGGCACTGCTGTGAACTTCACATAAAGAGTGCCACATAAACATCTCACTATAACTCCCTTATAGGTCATGGTGAGCTCCCCAAAACACCCCCAAAATCTACTAGACCCATCTGTCTACCACCCCAATAGTTCTCATGGCTGCAAGTGGCACCTATATAGCAGTACAGTAGAGTTTGGGGGGTACACATGTTCCACCATAAATGCAGTGGTTAGAATGGCCTATGGGCCTGGGTCTTGTAGGGGTGTTTCCTTATTTGCACCTGAAGGTTAGGCCTCTATGACATCATCAAGCCTGAACCATCATTTAAGCCTGATCCATTGTCTGCAAGAAATCTTCCCAGCATGAACCTTGCAAGAAGAGAAAGAAGAAAACATCTTTGCTGTTTCTGTCTGATGCATTCTGGGTATGTACCAGAACTGTATTCTAATCAAGGACATCAGCTATGCCCATGTGAATCTTGGGGGAGGCATACTCCTATGCTGTGCTTATCTATCTAAGGTGCCTGTGTCTCCCAGATAGTACGAGACTTTATACAGAAAGGCTATTCATCTAAGTTCTGTTTCTGGATTGGTCCGGAGAAGTCATGTGACGAGATCCAAGTGAAAAGGTGCTAATTATAATTTAGTCTGTGTTAAGGTGTGGGTGAACTCGTATCTCATCACAGGTGTTCTCCACACACCTCTTTTATAATAATTAAGACCTGAACAGTTATCTTGAGTGACTCTCTGTCTGAGAGAGCGAATCGGATCTTAAACAGATCTGAATTTCATCACATCAAGGAAACCTTTGCTGCCAACCTAAATTATAGCTGCACCAGTGGCTGACGAATGCTTGTTCCTGTAACAGAAGGATTTCTATATCTGCTAAGCTGAGGAGAGATGTCTTCCATTTCACCTGATTTTGTGCCAAGGCCTAATTGGATGGTGAGATAAGGAACTTATTATCTTATCAGCTGGGGTTAGATAAAGTATCCTATTGTGATATAGGATAAGGCTTGTAAAGCTATTCTTGGTGATAACTATAATAGATTGCTGCTAATCAGAAATTGTTATTATAAGGAATTGTTTAGTGTGTGTAAGAATTAGTTACGTATTGACATTGTATATCCTGGACATACGGATTATTCAACTGGACTCTACAGACCTATATTTTCACTTCTGTATGCTGGACACTATGCTGGAAACTACAGACTTATAATTTCTCATAAGCCTGCCTGTACTTTGCTGTCGGTCGTCATCTACAGCCTTTGCAATGCTAACAATGGTGTTTTTGTTACCATTCCCTGCTGGGAGGATTTCCCTCCAAGGCTCTGCTGAACTGTTATCAGTGCTCTGCTGAACTGTTATCAGTGCTGTATGACTTCATAGGCCAGGCACCCGAGAGAGCCATAAAACTTTTAATGAGCAAGGAGCTCTGCTCATGTGGGTGTAACGAGATGAAAGAACTTGGTACCAAACCATGGGTTTCCTGTCTCCCAACCAAGGTATGGGAACCAGACAGCTGGATTGTGGAAAGGCCATCTCGTTGCCAACTTTTCATCTTACAAGGACACTAGCTCGAATATGCACAAGTAACACATCTAATTAGCAGATGCATGTCTCCGTGATGAGAGAAACCAGTTCACCAACAGTTCTCTGTTTCTGTAAGGCCCCCCTTTTACTGGGGGGGGGGGTGGAGGTGAGAGAGAGGCGTGGACGATAGGGAAGAGTTAGCTGTACATTATTTTTATGTACCTATAGGGAAGTACATAACTAGAATTAGGGGATGGCCTTTTTTGGAACAAAGGAAGAATTTCTCTGTATAAAAAACACGTGTATTCTAGATAGAGTCAGAGAGATTTGCTTACCTATGCTGCAGGGAACTGCTAGCCCCCTGCTAAGCATTAAGTGTTAGTTCTGCTCTCCATTGCATATTCTGAACTGACAATATATTTACTATGCTTTTGCTACTGCCATTTTTGTAACCTTTTATACTAACAATAAACAAATATTGTCTGTTTTTGGAACATACAATGCTGTCTCGTAGTCATTCCAATGAGGTAAACTAAGTGGCATATTACTTCAGTATTTATCTAGCAAGTGTGTTGTAATAATTATGTACTGAGTTTCATATCTGTAATCGGATATTTTGTGAACAATAATTAGATATTGCTGCTGGCTTGTGAATTATATTTTTCTATTTTCATAATAAAAGTATTTCTCACTAGCCTTGGTCTTGTGTCATGTAAATAGGCAAAGAAAGCTGAATCCGGATGAGATATTATGGTCTTCCCTAGAAACTAACAGGCACGTATTTGTTTATGTAACTGATTAGTGGACTGTAAATCTTTCTACAGTCTTCCTCTCTATGGTTCACTATTCCACCCCCCACACTACTTAAGCCACCTCTGTGCTGCTTTACTAGTTTTTGCTATGCCAGGTGCTGATGTTCTGGAGGCAGGTATGTACGTTTTTATTCCAAGTTTTATAGTGTTGGGGGGGGGGCAGTGTGTGGGGGTCTGTACTTTGTGTCTGCAGTGCTGGGTCACTTTGGATACGTTTTTGGCACTTAGACCTGGTTTTACATGGCCTAAGTCACAATGTACAAGTTTCGTCAAGGCAGCCTCGTTAAACTTTCGGTTATACTTGCAGTATGACTAAGGGCTCCTTTTATCAAGGTGTGGTAGGCGGTTAATGCGCAGAATACCGCACGTTCAACCGCCTGCCGCGCTAGTCGTTAACACCTCCATTGACGAGGCGTTAGTTTTTTGGCTTGCCGCAGGGGTTAGTGCATGATGAAATGTCCGACGCGCTAACACCCGTAGCGCACCTTGATAAAAGGAGCCCTAAGTTTAGATCAGCCCACGTCCCGCCCAAATCCCACCCTCACCACTCCTCCTAAAACGCCCCTATTAGCTCTGCTCGTACAGCAGCACTGAAAAGGCCTAAATCGTTTTTAGATACGTCTAAAACCCAGTTTGATTATCAGCACTTGGACGTCTTACTGATTGTCCAATTGCTGATTTAGGCCGGTTTTTAGATGTATTTCCGTTTTGATTATGAGCCCCATAGCCACTTAAGTCAATATTCATCTCTTAAGTGGCCAAAGCTTACTGCATAAATATATGACAGACTTTTATGTGGTAAACCTGTCCGCATAAGTGCTGAGCATCAGCCCTTAAGTAGCCAAGTGCTGACTATTCCCCCAGAGCACCCCCGGATCCAAACAGAGGAACAAATACTCCACAAACAGCAACAGAGAAAAACAGTAGAGATGACTAAGAATTGTTTTATTAATTCTTGTTTACATGACATGGGCCTGTGTTTCAGCTACAATGCTTTCAGGAGTCTAAAGAGTACATACACACACACAAAAAAAAAGTGTGTGTGGGGGGGAGTAAAAACAGAAACCATGGGCTCCTTTATCAAGCCGCACTAACGGTTTAACGCGCATAATAGCGCGTGTTAAACCGCCGGCTGCACTAGCCGCTACCGCCTCCTCTTGAGCAGGCGGTAGTTTTTAGCCAGCGCGGGGGGTTAGCGCATGATGAAAAGTCATGCGCGTTAGCTCCGCTAGCGCGGCTTGATAAAAGGAGCCCCATATATCAATAAACAAATACATAAAAATGTAAATCTCAATAAATATGGAACATAAAAAAATAGCCATTATAAATAAATAACTTACAAATATGTGAATCTAAAATAAAAATCTGAAAATAAACATTCTAAAAATAAACAATGATGATAAACAATTAAGGTAAGAACATATTTTAAGGGAAAAAATTAAAAGTTTTAATTAGAGATCTATATTCAATAAAATTAGAGTTATAGTGAGAAGGCATCTTTAAACAAGTGGATTTTCAGTTTTCCGTTTAAAACGATCAAGTAATTTTTCCTCTTAATTCTAGGGGTAGGGCATTCCACAGCTGAGGAGCTATGACAGAGAAGGTTTCTAGGCATCTTGTAGTAATTCATTTTAAAGAAGGAACGCTTAATAATTGCTGATTGATGGATCTAAGTTCGCGCAACGATGCATATGGTATTATAAGATTGTGTAATTATTGAAGGATAAGCTGTTATCTGTATAGATATTAGTTTTATGACTGAATGCAATAATATACTGTTCTTTTATTTATATAACATTGTTCTTATTTAAAAATCAATAAAGAATTATAAAAAAAAAGATTGTATATAAATTCAGGCATTTTTGAACTAATCATTTTAAATGTTAGCAATATTATCTTATGTGCAATCCTATGAACAACTGGGAGCCAGTGAGTTTTCTTCAAGAACCCCAGACCCTGCCCCCATACAAGTCAAGTTTCAAGTTTTATTTTAATTTGATGAGTTGCTTATTAAGTGAGCTACAACATTAATAAAAAATATAAACATACATTTAGACATACCATTTAAAATTTAAAAATGATGGGTTAGACCAACGGACTTACAGACTAATCAATACATAAGGTAAGGAGGGATAGAACTACAATTCAATGCTTTAAAGTGCAGAAAAGATCCATAGATGGGAAGAACATTAGGGAGGGAAAAATAGAAACCAGAAGGGAAACTAGTATAAAATTTGAACATAATTTAAAGATTAAAAGCATTTTTAAAAAGGAAACTCTTTAAGTTACTTTTAAAACATCTAAGATCATTTTCCTCTCTTACATGCTGTGGCAAAGTGTTCCAAAGTTGCGGAGCCATCACTGAAAACATATCATGTTGTCGAGTCCCGATAACTTTCAGAGAAGGGACTACTATGAGCTTTTGATTAGAGGACCGGAGAGAACGCGATGTTAATATTCTAAACATTTACACACAACTCATGCATAAGTGTTGATGCCTAGTTTATAGAATTGCTGTTAATGGTGAAACAAGTAGATTTTGAATAAAGACAGAGAAAGTGAAGAGCCCTGCAAAACCCCACAGGTTGCATTAAACTGTAGAGGTCATTCTCTTTGCGTGAACCTCATGTCATCTTCCAGATATGAAAGTCAATCCATCGTAGAACCAGATCAGCCAGTCCTAGATGTCTTATCTGCCCAGTAAAATGTAATCTACAAGATTAATTACGCTGGCCATGGCAATAGAATAATCAGGACTAGCTTGCCTTGGCCTAAACAGTGATAGATCCCAACTATTACTGTCGCCAAAATGCATTTTGCACCCAATCCTGCCTAAAATCAAGTATGCCTACTGTTCATTCTGTTATTAGACTTTTAAGGAATCTCCAGTCTGAGATACCATTACCATAAAAAGGTAAGGTTTGATATTGGGTGATAATGATTACACAGAAGGGCATAATCAAAAGGGACGTCTAAGTCCCTTTACGTCCATCTCGCTGCCCCGACAACACGCTCACCAAGTATAAGCATGCAGGCGTGTTGTCGGGGCAGCGTCTGATTTAGGAGAGGAGAGAGGTGAAGTCGCGCATGCTCATTCAGGATGGCGGCCGGTTTAGATGGGAGCTGGGAGAGCGCTGACGGACAGCAGAGGCATCGCCGAAGCAGGAGGGCAGCCGCATGGGGACCCCGAGGCAAGGAAGGCACCACTTTCGAATCGCTGTGAAGCACCCGCAGGCAGGTACTCACCCCTGGGCCACCATTGCAAACTTCGGTTGTGGAACGAATCTTCTGAGTTTGCATTAAAGCCTATGGGGAACTTTGCTTTGCAAAATGAGCATTTTGGATTACGAGCATGATCCTGGAACGGATTATGCTCGTAAACCAAGGCACCACTGTACACTTTTCTTAAAACTTAAATAACATTCAGACAAATAGACGAGTACAATAGGCAGAACTACAATATAGTAGAGAAAAGTAACAAATAAGGTAAAGAACAAGAGGTAAGGGATATAATAAGAAAAGAAAAGAGAGAGACTATGTTAAAATGAAAGAAAATCACAGGGCGTCCTTAATAGGACGTTTTTTTGCCAAAAGCGTCTTTGAATAAAAATGTCTTTAATTTTGATTTAAAATGAGACAAAGATGTTTCTTCCCTTATATGCAGTGTTTAAATGTTAAGGACCATCAGTTTGAATTTTCTTCTCCAGTCTTCATGCCAATGAGAGGGTGTGATTCAGCATTTTGGATATGTTTCAATGCTCTCAGACAGCAGCCAGGTAACCCTGCATGACAAATTGCTGTTATCACAAAGAGCTATAAAATCATCCTAAACTCTTCAGGCATCAATATTTTATGGGTCAACATCTGCAGTTGGTCTCTTTTAAATGCTGGTCGCAGCATTTAAGAATATAACAGAATATTCACCACTGGCTGATAGTTGAATAAAGATATTGAAAATCTGGGTATGGTGAAGCTACTAAGTAGTAATTTCAAACAAACCAGAGAAAATATTTCTTCACTTACTGTGTAATTAAACTCTTGAATTTGTTGCCAGTAAATGTGGTAAAAGCAGTTAACTTAACAGGGTTTTAAAAACTTCCTAAAAGAAAAGTCCAATAAGCAGGATAAGCAGCTTAAAACCTGTTTTACTCTTTTGGGATTTTGCCAGCTACTTGTGACTTGGATTGGCCACTGTTGGAAACAGGGTATTGGGCTTGATGGATTTTTGGTCGGCCAATGTCACTCGAAGCCCTTAAAAACATAACACTTATGTCTTTATGTGATGACCATCACTGTTAGCAGGATATGGTTGATATTCAGCGCCATTATCCAGATAATTTAGGACAGATTTTTTTTTTTTTTTTTTTTTGCTATTGTCACTTTCTGAATTATTTGTCTGTGTGACCAGGCTCCAGATAATGCCACAGAAAATCACTAAACATTTTCTACACAATAGTTTTGATTGAGAAGATTTTCATATCAATTTCTTTATCTTGCACAGAAAATCACTGACATAAAGTGGCGATGCATGAATAAAGCTGAATCCAGTATGGCACAAAATAGCAATCCACTTACTCTTAACACCTCAGGGTAATTGACAAATTTTCTCTTACCCAGGGCCATAATTTCAGTCAAGTTCAGATTAATTGCCAATCTATTGCAAGGCATCTAGTCTATGATGACTTATAAGCACTTAGATTCTGATTTAAAAGTTTCAGAGAAAGAATAAGTAACTGGTAGAAAAACGTGAATCTCATCAGTATATGCTTGATAATGTGTTTCCAGATCAGCTAACTCTTTTACTTATAAAGGCTAAATATAAATTAAATAAGGCAGCTGGCCGTGATCTTCATCACTAATGGATAACTGGAAAACATTACCAACAAACATTTGCTAGCCCCTGTCTGTCAAAAAAAAAAAAAAAAAGACGAATTAAAACTCCTGAGCACTTTTCCCTTCATTCTCATCATCTCCGGAAGTGGAAAAAATATTTGATGAAAATGTTTAATAACCAGGAAAAATATAAAATCTTTTATTTTGTGCTTGTTACTTTTCATAACTTTTTTGTGGTTTATTTTGCTCATTTTAAGAACATAAGAAGTTGCCTCCGCTGGGTCAGACCAGAGGTCCATCGCGCCCAGCAGCCCGCACCCGCGGCGGCCCATCAGGTCTATGACCTGTCAGGTGTTCCTTGACTTAGCCCTATAATCCCCCTTTTTCTTCTATCTAAGCTCTTTCTAACCTATCTCTACTTTTATCTGTACCCCTCAATCCCCCTATCCTTCAGGAATTTATCCAATCCTTCTTTGAATCCCCGTAGCGTACTCTGCCCTATCACAAGCTCCGGGAGCGCATTCCATGTGTCCACTACCCTCTGAGAGAAGAAGAACTTCCTGGCATTGGTTCTAAACTTGTCTCCCCTAAGTTTCTCCGAGTGCCCCCTTGTGGTTCCCCATAGCCTGAAGAATCTGTCTCTGTCTACCTTCTCTATGCCTTTCATGATTTTGAAAGTTTCTATCATGTCTCCTCTAAGTCTCCGCTTTTCCAGTGAGAAGAGCCCCAGACTTTCCAACCTATCAGCATATGAAAAGTTTTCCATACCTCTTATCATCTTTGTCGCTCTTCTCTGAACCCTCTCAAGTATCGCCATGTCCTTCTTGAGGTACGATGACCAATATTGGACACAGTACTCCAGATGCGGGCGCACCATCGCACAATAAAGCGGCAAGATGACTTCCTTCGTCCTGGTTGTGATACCGTTCCTCAGGGCTGAGAAAGTTTATCCATGATTATCATTTTGCTTTATATGCTTTCCCTTTCCATTCTCTCATCCTATCCATCTGGCCATCCCTATTTCTAGCAGCACAGGGGAATTGTCTTCTCCCTGGGCCCTGTCTGTGTCATTTATCTGCTGTTTCTCTGAGGGTACATATCTGAGAGCAGAGAGTGGGCATGACAGAGTGAAGCAACACAGTTGCATTACTGCATGCTAACTGATTAGTGTGGGATTAGCGCTTGAGTGCTTACCACTTACAAAATAGGTAGCAATAAAGGCTCACGTGGCCCACCATGGACTGCCAGAAGAACCAACAAATCGATTCTGGAAGAGGTCAAACCAGCAATGTCACTCAAAGCCCAAATGATAAAGATACGACTGTCATATTTTGGTCACACCATCAGAAGAGAGAGATCACTGGAGAAGGACATCATGTTTGGGAAGACCGAAGGAATCAGGCGAAGAGGGCAACCTGCAATCAGACGGCTGGACACGTTGAGAACAATCATGGGGCTGACGCTGGAGGACCTTTCCGGATTAGCACAAAACCGATTTCTTTTTAGATCTAAAATTCATCAAGTTGCTAGGACTCAAGGACGAGTTGACGACATCTAACAACAACAACCATAAAGGCATACGTTCTAATGTTTGGTAACAGAAGAACTAAAGGCAACATTAGCACATGGCCATTAATTTGTAAAATGGAAAACCAGCCATTTTGCGGCTCTGCTAAAAATGGCCTTAGCACACATGAAAACCCAACATAAAGGCATGTTAAGGCCACTTTTTGCTGCAGCTTAGCGAAAGATACCCTTAGAGATTACATGTGTAGCAGTACAGCAAATAAATTAAACATAAAATATTAGGACCCAAACAAGAGAGCAGATGTCCACCAGAGGCAGGGTTATCGGATTTTATTTTAGTAAAATCTGGACCCCCCCTAGACCCGCCCCCCAGGCCCACCTAGTTCCACCTATCCCCGCCCCCACCCTCAATCTCACCCCCACCCCCGCTGCCTGCTCTCATTGGGGAGAGTGATTTTAAGGAAGCTTTTCATAACCCGGACAAAGTGCTGGGTTTTGAAAAGGAGGACATGTCCGGGGAAATCCGGACATCTGGTAACCCTATCCAGAGGTCCTCCAGGAGCCCTCCCATAAGGAACAACCCCTCAGTAGTATAGCTATGGAAATAAGGGTCATACTGCTCACAAGCATCGGGGAATGAACCTATAAACAGGATACCCTGGGATCATTACTGGTAGGGGAGATTTTGTAGAAAATCCTTATGTAGTGCAGGTTAAGGTAGGGACCAGTCTTAGTGCAACTTTAATATGTTCTTAGGAAATTCATAGATGGAACATACTGTACTTGAATTATAGGGATCATATAATGATGACCTTCAACAATTATTCACTACCCAGGTAGATATTATAATCCTGATTGCCATGATTCCCATAGTCTGGTGAGTATTCCTGTGTCGCTACTACCCTTATTCTACAATTTGGTTTGGATAGTCTTTGTATTACAGATACATGTGAGGGACAGCAAATCAATTGCTTTGAAGCAAGCTTCAAGCCCAGAGTGCATAATGTGGGTGGTGAGGAAGCTATTATTTTTTCTATCAATCTCTCTCTTAAAGTGCTTACCCTTATCTTTTCTTGTTCCTTCAAAGTCTTGTTAGTCCAGTTCTATGTTCTGGTTTATCTTTCTCCAAGATCTGACTCCACCTCCTTGAAGGAGCTGACTGATTTAATAGCAGTCACTGTCAATCTCCTAATCTTCTCCAAGATTTTCATATTCTAGTGAATTAAAGAGAGAGGAATTTTCTTTCTTTTATGACAGATCATAGTCTAGGCCAATCTGCTCATTCCCAATTCATAAAGTCAGACATACTCTTGATGTGGTTTTCTCCTCTAGTCGACGAATGTATCCTGGTCTGATCACTATCTTCCTTCTGTCAGTATATGCACACCCATTTCTGCTTTTCCCCAGTACTAATCTAAGAGACCCTCAAAGAATCTATGAAACTTAAATCTGGTCCTTTTGGTATCCAACGTTCAGGCACCCCCTCCCCGAATATGTCTCAACATTAGCACTGAATGACCAAGATGAAATGTGGGATTCAGTATTAATTTCTGCATTTTTGAGATAGCCCCTCTACAGCACTGGTTCTCAACTCAGTCCTTAGGACACACCCAGCTGGACTGGTTTTCAGGATATCCACAATGAATGTGCATAAGATATATTTGTATACACTGGGTCTCCACTAAAAGAAAATCCATGTCATGTATATTCATTCTGGTAATCTTGAAAACCTGATTGGCTAGGTTTGTCCCAAGGAGAAGGTTGAAAGGCACTGCTTTAAAGAAACCTCTCCAGAAATCATGGCAGTCCTTCCCTCTCTGACCATCTTCTGATAACCTTCACAATCCATCATCCTACCTTCCCCACCCCACCAGCCCTGGCCAATCTCCTGTATATTTAGGAATCTTCAGGCAATCGACCCTGGCACTCTCTCCATTGCTGTTTCGCCCCTACTCTCTACCACTATGCTATACAAGTCTGTAAATGAGGTTGTCTCCTACCATAATACCACTTTCTCCTCTGTTATAAATATCCTTACTCCCCCTATTCCACACTCTGTAAGGTACCTCAAACCCCAGCCCTGGTTAAACTCTAAAATCTGGTCTCTCACATGCCAAACAAGATTACTACTCGCATCTGACTCTATCGTCTCCAATCCTCGCTGCCTCTTTGCCATACTGAACTCCTTACTCAAGGTCCTCCCACCTCCAACCTTCCATTGTTCTCCCCCAGACTATGGCTAAGTAATTTTAACTCAGCTTTCATTAATCACCTTAAAATACCACACTATGTATGAATAACTTGAATGTGCTTAATAGTGAATGCTCAGACCCACAACTATAACCCAAGTGAAAAATCACGGAGTCAGCTGTGTATAGAGACCATCATCGCATGTTCACTGTCTCTCCCACCAATAACCATGGAACATATGCTCTAACAGCTCCAATAAATCCTCAATTGGAAACAAAAAACAATTTATCTTGGTATATTTGGTGGTAATATGGCCAACACAGCTGCTCCGGGCACTTCCTTAATCACCATAACTGAACTGGTACATTTTCACCGACCCCCCAACCTAGGTTTCACCAGTTGGCTTCTTCAGGAGGGGTACTACAAAGACAAAATAATTCTAATCACACCACCACCTATAACCCACAACAATCGAATGTTCACAAAACGCACAAGCTCATTAATTTTTACTAGCTACTCTCATGCTGTTTATACAACTTTAATTATTGCCTACTGCTTACCAGGAAGCAAGACTCCTCCATCCAGCATATAGATTGCTACTGGCATCGCGTTACACATCAGCAGACCACACCCCCTAAAATACTCTCCCTACTACATACGTCACAAAAGACATCACTCCAAGAAGGAAAAGTAACTGCATCAGCTGAGTATTAGATCTGAAACCAGTCGATCTCATTGTTCAACCTTACAGGGGCCAGGGTGTGCCACTGAAATATGAACCTATGTTCTTGATATAATAAATACTGTGACACGTTCCCCGTGTCCTTGTTGGCTTGGAGTAACACCATATACATTACATCTTCAGCCGTATGATTGCTTTTCAACCAATGACGGACTAGGGGAGCTAGTAAAATTAATGAGCTAGTAAAAATTAATGAGCTTGTGAGTTTTGTGAATATTCGATTGTTGTGGGTTATAGGTGGTGGTGTGATTAGGATTAGGATGCTATTTTATCAATGGTATTATACACCTGAGAGGCTCCTCAAAATATACAAATCTGGGAATGGGAAGTGTTGGCATAATTGTAGGCACTTGGGTACTTTTATGCACGTTTGGTGGGAGTGTCCTTCTGAGATACCATACTGGTACATTTTCGAAAATGCATCTCCATATTTTTTCCCGAGGGCGGAATGTTGTTTGTTGAATTTCCCAGTGAAAGGCAGATCAAAGAAGACACATTGTCTGGCTGTTCACATTTTTACAACTGCAAGGCTTTTAATAGCCAAAAGATAGAAGATGCCTCAAGCTCCTAATATGATCTCTTTATACAATAAGGTTGACTTTTTGTGTTTAATGTTTCAATATGGGGTTTTTTGCTCCAATACTAATAGGAATTCCTTATGCAGCCCGTACTAAAACCTCTAGCACCATTTATTAAAAGGAGCCCATAGTTTCTCATATTTCAGATTTGATATTTTTCCCTCTCATTTATCTAAGTCTATAACTGTTGTCCCTCTATTTATTTCCATGAATAGACCATTACAGTACTTACTCCCCTCTCCTTTTACAAAAGCATAGCATGGTTTTTAGTACCGGCTGCGGCGGTAACAGCTCCAACGCTCATAGTGAGCGTCAGAACTGTTACCGCCGCGATCAGCGGTAAAAACTGCGTTACGCTTTTGTAAAAGGGGGAGTTAATTTTGTTTATTTGGACTTCTGTAAGTTGTTTTAAAACACAACCAATTGCACTTCCTATTTTAAATAAAAAACACCACAATCTGAAGTCAATTAATTCTTTTTTTTTAATTCTTTATTGATTTTCCAAATATTAACAGTGCAATACACAAGTACTGTATATAAACAAATAATAAATCAAGAAAAGCACATTCATCTTACAGACATACATGAGCAACCATTTTATCCCAGCCACCCACACACCCAATGACTAATCAATAAAAACACAAATACATAGATTCTTTCAATAACCTTTCCCTATTTAAAATAGTAATGTATACTCACCCTGGATGTATATACTCAAAGGGCTAAGATTAAAATAGAAATAGCCCCTCCCCCCCACCCCCACCCTCTCACCCTTCATAAACAAAATTAATTCTGATGTGGACTTAAAACATTGTGATAGCTTTTCAGATAATTTATCTTCATTACCTTTATCTTCACATCCTGACCATTGGAACTCTGTTCTATCATCTACTCTTGATGCTTTTGCCTAGGAGTGGACAGCCTTAGTCCTCAAGGGTTGCAACCCAGTCTGATTTTCATGATTTCCCCAATGAATTTTCATAAGATCTGTTTGCCTGCGCTGCCTCCATTGAATGTAGATATATGTCATGCAGTCATTGGGGTAATCCTGAAAACCCAATTGGTTTGTGACCCTCAAGGACCGAGATTGCCCATGCCTACAGTAGTCCTATTACAAGTCAGCTCTACTACTCCTATAAAATGCAGCCATGGTATTATAATGGTTTAAGCCTTCTGGAAAAAAACAAAAACAATACCCTGCTTCATAGAGTTTAAAGGATCGAGAGAAAAATAAACATCTGAATTATGTAAATTGGTTTTTCTGCAGCAATCTAATTTTTCTGTGCTTCATTACAACTTGCTAAATGTACCCATATTCATCAGCTCTATTTAAAATTTTCATAAGATTGGTTAACCTAATCTAATTTGCGACTTCTGGGTCGCTCTATGCCTAACGAGGTACAAGGAGATTTACAATCCAAGAGAAATATAATGGGATTTGGAGACATAGAAGTTATAAATCAAGCAACATATAATGTGATCAGGTATATATAGTAGTTATAAGGCAAGCAACATATTAGGAAGAGATCATATAAATGCAAAGTAGGTGGTTGTTACGAGGAATAGAGAAAACAGTGGAATGATAGAGTAGTGGATTAATATGTCATCCCTTAGTACTAGATAGGGCAGATGGTTAGGGTGGGCTATGTGAGAGTTTGGGAGGGCCATGTGATAAATGGTAATTAATGTGGGATAGTCATTGTTGTTAAACCTAAAGTTATTTGTCAATGGAGTATATTTCCTCAAAGAGATGTTTTTTTTAGTTTTCTCCTAAATCTGAGGTAGTTGGGTTCTGCCTTAATGGTTGTTGGAAGGCTATCCAGATCTTTGCGCCAATAAAGGTGATTATTGTGTTAGAGAATGACACGGTGACAAAATTCATCACCGTTCCCATCCCCACCCCATGTCATTTTCTAGTGTCTTATTTCAACCTTGGTCCTTCTACACCAGCATTCTTCAAAGCAAAGCTTGTGGGTCAGTGGTTGTGGCCATTCATACTCTGATTCTTCCCTCTCTCCTTAAAGAATGACATGAAGATGGTTTCCCGCAGTTATCTGCGGGGACGGGAACGGTGATGAATTTTGTCACTGTGTCATTCTCTATATTGTGTTGAATATGCATTTGTATTTGACTCCTTTTGGTGAGGTAAGATCAGAAGAAGTTTCTTGTGGTTTCTGGCTGAGGCTGCCCAGGAATTGATGAAGAGGTCAATAAGCAGTTTTGCAGAGTTTGCATATAGGATATAAAACATGTGGAGGGGCATAATCACAAGAAACGTCTAAGTCCGTTTTGGGCCTAAGTTGCAAGTCGCCCAAAGTTGGACAGGGGAAAAGATCCATTTTCAAAAAATACTTCCAATATTTTTTTTTTTTTCCGAAAATCGTCCAACTGTACGTCCAGCCGTCTGATCGTCCATCTTTATACCCCATTTTCGTCCAAGTCACAAACACCTAGAAAAAGATCTTTTGAGTGTGGGAGGGGCCATAAAAGTTATGTACTGGACACCCAGACATGGCACCAGAGTACTGGGGTATCTTATAAGGCACTGCTGCGAACTTCACAAAAAGGGTCCCACATAAATATCTCACTTCAGCTCCCTTATAGGTCATGGTGAGCCCCCCAAATCACCCCCAGAATCTACTAGACCCACCTATCTACCACCCCAATAGCCTTTATGGCTGCAGGAGCCACTTATATGGCAGTACAAAAGAGTTAGGGGTTGTTTTTTTTTTTGGGGGGGTGCACATTTCTCACCATGAATGCAGTATTTAGAGTAGCTTATGGGCCTTGATCCTCCTCTCCATGGTTCACTAACCCATCCCCATGACTACTTAAGCTACCTCTGGGCAGCTCTACTAGGCTTTCCTATGCCAGGCTGCCAGGTGCTGATGTTCTGGAGGCAGATGTGTAAAGTTGTTATTACGATTTTTATGAGGGGGGGGGTCAGTGATCACTGAGGCAGTGTGTAGGGGTCTGTACTTTGTGTCTGCAGTGCTTATCTGGTCACTTTGGATACCTTCTTGTGACTTAGACCTGGTTTTAGATGGCCTATGTCACAACGTCCAAGTTCCATCTAGGCAATGTTGTAAAACTTTCGGTTATATATGCAGTACGAATAAGTCTAGGACGGCCCATGTCCCGCCCAAATCCCACCCTCAACACTTCTCCTGATACACCCCCTTTTAGGTCTGGTTGTTCAGCAGCACTGTGAAGGCCTAGGTTGTCTTTAAATATGTGTAAAACCCGGTTCAATTATCGGCATTTGGATGACTTGTCTCACTGATCGTCCAAGTTCCGATTTAGGACGGTTTTTAGACGTTTTTCTGTTTTGATTATGAGCCCCATAAGATATAAAACATTATACATGATAGCTTGAAGGTGATATGCTCCTTGATGGGTAGTCAGTGAAGGCTGTTAAGATGCAATGTGATGGATTCAAAATTTTTCAATTTAAACAGTCTTATTGCAGTGTTTTGCATCTGCTGTAGTTTGCGGATGAGAGTAGAGTTTACGCCAGCATAAAGAGAGTTGCAGTAGTCTAGTTGGGACAGTACTAGCTGAAATTTTTGTTTCTGAAATGTATGCCTTGATACGAACATTACCTAAGTGGTGTATAAAAATGATCCATTTCAGAAAGTTGATGCTTCTTGTTCTCTTTGTTGTACTTTTTCCAAGTTTAATCACCCAACTTTGAAATAAATCTCAAAACCTCTATCGACAATTTCTTCTTCATCTCCACCCTTTTTCTCTACATTGGTTAATAATTTGCCCTCAGGCATTATACCTGATGGCTGGAAATATGCAAGTTTTCTCTTCTAAGCCTTATTACATTACATTAGTGATTTTTATTCCTCCATTACCTTGTGATTCAAGGCGGATTACAGAAGAGCTTATGTAGAGCCTAGAGATATTTAGATATTAATTCATGCAATTAAGCAGTCACCTAGATGATGGCAGCACTCTTCTCCATGAATTGTGTATAGTTGTCCTTGAAACAGTTCCAATTTATTCAAAAGACAGCCATTAAGCCAGTTACTGGGCAGACTTGTACGGTCTGTGTCTGTGCATGGCCGTTTGGAGGAGGATGGGCAGGGGAGGGCTTCAATGGCTGGGAGGGTGTAGATGGGCTGGAGTAAGTCTTAACAGAGATTTCGGCAGTTGGAACCCAAGCACAGTACCGGGTAAAGCTTTGGATTCTTGCCCAGAAATAGCTAAGAAGAAAAAAAAAAAATTTAAATTGAATCAGGTTGGGCAGACTGGATGGACCATTCGGGTCTTTATCTGCCGTCATCTACTATGT
Organism: Geotrypetes seraphini; assembly: GCF_902459505.1. Lineage (NCBI taxonomy): Eukaryota > Metazoa > Chordata > Amphibia > Gymnophiona > Dermophiidae > Geotrypetes > Geotrypetes seraphini. The sequence goes on along the minus strand of NC_047085.1, from coordinate 390,764,619 downwards.
TACTATAAGCTAATCTGTTTAGTTTAGAAATGTGATGTGTCCCTCCTATTATATTTATTTACTGTATTTGAGGATTTATGTACTGCCATATTGAAGGAGTTCACTCAAGATGGGAACAGCAAGAATAAGACAAAACATACACAACAATTACAGCAGTAAAAATATTCAAATAACAATACAAGGAGTGGTATACGGTAGTATTACATATTACAATGTCAACGCGATATGCAATACAACATTTTAATAGACAGCATAGGATGTAAGCAAAAATGGAACATTGATAAGATACAGTAACAGGAGTTAGAAAATAAGGGGACAAATTTAAAGAAAGTTGTGCATTAGATCAGAAAGGTGCTTGAATATTAGCTCAGCTAGGGTCAGAGTGAATAAACTTATCCTACTATAGTATTTGCAGCTGGTGTCACTCCCTGTGTGTATGTGACTAGCGCATTAATTACTTCTTCCATTAAAGGCCTGGGTGAATATCCAGGCTTTCTCCTGCTTCCTGAATTAGAGGTAGTCTTGAGTTGAGCGCATTCCATATAAAATCCAAAGTCCTTGCTAGCGTCAACACAAATACTTATTTGATCTTCCAGTTCTTTGGCTCCCATCTCACAGTTTAAGATCTGCCCAGCTTAAACTTTTGGCAATCCCCATTCACTTGAAAATATGCTATTTTGTTCAAGATCTGAAAGTAATTTGACAACATTTAAATACTATATGGGTTCAAAACCTTGTTTAAATGTCAAAAGTTTGGCTTTTAGTGGGTCCTCATATTGCCTTAGGTAAACTGACTCTACTCCTAATGTACCTTGGCTGTCTGCACTTTTGTTAATTGATGTCCTGTTTGTCTTTTCTCAATTTATAATCTAGTCGGTGTGCTTACTTTACTTAAGGACCTGATCCTCAATGCAAATTTGTCTTGGTCCCTCGCCTGTTTAACTTACAAATTTTACCTAGGTTTTTCTTATAATGAGGAGGCCTCAGATGGGTCTCCGTACTCCTGTCCCCCACCTTTTCCTTCCTGAAAAACTGCAGTCTGAATCCATGGTAAATTCCGCTAAGAGAAGTTTATTGTAGGCCACAACATGGTTGCGTAGTAAATAATAAGCAATACTGTAATTATCACCAACATGCAAATTAATTCCTACTTGGATATAACAATACTTGGCACTAACAATAACAATTTATCTATCGCTAATTTCTACCGACTAGTAGCTGTCCTAATCTAGACCTTGTGGGCCACACTATCACACAAAGCGGGTGAAGCTGGGGGCCTCTGCCATTTACATTAACCATTCTCTGAGTGTGTGTGCATATGAATTGGCACCTCTGTTCAAACCATGCTCTACTCTCACTTGGCCACTTTCCCTGTTGACTGCCCCTGTCCCCTTTTTGCTGTTCAAGCGAGTGGGTACAGCTGGTCATTTCTTGGGTGTGTCCCTCCATCCAAGAGGAATTCTCATTAGCCATTGAGGGGAAGGAGCCCGCACTTTAGAGTGGCACAAATCCTAGTCCCCTTCCTCCTATATGCCCCCCCCCCCCCCACCCTTCGCTCATCTTGTGGCTCTCGGGGTCACTGCGCTGGGTGATGAGTTATTTTAAAAGAGGTACGCTGCTCGCCTTGCCTCACCCTCCCTTTCTCTCCTATTGGCTCTTATGCTTCCTTTCTTCTTTCCTCCTCTGCTCCTCCAACCCTCATGACCCAAGAGACTCCTCCTTTTGTGGCAGGCCTCACTAATCACTTTGACCTACTTCTTTTCTTGTCCTTTGCTATCATAATGTATGTGCATTCTCAATGTTTTCCAATTTCTTATTTTATTTTGTCCTAAACTGCTTTAATATATCAAATGACAGATAGTATAGTAAACAAGCTAAATAAATTATTTTAGAAGAGGTGCATGACTTTTTCATGTGCAAATAGCGGTGTTTACATGTGTAAATGCCTTGAATGTGTAAAGGATGGATATAGAAAGTGGCTGTTTACAGATGTAAAAGCTATACAGCATGCCAAGTTTTGAAGTGGGCAAGTTGTGGGTGTGATTTAGGTCTCTACACTTACATTCCACTTATGTGCACATCAGAGGTACCAAAATTGGCATTTATGCATGTTAGGGTGCTATTCTATAAGATTGCACCTGAGTGCTATAAAGGAGCCTTTTCAATATGGCATCTAAATCCAATTTTGGGATAAGCATCCAAAAATCCAGTAGAGAAAATGACCAATTTTCAAATCAGAAAAATGTTTCTTTATTTTTTTCAAAAATAACTACTTCCTAGATCTGTTTGTCTTCAGTGTGTCTGTCGTTTTGAACCATTGGGGGGGGGAGGGGAAACTGGCCACAGAGACATCCCAGCAAAGCAGTGGGGCACCCTAGGGGGTATTGCAGTGAACTTCCCAAAAATGTCCTGTAACCCCTCCAAAACTCATCCACAACCTACTGTACCCAACTATATACCTCCCCACTAGGAAGAACAGAATTGGTGTGTTGGCCTGTGGTTATACAACTAGGGAATCATGCAATTCCGGTAATGAACAAATTGTGTTTGTTGTATGTTATTGTAGATTGTCATTTAACAATGCAAAGCCAAGTGATATAGATTGTTCAATCATCATCTTTTCAGTTATTATATTTAGCGCTAACCCATTTACCCAGATAAATGGATTTTGGAAATTGCTCTCATTATGAAACAAAACTTTAGTTATTTGGATTTAGCCCATGCTTTTTCATTATTAGCTCAAGGTGAGTTCCTTTCAGGGATAGCATTTCAAAGCTCATGTCCAATTGTGCATTTTTACAAGATTGTTCTGGAAGGGTTGGTGTTGGGCTGTTCCATTTAATTATCACATTCATAGCAGGGGTACAAATCTGAGTGTTCACTTGGGGCACCTAATAGTCCCCTGTCCTCCTCTTTCTATCTGGTTTGAGGATGTTTTCTATTTTGAAGTGTCTGCAGCAGATGGAGAGTTCCAGAAGGAAACAGGCTGCATGCAACTTTCAGCAAGAGCTTTCTGGCACATTCTGCTGCTGTATCCTTTTGTTTCAGGAGATGAAGCTGCCAAGAGAGCCATTTCCAGATGGATGAATTGAGACCTTTTCTGATTTGTGATGCAACTCAAAAGCAAGGGCACCAGCAGCCACCCCTAAATCATTATTTGATAATTTAGCTCTTGGACAGTGTCTGTGTTTACAGGCTTTTCTCATCAGTGATGCAATTTAAACATCAAAGCCCATATTATGGCCGATCTTTTTATTCAATGCAGTTACCTCAATTCATGATCAAGAAGTGTGACACTTGGGCTATGTGGCTGAATCTGAAGTCAATGCTGAAATCCTCTCAGGGGCTCATGCAGAAAGCCTGGACTCTACCATAAAATTACTATACAAAAATATATCACAGAATGCTGTAATCAATGACCATGCAAATTGCTACTGTGTTAAAATTGTGGCGGTAATCTGCAGCTCATTGATAAATGTCACCCTTCCTGTCAGTGCCTGAATGGTTCTTGACTCAGCCACCGACAGGAGGGTGATGAATGTAAAAAAACAAAAAAACAAACCAATTAAAAAAAAAAAATCCTGCCAGCATCTCAACCTAACTTTCTGCAGGGCCCCTATCCCTGGTAGTCTAGCAGCCTTCCTCCTTCTCCCCTATTCAATCAGATGCTAACCGCCATCCCACCAGTAATACTTTAAAATACCTGGTAGTCTAGTGTCCAAATCCCCACCCCCCACCTCCAATATTAATACATCTACAAAAATCCCCGGTAGTCTAGTGCGCTCCCTCCCTTCCCCCACTCCAATAAATCTGCACTCTCGTGTTAAAGAAAATTTCCCTATTATCTCCTAACCCCTTGACCCCCTTTACAAAGTTCCCTGGACCCCCTATACTTGAAGGCAGGAGCAAAATAGTGGCTCCCTGACTTGCATGGTACTTTCTGGGATGCACTGGTTGGAACCCTTCTTCCATATAAGGGAATTTCTCCCTTATAAACTAGCCTCACCTAGTATATCTCAGGATGTATCAGGTGAGGGTAGGATGACAGCACTGGAGGCAGGAGTGAGTAAGCATTGCTCCTGCCTTGGAGTAGAGGGGGTCCAGAGGTACCAGTAGATATCAAGGAGGTTTCCTTTAACAGGTGGGGGCAGGCATATGAGGGTGAGGGAAGGGAACATAAGAATTGCTATACTGGGTCAAACTGAAGGTCCATCAAGCCCAGTTTCCTGTTTCCTACAGTGGCCAACCCAGATCCCAAGTAGTAAAACAGATTTTATGCTGCTTATCCTAGGAATAAGCAGTGGATTTCCCCAAGCCATCTCAATAATGGCCTATAGTCTTCTCTTTTAGGAAATTAGCCAGGTCTTTTTAAAACCCCGCTAAGCTAACTGATTTCACCACATTCTCCAATAACGAATTCCAGAGCTTAATTACACATTGTGTGAAGTTAAATTCTAAAATTCATGGCCAGAGAATGTGGTGAAATCAATTAGCTTAGCAGGGATTAAAAAAGGCATGACTAATTTCCTAAAAGAGGGGGCCCGTAGACCACCAGGGATTTTTGTGCTGATATCAGGGGCAAGGGAATTCAGATTGGGGGTTCGGGCCCCATTAGACTAATGTAAGGGAATTGGTGGATTTTGTAGAGGACAATGATTGGATAAAAATCAATTTGGGTTCAGGAAACTTTATTATTTGATCAATACTCCCCAACTGTTAGTGTTAAGAAATTGTTACTTCAATGTAAATCACTAACTCCATCATGTACTCTTCTCCAATCCTTAATTTATGAAGCTATATGGTCCTCGCTCACATATTGTGACATCATATATATATTACTGAGAGACTAAAGTTGTACATCTAGTCTACCCATAAACATTAGTATATAGGTTTATGTATATCCATTTTTCTATGCATTCTTATTCATTTGTATGGACTTTCAGATGTTAACCAGACCATAGATGATGTCCAGCTATCTCTTGTCTTCGTCAGTCCACTTTATTGTTTATTTCTATCACAACCTTAAAATCAATTGCAGATATCATAGTTCTCTCTCAGTAACATATATATGATGACGCAATATGTGAGCGAGCACCATATAGCTTCATAAATTAAGGACTGGAGAAGAGTACATGATAGAGTTAGTGATTTACATTGAAGAAACTTTATTATTAGCACCTATGGATAAACTACGGTTGGGGATCGATCAGGGGAAATGTTTCTGCATGGTGTCACCAGATATTTCCTCAGCTTTTGACTCGCTTGATACTGAATTGTTGTTATTAAGATGCGTGGGCATTGTGGGCTCTGTATTGGAGTGGTTTAGCTGCTGGGAATGTCTGCACACAGATTACAGAAAAGTAGACACATGTGTCCATGCAGAAATGTGGTCAATATTGGGGGTGCTCAAGCACCTTCAGAGTTGGCTCCACAAACACACCTTTATACTTTCTTTAGAGCAATTGTAAATTTGTGCGCTTCCAGGGGTCAAGAACAAGTTTCTTTTACAAAGACACATAGGTCTCTTTGTTGCTTTTATAAAAATAGGCAATTTGGACATTTCATATAGGTGTCCAGATATGAAATTATCCACTGGGGTGGGGGTGATTCTGTAAAAGAGTGCTAATATTTACATACCCATTATCATCTAGATTCTCTAAACCGGGGCTGCCCAATTCTGGTCCTCGAGATCTACAGATAGGCCAGGTTTTCAGGATATCCACAATGAACATGCATGAGAGAGATTTGCATAGCTAGAAGACAGAGCAGGCAAATCTCTCTCATGCATATTCATTGTGGGTATCTTGAAAACCTGGCCTGCCAGTAGAACTCGAGGACCTGAATTGGGCAGCCCTGCTCTAAACAGTGCTGTTGTCAGCAGTCATCTTAAAAGTGGCCGCTGATCATGTGCCAGTCACATGATGGCGCCATTTAGAGAATCACGCCTCTGACAAAGATAGGCGCTGGAACTGTAGGCTAGGATTTTCAAGGTCTACATTTCTGGCACCTACCTTTGACGTGAATCATTCTTCCAGTTGCGCCTACAGGTACCTAACGCCATTTCTGGCATTAGCCACGCTTACAGAGGCGTGAAGCAGCACAGTTCCAGTGCTGTTTTATAGGTGCTGGAAGGCACCTTGAAATTAGTTTTAAGTAGTGTTTTAAATAGCATTTTTTTCACTTAACTTAGGCACCTATTAGCGCCTGTTAATAATAATAATAATAATAATTTATTCTTTTATACCACCATAACCAAAAGTTCTAGGCAGTTTACACTAAAAAGAGCTGGACAATCAGTGAAATACAATAATACAGTAAAAAATACAAATATTTGTAAAATAGAATTTCAATAATAAAGCTCACTAAGTAATAAACTTATCGAACAAAGTGGTCTTAATTAATATGGCCCTATGCAGTGACCTAGGGAATGCGGGGGGAGGGGCAGTCCTCCCCGGGCGCAGTCTTCCTAAGGGTGAGGCACCCCTCCTCCTCTCCACCCCCGCTCCTCTCCTTGCCACGCAGCATATGCCCTTTGCATTCCCCCATATTTTTTTTACTTCCCCGGTGCAAGGTTGCTGCCCATTTCTGCATCGGTGCTCTCTCTGATGTCACTTCCGGAACCCGCACCTAGGAAGTGATGTCAAAGGGCGAGCCAACACCGACGTGGGCATGTTGCTCATGCCGAAGTTAAAAAAGGGAAGGGGTGCATGCACGGCATGGGAGAGGAAGAGGGGGAAGGAAGAGGGATGCCGCTCACTCTAACTATGCCACTGGCCCTATGTGCATAAATGGTTAGCATAATGATAAAGATGTACATATGTACTAGTTTGCAAATACTCACTTAATTTACATAGGTCCTGATTCTCTATATAGCGTTTAAAAAAAGGCACTAAAAAGAACGGTGCTTAACACAACTCTACACATAACTTTTACGAATATCCATTTAGGCCTAAAACCGGGCCATAATGCTTGTGCCAAAGTTGTGTGCACAGAGGGCGCATTCTATAACAATGCACATAACATTTAGGAACGTCCATGTTCCGCCCCTAGCCATGTCCCCTTTTCAAATTCACACTCTGCAACTGGAGCACACTTTTTATAGAATCACACTTTCCAAGTTGTGTGTGAAACTTTTACTTATTGCCAAGTAGCATCAATTATGAGGTGTCAATTGTCAATAATTATCAGCATCGATTATGCCAATTAATCAAGTTGTGTGCGCAAATCAGCTCTGCGTACCAATTTGCGCACACAACTTAAGGCACCATATACAGAATTTGGGAGATAGTGTGTATTCCCAAGGGATTTGGGGGTGGGGTGAGGTTAGAAGGCAGGGTGTACACAGAGGCAGTGCATGGGCAGGGCTTTTACTTATGCTCATTACACTTGTACCTCCACACTGAGGCGTGAGCATTTGCACCAGCTACATGGCAGGTGTAAGTGTTCATGTCTAATTTTTTAAGCACATATATAAAATAACACTTTTATTTGTATGCCACTTCACCTTCCGGTTCTATGCGGTTTACAACTCAAAGAAGCTGAGACAGACTCAGGAAATACAAATTTATAAAAATTATCGAATACAAATACAAATCTTCTCCTTTAAGAATTTATCAAGTAAATACGTTTCCAAGAGTTTTCTAAAATGTTGATAAGATACAGTACTGGCTATCAACTGACTGAACTCTTTATCTCTAACAGCTACCTGAAATGAAAATAGCCTATCAAAATATATTTTATATCAACAATCCTTGACTGAAGGAAAGGCAAAAAAATATCAGAAACTGTTGAGCGCGTTTTGAAAAGGCCAGAGCAAAATGATCCACTAAATAGTCTGCTGTAACACCAAATAGCACCTTATAATATACCCAATTATACATAGCCAAATAGGCTGGTATTCTGTAAATGAAAGAAGGCACCTACAGTATGTTCCTTTATAGGAATAGGCTATTACCAGATGCCCTGTTATTGAATTTTCATTTCCATGTTTGGCTAGCTATAATTTAAAGGTCAACAAAAAGTAAGTAAAGCCAAGTAGGGGATTGTACATAAAAACCTAAGAATTGTCAAACTGAGATACACCGAAGGTCCATCAAGCCCAGTATCCTGTTTCCAACAGCAGCCAATCCAGGTCACGAATGCCTGGCTGAGAATTTGGGGCATGGTAATATATTTAAATTGATATGGGGCCCATTGACATCATATGTTACCTCATTATAATTGATTGTTGACTGTGAGTCAGTTTTTGTTATTTTGATACTTATCCAGGGAAGGGGGGGGTTATTTCTGACATAAATTGGGTTTTAAATATTTACACTTGGGGTAGGTGGGAAGATATCAGTATTTAGAATAGGGTAAGGTTTTTGCGGTAATATATGTTTGTGTTTTATTGAATAATCATTGGGTGGGTGGGGGGAAAATGGTTGACTATGAACATGTGTAAGTTGAATGTGTTATTATTGTATAATTATACGTTGTATTTGTTATATTGCACTATTGAAGTTTTGAAAATTAATAAAGATTTGTTTTAAAAAAGTTTCCCTTGGAGACAAAAGTTTAGGAAATGGAAAGTTCAAGAATCTCAAATTTAAACTCTTATTTTGATTTTCTGGATTCTCAATTTTCCTTAAAAGTAAAGCTTTGTCCATAAAAAAATCCAACAAAAAACAAATGCCTGGCAAGAAACCAAAAGAGTAAAACAAATTTTATGCTGCTTATCTTAGAAATAAGCAGTGGACTTCCCTAAGTCCATCTTAATAATGGCTTAAGGATTTTTCTTTTAGGAAGTTATCCAAACCTTTTTTAAACCCTGATAAACTAACTGCTTATGCCACATTCTCTGGCATTGAATTCCAGAATTTAATTACATGTTGAGTGAAGAAAGATTTTCTATGCTTTGTTTTGAATTTACTATTTAGTAGCTTCATTACCTCCTAGCCCTAGTATTTTTGGCAAAAGTAAACAAGTGAGGAGTGTGTGGCGCGGTGGTTGAAGCTACAGCCTCAACACCCTGGGGTTGTGGGTTCAAACCCCACGCTGCTCCTTGTGACCCTGGGCAAGTCACTTAATCCTCCAGAGCCCCAGGTACGTTAGAGAGATTGTGAGCCCGCCGGGACAGATAGGGAAAATGCTTGAGTACCTGATTGTAAAACCGCTTAGAAAACCTTGATAGGCGGTATATAAAATCCTAATAAACTTAAAACTTAAACTTAAAACTTACCTGTTCCATTCCACTTAGTAATATATAGACTTCTATAATATCCCTCCCCCCCCATGAGTCATCTCCAATCTAAAAAGCCCTAGCTACTTTAGTCTTTCATTCATTCAGTCCCCTGGTTTATGTACTTTTTGAAAAGGCAAAAAGTTGATTCTCTCTTACCCATTCTACACCACTCAGGATTTTGTAGACCTCAATCAGTCCTCATAGGGAAATCATCCTATCCTTTTTATCATGTTTGTCACACTTCTTTGTACCTTTTCTAATTCTGATCTGTCTTTTCTGAGAAGCGATGACCATAATAAACAAATGTAATGAATCAAAAGGATTCCCAGTGCTGGTTTGGCTAAGCATAGTCAGATTTTCAGAAGAGTGCAACTCGTACAGTAGCTGTTTGAAAATCCAGAACAGATTTTAGGCAATAACAGTTACTGTGTACTTAGGCATCCTAATGAAAATTGATCTTATCATAAACCTTTTAGGTTACACCAATTAATTAACCAACAAAATAATGTGAAAATAACATTAAAACAAAACTCCTAGTTCTTAAAATAATGAAACAATTAATTGATTAGACCTAATATCAGTTCCCTAAAAAAACAACTGAACAAATAAGATTTTACTTTTCTCCAAAAGAAGTCACCATTAAACTTTCTGTATAAATGTCACTGCAAATTCACAGATAGGACCTGCTAGCCAGACAAGTGCATTTGAATACTGGGCTGATCATTCATTATTAAATACATCTCACCAATATCCACTTGCCTGTTCTTAACTGTCTTTTTCTACTCGTGTTATTCTCTGGCTTGTCCAAAGCTATTTTATATTATGGATTTATGTTTGGATATGTGTCAGCTGTGAACTAGATCAGCCTGACCTGATCTCGGTTGTAAGTCAAATGGGCAATTCAGAGTTGAGATCTGGATTTCATTGGGAAGCTATAAATCCCTTGGATTTCCCTGAATCTCATGAACCACTATTTACCGTGTCAATTTTTCACATGACTGCTGCAAAGATGAGCTTTCTGCAGAACATAACAAAAAGTAAGCAAAATTTTCAAGGTAATTTGTGAACAGTTTCACAGAGTACTTAAAGCCAAGGCAATCACAAAAATCAGTGGAATCATCCAGCTGTTGTCATGTTGGATTAGAGCTGTTCAGAATTAATCTGAAGTCAACCACATGCGTCAGGAATATTTAGATTTTGAATGCTGACCACTGCTGTCTTTCACTAACTGCAGTGAGGGATGCAGGATTCAGTCCACCCCACCATCTCACACTTAGGGCCTGCTTTTCAGCGTGTCAGTGGCCTGTCAAAGTTAACCAGATAGATTTATCAGCCTTATTGCTGAATGTAACCAGTTAGTTATGCAGATAACACTAACATCCAGATTTAACTAGTTAACCCTCCTCCCCCTTTTACTAAGCTGCGGTAGAGATTTTTACCTTAGCACAGAGTGCTAAATGCTCCAACGCTGCTCAGACTCTAATTCCTATGAGCGTCAGAGCAACGTAAGAGCATTTAGCACTCTGGGCTGTGGTAGAAACCTCTACTGCGGCTTAGTAAAAGAGGGTCTAAGTGTAACCACAGAAGTCAGACTTACTGGCCTGTAATTTCCCATTTCTTTCTTACTTCCACTTTTGCATAGCAGGACCACATCTGCCCTTTTCCACTCCTGACTCTAGAGAAGCATTGAAAAGGTCAGTCAATGAAGCCACCAGAACTTCCCCGATTTCCTTCAGCACCCTCGTTTTGTCTACCTTTAATTAAACTAGCTCCGCACGAACACAACCCTCTGAAAATCGATCAGTGCTAACCACTCCTCTTTCCCTATTCGCGTTTGTCTTCTGCGGTCCCGCTCCCAGCGCTTCAGTCATGAACACAGAACAGAAACATTTGTTAAGCAATTCAGCCTTTTCTTTATCAGTTTCTACCTATGCCTCCCCCTTCACTTTTGAGTTTCACAATGCCACTTTTGCACGTCTTCCAATCACTGATATATCTAAAAAATGCTATCTCCCCATTTTACCATGTCTGCTATTTTTTCTTTCATTTATATCTTTGCTTTCCTGACTACTCGATCAGCTACTCTTAACTTTTCCAAATCTTCCTCTTTCTGCAATCTTTTGTAGTTTATGAAAGCTAATCTCTTATTCCTTACCTTCTCAGCTACTACTTTTGAGAACCAAAGCAGATAAATGTCTTGCTTGCTGGTTGACCAGGCAAACAGTGCGCATTCAGTGGGGGACGGGAGAGATTTCAGAAGAAACAAATATTTCTCCCAAATCTACCTGAACAAACCTTTTAAATATTACACTCTTACAGGTTACTGGCATTTTTGTTAAATAATTATCATTAAAAAAGGCTGATCTTAAGAAATATTGGGAATCAGAACCGAAATCTGATCTCTCTCAAGAACAATGGTCATGTTTTTGGACAACTACAACAAGGATTCTTTCTTCTGCAAATAATATACTTTCTACAACACAGAACACTCTGGACTCCGCAGAGGATGTCTATTGCTGATTACCTTCATCCAACATATTTATTTGGTTCATTTTATATCCCGACCTCCCCAACAAGCTCAGAACGGGTTGCAAGGTTGACATACATAATACATAGACAAGTGAGTTATAAATTTACATGTGTACAGCATATTTTGATCGTCATAGGTTAACATACAAAGCCAGTCAAGTTTAGCATCTTAAGTCCACATACGGTTTTATCATCTTAAATTGACATACATAGAGAAAGATGGTCCTGCAAAGCTAAACAGAAGAAATGAGACCAAATCTGTACCTCTACGACACAGGAAAAATCCAAACACAAGAGTCTTGAGGAAGAAATGTCACCAACCTCAATGATGTTCAGTTAGAAAAGCTTTATTAGATCTATTGTCCAGATTGACCATAGATCTAATAGAACATCATTGAGGTTGGTGACATTTCTTTCTCATGACCCCTGTAAAGCTAAAACCAGACAGGTTACATATAGCTCCAGAAATGGGTTGTGAAAAAGTGCTTTAACGGATACATTGATGTGTCTGTTTCTGCTTTTATTAATATGGTAAGGGTATATTAAATCTTGTTGTATGTATACTGTTCTTCTATATTGCTCACTATTTTTATTCTCCTATGTGACGTTTAAAATCACAATAAAAAGTCTTGGGCACAAAAACACCCAGAAACCAACAGCTGCTGTGTTAACAAATATATCCAGAGATCCAATGGACTATCCATATTATTCAATCAGTACTGGAACTTTTCATAATAGCGGCATAATTCGGTCTGCCATAAGATAATTTTGGACTGCTTTTTTCACTGCTCTAAGTTATCTGGATAAGTTGTCTGAATGATGGATTGAGCATTGCCATTATCCGAAAAAGTTCTGGAATCACCCTGCCTCCACCCATGTTCAACCCTTGCACTTAGGGCTCCTTTTGCAAAGGTGCGCTAGCGTTTTTAGCGCACGCACAAGATTAGCGAGCGCCATAGTGCGCGCTAGCTGAAAAATTACCGCCTGCTTAACAGGAGGCGGTAACGGCTAGCACGTGGGGCATTTTAGCACATGCTAAGCGCGTGCTAAAACCGCTAGTGCACCTTTGTAAAAGGAGTCCTTAGTTTGGGGCAAATCTCTAACTTGGTACCTCAGGTTAAGCACCTTGCTGCTGTGTGCTGAGTGCTGATTTATTATCTGTATTTTACTTTTTATTTTTTCCCCTTAACTTCTGTATGAATGTGCATTATTCTTTATATCTTATGGAATCCCCTTCTCTCTTTTATAATTTTATTTGTACACTGCTGTGATCCATGTGCTGGAAATGGAAGTATATCAAGGAATGCACACGTGTGAACATAAACAATACTGCAACAGCTTCTTGGTGCCAAGCTTCTGTTATAGAATCCTAGTGGCAATAGACATTCACATGCCTACATTTAGATGTGACCATTTGTGCCAGGTGGATCGAGCAACATTAATACTTATAATAATGCAAAAAAATATCTGGTAGCTATAAATCTCATCCAATGTGAAAGAACATTCTAAATCTATTAATATTTTTAGAGACATTATCTTTCTGCCACCCCACTGCTTTGTGACTTGTATCAGCTATATTATTTGCCTTAGAGCATCATCTAAGTGTTTTTCTTCCCCTGTGAGAAACATCTTCTGTGAACCGCTTTGAACCTCATGGTTATAGCGGTATATAAGAAATAAAATAAAAATAAAAAAATCAAATCAAAAATCTTCCACAACCTTCACAAGATACAGCCCACTGCTCCCCTGCAGTGTGTGCAATCTATAATATTCTGTAAATTACAGGTCTAAGTTGGTGCCACACTCATGTTTATGCCTCCTCACACTTACACCTCATAGCAATTATGGACTACCTTCTCAGTGTATAATACATATGGGCATTTAAGTGGCACAAATCAGTACAGTTATAGAACTGCCTTTTATCCAGATGGCACTGAGGTGGTTTGTAAGAATATTCAGAGGCACTAAGGGCCAAATTCTATAAACGGTGTTCCGATTGTAGGTGGTGGTAGGCATCCTACCAAGCCAATCGGGATGCACATTAAAAAAAAACCAAAAAAAAAAAAAAACACCCCGAGGCAGGTTACCTACACTGTAGGCATTTTTGCGAGCCTAGGGAGAAGCGCAGGGCTGCTTAAGCTTGCCCAAGGCTAGGCATGGGAGTGGTTTTGCCCAGAAGTGGCCTTAAGCGAGCTTAGGCAGCCAAAGGCATCCCCCTAGGGCCGTGATAGGCGCCTGAAAAATGGGCCAGCAAAATGCTGGTCTACATTTCAAATAGACATGGCCGCTGAGCAAATCGCAGCAAGGTAATCTCCCTGACACGATCAGTTTAGTAGCCACAGCAGGGAACCCCTCTCCCCCGTGAAGTTGGCTGGCAGGAGGGATGCCTGCTCCCTCCTACCATAACCCCCAAAGCTGCCCCAAATGTCCACAGCAAGAAGAGTGCCCAATTCCTCCTGCCGCTACCTGCAGAAGCAGGAGGGTTGCCCACTGCAACCACTGCTGCCCTGCTGCCACTGGCCCCATCATCCCCAAACCCCACCAAACACTCCCTGACTCCACCCCTGACACTCCCCGACACTCCCAATATCCCCCTGCCTAAGGGAGGGGCCCTGGTGCATTCTAGAATGCACCAGGAAGGAGAAGCCTGCCATTTTGCAGTGGCGGGCCTGCCAGCAGGAGGGTGTGGGCATCCCTCTTGCTGGCCATTAGATAAAGATGTGGGGGGAGTTTGGGGGTGGCAGGGGGATATTGGGGGTGTCGTGGATTTATCTGGGTGGAGTCAGAGAGTGGCAGGGGGATCTTGGGGTGTTGGGGAGTTGTCTGGGTAGAGTCAGAAAGTGGCAGGGGGATATTGGGATGTCCAGGAGTGTCAGGGGTGAAGTCACGGAGTTTGGTGGGGTTCGGGGGATGTTGGAATCAGCGACAGGAGGGAATGGGCATCCTTCCTGTCAGGGGATGCCTTGGTGGGTGGTGGCAGGAGGAATTGGGCACTTTTCCTGCCACGGACATTCACAGGGGGCTTCGGGAGGTTCCAGCAGGTGGGAGTGGGCATCCCCTCTGCCGGGGGATACCTCAGAGGTGGCAGCAGGAGGAATTGGTCACTCCTCCTGCCACGGACGTTTGTGGGTTTTGGCAGGAGGGAGTGGGCATCCTTCCTGCTAGCTCACTTTGGGGGGGGGGGGGCGGGGGGACGGGTTTCCTGCTGCAGCCACTATACAAATCGCAGCAGGGAGATTCCCTTACCGTGATTAGCTCAGCAGCAACACGGTACTCTAACTGGCACCTGTGACATGGATGCCAGTTATAGAATCAGGGTGGTTAGGCAAGCAGACACGATTCTATATAGGACGCCCGTGTGCGATTCTCAAAAGCCGCTTATGTGGCTGCTGAGACCGGGCATCCTATACATAGTCAGGTCCTAACTGGATAGTATCAGATAAGTGGTTTTAGATATCATCACCACTTCACAACCAGAGGTATGCATCCATTAAAGCACTGTTTCCTAACCCAGTCCTGAGGATATATATAACCTGTCTGGGTTTTAAAACATTTTTTTCCAGAGCTGGGCTAGAGGGCAGGAGCCCCTCTCTGATGCTGTGGAGGCGAAACTGGGATTGAAAGTGTGAACATCTATGAGGGAGTCAGGACGTCTGAAGAGCTAAGAATGAAGGCGTGGAGTGATGTTTCTGCTGAAAGATAAGTGCTAGAAATTTTTTTGATGTTTCTGCTTGGTGAGTTTGGCCCGTTTCTGAAGATGTAAGCTGGATTCCAAGTGGAGTCTTTTTCTGACAAATGATGTTGTATTTGGCTCCTGCCTTTGAGTTCCTTAAGTAACAGGAGGGTGCAGATATGCCTAAAGCCTTTTTTTTTCCATTTTATGATAAGTCAAGGCTTCAGCTTCAGAAGGACTTTTATTCTCACTTCTCTACATATTTGGTGGTTATTTAGATTTTGGAATTTTTTGATTAGGGTTATTTTCCTTAAATGAATTTTAGAACAGGCAGGTTAGCAATGGAGAAGAAGCCCAGAATTTAAAGCAGTGGCATAAGGACCAGGGAAACCAGAATTCATATCCCACAAACTTATGATGTGTGATAATAAAAAAGGTGAATGTTTAAATTTTTTTAAAAAATGTAAGACACATTGCCATTATTTCCCCTCAAACACTCCCCCTCGCTTTGAGCACACTTATGCCATCATTCTTATCACTTTCTGAAGCAGTTCTGGAAGCCTTCTTTCGTGCCTTTAGTTGCACTCTTGTGGCTGCCTCAATGTCCTGAATCAATTCAAAATGTTTATCTTTCATGGTCATTTTGACATTGGGGAAGAGCCAGAAGTCGTACGGTGCTAAATCTGGTGAATAAGGTGGATGAGGACATACCGAGATATTTTTGATAGATATTGCCAAACCAGAAGCGATGTATGATATGGAGCATCCCACAGACTTGATTCGTAATGAAAACAAGCCACCAGAATGCTAACTTGATCCTCAGATGCACCACTCCACATTCAAACTATTTTCATTACGTTAAGCTTGATGAAAATAGTTTGAACGTGGAGTGGTGCATGTGAGGATCAAGTTAGCATGCCGGTGGCTTGTTTTTATTACGAATCAAGTCTGTGGGAGATCTTGAATGAATGAATGCTTGCATAGAGATTCATACTATAAAGTGCCATATTACTGACATGGAGCATTGTCATGATGGAGGATGAAACCATTTGCTCATTTCTCAGGTCGCACTTACTTACCTCATATTCAAATCTGTTGTTAAAATATTTTGAATGGAACCATAAGAGACGTTCCGATCCTCATCTTCAACCAACTCACCACCATTATGAAATCACTCGAACTACTTGTAAACTGTCTTCATGGTTATTGCAAAAAACAAAAGGAATTGACCCCAAAATATCCACAAAGAAGAAAATCCAGAGAAAACCAAAAAAAACTCTTTGGAGTGATGATGTTCCTAAATGGATTTTATTTGAAAGTGTCAAAGTTCCAAAGATATTCACCTTTATAGGACCCCTGAAGAAGACTTTTTGTCGAAAAGCGGACCGTGTTGGGTCCTGTATCCCTAGCGGACTAGGTCCTTTAACGCTTTTATGTGGATGAAATTATTTTATGTGGATGATTTCAGTGTACCTTTGGAACTCTGACACTTTCAAATAAAGTCAATTTAGGAACATCGTCACTCCACAGTTTTTTTGGTTTTCATGGTTATTGCAACATCACCATGAACTAGCTGTAACATTTCTTGCATTTCTTTAGCACTTTTTTTGCAGTTTGAAACAAAATTTCAAGTTGTTTGTGATCCATGATTTATGACAAACTTGAAAAAAAAAAAAAACACCTCTCAACCGTAGCGCACAACCAACTGACTGCACTGAACAAGTTGAAACTTGTCACACACCGTTACTAAGGTTTGATGCGCCACTTCCCATATCGAAGATCGCTACCTTTCTGGTGATGGCGCTCGGCAGCAGCATTCACTGTATTTGCTTCATCACACCTATTGTGAACTTGGCCAAGTTGCTCAGGGATTATAAGTCCTCTGCGTATAGGGAAATACTTACTGTACATAAACATAACTCATGTCAAACTACTACTGTAAAGATGTGAGCTAAATCCAAAAATGACGATGACCATGAATATGCTTGAAACGAGTTTCCATACAGTGAAGAGTCAGGCCCTGTTTTACTAAGGTGCGCTAACCGATTAGCACACGCTAAACGCTAACGTGTGCATGTTAGTCTATGGACTCATTAGCATTTAGTACGCGCTAATTTAATTAGTTTGTGCTAATCGTTTAGTGCACCTTAGTAAAACAGGGGGTCAATGCGCTTATTTTAAAAAAAGATATACATCCAAAAGACAGCATAAATTAGCACTGGATGTCTTATTAGTCAAAATGTCCAAGTGGACATTTTCGAAACTGACTTTTTAAATGTCTTTCTTATCAATTTGTCTTCAGTGTGCCTAAATTTTAAGGGGACATGTTAGAGACGTATTTTGTGCGGGATTAGCACTTGGACACTTTGCAGCGATAAACATCTTACAAAAATGTCCAGGGCACAATTTGGATGTTTTGGGCTAGACCTGTTTTTAAAATGAATAAGGACCAAAACGGTACCCAAACTGAGCAGATGACCACTGGAGGGATGAATATATGGCTCTACATGCTCCCCCAGTGGTCACTGACCCCCCTCTTACTCCCCAAATATCTGCATGAAACAGTACATATCTGTCTCTATGACAGCTGCAGACACTAAGGCCAGTCCTAGTAACGCTGTAAGAAGGTCTCTGGAGTAGCCTGTTGGTCAGTGCAGTGGACTGCAGAGAAGGGGACCATGGCTCATATGCCATCTTAACTAGTACACTTCTGGTAGAAAGTGTGAGCCCACCAAAATCCCACTGTATTGCCAAATAGATGACACCTGCAGGTATAAGGGCTATTGGTGTGGTAGGCAGGTGGGTACAGTAGGTTTGGGGAGATTTTGGGAGGTTTCACCATATAATGAATGGGGGTTATGGTGAGATGAATATCTAGCACCCTTAATGTGAAATTCACAGCAGTGCTCCATAGGGTGCCCACTGCTTTGAAGGATGTCTGTGTGGCCAGCCCATTAAAAAATGCTTACCCCCCTTCTACATGCAAATGGCTTGCTTTGGACATTTTTAATTTGGACATTTTTTTTTCAATAATGGCAAAAAAATTAGTCATCTAGCTGGGCCATTAAAAAATAATAAAAAGATAGACATCTTGTGGGTTTGAAAATAGACATGTTCTCCACTCGATTTTTCAAAATGTCCAAAATTGGACTTAGATGTGCTATTAAAAATGCCCCTCCATATATGCAAATCTATCTCATGCATATTCATTATAGATATCCTGAAAACCAGACTGCTTAACTGTGCCTCCGGAAGTAAGCTGGAAAGAATGTGCTGTCACATCCTTTTCCCAAGCCGCATTTTCTTCTGTCGATTGTAGCATAACATTGTCTTCCAGCATGTATGCTGACTCCTAATACTAGGTTGGGGAGCAAAGGCTTTACAGATCGGTTAGAGAATGACACAGTGGAGAAATTCATCAACATTCCCGTCCCTGTGGATAACCGCAGGAAACCATCTCCATGTCATTCTTTAAGAAGAGAGGAATAAATCAGAGTATGAATGGCACAGCCACTGACCCTCAAGTCTTGCATTGAAGAATGCTGGTGTAGAAGGACTGAGGTAGAGATAGACACTAAAGAATGACAGTCTCTGGTATCCAAAGCAGATATTATGATGTCATAATACTTCATTACACCAATGCCTAAAAGTCAACCTCATCAGTGATGTCACAATGGTTTCATTGTCCTATACTTGGCTCACATAAGAATCAGAGTATGAATGGGCAGAACCACTGACCCTCAAGCATTGTATTGAAGAATGCTGGTGTAGAAGGACTGAGGTAGAGATAGACACTAAAGAATGACACGGGATGGGAACGGGGATGAATTTTGTCACCATGTCATTCTCTAATATAAAACAGAGAATACAGAGAAAGTGAATTTTGTCACCATGTCATTCTCTAATATAAAACAGAGAAAGTTTGTTAACATCTAAACTTAGACCAAATTTTCAAGCTCCAACTAGCATGTTTTAGATTTTTAAAAACCTCTTTTCTAACATTGTAGACAAAAGTTAGTAGCTATAATTTTGTCATTGCTCGAACAGTGGGCCCAAAAGAAAGAAGGAGGTTGGAAACCACTGGATTGAAGTATCAAAATGATGGTGAATATTCAAAGCACAAACCAAGCACTTATATGAAAATAGAATGACCCGATGTCTTAGATGTGGCCTTCTCATCGGCACACAAATAGAGGTCTTGATGAGTCAGGCACAGTATTTTAATTATTACAGACAAAAAAAACATTGAGCATAAATGCACTTTACCAGAAATCTGTAACTGTGGGGAGAAAAAAAAAAAAACAACCCAGGGAACTGCAACCTCCCCATTCAAATAATTTATACTACAGCATCTTCAGTTTCCAATCATCTTGCCAGGGAATTTGCATTGCAACAGCTACACTGTGCATCCTAACAAACTCATTTTATCGTGGTGGGATAGTTAAACTGTTGGGAATGATATGTTTGTTGCCAGCTCACAGAAGGGTGTTTACTCACCAGCTATAGTAATTTACAAGATAGATAAACAGATATACAAATTTAGCACCATGTTTACACCAAGACATATATTTTAATCTTATTAAAATAGATATATATAGGGCGAGGGAAAGGCTTTTTTTTTTAAATTCCACTGCTTTTTAATTTTTAATATTGGCATGGAATACATTTACAACAGGTTTTAATACTATGTATCACCAAATTAAAACACACACACACATTAGAAAATGGACAGAGATATTTACTGTACAAAGTTCTTAATTTTCAACCTCTACAAAAGATTCCATTTACTACATGAGCAAAAGAAAAGCAAAATGTAATTAAAAATATCTTAATGACAATAGCAAAGGACTATGGCCTTCAACTGCAGCGTGCTGAAACAGAGAGGCTCGGGTATTATTTCTACAAACTATTTTCACTTAGCACCGTTCAGATGGAATTATTGCCATGACCTTTTAAAAATGTGAATGAGTGAATCAATACCCTTTCAGAGGTAAGACTGCAGAAGTAGATCGGGCCGTGCGGTAATGGCGTGTATTTCTGCATCAGAAGGCAGTTGAAACCTAATTATCGTCAATCACATACATGGTGGCCCCGTGTACTGATGAGCACAGTGAGGGGGGTGCAGCGTTAAAGAGCGAGGTATGGAGGGGGATGGAAGCAAGGGAGTTGCATTGCTGGTGCCAGTGGGGTAAGATTTAAAGATGAGTTATAGGTACCGTCACTCATTTCCTATAACTAACACTAGTCTGTCAAAAAGAGCAACCTGTAAATGATGTACAAGTAAGCTGGCATTTTGCCATCCTTCAACAGACCTTGCAGGTTATCTGAATGCTTCCTTGAATGTACACACATATATATGTATAAATCAGTAGTCCAATCAGCAGCATTCTTTAGGGCTTGATGACAAAATATGCAGATATTGGAGAGCCATGATGTTAATTATTCTCTTGGAATGTACCATGCGTATGTGTCTTTCATTGTCAGACAAACAGAGCTGCAAATGAGATTTAAGGTAGAGCAATAATGGCTACATAGCTTCATGATAGCAGCTTTTCCCATCAATAATATATGGTCTTCCTGAGAAGGCTTTTTGGAGAGGTCTCTGGAAACAATTAGTTGCCTGAAAAATAAGTTTTTTGAATCTGGATTTTCAGGCAAAGCACAGAAGTTGAGTTGGCCAAAAATCACTTTTAGATGGCCTCATGTTATGCAATAAATATGAGCACCATAATCTTTCCACGGTGTGTTTAAAAAAAACCCCCCAAAAACATTTTTTTTTTTCCTAGGGTAAAGTGGAAACTTACATTTGATGCAATATTTAAAACTAGTCACTTAGGGGTCCTTTTACAAAGCTATGGTAAAAATTAGCCTTAGTCCACTGCTAAGCACGTCTTTCCTGCAAACTCAGGCTGTACAACCCCTGGTTTTGGAATCCTATTACAAAGCTGAGGTAGAGGTTTCTACCATGGGCTGGCGAGGCAAATGCTTCAATGCTCAGAGGAATTCTATGAGCATCGGAGCATTTACCTTGTCAGCCGCGGTAGAAACCTTTACCACAGCTTTGTAAACACCAGCGTCTGTCTTTGTTTCATTAATGGCCGTGCGCTAATACTGCCATCAGCATGGTCATTTTTTTTTAAATGACCATGGGAACACTTACTGCCACCTATTTTGTAGATGGTAAGGGCTCTTGCACTGTCCATGCCCCTAATCTCTGCCCCTATGACCCCCCTCATACAAAATACAAAACTATATTTAGCCCTCGGATAGCATGTGCACTTGCAAAAACTAACATGATAGTTTACTTTTCCTGCTTTAGGCACGCTAGTACCCAAGGCAGCTTAGTTAAAAGACCCCCCCCCTTAACTCATATGAGACAAAAGTGCACTAAAACATATTTATGTTGATTTAATATGATTTCGTGCACATACTAGTGTAATGAACTCTGCAGTTTCAGGCCACATTATATGGGGTTTCTACAGCAAATCACTGTGACCAATTAACCCCTCCCTCCCCTCCCCCCCTCAGTTCAGACAGCAGAAAAATGTCTGATTAGGGAGAGTTGTTAACAATGCACAATAATAGCCTGATTTTTTGCTCAATTTCTTTAATGCTTTGAAAAAAAGGGTATGAAAGAAGAATTCTCATTACCTACTAAGCAATAGGCTCTAAAAATTTGAATCGCATCTATTTGTGGTGCAGCTGTCATTCAATAATTATCTTGGCTATACGGAAAAAAAAATGATTTATTTCCAGTTACTGATTCTTTTCAGTGGTAGCTGCCACCACTTGAACTCTGCATTGAAGGAGCAGGTCCATAAAATTAGGGCAACTCTTCTATGTAACAGATGGTATTTCAGAACTGCTGCCGTACAGGCTTATCATCTGCCAGCCTACAGCAGTGATCTCTGCTTCCATGATCCCCCCTATTCAAGCAGTAAATCCCAGCTCTTCTCCCCTGCATACACACGGCCATCCCAGATGGCTGTCATGAATTCTATTTAATAGGTGATAGTTTTATCGAATGTTTTTCTTTCACTCTGTGGTGAGGAGTAAAATGTCAGTCGGTGAGACACATTTTTAACAGAATCGTTCTTTTGTTATATAGACAAGGCAAAGAGCTGGTGAAAAATGGGCCCAATCTGTTTTATTTTCTTATACTATGCTGCTCTGCTGTTAGGTTCAAACCTAGTAAGCTAAATGCTATCTCTTTCACATTCTGAAGAAAAGGTTGAAATCTGGAATTTACACAATTTGCCAGTTCAGTGATGCCCCCTAATCTTCTAGATAAAATAATAAACATTAAATGGCTGCATAACTCACTTGTTAATACATATGTTGCATTAAATAATTCATATATAGATAGAATTCTTATGTAGCAGGGCCCCAAGATATTCTTTAGAGGAGAAAAACTATAGAGTTCTCTATACTCAATCTGTGCTGAGCATGGAAGTGATGGGTTGGAGGATGGGCAAGGGTGTCGAGGTTGTTCCCATTCTTGTTTTAGAGGGAGCTGTAAAAGGCCCTACCTTCTCTATAACTCATATTCTGGGAGAGTCGGTTTACTCATGTTACTCCTCTCCTAAAGTCACTTCATTGGCTTCCCATCCATTTCCGAATACAATTCAAACTCCTCTTACTGACCTACAAATGCACTCATTCAGCTGCCCCTCACTATCTCTCTTCACTTATCTCCCCCTATGATCCCCCCACCCCCACCCATGGTGAGCTCCGCTCAGCTACTAAATCCCTCCTATCTATGCCCTTCTCTTCAACTGCCAGCTCCAGACTCTGTCCCTTCTGCCTTGCTGCAACAAGCTGCCCGAATCCCAACGGCAGACTCCCTCTCTTGCAGCGTTCAAGGCCCGTTTAAAAGACTACCTCTTTAAGAGTGCTTCCAATGCCTAACTCCTCTCACCTTGGGTTCTGCATCCCCTACCCTCTATGCCATGTCTGTCTGTCTAAGTTAGATTGTAAGCTTTTCTGAGCAGGGACGGTCTATAAATGTCAAAATGTACAGTGCTGCATATGCCTTTCAATGCTATATAAATGATAAGTAGTAGTAAATCTGGGTTCTTGAATGAGTGGTTGTTAGAGCATTGAGGGGTAATAATAATGAGTTGCCTCTCTTCATGGCCAGCTAGGCATTAAACCACATGTGTCAAACACAAGGCCCGCGGGCTGAATCTGGCCTGCCTGGCCTTTTTATGTGGCCCACGGCAACATTCCCAATCTTCCCCTTCTGAGCCCAGCGTGTCCTCCCCTCCGCGCCGGTCCGACGACGACAATGCCACGCCAGAAAATCTGCTGGCCTCGGCAGTGACTCAGCAGTACTGTTCGTGGCTCCCCCTCCTGCCCTCCATCCGCCGCGGTCCACCCGGGTGGAAACACGAAGTTGCACATCATTTGAAACAGACCGCGGCCAGCAAAAAGCAGAAGGAGGAGCCACGCACAGCACTCCTGAATTGCTGAGGCCAGCAGATTCCCCGGCCCGGCAGCGACATCGGCCCAGCGCTGTAGGGAAAGGCACAATGGGCTGTGAAGAGAGCGAGATGAAGGGAGAGAGGTTGGGCATGAGGTAGTGTGGAGAAAGAGGAAAAAAGTTACTTGAAGGGAGAACCGTTGGGAAGAGAAAGGGAGAAATGGTGGACCTGGGGGGAGGGAGGCAGGCAGACAGGGGGAGAGATGGGATGGGGGCAGTTGGGAAGAGAAAGGGAGAGAAGATGAATCTGGAGATGGAAGGGGATGGAGAAATGTTAGGCCTGAGGGTGAAAGGAAGAGAGAGATGCAGCATCTCTTTTTTTTCCTTCTATCTCATTGTTCAGCATCAAGAGGGGGGGGGAAAGAAGAACCACAGAAAAGAGACAGAGCAAAATGTTAGATCAAGAGGAGAGAGGAGGAGAGATAGAAGGAAAGAGGAGGCTGGGAAAGGAGATGGGAAATGGGAGAGCTACAGAATAAGAGAAGATGGAAAATTGATAGGTAGCTGAAAATTTAAAAAGGAGAAGGATGAGAAAGAGGGCAAGATTTGAGTGGACAGAGGCAGAAAAGAATAAAGGAGAAAAGTTGAAAGGGAAAAATCAATATGTTGGAGACAGGGACTGGAGCAAGAATTAGAAGATAGACAAAATCATAAAGAGAAACTGGGACCAAAAGCAAAATGACCAGACAACAAAAGATAGAAAAAAAAAATTAATTTTCTATTTTGTGATTACAATATGTCAGATTTGAAATATGTATTCTGCCAGAGCTGGTGTTAGACAGCAAGTGTGAACTAGGACCTAAATGAAAGGAAAAGTCTTTTTTATTTATTTTGTAGCCGGCATGGGGTTGGAGAGGTTGCATCCCTATACTTCTACTAAGACTAACCCCCTCCTTTACTGGCACGCAGCATGCGTTTTGGTGCCAGCACCAGCGATTGATCTGATGCTCACAGAAGTCCTGTGAGCATCGGAGCCGCCACCGGTGCTGGGGCCCACACTGCGTGTCAGCAAAGGAGGGGGCAAGTATCTTAATAAAAAATCCGGCCCACGACTTAGCCTGCATTTTAGATTTTGGCCCCTTATGTGATTTGAGTTTGACACCCCTGCCTTAAACTAGGAAAGGAGGCAGCCCCAAGCTGGCTAGGCATAATACAGGAAAAGAGTACTCGAGAGAAGTGTAGCCTGAAGGGTATGGAGAGCTTTCCCAAATTCAGCTAATGTCAGCAACATTTTTTTTTCAGCAAGACGTGTGGAGGGACCCAGTTCAGGAACCCATGAGGGTTTCTAGATGAATGTGGATATCATTTCTGAGGATTCTGGAAGACATGGAAGATGTTTCCTACTAAGCTAGTTTGGAAGTTAATATAGCCTAACTTGTGAGGGGCCAACCCTGGGCATCCTTTATAGATAGGAAGGAAGATTTTGGACATTTTTGTAACTGTTCTGTGTCTTTGTCACAAGGTATACTAGTGTGGAAAGAATTACCTTTTGTGGATTTCTGGGGGGGGGGGGAGGGAATCCATGGCACACAGATCCTTGGCCTAAGGTATCATATGAAAATCGATGAGTTTTATGGTAGAATGCCTAATTTTGAGTATCTTTCAGGGAAATTGGAGTGGCCAAGTGTTAACTGAGGACCCAAGGGAGAAGCAAGGATCCTGGTCCTAAAGATGGAGATCAGAAAGAGTAAAGGAAGCTTGCTAGTTTGTACTGAGGCTATAGAAAGCTCCATCAAGACGGGTAAGATCAATTTGCATAGCATGAATGTATTCCAAAGAGTATCATGATTTTAAACACACTAAATTATTTTTGACCATCTCAGGTTTGTTTTGTTTGCTGTGATTTAATTTGGGGGAAATACCTTGAGGACTTTTAAGGCAGTGGGAAGTTTGGAGGAAAATTTATGTAATGAAGGCTTTGAGCAATTGTCTCCTCACCCACCAGGACCTCCCCCCCCCCTTCATTATTTTCCTGCTCAGTAAACGCGGGGGGAATGGAGCTGCCCTTGCATTTTAGATGTGTTACTTGTATGCAATCTACAACCACCACTCAAAGTATTCTCAGTATTGCTCTTTAGAAGATGTTGTGCTTCCCGTTTCTCCTAAGGTTTGTGATGTGGTTGCTGTGGATCATTTCTCTTTACCTTGTTCTAAAAATAGCATGATCAACCTGTGTCAATCCATTTAACGTTGCACACAAACTTCTATCACATACATTTCCCTTCTTAACAATCTGATTTCTGTATCATGGTGGTGGCTGCTATATAAACTTTCTTATGCCCTGGAACTTATGTGACTGTTTAACATCATGATAGGAATATTGTATTGACTGAAAGGCTCACTGAAGTATCCAGTATCCATGTGGTTAGATCTATCTATTTCTGTAACATCCTGCACTAGGTTGTTTTTTTTTTCCCCGAGAGTACCTCTTGTAATGCAGGGGAAGTGTCAGAAATAATGACCGTCTACCTATATCTGCAATAAAATGTAGAGCATGGATTATTATAGTTGTAAGTATCGGAGATTTATTTCATGACTGCAGGTAATGATGAATCTTTTAGCACAACTAATGTCTGGAGGAAGCCTCTCTTCTTCTCTGAGCTGTCACATAGCGAGTATTTATAGGGTCCTTAGCGCTGTGGGGTTTTAGCATAAAGAGGCAATGTGTCTAAGGTGCCACTGGATGGAAATGTTAGCAAGGGCTTCCTCTCATTGAGGATCTTTTAGTAGATGGCATTAGATTCCCTCTTTATGTTTACGTCCCCCAAAAGACAGGGGACAGATGTTTAACATCAAACCATTAATCCCTTAGCCCAGGTTCATGTGACAGCAGAAACCCAACAGAAATGAGCCCTCTGCCTTCGCTTGGTGTAAATGCTGCAATTTACTGTTGATTTACAGAACAGGGTCAGGCCATTAGAAACTTGGCAATCTTCTGTACAGCTGGAAAACAATATGCACGATAAGCTAAAATTCAATACCTTCTTGCACTAATTAAATGGGTTCCCACCAGGACAAAAACACAAATTACAAAGCAGGGCTTTTCTGCCTCCCTCTGCATTTTCCTACAGATGAGGCTGTGGTATACTTTTGTTTGGGACAAGAGGCTTGCACTGCACTTTACTGCTTTAGGGCTGAAATCTCACCAGACCAGTCTTCGGATTAGTTGGGTTAACCTCTTCTCGTGAACCATTCACACAGGTTGTAAAGGCCGAAGGTCTCTCATGTTAAGTTCTGACTGAAAAGTCATTCTTAAAAGGATCTTAGCCAATAACAGTCATACCTATTTGAGGCCTAGGTCAATGATAAGCAGATTAAACTTAAGTTGGTAGATGTGTCTCTCATGCTATGGAATAGTTTTCTAAAAACATCAACAATATACTTTATAAGCGACTCATCAACTGTATTGTAGATTTGAGCTCCGCTTCATGATTTTGCATCATCATTTTGCTTCCTCGTATATATTTGTTAATTATTTAACTGAATTTGTTTGTAAAACAATCATGTTTTTCAGGATAATACTTGATAAATACCTTCTTTTCTTGAGAACACAAGAGTAGAGAAAACAGGTTTGTGATTTCTGGTGCTTGGAATCACCCACATCTGCCTTATAAATCGCATAATTTATATTAAGAGGGGCCGCTGAAAAGTTCTCAGCCCAACCAAGTTGGGTGTCTCCATCGAGGGCTAAACACATAGTCCAGCGATGTTCCATATTTTTTTGAGGGAACAAAAAAAGTGGAAAATCGCTGGACTACGTGCAATGGAGACTGCCCCGACTTTGTTGGTTGGGCTGAGAACTTTTCTGCAGCCCCTCATAAATGAAAGAAAAGCTGTTTGTATTTACATGATAAGACCAAAAAATATAAATATCTTGTACATCAGAGTAAATTCTAGAGCCCACTTTGCTAACTAGTGAATATAGGTTTAAATCAAACCCACTTCAAACCAGCTGGGGTTTTGAGTAAAAAAAAAAAAAAGGTAACAGGTTTTAACCTGGATCCAGCAACATTAATACTTATAATAAAGCTAAAAATATCTGGTAACTATAAATCTTATCATCCAATGTGAAAGAACATTCTAAATCTATTAATATTTTCAGAGACATTATCTTTCTGCCACCCCACTGCTTTGTGACTTGTTGTATCAGCTATATTATTTGCCTTAGAGCATCATCTAAGTGTTTTTCTTCCCCTGTGAGAAACATCTTCCACAACCTTCACAAGATCCAGCCCACTGCTCCCCTGCAGGAGGATTAGAGCATCATTAACAACCAAAGACACTTCAGGCACAAGCTGAGGCTCTGGTGTCTCCAACCCTTCCTGCCTCCCATCAAAATTCATATCCTGTCACAGTTTTAGGAGCAGAAAGGCTTCTCATTACAGCATCATTCCCCTTTTGCAAGAAACACTGATTGCTGCACCGGTGGCTTCGGAAGGCAAAGATGTAATTTAGCAAAATAATGTACCATGCTGATTAATTTAATGTAGCCCATGACTAATTATGGTAATTCATTACATCTACAATTAGGCTAAGTAATTTATTGCACTGCAGTCTCATAAAGCAGAGGATTTATATCGAGTTTTGAATGTCACCCAAAGGACATTTCTGTACCTTGTCTTTACTGAAGTGGAATAAGGCTGCCAGCTGAGACGAGCTCAGCCACCCCTCCCCCACCGCGCTCTCACTCCATTTTTTTTTTTTTTTTTTTTTTAATGTTTGTACTGCACGCTGGATGGAGGCACGCACGAGAAATCTTTTTTTTTTTTCCCGACGACACCCTTTCCCCTCAACTTGCACCTTTCCGATCATCTGACATGGCGTTTCCTTTCCAGCCTGTTTACTGGCAGGCTCGAACGCCTATATACACCGTCCTCTGGTTATTGAAGATTATTTGTAGGTTTTTTTTTTTATTTTAAAGGAGGGAGAATAAAATAACCCGCTGACATTTATGTCATCGCTTAGCCCTGCGTTCGCGCCATTCGCTCCCACAAAGGCGCCCGGCCGACATTTCTGACGGAAGGAGGCTTTTGCCGCCTTCGCGCAGAAGCAGAGCTGCACACCTCGCATTAGGGTGAAATACAGCCTTCCCTCTCGCACCCTGCAGCAGCGTTTGCTGCCGCAGCAGCGGGGTCCTTTGGAGACCAATTTGTTTAGCTGATCACTGTCTCTTTGACGTGGCTGCAAATGTTACCTTTCTTTTTCAATCAAAAACACAGCAGGGTGTGCCATCTGTTTGGCACCGGCTTAGTTCCCTTCCCCGATGCCTTTTTTTTTTCTCCTGCAGATAGTATTATAATGGCAATTTGCTGACATCTTTCACTCCTTTTTCCTTTGCGCTAAATATAGTTTTATAGAATGCGCTATTTTAGTTTTATTAAAATATAGAGTATATATATATATAAAGCTGACATACGCCCACAAACGTATAACCCACAGATTGCCTTTTTGTTTGTTTTCTACCATAATTTTTTTTTTTAAATTTGAAGATAGACGTGTTTACTAAAAGGAAAGAAAAAAAAAAAAGGACAAAACTACTACGTATACACGTCTTAAATGTCGTGATTTACCAGGGGAAGGCATAAAATCCGCCCGCTTTTTCTCTGTTGCAAAGGCGCCCCTCCCTTTCTTTATTTTTCTAAAAAGCTGAAATCTTTGAAATATGTAAATGCCAGTATGGAACAAAAGCTAGCAGAAAAGTGGTTAACAGCCCCCCCCCGCCCCTCCCCAAGCTCAGAGCAATGAAGACCCCCTAAAGTAGGAACAGATGATCAGCACCACAAGCCGAAGCCACGGGGATGCTCACGGATCTCGGAATGCTTCGTGGAATACAAATGAAGGCGCCTCGTTTTCCTGCCACTAGAGTTTAGGCCAGACCTTATTAGAATTCAGTAGCATTCGGCTTTACTCATGTTAATGTAGCGATTGTACAACGCACGGAATTTACCAAAAAGAAAAATAAGTTCAGACTACAATTAAGTTCAACATCTGATTATATTTCTGTAAAAAAAAAAAAAAAAAAGGCATAATTTATTATGTTTGTAGTGCAGCTGTTTTTCTTGACTTTATTCTCTGCTCCTAATGGCCCATATCGTTCCTTATTCCTGTTGCACTGGTGTGGCTCCTTTTGGTTTGTAGCTCGAAAAGACACCGATAATGCAAACCTTGCAGAGGTTTGTTTATTTACATCTCTCTGATTAGACGTTATGCTCCATTTTTTTTTTTTTTTTTTGCTTTTTATGGTGAAAAGGACCCACAAACAAGTACAATCGTGCAGAGCTGTAAGGACAGACTTGACTATTTAGGAGCAACTCCTTTAGATTAGAACTTTAGTTCTTTGGCTCGTAGCACAGAAATTTACTGAAAACAAACAATGTATATACTCTTTAAGGAGCACAAAAAAAGTCTTATATTTGCTAATCTATGAATGCAAATTTCATTCTACTTTGCTGGCAATCATTGAATGTTTACATAGCCCGGACGATTGGGCTGGGTCCCCGCCACTGGTATCTTTTGTGGGAGAGATTTTCATTATGGGGAATGGTTTTAGTAGAGCCTAAAACTGCAGCCTCCCCTCCGGCAAATAACGAAGGAGTGGAGGAGCCCTGCTGCAAAAATCACTGTATTGTTCAGAAAGTATTGAAAGGGGTATCATGGGCGTTGCCTTGCTGATCCCTGAGTAGCGCTTCCGGATGGTTTGCAGACCTTGAATTCATCAAATTACAAAAAATATCGCCAATATGATTAGAGGTGGGGAGCATTTTTAATACATTATTTCACCACACAGGACGTAAACAGTGTCATATATACCGTGCTTTAAACACGCTGGAGAATAATGATCTTTCCGAGTTATCCGTTTGGGAAATGTATGGCTTCATTATTGCCCATAACTAATATTTAATTTATAGAACTTTATATACCCTCTCCGTGGCATCTGCAATTCAAGATCGTTTCTACAAACCAACAGAAGGCATGTAAACAATAACGAGAACCATAAAACAGTAACCAATGTGATACAGAACACGAATGAGAATGGGCAGCGCCCAGCAAGAAAGTCAGGTTTTAAGCAGACCCCCCCATAGGCAAGCACAACAAACCACCTCTCACTTTCTTTGTCCAGGAAACCGGTTTGAAGGATTCGCTCCAGCACTAACGTCATTGCAAAATTCAAGCAGAAAAAGTGCTTGAACCTGCATTAAGAATTAAGAACCTGCATCTGTTTGGGCTGCTGAAGACAACCACATTTACACATCGGTGGGTTCAAATCACAAGGATGTAGCGATTTCTATTTTTTATTTTTATTTTTTACAATCCATCTCCTATTTAGCCAGTTTTCCTAAAGGCAGCCGGGATGGTGTGACAAGGTTAGCATCAGTTACAGAAGTTGGTTTCCTTTCAAAGCGAAATGCTTGGCTACAGGGACAGCTTCCAGATGTTCAATAAATTCATAAGTGCACTTTTATTTCTGCTCTTCCAAGTAACAGAAGAAATAAAAATGGAACATTAATTTTTTTTAAATAAAATGCTCACGAGGAACCATTATTATTACTTGTATAAACTGAATAAATGAACGTATCTGCTTCATTTTTTTTATTCTAAGAACTAAGTAGAAACTTTCAGTTCTACATACAGGTAGGATTGGCTCTAATAGCAATGGAGGACATCTATGAAACTGCTTCATCTTTTCTATTTACTTCTTGGAATAAATTCAGCTGACAGCAGCATTTCATTTCTTCATTTAGTTTGGAGGCCAGATGGCATTAGAATCATTTACTTCACCTTGTTGTGCTTAATTACTACAATCAACACACTATTTTCCAAATTAATCATAACAAAGTAATTTCATTAGTAACACAGCAGGCTGTTGAATTATTAGCGTCATACCAGTTTGCAAACAATTAAACTTTATTTGAACCTTAAAAAATTTGCAGAGTGGAACATTATTGTAATATCTAATGGCTAAGGTATCAGTACCTAAGAAATAATCCAGGAAAATACATGAACAAAAGGTACACAGCAGTCACCTTTACGCCACATTAACCCCTTTCAACTGGTCACAAGGAGTCAAATCAAGAGTAAATGAAATTTAAAAAAAAAATCATATTTGGTGCAATGGCTTATACTAAGACATTAAGATTTTATCTAGTGGATTATTTAATATAATTTTGGTTTTATATTATGAAAATTCTCTCATACTGTACAGTGTATTGAAAAAACATTTGCTACTTGGAATATGTATTCTTTTCCATTTTTAGAGGTTCACTTGAGTTTTTGCTTTTGGCCTATAAAAAAAATTTCAAAAGAAACTTGAAGAAAGTTACACTTTATTCTTACGCCGTCACCGTCTCTGTAACCTACACAAAATATTGAACTTGAAAGCTTTTGATATTGAGTAGCTGACGAGGTGCGCCCTCTGCTGGATGAATTGAAATAAAGCAAAAGCCCAACGAATGAATCAGCCTTCCCCAAAGCGTTATGTATATCTTTGCGTATGCTGATGAGTTCTGGTGGAAGAACACAGCCATGAAAAGCTACTGCCATCTACTGGTTCCTTGCAACTCTGAAAAATCATTTGCTGTCTGCCACTGTGAAAAACGTAGGCTGCAGCATTTTGAGAGCTAAGAACTGAATGACCAGGACACACAAAACTAGCTACAAGATGGATTGGGTTTTGACAGGGCAAAATTATTACTGTGATCAACACCAGGCTCATTAAATTTCCAAAACTTCACTGTTGCTGTTTTCTCTTTCTTTCAGATCTTTTTTTTCAGAGATTAGTGCCATCAGATATTCAGTGATACATCGAGTCAAATGGTTAAAGAGACACATCAGATGCAATAGAGTCCAATATAGCAAAGCATAATGAGCAACTATATTTTGTGATGTTTCAGCAAAAGTATTTTTAGTTCATTTTAACAGTCATTACTTTTCTGTCCTGATGTCACAATACATAAATCTGCTTTTATAAGATCAGAACAATTCCTATCATACTAAAATTGCATTGCATTTAGTAAGAAAACAAATATTATTAAAACAGCATTTCCTCAGAATATAATGTGCACAGATATTTAATAAACTCATATTTTACAGGTTTATCACATCTATTTTATAAAATTTGTGATCACTATAAATGACAGAGATTAATTTGCAGACCTTTAATCAAAAAGGAAGTGCAAGGAGAACCACATAGTAGAAAACACCTATTGGAGACAATCAGATCTAAAGCTTCATGATATAGAAATCACCAGTCACACCTTTAATTCACTTGCTGATTATGTCTGTGTTTAAACTAGGGATACAGATCTTTCACAAAAAAATGTTTGTAAAGCATCACAGGTAAAATTGTATAATTTCTGACCATGACAACCTTTTGAAGAATATTTAGTTTTAAAAAAATGTAAATAAAACAGAGATCTGGGGCTATCTGTAAGCAGTACAATAATATTCAGTAAAGAAGAGGTTCACACATTCAGGGGCTGATGAAAGCTATCATGGGTAGAAGCACATACGGTAATTAGCAAGTCTTCTGCATACAATTTTATGACTGCATGATACAGAGAAGAGTTTCACACAAACGGTAAAGCTATGTGACTCTGAACAGGCACACAACATATTAAAATGAATGGTAATGAGAATGTTAGCCATTCAGCCTCAAGGCAGAGAAGTACACAGAAGATTTTAAGGCGTGCTCAAAGCTGGAACTTCAACACCAGGTCTGAGGAGGCTTAGAAGGGTTAGATGAAAGGATTTAATGACAATTTTTTAGGATTTAGTGCCAGGTTTTCATTTTGTTGTGAATATAACAGTAGCCACAACTTTTAAGACAGAATGTGAGGTGAATGTTCTGTGTACATGTCTGAAGAGTAACCCCCCCACACACACACACACCTTTCTGCAACATGCATTGGAATTTTATTGTGCACATAAGTTTCAGCATTGCAAAAACGTATGTGCAAGAAATTTTTGCAAGGCTGATATTTATCCACAGAATAACATTCCACCAGGCGCCCAGATGTGTGCTGACATTTTTGTTTTGTTCGGGTATGCACACAGCACCAGCTGCCCTCAGTGCAGAACCTTTGCACACATGCATCGGGGAGGCTTGCCCTGATTAGCACACAAGTTCTGTTTGCTTCAAATTTCCATGCCATTAACTTACTGCATCACTGGACAAAACTACCTTTGCATTTGAAGTTGTGTGCTCAGCCATCAGGGTGTGGCTCTAATGTTCAGCTTAGAGAATGATACGTTGGCTGTTATCCGCGGCTAGCCACTGGTAGCCGCAGGTAACCTGCAGAAACTGTGGCGAAAAAGAAAGTGCTCACCACAGGTACGGGGACAAGGCCATCTACTGCCCCATGGAGCAGTGAATGGCCTTGTCTCTGCAGTTAAGGGAGGGAGCACGCATGGTCACCGATCGCATGCAACCCCCTCCCTCCTTCCTACCTACCAATCACCGCCACATCTATCTCCATCTCTCCCTTCCCCTTACCTTCGTGGCGTGCTTTAATTTGTTCAAGCAGCCTGCGCTTGAAGTTGTGTGTGTCTGCGGAAGCGTCTCCTCTGATGCAACTTCCGGTTCCGTCAGAGGAGAAGCTTTCGCAGACGTACGTGACTTCAGGTTCGGGCTGCTTGAACAAATTAAATTAAAACATGCCATGAAGGTAAGGGGAAGAGAGGGAGATGTACGGACCGCGCGAGGGGTGCTGAACGGGGGTGGAAAGGAACAGACGCTGAAGGGAAATGGGGAACAGGGGTGATGGTGGAAAGGAACAGACGCTAAAGGGGGTGGAGGGAGGGTTGGAAAGGAATAGATGCTGAAGGGAAATGGGGAAGACAGGGGAGAAGATGCTGAAGGGAAATGGGGAAGAGAGAGTGGGGAGAAGACACTGGAAGGGAAGACAGAGATGCCAGACTATGGGGAGAGCGTAGGGAAAAAGATGGATGCCAGACCAATGGGGGGGGGGTGGGGTGAGGAGAGGCATAGTAACAGAGCAAATTGAAGAGGCAGAGAAAAGGCAGACAGTGAATAAATGGAATTGAATGAGGAGAAGATGAGGAAAGCAGAAACCAGACAACAAAGGTAAAAAAAAAATTATATTTCTTTTCTTTTTTTTGGCTTTAGGATAAAGTAGTATATTAGTTGTATTCATAAAAATTTATAAACAAAGCCCTGCCAGCTGAACATTTCTTTCTCTAGTTCAGCAGCCAGAACTTTGATTTATAAAATGACTATTGTACAGAATATTGTTTCTTTTTATACTTTAAGAAAGTAAGTTCAGTATAAAACTATTCAAGGCTTATGTGGATGGGATCAGATGGTTTTCGGGGACGTGGCGGGGACTGAGCTCATGGGGACGGGATGGGGACAAATTTTTTTTCCCTGTGCCATTCTTTTGTTTGGCTTTCTGCAGCAGCCCTCCCCCCCAGTCTGTCCAGTAGCCCCTGCCTGTCATGCTACCTTGAACACTTTTCACTCTCCAGTGATAGCTCTCCCTTGTCTTTACCACTGCCCTCTGTGTCTGTTCAAAATATTAGTTTGAGTAATTTCAACTTTTACTCTTCAACTTCATGCTTAAGCATTTTTGGGGTTTGGGACTCCAAATCAGGGACAATATGGTTGGGCTATCAGAATTGTGTCACCATAGAACTAATTCTCTGAATTGGAAGTTGTATGAAAAATTTGTCACAGCAGTAAATGTCTACAAAATGGAGATAGATATTCCTATCTTTACCCAGTCTCAGAAAACAGACTATACATCCAAGTCATTTCTGACATTTCTACAGTTTCACAAGCATATAAATGTTAGAGATGGTATGACACTGTTGCATCCATAAGCACACATTTAAATTACATTAAGAGAGAGCACAGAAACATAAGGTACAGGTGATTTTCTGAAACACATTTTGCCAGCATTGTTACCAATCACATGCCTGCTAATAATTGAGACAACCAAATTCCCCATGCTGAAAACAGAATTTGCACAAGCTGCAGTTTTCTTTTTAATTTTTCAGTGCTTTTAATTATGGAACATTCCTGATCAAGAAGAGAAAAGACACATAGTTAGCACCCAGCAATATCAAAGCAGAAAAATACAATCCTCTGACCCCCAACTCACAAGAATATAAGCCTTGCATTAACTGAGCTAATTAGGAAATCCTAAAACTTCATTTTGCAGAGAAAGTAGCATCACAATAGGACGTTAGTTAAGAAATAACCATTCCCTTGCATAAGGTGCTGTTATTTGATGCAGAAAGCTAATGGAGCGCTGTTAAACAATAAAAGCTCTTTTTGCTACAATCTAAGTTAATACAACTACTGCAGAGGTTTCAGGGAGGAAATACTTATGAAACAGTGAACAAGAGAACATCTAAGCCATTATAGTAGATTGGATTAAAATGTACTTACCCAGGCCACTCAGATATCATACATCTCCATTATGTATGTTTTAGGCACCAAGCCAATTGCTCCCTTCATTTCTCCAACCCACCAGCCATATTTATTGTACTCCTAATACAAAAAAAAAAAAAAAAATTATACACAAAGCAAACCTTTACTATGATATAAATGCAACACAGTTTTCTATACAGTTTTTTTTAATGGATGTTCTTGTTATTTGCTTTCTGTAACAAGTTACAACAAATGGGTGAACTCAGCCCCAAAATGCCGACACATTTCTATTTGCAAATGAAATCAAGTGGATTTAGCAATTACATCAGGAGGAATGTATGAAATGGATGATATAATATCCCTCAAAAATTACATAAAAAGAAAAGAAAACGTTATGGGCTCGATATTTAAAAGGTTTTAACTGAGCAGGAGAGGCTTCTGCCCTGTAAAATCCCACAGAGCAGGCCAGCTGCCAATATTCAACGGCACTTAACTGAGCAGTGCTCTAATTGGCCACTGTGAAGCTGGCTAGTCAAGGGATGGTCCATGGGCAGAGTTTGCGCAGAGCCAGTTAGGTCTATATTCTATAAACGTGACTTAACTTAGGTGCCAGTAGACACCCTACTGGTGCCTAAGTTAAGTCCAAAAACTGTTTAAAAGCTGAATTAAGAGCAATTAGGAGCAGCTTACCAGCGCCGAAAAAAAAGGGCACTGGAATTGCACCTCTGGAGGTGCCTACTGGTGCCTAATGCCACTCTAGGCATGGCTAATGCGGGAAGTGGCGTTAGGTGCTGGTAGGCACTTCTGGAGATGTGATTCACATCAAAGATAGGCACAAGAAACCCTGGCCTACATTTCTGGTGCCTACCTTTGATGGAGACATGGTTTTCTAAATGGTATAGTTGCACGACTACATGATTAGCGGCTGCTTTTAAGGGTGCCGTGTAGAGAATCTGGACCTTGGTGGCCATATTCAGTCTGCTTATCGCTTATGTAAGCGGATAAAATTAGGACAACAAAAAGGCTGTCCTAACTTTATCTGCTGAATTAACTAAGCATCAGTTTGAGTATCAACCAGTGCCTGGTTAATTTCCAGGTATATTAGTTGTTCCAGGTATATTAGTTGCTAATACCTGTATATTCAATGCTGGAAGCTGGATAGAGCCCGGCATTGACCTGTATAGCAAAAAGCTCTATTTCTGGTAGATGTTAATCTGTGACCTGTGACAATCAAAGGAGTTGCAATAATTGATGCCTTGAAAAGCAAAGAGGAAAAGAGGATGCTGACGTATCAGAAAGATATCTAGAAACACCCATCTTCAGAGTTTTAAATACTAAACATAGTATTTTATAAAGAAGAAGAGCAAAGAAGGACAAACTCCGCACAAAGTCAATCAGTCAAAAATAAGCAGAGATGACCAAGGTCAAGTTGGCAAAAACTTCAGCATGATCAAAGTGAGAGCGAATGAGCAAAACCACTTTCACTTTGAGAATGCCAAGGTGCTAGCTCTGCTTATTCAATGAAACAAATTCTAAACAACGGTCTACGTACTGTACGGTGGTACCTTGGTTTACGAGCATAATTCGTTCCAGAAGCATGCTCGTAATCCAAAGTACTCATATGTCAAAGCAACTTTCCCCATAGGCCATAATGGCAACCCTGACAATTCATTCCACAATCCAACAGGTGCCGAGGAAGTGGCGAGGGGTGGCCCAGGGGTGTCAGGTGCTGGGTGCTGCAGTTTGTAGGTGGCCAGCCACATGCAACCATCGGGGTCCTTGTACAGCTTCAGAAAGCGCCGCCTCAAGAAGATGCCTCCTCTGTTCCCCACGCTGGAGAACCCCTAAGCCCATGCAGCTGAGCGCCGTCCCACATGCGCGCTACGTATAAACATGCACATCAATGATTGACATTGTATGCGATCATACACAACGTGCAGGTGGGACGGCGCACGCCTGCGTGTGCTCAAAGGTTCTCCAACATGGTGCGGAAGGCTGGCCTGTGGACGGAAGAGGCATCCCCCTGAAGCAGTGCTGCCTGCAGCTGTAAGTGCTCCTTTATTAGGGCAGCGCTCAGTTTGCGAGACAAAAGTTTGCTGAGTGTTTTGCTCGTCTTGCAAAACACTCATAAAGCATGTTACTCGCAAACCGAGGTTTGACTTTATTACAATTTAAGGAGACTGTGAACCCCTGAAGCAGGCTCCCTCAGGGTTTCATGTTCTCTCAGGGTTTCCGCAGCTGGCAGAGTGCTTGTTGCAGGTTTCCGGGTCTCGCTGCGTTTTGTCAGGTAGAAGCCGACATTTCGGCCATCATGCTGTGGCTTTCTTCAGGGTATGCTTTGAGGTCTGCAGTTTGCCGAAACACAGCGCCTGTCATATTCATTTGGGCTTTGGCCAGGTCCTGGCGACCTGGATTGGCCAGCATGAAAAACAGGCTCCTGGGCTTGATGGACTTTTGGTCTGACCCAGTAACGCTATTTTTATGTTCTTATAAATGCTGACAGCATTGGCTTCAATCGACTAAACAAGTGAAACTAAAAAAAAAATAAAACTAAAAATTCAGATTTCACAATCGACAAATATGTTCCTGCATAGTTAAGTCTGCAGTCTAACATCACCCCCAACACTCTCAAACAATTTTTCACCTGAAACACCACAGAAGAAATCCTCACAGACTCTGACCCCATTCTTCCACCCACCTCCCACCTCCCACCAAGCATGATTTCCATCTGCATATTCATCCTCATTCCATGTTGACTCAACCAGGTGTCAACTCTCACTAAATAGTCAGATAATATTCTCTGAAGTCCATTCAGATAACTGCGTACTGGAAAGAAGACCTGAATATCATCAGCAAAGAAGTGATGACCAAGCCCTATGTCACCAAACACCTTGCAAAATGGGGCTAATATTAAACAAATGCGCAGAAAGCACTGATCCCAAAGGTAGTCCTCCAACAACAGAAACAGCAGCTGACACCTCCCCACTACTCTGAACGTGTATCAATCTATCATTAAGCTAAGACCAAAACCACACATCTGCCTTACTATCCAGACCCAGTTGTCTCAGTCTAGCCAACAGCACATCTGGCCTCAAATGTATCAAAAGCGGAAGCAAAATCCACAGATACAACCCAGTAAAGGGCTCCTTTTACTAAGGTGTGCTAGCGTTTTTAGCGCACGCTAAAGATTAGCGCTCGCTAACCACGCGCTAAATGGAAAATAGTAATGCCAGCTCTGGGGAGGCGTTAGCGTTTAGCGCATGTGGTATTGTAGCGCGCCTTAAAACCGCTAGCGCACCTTAGTAAAAGGAGCCCTAAGTTTGCTTAGCATCCATGCAAACACATATTTTATCTAGCATTGAAACCAACAATGTCTCAGCATTATGGCCTTACTGGAAACCATATTGGTCCTCATCCAATTGCCACAGTTTGCCTAGAACTGCTCTCTCAATGACTTTGTCTAAGAATGGCAGTATTGAAATTGGCCTATAGTTACTCAACACTGACTTATTCAGCATTTCTTTTTTTTTTTTTTTAACATATGCTTGACTATGGCCCTCTTAAGGGCTAGTGGCAGCGCCCCAGAATCCTCATACTTCTGCTTTCCAACAAATGTAGAGGAAAATCCTGCAGCCTAAATGTTGACAAAGCAGTACCTTATCAAGTTCTTTTTCTCCAAATATTGTTATTACGACTGCACTTATCATTCCTTTAAACTAAGTCATATGTCACTATTCAGAAAGAAACTGTTTCTTCTTTGTGGACCTTACAATATTCAAAAAAGAGGCTTCAGGCAGTATATTTTTAACAAAAAAACATTGTAAAAATCAATTCACCCATGGTCTGAATTCAAGAAAGGGTGGGACAGGCAAGTGGTACAAGGTATCTCTTAGGGAGTGGAGGAGATAAGTGGATGTTGTGGATGGGCAGACTGGATGGGCCATTTGGCCTTTATCTGCCATCATGTTTCTGTGTAAGGAAGAGCCAAAGTTTTAAGCTTTATAAATAACTCAAAATGATGCACTTTTAGGCAGAATTTAAATACAACTAGAGGGGGGTCTACGGTGCATCAGCTCAGGAAGGCACAGGAAGGCATGCTGCACAGGAAGATGGGAAGTAGGAGGCTGGGAGTTAGCAGTGGAAGCTCTATTACTGTTCCTTGAAGTCATTTCATTAAAGGTAGCTAAAGCACACATGATCAATAGGACTTTATTTATACAGCCTGCACAGCTGCTAGGTTCAGGGGCATTTTTTACCTCTGGGCTTCGCACCAGTTTTCCATGTGAAAGTACATGCATTGCATAGTCTGAGGAGAAGCACCTGAACAGAGAGGGAGAGTTTGGGATGAAAAGTTAAGGGCATGTTCTCTCTAATGGCCATCTCCATCTGTACATAGCTGCCTATATTCATTATTATGTTTGAAGTTAATAATAATAAAGAAAAGTAACATTAAAAAAAGTACTCACAAAAATTCACTTTGAAATTTATCAGGAAAAGTACATGCATGTATTTACACCTGCTAATCTATGTGGAAACCTTTTTAAAGTATATGCCTAAAGTATGAGTGTAATTTTAAGTCCTGTGTCACGAAACACCTGCCCCTGCAGTGGGTAAAAATACCCATGAAATGTTATTAGGAACATACTGTTACTATTTTATATAGACCATTTCTGTGGGAAAAGCTTGTATAAGTTAACATGTATCTGCAGTAATTAGCTATTCACACTTTCACCAGCTCATGCCTAACTTAAAAGCTTATATATCCAGATAGACTACTCTTCTATAAAGGAGGGCAGATGCTTATGTTCCTTTAGGGTTCTACCAAGTACCTGGTTATACAACTGCCCTCTGAATGCACATAATGTAAAAGCTACTTGTTAGTTGGATGCAGTGTGTAGAGGCAAAAGGAGAAGTTTTGAATACTATAAGTACTAAGGAGAAGAAAAGGGGACAGGGGAGAAGAGGAAGACAGTAGGAAAAAAGAGGAAGGGAGAGATGAATCATGAGAGGAAAGGGGAGAGATGAAAGAGAGTGACAAAGACAGCATTGTCCCCATAATTTCGGACACAGGATAAGGTGCTGCTGGAAAAGGTACTGCTTTTCTTCATCTTTGTATTGGCCTCAGGTGGAAAGAGAGGATGCTCAGTCTGATATCAGGTTGGGAGAAGGGTGGGTGGGAATGGCTAGCACGTAGCACGGGGCTTGGAGTAGAGTGAGCAAGTGCACAGCAGATGGTAGGGTCCTAAATATATGGGGAGAATTTGAAAAGAAAACAGAGATAATTTTTTTCATTCATTCAATTTTCTCAACTGTTCTCCCAGAGAGTCTATCCTGGTGGGCCACACAATCTATCTAATGTCTCTGGGGCAATAGGAGATTACGTGACTTGCCCAGGGTCGCAAGGAGCAGGGTGGGTTTGAACCCACAAACCCAGGGTGCTGAGGCTGTAGCTTTGACCGCTGCACCACACTCCCCACCCTTGTGACTTTCTTCTCCGCTCTGTCTACTGTAATGGACTTTCACAATGGACTTTTCTCCCCTCTTTACCTCCACAAGCTGACTGTTTTGCTGAAGCACTAC
Organism: Geotrypetes seraphini; assembly: GCF_902459505.1. Lineage (NCBI taxonomy): Eukaryota > Metazoa > Chordata > Amphibia > Gymnophiona > Dermophiidae > Geotrypetes > Geotrypetes seraphini. The sequence continues at coordinate 390,722,741 of NC_047085.1, read as the reverse complement.
TCCATTTTTCAAAGGGCCCGTCCTGTGTGTGGGTAAAAGAGCAAGCACAGGGGGCAACTGTATAACTCGGTGCTTGGCAGGAGGCTAATTTATAAGAAGAAATATAGAGGACAAAGGGATTGAGGGGTACAGATAGGAGTAGAGGAAGGTTATAGGGATAGGAGTGAGAGGCAATTTATAGGAATAGTCGGGGACCACTGATCAGGCAAATGGGCCTGATGGGCCGCTGCGGGAGCGGACCGCTGGGCGAGATGGACCTCTGGTCTGCCTCAGCGGAGGCAACTTCTTATGTTCTTAGATGCCTACTTTTCTTTATAGAATACTAGCATAACAGTGAAAATACACGCCTATAATTTAGGCACAGCACTTAAGTCTGCCAGGAATTGGTGTGAGTGCATCTAAGTGCAACAGAAATTTTCTATACCACTGTCCCAGGGGAGCTCAGAACAGTTTACATGAATTTATTCAGGTACTCAAGCATTTTTTTCCTGTCTGTCCCAGCAGGCTCACGGCCTATCTAAAGTACCTGGGGCAATGGGGGGATTAAGTGACTTGCCCGGGGTCACAAGGAGCAGTGTGGGTTTGAACCCACAACCCCAGGGTGCTGAGGTTGTAGCTTTAAGCACTGCGCCACACACTCCCCTATGTAACACATGCAGAATTTTGGCATTTAAGTGCATCTGTTTGCGCATACACATGTATATGCCAATGTCATAGCACATTACAATCATAATTAGTGCTTAACTTTTGGCACACCATTTATATAATTGCCCTGATAATATAACAATGTGGCCTTTTATTCCCATGGGGGGGAGAGAACAGTTGTGGTAGGCATGTTTGTATTTTCAAAAGTACATGTGGTGCTTTGGTTGAAGAAAATACTGGTATCTGCAGAAAAAAGGAGGTAGAAATACGTAGAAATACTTTCAGGGTATGGGTTTGAAAATCAATTTTTTTAAAAACCCTCCTGTTTTGCAGCTATGCCCAGAATCTCTCTTTCACAGGCACACTTTCTCTTATTGCTGCATTTGGTTTGTTTTTTTTCGGTGAACCCTTTCACTATGCACTACATATTGGCGGCTAAGTCATGTTTGCCAAACTCAGTGGATGCTAAGACCCCTCACCAGAGAGTAGTTAAGGCATTCTCAATCTAGTTCTTGCGTGCTTGGCATCCATAATCCATTCTCCAGTGAAAGAGAAAAACAGAGTAGGATTGCAGATAAGGACCGAAAGCCTCGTCTCATTGCTCAATTTGCTTCCTTTGGCATTCCACAGACTCCAATTGTGTTCTGGTATTTCCTTCACTGCCTGGCCACCAAGGACCCTTTAGTCTTAATCTATACTTTCTTGAATTCTGCTATTGCTTGTGCTTCCACTGCCTGCACTGGGAGGCCATTCCATGCATCCACCCTCCTTTCCGGGAAAAATAGTTTCTAATGTTACTCCTGGGTCCACCTTGTTTGATCTTCATATCACAACTCCTTGCCCTAGAGCTTCCTTTCCAGTTGTTTACAATAATCCTTAGTTATCCACGTCAATGTTGCTTGCATTTAGGAGCTGTGGTCATTTTAATCAAGTATATCCTGTCCTTAAGAGGCAAAACATTTAAGTTTCCAATTCCTTAATTATCTTATACAAAAGGATCTTTATGTTCACTCTTCCTTTGCGATGATTGCTGGTTGAAGGTAGTTTTGCTTCAGAAGAACAGCATATCCTAGGGTACCTATGTGGTGAATGTTTTTTTTCCTCCCTTTATGATGGTTTTAGTGACGTTTATGAGGGTTATCTACTTCTGCCAGAGTTGTCAGTCTCTAGGGAGTGGTACAGATGCATCAGTCCCTAAGGGGAGGGAACTGGTGCATCTACAAGACCCTTTCTATGAACCATAACAGTAATATGAGACATCCAATATGGTATTGTGCGCATAAAGTCTACCGCAGTGATTCCCAAACTGGATTCCACAAGCAAGGAAGTTGGTGGTGTGCTTTAGCCGCTGACACTAGCACTGGCACTCCTGCACAAGTTCAGTTCACATAGACATCTAAATTAAATTAAATACTGTTTTGCTAATTTCACACAGGTGTCCTGATATGAAATTTACCCCATAGATGACAATTTATTAGCCTACAAGAAATTTCAGTTTAGCAGTCATTTGTGCAAATTTTTACTGAAGTTACAAATGAGCTCCTGGCTAGAGAATGGCACGGGGACAGATTTTCCCCCGTCCCCATGAGTTTTGTCCCTGTCCCATTCCTGTAAGCTCTGCCTTAACCTCACAAGCCTTGAACACTTATGATTTTAAAGTGTTTGAGGCTAGTGCAGATGAGGATGGAGCTTGCGGGATTAGGGCAGGGGCAGGAAAAGAACTCGCGGGGATGGGACAGGAAAATGAATTCCCGCAGAGACGGGGAAAAATCTGTTCCCGTGTCATTCCCTACTTCTGGCTCACTAGAATCTATTTATTAATAATAAACTTCTATGTGAAAATGTATTTGTGTTCTTGGCTGTGGGAATGCAAATGAAATCTACAAAAAATTCCCTCTTCACAGCCAGTGAGCTGAGGTTAAAGGGTCAACAAGGCCCTATTTAAAATCTTCCCAGGTAGCTGGAGGGGGGGGGGGGGTGTCTTGAAAGCTCTTGAGGGTCGATGGAACCTTGGGGGCCTGTTAACCCCTTTCCCTGTAACGGCTCCAAATGTGAGGCATTTCCCCTGCCTCCTAAAAGCCTTGACCCTATGTTTATCCTGAAGGAGGCAGGTCCAATCAGGGCTCTCTCAGCACAAAAAAAGATGGAGGTGTAAAAATTGCTCCCTTTTCATTGTCTCCCCTGCAGTGGCTGTGGTGTAGTAGGCAGAGTGAGGGTCCTAGTGGGTATGTTGCACAGGACATAAGTCTGGCTCAGGAAGATCCTAGGGCAGATTCCTGGTTGCTCTTACCCAGCTGGTACCATCTTGGAAAATGCAACCATCTCTGGGAACAGGTGACTAAAATCATCAGAAACAAACAAAAAATGTTGATGATTTTTGTAATACAACTGTCCAAAACCTCATCCATTTATGTTAAAAAAAAAAAAAAATTAAAAGTTACACAAGTTCAAACATGAAAAATCACCTATTCACAACATTTTGGCCCTGATTCTGCAAAGTGCCACCCGATTTTAGGCAGCTGTAGGCGTCCTACAGCTGTCTAATCAGCCAATCGGGATGCACGTTTTTAAAAAAAATACTCCCCAGGCAGGCCGCCTATATTGAAGGCGCCTCCGGGAGCCTAGGGAGCTTAGGCAAACCTAGGCGGCCCTACACGTCTTCCTAGTAGAGGAAGAGACGCTTAAAATGTAGGCCAGCAAAATGTTGGCCTATATTGTAAGTAGACGGGGCCGCTATACTTATTGCGGCAAGGGATCTCCTTGCCGCAATAAGTATAGCGGCCGTGGCCACCTGTCCGATCACCGGCAGAAGGGTGCCGAACCCCTCCTGCCGGAACACCCCCCCAAACTTCCAATCGCCGGCAGGAGGGTTCTGAACCCCTCCTGCCGGAAAGCCACCCCTGACCCCCGAAACTGTAGATCCCCGGCAGGAGGGTGCCGAACCCCTCCTACCAGAACCCCCCAAACTCCCAATCGCCAGCAGGAGGGTGCCCAACCCCTCCTGCCGGAAAGCCGCCCCCACCCCCTAAAACTGTAGATCGCCGGCAGGAGGGTGCCGAACCCCTCCTGCCGGAACCCCTTCGGACCCCCCATGCTAACAACCTCCCCCCGATGACTCCTCTAACCTCCCCCCAACTAACCTTTAAATGTTGGCCGGCTGGATGGGTCTTGCTGCCGTCCAGCCGACAAGCCCGCCTCGTCGAAATGAGATGGGCCCGCCCCTTCCTGGCCCATCCCACTAATCCTAAGGCCTGATTGGCCCAGGTGCCTACGAGCCTAGGCCAATCACACCTGGAGAAAAGATGGGGAGAAGATAGATGGGAAAAATAAACTTGGTGAAGGGGGAAAGATGGATGGTAGAGGGGGGAGATGGACTTGAGGGAGATCATGGAGAGGTGAGAGAGATGGTGGAAATGGGATTTAGGGAGGGAAGGAACAGAAAGGAAGAGAAGTTGGACACAAGGGATGATGGGGGGATAGAAATACTGGATAGGAGGGTAGTTAGAAAGAGAAAAGGAGAGCTGGTGGGGAAGGAGGGAGAGATGCTGGATGACAGGGTAGTTGAGAAAAGGAAAGATGGTGGATCTGGGCAAGATACCCTGGCAAGCAAGTTATCAGAAGACATTTGTTGCAGAGCCTGGGACCAATATAATTTGAAAAATGACCAGACAACAAAAGTTAAAAAAAATAAAATAAATTTCTGTTTTGTGATTATAACGTGTCAGATTTGAAATTTGTATCCTGCCAGAGCTGAGCTAGGATTTAACAGAGAGAGGAAAAGTCTTTTTTTTGTTTGTTTATTTTGTTTACACCTCAGCACCAGTGTGGGTAGGAGAGGGCAGAGGGTGAAGAGGCTATAAAATAAACTCACCAGAATGTTTGGAAAAAAACACCCAATAATACAGGAAAATCGAATCGAATCAAAAAATCGATTCAATAGGCTGAATCAAGTCGAAATATTTTTTCCTGAATCAGGCAGCACTAGTCCTGAGCTGCAAAGCCTTCCTCCCTCCCTGAAGCCCAGAAGTAGCAAAAGCAGGCGGTGGTCCTGAGCCGCAAACCCCCTTGATTCATCTCTCTCTCCCTTCCTTACCCAAAGCGCAATTAGCAGGAGGCAGCCTCAAAACAGACTGCTTGCGGCCAGCTCCAGCAGGGCCTTTCCTCTGACGCGTTGACACGTTTGTTTTGAGTCTGCCTCCTGCTGACCGTCTGCACTTCGGGTAAGGAAGGGAGGGAGCAAAGGGGTTTGCGACTCAGGACCGCTGCCTGCTTCTGCCATTTCGGGGCTTGAGGAAGGGAGGACAGCTTTGTAGCTCAGGTCCGCTGCCGCGCTGGTGCTTCGGGACGGGAGGAAAGGGGGGGTTTGTGTCTCAGCTCCTTCCAGGCTTGGACACTTGATGGAAGGAGGGGGATTTGTGGCTCAGGACGCTGCTGTGCTGGTGCTTTGGGTCGGGAGGGAGGGGGTTTGTATCTCAGTTGCTTTGGGGCTTGAGGGAGGGGGGATTTGCAGCTCAGGATGTTGCTATGCTGATGCTTCAGGTCGGAAGGGAGGTGGGGTTCACAATTCAAGTTCTTTGGGGCTTGAGGGAAAGGGATTTGCAGCTCAGGACCACTGCCGCTGACTTTCCACAGGTGATGTTCTTTCCCATTTTGGTAAGAGTGCCAGGTAGCCGAGATTCTACTGTATACATCAGCCTCTTTGGGGCTTTTTACCAAAGTGTTCTAAGCAGTTGGAACATGAATTAAGCATGTGCACAAGCATATCATGCTGGCAGGACAGTGCCCACTAAGCCACATGCTAACTGCATAGCCTTTTATGGGATGGGAAATAGTAGGATTATGGGTGTGGAATGGCCAGCGCAGGTAGCGCATGGTACATTACCGTGTGCTGTTACAGTTAGCATGGATATGCTTACCACCTCCAAAGACCCAAGGACCCTAGGGGAGGGTCTTCTAGGCTCCTAAATAGAAGGTAGTAGGTACATCTGTGCTAACTGTGCATACATTTAACATGCAGTAAAGAATTATTCTGTGCAGTAACTGTATGGAAACAGCCCCAACAGCACACAAGCATTGCACTCGCTGCATTCAATATCACTCACAAAGATGTGAAACAGCGCCAGCCCAAGGACAGATCCCTGTGACAACCACCTTTTCCTCTGAGTAAACTCCATTTACCTCTACCCTTTGTCTCCTTCCACTTAACCAGCTTTTATCATAAGCAAATTCTAGTACCCAGCAGCATTAAAAGAGATTAATCGTGAAAACATTTTAAAATATATATTTTTAACTTCTTTCACAGATGGAAAGTACAAGTAACCCCCCCTTTGTCCCAGGTACATTACAGAGATTGTGAGCCTGCCGGGACAGGCGGGAAAAAATGCTTGAGTACCTGAATAAATTCATGTAAACCATTTTGAGCTCACCTGGGAGAACGGTATTGAAAATTGAATAAATAAATAAATAATCCAGTCTGTTACTTTATTGTCTATACCGCATGCATTCAGTTTATCTATCAATCTCCTATAAGAACATAAGAATTGCCGCTGTTGGGTCAGACTAGTGGTGCATCGTGCCCAGCAGTCCACTCATGCGGCGGCCCTTGGTCAAAGACCAGTGCCCTAACTGAGACTAGCCCTACCTGCGTACGTTCTGGTTCAGCAGGAACTTGTCTAACTTTGTCTTGAATCCCTGGAGGGCATTTTCCCCTACGACAGACTTCGGAAGAGCGCTCCAGTTTTCTACCATTCTCTGAGTGAAGAAGAACTTCCTTACATTTATACGGAATCTATCCCCTTTCAATTTTAGAGAGTGCCCTCTCGTTCTCCTTACCTTGGAGAGGGTGAACAACCTGCACTGTGTCAAAAGCTTTCTTAAAGTTCAAGTACACCACATCTAGTGCCCCTCCCATATCCAACTGGTTGGTCACCCAGTCAAATAAATCAATCAATCAGATTTGTCCGACAAGATCTGCCTCTCAAAAAATCATGCTGACTTGGGTCCTGCAGTCCGTTTGATTTTAGAAATCTCACTATTCTCCGCTCAAGAAGCGTTTCCATTAGTTTACTCACTACCGAGGTCAGACTAACTGGCCTGTAATTTCCAACCTCCTCCTTACTTCCGCTTTTCTCTAGTCTTCCGGGACCATACCAGACTCTAAGGAAGCATTGAAAAGATGAGATAATGGAAGGACTGTCTAGCAAAGTTTGTCTTTTTGTGGATGATACCAAGCTCTGTAATAGGATAGACACTCTGGACGTTGTGGATAATATGAAGAGGAATCTGGTGAAACTTGAAGAATGGTCAAGCAATTGGCAATTAAGATTTAATGGTAAAAAAAATGCAGGGTTATGCACTTGGGCTGCAAAAATCCAATAAAATGGTATAGTATAGGAGGCAAGGAACTTCTACGTGTGGAAGAAGAGCGGGGCTTGGGGCGATTGTGTCTGATGATCTCAGGGTGGCAAAACAAGTAGAAAAGACCATGGTCAAACCATGAAGATGTTGTGGATGGGCATTCGGCCTTTATCTGCCATCATGTTTCTATGTTAATTTTTCCATCTAACACATAGGGCTCCTTTTACAAAGCCTCGCTAGTGGTTTAACGTGCGTAATAGCATGCACTAAACTGCCGGACGTGCTAGCCGCTACCGCCTTCTCTTGAGCAGGCGGTAGTTTTTGGCTAGCGCGGGGGTTAGTGCGTGATGAAAAGTCACGCGCGTTAACCCCGCTAGCACGGCTTTGTAAAAGGAGCCCATAGTAAGAGCAAAACTTCACCACACTTTAATAAATGGAATATTGGTCACAATTTAAAACAAAACAAAGGTAGAGAATGACACAGTGACAAAATTCATCACCGTTCCCGTCTCTGCGGATAACCGCGGGAAATAATCCCATGTCATTTTCTAGTGTCTATTTCAACCTCGGTCCTTCTACACCAGCATTCTTCAAAGCAAAGCTTGCGGGTCAGTGGTTGTGCCCAATTATACTCTGCTTCTTCCCTCTCTCCTTAAAGAATGACACGAAGATGGTTTCCTGCGGTTATCCGCGGGGATGGGAACGGTGAAGAATTTTGTCACCGTGTCATTCTCTAAAAGGAACTCAAAAGTTTGCTAAAGTTAAATGGCTGTTGTTGTGGACTGTTATACATGGAGCTAGAGTCAGCTTATTAGCTTTTATTTCATATAATTGTATGATTGCTGCTGTGTAGATATGTCTTTCAATATAACATTTAAAAAATATTGTATAGCATATGTACATATTCCTTGGAAATACATATGGCACTGACCTGAGTATAGGACAAGTTTTAAACTTAATTTTTTAAACCTTTGGCACGTCAAAAACCCAACCACGTTTTATAATTGGAGCCAAGCACCTTCCCCAAGGAAAACTTGGTTTCAATGCCCAAATCAGTCCACTTGCAGCGGCATTAATTAAAATTGTCTGGATGCTCCCATATTTAAGCCCAGCTGTTGAAACATTTTCCTTTTATCACTGTGCTTCTTCCTTCCAAAGATAGGCCTGACAAGGGAGAGGACAGGAGAATTGTGTCATAACTGGCAGGGGAGAATGCAAAAGCAACCAACAATTCATATTTTTCTTTTCTGTATTGATCTGAATTCAAAAGGGTCATCTTATATTTGAGAACGTCTTATAACCAGGCCCACCACAGTATATACATATATTTGCCATATTGTGGGTGCACGGAAAGGTCAACCTCATCTCATGCATTTTAAACAATTTAGAAATAATAACAAAATTTAATCAATTGAACTGACATTTCAGGAAATGGCATTCTGCAAAACCTACATCATGTGAAAAGCACTGACAGTCAAACTGATTTTGCTTTTCAAAAATAGGACACATTTCAAAGCCGAGCTGAACAGTTCAATGATTTGGAAACAGTTGACTTCCAGAGTTCTGCCTTTTCATAAACACATCTCAGAATCTTTGAAATGAAAACTACGTTGATAACGCAATGATTAGCATGATAGAAATAATGTTGTGCAACGCAAATTTCAAACATGTGAAAGGCACCGATAGTGCACGAGAAATTAAGAAACATCTGCTTTTCACGATTTAGCCCTTCAAACAGGAAGGATTCAGACAGGCAGAAAGGAAATACCACAGAGTCTGTCTGTGTACAAAGGCAGGGATCTGGCTTACCCTCTCTTAGCTTGAAGCTACTGTTAAGTTGAAGGAAGTTTCCTTTAATAAATCTTTCCAAGGAAGACATGAGCTGTGCATTTTAAGTGCAGCCCAGGGTCTATAAAAAGACTGACAAAGGCTGCTATGTTTAGTAGAGATCATCAACAAGAAAAGCAAGTGTGTGTGGAAAGAGATTATGTGATGTATCAGAGAATTTCTTAAGATAATGTCAAGGAAGAATATATGATAAAGAAAAGGGCCAATGAACTAAACAGCAAGGAGTTTTGCTGAAATGAGCTGGCAATGTGGGAAGTTTTTCTTGTGGTGCTGGTTCATTTAAATAATATAGAAATTAGTATTTTTCTTGTAATGTGTTCTGTACAGAACTGTGATCTTTATTGAAAAAACTTTTACTAAATGACCCTGTGTAGTTAAGGGCTCCTCTTATTAAGGTGCGCTAGGGCTTTAACATGCGGTATAGCGCGCGCTACATTGCCGCTGGCGTTAGTTCTAGAAGCGTAGCGCGCTGTAATTTCCTGCGTGCGCTAAAAACGCTAATGCACCTTAGTAAAAGGAGCCCTAAGTGTTATACACAATTTTGCTTTGTGAAATTTTTTGAATGAAATTTTGCTCATGCAGAATCACAAATAAGTTGATTTGCATGATTTTTAGTTATAATTCTGCAAAATGCAAATGACTTCATGAATTCTAAATGTCATGCGTCTAGAACAAAATATGGTTAGGACAATGTTATAAACCGGTGGTTCTTAAACCTGTCCTGGGGGACCTCCAGCCAGTTGGGTTTTCAAGATATCCCTAATGAATATGCATGAGGCAGATTAGAATGCTTGTCACTTCTATTATATGCAAATCTGCCTCATGCATATTCATTAGGGATATCTTGAAAATCCAACTGGCTGGGGGGTCCCCCAGGATAGGTTTAAGAATCAGTGTTATAAACTATGCTGAAATTACTTCCCATATAGCAAACTTTTACACAATTCAGGGAGTAAAGGACCTGTATTAATCTTAGTACAATTAGCATGGAAAATGCATGCTAATAAGCTGCAGAATTATTTCCGCAGAGGTAGCAGAGGTAAAGTTTTGCTCAATTTTTCATTTCCTTAATAGTGCTGAATCTTTACTTCACCTCCAGAAGGCAAGGTATAAAAAATTAGCCACCAAAGACTGGAGATCCTCAAGCTGGAGATAGGATTCCCAATTTCAGACTGCTGTACAGAAGATCTCCTGATTCTAAGGCCCTCAGGTCCCAAGAGATTTTGTCTTGCACTCTGGTTCAGGACCCCCACTCCCAAAGCCAGGGAGACCCTGTTCTATGATTTCTGAGTCATGAACACCTTGCTCTGGGGACCTTGTGCAATTTACTGTGCATATATGTTGGGGACTCTCTGATCCCAGAACAGTATTGAACAGGGGCCCTGAACCAAGGTGTCTTTAGCTTAGAAATTCTAGGGTACAGTCTCTTAGGCTTGGGAATCTCAGAGTACTTGGAATAGGATTAGAAATCTTCTGAAGTTAAATTAGATGTAAATTTAAGCTTCCATTTTAAATATGTACGTATTTTTAAAAAATTTGCTTTTATTTTAGTGCCGATACATTACTTCAGTGCTCTTTTGAAAATCATTAGTTTATTAAAGTGGAATTAAAGTAAAAAAAATTAATGTGGAAGTAAAAAGCATCTGCATTAAAATTATAATGCGGAGTTTGAATATAGTTTTATTACATCAGCTTGAATATGTGCAAAATTTAGCTAAATGGTAAACTATTTTCCATTTCAGTGACCACATAGGGTCCATGTTAACTGTTCACACCAAGCTCAATAAAATACTTAGGGCTCCTTTTATCAAGCCGCGCTAGCGGGGTTAATGCGTGTGACTTTTCATCACGCGCTAACCCCTGCGCTGGCCTAAAAACTACTGCCTGCTCAAGAGGAGGCAGTAGCGGCTGGCGCGGCTGGCAGTTTAACGTGCGCTATTACGCGCATTAAACCGCTAGTGCGGCTTGATAAAAGGAGCCCTTAGGGAGAAAGTCATTTTCATGGCTATGTGGCCACATATGCATATAAATAACCTGCTATAAAATACCGACCAGTGTAAAAATATGCACTTTGACACAATGGCATATATGAGGGAGATTTGAAAAGTTTGGTAAAAATCAAGTTAAACAGTGTAGTCGCCATTGAGGGCTATACATTTAGTCCAGTGAGTTTCCAGTTTTTTCACAAGGTATTTTTCCTACAATACAAGAAAACTGGAAACTGGCTAGATTTGGGGGCAAATTCTAAAATGGCATCCTGACTGTAGGCAGAGGTAGGCATCCTACCGCTGTCTAACCGGCCAATCAGGAAACACATTTTCTAAAAAAAAAACCCCAAAAACCCAAACCTGAGCCAGGCTGCCTACAGTAGGTGTCTGTTGCGGGTGCAGGGAAACATATCAGGACACTTAAGCTCACCTAAGGCTGGGCGTGGTTTCACCCAGAAGTGGCCTTGGGCGAGCTTAAAATACCCTATGTGTTTCCCTAGGGCCACGATAGACACCTGAAGTGTAGGCCAGCAAAATGCTGGTCTACATTTCAAATAGAAGTGGTTGCTGAGCTGATCATAGCTTGGAAATCTCCCTGCTGTGATCAGCTGAACGGCCTTGACAAGGAACCCCCCACACCCACCACTCTGAAGTCAGCTGGCAGGAGGAATGTCCACTCTCTTCTGTCGGAACTGCAGATGCCCCCTCCCCCCTGACAATTACCCCCCCCCAGCAGAAGAGATGGCCACTCCCTCCTGCCATCACCCCTCCCAGAACTTCCTTTACTCGGCGACACTTCCCTCCAGAGCACCATAGAAGGGGCCTTAGGCACCTACACCAACTAGAATCTTAGGCCTCCTTCCCAGTGCATCCATCGTCCTATCCCTTTTATTATTTTCACCCTTCTCTGTATCTTTTCTAATTCCGCTATATCTTTTTTGAGATACAGCAACCAGAATTGCACACAGTATTCGAGGTGTGGCTGTAACTTAGAGCTATAGAAGGGCATTATAACATTTTCATCTTTGTTTTGCATTCCTTTCCTGATAATTCCTAACAATCTATTTGCATTCTTAGCCACCGCCATGCATTGAGCTGAGCGTTTTAACATACTCTCAACAATGACACCTAGATCCTTTAACTGGGCAGCAACTCCTAACATAGAACCATGCATCATATAACTATAGTTCGGGTTCTTCTTTCCCACATGCATTACTTTGTACTTGCTCACATTAAATGTCATCTGCCATTTTGATGCCCAGTCTTCCAGTCTCACAAGGTCCTCTTGCAATTTTTCACAATCCTCTTACGATTGAACAACTTGTCATCATCAAATTTAATTATCTCACTAGTTATTCCCATCTCAAGATCATTGATAAATATGTTAAAAAGCAGCAGTTCCAGCACAGATCCCCTGGGAACCCCAGGGTAACGTGGGCATTGAGCACAGTAGGTGCCATTTTTCAAACTATCCCTTGCAATCCCTGAAGCAGCCTTTTGGCGAAACGCTATTTAGCCAACATAAGGTGGGGCAGGAAAAGAAGCTTGCATAGAGCCAGAGATAAGATTGTGACACACAGCCTGCATAAGAGCCATAGATAAGTTTTTGTAGTTTTGTTGATACAATGTTCCATATCAGCATTTAAGAACTGTTTGAAAGCAGCGTTTACATTTGGTTATGTGAACATATGACCAGCACTTTGAAAGCACTTTAAAATGCACTTTTGAATGTAATTTTGACTGCAGTAACAAATGCAGCTCTTTAAAATTCAGCAGCTGTAACACAGGTGGACAGGAAGTTTTTGCCAGTGACGCTAACCAATCCTCTTAAGTTAAAAAAGGTTTTTCCACAAGGGTCTGAAGCTTTTCCTCCTTGAACAATTGCTTCTGTGTTGTTTCTGTTGATTCTAATGCACTGATCCAGTTTATTTAGCTGGAATAGGGTTTTGGTTTTGATTATGAACCCCACTATTTACCCTTCTCCACCGAGAATATTGACCATTTAAACCTACTCTTTGTTTTCTCTTTCAATCAGTTCTTAATTCACAATAGGACATTACCTCCTATCCCATGACTTTCTAATTTCCTCGAAGTCTTTCACGAGGTACTTTTTCAAATGCCTTCTGAAAATCCAAATACACAGTATCAATTGGCTATCTTTATCCACATGCTCATTCACCCCTTCAAAGGAATGCAGTACATTGGTGAGGCAAGATTTCCCTCGACTAAATCCATGCTGGCCTTCTCTCATTAATCCATGCTTATGTACATGTTCTGTCATTTTGTTCTTTATAATAATCTCTAACATTTTGCCAAGCACCGATGTCAGAATCACTGGTCTATAATTTCACGTTGGCCACCCTCCAGTCTTCTAGTACTATACTGGATTTTAAAGAAAAATTACAAATTACTAACAATAGTTCTGCAAGTTCATTTTTCAATTCTATCAGCACTCTGGGATGTAAGGTTGTAAACCATCTGGTCCAGGTGATTTGCTACTGGTCAAATTGACCCATTACATCTTCCAGCATTACAGAGCAACAGACAGTCGATAGACACCAGGCTGTACAGTTTATTTTCCAAAGGCTTTGAGGAAGAATGTGGCTTAACAGTCAATTTAAATTTCTGAAAACATTGTTCTGAATGGATAATACACAGAAGATTGTTCCAAAGCTTAGGAGCTAGAAAATAGAAGGCTGAATCTCTAATCAATTCAAAATGAACTTGTTTGGCACTTGTCAGTGCTAGACAGTGTGAGTCTAGAGATCATGGGGAATAGGAAGGTGTATAAGGGTAATGATAAGGTGGTGAGCCTAAGGAAATAAAATGGTAACCAGAGCAAACAAAGAAACAGAGGTGTAAGATGGTCGAACTCTATTTATGAGCAGGACAATGCGGTCTAACAATTGCATTTTGCAGTGTTGGCAAAGGTATCAACTAGAAATACTTGCTTAAACAGAACTGTAATAATCCCTCTTAACTGTTAAGAGTGCATTAACTGCCTTTTTAAACACCTAACATGGAAATTCCTACTATAGCCAGGAGTGTGGCCTGCAGTTAACATGGGTTCCATTGAGACATGTTAACTGCTAATATGGTAGAAAACATGAAACAGAGTTGTCTACAATTCCAGAGGTGTAGTTAACTGCATTCTGCATTAGCAGCGACACCCTCAACAATTACTGCAGAGGTTTTGCAGCTACCGCTAGTTAACTTTTGTAGTTAAAGTACATCAACTGCAGAGCCTTAACGTGGTTTAATAAACAGGCCACATAACTGAATTTGCATTTGTTAGTTCATGTATCTTTAAAGTGTTCTAATAAGAGCAGTAAATTATTCCTATAATTTGCCCCACAAATATACCACCCGCTCTGTTAAAATAAACAGCTTTACCTTTTATGCAATAATCATTCTGTTTTATTTAATAATCTTAGGTGATAGTAAGTACTCAAAGGAACAGAGAATGATATAATAGTCTAGTAAGCTAATTCATGAGTCCTCTGCAGCAGTGAAGCTGTATGGACAAGATGGTAAACACTGGCACTTTGAATTACTATTTCTGTGTATGAGCCTCCAGAGTAACATGAATCCCAATTAAATCACTCAAGAGTCTCTATGAATTGGGTTGGAGATGATCTAGTTCTGAGATTCTCAGTTATGATGTGCATACTGCTCTGGCCTAAGCTATATGATTCATCATTACGGAGTTCACTCTTTCATGAACTAATGCACATTTCTTTAAAATAAAAAGGATGTGCACAACCCTTCCATCCCAATCAGTGGACTGCTTATAGCACTTTTAGGAAAAACATATAATTCCCAACACTTTTTACCTCATGAATCATTACGTTCTAATGCGTTCATGGTACGTTTAATGATATTCTCATATGTTGTTTATTAAACATAGCAGTACTGTCTGCATTAGATCTCAATATTTGTGCATGTATATACAGTATCTATGTGTGGTAGTGTGGTTAGCGGCTGGCTGAAGGACCTCACAAAAATGTGGTGCATGCACAGAGGTTGCAGGTAAAAGTCAAAACATGTTATTATTATGTACACAAAGGGACAGTAATCAGCTTTGTTACTCCACAGGCTTGGTCCCTTTAATTAGAGTCTCTCTCACTCAATATAATCACAGGGCTCCTAGCCAGGCTCAAACATAGTGGCTCTAAACACTGTCTTCAGGCATACACAAAATCAGGTTCTAGCTAGATATACTTACCTTGGCAGTCTTTCTTACATGTAAAATTAACTTCTGGAGGCTGAGCTGACCACACAAGTTTCCCACACCAGGAGAACACTAAGTCCTTATTCTATAAATGGCGTCCTACCAGTATCTAACTTAATTGGTAAAAGCCATTTTAAAAAACATTTTAAATATTGTTTAAAAAAATATAGGTGCCTAGCAAAATGGCACCTTCATTGCATCCAAAGAGGCACCTTAGAATGCCTCAGGGCGAAGTAGGCGTGATTAACACTGAAAATGTGTCCTTCGTAGATGCGATTCTTGTCAAAGGCATGTGCTGGAAACGTAGGCCTTTATTTCCGGCGCCTACTTTTGACGAAAGATGCACTTCTGTAAACAGCAATGCTGTGTGATTGACATGCAATCGGCGGCTGTCGATAACAGCGACATTTACAGAATCCAGCCCTTAGGCTCAGGTTGCTCTTCTTCCCTAGCACTTTTCTCAGGTACTGTAGCCTTTTCTCTGCATATGCTGGGAGGTCCTTATTCAGGGCTGTTCCATTAGAGGTCTCTTGACTTGGGGCCTCTCCCTAGGATACTTCTTCACTTGAGCCTTCTCTGATCTGTTTTGCTCTAGGGAATTTAGGGGCTCTTTTTCAAAGCACTTAGACACACAAAGTATGTACCATAGAAACCTAGGGTCAGGGCCGGATTTTCCTATAGGCTAACTAGGCTTCAGCCTAGGGCCTCAAGATCAAGAGGGACCTACATTCAAATTGTTAGCAAAATTAAAATTACACTATTCTAAAAACAGTGAACACTAAAACACTGAACCGAAAATAAGGAGAAATTCTACGCTTCGGGATCGGAACCGTCTCCGCCGCAACGGGGCGCCGACTCAGTTTCTCCCTTTCTTTTTCTTGCCCTGGGAGGAGGATCGGGGAGGGAAAGACGTCAGTCCGGAAACAGCTGGGCAAAGCCCAGCCCCGTGGGGAGAGAGGCAAAACGTGGATCCGTCAGGACAGGGCGGCCCAGACTGGCATGAGAGGGGGTGGGGGGGGGGGGTTAATGGAAGGCAGGCAGGCAGGATGGCATGGGGGGGTGTTCAATGGAAGGGGGATGGGAGACAGGCGGGCATCGGAGAGGGGGTGAGGTGAGGAAGGATGCACTGGGGGCACTATGGACATAGGAAGGGGCAATGTTGTGCGTTATGTTTGATTAGTTATTGTTACAAGTACTATATATGGTGCTGAGAATAAATGTCCAAATAAGTGTTCTCGACTTTTTTTAATTTATTATCTGTGTCACATTTTTTATAGAGGTTAGTACCAATAACAACATGTTTCATTTAACATACTGATATATATCACAGTAATGATGTATTTTATTATCTCTCATGTAATTTACAAACTTAAAAATGGGAGGTGAAAGGGCCTCATAAGTGGAATAGCCTAGGGCCTCTTTTCATCTAAATTCGGCCCTGCCTAGGGTACTTTGTGTGTCTAAGTGCTTTGAAAATGAGGCCCATAATCTCCTCCCTGCCTGAGTCTCTCTAATTTAGCAGATAAACACCTAGCATAAGATGATTGTTAGCACCAATGAGGGAGTGTTCTAAGGAATCCTATCTCTACCATTCATTCCCTCACACTATGCAAGCACACATGCGTACTCAAAATATGCCAGTGGAGAGCAATAATCAAACTCCTTTCTGCAAGCAAAATACTGATTTACCCATAGAAATGAGTTTTGTGATTACCCCTTACCCAGAAAATCATCTAGATCAGGGGTGCCCACACTTTTTGGCTTGCGAGCTACTTTTAAAATGACCAAGTCAAAATGATCTATCAGCAATAAAATTTTAAAAAACACAAAGCACACTGTACGCAGAAAACAATTTAATTATCATTTGTATTTGAGGTTTTTTTCAGAGGTCAAGGCAGATGACTTTAAAATATGCAATGTCACCTCAGTAACAACTATACAAAAATAGACAAATATACCCCCTCCATTTTTATTAAACCGCGATAGCAGTTTTTAGCGCAGAAAGCTGCGCTGAATGCCCTGCACTGCTCTTGATGCTCATAGGCTCCCTGCGCTAAAAACCGCTATTACGATTTAGTAAAAGGGGGCCATAGTGCAAAATATAGACAGCAAATATAAATTCTCAAAACGGACACATTTTGATCACTAAATTGGAAATAAAATCATTTATCCTACCTTTTTGTCTGGTGATTTCATGAGTTTCTGGTTGCACCTCCTTCTTCTGTAAAGCCAATATTTCTTTCTTTCTGCCTTTCTTTCTCTCTCCCCCTGTCCCCCCAAGCCATCGTGCCGATTTCTCCACTTCCCCGATTCGTTCCTTACCCCCACCCCCAAGCCACCACGCTGATTTCTCCCTGCTGCTTCCCCGAGCCAGGCCTGGTGCATACAAGTGCCAGGCTCACATCACTTCACCTCTGATGTCAATTCTAACGTTGGGGAGGAAGTTCCAGGCCAGCCAGGCAGCGATTGACTAGCCCAGAACTTCCTTTCCGACGTCAGAATTGACGTCGGAGGTGAAGTCTTGTGAATCCGGCGCTTGTACGTGCCAGCTTGAGGAAGCAGCAAGGAGAAAAAGATCGCAAAAGCAACGCGATCGACTCGCGTTGCCTTTGTGATCTACTGGTCGATCACGATCGACCATTTGGGCACCCCTGATCTAGAAAGTGGTGACATTTAGCCACATTCCACAATAACTGCAAATGCATGTCAATCATTAAGAAGGAGATAATCAACCTACCCACATTTCAAGAAACACCATGAGGTTGTTTGTTGGTTTTTTTTTTAAATTGAGGCAGTTTGCTGCAATAGTCACAGAAAAAAGATGTATAACCTTCCTTCGATTAAATGTTATATTTAGGATCCTCTTTTCAAAATGTTTTTTTTGCAATAGATTTATGTAGGGCAGCTGGCAATCTAGCAGTGTGGATGCCTACTTAATTCTCAGTGCCACTACTTTGATACAATTTTACCTGTTGACTAACATAAGTGTTGTAGGCATATTCTGGTCTCTTCTAGAAAGTGGGAGAAGTGAGAAGTGCAGTATTATAATCAGGTGGAGGAAGCTAAGTTTAAAAGAAAACTCTACCGAGTATAAATATCTGTTTCACTGGGCTAATTGTCTTTGGTCCTTACCTTCCTGGCCACTGACCTAAAACACTCAAAAGAATCCTTGAAAGGTAAAGGGTCATGGATATGATATACAGTGGTACCTTGGATTATGAGCATAATCTGTTCCAGGAGCATGCTCGTAATCCAAAATGCTCGTTTATCAAAGCGAGTTTCCCCATAGAAAATAATGGAAACTTGCTTTGATAGGTTCCCCCCCCCACGAGAACCAGCATTGCTCCCCCTGAAGGCCCCCTCTGCGATCCGGCACCCTCCCCCATGATTGGGCACCCTCCTGCCACGATCCGGCACCCCCCCCCCGCCGCGATTGGGCACCCCCCCGCCCAGCAGAAGAGGAGGCCGATCTTCAGGCACCGGCACCAAACACAGGACATGCCGGTGGTGCCCAGATGACGGTAAGAAGTGGCGGGGGGGGGGCCCAATCGCGTCAGGGGTGTGTGCCGGATCGCAGGGGGGAGGGTGCCGGATCGCGGGGGGCGCTCATAAATCGAGCTACGCTCGGTTTCCCGAGCCGCCGATTTTGCAAATGTTCTGCTCATCTTGCAAAACATTCGCAAACTGGTGCACTCGTAAACCGAGGTATCACTGTATTATCTTTCTCTATGCTGTATAGTAACTAAGTAAAGGTAACATAATAAATGACGGCAGATGGACCTGAGTGGTCCATCAATCTGCTCAACCATACATGCTCCATAAATTAATTTAGTTTAAATGGTCCTTTTTCTTAGATATTTCTGGGCCAGAAACCCAGAGTCCTGCACAAAGTGTGCTTAGGTTCCATCTACTGGAGTCTCCTTTTACTTGTAAAAAAGTACAGGATAACATTTGTTACTTTTATTATTACTGAAGTAATAATTTCACCGATTTTCACTACTTTTACTCAGTTACATCTGATGCTTATAGTTAAAAAGTAAAAGAGGGAAGAGAGATGTAAATGATGATTCCTCAGTAAATCAAATGATATAACAAAACCGGGAACAGAATTTTGCTTTTTCAAACCACATCACGCAAACAGTAGATCATCTCATTGTTCCGTGAAGACAGTTTATAAGAATAGTGGAGTTGCCCATGTTTGTTGAACTGATTATAGGTCTCTAGCAAAACAAAACAATGATGAGTTGGGTCACTTTGAAGTAGAGATGAAGCTGAAGCTGGTTGAAAGTCTAGATGAACAGACTGCTGGTCATCCCATGAAAAATTTTACATTGAAGTGACTGTCCATTGGATTGGTAGAGTCTTTAGAGAGGAAGTCTACTTGTCTGGTCTTAAGACTGAAGTATTCCCGCACATTTGATGTTCTTATATCAGTTCTCAAAGATATTCAGTCTGCTATCAGATGAAAAACTGTTAGAACAGCAACAGACAATGATTCCAACTAGAGAATGACACGGGGGGAAAAATCTGTCCCCATCACTGCAACGTCAACAGACCACCATCCCCTATACCGCCCCGTCATCCCCTTCACTGCCCTGTCCCTGCCGTCCCCTTCACCACCCCGGCCCCATAGCATCCATACTCAGAACTGCAATATTTAGCTTATTCCTTCCTTATAAATCAAAGTTCTGGCCGCTGAACTGGAGAAAGAGATGTTCAGCTGGCAGGGATTTGTTTATAAATTTTTATCAACACAACTAATATATTACTTTATCCTAAAGCAAAAGAAAATAAATAAATATAATTTTTTTTCTACCTTTTTTGTCTGGTTTCTGCTTTCCTCATCTTCTCATTCAATTCCTTCCATCCACTGTCTGTCTTCTCTCTGCACCTTCCATTTGCTCTGTTACTGTGCCTCTCCCTTCACCCCCCCTCCCCAATTGGTCTGGCACCTATCTTCTTCCCTCCACTCCCCCATAGTCTGGCATCTTAGTCTTCTTCCCTTCCAGCGTCTTTTCCCCACTCTCTCTTCCCCATTTCCCTTCAGCGTCTTCTCCCCACTCTCTCTTCCCCATTTCCCAGCGTCTTCTCCCTACTCTCTCTTGCCCATTTTCCAGCGTCTTCTCCCTACTCTCTCTTCCCCATTTCCCAGCGTCTTCTCCCCACTCTTTCCTCCCCATTTCCCAGCATCTTCTCCCTACTCTCTCTTCCCCATTTCCCAGAGTCTTATCCCTACTTTCTCTTCCCCATTTCCCAGTGGGTTCTCCCCCCTCCCTCTTCCCCATTTCCCAGTGGCTTCTCCCCACTCCCTCTTCCCCATTTCCCAGCGTCTTCTCCCCAATCTTTCTTTCCCATTCCCAGCGTCTTCTTCCCACTTTCTCTTCCCCATTTCCCAGTGTCTTCTCCCTACTCTCTCTTCACCATTTCCCAGCGTCTTCTCCCCATTTCCTCCACCCCCACCTTCCCCAGGTCCCTTCAGCGTCTATTTTTCTCTACCCCACCTTTCTTCCCTTTCTCTCTCCCTGCCCCTTACCTTTACGGCAGGAAATTTCTAAATATGTTTCCTACCAGCAGCTGGAGCGTTGAAATCGCATGTGGCTGCAGGAAAGGTCGTTTCTGATGCAACTTCTGGTTGCGTCAGAGATGACCTTTACAGCAGCCATACGCAATTTCAATGCTCCGGCTGCTGGTAGGAAACATATTTAGAAATTGCCTGCTGCAAAGGTAAGGAGCAGGGAGGGAGATGATCAGCTGGCAGCATCGGTGATCGGGCTCAGGCAGCAGCGGTGATCGGGCGGCAGCGATATGGAGGAAGGGAGATGCTTGGGTGGCGTTGGCGATCAGTATGGAGGGAGGGAGCACGATCGGTAACCGCGCGTGTTCCATCCCTTCACTGTGAAGACAAGGCCATTCACCGCTCCATGGGGCAGTGAATGGCCTTCTCCTCGTACCCATGACGACCACCTCTTTTCTCTCCCCCGTTTCGGCGGGTTACCCGTGGCTACCCCAGCTAGCTGCGGGTAACAGCCACTGTCCCATTCTATAATTCCAACTTTGTGAAAGCTTTCTCTGTAACTGACCAAGATGATGTTGATTACAAAGATGAAGATATAAGTGATTAAATAGACAGCACTGCTTCTAATGTAGATGGTAATGACAATAACGAAGATAAAGTGCTCTGCTACATGGAAGTGTTTCAGATGGAGATTTCATTGATCAATACCTGCAGATGAAGTCAGAAGAGCTCAGTAATACTGTAGCTTCACCTGATTTTTTTTTTTTTTAAATCAGACTGAACAATTCACTTTTTGCTAGTGCAGTTGCTGAATACCTTTCTAGCCGTGCTGGATGAATGAGTCACAAGCACACTCGCATGAGCGACAGTCATTTTCAAAAATTTAGTTTTGCTAAATACAAAGTGGATTGAATTGCAGAGCAATAAAGTTGTTGGGATAAAAATGTTAACAATAATTGTTCTCATTGTAGTTGTGGTACTTTTACTTAAAACTTAATAAGTGGTATATTGGGCAATAACTTTTTCACTTTTACTTAAGTAAATTTTTTATGCATTTTTTATTGTACTTCTTAAGTACTAAAATATAATTTTAAGTATTTTGACTAACACTGACCTTTTTCCCTATATGTAACCAAAGTGATTTGCATTTAATATATGCAGGTACTTTTTCTATCCTGCATATAGTATATGTACATGGCTTTGGTTGTAACCACAGAGAAGTGGTATATCAAATCCAAATCCATCTCTAGTGGGCTCACAATCTGAGTTATTTTACCAGAGGCAATGGAGGGTTAAGTGCATTATCCAGGGTCAAAAGGAGTGCAGTGGGAATCAAACCTATTTCCCCATTTTCTCAACCCACTATACTACCTATGCTGTGCTACCCAAACTGCCTTACTAAGGTCAAGGAGTGATCCAGGAGCATATAGATGACAGTAGCTGCAAACAAAACCTCCTTATTGGTTGTGTGAGGGAACAGAGAACCTTCTGTATCCCTTCTGAGATACTGAAGAGAAAAGAGGAGACTGGGCTGTAAGTATATTTCTTCCAGAAAGGCAACCTTGGATTCCATCCCATCTACTCATGGTCTAAGACTATCTAGCAACCGTTAAGCCAGTGTTGAAAAAAGAAGGTTTGGATTGTGATCAGATGTGCAATTTTATACTGATTTCTGTATTTCCATTGTTAGCAAGAGTAATTGAAAAGGCAATTTTGCCACAATTGGAAGAGTTTGTACAAACAAATGATTGTCTGGATAAGAATCAGTTTGGGTTGAGGGAAGCCACTAGTGTAGAAACACTCTTGATATCTACGGCAGATGAATTATCGTTAGGGATTGACCAGGAAAAGTGTTTTGGTCTAGTTTCTTTGGATATTTCATCTGCCTTTGATTCATTGGATTTGAACCTGCTTTTAGTAAAATTGAGGAGATTGGGGTTGGCAGGTTCTGTCTTGGACTGGTTCAGATCATATTTAGTTGAGAGAAGGATACGTGTACAAAGTAGAGAAATGATTTCAGCTGAATTTCTTGATAAAAGGGGAGTGTCTCAAGGATCAACATTGTCAGCAATATTGTTTTACATCTTTTTGGCCTTTTTAGGGAAATGTTTTTTGAGTCATGGACCCCTTTAAGAATCTGATGAAAGCTATGGACCCCCTTCCCAGAAATAGTCACATAAACACAACCTTGCATGCAATGAATATAATGTACTTTATTTATTGAGATTTGATTGTCTCATACACATATGACATTAACAAAGTATTATTAAATTTTAAAGTAAACAATTAAAACACCCCACTCCTTTTTATGCAAAAAGTAATGGGAACTCATTAAAATTATTAAATACAATCCTCTTGTGCAAAGTAAAACAGGTCTACTAACGTTTTCTAATACCATTACTACATCTACTCTCTCGTTATCTACTTTATTTCAATGAAAAGGTTGTTTTTGTATGACTTGAATAGGAATATGAAACTGTGGAGTGGTCTTTGACAAGGTGACACACATATCATCTTTAACATTCAATCTATTTTGACTTTTCGTTTTGATAGAAACAAGTGCTGAAAACCCTGATTCACAAATAACGGCGAGAGACATAACATGTGAGAAAAATCACATGAGAAAAGTCAAAAGTACCAGGCTGTATAGTGAATATAAATGTTAATTTTTACCTAACACTCACGGACCCCCAGAAACCCATCCATGGAATTTCTAGGAGTCCATGGACCCCAGGTCAAGAACCCCTGGTTTAGAAGAAATGGGTGCATCATTTTGTATGCATGCTGATGATGTTCAGTTTTATTTTCAAATAAAAGAGTGAGGTGAAAGATTGATTTCTGATCTGAATGTCTATATGAGTAAGATTAGTAAATGGATGAATAAGAATGGTCTTGTGTTGAATGTAGCAAAGACAGAATTTATGATCTTTGGAAATATAAATGAACATCTTTAGCCTGAGAGGTTAAGAGGGGTATAATCGAAAGGAACGTCTAAGTCGCAAGTTGTCCAAAGTAAAAAACAGCCTAGGAAATACGTTCAAATTTTTTTTTTCTTTCAAAAATAGTCTAATTATACGTCCTGCCGATCTGATCGTCCAAGTCGCTAAATCGTCCATCATTATACCACATTTTCGTCCAACTTTTCGTCCAAGTCAAAAACGCCTAGAACAAGCCCTGCTGGACGTGGGAGGGGACTGCAAAGTGATGGACTGAACACCCAGACAGGGCACCTAAATAGTGGGGTACCTTACAGGACACTGCTGTGAACTTCACAAAAAGGGTGCCATGTCTTCTCCTCACTACAGCTCCCTTATATGTTATGGTGAGCCCCCCCAAACCACCTCCAGAATCCCCTAGACCCACTTATCTACCACTCTAATAGCCCTTATGGCTGCAGGAGCCACTTATATGCCAGTACAAAAGGGTTTTGGGGGTGTTTAGGGGAGTGCACATGTTTAAGTATCAATGCAGTCATTACAGGGGCTTATGGGCATGGGTCCTCCTCTTCATGAGTCCCTAACCCACCCCCAAGACGGCATAAGCCGCCTCTGTGCTGGACGACTAGGCTTTCCTATGCCAGGCTGCCAGATGATGATGGTCTAGACCGCTGAATTTTAAAAGTGTGATTATGATTTTTAAGGGGTTGGGGGGGGGTCGGTGATCACTGGGGTAGTGTGTGGGGGTCTGGTTTATGTGTTTGCAGTGCTTATCTGGTGACTTTAGGTGGGTATTTGTGACATAGAGCATGTTTTACATGGTCTAAGTCACAACGTCCAAGTTCCGTTGATCCTGGGCTGTATAACTTTCGATTATACATGCAGTACGACTAAGTCTAAGCCGGCCCACATCCCGCCCAATTCCCACCCTCGACACTCCTCCTGAAACGCCCCATTTAGCTTTGGTCGTTCAGTGGCACTATGAAGGCCTAGGTCATTTAGAAATACATCCAAAACCTGTTTTTATTATCGGCACTTGGACGTATTTGGACAATGTTCGTCCAAGTGCCGACTTAGGCTAGTTTTTGGACGTTTTTCTCTTTCAATTATGACCCCCTAAGTGTAAATAAACATTGAATTATAGTTAAGAAGGAAATTGTGTTATTGGGTGCGGCACTTGATACAAAGTTGACAATGAGTGCTCACGTGTCAAGAATAGTTCAGATGGCATATTTTGCTTTGAGAATGTTAGCGCAATTGAAAACAGTGCTTGTTGGGATTTTTGGGAAGTATTAAAGAGTATGATATTGTCAAAATTGGATTATTATAATGCCTTTTACTTGGGTATGACAGCTACTAGGGTACGAGCTTTACAGGTTGTGCAGAACTCTGCTGCTCGTATGTTGATGGGGATGTCTTGATTTGATCATATATCCCTACATACTGAAGAAGCTGCATTGGCTTCCAGTACAATTTCTTATACATTATAAGAATCTTAAGTTGGTACATCAAGGAATTTATGGAACGTTGTCTAGATATTTCAATGACATTTTGCAAATATATAAGCGAGGGCGTATATTGAGATCTGAAAAATGTATGTTGCTGGATGTGGGAATAAGAGGGGAAATACATTATGTACATACAGCAAAGTCCTCTTTTTCAGTTTCAGGTCCAGTCCTGTGGAATAGTATTTCTGGTACTTTACGTTTCTGTAAGAATGAGCTGAGATTTAGAAAGTTACTAAAAACTTATTTTTTTTGTTCAGGTATTTTGCTGAAATGATAAATTTTGGAATATTCCTGTACTATCCTGATCCTTAAGAAGTTTTGCTGTTATTATTAATGTAGTTGATGATTCTTGTATGCACTTGTTTAAATATTTTGGATGTTTTTTATTGTAAGTCACCATTAACATTCCAGCAGATGGTATCCAGCCAATGGGCCTTTGGTCTCCCCTGCTTTCTTTTACCACTGACCATCACACGGGAACAAACATCAAGCTACTGAAAGTGACTGGATACCATCAAAGGCCTGCAGGGGAGACATTGTTATTAATTTGCCTAAAAAGATATGATTCAGTAAATAGCTGGTTCAGAACAACAATGTTGGAGTTGTCTGACATATTGAGAGAGTGAGATTCTTGTCCTAGCCCTGTAATGTGTGCATTTTGTGGGGAGGGGGTTACTATGTATGTGTTTTTGGAACTCTCTTTGTATAAAGCGTGATATAAGTAAAAACCATAAACCATACTCCTATATATAAACATTTATTGATTTGGCTAGGACTAGGACAAGAATCTCACTCTCTCAATATGTATTTTATATATATATATATATATATATACACAGTCTTGTCTTAACTGCCTTGTCCTATATAAAAAACATATAAAAACCACCTAGGTACAAGCCACATCCTAGGTACAAACTAGGTGATAGGTTAATGGACACTAACTCTAGGTTGCACTCAAAATCAGGATAAATGCCTTACACGTGAGCACAGAATATGACGACAGATAAGAACGCCAGGGTCCATTTAATCTGTCCAGCTCCATTTCTGTGACACAGATCTCAGCTAATCTTTGACTTTCCTCTCATTCCCTCATTTCATGTTATACATCTTTGGGGTTAAATGAAATAGCTAACTTCTGAAATATATTGTATGATGAAAGTCAATTGCAAACGGTCAAAACGCTACACGCTACACAGCCACTGCATGCATGCAGGTATGATTCAGACTGCCATCTGGTATCTCTCACTGCATTTAATGCTTAACGTGAACTGAAACGATAACATAGGCAAGCGAAGCTCCTTCAGAAAGACTGATACAATAATGAAGAGTCCTTTAATCTACAGGAAACCATTCTAGTCAATTTAGAAGAAATATGGCATCCTTTCTAGGACATGCAATTATTTTCTATTAATCATGAACTGTAAAGCTACATTATGTTATCGCTAGAATGAGGCCCGCAGTCAGCTTCTGACAATGTTAGGTAATTATGAACACAAAGCCTTTTTCTCCCAATGCAGTAATACTATCAAGATCCCGAGGTGTTCAGATACTCATTGTATGAAAGTAACACTCCAAAGAAATGCAATAACTACCAAATGAATTGCTTCCAGACAAAACCGTATTGCAACTGAAAAGAAAATTAACCCTCCCCCCAACCCCCCCCCAAAAAACATTTCCAATAAACAAAGCAAGCAGTCATAAGAAATTACTAACTGCTTGCTACACAGCTAATATGTTTTCAATTTTTCCCCATTAAAAAATAATTTTTAATGCTGCTTTTGTTGGGTGGTTGGAACAGATTACAATTAATGTTTTATTAAGCCTTGAAGTAAAATGATTGTGTCATTTTTAAATGACCGCAATGATGTATGCATTAAACAATTATAAATCATTTGCTGTCAGTGGATCTAATCATTCCGTTTCTGCACTGTTCCAAAGACTGTACTCTAGTTTGCTCCTTTTGTCAATATGTGGCTCACAGATTTTTTTCCCATGAGAATGCATGCAGAGATGCTTTTAACTATATTAGAACAATCAACTGATAAGAGAATATTGATGCACCCAACACATAAGAAAAAACTTAGGGCTCCTTTTACTAAGGTGCGCTAGCGTTTTTAGCACACGCAGGATTTTAGCGCGTGCTAAACCCGCGCTATGCTTCTAGAACTAACGCCAGCTCAATGCTGACGTTAAGGTCTAGTGTGCGTGGCAATTTAGCGTGCGCTATTCCGCACGTTAAGGCCCTAACACACCTTTGTAAAAGGAGCCCTAAGGGGTCCTTTTACTAAGGCATGCTAGTGCATCTTAGCGCACACTAAACGCTACCGCGTCCACTATATCCTATGGACGCATTAGCATTTAGTGCGCGCTAAGATGCACTAGAGCGCCTTAGTAAAAGGACCCCTTAGTGAGGAAACACTGAAAGGAATTTTGTGGTTAAATGATTGATGAACTGTGGGGAAAAAACCCTTTCAAATAGTCCCCTCATTAATGTAGGCAAAAGTACTGGACTGTGACTGCATTCAGTATTTTTGACAGGAGATTTTTTATCACCTGTGTTTCCAGAATCTTTTGTTCAGTTGCTGTTATCCATATGGTTCTTGTATATAATTGCACTGAACATCATGGACCCCTAAGGAAGAAGTGTTTTTCGAAACACGGACCGTGTCGGGTCCATAGTATTTAACCTCAAGGACTAATTTTGGATATAAAACTTTTATTGATTTGGATAAAAATTCCTGTACCTTGCACATTTTCTGCAGGGGTTTTTTTTTGTTGTTGTTGTTGCATCTTTACTGCAGTTTTGTTGGTTCTTTTTTGTTTTACCTTACGGACTTGTGAGTAGGGCCAGGGGAGTCCCAGCATAAAACATATGTGGAGTTTTCTTTTAACTCCCTGCACTGAGTTTCTGGCAGATAATTTATACCTGTAACTTCTGGGGAATACTCTAATCCCCATGGTCTTTGATAGGAAATGGATTTTTATTTTTAGAAGAAACTGAAAGGGAGCTTTAATTTTTTTCAGTTCAATCTAAATATTGAAATTTATTGAAAAAAATAAAAAACTGCAACAAACCAACAAAAAGGGAGGAGGGAATGTGTTACAAAAAAAGCTTCATACAAAGCAAATAGGAAAGGCCTTTAAACCAACCCAATAACTTTGCTACACATTATACTCATCTTAGGGCCGCTTTTACAAAGCTGCGGTAGCGATTCTCATGTGGAAAATGTGACGCTGCCCATTCAGCTCGTATGGGCTGCGTTGCATTTGCCGCAACATTATTCACTACCGCAGTTTTAGAAAAGGGGCCCTTATTTAATTTTTGTTGACTCAAACTCAGCCACTGGTTACCTTATCTATTTGAGATGGTCTATGTGATGCAGATTGCCAACCGCCACACTTTCATAACAGTGATATAGTTGAACAGTATTCCACCAAAAATTAACATCACAGCTCACAGAATTCTTTCAGCTATTTAAAATTTGTAGCAATGCCAAAGAAATCAAAACATCAAAAAGTCGTTTTTGGGGCAAAGTTAAATACAACTCAGTGGATAAAGATCTAAAAATCAACAATGATAGGTAATAATTTGCATAGATAAGTCCAAATTGCTTCTCAAAACAGGTAAATCACAGGGCTTTCAAACAAGCAACATAGATCCAATAGAGTGCCCACAGTGTCAACACTATGAAGAAGTCATCAATCCAGCACAAAACAGTCTGCAGGGTGTCTAAGTAACTTCACCAAAGTACTGACCTACAAGTGCATTCACCTCAGCCCCTCAATCTCTCTCCTCAATTATCTCCTCCTATGCTTCCACCCGTGAACTCCATTCATCCTGTAAGTGCCTCCTTTCCATATTAGGGTGGTCAAAAAAAAAAAAAATTACCAGCTCATTTGTCCACAAGGCTAATTTTATAAAAATGTCCACAAGGCTAATTTTATAAAAATGAAAAACACACAAAATTTTACTTCAAACAAAGTATAGGGGTCACCCCATCTTGATGTTTTTTTAGACTACTGCTAAGCTTAACAATATATTATCATTCTTGTGCACTCAACAAATAACAGTCTATGCAGAAGGAAACTTATTTCAGTAGCTGGCCACTAGACCAAGAACAAATTACTTCTGTTCTTCATCTTTTGTCAAAGTATCACTCTATTTTTCAATGAAGCGTATCCCTCGTTCTGCTGCATCTTTAACAACAGCCAGTTTGGATGACCAGTTCCAAAGTTCCTTGAAAACTGGATCATCAGTCCACTCGGTGCGATGTTTCTTCAGGAATATTTTCACTTTTGTTGATCCTCCTTCAATCAAAAAATGACTGTGGTCCCTGTGTTACAAGACTTTCAAAGGTCACAGGTTCCATTTCATCTATACACATGAGACTTTGTAGAATGTCTGGCAACGGTGGACGCTATAAATTTTGCACCATTTATAGCTTTATTTCATAAAAAAGCAAATGCTGGTAGGTGCTCGGACAGAAACCATAGATGTCTGAAAATGACTGTGAGCACTTTGTTTACAACTGTTTTATTTGTGTAGTTTCTTCAACTTCCTGACACAAGAATCTATGTGTTGTGTCGGTATCCTGGCTTGATCCCTTACCACCATCGCTGACTCACATGCCAACTTATAGCTTTCTGGTAAAGGTTTTCCTTCGTCATAGTGATGAAAATTGACCAAAGAACATCCAATCCACATGGCGGTCTAGCAGTTAACAGCTGACTGACTTCCCAAGGAGCCAATTTTCAGGTGCAGATCGCAAACTGGACAACACCATACAAACTAATTATGCGCAATTACCTGCTTACACAACACACAAGTAAACAATGCATGCTTGGATGACCTCTAAATATTGTCTAATCAAGCTGAAATTTGACACGAGAAAGACATACCAAGTGGAGACAAGGTTGATTTTTTGCATACTACCGTAGACCACCCTAATCCATACCCTTCTCCACTGCCAACTCCAGACTCCGTCCCTTCTATCGCTGCACCAAATACCTGTGTCAATACGTCAGACTCTGTCTCTAACAGTATTCAAATTAAAGCTAAAAGCCTATGTTTTCAAGGCTGATTTCAACTCTTAACTCCCACTCCATAATTTTCATTACATTACATTACATTAGTGATTTCTATTCCGCCTGTGCCTTGCGGTTCTAGGCGGATTACAAATTATAAGAGATCTGGACATTACCGAGAGAATTGCGTTACAACGATTATCTAGAGAAATTACATAACAGTGATTCATGTACTTTACATGGTGTGGTAGAGGATTCAATTGTAAGAATTACATAGCAGAGAATCAAGTGATAACAGGATACAGTAGAGAATATCAGTATATACGGGTTACAGACTAGAAGTTACCTAATAATGACGTAAGAAGTTTGTTGGATAGTGAGATAAATGCTTATATAGGAGTCAGAATATGTTTGGAAGGACAGGTTCTAGGAGAAGACTAATGTGTTATTCAATAGAGGGAGAGCTTGTGCGAAAGGGGAGGATATTAGTTGGTAAGGACGTGTTTTTTGAATAGAAATGTTTTGATTTCTCTTCGAAACACTTTGATGTCTGTTGTGTTGATCATTAGTTTGGTGATGGTGGGGTCAATTTTCGCTGCCTGTGTCGCTAGAAGGCTGTCGTATAGTTTCTTACGTCGGGTTCCATTATGAGGAGGGAAGGTGAATAGGTTTTGAGTTCTTCTTGATCTGGATGAGTGGTAGCGGTATAGGCGGTTGTTTAGGTAACAGGGGGCAGTTCCATGGGTTACTTTAAATAGTAGACAATAGAACTTGAATTGAGTTCTTGCTTTTATCGGAAGCCAGTGAGAGTCTACATAGGCGGGAGTGATGTGGTCAAATTTGCTGAGACAGTAGATGAGTCTGATGGCTGTGTTCTGAACGGTCTGTAGTTGTTTTATCATGTTGTTTGGGCATGGTAGGTAGAGGCTGTTGCAGTAATCCAAGGTACTGAGTGTGAGGGATTGTACAATGATCTTGTAGTGTTCTTTGGTAAAGAACTTTCTTATTTTTCTTAGGTTTCGCATGGTGAAGAATGCCTTCTGTATGACTTTGTGTATCTGTGTCTGCATAGTGCAGCGTCTGTCTAATTGTATTCCTAGAATTTTGAGAGTGCTCTGTATGGGATATTTGATTGCGTTTACTTCCAGTTCTGTTATAGATGGCTTTTGTTCCTTCTCTAGTAGTAGGAATTTGGTTTTCTCCGCATTCAGTTTCAGCTTATGGTTCATCATCCATTTTTCTACTGTTTCCAGTGTTGTTTTTAGGTGTCCATTGGAGCTGGGGTCTTGGATGTCAAATGGGAGAATGATGGTTATGTCATCTGCGTAGCTGAAAGAAGTTATATTTAGGGCGTCTAGGGCAGTGCCTAAGGAAGCTATGAAGAGGTTGAATAGTATGGGCGATAGTGGGGATCCTTGTGGTACTCCGCAGGGGTTTGTCCAGGGTTCGGATAAAATATCTTTTGACTTAACTCTATATGATCTTGTTTGAAGGAATCCTTGGAACCAGTTGTGAACTTTACCAGTTATTCCTATGACAACTAGTGTCTGGAGAAGTATTGGATGATCTACTAAATCAAATGCTGCTGAAAGGTCGAGTTGGATGATTAGTAACTTGTTTCCTTTGCTGAGGTGCTGTCGGGCTATATCAAGTAAAGATACCAGTAATGTTTCTGTGCTGTGATTAGCTCTGAAACCAGATTGAGTTGGATGCAGAATGTGGTGGTCTTCTAGGTAGTAGGATAGATATTGTGCTACTAGACCCTCTATGAGTTTGATGTATAGTGGTATAGAAGCGATTGGTCTATAATTTGTTGGGTTGTCTATTGGGCCTTTGGGGTCTTTTAGTATGGGGGTGATTATGATTTCGCCAAGTTCCGGAGGGAACTGACCTTCCTTGAGAGTGGTTTGCAACCATAGCGTGAGACAAGCGATGAATTTGGTGGATGCTGTTGCTAATAGGTAAGGAGGACAGTTGTTCAAATCACAGGAGGATTTGCTGTATTTTTTGTAAAGCCGGTCCAGGTCTGACCATTGTGTCGTTGGGAAGTTTGTCCAGGTCCTATCTGCTGAGATGGCTTCGTCTTTTGTGGGTTTTATTAGTATCTCTTCTATGATATTTTGAGAATTGTTGAATGTGGCTCTGATTGTGATGATTTTATTTTTGAAGTAGTCCGATAGTTGTGAAGCTGATGGAGTCTGGGTTCCTTGGGTGGCGAGGAAGGGTTTGGTATCTGTGAGGTTTTTTACAATGCTGAAAAGTTTTTTGGTGTCTGGTTTTTCAGTGCCAATGAGTTTGGAGTAGTAGTCTTTACGTTTATCCTTCAGTTTGATTTTGTATTGTTTGATTTGGGATCTCCATTCTGTTTTATTGTGGTCTTGTTTCTGTTTTTTCCATGTTCTTTCTAGTTGTCTGCAATGCCTCTTTAGGTGTAGGAGTTCGGCGTCAAACCATTTGTCTGATGGCCTGCTTATTTTGTTTTTTGTTTTTAGTGGTGCTAGTTTGTTCAAAGTGGTCTCACTAATAGAACGCCATGTGTTTATGAACTCCTTGTGGTTGTTTAAGTCTAGTGCTGGGTCTACTGTGTTCCAGAAGGTAGTGGGTTCGATTTTCTGTCTGGACTTGAAGCTGGTTGTTCTTGGAATAGGTTTGATGTTATTTTGCACCCAGTTGATGGTGAAGGTGTACTTGTAGTGGTCGGACCATAAGGTTGGATTCCAAGAGCTGTTGGTGATGTGGATGTTTTGTGTGTTGAGGTTGGGAGATGTGTAAGCGGCAATGTCAAGTTGATGGCCCTTTTCATGTGTGGGTTCAGGATTGAGTATCTGGTAGGATAGGGTGTTGAGGAATGAAAGAATGTCTGCTATTTGTTTGGAGGTGTGGTCTTCTAGGTGGAGATTAATGTCTCCTAGGATCAGGTTGTGTGGGGAAGATAAGGAATTCTGGAAGATAAATTCTTCTAGTTCTTGTTTAGAAGTGTTCCATTTTCCTGGTGTGACATAGCATAGAAGGCAGTTCAGAGTTCCTGTGAGAGACTTGTCTGAGAGTTGGCAGGCAAGAAGGTCTAGGTGAGGGGTGGAGTGCTTGGTTAGGACTTTAATGTTGAGGTTGTTTTTTACAATGATTGCTAGACCTCCCCCTCTTCTGTTTTCTCTGCAAACTAGCTCTAGTTTGTATCCGTTTGGGCAGAATTCAGTAATGCGAGGATCTGAGTCTGAAGTGAGCCAGGTTTCGGCTAGGAAGAGGCAGCCTAAATTATCTTTGATCAGCCAGTCTTTGATTAGATCTGTCTTTGGGCTGATGGATCGTATATTCAAATATGCGCAAGTAATTGACGTGAGTTTAGTGGGAGATTGCGTAGTGTGAGTATTGATAATTGTTCTGGATGGTGATTGAGGTTTTTGAGAGCTGGCCTTAGTTTTTGATGGTGGTCTTTTTCCCCAGGTTGCGGGAATGTTTTCATGATTGGATGATGGACAAGGTATCAGGGTTCTGGGGGTTTGCAGTTTCCTAGTGGGTTGAAGCAGTCTGTGTGTTGTTGTGAGGATGGGTATAGAATGAGTGTGGTATCCAGCTGTTTTCCATTTATCTAAGAGAATGGAGAGCAGTAGTAGGACTAGGCAGAGTTTGGTTGTGAGTGTTGCCATATTTATTTTTTTTTGCGTGGATAGGGGTGTTAGTTCTGGAGTTTTTTGCTCTGTTGGTGTTACCTGTCTTTTTGGAGTGCCTATGCCTGTAAGTAGGATTTGTGTGTGAGGATTTGTCTATCAACCATTAAGTATGAGTCTACAGTTAAATAAAACAGCACTACTATTAGCGTTGAGGCTGTAAAATAAGAGACCAGGCCTTCAGGTTTTGATGAATTAACCAGAGAGGCTTGAAAGCAGTGGGGCTTTCATGGGGGGGGGGGGGGGAGAAAGGGAATGTGGCCTTTTATGCTTTACATTGGAGCTGGGAAATGGCACCAGGTGCCAATATACTACTAGGTATTGTTGACTCCAGAATGTCCAGTGACCCTCAGAATAAGGCCATAATGGTATTGAAATGGTGCTGCGGTCACATGAAGAAGGAAGATTTTTTTTAAAAAATTGGTCAGGTCAGGGTGGCACACCCCATTTTGATGCCTATGGTCTAATGGTTAAAGCAGCGGATTGAGAATCAGAGACGTCTGCTTCACATCTCACTGCAATTCCTTGTGATCTTGGGTAAGACACAGGTGAAGAACATATGAATTACCATACTATAACAGACTGAAAGTCCATCAATCCTAGTATCCTGTTGCCAACAGTGACCAACCCAGGTCCCAAGTACCTAGCAAGATACCAACTAGTAAAACAGGTTTTATGCTGCTTATCCTAGGAAGAAGCAGTAGATTTCCCCAAGCCATCTCAATAATGGCCTAAGGATTTCTCTTAGGAAATAATCCAAACCTTTTTTAAACTCACTAAGCTAACTGATGTCCCCAACATTCCCTGGCAAAGAATTCCAGAGTTTAATTACACGTTGTTTGAAGAAATATTTTCTCCAGTTTGTTTTAAATCTACTACTTAGTATCTTCATTGCATGCCCCTTAGTCCTAGTATTTTTTAAAAGAATGAACAAGCGATTCACATCTACCCTTTCCACTCCACTCAGTATTTTATAGACCTCTATCATATCACCCTTGAGTCATCTCTTCTCCAAGCTGAAGAGCCCTAGCTACTTTAGCCTCTCCTCAAAGGGAAGTCGACCTATCCTTTTTATCACCCTTCTCTGTACCTTTTCTAATATCTTTTTTGAGATATGTTGTCATAGAAAACATAGAAACATAGAAGATGACGGCAGAAAAGGGCTACAGCCCATCAAGTCTGCCCACTCTGCTTACCCACCCCGTCTATGCCCTAATGACCCAATTTCCTTATCTTGACCCTCGTAGGGATCCCACATGGGTATCCCATTTATTCTTAAAGTCTGGCACGCTGTCTGCCTCGATCACCTGCACTGGAAGCTTGTTCCAATGATCAACCACTCTCTCTGTGAAGAAATATTTTCTGGTGTCGCCATGAAATTTTCCGCCCCTGAGTTTGAGCGGGTGCCCTCTTGTGGCCGAGGGTCCCTTGAGAAAGAAAATATCATCTTCCACTTCGACACGTCCCGTGAGGTACTTAAATGTTTCAATCATGTCTCCCCTCTCCCTATGTTCCTCGAGAGTGTAGAGCTGCAATTTGTTCAATCTCTCTTCGTACGAGAGACCCTTGAGCCCAGAGATCATCCTGGTGGCCGCCCGCTGAACCGATTCAATTCTGCGCACATCTTTACTGTAATGTGGCCTCCAGAATTGCACACAGTACTCCAGATGAGGTCTCACCATGGCCCTGTACAACGGCATTATGACTTCAGGCTTTCGGCTGACGAAACTTCTATTGATACAACCCAATATCTGCCTTGCCTTAGATGAAGCCTTCTCCACTTGATTGGCAGTTTTCATGTCTGCACTGATGATTACTCCTAAATCTCGTTCTGCTGAAGTCCTAGTTAAAGTTTCTCCGTTCAAGAAGTACGTCCTGCATGGATTTCTGCTTCCAAGGTGCATGACCTTACATTTCTTAGCATTGAAGCCTAGCTGCCAGGTTGAGGACCAACTTTCCAATGTAAACAGGTCCTGCACCATATAATTCTGTAAACTGCATTCACTTACTATATTACATAGTTTGGCGTCATCGGCGAATAGTGTTATTTTACCTTGAAGCCCTTGAGTCAGATCCCCTATGAATATATTGAAAAGGAGTGGACCCAGGACCGAGCCCTGCGGCACTCCACTGGTCACCTCCGATGTTTTAGAGAGGGTACCATTAACCACCACCCTCTGAAGTCTGCCACTCAGCCAATCATTGACCCATGCAGTTAGTGTCTCTCCTAACCCCATCGATTCCATCTTGCTTAGCAGCCTGCGGTGTGGGACACTGTCAAAAGCTTTATTGAAGTCCAGGTACACGACGTCCAAAGACTCTCCCAAGTCCAACTTTCTTGTTACCCAGTCAAAGAAGCTGATGAGATTGGATTGGCAGGACCTACTCTTGGTGAATCCATGCTGACTGGGATCCCGAAGATTCCCTTCATTCAAGATCGTGTCCAATTTGCTTTTAATTAGTGTTTCCATGAGTTTGCACACTATTGATGTGAGACTCAACGGTCTATAATTCGCAGCCTCTGCCCTGCAACCCTTTTTATGCAGAGGAACGACATTAGCTAATTTCCAGTCCAGGGGAACTTACCCCTTACTTAGGGAGAGATTGAATAGCTCAGCCAACGGTTTTGCCAGGACATCGCTCAATTCTCTGAGCACTCTTGGGTGCAAATTGTCTGGTCCCATGGCTTTGTTCACCTTGAGTCTTGCCAGTTCACCGTAAACTTCACCTGGTGTGAACTCAAAATTCTGAAACGGGTCTTCTGTGCTTTGTGTTGCCTTCAACTGCGGACCGTGTCCCGGTGCCTCACAGGTGAAGACTGAGCAGAAGTATTCATTCAGTAGTTCAGCTCTATCGGATTCTGCTTCCACGTAACTTCCGTCCGGTCTTCTAAGGCGTACTATCCCGCCTGTGTTCCTTTTTCTGTCACTAATATACCTGAAGAAGGATTTGTCCCCCTTTTTAATGTTTTTTGCCAGAATTTCTTCCACTCTAAGTTTTGCCTCCCTAACTGCCATTTTGACCGCTGTAGACCTGGTCCTATATTCTACTTTTGCCTCTCTTTTCTCCGTGCGCTTGTAGGAGAGAAATGCTTTTTTCTTCTCCTTAATGAGATCTCCGCGGTGAACCATTGGGGTTTATTGTTTCTTTGTCGTTTATTTACTGATTTTATGAAGCGGCTAGTTGCTTCATGTATGGTTGATTTCAGTGTTAACCACTTAGCTTCTACATCATCGGTCTCCGCTTGGTCCTCCGATGGACGAAATCTCCCATGCGTGCGAAGTCTGTGCCCCGGAAATTGAGTACCTTTGTTTTCGTGTTTGATCTAGGGAAGCCTTTCCTAAGGTTGAACCATACTATGTTGTGGTCGCTGGAGGCTAGCGTATCTTCTACTGAGACCTCTGAGACGCTTTCCCCGTTGATGAGTACCAGGTCGAGGATCGCCTGGGCCCTAGTGGGCTCCGTTAACATTTGTTTGAGATGTGCTCCCTTTATGGAGGTTAAGAGCCTCCTGCTACCGCTGGTTGTCGCTGAAAATGAGTTCCAGTCTGCATCAGGCATATTGAAGTCCCCTAACAGTACAGCTTCTCCTCGTAGAGTGATATTCTCTATGTCTTCAATTAATTCTGCGTTCATGTCTTCCAGTTGTCTTGGGGGTCTGTATACCACACCTAGATACAGGCATTTTTCTCTGCCTCTTGCCAGGTTTACCCAGAGGGACTCCCCGGTGTACTTGACATCTGTGATCCTGGTGGTTTTGATGTCCTCTTTAATGTATAGAGCTACCCAACCTCCTAACCTGCCCTCTCTGTCCTGATGAAGTAGATTGTAGCCCGGTATAGCCATATCCCACCCATGTGAGTCCGTGAACCAAGTTTCAGATATTGCCACCACTTCTAGGTCGGCATTCCTTATTTCAGCCTCCAATTCTAGAATTTTGTTACCTAAACTGTGTGCACACCCACGCTCCTGAAAAGCTCAGCAAGCCCACGGGAACGTGACAAAACCTAAGACCCAGCGTGCCCCTTACTACTAAAGGACTCTTCAGGACTTGATTCTGATAAGGTATCTGTCTAATGCAGGTAATAAGGTCCAGTCAGATATGGCAAAAACAGACACTTTATTCTGGCCCAATAAATCAAAATACAGGCTTCAGTCTGGCAGTTGCAGGAAAACATACATTTCATGAAATCATATGAAAAGATCCAAACAATCAGGGTGTTTCAGTTTATCAGCACTAGACTAAGTGCAGTCCCCTGCTTCTGGGCTTTTTCAAGGTAATTTAACTCAGTCCCCTTCACCAGAGCAGTTATATTTTACCCTTGCAGCGTTTTGCTCACAGTTCATACACAACCAAAAACCACTGCCAGCACTTGGTCTGTTAAGGAACAGAAACAGGAAAGAAAGAAACAAAAACCTCCCAGCAGCTTGAGTAGCAAAGCACACGGTTTCTACTTTAGCATACTTTTCCTGGGAATCAACTACTTTTCTATGCACAGAAAAAGTGCTCAGAGGCATGGGTATTATAAAACTTATCTCAGGCTTGCCTGTAGTGAAGCTAGCATTCACAATCACTGTCCTGGTTAAATGCAAATTTCATACATCTGTTCCTTCCTGAAACATTGCTTAAGCAACTACACCCAGCTGAGAGGAAGAAACGTAATTGCCTAACTTGGCAAGTAGCTGGAAAATCATACAAACGTTTGTTGGCAGCAAACCTCAAGGTTTTAAAGTAAGGTGCAAAGTTCATTCATAAAGAGAGAACCTAAACTCTTGCACAAAAACATACAGATTATCTGGGAGCTCAAAACTGCAGGTAGAAAATAAAACTCCTGTGTTTCACTGCACTTCCATGGCTGTAGGGCCAGACTCAACTCCTACCTGGCTTTCTTGAATGTCCATGGCCTCCTCCAGATCCTGCTCCCAAAGCTCAGAGGGAGAACCCATCTCATCTGCTTCAGCCATTAGCCAATCTTTATCACCAGCCTCCGCTGGCAGGGAAGAGAGGAACTTACTCTCCTCTGCTGGTTGCCTCTCTCCTGGTTGCTTCTCTTCTGTTTGCCTCCTTCCCTTTCCTGTTGTGAAGAGACTCGTTTTATCCTGTGGAGAGCCACTCCCCCTGACTGGGTGAGGGAAGGGCTTTCCCTATACTAGCCTGCTCCCTATGATTACTGGTAGGGATCTTTCTAGCCCTAGTTCTAACAGCCACAGGCTGCTCAAAAAGGTAGCAAATCTCTAACAGTGGCAGGAACAGGTTTAAACTGGGTATAGCTTTCATGCCTATCCCTTTCCTGCCATGCTTCCTCTGACTCCATCTCACTATCTGAGCAGTATTCAGCTAGCTCTGTTAATTGGCATGCCGCCTGATCAGCTCTCTTACATCTAGGCTCAGTGTGTTTTCTTTTCATTTCTGGGACAAAACCCGGGATGGATTCGGGTTTGTTAAAGACAAGACCCAAAACAGTGTTTAAGTTGCAACCGTACCATAGAGTGATACAAGGGCATTATAACATTTTCATCTTTGTTTTCCATTCCTTTCCTGACATTCTATTTGCTTTCTTAGCCACCACCGCACATTCAACTGAGGGTTTCAACATATCCTTAACAATGACACTTAGACCCTTTTCCTCGGCATTGACTCCTAACATAGACCCAGCATCACGAAGCTATAGTTTAGGTTTCTCTTTCCCACATGCATCACTTTGCACTTGCTCACATTAATCGTCATCTGCTTTTCACAATCCTCTTGCGATTACAACTTTGAACAACTTTGTGTCATCAGCAAATTTAATTATCTCACTAGTTATTCACATCTCTATATCATTGATAAATATGTTAAAAAGCTGCAGTCCCAGCACAGGGAGCAAGTACAGTTTTTTATAGGAGGAAAAGCCTCAGAACCCCGCTAGGAAAGAACCCTTTTCTAACTAGAGAGGGCTTGGTAATGTCATCAGCAAAAAAGCTCGTCACACCTGTGTTACAGTTGATGTTTACAATTATTGGTTGATGTTAGTAAAATCCGGCAGTTAGTGCAATTTCTCAAAAAAAAAATAGATGTTACTAGGTTTGTTGCTGTTAGCAAAATGCTATTAGTAACTGTTAACAAAACATTTAATGCTGTGAAAACTGGCTAAAGAAAAGTAAAAAAAGCCTTTGCGCATGGGCGGCTGTCATCGTGATGATGTCATTGCATTGACATCTGAGTATGCATGAAGGCTTCCAAATGTGACCTTCGAGCTCAAGGAGGTTCATGGGGGAGGTGGGACTGGGGAGGAATGGGGCAAAGCCAGAGGCAAAATGGGGCGAAGCTAGGGAAGAAAAAGGGCGGGGCCAAGTGTCCTTTTTTTTCAAAGAGGAAATCTGGCAATCCTATACATATGTTCTATCATCAGCCTGAGTATATGTTTATATTCACAATAATAATAAAGATTATTTTAAAAATAAAATACACTGATTGCTGAAGGCTGAATATTGGGCCCGATTCATTTTTCATAATAAAGCCAGCTATATCATACAATTGATGCAGAAATGTGATCGATATCATGCTATAGTTAAACAAGAGTGTGTCCAGTCTCTGAAGACATTTAAGGCTGCCAGAGATTCTCCTAAGGATTTTCTCTAGAGCTTTTTATTAACCAGATACTATTTTTTATTACCTACACTTGAAGTAAATTCAAACTAACTGCAAAAGTCAGAACTTTGCGTATCTGCTGAATGACATATGACCAACTGGGGAACATTTTTGGCACAATGTGACACTTTTTCTATACAGTGAAAGATAACAAATGTTCTAAGTAACTGAAAATTGGCCTCTTCACACATAATAGACTTGATTTAAAACAGCAGTAATTGTCTTCTGTAGAAATACAATCATTTGATATGTTCTGTAGCAGTACAGTTCTGTTGGTTTTTTCGCAGTAGTTATGAATTAGGTAAAATATATCAACCAAGAAAGTAACAGAATAAATAAAACCAAAAGGCTTCATATTCAAAAGGGTTTAACCAGGCAGTAGAGGTTTCTGCCTGGTTAAACCTGCTGAGTTGCCATCCACCAATATTTAGTGGCTCTGGGCAAGTGAATATGTAGAAAGCTGACTTCTAGCTGTAGTAGCATCAGACTACTGCTAGAGGTTACTTCAAGCCATTTTGCATCTGGAGCTGCTATGAGCAGGAGCGACTGGCGTTCCCCTTAGACCAAATCAAACTGGATATTTCTCTAACATAATGGCCTAAATATAAGAAAAACAAAAGTAACTCAAAGGTGGTTAGCAAGGTTTTATTTAAGGCAATCATACCATTTTGTTTTGTTCCAGAACAATATCACTTCAACATTAATCCAAAATAAAGCAGTCTATTACCTAAGCATGGTACATCATTGACAATGAAAAATAAGAAACCCACTTGGTCACAATATTAAACAACTTATTAAGCCAGGAACGGCTTCTGGCTGGCCAAATAGCACATAGTCAGCTATCCGCTGATATTCAGTGGGAGAAAGCCACCTATCTCCCACTGAATATCCCATTCCTTGGAATGGCCAACACAAATGCTTATGTGTGCATTTTGATCCAGTGTTTCTAAAATGTGTTCATGCTCTGTGTAACCAGGACAGAAATGTTCATTTTTCCAATGTTTTTGAACAGGCACTATGTTGGAGAATCCTGATCTAAAATACCTGGGCATCGTCTCATTTGTACATCTTTACTGAAATTCTACTCTATAAGTTTATTCCACTTTAAATGGTTGAATATTATACACAGGGGAACACACAACATCATTCAGCAAACTCCACGCTTAAAACACTCTCAAGTATATACATAGCACACTGTGGATTATTCAAACATTATCCTTTATCTTTTCTTTAAAAAAAAAAAAGTATTTTGGGGGACCTTTAGAGACACATCTTTCAGGTAGCAAATAGCATCACTTTCTGGTCTTTCAGATAGCATAAAGCATATCATACTAGTCAAAACTCATCATTGGTCCAGAATTTTAACTCCGTTCTCAAAAAAATTCATTACAATATGCAGTTATGTTATTCATACAAATTCAAATTCAAAAAAGTGCACTTATCTGTTAGCAAAACATGGACCCATTGCCAACATGGCCAGTATTTTGATACTTCACCAAGAAAGTGGTCCATTAAATATCAAGTGCTGTCCATCTCTTAAGCTTCTTCAAAATGGAATTTATATGAAAATTGGAATATGTGAATATACTTGAGAGTGTTTTATGCTTGGGGTTTGCTGAATGGCTCTATAAGTTTATGCAGTACCCAGCGCTGTCACTTATCCATTTGAGTTAGTGCTGTTATTTTGCTGGCCTAGCTTAAATACAAAAATTATTCAGAGAATGGCTGAATTTAGCTACTCACTAGATTAGGTTTTCCAAGTGGATAACCTACAGATGCCAGCCTGGGTTGTGGGCTCACTGGGTTGTGGGCTCCATTCAGGGGCAGTGGGCTCTTGGTCCGAAACATTGGTTGACCAATTCTCTGGAGCTTCAGGCAATTCGGCTGGCATTACTCACTCTCCAGCCCCTTCTGAAAGGGCCAGCAGTGCAAGTTTCTTCGACGACACAGCAGTGGTTTACGTACATCACAAGGGAGCTCTGGTGTTCTCTCTCTTGGGCCAGAAAGATCATCGGTATTCTATTGGGCAGAAGCACATCATCTGTCTTTCTCGGTGACCCATGGAGCCAGAGTTAACAATGACAGACTTTCTCGGCCAAACGCTCCTGGACACAGGAACACAGTCCATCTCGCAGGAGGTGTTCCATCTGATTGTGCAGAGCAGGGGTTAGCCCCAGAGGGACTTGTTGGCTTCAGCAGAAAACTCGAAGGCCGGGCACTTTTTCGATCGACGAACAGCAAGGTAGCTAGGACCCTGGTTGGCTAATGAGTTCCTGTATGATGTTCCCTCCATGGCCTCTGGTTGGTTGGGTCATCTGCCAGATAACGATGCATCCCGGCCTGATGTTTCAAGTGGCTCTGGATTGGCCTCGCCACCTGTGGTATGCGGATCTTGTACGTCTTCAGCAGGATGAGAACCTCTGGCTCCCTTTTCATCAATATCTTAGTCATGGACTTGTGCCCATGGAGACCCCACTGCACTTTGGTCTTAAGGCATGGCTCTTGAGCGCTCAGCCTCGATGAAGCCTGGTTATTCAGAGGTAGTTATCTTGAATCTTTTGTGCTCGAAGAAACCCTCTACTATGACTTTTTATGCCAAAGCCTGGAAGGCTTTCCAACAGTAAGAGCCACCCCCTGAAGCCACCAGCTCAAGTTGCTGCTAGCTGGCACTGTCCAGGGGAGCAGCATCTGAAGGGGAAAGCTCTGCAGAGCCCACCAAGATAGAAGAAACTCCCGTTAAGGGCACATGGGTGCTCTGGCCCAGGGGATCACCTCCAAGGAGGCTGCCTGAGACCACAGAACTTGCAGATAAAACCAGGCCGATGGAGCTGGACGGTCCAGGAGAATTCTGATCTGTTATCGAAGGTTATGTCTACGTGCCTTGAGAAGAAATACACGACCTTGCCTGGAGACGAAGAGAATCCCAGAAACTCCAGGGACTGGGAGTACGCCAAGTGTCTCTTCCTAAACTTGCCAACGTCTGCAGCAGAGACATTACCATCTCCATCGCAGTTTCATACACCTGACGAGACAGAGCCTGGATCACCAGCTGTCCCAGGAAGGGTGGACTTGGATCCCTGCTAGTGGAAAGTCATCACAACTTACCATCACTTTGATGAAAGTGTGGGAGTTGTCGCAAGGCCAAGGGGCAGAACTGTGACTTGGAAATGCTGTTGCAGAACAGGATAACAGAAAAACCTGTGATGCTCCAGGCAGATTGTAATATGGAGGTAAGCCTCTGTGAGATCCAAGGACACTAGAAACTCTCCTGGAGAGGCAGCAGCTATCACTGTGGACTCTGTTGTCCATTCGGAAAAGGGAATTCACAAGAAACGGGTGACCGACTATACATTCAGAATAGATCTCCAATCCTCCAAGCCTTTCTGGCACGATAAAGTGTAAGGGGTATCCGCCTAAGCCCCCATTTGTGTTCTGGAACAGGTTCCAGCATCCCGATATCTAAGGAGTGTTGCAGTGTATCACGGACTCTGGACTTTGTTCCGGTCGACTTGCTGGATTCCAGAAACCAAGCTGGAGGCGGGCAAACAAAGACTAACAAGTATTCGATGAAAGTCGAGCCCACTCCTGACAAAACTGAGAAGTCAGCCTTTGAGATGAAGAAGCCATGTCCGATCACTGGCGCCATCGGCGCTTTTTTAGGCGCAGGCACTGCATAGGAACCTGAGAACGCCTGGAATTGGAACTGTTATAATGAAGGCGTAGCCCTGGGAGGAAACATCTGCATATCCCTGATGACATCTGCGGGAGGAATGAAGAGTACTACAACCCCCTCCCGATGTCCAGCAAAACTTGATCACAGGGAGCGACTTAGGGCAGCGCTCAGCAACACCTGTGTAGAGGTCATCCAGACCTATACCAACAAGCTGGCCCTTGAAAAGACATCCGCTGAAGATGATCCTTGAGGCAAAGATCCAAAGAGTCTGGTGCAAAGATACTTCACCAGCAGACTATACTAAGAACTCAAATGAGATCATAAAGGGCACCTGGCACCTAATCCACACCAACCATCACCAACGGAGGATAAGCATGCACCTTCATAGAGGACGCATTGCGCAGGCTGGAATGATAGGCACGCGCCATAAAGAAAGTGGCCACCGCCGCTCGGCTATCTGAGGATGCTGCTAGAAAAGAATGTTTTTAACTTAACATCCACCCTATGATCCTGAAAGTCCTTAAACCTCACTCCCCTATCACTAGGGAGGGCTGCATGCTGGATAACCTGCACCACGGCAGAATCTACTTCAGGCCGTTCAAACCTACCGAAAATCAGGATCCAGGTGATAAAACCTAGACATAGCTTTAGAAGGTTGAAAAGAGCTTTCTGAGGTATCACATTGTTCTGAAACCAGACCAAGGAGCTGTGGACTGAATGGAAAAAAAGGTGCAGAACGGTCAAGGACCCAAGCCTGAAAAATAAAAGGTGGAGAATCCAAATGGAGCTCTTTCAGAATATCATCTGTAAAGAGGCGGACAGAAGCCTGAAAATCTGTGAAGAAGGGTCAACACCCCAAATCCAGACGCTCAGGGCAGCTGAGACCAGTCTCAGCAAAGGCATTAGTGGCAGGCGGTATACAATCGCTGATCCGAAACCAATCCGGCACAA
This sequence comes from Geotrypetes seraphini, assembly GCF_902459505.1. NCBI lineage: Eukaryota > Metazoa > Chordata > Amphibia > Gymnophiona > Dermophiidae > Geotrypetes > Geotrypetes seraphini. The sequence continues at coordinate 390,677,765 of NC_047085.1, read as the reverse complement.
TGTCCACATTCAACAGATTAGAGCCTGGGGAGTTCATCTTAAATGATTTTGTGTCAAATCAAGGGTTTTTTTTAGGCTGAAATAAAAGTTAGAAAAAAAAATTGATTTTAAAATCCAAGATGGCATAAGAAAAAATTAAAATTAAAAAAAGCAATTTGGGGTCTGGGGATGTGGCAGACCTTACCCCTACCCTCAGAAACTGTGAAAAACGATTTTAAAATTGTTTTACAAGCCACCCCCAAAGTTCCCATAGGAAATAATAGAGGTTTACTCACAGTATACAGTGCCAATCTGTCAGTAGCTTTAAACAGCATTTGGATGGAGGAAAAGGATTTTCTGCCTCAGAAACAGCTCCAAATGGATCCAAACTTGAAATCTTCAGACTGCCAGAGACCGACTACAACCTCTTCCCCCAGGGATCCTCGTCCATGCAGTCAGGAGTGGAAAAGACAGCCTGTGCCTTGAAACCCGGGTGGGTTTCACTCCAGATGCATACAGCCTGCGCTTGAAACCCGTGATGAAGACACCGGCATGCAGACTCCCAGGGGAAGGGACCTCGAGTCTAGAAATGGTGGCACAAAGTAGACTGGGTCCACCAGAGTTTCTCTGTAAAGCAGCAGTCTGGCACTGTGGGACTGCATCTTTTCATCTGACAGGGTCTCAAGGCACTGAAGCCACCGAGAAAATGAACTTTAAGTGTAAAATAAGAAAAAGAAGCAGAGCAACAGCATAAGACTTCTGCATGGATTGCTTGCAGAAATTGTAATTGGATATGTTTACTAGCTCTCAGGCTAAGGGGGTGGAGCATGTGCTCAGAAAAGTTGGGAATTTCTGTAACTCTCAGACTGCGGGTTGGGATTGAACACCTAGCATATGGAATCTGGAAGGGATGTAACAGAAACTAGAATTGTGCTAGTGTAGGAATGATGCTACACACACAAGGCTCAGAGTGGGATGAGGCGACCTAAAGGGATAGTCTCTCCCCCTTTTATTGAGAATCATAACTCCATTAATTACTTAGCTAATGCTCTACAAGGTTATAATTTCATAATGCATTTACAGTGAGGATTAGGCCAAAGTAATTCATTGTTTACATATTTCATGTGCTTCTCAAAGTTACTATCTCACGTGACATCTGAATACATATAATGGTTATAATAAAGTGATTCCCAATGTGTACATTTCTGATATGTCTCAAATCTAACTATAGCATGTGACAGTCCAAAGGTTATAATGCATACTCCTTAAGCTTTCTTGATTAGCCTGAAGTCAAGGCCTGCTCAGGCAAAGTCTGATTGTTGCCCATATAAGGGATGCTTAAACAAGATAAGAGATAAGATAAGGGTAAACCTGTGTCAGGTTAATATGTGGCAAGAGCCTTGTGACAAAAGGGGAGGGAGGAATGCCTCAGCATTCTGTCTCAAGGTGCAAACCTTTTTTCCTTGCTTTTACAAGAGGGAAAGAGAAAGGATTCATACTTCTACACAGGGCCTCATAGGACCTAGATCAGTACCAGGGCCTAGATCAGTGTGCCGACCTTGCCTGGTTCAGAACTGCCTGTGTGCTGACCTTGCCTGTGTTCTGATGCCCTGGATCAGAACTTATCAGATCTCCATCCCTACATGCTAGTTGCTGCATTTTTGAGCATGCCAATTTCCAGCATCTGGTGAAAAGAGCTATAACATTTTGTGCAAATTACTCTGGATACACCTAATATTGGTGTTGCTCTAAGTTATAATCTATAGCTAAATTTACATTATAAGGCAAAAACCTACAGCAACACAATATGCATAAATCCAGAATGTTATGATTCAATAACAGATAATGGATGACAGTACTTGTATATATGTTCCACATGTGGATATCAAGAGAAATTGTAACAATGCAAAGGCTACTGGGCAAAACATACACTGTGGTTGCACTGTGTGCAAACTTTCCAGATCTAAGAGAGCAGTAGCTTGGTGAGGATTGGAGGCACCTGGGGCAGTGGCACCCCTCCCCCTTTGCTCGCTTCCCTGCCCCACTCCCAGCTGCGCATGCTCCCCGTCCCTTGTACCTGTTTAGCTCTCCAATATGAGCATCTCTAACTTGCTGCCTGCACCAGTGTCAGCTCTCCCTCTGACATCACTTCCTAGTCGTGGGACCTAGAAGTAACCTCAGAGGGGAGCGCCAAGGCTGGAGTGAGCAGCAGATTGAAACTGCTGGTTGTTGGTGAAGAGCTAGAGATAAGGTGGCAGGGAATTGAAGGTGCGTGCAGCAGCGAAGTGGGAAGGAGCAGGAGGACGGAGAGGAGGAAAAGTGCCGGTTCCCCCACCAAGATGGTGCCCCAGGAAGTCTGCCCCCCACCCTCTTACTATGCCATTGTTAAAATTTATAATGAGCACTAGTCAGAGGCACAGTGGCACTGGCAGGATCAGTTGTATGTGGCTATCTTCGCACGGCTAGATTTTTCCATATCAACCGTTGATTGGGGTATCCCTAATGCGGGATCTTCTATAATAGGGAGATCCTGGATTTTTTAGTGTGAACTGCTCCAGCATGTGGTAATGGAATCCATGTGAAATGGGGTGTAGGGGTTGTTCCTTCTTATCACACCTGGGGTTAAGGCCTCTATGATGTCACAAAGCCTGAACCATCTTTTGCAAGAAGAGAAAAGAAGAAATCATCTTTGTTGCCTGCTGCCTGCCAGGTGCATTCTGGACTTGTTTACAAGAACTCTGTTACTTCAGTCAAGGACATCTGCCTGGCTCAGCTCCTGAGAAAGTTGTAGGAGGAATTAGCTTCCATGATCGGTATATATATATCTCTTATCTACTGAGGCACCTCTCTGGAAGGCTGGTACACGACGATACAGAATGGCTACTAATTGGTGAAAGACTACTAATTGGGATTGTTGCTGGATTGGTCAGAGGGAGGTCATCTAATGAGAACTAAGGAGAAGGTGCCTAATTATTATTATTCTGTGCTGAGGTGTAAGAGAGCTTGCATCTTAACATAGTTTTCTCTGTACACCTTCTATAATAATAAAATCGGATAAGTTACCTCTTGTGATTAGCTCTACCAAGAGTGAAGAAAAAAATAAATCTTTATACAGATCTGGATTCCTGCACATAAGGAAACTGTTGCAGACCTAATTTACAGCTTTTCCAAAGGCTAACGGACTATTCCTAATCAGAAGAATTTCCACATCTGCTGCTGAAGGAACGGATTCCTTCTCCCCAATTTTGCTGAGGCCTAATCTAAGGGTGAGAATAAGGAATTATCTATCTTTTTAGCTGGGTAGATAAGATTCTATTGTTTGGGACAAGGTTAGTTAAGGTCCCGTGGTGATAAGCTATACAGTGGTGCCTCGCACAGCGAACGCCTCGCACAGCGAACGCTGCGCACAACGAACTTTGTGTCTTGATTCGTACAACGGACTTCGTTTCACACAACGAAGTCCGGGGTTCCTGCGGGGTTGGATCGCAGCGGGGTTGGTCGAGCCGCGAGGGTAGTCTCCTTCTCCTTACCTGCCCTGTCGCAGCACACAGCCGAACGGAAATCTTCCCGATGTCAGCGCTGACGTCGGAGGGAGGGCTTAAGCAAAGCCCTCCCTTCCTCCGACGTCAGCGCTGACATCAGGAAGACTTCCGTTCGGCTGTGTGCGGCTGCGGCAGGGCAGGTAGGAAGAAGGCAATGGCGAACGAAAGAGGGGGGAGGGGGCGGTCCGCCCCGAAGAATGTGCACAGCTGGTCAGGTCCCCCGATCGACCGACAACAGGCCCGGCCGACAAACCTCCCTGCCCTGTAGCCGCGAATCTAAATTACCTCTTACAGCAGCTTCAATAATCCAGCTGCTGTAAGAAGGTAATTTAGATTCGCGGCTACAGGACAGGGAGATTTGTCCGACCGGGCCTGTTCTGTTGTCGGTCGGGTGCAAAAGCGCCACAAAGGTGGAGGCAGGGAGGGAGGAAAGGTGGAGTGGAGAAGAAAAGACGCTTAAGGGGGGAGAAGGCCGCTGAAAGCACATGTTGGAGCAGGGGATGAGAGGGAGGGAGAGAAGGGGAAATATTGGACAAGGGCAGAAGGGATGCTAAATCATAGGGTGACAGGCAGAGAGAACAACAGGAAAAAGAGTGGAAGCAATCTTGAACCCTGAGGGTGAGGGCAGAGAGAGGTGGTGAGATGATTGATCATGGGGAGAGGGACAAAAGGGAATAGAGATGGGATAGGAAGATAGTGGAAGTAAAAGGACAGGGAGATGTATGTTTTTAGATGTATCTAAATAAAAATAATAACAAAAAATTTATCTTTTTTATGTCATCTTAGCATATTTTATGCTGCAGAACGAATTATTTTTTTTTACATGTATTCCTATGGGAAAACGCGTTTCACATAACGAACGTTTCACATAACAAACTTGCTCCTGGAACCAATTAAGTTCGTTGTGTGAGGCACCACTGTATTTTTAGATTGCTGCTATTCAGAAATGATTATTATAAAGAATTACTTAGTGTGTAAGAATTTATAGATACTCATTTACTTAGGGATTATTGTGTAATAATTGAGATACATGTATGTATACAGAGACATTGTGATCAATAATTAGTTATTATTTACTGCTGGCTTATGAATTATATTTTTCTATTTCTATAATAAAATATTTCATATAGCCCTGGTCTCTATTCCTAGTATAAACTGGCAAGATAATGAACCTGGATAAGGAGTTTATGGTTTCCTCTAGAACACTAGAGATATGCACGTAACTTGTTTATGTAGCACTAATTAATTAGACCCATAAATCTACCTACAGGGGCCATAGGGAGGAATTCTATAAATGGCACCTATGTTAGGCACCACTACGCGCCCTTATTGGGGATGCCTAGCAAAAATCTGCAAGCAACTTAAATTTTTAAAATTAGTTTGATTGTTGTGGTAATTGACCATGTCACTAAAAACTAATTTACAAAAATTAAAAAATGATTAACATTGCGTGTAAAATTTCACATAATGCGTAGCGACGCCTACTGGCACCTACCTGAAAAGTAGACATGGTTAGGGACAGAGAATACAATCCAAACAAAACTGCGAGAAAATTCAAAAACAAAAAAGGATTCAACAATACCCGTTTGTGTGGCGTTTGCAAGCTAAGCTTTGCCTCTGGTATACCTCGCCTTGACTTTCTGCCCGCCCAGTTCTTCCTCTTGACAAAGATAATCATCGAAACACGGCCTGTGCTGAGGAAGGGTGAGAAGACTGGTTGCCTTTTTGGTTTTTAGCCCTCGTTTGAGAACATTGTGGAATGTTTACTGAGTTTGCTTTTGCACCTTCATTGAAACACTGTTGAACTTTCATCGTACCTGCACTTGCACTTCAATGTTCTTTTCTGGATTTGGTTTCGGTTTGGATTTGCCTCATTCGATTGCTGGATGGTTCAGGAGTTTCACCTGCCACCTTGGCTTTACTGTGGATTTTCAAGCTAGGTGACTTATGAATGTTTATTCTATGAATAGAGTTAATTCCTTTGGCTGTCCTGGTATTTGCACTTATTTATGTTTTTTAGCTTATTGTTTGTTTTAGTATGTGTATGTGTATGTCTTTTGATAAATCTTGATGATATGAATGAAACTAATAAATGTTTAAATTATTTATAAAGTAGATCATTTTATTGCATTACACTAATTCTGCATTTGATTGTAATGAGACTGTTTTTTCTATAGGGGATTCTTTATTTTGATTAGATGGGCTATTGTTGAATCCTTTTTTGGTTTTGAGTTTTCTCTCAGTTTTGTTTGGATTGTGTTTATTATAGGGACAGAGAATAGTCATGGTATGACTTAGACATCATTAGGCATATGTGGTAGGCACTGGTAAATTAGGCCAGGAAAAACCTGGCCTAATATAATGGCACCTAGCACTAGAACACCTAGTGACATCTAAGTCAGGTTAGGTGCTGCTAGGTGTGATTCATTAAATGGTACCAAGCAATGCCTAGACGTTAGGTGCCGTTTACAGAGTCAGGCCCATAATGCTTATGAATGGGGAGAGTATTTCTGATGTTATAGTGATCAATGGATGGTGTGGTTTAATACAGATCAATCAAAACTGAAGGTTCTTGATGATAAAAAAGACTAACTTTGTTCAAATGGGGGATTACCTCAGGGAGTTGTCTGGATGGGAATATCTAGAAGTAGGCAAGAAGTAGGTAAATTTAAAAGAAGCAATTGTAAGGGCAACAAACTTATTTGTGAGGAAAGTAAATAAAAGTTATTTGGTTCTTAAAAGTAGAAGTAGAAAAAGTAAGGAAAAAAAGGTTAGCTTTCAATGGAAGTAAAACCTTGATATCTCAATCTGTCCTCCTTTTTTTGGAAAAAGCTCCTCACCTCAAAATAGAAACAGTACAGCAAAGAAAGGCAACGGAAGCGTCCAATCAGCCAAAAGAACAGTCTTTATTTGAACAGATAGTCCCAACAAGGAGTCTGTTTTTATATTTACTTCTGTTCATAAATGTTTGGTTTCTGGGTAGGTTGTGCTTAGTGTGAAGAGGACCACTAACAGAAGGTCCTGGCTGTCCTGCCGGGCCCCTTGTGAGTGTACCACACAGATTCCAGCATCATATGTTTATTTAGTGTGCTCTGAGGAAGGCGTTTTATATACGATGAAACTAGAATCCTTGTCGGGACCACCTGTTTAAATAAAGACTGTTCTATTGGCTGATAGGACACCTCCCTTGCCTTTTTTTGCTGTACTCCTTTTTCTGGAGCCAAATGGTAACCCTGTCCTGGACACAAATTTGAATCTTCAAAGTGGTTACAGAAACTTCCTAGTTTGACAGTCTTCCCCACTTAGACTCTGGAGGCATAATCTTGAGGGCCACTCTGCTTCCAACACACTGACAAGATCTCTCTCTCTCATACTCTCTATCGTACTCTTCTCTTGTCTATTGTGTCCCAGGGCATTTAACCACTTCCCTGACTGAACCCCACTCCTCTGACTCAGCCTCTGACCCAGCAGCTTAGCACCATCTGCCATACGGTGGCTTAACTTTAGTACCAGTGAGAGAGTGTTCTTTGGGACACCTGCTGCTATATCACTCACTCCTTCACAAGAGGGCAGAGAATGAAGGAGAGTACTGTATTTTCTTGCATATAACGCGCGCGTTATACGTGGTTTTTACGTACCGCGCATACCCTCGCATGCTATACGCGTGAGCGCGTTGTACAAATTTTTTTTTACATAGTTCCCCCCCGACGTCCGATTCACCCCCCCGCAGGACCGCTCGCACCCCCACAGCCTCCCGACCCCCCCCCCCATCATGTAGAAGCTCCTACCGGTGTCCTGCTGCTTCCTCTTGGCGGTCCCGACACCCGACACAATCGGGGCAAGAGGGAGCTCAAGCCCTCTTGCCCCAGCCAACCGCGGCACACCCGACACGATCGGGGCAAGAGGGAGCTCAAGCCCTCTTGCCCCAGTCAACCGCGGCACCCCCGACACAATCGGGGCAAGAGGGAGCTCAAGCCCTCTTGCCCCCCCGACTCCCAGACACGATCGGGGCAAAAGGGAGCCCAAGCCCTCTTGCCCCGCCGACTCCCCAACTCACCGACAATATCGGGCCAGGAGGGAGCCCAAGTCCTCCTGGCCCTGGCGACCCCCCCCGCTAGTTGTTCGGGCCAGGAGGGAGCCTAAACCCTCCTGGCCACGGCGACCCCCTACCCCCACCCCGCACTACATTACGGGCAGGAGGGATCCCAGGCCCTCCTGCCCTCGACGCAAACCCCCCTCCCCCCAACGACCGCCCCCCCAAGAACCTCCGACTGCCCCCCCAGCCCACCCACGACCCCCCTGGCAGACCCCCACGACACCCCCACCCCCACCCCCCTTCCCCGTACCTTTGTGTAGTTGGCCGGACAGACGGGAGTCAAACTCGCCTGTCCGGCAGGCAGCCAATGACGGAATGAGGCCGGATTGGCCCATCCGTCCCAAAGCTCCGCCTACTGGTGGGGCCTAAGGCACCTGTGTCAATCAGAATAGGCCCGGGAGCCTTAGGTCCCACCTGGGGGCGGGGCCTGAGGCACATGGGCCCAACCCGACCATGTGCCCAAGGCCCCGCCCCCAGGAGGGACCTAAGGCTCCCGGGCCTATTCTGATTGGCACAGGCGCCTTAGGCCCCACCAGTAGGCGGAGCTTTGGGACGGATGGGCCAATCCGGCCTCATTCCGTCGTTGGCTGCCTGCCGGACAGGCGGGTTTGGCTCCCGTCTGTCCGGCCAACTACACAAAGGTACGGGGAAGGGGGGTGGGGGTGTCGTGGGGGTCGGCCAGGGGGGTCGCGGGTCGGCTGGGGGGGCGGTCGGAGGTTCTTGGGGGGGCGGTCGTTGGGAGGGCGGTTTGCGTCGAGGGCAGGAGGGCCTGGGATCCCTCCTGCCCGTAATGTAGTGTGGGGTGGGAGTAGGGGGTCGCGTGGCCAGGAGGGTTTGGGCTCTCTCCTGGCCCGAACAACTAGCGGGGGGGGGGGGTCGCCAGGGCCAGGAGGACTTGGGCTTCCTCCTGGCCCGATATTGTTGGGGAGTCGGCGGGGCAAGAGGGCTTGGGCTCCCTTTTGCCCCGATCGTGTCGGGGAGTCGGGGGGGGGGCAAGAGGGCTTGAGCTCCCTCTTGCCCCGATCGTGTCGGGGGTGCCGCAGTTGGCTGGGGCAAGAGCCGCGGTTGGCTGGGGCAAGAGGGCTTGAGCTCCCTCTTGCCCCGATCGTGTCGGGGAGTTGGGGGGGGCAAGAGGGCTTGAGCTCCCTCTTGCCCCGATCGTGTCGGGGGTGCCGCAGTTGGCTGGGGCAAGAGGGCTTGAGCTCCCTCTTACCCCGATCGTGTCGGGGGTGCCGTGGTTGGCTGGGGCAAGAAGGCTTGAGCTCCCTCTTACCCCGATCGTGTCGGGGGTGCCGCGGTTGGCTGGGGCAAGAGGGCTCGAGCTCCCTCTTGCCCCGATCGTGTCGGTGAGTCGAGACCGCCAAGAGGAAGCAGCAGGACACCGGTAGGAGCTTCTACGTGATGGGGGGGGGTCGGGAGCCTGTGGGGGTGCGAGCGGTCCTTCAGGGTGGGGGTGAGGGTGTGGGTGGGAGTGCGTGCGAGTGGTCCTTCGGGGTGCGGGTGCGTGCGAGCGGTCCTTCGCGGTGGGGGTGCGAGCGGTCCTGCGGGGGGGGGGGGGAATCGGACGTCGGGGGGGCATCAGGCTTTCAGGGTGGGGACAGGACTTCAAGGAGGAGAGGAGAGTCGGGGCGGGCGAAAGGAGAGTCGGGCGGCGACGGGGGAGTCGGGCAGCATGCGCGGTATACGGGTGTGCGCGGTATATAAAAATTTCTGTACATAGATTTGTGTTTTTCGCGCGCTATACCCGTGTGCGCGTTTTACACGGGTGCGCGTTATCTACGTGAAAATACGGTAACCTGAACAAATACTTCTTCATGGAAAGGGTGATGAAATAGAGGAACAGCCTCTTAGTGGAGGTAGTGGAGACAAAAGCTGCATCTGAATTAAAGAAAGCTTAGGACAAGTACATAGAATTTCTAAGGGAAAAGAAGGGATAGTAAATGTCATGGATGAGTGGACAGGATAGGCTACATTGTCTTTATCTGTCCTAATTTTTCTGTCTCTATGATTATTTGGAGTTGTCAATATGGCTCAGTATGAGGGAAAATTAAATCATAGCCATCATAGGACATTCACACCTGGAAGATGGGATTCTTTTGTCACAAAGAAGTAAATGCCGGGACCTGTGTCTTCAAGTGTTGACAGGAACATCTTTGGCATCTTCTGCCCCTTCCCAGACACCCACCTGGCTAGATATCTGACAAAGGGCAGGAGATGTGATAGAGACTCCTGTCAACATTTTAAATTAAATACTCAGTTAGAAGGGGAATTATAGAAACAAATTTGAACTTTTTAAAGAAATTACTCAAGGTCCGAAGAGTCTACGATGAGACAAAGCACCAAAGCGTTGGGTCCTACAATATCAATGGACTTCTTTGTTCTTTGTTTCTTAACTGGTTGGATAGGCACAACACTGATTTCAGGGTTCTAGAAAATGCCTTGGTGCTTGGTCTCCAGTTGAGGACTGTTGCTGCTATAAAGGATGAAAAACAGGGTTCCCCAGGTAATTATGAATGAAGAGTCAGGGCTAAAGACACCAGCCCTGGTTCTGATAGCGATAGATACCCAGAAACTGTCATGTTAACAAAGGCACTTTTAAATCAAGACTTACCATAGATGTCAACACAGCTTCTCAACCCCTACAAAAATAGCCCAAATCATCTACACAGAAATTTTGGATCTACAGCTAAAAAATCATGTCATAAACCATGTTCCCAATTTAGTTTACACAGTTATTAACTAGACAGATACTCCATGCTGAATTCAAAGCCGGCTCTGTAGAAAACTGCTGATTCTATTTTAGGTTTCCCTCAGGGACAAAAATAATATAAGAAACTCATTAAACCCTTCTACAAATCTGTGCTGGAAAGCATTCCTGAAGCCATGCCTCTGCGTGCTTCCCTACTAATTTAATAATACCCACATTTGTTAATCCAAAAAATTCAATAAAATAATGTAAAAAACATAGTAAAACTAAACACTGTTGGCCATATAAGTTGAAACATTACCTGAGGTCTATAGCTATTATACCTGAATGTAAATTGCCTTGAACTTAGGTTTGTTTAAAAAGATCATTCTTTTTCAAATTAGCTAAGAACTCTATCTCTCTGTGTGTAATCTAAAGAAAGGCAGAAAAACAGTACCCATCTCAAGCTAAGCTAAAATCTAAAGTAGTCTTATCAATTAATTCATTTTCTCACTATAGCTGAATATTTAGACCCCTCTCAGTTTAGTTTTAAGAAGGTGTGTACTATAGGAACTACATTCCTTGCCTTGATCAATGATTTAAGATTGGATCTGAACTCATTGACTGACTCCTTTGCGATTCCTTAGACCAGTATATCGCAAACGGTGTGCCGCATGAGATTTCAGGTGTGCCACGAGATGCCAGAGAGGAGGAGAGGTGCTGGTGGCGGCTGACTGCCTACAGGATGTGCCTCTCGCAGCGAGAAGCACATCCTGTAGGTAGTCAGCCGCTGCCAGTACCTCTCTTCCTTCCTGGTGTCTCTCCTCCTCTTTTTGCCTCTTCTTTTTCAGCACCCCCTTACTGGCAGCTCATTTGGATGGACTCCGTGTATGCGTGGATGTCGACGTGATGATGTCACACAAGCACGTGATGTCATCGCACTGACGTCCATGCACTTCCCTTTTGCCGCGGCTGCCAGATTAATGTGCCATGGCTCATAAAGTGCTTGAGACACTGCCTTAGACCTTACAGCCACCTTTAACAATATGAATCATAAGACTCTGCTCATGAGATTATAAAGCATAGATGACAAAGGTATAGTGGCTCACAGATTTCTATCTTTTTTGCCTAACAGATTATCTTTTGTGCATATATATTTTGTGGTTTATTTTCTGCTCCTGAACAAATGAATTGTGGAGACCCACAGGACTCCATTCTTTCTCCTCCATTATCTAATGTTTATCTCCACCCATTTTTGCATATTATTAGATCTTTTGGGTTTAATTTACAATGCTATGGATGACACATTATCCTATGTCCAGTGATTTACTGGGTTTAGTGACAGTAATAAATGTCTAGAGTCAATTTAAATCTGAATGAAGTCAAATAAAATGTACTACCTATCTCCAAAAATAGAAATGTGGATTAGTAAGGAGTGTAAGACTGAATTTCAATCAAAATATGGATGAGATAGTCCTTCCTCTTTTATCCAAAATGGGAGTATAAAATGCTATACAGGCAGTCCCCAGGTTAAGAACGTCCCACTCGTACTTACGAACTGGGGTCCTGCCTCACCCTCACTGGGGTCCTGCCTGCCTCACTGGGGTCATGCCCCTCATCGTCATTCCCTCCCTCTGTTCTGTGTGCCAAATTTGTGCCTCCCTCCCTCCCGCTTTAAATGGTATTGGTCCTAGTTATTTGTGGGAAAGTAAAACTAAATTACATCTCTGTATGCACTTTGGGCCCAATTTTGTATAGTACAGCAAAACTTGAATGCACAAATCTGTTGCATTGCTGATTTGCACATGCAACTTAATTAACAAGCCAATCAGCAACGATAATTGGCAATTAACAAGTAATAATTGTCACTTTTTGGTACTAATTAGAATTTACCTGCACAACTTTCTAAGCTATTATATAAAGTGGTGCATGTAAATTCTAGTGTGCAGATCTGAAAAGGGGGAGTGGACAGGGGAGGAGCATGGGCAGGTTGTGGGCATTCCTAAATTTTAAGCGCACTTTTATAAAATGCAGAATTTAGGCGTGGGTATTTAGGTCTGGATTTCATTGGCCTAAATGGGTGTGTCTAAACGTTAGATGCCTGAGTTTGTAGGCATTTTATAATCGCGATAAGCACTGTTCTTTTTGGCGTTAATTTTTTAGGCATCATATATAACACATGGACCTTAAGGACAATTCTATAACTGGACGCCCATGGGTATATGCAGAGAAATTATGCACACAAGGTCCTAAGGCCCATATTCTTTAAATGGCACCTTAAATTAAGCGCCGGTATGTGCCTTACCGGTGCCTAAGTTAAGTCCAAAATGCCATTTAAAAGAGGACTGAAAAGACTTTTCAAGGCGCTTACCAGTGCCGGAATCATACCTCCAGAGGTGCTTCACAGAGCCCACCAGCACTGTAGGCATGGCTAACACCGGAAGTGGTGCTAGGAGTCATAAAGCACCTATGTAGGCCCGATTCAAGTCAAAGGTAGGTGCTGGAAAATGGAAATGTAGGTCTTGAAAACCCTGGCCTACATTTTCAGCATTTAACTTCACCGGAGGCACGATTCTCTAAATGGCGCTGCCACATGATTGACACATGATCAGTGGCCGCCGATAATCCGACCCTAAGTGCTATTTTCTATGAGTGCACATGAGTGCTATGGTGCATAAGTGCAAGAGGGTTATATATGTGATAGCAGCACGGGTGGAGGCTCCCAGTTACACATGTAACTTAAAGAATACTTTAAATAGTGCGCATCCCTGCTGTATTTAGGTGCTGGCAGTTACACCAGATCTATGGTTAGTGTAACCGTGGGAACCTGTTGGGGCATGCTGAGACCGGGTTATCCTAGTATTCTATAACAACGCCTATTGCACATTATCAGGGCACCTAACTGGAGGCGCCCTGTTATAGAATTGTCTCCATTATACTGTAAAACTGATACACATTTTGGACTAATAAATGGTGTCCAAAATTTGCATGCTGAAAATAAATCTGCAAGAAACCCTATTTTATAAACGGTGCTGCAAACTGCACGCAATTTATAGAACTGCGCTTAGAGCCAATTTGTGTGCCACACTTTGGGCATCCGGATTTGCATCAACAAACTTGGTGTAAATCCTGGTGCTTAAGTTAGGTGCAGATCCTCAGTATTCAGTAATACTGAGCATATCTTTTGAACAGTGCTTAGCAAGATGCACTTGCAAATCCAAATTATTGGCAATTAATGCCCCAGCCATCAATTATTGGCACTAATTACCCAATCATGACCTTTCAGAAGTGTAGCACCTACATAATGGATTCCCCTTCAAAAGGAAGTATGCATGGAATAAGCCCACCTTAAGTTTAGATGGCTTATGAGAACTTGCCTCTTCAATATGGGATTTGAGTTACCCTTGAGTCATTAGATTTTTATATATGTATTATGACCATTACTTTGAAAGCATACTATGTGTAAATTATGGCATTAACATGTATATATCACATGCAAATATAAATACTGATTTCAGAAAGCTTCTGTTTTAGGAGTAGAGGACTGGCTTTGTGGTTAGAGCAGCTGCCTCAGCACCCTGAGGTTGTGAGTTCAATTCCTACCCACTGCAGCTCCCAGTGACTCTGGGCAAGTCACTTAACCCTTCATTACCCAAGGTACAAAATAAGTACCTGTCTAAAATATGTAAAGCACTTTCAGTAACCACACAAAAAAAGCGGTATATCAAGTCCCATCCCTTTTACACGTGGAGATTCAAAGGGAGTGTAGTTTCAGAGTGATCTGGCCAGGACTAAAATCTACACAGGGGGGTTCCCTATTTTACAAAAGTAATATACATGTATACACATTTACACAGCTAGTTTTACACCAGCTCAAAGGTACAGATAGGTTTAAAAAAATAGTCCTTGTTTTGACCAAACATTTACACTAAGGATTAAGAGAATTATCTCCTTAATCTATCACCAAAACAAAATGAAGTTAAAATTGTGGTCTCACTACACACACAGGACCGGATTCAGTAAATGGCACCCCCGTAAGGCTCCATTATGATATGTGCCAAGCTAGTATTCCGTAAAGAGTACTCTGCATGGAGCCACTTTTATACAATACTAACTTCCCCCCCTTTTACAAAACTGTCAGAGCTGTTACCACAACAGCCAGCACTAAAAACTGAACTATGGTTTTATAAAAAGAGGGGGGGGGGGTTGTGTGCATTTCAGGCCAGATTCTGTAAACAGCGCTGTACGTTAGGTGACAGTAGGAGCCGTGCCACTGTCTAGCTTAACTGCTTTAATTGGTTTTAATTGGTGTTGCAATTGACCACGCTACTATAATCTGATTAAAAACTTTTTTAAAAAAAAGTATTTTCTGGTAGACACCTACATAGGTAGGCATTGTAATCATGTCTACGGAGGCACCAAATGGTCAAAGTAGGTGAGGTTAGGGACGGAGATGATCTTAGGCGCCGTTAGACGCAATTCTCAAAAGAACTTAGGCGTCTGCAACGTAGGCCAGTAAAACCCTGGCCTGCACTGCAGACACTTATGTTTTGTGGCAGACGACATTAGCCATGATTCTTTAAGCGGGGCCTAAGCATGACTGAAAAGCAGCCAGCGCCGTTTTTGTAGGTGACTCCCAATTTAGGTGCTGACAGAATCTTGTCCTTCATATCTAGTATTTTTGGGCACGAGCACTTATGCCTGCTAAAAGTTGGTGTAAATGTTCACACCCAACTAATACCAGTTAGGCATGCAAATGCAGGAATTGTATAACATGGTGCCTAATTTCTTGGAATGCCCCTAACACATCCATGCCTTTCCCACGGCCACAGCTCCTTTTGAGTTGTGTGCTATGACATTTAGGTGTGCATGTTATAGGACATATGCTAGATCTGTGCATAATCCTAATTGCTGCCAATTAAATGCTTGTTAACACCACATTCTGTTAGCGTTTAATTGGCTAATCAGTTTTGACCTGGAATCCCTTAACAAATTTGGGCACCCATACAGAATTTGAGGGACAGATTTGTAAAAGGCAGCTACATGTAGAAGTCATTCCATTCCCAGGTGGAAGTTGTGAAACTGCTACTTCCACATGGATACCGCCATGTATATTTGTAGAATGGCTACTCCTGCTGCACATCCTGGAAAATACAGTTGCATTCCTACAGATGTTTTAGAAAAAGGCTCTGCAGATATATTAGAAAAGATTAAATGGTTAATATTCTCAATGGAGAAGGGTAAATAAGGGGTTCCCCAAGGGTCTGTGCTGGGAATGTTGCTTTTTAACATATTTACCAATGATATAGAGATGGGAACACTAGTGAGATCATTCAATTTGCTGATGCCATAAATTTGTTCAAAGAAAATCACAAGAGGATTGTGAAAAATTGTAAGAGGACCTTGTGAGATTGTGCAGTAAATGGCAAACGAACCATGTGAGTAAATGGGAAACAAGCCACGTGAGCAAGTGGCAAATGAGCCACGTGAGCAAGTGGCAAATGAGCCATGTGAGCAAGTGGGAAACAGGAACCCGAACTATAGCTATGCGATACAGGGTTCCATGTTAGGAGTCGCTGCCCAGGAAAAGTATCTAGGCATCATCGTAGAGGATACATTGAAACGCTCAGTTCAATGTGCAGCAGCGGCTCAGAAAGCAGATAGAATGTTAGGAATTAGCAGGAAAGGAATGGAAAACAAAGATGATAATGTTATAATGCTTTTGTATCACTCCATGGTGTGGCCACACCTGAAATTCTGGTCACCGCATCTCAAAAAAGATATAGTAGAATTAGAAAAGGTACAGAGGTCAATGAAAATGAAAAAAGGGATGAGATGACTTCCCTATGAGGAAAGGCTAATGCAGCTAGGGCTTTGGCTCACGGGAGATATAATAGAGTTCTATAAAATAATGAGTGGAGTGAAACGGGTAGATGTGAATCACTTGTTTACTCTTTCCAAAAATTCTAGGACTAGGAGCCATGCAATGAAGCTACTAAGTGATAGATTTAAAACATATCAGAGAAAATATTTCTTCACTCAGTATGTAATTAAACTTGAATTCTTTACCGAAGGCTAGGATGAAAGCAGTTAGCTCAGCAGGGTTTAAAAAAAAATTTAAAAAAAAAAAAAAAAAAAAAAAAAAAATGTTTGAGTAACTTCCTAAAATTAAAAAAGTCCATAAACCATTATTAAGATGGACATAGGGAAATCCACTGTTTATTCCTAGGATACACAGTAAAAAAATCTTGTTTACTCTTTGAGATTGTGCCAGGTACTTGTAACCTGGGCTGACCACTGTTAGAAACAGGATACTGGGCTTATGTTCTTAGTTATTGTCAGAATGAAAATTGGATAAGAAAAAAAAATCTACAGGTCTGACTTAAGAACTAAAATTATGAATTTCCCTTGAAAAGTTTCCTTACAGTAGAATTAAAATTATCAGTGTGCTGTGCTGTCCAGTGTTCACTCCTCCTATGAGTTCTACCTGAACCAGGGCTGCCTGCTGACACTGAAAAATGCTATTCTTGAGCTCTGTAGTCTGTTGCATCTCTCCGAGACCACCAATGCTGGCAACCATACACATGCTCAGCTAATGGTGTCAGCACAGGTCAGTAAAATACAACAGATTGCAGAACTGATGAGCAGCTAGGTAGCACTGCCGTGCCAATCGTGGACCTCAGTGATGAGTTCGTGCATCCTGGCCCACTTGGGGACACCCATGGCTATGCCAAAGTGAAGAAGAATTGAAAGAGCAGCCTCTTTTTTAGTGCTTCCGGCTTGAGTGACCAAGATCCTCTTGGCTACATCACACTGTAATCTGCTGACTGCATGCTTGCCGACCCACCCAGACCCACCCAATCTGCTGTCTGCCTGCTAGTGCTAAGCTCTAGAATAGCAGTGTTTCAGCCCTAGATCACAAGGCAAGTGTTTCTCAGCGCTTGCCTCAGTGGCTTGAGTATTTAGAATTGAAATTATTTATCGTGAGATTCTGAACCAAGAACTAACATTTTTGGCAGAGGAATGAATAAAAACTAAAATTATCATTATTTGACAGAACTAAAACTAAATAAGAATAAAAGTTACATGTTTTGTACATGAATAAAAACCAGAACTAAGGGCCTCTTTTACAAAGCTGCAGTAGTGATGCTGCTGCGATAAATGCACCAAAGCTCATAGGAATTGAATGGGCTTCGGTGCATTTACTGTGGCAGCATTGCTACCACGGCTTGGTAAAAGGGGCCCTAAAATATTTTTCTGGACTAAAATATCATCGTATTTTAGAGCTGTTACTGAACAATGCTTATGTATTGATTTTATAACATTTTAAGATTACGCTGCAGCTTATTTACTTGATAATTTTGAGGCGTTTAATATTTTGCAAGTTTTTTGTTTAGAATATTTTATGCTTTTATGTACCGTATTTTCACTTATATAACGCGCATGCGTGTATAACACGCATATGCGTATATAACACGCATATGCGTATAGTGCGCGGGTCCAAAGCATGTCTGTAAAAAAATTTTTATATAGCACGCATACGCGTATACCGCGCATGCTGCTATAACCTCCTCCCACTCCTGCTTACTCTTCTGGCCTGCGAACCGGCCTCCTCCCCCCCGCTTGCGTCACCCCCCCTCCCCCGCGATCCTACAACCCCCCCAGCACCGCAAAACATCTCTTACCCGATTGGGCACCGGCACCAGCACCAATGCACAGGACGTGCCAGTGCCAGTGCCCGAAGATCCTCCCTCGTTGTGCTGGGCTGGGCTGGGCTGTGCAGTGCAGGGAGATCCTCCTTCTTCCCTGTACCGGGCTGGACTGGGCTTTGAGCATTTGCGCATGCTCAAAGCCTTCTGGTCTCGCTCTCTCCGAGATTCTCAATCTGAGAATCTCGGAGAGAGTGAGATCAGAAGGCTTTGAGCATGAGCAAATGCTCAAAGTCCAGTCCAGCTTGGCACAGGGAAGAAGGAGGATCTCCCTGCACCGCACAGCCCAGCCCAATGAGGGAGGATCTTCGGACACTGGCACTGGCACGTCCTGTGCATTGGTGCTGGTGCCGGTGCCCAATCGGGTAAGAGATGTTTTGCAGTGCTGAGGGGGTTGTAGGATCGCGGGGGAGGGGGATGACGCGAGCGGGGGGGAGGATGCCGGTTCGCAGGGGGATGCCGGATCGGAATGAAAAAAAAAAGTTGTAAAACGCACTCACACCTATAACGCGCACGGTTTGTAAAAATCGTGTATAACGCGCGCGTTATATGTGTGAAAATACGGTATATGGCATTATTTATGGTTTATGAATCTGAATGTATGATTTACATTTTTTATGACTCTTGTATTTTATCTTTTCTTTTATGATATACTGATTGTACTCTTTAAGCAATCTTTGTTTTATTGTGAACTTATTGGAATGGTGATTTAAAAAATAAATAAATAAGTACTACACTGTAGTTCTCCAGAACCAGGTCTTAAATCTGATAATTTTCATTTACAGTGAGGTACCATATGCAGATGCAATGGCCTGATCATGCTCCTGTCCCTGAGCTGTGGCCCAGATGAAAACTCCTCCCCCTCTTCTGTAAATGTCCTTTGTCATACAACAATAAAAAAATCGTGTGCATCTTTCTCATAGTATATGCAAAGTAACTTAAGGCCATCTCCTGCAGTTTATTCTCAACTTATTTGTCAATCATTTCAGCAAATTAAACAAAAATTTACCCTCCTTCCCTTTTATGAAGCCGTTAGGCTTTTTTTTTTTTTTTTTTTTATCTCTGGCCGCGGCAGTAAAAGCTCCAACACTCATTGAATTCCTATGAGCGTCACAGCTAATACCGCCACAGCCAGCAATAAAGCCTAACATGGCTTCATAAAAGTGGGCCTTAATTTTTTTTAGAAAAAGTACTATTTCTCTACAGCATATGCTGTAAATTGTTACATACATAGCTTTGTTGCAAGGAAAAGAGCATTCAAGGTAGTACTAGTTACTAGTGCTGCCCAATTTCTGATTCGAATTGATTCACCGATTCACTTAGGGTGAATCAATTCAAATTGATTTTTTTTTTTTTTTTGGAATCAGCCTACTGATTCGGTGACTGACCCTCACTCCTTGCCTCCTAAAGCAGGAGCAGCAGTGCTGCCTCTTGCTGGCCGGCCATTGCCGCTCCTGTTTTAGGGGGTGAGGGGGGAGGTTCAGTCTGGAAGTGCTGCAGTGGCCTCCGGTTTCCCCCCGGCCTCCCGCTCTTACATTTACCTAATTACAGCAACGGAGCTGTAGCAATCCTTGCAGGCTGCCATCGGCCTCTGGAGCTGTCGTTTCCTCTGCCACGATCCTACCCTGATGTCAGAGGAGGGGCAGGACCGCAGCAGAGGGAACAACAGCTGCAGAGGTCGATGGTAGCCTGCAAGGATCGCTACAGTACCGGCAATCCTCTCTGTAGGCTGCTCTGCTGCTGTAATTAAGTAAAAGTAAGATTGGGAGCTGGGAACATGCAGGCTTTTTTTTTGGGGGGAGGGGGGGAGGCCAGGTCTTCAAGGGGGGTACAGGCCTTCAGGGGGAAAGGTCTTCAGGGGGGACAGGCTTTCGGGGGAGGGGGCCCTGGTGTAGAAGTACATGGAGGGAGGGAAGAAGGGGGGGTTCAAAGAGATGTGCATATGCTGGACTGAGGAGGAAGAAATAATGGGTCTAAAAACAGAGGAGATGGTGGACAATGTGATTTAGGGAGGGAAGGAACAGAAAGGGAGAGAAGTTGGACACAAGGGATGGTGTGGAGGTAGGGGGGAATAGAGATACCAGATAGGAGGGTAGTTGGGAAGAGAAAGGGAGAACTCGTAGACCCTGGGGTGGTGGGGAAGGAGGGAGAGATGCTGGATGAAAGGGTAGTTGAGAAAAGGAGAGATGGTGGATCTGGGGATGGTGGGGTCCATTGCTGCAGCTGCAGGGATAGAGATGAAAAAAAGGAAAGATGCTAGTCCTCTAGGGGAGGGAAGGAAAACGAAAGGAGAGGACAGAAATGGAAGATGCATGGTTAGCACGGAGAAAGAAGAAAGGAGGAGACCCTGGCAAGCGAGTAATCAGAAGAAAACCAGAGCCTGGGACCAACATGATTTGAATAATGACCAGACAACAAAAGGTGGAAAAAATAATTTTATTTTTTGTTTTGTGATTACAATGTGTCAGATTTGAAATTTGTATCCTGCCAGAGCTGGTGTTAGACCACGAACATGAGCTAGGATTTAACAGAGAGAGGAAAAGTCGTTTCTGTTTGTTTATTTTGTTTATACCACAGCAACAGTGTGGGTAGGAGAGGGCAAAGGGGGTAAAGAGGCTATAAAAGGAGTGAAGAGGCTATAAAATAAACCCACCAGGATGTTTAAAAAAACAACAAAAAAAACCCACCCTATTAGGCAGAAAAATCGATTCAATAGGCTGAATCTAATCAAAATTTTTTTCCTGAATCGGGCAGCACTACTAGTTACTAAAGCTGCAGAAGTTAAAATACAAAACAGAAGCACTTTGAAGAGGACAGCTCAGTCAGAGGATTTTTAGGTAATAAGTTAGCTTCTCACTAGAAGTGCAGAGAAACACTAAATCCCTAGAATTTTTTGCTTCCAAGTCAGAATATTTACGTATTACTTTATTTATTAAATTTATAGCAGTTCATTGTTGTAGTCTTAGATGATTTAGAAATTAAAAAAAACTAAAACAACAAATTAAGAGGTCCTTTCACTAAGCAGCGTTAAGCACTAAGATGCGCTTACTGCCATTTAAAAATGGTGGTAGCGAGCCATGGGCTAACTGCGGACTTGGCATATGCCACACATGCTAAAAACAGATTTTATTTTTTAGCACTGGGGAGAGGGGGTGTATTGGGGCAGAGAGTAGGTGTGTTTTGTGCTAATCGGTTAGTGCATGGCCACTGTAGAACCACACTAAAAAGTGGCCTCAGCTCATGGGTAACCCATGTACTAAAATTTATGCAATCCACTTTTTAGTAAAGCTTAGTTAAAGGGCTCCTAGATATGTTTATCTTAGGAAGTTGCTGCATAATTTAATGTGTTCATCGTGCTAATATGTTGACCAATAGAAAAACATGGTAACAGTTTTCAAGTTCACACAATGTTTTCCTCAACTATGTACGAACTTTAATTTTGCTCCTTTTTTTATATCTAGCAAGCTTTATGGGCAGCGTGAAAACACCTGAGCCAATATCTTTATACTAGTACTTTCTAAAAGGATGACAATTGATTTATAGAATGTCAAGGGGAAATGTGAATTTGCATTTTATAATAATCCTTCATCCCCAAACACTTGGCCAGTTGTTAGACATATCAAAATCATAGACCATGTCTTTTACCACATACTCTTAAATTAAATAAATAAAATACCCGAAAACACAAATAAACTATATTTGACTCATGTTCTTGTCATATTGTTATTGATGCATTCCTCCTTAAGCACACAATGATTGCCCTTAATTCCTTATCAGTAAACACAATATCTTAATGATTAATGCCAATACTTGGATAACAACGGATGGGAAAATAATAACTCATAGCTACATCAAAGTTAAGTAAAATTTATGACACCATTTTAGATGTGCATATCAGCTGACAAACCACTGCATTTCTTACTTTAGTCACTAGATGGCATAAAACATAAATAAATGGAGAGAGTCTAAAAACAACTAGTAATTCTGTTAGGAAATCTTTGTGCAGCCTAAACAAATTTATTTTCTCTTTTATAGCCTTATGAACAATGTTTTTGGTGGCTTTTTTTTTTTAAGAATATTTAAATCTAAAATGTAAACCTATTTGTAAGAAAGGTCACGCACAGTTTTCTTCCAAAGTGCCTGCCATATTGGGCTTTGATCTCTTGATAGCTAAGAAGCTAAGAAGGGTCAGGCCAGGTCAATACACATATAGCAGTCATCCAAGGAAAGTTAAATGTAACAGTGAGTACTGAGTCAATGCCCTATCACAATGCTGTGATGGGAAGACCTACAATACTGAGGATGCCCTTTTTCAGATTTGGGATTATGCTGAAATCATGTCTACTCTTTCAAGAGGAACAAGGATGTTAATTCTGTTGTCATGGCTAAGCAGCCTTGTTATGACCTGCTCAGTTCCACTAACACTATAACGTTGCAAACAATGATGAGCGGCTATAGTGTGTCATACCAAAGCTATAAATCCTTCATATTTATATCAAATGTTTTTATTTTCCTTTATATTAACTCCAAAATGCCTCTCTTAGAGCATGATCAAAAATAGTACAGATCGATGTTGTAGTTAGGCTAATTTAATAAGTTAGTGGACTGCCAATGAGGCAGTCATAACCCTGGGAGCCCAGTTTTAAGAGTTCAAGTTGGGACATGCACTATTCCCACAGTATTTTATGATGACTCTGCCACAAGCAGTGCCTCTTGTAAAATACATGTAAGGACATGCAGGACTGCATTCCCAAAGCTCTCCACATCAAACAGGAGACTCAATACACTGGGAATGGGGGAGGGGGGGGGTTGGAGTGTGCAGCTTATTTCCAGATGTGCATGGGAGAAGCTTTTAAATATTTCTCCTCACCTTCCATTTACACCACCCTCAGCATCAGTCTCAATCCCAAACCCCATTCCCTTGCCCCTTACAGGGATGCTCTTACATAGAAGCAATAGGGGCAGCTGCACAGGGGCCCTTGTTCCTCTAGGGGCACCACACTGGTATGTCCCCATTTCCAACCTTCACCCTACCTTAAAACAGTGTTTCTCTGTTGAGGGCTCAGGGCAGTGGCAGTGATTCATATAGGCCATCTGCCGATGACACCTATACCACTGTATCATTTCCTCTACCATAATCGTCCAACCCTGAAATGCCCTGTCTAAATTAGATTGTAAGCTCTTCTGAGAAGGGACTATCTATTGTATGTTAAATTGTACAGCGCTGTGTACACCTTTCAGCACTATAGAAATAATAAATAGTAGTAGTAGTACACCAAAGCTTTTTCTCTGCTTTGTCCTGCCTTGTGGAAGCAGGAAGTTACGTCAGAGGGGAGTGTGTGGCATAGTGGTTAAAGCCACAGCCTCAGCACCCTGAGTTTGTAGGTTCAAACCCCCACTAATCCTTGTGACCCTGGGCAAGACACTTAATCTCCCCATTGCCCCAGGTACATTAGATAGATTGTGAGCCTGCCAGGACAAATAGGGAAACATGCTTGAGTACCTGAATAAATTCATGTAAACAGTTCTGAACTCCCTTGGGAGAATGGTATAGAAAATTGAATAAATAAAAATAAGAAGGGGATGGGATGAAGCAGAAAACAAGCTCAGGGTCAACAGAAAATGGAATATGTGAATTGCTGCTGCCCTGGGACCTCTATGAAGATATGCACTTCTTAAAAAGAGAAGGAGTTCATTGGAGACACAGGCACTCACTGGATTGCTTAGGAGTGTCCCCAAACGTCTGTATAGAGCTTCTTTTACGAAGCTGCATTAGGGCATTAATGTGCGGAATAGCGCGCACTAGACGCTAATACCAGCATTGAGCTGACGTTAGTTCTAGCCGCGTAGTGCGCGGTAATATCCTGTGTGCACTAAAAACGCTAGTGCACCTTAGTAAAAGGAGCCTTTAGTATTTCAGCCTGTGACTTAGATCAGTTTGCAACCCCTTTGCGACCTGATTTCCCTCCGACCTGATTCACTAACCTGTGTAGCGATCCAATCCCGATCCGTGCATGCAAAGGAGGGGAATCTGCATTCAAAGCAGGAAGAATGCAATAAGAACATAAGAACATAAAAATTGCCGCTGCTGGGTCAGACCAGGGGTCCATTGTGCCCAGCAGTCCGCTCACGCGGCGGCCCTCTGGTCAAAGACCAGCGCCCTAACTGAGACTAGCCCTACCTGCGTATGTTCTGGTTCAGCAGGAACTTGTCTAACTTTGTCTTGAATCCCTGGAGGGTGTTTTCCCCTATGACAGACTCCAGAAGAGCGTTTCAGTTTTCTACCACTCTGGGTGAAGAAGAACTTCCTTACGTTTGTACGGAATCTGTCCCCTTTTAACTTTAGAGAGTGCCCTCTCGTTCTCTCTACTTTGGAGAGGGTGAACAACCTGTCTTTATCTACTAAGTCTATTCCCTTCATTATCTTGAATGTTTCGATCATGTCCCCTCTCAGTTTCCTCTTTTCAAGGGAGAAGAGGCCCAGTTTCTCCAATCTCTCACTGTACGGCAACTCCTCCAGTCCCTTAACTATTTTAGTCTCTCTTCTCTGGACCCTTTCAAGTAGTACCGTATCCTTCATCATGTACGGCGACCAGTGCTGGACGCAGTACTCCAGGTGAGGACGCACCATGGCCCGGTACAGCGGCATGATAACCTTCTTCGATCTGTTCGTGATCCCCTTCTTTATCATTCCTAGCATTCTGTTCACCCTTTTCGCCGCCACCACACATTGCGCGGATGGCTTCATCGACTTGTCGATCATAACTCCCAAGTCTCTTTCCTGAGAGGTCATTCCAAGTACCTCCTGTACTTGGACATCCTGTATTCGTGCATGAGAATTTAGTTACCTACATGCATCACTTTACACTTATCCACATTGAACCTCATCTGCCATGTTGATGCCCATTCCTCGAGCATTATTATGTCACGTTGCAGATCTTCACAATTTCCCTGTGTCTTCACTACTCTGAATAACTTCGTATCGTCCGCAAATTTAATCACCTCACTCGTCGTACCAATGTCCAGATCATTTATAAAGATGTTGAAGAGCATGGGTCCAAGCACTGAGCCCTGCAACACCCCACTGGTGACACTCTTCCAGTCCAGGTACTGTCCTTTTACCCCCACTCTCTGTTTCCTATGCTCCAGCCAGTTTTTAATCAACGTGAGTATTTCACCCTTGATTCCATGGCTCGCAATTTTCCGAAGTAGTGTTCATGCGGAACCTTGTCAAATGCCTTCTGAAAATCCAGATATACAATGTTGACTGGGTCACCCTTGTCTATCTGTCTGTTTACTCCCTCAAAAAAATGCAGCAAGTTTGCCAAACATGATCTGCCTTTGCTAAAACCGTGCTGACTGGTCCTCATCTGCCCATGTCCATCAAGGTGATCAATGATGCGGTCCTTTATCAGCACCTCTACCATCTTTCCCGGTACCGAGGTCAGACTCACTGGTCTGTAGTTTCCCGGATCTCCCCTTGAACCTTTCTTGAAGATCGGCGTAACATTCGTCACCTTCCAATCTTACGGAATTTTTCCCAATTTGATCGACAGATTGGCTATTAGTTGAAGCAGTTCAACTATGGTCCTTTTTAGTTCCTTGATGACTCTCGGATGGATGACATCTGGTCTCGGGGATTTATCGCTCTTAAGCCTATCAATCTGCCTACACATCTCCTCTAGATTGACCGTCAATCCTGCCAGCTTTCCGTCTTCGTTTCCAGCATATAGCCTGATGGGTTCTGGTATGCTGTGTACATCTTCTTCGGTAAATACAGACGCAAAAAATGTGTTCAGTTTGTCGGCAATTGCTTTGTCCTCATTTAGCGCTCCCTTTATTCCATGGTCATCCAACGGTCCCACTGCTTCCTTCGTGGGTCGTTTCCCCTTAATATATCGAAAGAACGGCTTGAAGTACTTTGCCTCCTTGGCTATTTTTTCCTCATAGTCCCTTTTGGCCCCTTTTACTGCCTTATGGCACCTGCGTTGATGTTGTTTGTGCTTGTTCCAGTTTTCGTTGGTTTTTGACCTTTTCCATTCCTTAAACAAAGTTTTCTTGTCTCTGATCGCTTCCTTCACCTCTACAGTGAGCCACGCCAGTTCTTTGTTCTTTTTCCTCTTTGATCCCTTGTTGATACGCGGTATATATAGATTTTGCACATTGGTGACTGTGTTCTTAAAAAGGGACCAAGCTTGCTCTAGCATTTTTACAGTGCTTATCCTCTTCTTAATCTTCTTCCCTACCATGAGTATCATCCGTTCGTATTTCCCTTTTCGGAATTTCAGTGCCATGGCTGTCATTTTGGACCGATGTTTCTCCCCGGTGTCCAGATCGAAGCGGATCATATTGTGATTGCTGTTTCCCAGCGTCCCTTCTACTTCTAGATCTTGTGCCGGTCCTCGCAGGCCATTTAGAATTAAGTCCAGAATTGCATTTCCTCTAGTATTTTCCTTGACAAGTTGTTCAAGGAAGCAATCGCCTACAGCAGGGGTGCCCAACGCATCGATCGCGATCGACCAGTAGCTCAGGAAGGCAACTCGAGTCGATCGCGGAGCCCATCCCGGGCTCCGTGATAGACTCGTGTTGCCGTCCTTATCTACGGGCCGATCAGCCTTCCTCTCCAGTGTTCTCCCTAGGGCCTTTTAGCTGGGCGGTCCGCCCAGCTGTCATCTGCCGCTGCTGAACATTAAAACCCCCCCCCAAAAAACCGGCTTGGAGATTTCAGCCCGTAGCGAACTTATGCTCCGGGCTCTAACGTGTGCGTGCCGGCTTCTCTTATCTTCCCTCCGAAACCGGAAGTTATGTCTGGGGGGGGGGGGGGGGAGAAGGGAAGCCGGCATGCACATGTTGAGAGCCCTGAAGCAAGCGTTCGCTACGGGCTAATTCGGGAGACAGGTTAGTGAAGCATTTGTTCTTCTTCCTGCCAGGTCCTGCCTACTTTCTGTTTCCGCGAAGGCAGGACCCGGCAGCATTTCCCCCAATAGGTTGATCACGATCTTGGGCTGATCAGCCTTCCTCTTCCCGACGGCAGAATTGACGTCGGGGAGAGGAATGCTGGTTGGCCGAAGCAGGGAGAGCTTGGGGCCTGTTATTGGTGGTGTTTGGGTCCTGGTCCCCGATGGTAATGGCAGTGGCAGTGGCTTGGGGGAGGGCAGGGAGAAAGAAAGAAAAAGGGCAGGCAGGGATACAGAAGGAAAGAAGAGAAACAGAAAAAAATGAAAGGGAGGCAGAGAGAAAGAAAGGGCAGGGAGAGAGGAAGGAAAAGTTGGGGGAGGGAATGAGGTGTGGAGGAGAAGAAGCATACAGGCTAAAAGAAGGGAAGAAAGATTGTATGCACAGTCAAAAGAAGAAAGTGCAACCAGAGACTCATGAAATCACCAGACAAGGTAGGGAAAATTATTTTATTTTAAATTTAGTGATCAAAATGTGTCTGAATTTATATCTGCTGTCTATATTTTACACTAAGGTCCCCTTTTACTAAACCGCAATAGAGGTTTTTAGCGCAGGGAGCCTATGAGTGTCGAGAGCAGCGCTGGGCATTCAGCGCAGCTCCCTGCGCTAAAAACTGCTATCGTGGTTTAGTAAAAAGGGAGGGGGTATATTTGTCTATTTTTGTATGGTTGTTACTGAGGTGATAGTGCATAGAGTCATCTGCTTTGACCTCTTTGAAAAACCCTGGAATAGGAATGATAATTAACATTTTCTATGCATACAGTGTGCTTTGTGTTTTTTTTTAATTTTATTGTTGGTAGATCATTTTGACTTGGTCATTTAAAAAGTAGCTCGCAAGCCCAAAAAGTGTGGGCACCCCTGGCCTACAGCATCCAAAAACTTGGTCTCTCTAATGCAGCTGAAGGTGCCTAGGTTCCAGTCTATTCACGGATAGTTGAAATCACCCATAACTGCGTTGTCTCCCTTGTAGTTGCGTTTAATCTCGTCCGTCATTTCTCCGTCAATTTCTTCGGACTGCCCTGGGGGTTGGTAGTAGATGCCGATCTTCATTTCCAGGCCATTTGTTCTCGGAATTTTGACCCATAGAGACTCTAAGTTATCCGTCAGTTGTGGCGTGTTCTCTCCAGTAGTTTCAATTCCCTCTTTTACGTTTATGGCAATACCCCCATCTTTTTGAGTCACTCTGTTTCTGCGGTATATTTTGAATCCTGGCAGCACAGTGTCCCAGACGTTTTTCTCAGTCCACCATGTTTCCGTGATGCCTATGATGTCAACGTTATCTTTTTGTGCCATAGCTTCTAATTCACCCATCTTATTTCTAAGGCTCCTTGCGTTCGTGTACATACACTTGAGTTTACGGCCTGTTCCTTTCTTGCATTTCCTTCCGTCTTGTGTCCTTTTCAATCTGTCTTGCCTGTAATCCGGTGAGTCTTTCCCTCTATCTTCTTGCACGGTATCCTATGGGTATACCGATTCCCGAACCATCAACTCTCTCTCTCAGTCGACTGTTGGCTTTCCACTTCTTCCTAGTTTAAAAACTTCTCAACTTCTCTCTTGATGTTGCTTGCAAGTAGCCTCGTTCCGTCTCTGCTGAGGTGGAGTCCGTCCTTCCTGTATAGCTTGCTCTTCCCCCAGAACGTCGTCCAGATGCGCACGAAGTAGAATCCTTCTTCCTCACACCAGCATCGCATTCCCACATTGACTGCTTGCAGCTCCATCTGCCTCTTCTCATCAGCCCTGGGTACTGGCAGGATCTCCGAGAATGCTATCCTCTGCGTTCTGGTCTTCAACTTCCTTCGCAGCATCTGGAACTGGTCCTTCAGTACTTCCCTGTTGTAGTTCCTGTTGCTCACGTTGTTTGTCCCCACATGGATCACCACTGCCGTATCTTCTTCTTCCACACTGTCGATGCGGCTCACTATGTCTAAATTCACAACACTTTTTTCCTGACACACCGACTGGCTGCCCGATCAAGAACAAGCAACTGGTGAAGAGCAGTCGCTTGTGTAAAAAAACTCTCTGCCCCGATTCTCTTCCCTGATCAGGCTTCTCTGCTCTCTGCCCTGCTATTTTTTTGGTGAGGCTCCACTCGGCGTACTGCCTGTCCCGACTCTTTCTGGCTTCCCCGACTCTTCTGCTCTCTGCCGCGACCTGCTCTCTGCCTGCCCCGACTCTTCTGCTCTTTGCCGCCCTTTCCTGCAGCACAAGCCTGTGGTTTTAACCTGCTTTAAACCCGCGGTTTAAAACCACAGGCTCGCACTGCGGGGTAGGGTGGCAGAGAGCAGGAGAATTGGGGCCAGTAAAAAAAAAAGTTTAAAAAAACCCAGACAGCAGACACATGCGCAGACCATCTACAGTCAAAGGCTTTCTTGAATTCAGATAGTCTCTGTCTCCACCACTTTTTCCAGGAGACTGTTCTACGCATCTACCACCCTTTTTGTAAAAAAGTATTTCATAAGAACATAAGAATAGCCTTACTGGGTCAGACCAAAGGTCCATCAAGCCCAGTAGCCTGTTCTCACATTGGCCAATCCAGGTAACTAGTACCTGGCCAAAACCCAAGGAGTAGCAATATTCCATGCTACCGATCCAGGGCAAGCAGTTGCTTCCCACGTGTCTTTCTCAATAACAACACACGAAAAGAAAATCCAATGGAATCTGCAGTAAACAAACAGCAAGCAAAAACAAAAACTGCAGACCATGTGCAAGATGTAGGCACTGTTTATTACAATATTAATGCAGTATGGTAAATATGCCACCTTATTACCAACCAGTGGACCTATCGCACGATAGCGACGCAGTGCTGCACTGTACTTTGGAGCCGGAACGGCATTTGTTTGATTTGGTCAATGCGGTTTGTATATACCTTATCCACCATGGACCCCTGAGGAAGGTGTTGTCCGAAACACGGACCGTGTTGGGTCCACTGGTTGGTAATAAGGTGGTATATTTACCATACTGCATTAATATTGTAATAAACAGTGCCTACATCTTGCACATGGTCTGCAGTTTTTTTGTTTTTTTTCCTCAATAACAGACTATGGATTTTTCTTCCAGGAAATTTTCCAAACCTTTCTTAAAACCAGCTATGCTATCCGCTCTTACCACAACCTCTGGCAATGCGTACCAGAGCTTAACTATTCTCTGAGTGAAAAAAATATTTCCTCCTATTGGTTTTAAAAGTATTTTCCTATAACTTCATCGAGTGTCACCTAGTATTTATACTTTTTGACAGAGTGAAAAATCGATCCACTTGTACCCGTTCTACTCCACTCAAGATTTTGTAGACTTCAATCATATCTCCTCTCAGCTGTTTCTTTTCCAAGCTGAAGAGCCCTAACCTTTTTAGTCTTTCCTCATACAAGAGGAGTTCCATCCCCTTTACCATCTTGGTCGCTCTTCTTTGAACCTTTTCTAGCGCCACTATATCTTTCTTGAGATATGGAGACCAGAATTGAACGTAATACTCCAGATGAGGTCACACCATGGAGCGATACAGGGGCATTATAACTAAGGAATAAATTAGGACACCCTACACCCTAATAACTAGCGTTACCCCTCTTTGGCTGAAATAACTGCAGTGAGATACTTTTACCAGTCTCTGACATCGGTCTGAGGAAAGTTTGGTCCACTCCTCAATGCATAATTATTTCAGCTGTGAGATGTTTGAGTGGTTTCTTGCATGTACAGCCCATTTCAAATCACCCCACAACATCTCAATGGGATTAAGATCAGGGCTTTGACTTGGCCATTTCAGGATTCTCCATTTCTTAGTTTTCAGCCAGTCCTTGTTGGATTTACTGGTATGTTTTGGGTCATTGTTGTGTTACAGGGTCCAGTTCCACTTCAGATTTAATTTTCTCACATGTTACTCAAGCACCCTCTGATATATGGTAGAATTCATGGTGGATTCTATGATGGTGAGCTGGCCAGGTCCTGCTGCAGCAAAACATTCCCAAAACATGACACTTTCACCTCCATGCTTCACTGTTGGTATGAGGTTCTTTTCCTGGAATGCTGTATTTGGTGTTCGCCAAACATGTCCTCTTTTCTGGTGTCCAAATAATTCAATTTTAGACTCATCTGTCCATAGAACACTATTCCATAATCCTGGTGTTTGTCTACATTCTCTCTGGCAAACTTCAGTCTGGCCTTGATGTTTCTCTTAGAGAGCAAAGGTTTCCTCCTTGCACACCTCCCATGCAAGTTAAATTTGTGCAGTCTCTTTCTGAACAGTAGCAAAAGCCTGCTGTAAGCCTTTAGAGTTTTTGGAGACTTCTTTTAGCATATTGCGGTCTGCTCTGGGGGTCAAGTTGCTTGGACAGCCAGATCTGGGCATGTTGGCATTTGTTTGGAAAGTACTCCACTTATACACTATTTTCCAGACTGTGGAATGGCTAATGTCAAATTTTTTTGAGATCTTTTTAAACCCTTACCAGACTTATAAGCTGCTACAATCTTGGCCAACTGAAGAGCCAAAATTTTGAGATAGCTTATAATTTGAAAATTCTGGGGATCACTTTGGACCGCACATTAACTCTTAGGATACAGATTTATTAGTTAAAAAAGTTATGCGCTATTAGGGAAATTAAGAACCATTAAAAAGTTTTTTGATAGCGAGTCTTTTCGATTACTGGTTCAATCTATTGTATTGTCAACTTTGGACTACTGCAATATAATTTATTTGGGGTTACCTAAAAAGATTATAACAAGACTTCGATTGGTGCAAAATGCTGCAGTTCACCTGATTTTTAATCTTAAAAAAATATGATCATATTAGCCCTTTCTATACCAAGTTGTATTGGCTGCTTTTTGGGGCCAGAGTGCTTTTTAAATTTGGATGCATTTGCTATAAGGTGCTTTTTGGATTATCTCCCTCATATTTGACTCCTTATCTGAAACTTTCTTATTCAACAAAAGGAACTAGAAATTCTGGAAATTTCATCTTCCCTATTCCAAAGGCCTGTTGTTTGAAGACCTTCTTAGACAGGACTTTGGAGTATCAAGCTGGGAAAATGAATTCCTGGCTAAGTCCGGTGATTGCTCAATCTAATTCTTATTTCACCTTTAGGAAATCATTAAAGACCTATTTATTTGACAAACAAGAATATTAATTTTGATATATTTTTAAAATGAGGTCTTATGTTTCTATTCTTATTGCCACAGTATGTTTAAAATTTTAATAATTTTTAATAATTGTATTTGTATGTTTTAATAATTATATTACTTTTAACATATAATCTTAGACTATATGAAGATAGTGTGTTCTATGAAACTGTATTATGTGCTGAAATGTCTCAGTATTTTTCCTGTTGTGAACTGCCCAGAACTGTTGGTTGGGCGGTATACAAGAAAATAAATTATTATTATTATTCTTTCTGAAGGCCTCAGACAGTTCTTTTGATCTCACCATGGTGTTCACTCTCACTGCAGCAGTCATGAGCAGACCAAACTAAGGGGTCCTTTTATCAAGCTGCAGTAGGGGGTTTAATGCATGTAATACTGTGCGTTAAACCGCCTGCCGCGCTAGCTGCTAACGCCTGCATTGAGCAGGCGTTAGTTTTTTAGCCGGCCGCGGGGGTTAGCGCGTGATGAAATGTCCGACGCGCTAACCCCGCTAGCGCGGCTTGATAAAAGGAGCCCTAAATGTCTGAGGTTTAAGTAGGGCAAACCTCCTTCAAAAATGCTGAGTAACAATGTTTTAATCATGTGCACCTGATGTGATACACCTGTGTGTGATTTGAGCCACTTTAAGTGGGAGGATATGTGGAGGTGTCCTAATTTATTCCTCAGTTAGAATACACATTTTGTGGATATCTTTTGTTTCATGAGTAAATCAAGGAAAATCTTTGTTGTTTACCTGCATTACATTGCTTTCTTTTCCAGAGATAAATAAAAAAAAGATTTGACATTGATATGTGAACATTTCTTAAGAAAGAACTGAATATTTCATTGGACTTTTTCACATGACTGTAGGTGAATGCTCAAGTGGCATATAATTTTGAGTGCCTTTTTATAGAATTACCCTTTAAATAAATTTGGATAGTGGCTAAATATCACTGCTATATTGATGTACCTTGGTTCTGCTCCTAGAACACCATTGGTCCCCTCCTAAATCTAACATGGAAGAATTTTGGCTAGATATTGAGTACTTCATCTAAAATGTATCCAATAGATGTCACTAAATTATTTTTTTAAGTATTATGTGATTAGCATTGGATGCTGACCACATAAGTGCTTTTGAATACTGACCAGTAATTTTAAAAGACTGATACACTGCACAATTTGTTCAGCCAGGGTATTTAAAAATCCGATACGAACAGAACGAAAGACGACGTAAAGGGACAAGAAAAATCAATCATGTTTGCTCACTCTTGAATCACAGTATAAGTCCTTCTCAAACAGAAGACTAGCTCAACAAATAACTGAGGAAAGCATGGACTAAAAATTGTCACAAGATGACAGGCTAAATAAGCTCCCATTTAGAAACTCCTAGAACATCTGTAGCAGTTGTATAGAGATGAAAAGCTTGTTCTATAAACAAAGAGCTTCCAGAAGTGAATTGCGCTGCAAATCATAATCTACACAGTGAAGAATATAAAGGAAACGGAAACAAAAGCATAATGCAGAATATTGTAGTATACAGTACAATGTTGATTTGCTTAATGCAGACTAGCCAGGATCTACATCACAGTAAACATACTTTTAAGTTGATTCCTGCTATTAGGCTGTGTTTAAAATCTGATTGTATTTTATCTGAGAAAGTAATTAATTATTGTATCTCTGAATGTAGTTTATACAGAACAAGAGGCTCAGATTGTATAGAAGGAAGTTAGGAGCAGGATTAAAGCCAAAAGAAAGCTACCTTACACAATCAGCTCACAACGTGCTGTTTCTCTCTGCCTGGCTCTTTCATTGCAGGTTAATCAATGCTATGATCTTGGACTGCTTTTGAGAAATTGGTCCCACTTGGATGACCCCTGAAGCAGGCATTTGATGCTGAAACACAGTCCTGTGCCAGGTCCATTAATAAATTACTTTCTGACTTTTCCACCCTTGATGGCCCTTGGTGGTTTTTTGCCTTGATTCTGTGTTGTATGTTTCAACTCCCACTGTCATTCTGCTGTCCTCAATAACATACCTTGCTGATAATGTAGATGGCATCACCACGTTTAAATGACAACTCATCAGGGTGATCTCCTGAGCAGTCCCACAAGCCTTGATAGAAGTTACCATAATCATCATTTTTATTTCCTATAAAGACAACAAAAAAGCATACATTAAATATCTAAGAATGCGTATTCAGATTGCTATGAATACAAAACTAAACCCTGTATAATTGGTTACTCTAGTTTATGTCATAGCAGATAGTATGCCTCCCTATTTGATAGGTGCTCTTCAAGCACTATTTGGCAGAGGTTGATGCAGTCTTTAAAAGAAAACAAAAACAAAAACCAATTTTATTGATTTTTTTTCAAAACAGGCTGATGTTAAAAGCTCTGCTAGAATAATATCTAAAAAGATGTTAGCACTTGAAATGCACTGAATTTAGTTAGCTGCAAGACTAGGTATTGAAGGATCTGTGTGCTTACTGAATGCCGCAGAATGAGGGCATATCACATAACCAAAGATACATCCATCAAATGGCTCTGCTCTGTAGATGCTAACGATTATGGGGCAGTGTTACCTGAATTTTATATTAACTAGCTTTTCTTTCAGTGTTGTGCTCTTTATTGTCTTGTGGCTGGACTTTCAACACTACAGGCTGTAAATCAGTTTAAGTTATGTGGGCAAATATAACTATGAATGTGAAAAGTATTCTTACTTTCAATTGTTAAGGATGCCTATAAATTACTGACAACAATAATAAGATCCAAGACTGGACTTCTAGTAAATATGTTTATTTTTAGTTATAGCAGAGACCTCTAGTGGCTTAAGTATTTTACTGTGATTTGTTTGTACTAGAGAGTTGCGCGGGGACAGAAATCCCACCCGTCCCCGCCAAAGTCCCACCCATCCCCACCCGTCCCCGTGAGGAATCCCACCTGTCCCCACCCGTCCCCGTGAGGAATCCCTCCGTCCCCACCCATCCCCGCGAGGAATCCCCTCCGTCCCCACCCGTCCCCGCGAGGAATCCCCTCCGTCCCCGCCCGTCCCTATAAACTTCAGAAATAGTTATTTCATTTAATTATGCTACTGAATTAAAGGCTCTGGTAGAAACCCATTTACAAATAAGCAAAAAGACTTTATTAATTTGAAAATATTAATTGGGAAGAATACATACTTTGTAAACGGGTTTCTACCAGAGCCTCTAATGTTTATACATTTTTATCAACACAACTAATATACTACTTTATCCTGAAGCAAAAAACAAACAAACCAGAAATAGAATTCTTTTCCTACCTTTGTTGCCTGGTTTCTGCTTTCCTCATGTTCTCATTCAATTCCTTCCATCCACTGTCTCTCTTCCTTCTGCATCTTCCATTTGCTCTGTTACTGTGCCTCTCCCTTTCTTCCCCCTTCCAAATTGGTCTGGCACCCATCTTCTTCTCTCCGCTCCCCCCATAGTCTGGCATCTGTCTTCTTCCCTGCCAGCGTCTTCTCCCTACTCTCTCTTCCTCATTTCCTTTCAGTGTCCTTCTCCCCCCATCTTCCCCATGTCCTTTCAGTGTCCTTCTCCCTCTCTGTCTTCCCCATGGCCTTTCAGCGTCCTTCTCCACCCCTTTGTCTTCCCCATGTGCTTTCAGCATCCTTCTCCCCCCTCTGTCTTCCACAAGTGCTTTCAGAGTCCTTCCCCCCCGCCCTTCCCATGGCCTTTCAGCGTCCTTCTCCACCCCTTTGTATTCCCCCATGTGCTTTCAGCGTCCTTCTCCCTCCTCTGTCTTCAAGTGCTTTCAGAGTCCTTCCCCCCCCTCCTGTCTTCACCATGGCCTTTCAGCGTCCTTCTCCCCCCTCCTTCTCTACCGCCCCGGGTGCAGCACAGCCAGCCAGGTCCCCTTACTTTTGTGGCACTTCCCCGACCGACCGACAACAGCCCCGGTCTGACAAACCTCCCTGCCCTTAACCGCGAATCTAAATTACCTTCTTACAGCTGCTGTAAGAAGGTAATTTAGATTCGCGGCTACAGGGCAGGGAGGATTGTCGGACCCGGGCTGTTATCGGTCGGTCGGGGAAGTGCCACAAAAGTAAGGGGACCTGGCCGGCTGTGCTGCAACCGGGGCGGGGCGGACCGCCCCCCTCCCTTGGTAGCCACTCGAACCGCGAGGCTACTCTCCTTCTCCTTACCTGCCCTGCCTGCAGCACAGAGCCGAACGGAAGTCTTCCCGACGTCAGCGCTGACGTCGGAGGGAGGGAGGGCTTTGTTTAAGCCCTCCCTCCCTTCCGACGTCAGCGCTGACGTCGGGAAGACTTCCGTTCGGCTCTGTGCTGCAAGCAGAGAAGGTAGGGAGAAGAAGAGCCGTGCGACTGAGTACATCCAGCCCCGCAGGAGCCCCGCGACCCTCGGAGGCGTCCCCATGGGATCCCCGCGACCCTAGGGGGCGTCCCCACGGGATCCCGCGACCCTATGGGCGTCCCCATGGGATCCCCGTGACCCGAAGGGGGAACCCGCGGGATGCCCGTGGGTCCCGCGGGATTCCCGTCGTCCCCGTTCCCGTGCAGCTCTCTAGTTTGTACTTCCACACTTTCCAGAACAAGGGGAGGGATCTTCTGACCAGTGAGGAGACTTATTTTGAAGGGAAATTGGGACTGGTTAAAAATAAATAAATAAATGCGTTTCATAAGCCATTTGTGAGAGCTGCTGCAATCATTCTCTGAAGCAGCCCTTTGGGCGGAGACTGAGAGGGGACATGATAGAGACTTATAAAATCATGAAAGGCATAGAGAAGGTGGAGAGGGACAGATTCTTTAGACTAGCGGGGACAACAAAAACAAGAGGTCATTCAGAAAAACTGAGAGGAGACAGATTCATAACGAATGCAAGGAAGTTCTTCTTCACTTAACGGGTGGTAGATACCTGGAACGTGCTGCCCGGAGAGATGATAAGACAGAGTACAATTCTGGGGTTCAAAAAGGGACTGGATGACTTCCTGGAAGCGAAGGGGATAACAGGGTACAGATAGAGGTTTACCTTACAGGACATTAAGCGAACAGGGTATGAACGTTTTCGGTTAGGTATGAAACACTTACAGGTCATGGACCTGGGGAGTCCCCGCTTGAGCGGACTGCCGGGCATGATGGACCCCTGGTCTGACCCGGCAGAGGCAATGCTTATGTTCTTAAGTCAAGTCTCCAGCTTCAAGTTTTGCCGTATGTATGAAGAGTTACACTGGCTTATTTATCAGATAAGTTCAACTTTATTTCATGTTATGTATGCATTTTGATCAGCAGTAGACTAGTACCCTTTCACTTTTTGAACATTTTATATCGTGTTGGGTTTTGAACCTCTATTTGATTTTGAAGCAAGTTTTAAGTGACGTTTTTCTGACCAGTGATTGAACTGAGCATACATTTGATGCAGATAATGAACATTTTGGACCAGATTCTGTAAACAGTACATAAATTGGCAGCCACCTACAATAAAAAGAACCAGACGCATGTCAATCATGCTTAGGCACCATTTAAAGAATTGTGGCTAATGGCGCCTACCAAAAAACATAGGCATCTGCAGAGTAGT
Organism: Geotrypetes seraphini; assembly: GCF_902459505.1. Taxonomy (NCBI): domain Eukaryota; kingdom Metazoa; phylum Chordata; class Amphibia; order Gymnophiona; family Dermophiidae; genus Geotrypetes; species Geotrypetes seraphini. The sequence goes on along the minus strand of NC_047085.1, from coordinate 390,640,123 downwards.
CCTAAGTTCCATTCTTCCCCTAACCATGCCCACTTAGGCGTAAGGCGCCGCAACGCGTCCTGCTGTAGACGCGATTCTAGCATCTGCATTGTAGACACCTCCCAGCACCTACTTTTTTGTAAACAAGTTTTTAATTGGTTTTAAATGACAACCAATTACTGCACCGATTAAAGCCAATTAAAACAATTAAGTTAGGCAGCGGTAGGGAGACTACTACTGCCTAACTTTCAGCGCCATTTATAAAATATGGCCCTTTGAGCTTCATCTCTGAGGTTATCATCTTCAGTTTATATGTTTGTAATTTCTTTTCTTTTTTTTTTTATATTCTTTATTCATTTTCAAGATTACATTAAGTGTTAAAATATATTCAATCACATAAATCATAAATACAACACTTAGAATAATCATTGACACATCTCACAAATTCATATCTCCATCCGTATCCCAACCCTCCCTCCCATATATTCCATTATCATATAAAACATGTAATTTCTTAAGAGGCACAGGAACCACGTGATATTTTCTGAAGCAGATATGTTGTATGAATTACTGATGACAAAAACCAAACCAAAACAGTCCCACTGTAATCCTTTGTCTTTGGTTCCCTGGTCATTATACCACACAGCAAAGGTCTTTGGCTGGCTAATCCATTGAAGTACAGTGCTTGAGGAAAATTCCAGTGTAAAATAAGGCAACAGAGGAGAGAAGGAGAGAGGAATTAAGCACCGCACCTCTGGAGTACAAGAGAGCAGTAGGGAGCCACTGATCCTGGAAAACCAGATAATACAGTGGATATGTCTTGGCAATATAGTAGGACTCACCCTCCTCCCCCAACAATATGAATAAAACAGTAAATATCTCTCTGTAGTATGGGAAAGGTTACTAGAGCATCACACATGTGTCTTAAGTAGGCATTTATGGTGGAAAGTGTGAGCCCACCAAAATCCTACTATACTGCCATATACGTGCCACCTGCAGCCATAAAGGCTATTAGGGTGGAAGACAGGTGGGTATCGTACATTACGCTCATCTAATCAAAACTTGCTATCCATCCCTTATTTAAGATACACTAACACTATGCGTACTAGCATTTTTTCTGTTACGGCCCCTACCATCTGGAATTCAGCACCAAATTATATAAGAGAAATTACATCCCTTGATAAATTTAAAAGTAACTTGAAGGTCTTTCTTTTTAAAGATGCTTTCGATGTATAATAGTCCTTCTAAGGACGGTAATGGAAATCTGTTTCTTGCCATTTTTTAATCATTTTAGCATATTTTACAAACTACTAGACTATTGATTTTATTGTTCCCCTTCCTTTTGTTTTGGTCCTTCTCCCCCTCTTTCTCTTTATACAAATTGTATTTCTGCCCTTTTCCATTCTGAATCAGTAAGTTAATGTTTGTCAGTGCGTTTGATTGTTTGTAGCATTATTTGTAATTTGTTTTTAACGTACACTCTTTTTATACTTTGTTTTTATATTATGTAAAACCGCTTTGAATTTTGATAAGGCGGTATATCAAATTTTCAAATAAACCTGAAACCTGAAGGGATCACCATACATTAGAAGGGGGTTATGGTGAGATGTAAATCTGGCACCGTTTATGTGAAGTTCACAGAAGTGCACTCTAAGGTGTCCCATTTCTGTACTGGGATATCTATGTGGCCAGTCCATTATAATTCTAGCCCCTCCCACATCCAAGTGGTCTAGATTTGGACGTGTTCAACTTGGATGTTTCTGTGGCCTCACACTTTCCACCATAGTGGTTAGAGTGTCTTATGGGCCTAGGTTATCTCTATGATTCATTAGTACACCCATCAAGCTAATTAAGACACCTGTGTGATGCTCTATTAACCTTTTCCATACAATATGCTGCTGTTCTAGAGACAGGTATGTACTGCTTTATTTATATTTTGGGGTGGGGGTGGGTGGAGGGGTGTGTGACCACTGGGAAAGCATCGGTGTCATTACTTAATCCCTCAAGTGGTCATCTGGTCAGTTTGGGTACCTTTTTGGCATTTAGATGCTTTTAAAACAGGTCTAGCTTGGAACATATAAGATCTGTCTAGGACAGTAGTAGGCAAACTCATTAGTCAAACGAGCCAAAGATCAGCAGTACAACGATTAAGATTTCTTTTGAGAGCCATACCCCGTGCCCGCTTGCGCTACGACGGCTATGTCAACCCGACTGACACCCCGCTCACCCGCACATAGTCGAAATCGATTCATGGCAGAGCCTAGAGAATGACACGGGGAAAAAATTTGTCTCCATCCCTGCTCCTTCCCCGCAAGCTCGGTCCCCATTCCTGCAAACCATCTGATCCCATCCACACAAGCCTCAAATAATTTTATACTGAACTTATTATATTAAAGTATAAAAACAAACAATATTATGTACAATTGTTAATTTATAAATCAGCGTCTTCTCCCCATTCTCTCTTCCCCATTTCCCTTCAACATCCTCAGCCCATTCTCTCTCCACTTCCCTTCAGCGCATGCACATAAAAACAAGCAAGCAATTTTATATCATTTTCATTCTATTCATTCATAGAAATTAAAGTCTAAATAATGCCAGTCACATAACAAAACATGATTTTACAAAAATAATTCCCTGCACAGTCAAGCCTGCAAGGATTACTAGATGTCTTTCAGCAGCTCCCCTCCCTCCCCCTTACCTTCGTGGCCAAGTCAAAATGATCTACCAACAATAAAATTTTAAAAAACACAAAGCACACTGTACGCAGAGAAAGCACAGTTACTTACCGTAACAGGTGTTATCCAGGGACAGCAGGCATATATTCTCACATGTGGGTGACGTCATCCACGGAGCCCCGATGCGGACAGCTTTTTCAAGCAAACTTGATTGAAGATTTAAGTTTGCTCTGCTGCTCCACGCATGCGTGCCTTCCTGCTCCACTAGAGGGCGCATCCCCTCCTCGTGGTCTCCAGTTCACCTAACCAGCAAAGAAGCCAACCTCGGGGAGGCGGGCGGGTTGTGAGAATATATGCCTGCTGTCCCTGGATAACACCTGTTACGGTAAGTAACTGTGCTTTATCCCAGGACAAGCAGGCATGATATTCTCACATGTAGGTGACCTCCAAGCTAACTGAAAAGGGATGGAGGGAAGTTGGCAATTTAAGCAAATAGATTACGCAATACCGATTGGCCAAAACGGCCATCGCTCCTGGACAATGTATCCAGGCAGTAGTGGGAGGTGAAAGTATGAACCGAAGACCACGTGGCAGCCTTGCAGATTTCCTCAATGTGTGTGGACCGGAGGAAAGCTACGGAGGCTGCCATCGCTCGGACCTTATGTCCCGTTACTCGACCATGCAGCGCGAGACCAGCCTGAACATAGCAAAAAGAAATACAAGCAGCCAACCAGTTGGACAAGGTGCGCTTGGAAACTGGGCGACCCAGCCGATTAGGGTCGAAGGACAAAAACAATTGTGGAACTGTCTGATGAGACTGAGTGCGTTGGAGGTAAAAGGCCAACGCTCTCTTACAGTCAAGCGTGTGCAGCGCTGTCTCTCCGGGGTAAGAGTGGGGCTTGGGGAAAAATACTGGCAAAACGATGGACTGGTTGAGATGAAAATCAGACACCACTTTAGGCAAGAACTTAGGGTGAGTGCGGAGGACCACCTTGTCATGATGGAATACAGTGAAAGGTGGGTCTGCCACCAGAGCCTGTAGCTCACTAACCCGCCGAGCGGAAGTGAGTGCAAGCAGGAAGATCACCTTCCAAGTGAGGAATTTCAGATGGCATTTGTCTAACGGCTCAAATGGAGGTTTCATGAGTTGAGCCAGAACCACATTAAGGTCCCAAACCACCGGGGGAGGTTTGAGAGGAGGGTGGACATTCAAAAGACCTTTCATGAAACGAGAAACTAAGGGATGGAGTGAAAGGGCTTTTCCTTCCAGGGGTTGATGAAAGGCAGCAATCGCACTAAGATGTACCCGAATGGAGTTGGTCTTCAGGCCGGAGTGAGATAGATGAAGCAAATACTCCAGGACCAAGGAGACGGGGACTGACACCGGGTCCTGGCTGTGCGAGGAGCACCAGGACGAGAATCTGGTCCACTTTTAGGAATAGCAGGTTCTAGTCGAGGCCTTCCTCAAGGTTTCCAATATTTCCTTGACTGATTGCGACACAGGGAGAGAAGTCAGGGGGAGAGAAACCAAGCATTCAGATGAAGAGACTGAAGATTGGGATGTAACAGCGAACCCTGGCTCTGCGATAGCAGAGAGGGAAACAGAGGCAGAGGCAGCGGATCTCTGGTACTGAGTTGAAGTAGGAGGGAAAACCAAGGCTGGCGTGGCCACCGAGGAGCAATCAAGATCATAGTGGCTCGCACCGGTTTGAGATGGACCAGCGTCCGCAGAATCAGAGGAAAAGGCGGAAACGCGTATAGAAACCTTCCCTCCCAATCTAGGAGGAAGGCGTCGGCCTCGAGGCGGTCCGGGGAGTACATCCGGGAGCAGAATTGAGGGAGTTTGTGATTGAGGGGGGAGGCGAACAGATCTATCTGAGGAGTCCCCCACTTCTCAAACACCTGTCGTATGGTTTGAGCGTGCAGTGACCACTCGTGTGGCTGGAGGAGGCAGCTGAGTCTGTCTGCCAGACAGTTCCGCTCTCTTTGTATGTACACCGCTCGAAGGAAGATGTTGTTGGAGATTGCCCACTTCCAGAGACGCAGGGCTTCCCGACAGAGGGACCGAGACCCCGTCCCCCTTGCTTGTTTACGTAGTACATTGCCACCTGGTTGTCGGTTCGGACGAGAACCACCCGGTTGTGGAGCAGATGTTGAAAAGCCACAGCGGCGAGATAGATGGCCCGAAGCTCCAGCACGTTGATGTGGCAGCGGCGGTCCTATGTTGACCACATCCCCTGAGTGCGTAGGTCATCCAGCTGAGCTCCCCAAGCGTACTCCAACGAATCCGTGGTGAGTACCTTGCTGTGTGGAGGGGTGAGAAAAAGTAAACCTTTGGACAGATTTGAAGAGTCGGCCCACCAGAGGAGCGATCGTTGCAAGGAAGGAGTCACTGTCACGGGACAGTCGATTGGGTCCCGGTCCTGACGCCATTGGGAGGCCAGGGTCCATTGAGGAATCCTCAGGTGGAGGTGGGCGAAGGGTATGACGTGGACGGTAGAGGCCATGTGGCCCAGAAGAGTCATCATCTGCCGAGCTGATACCGAGGTCAGCAGCGAAATCCTTCGACTCAGACTTACTAACGCCTCTTGACGTGGAGGGGGAAGGAAGGAGCGGAGGCGAACCGTATCCAGCACGGCCCCGATGAACTGTAAGGACTGAGAGGGGCGCAGCTGGGATTTAGGGAAGTTTACCTCGAACCCCAGACCCTGAAGGTAAATAATAGTCTGTCGGGTCGCTGAGATAACCCCCTCCCTGGACGGGGCTTTGATCAGCCATTTGTCCAGGTAGGGGAATACCTGGAAGCCCTGAGAGCGTAAGGCAGCTGCGACCACCACGAGGCACTTCGTGAAGACTCGGGGGACGATGCCAGGCCAAAGGGGAGGACTCGGTATTGTAGGTGCAGGTCCCCCACCTGAAAGCGCAGGAACTTGCGGTGAGCGGGGTGCACTGGAACATGTGTGTAGGCTTCCTTCAGATCGAGGGAGCAGAGCCAATCGCCCTTGTCGATGAGAGGGTAGAGAATCGGTAGGGAAAGCATCTGGAACTTTTCCCGCACCAGAAATTTGTTGAGTCGCCTCAAGTCTAGAATTGGGCGCAGGTCTCCCGTCTTCTTCGGTACCAGGAAGTAACGGGAGTAGAACCCTTTCCCCCGTTGGTCGGGGGGAACCACCTCCACTGCCCGTAGGCGAAGCAGTTCTTGAGCTTCTGAGAGAAGGAGGGGTAACTGAGTTCGGTTGGGAGGGCACACCCTTGGAGGGCTGTCTGGAGGATTTTCCCGAAAGTTGAGAGAGTATCCTGATGAGATCACGCCAAGGACCCATGCGTCCGACGTGACTTGTTCCCAGCACGGGTAGAAGGCTCTGAGGCGCCCCCCGATGGGAAGGAGGCCTGGGGCTGTGGCGGAGGGGGGCAGCCCCCTTCCGCTTATCCCGTCAAAAGGACGGGGATGGTTTGGCGGTCGCAGGTGGCTGGGACTTGGGTGGAGCCCGATGGTGAGCTTGCGGGCGTCGGGGTGGAGGCCGTGAGAAGGCAGGGGTAGATTTTTGAGGGTAGCGGCGTGGAGGGGCCCTGAACGGCCTGGACGCTGGCGGTTTTGGCTTTTGACGAACGAGGGAGGCAAACGAGCGTTCGTGTTCCGAAAGGCGTTTCGTAGCTGCCTCGATAGTGTCATCAAAAAGTTCTTTGCCCACACAGGGGAGGTTAGCCAACCGGTCCTGTAAGTTGGGGTCCATGTCGACGAGGCGTAACCAGGCTAGGCGGCGCATGGCGATAGCGAAGGCTGCCACTCTGGAGGAAAGTTCGAAGCCATCATAGGCCGCGTGGAACAAATGGAGGCGTAGGTTGGAGAAAACCTCCAGGAGCAGGCCAAAGGCTCCTTGGCGGGAGGCCGGCAGGTCGGTTGCAAAGGCTCCCATCAGTCCAATGAGATGTTTCAGGTAGGATGTGAAGGTGAAAGTGTAACTTTGCACCCTAGAGGCCATCATAGAGTTCTGATACAGTCTCCTGCCGAACTTGTCAAGGGTCCGACCCTCTCGACCTGGGGGGACCGCCGCTGAGACCCGGGAGGGGTGAGCCTTTTTCAGGGAAGATTCTACCAACAGCGACTGGTGGGAGAGCTGCGGTTGCTCAAACCCCGGGTATGGTATTGTACGGTACTTGGACTCCATTTTGGAGGGGACAGCTGTTACCATATAGAGGGTCTCCAGATTCCTGAAGAAAGCCTGTTGGAGTATCGAATTGGGCGGTAAGCGAAGGGACTCTCTGGGCGGTGACGGCAAATCCAGCTCCGCCAGGTACTCTTTAGAGTATCTTGAGTCGGACTGGAGGTCTAAGTCCAGAGCGTGGCCCATGTCCTGGACAAAGCGAGTGAAGGAGGGGCGGGATGTTCCCGGGGCCCCGTGTGGGGAAGGTGAATGAAACCTCCGTCGGGCGGAGAAGGACGGGGAGGCTTCCTTCGAGTATCGAGGTTCATGCTCCAACCCGCGCTCCGAGACCGGGGAAATACTGTGGCAGTGTTCCGGGGTCGAGGACCTACGTCGTCTCGAGGAGCCCCTCGGAGACGATGCCGGGGTACGGGGTACCGATCGATGTCGAATCGGTGACCTCGACCCGGACTCCCTCGGCGAAAGCCTGGAACCTCGGTTCGGAGCAGGCTGGTGGCACATGTTCAGGAAAGAAAAATTGATTTACAGGATTATTCTTGCTGGATACATTACTGTTGTGGGCATTTTCAAAACCATAAAATGACACTTGGATGTTTTTCTCTGCAAAATGTCAAAGTGCTGATAATCAAAACAAAGAACTTAGGTGTTTTAGTGGGACGTTTGCCCTCCATAACATCAATCTCAGAGAGGCGTGTTTTGGGTGGGATTTGGGTAGGCTGTGCGCCGTGTTAAACTTGGATGTTTTGCGGCGATAATCGAACCTTTTGCAGGATGTCCTAGACCAGTGGTCGGCAAACCGCGGCTCACGAGCTGCATGTGGCTCTTTAGCCACTTGAGTACAGCTCACGGCTCAGCTAGCTAGAGCAGGGGTGCCCAACCTGCTTCCCTTCCCTGTAAAGAGGATGCTGAAGGATGCATATAATAACCCTGTGAGGGCCACTCTAACTGGCCAGGACAACAATTTTACAAACCAAGATCTTGGTTATCATGTCTGTTCTGAAATTGACACAGATGTGTACAGCAATATGTAAATTAGCTCCAGGAAGTTTTAATATGTTCAAGCTTGTATGCTTGGAAGTATTCATCATAAAAACCCATAATCTTTACAGCTGTTTGGTTAGTGGGCAATTTAAGAAAAAAATAAAACTCAATAACATACATATTAATTATTTTGAAAAAAAGGGCAGACTGCATAGTAACTAGATTACCAATTTGCTAGTGACTGTTCAATTCACTCAGTCAATGTGATAGATCCTCTTCGAAAAAAACTTGGATTTTAAAATATATTATTGTTATTTTCAGCTAGGGATAGGAAGCGCCAAATCAACAGCAACATATACTTCATCTGTAAGCTCATCCTTCTAATAGCATAAGCACAATGGATGCACTGTGTTGAAACTGCCATACAGACCATTAACTGATTGATTATTTAACGCTTTTTTTCTCCGTAATGCCACAGTAACTCAGTAATAAATTCTGTGTTGCATGCTCAACATACAGCATGCATCTTTTGAGAGGCACAGAAACAACTGAAGACACTGGATGCTTTTATTACAGTTAGAGCCACTTCTTGTTTTTAATTCTCTGATAATTGGGTTATGATGAGTTAACTCAAAAAGAATGTCAGGAACACTAATAAGATAACCAATTTCCATCCTATGTATAATAACCAGATAGCATGTGTACTCACTCATAATTTGCATTTAAATGTAATTTTTTTCATTCTGATGTGAGCATAAATATTTCTGAGGTATCCTGGGTCAAGAATGTCATCTTGGTTTTTGTTATATGATCTTTGAACAGCAGGCTTACTGGCTACTCCAGCACTTCACTAGTCATATTTGCATATTATTAGCAAAGCTAAAATATTGTGTTTAGTTACAAATGAATCTGGATTGATTACACTGGCCAACACTCATTTTGGTGCCTCAAACGTTAGACCTGATTCTGGTTATTATTGATCTGCGGATTCCAAAAATAGCACCAGTTTTCTCCTATCAGCTCTACGTTTTGAGATATTGAACATGTACCATATACCATTCTTCACTCTGCTAGCCCATTAAAAAAATCAGGAAATTGTAATGTAGTGTTTAAATTAATATCTTTTAAGCATGAAGGAAACATATTAAAAATGATAAAAAAAAGTGTACAACATTTAAATCTACTTATTTCATACCAAAAGCACAAGTTTATGATACAAACTTTCCAGTTATTCTAGTCAAGAAGCTCCTTTTGTAAGACTTCTGACGGTGGAATCTGACAGGGCAATCCTGCATAAGATTCCAATAATAGTCTGCCATCATATGTGCATCCCATCTTCCTTGGTATCTGGCTTCCATTGTTTTTATGTCTTGGTGAAATCTTTCACCTTGCTCTTCGCTAAGTCACCAAGGTTCCCTGGAAAGCGATCTAAGTGACTGTGCAGATAATGGACTTTAACACTCGTGTTACAGCCAAGCCTCTTGAGATGAAGAGCATGCATAGCCTCTACTAATTGTGTAGTTGTCTGCCTTCTTGTTGCCACAAAAGTTTTTCACAACAAGAATAAATGAAGACCAGGCACATGATTCGATTTCATTTAATGATGCTATGAAATGCTGGTCATTTCTAAGTTGTTTGATCTGTGGATCATTGAAAATTCCTGCCTTCAGTTTTTCCATAGTAAGCCCAGGTAACATATGCGCTATGGGGTTAATAATAATAAAAAAAAACCGTCTAAAAAGTGTCCTAAATGGCTACTTGGACGATCAAAAAGCCTGATCGTCCAAGTACCCATAACCAAAGGTGGTTTTTAGACGTATCTAAAAACAGCTTAGCCCTTTCCCCTGCCACTAAACGCACAGAGAGAAAAGAGGTGTGTTTAGAGGAGGGGAAAGGGCGGGCAGTGGGCGGGAGGTGGGCCGACCTACACCTAGGCGTACAACAGGTATAACCAAAACATTTACAGGTTGCCTAGTCGGCACTTAGACCTTTTTGACTTAGATGAAGTCAAACCAGGTCTAAGTGCCAAAAAAGGGGCTGCTGAGCTGATGGCCACTGGCACGATCAGTTCAGCGGCCTGGCAACCTACCCACCGCAAGCATCGCGGCAGGAGAGATGCCTCATCTCCCCTACTGCGATGCCATCACTCCTCTACCCGAACTGCTGTGACCCGCGGCAAGAGAGATGCCCTATCTCTTCTGCTGCGGGTCGCGGCAGCTCGGGTAGAGGAGTAATGGCATCGCAGTAGGGGAGATGAGGCATCTCTTCTGCCGCGATGCACCCCCCCCACACACACACATCCAAATCAGCAAGGTCCCGCGATGACTACTTCTGCTGCCTCTGCTCCGGAAAAGGTAAGGGGAGCTGGGCCAGCAGATGCAGGGATTTGCGGCAAGGTCCTGCGATGACTGCAGCTGCCAGTTCACCCCGCCCCCCGACGTCACTTACCTCTTCCGGAGCAGAAGCAGCAGAAGTAGTTATTGCGGGACCTTCCTGCACTTCAGCGCAGCTGCCGAAACTGCTCTGGAATAAGTACAGCAGCCGCGCTGAGGTGCCGTTTTGAGCAGCATGGGACGTTCCGGATCCGTCCAGCTGTGCACCCCTATGAAGCGTGCACCTGGGGCGGACCGCCCTCCTCCCACCCCTCCTTGGTATGCCATTGCCCTATAGCAAAAAAATAGAAAATTTTTTCTACCTTTGTCTTCTCTGGTTTCTGTTTTCCTCATCTTCTTGTCACTCTCTTCCTTTTATCCACTGTCTGCCCCTTCTATATGGCATCTGCTGTCCTTCTAAACCACTTCCAGAAACTGTATGCCTCCCCTTCCATCTTTCCCTTCACCCCCATTCGTCTGGCATCCATGTTCTTCCATTCCCTCCTCCAATGGTCTGGTATTTCCTCTTCTTCCCTCTCCCTTCCCCACTTTCTTTTCCTCCAACCCAATTCCATCCAGTATCCTTTCCCCTTATGTCTCTCTCCTCTTTCCCTGCACACAAATTCCATCAACATCTGCCCCCTTTCTCTCCCTCCAACCCAATTTCATCCATGTCTCTCTCCCCTTTCCCTGCACACCAATCCCATCAGCATCTGTCCCCTTTCTCTCCCTCCAACCCAATTCTATCTAATATCCTTCCCCCTTATGTCTCTCTCTCCCCTTTCCCTGCACACCAATTCTATCAGCATCTGCCCCCTTTCTCTCTCTCCTCCACCCTTCCCACACTGAAACAGCGAAAGCTCCCCCCACGGCAACCGGCTCTCCCCCAGCATCGACGACAACAAGAACACCGGACCTCCCCTCCCCGGCATCGATGGACAGCAATGCAACCTCTCCCGCATCAACGGCAACGCGGCCGGCTCTGCTCCAGGAAGATCCCGCAATGACTGCGTCTGCCGAAAGAAATAAGTGACGTGACGGCAGACGTAGTCATTGCGAGATCTTCCTGAAGCAGAGCCAGCCACGTTGCCGTTGTTCCCGGGGGGGGGGGGGGGGAGGCCACTTTGCTGTCTATCAATGAGGATGGGGTGTGGGTGGCCGTCACCATCACCATCTGGAAAAAAAATGGCATAGTAAGTCGCCCTTCAGTGGTTCCCCATCTATTTTGGGCCCTAGGCATGTGCTACTGGACCTACCCATTAATCCGGCCATGTCCTCAGGAACCGAACAGGGTCAGACAACACAGCAGCAGGTCAAAAAATGTACGGCCAGCCCAGTTCCTGAGGAAGGGGCTTTTGCTCTGAAACCCTGCAGGGTTGAACTGTGTGGACACAAGACTTCAACTGAATTTCAGGCTATGAACATTAAGGTCTTTGGCTACCTCCAGTATCGTTTGATCAAGTGGACTCTTATCCAGCTAAGTACTCAGAGGGTTCTGTGATTGTTTCTTTCAATCCATTCTTTTGCCACGGGTCAGCGGGCTTGGCACATGGGGCATCACATGATTCTTAGTCTACATCTGGTATTCCACATATTTGATGTGAACTTTGTTTGTCACTAATTAATTTGGCACTAATTAGCACACGGGAGCATCCAGATGATGGTATGTGGCTGGCCCGTGTAGTGATTGCCGGCTCTGCTTTTCAGTAAGCATCAGAGTGGCTCTCATGAGCTCCTCTTCAGAGCTTTCAATCCCACGCTGAGGGTGCTTCCTCACTATAAATATTATTATTAATATTAATTTTACATGTTTTTTTGAAGCTGTGGATGCTGGGGCGTTCAGATAGCATATGATGTCCCAGGGCATGCCCTATCCTTCTTATTGTGTCTTTTAAAGAAGTAGCACAGTAGCTACAGCAGGAAGAGTGGCAGGATACCATTGGAAGTATTGGGGATGGAGCAGAAGGGACATGCTGTCTCACCAACTGTGTGTTTCCTGGTTTGGCTCCCTGGCTCTCTTCTTGCTTAATTACTGAATTCTTGCTCCCCTCTTTTTGGTAAAACTCTGCACCCACCTCCCAGGTTTCAACTCGGATCTTTAAGCTGGATGCTTGTTCCTTGGCTACCAGAGCAATATTCTGCAGGCAGCCCAGAACACAGTGGCTTAGTATGACCACATGCTCCTATGCCCTGGTCTGCTAGATTATAGTGTTTTTCAGCTTGGTCCTGGAGTATCCCCTTGCCAGTCAGGTTTTCAGGATATCCACAATGGATATGCATAAATTCAATTTGCATATATTGCCTCCATTATATGTAAATTTATTTCATGCATATTTATTGTGGATATTCTGAAAACCTGACTGGTAAGGTAGTACTCCAGGATGGAGTTGGGAAACTGTGCTAGACCATGTTCTTCCACTCAGCTTGTAAAATCGTTGAGGGTTTCCAAAGTTCAAATTGAGCATGTAGACTCTGCAGGCAGAAAGGTGGCCATTGGTCTGGAATCTGAATGCCAGTGTAAGTGCTCCAGTGCAAAAAAGGATAAGGTACCAGTCCCAGAAAACAGGAATGTGCCTGGAGACAGGGAGAGCAGAGCAGGGAAATGATCCAAGCCTGTGGTTAATGGGAGTCACAAATTGAAGACGAGTTAAATCTACAAACAAAAGGAAATTTCATCTGTAGAAGAGAGCAGTGGCGTAGTGAGGGAGAGTGGTACCCAGGACAGTGGCATCCGGCAACCCGCGCTGTGTGCTCTACCACTCTTCCCCACTGCTTGGACATACCCCTAATCTTCCCCGCCGCTTGGGTGCCCCCTACCCCGTCCTGCATACATCTTCTACCTTCTGCTTGCGCCACCCACAAATCCCTTCTGATGTCACATCCTGGTCCTGTGACCAGGAAGGAAGCCGAGGCCTTCATGCCAGTGAACATTTAAAGAGGTACGCGGGTGGAGGGTAGAGAGGAGGAGAGGTACCGGCCTCCCCTCACGAAGACGGCATCCAGGGTAATCTGCCCCCCCTCCCCCGCCCCACACGACCCCCTTACCATGCCACTAGAGGACCGTGAGAAGTGGAAATCAGTAAAGGAATGAGCTAGCCAAAACTACATGGAATGGGAACTAGCTAGGGAAAAGTGCATTGAACCTTGATGGGGATTGGAGGGAAAAATGAGAACCAGAACAGGTTAAAAAGATTTAGGGAGTAGAGCAGGCCAAGAGCAATTAAATTCACTGCCCCAAAATATATAAAGCATCAACTTATGTCTAGGCAGGAGGGGAGAAATTAAAAAGTACAAAGGGAGGATGGAGATAAAATTAGGGAAGAATGAGTGTGGTATAGATGGGCTGAAGGAAAAGAGGGACTGTTTGGAGAAAAGTGCTATAAATGGCTTGAATATATATATAGATAGACAGATATATATATAGAGAGAGAGAAAGAGAGAGAGAATGAAAGAAAATTATGCTGACACGCAGGGAGGGGAAGGATAGAGTAGCTGGACCCTAGCTTTTGATTTATCCACATAACCTACCCCTGCTCTTAATGTTTAGATGTGGGAGGGTCCACCATTTTAATGGACAGGCCACATAGACATGTCAATAGAGTAGTGGGGCACCTTAGAGGGCATTGCTGGTCATCACTACCATTCGCTACCAGATGTATTTTGTTTTGTTTTTTTTTCTTTGCTGGGCAAGGGGAAATTTGTGAGTTATGAGTTGAGCACCCCAATCATTTTCAAAAGTTGGCTCCTATGTTTGAAGGCTTAGTAAAAGCATAACAAACACTGAAATTAAGTACAGATCACAGATAAAGATTTCCACTGAGCTCACAGAAGGGTTTTTTTTTTTTTGGGGGGGTGGAGGAATGTCGCCAAAGCCAGATTAATCTGCAGTGCTACAGTATCTGAAGACAGGTTTTAATTTTGCTAATAACATCACTGAGAGTGATTGCATTTCTACATTTACCAGAATAGTCGGAGTGTGCTAAGAGAAGAGATGAAGAAAGACAGGTATGGTTTCTTCTAAGGAATCATATACTGTGACCTCTATTATGTGTTGGCTGAAGTCCAGGTATTTTACTCATTTCTTAACCAATGAAATGGGATTAACTGAGATAACCCAGAGTTTGACAAGCTGGCCTATCTCTTACAGTGATATACTGCTATATTCCAGGGAACTGGAAAATTAAAAGGCAATCAAATCAAGTTACACATAGATAAAATTATTCAATACGTTCATCAGTGAATCCTTTACAGCTACAAGTTTCAAGATAAGGAACTAGAAGAGCCTGATTCCCTTTGGATGCATAAAATATTTCAAGCTCATGAAGATCACCAATGTATTATGAAAACAAAACAGTTACTCAAAGAGAAGTTATGGTGCTAAAAAAAGGCTCATCATAGGCAGCTTTGCCTCTGTGCTGACATTTGTGCTAAGCTGAAGTACCTGCAAATTCTTCCATCAAGTCTACAGCCAAAAAATAGCATGTATTTCTGTGACCTCTCTATCAGATGTGGAGGGCCTTTTTCAAAAAGGACGTCTAAGTCCAACTTGAATATTTCTCACTAAACATTCAAAGTCGGAAGCACAGAAATGTCCATTTTTGAATGGGACGTCTAAATAATTTTTTTTTCAAAAATCACCTACTTGGGCATCTTGGCTGCCAGGACGTTTAACTTTAATTGCAATTTTTGACCACAAAAAAACCCAGCCAAGTTAGAAACGTTCAACTCAGCATCATTTAAACATGGGATAGGCCATCATTCTAATGCACTGGCCACACAGACATGCCAACAGAGCAGTGGGGCACTTTAGAGGGCACTGCTGTGAACTTCCTATACCCCTTATAATTAAATGGCGAGCCCTCCAAAACTCACCCCAAACCTACTATATGTACCTGTCTACCATCCCAATAGCCCTTATGGCTGCACTTGACACCTATATGGCATTATAGTAGGGTTTTAGTGGACTCATACTTAACACCATAGATGTTATGGTTAGAATGCCTTATGATCTGGCTTCTCTTTAGAGTGACTTATGGGTCTGTCCCCCTCCTCTATATGGTACACTAGCCCACACACCTGGTGTTCTGCCCCCGACAGCCTTGCACTAGTTTATAGTACAGCCCTAAGATGTGTCTCTTCCCTTGGGACTTTATGCTGCAGCCTTAGTGTGTGAGCAAGGCACTGTGTGAAATGTAGCTACTCCTACTTACTATATATGCCTCATTTCAGTCTTTTTCCTAAGACCACCCCTTCCTCTCATCTAAGCTTGAGTTCTTTGTCTTACTGCTATACTTCCTGGTCAGCTCCCTGTTACCAAGTCCTGTCTCTATTGGCTTCTCCTTTCTGCCCCCGCAGTCTGTGGGCATTTCTTAGATGCTTCTCACTGAGATTCTTTTGTCCCAACCCCAGTCACACATATGGCTTCATCTTAAGCACATGGATGCATACCCAGCAAAAAACACACCAGTGTTTTTACTGTTCTTAGGTTCCAATTATTGGAGTTGCCAATAATCGAAGTTCATGCTTACTTATCCAAACCATCTCATCATTTGCAGAATATAGACTGTAAAATTTTACCCAGTACCAGTGGCGTACCTAGCATATGTGACACCCGGGGCCCATCAATTTTTTGACACCCCCCCATCTATATGAAAAATATGATTTTTAGTACCAATCCACATATCGCACAAGAGTGTACCTAGGAAAAGGCAGCATCTTAAACACTGCAGTGAGCACTAGAACACCAACACATACATTGTAAAACTAAACAAGCCAGATCCTGCACAGTCAATTGATCCTGTACAGTCGATGCTATCAGAAAGCCATGTCCCTTTCATACACACAGACAGATACACCCTCGCCCAATATGGAATAATCACAAACTAAAAATAGAAATATGTAGACAAAAGTTAAACTGAACCGCCAAGAAACCAGACTCTGCATACAATGTAACACTACAACAGTAATACATGTCCTCTAATACTGTGCACAAAAATAGAACCCAAAAATGTATAGGGAGGAAAAATATATAACTGCTGCAAAACCTCCCCAACCCCAAGAGAACCAACTGACAAGGGGGAGAGACAAGAAGAAACCTCAATCTAAGTTAATCGGCAAATTACACATAGTGTGAAACAGGAGAACCCTCAGTAACACAGCCGCCCACTAAGGGAAAGGCTGTCACCGGCTGACACTCAGAAAGAGTGTAAACTGTGAAACATCCCCGGGTTCTTCCTGTAAGTGAGAATAAATCAAGTGCACCCCCAAAAAGTGCTACGTGTGAAAAAAGATTCTAGAAATCAAAAAAACACACTATGAGGTTAAGAAATTCTTGTCTCTACTCCTTGCCAGGGGGGCCAAACAAGGAAGGAAAGTGTCCAAATCTGTCCAAATCAGAACCAAGCCAGTCAATAAGTGGAAGTACTTAGCTTCTTTAAACTGTAGAACAGCCAGCCGATGTGTGACATCATCCGTCCAACGGGACTCCGTTTCGGGGGTGCACACCCCCTTCCTCAGGAACAACTGGACTGTAATGAGACTGGTGATTCCTCCGGCGTGGCTTGGAAAGTAAGGCAGAAAATGGCCATTTTCTGCCTTACTTTCCAAGCCACGCCGGAGGAATCACCAGTCTCATTACAGTCCAGTTGTTCCTGAGGAAGGGGGTGTGCACCCCCGAAACGGAGTCCCGTTGGACGGATGATGTCACACATCGGCTGGCTGTTCTACAGTTTAAAGAAGCTAAGTACTTCCACTTATTGACTGGCTTGGTTCTGATTTGGACAGATTTGGACACTTTCCTTCCTTGATTGGCCCCCCTGGCAAGGAGTAGAGACAAGAATTTCTTAACCTCATAGTGTGTTTTTTTGATTTCTAGAATCTTTTTTCACACGTAGCACTTTTTGGGGGTGCACTTGATTTATTCTCACTTACAGGAAGAACCCGGGGATGTTTCACAGTTTACACTCTTTCTGAGTGTCAGCCGGTGACAGCCTTTCCCTTAGTGGGCGGCTGTGTTACTGAGGGTTCTCCTGTTTCACACTATGTGTAATTTGCCGATTAACTTAGATTGAGGTTTCTTCTTGTCTCTCCCCCTTGTCAGTTGGTTCTCTTGGGGTTGGGGAGGTTTTGCAGCAGCTCTAATACTGTGCAACATATAAAGACAGTAGATGTAAATTTGAAAAAAACTGATACATAACAATCACCACTTTACAAATTAACAAATTAAAATAAAACAAATAATAAGAAATAAGAAAATACCATTTTATTGGACTAATGCCCGTAAGCTCGGTCCCCATCCCCATCCACACAAGGCTTGAATTGTTTTATATTGTTATATTGAATTGTTTTATATTGAACTTATTATGTTTTTTTTTTTTTTTTGAAATAATGTTTATTAACAGATGCAACACAGAAAGTACAGAAATCCAACAGTACTAGGACACAACGTCCAAATAGAGAAAATATAACTCAAACTGTAAACCGAGCAGGCAATCACAGAAAAGAAAATCGAGCCGGACAAGCTCTGCACCCTCCAGTCGCCATCTGCGAAGAGTTTTTTTATGAAGAGAGAAAACAAAAACAACCCCCCCAATCATACCACATATGCACTACCACCAGACGTACCATACTATCCACAACAACCACACCACAGACACCCCTCCCACTCGCACCAGCATACACCTTTCAAGGTGAACTACGCCAAAGCCCCATACAAGAAGGACGAGAGAAAATAGAAAAGAACGAGGAGAAAAAGAGAAAAAAGAAAAAAGAAAAGAAAAGAGAGGGGAGACAGAAGGAACAGTGGCCTTAAGAATGGATATCCAGCTGTGCCACCGATTCCCCAGGACAGAGCATCAAGGCCGCCCTCCAGAAACCCACATAGCAGCGAAGATCAATCCCCCCCCCCTTGGGAGAACGATGAATTTCAAAGTGGGCTACCAGAGCAAGCCGGTGTAGCCAATGAGTAAAAGAAGCCACCTGGTCAGACACCCAATACTGCAAAAGGAGTTTTTTCACCAAGAGGATGGCTATGTAAAGGAATTTCTGCTGAGGAAACGAAAAACCAGCCTCCTCCAACACTCTCTGATCTCCCAATAAGAGCATGCCATAGTCACGTGGAATAGGACGGTGCACAATCTGCTCCAAAAAAGGAAGAACCCTCGACCACAAATCAGTGGATGGGCACTCCAAAAAATGATGAACCAAGGTTCCAGCCGAGCGGTTGCACCTGGTACATACAGCCCCCTCCCAGAGGCCCATGAGAGCCCCGCGGTGTCTAGAAATATATGCCCTGTGCAGTATCTTAAACTGCATTTCCTGGAGATCGGAGGAGCCCCCCAACAGTCTGAGATGGCCAAACAGAGCAAGAAACTCGCTCCGATCTCCCAGAAACCCCATCTCCCTCCTCCACACAGAGGCCACTCCATCAAGGGCCTCCTCAGACAGATTCGCCCGTAGCATACGTCCCCAAGTAGAGAGTTTATTCTGGGCTGCGGGAAGCAAGAAGAAGAGTGCATCCAGAGGACCACAGAGCCAAGCATCCCCCCATTTCCGAGCCAGCGTAGTACAGTAGTGGCGGATCTGAAGATACACCCAGAAATGATTCCCGGGCACATCCCAGCGCCGCTGAATCTGGGCAAAGGAAGGGAATGCATCCCCACTACCCCCATCCCACACATCCCTCAAGGTCTTACACCCCCGCTGCTCCCACACCCGAAGTCGAGAAGGTCCCATCCCCGGAACAAAAGCAAGGTTACCACACAGAGGCAAGAGTGCCGATGCAGCAGGCGTTTTCTGTTGATGGCGCCTCCACCACCGCCACGCCATCCTAAGTGGCTGGAGAAAATTCATGGTCGAGGAACCCCCGGGAACCGCGGAAGGCGCCACATGAAGAAGGGCCAGGAAAGAATGCGGCGCACACCAGGAGGTTAGCCATCCCCCAGAAGCATATTTGTACTGTCCAGTCCAGCCCTCATGAATGAAGCGAAGCAAAGCTGCTACGTTATAATGTCTTACATCCGGAAGATTCAAGCCCCCCTGAGATCGGTCCAGCATCAGTTTAGTATAGCTAATGCGTGCCCTTTTTCGTCTCCAAATAAAAGAAGAAATGGTAGACCGAAAAGCCCGTACATCCCGAGCGGCGAGCCACACCGGGATAGTCTGAAGGGGATACAAGATCTTTGGCAGGAGAACCATTTTTGTGAGTGCTACTCTCCCCCACAATCCCAACGGCAACTCCCTCCAGCGATCACACTGAGCCGCGATTTGCTCGAGGGGGCGACGAATGTTTTGCTGATACAGGAGGGATAAATCGGGTGTCAGATACACACCTAGGTAACGCAACGGCCCATCTACTGGCGGTATGGAAAGAGCGGAGTGCCAGGGCTCCTTGTGAGTAGAGTCCAAAGGCAACAGCTCAGACTTGGCACAATTAACCCTCAGCCCAGAAAAATTTCCAAAAGTGCGAACCACCCCAAGTGCTCTCTCCAGATCCTCTATGGGTTTATCGAGATAGAGGAGGATGTCATCCGCGAAAAGGTTAATCCTACTCTCCCTATCTCCTATCCGAATTCCCCGAATGGAAGGATCAGTGCGCAGCTTTACCGCCAAGGGTTCAAGGGCTAACACGAAGAGAAGGGGGGAAAGAGGACAGCCCTGCCGGGTACCCCTGCCCAAAGGAAAAGGAGCAGTAAGACCCCCGTTCACCAGCAAGCGCGCCTGCGGACGAAGGTACAAACTACGAATCCATTCAGGAAAACGGCCAACCAGGCCATATTGCTGCATAACCCAGAATAAAAAATGCCATGAAATGCTGTCAAAGGCCTTTTCCATGTCTAATCCCACGATAGCCGATTTACTCCCCGTCCCTCTTCTCGAATGCAAGGCCATTAACGCCCGAAACAGATTCATGGAGGCGTACCGGCCCGGAACGAAGCCCACCTGATCTTCATGAATCAACAAAGGGAGGACAACATTCAGGCGGCGGGCCAGTATCGCCGCCAACAGCTTTACGTCTTGATTAAGCAGCGAGATCGGGCGGTATGACCCCACTTGGGCAAGATCCTTCCCTGGTTTGGGTAGCAAGACCACATGGGCCATATTGCGCGGTCCTAGACCCTTTCCTGCATGCAACTCATTAAACGCATCCCCCAAAGCTGAAGGAACCAAATCAGCCATGATCTTATAGTATTCGGGCCCATACCCATCTGGGCCTGGCGCTTTCGTGAGTTTCAACGCTTTGATACCCAGCTGGATCTCCGCCGCCGTGACCGGAGCATTCAGAAGGTCAAGCTGGGCAGCAGTCACTTGAGGCAAAACCAGATCCCGGAAAAATTCCGTGCGGTCCGGTTCGGAAGATTCGCGGTGAGAATACAGAGTCTCATAGAATTGCACAAACTGAGACTGAATGTCGTCCGCCCCGGTGTAAAGGCGACCCGCACCATCTTTAATAGACAGGATGACCTGTTGTTTGCGAGGAGGACGCACTAGATTGGCCAGGAGCCGTCCGGCCTTCCCCCCCCATCTATGCAAACGATAGCGTTGGAAATAGATATCCCTATTGGCCCGCTGCGTCAAAAGGACCTCCAACTGTGATCGGACCTCCCCCAGCCGGCTTTTGTCCTCCACAGAAAGCGAAGCGACATGACGCCGTCTCAAAGCCTGCAGTTCTCCAGAGAGCCGTAAAAGATCAGCCTCCTGGCGCCGCCGTGCCCTAGATACATACGCAATAATATATCCCCGGAGTACAACCTTAGATGCCTCCCAAAAAATCACCGGATCAACATCCTGGGAAGCGTTATGGTGACAATACTCCTGCCAGTGTTCCCGGAGATATCTATGAAACTCCAGATCCTTATACAGATGGCTTGGAAACCGCCACCCCCTGCGCGGAGTATCATTCGTAAGCCTGACCGTCAATATTAGCGGGGAGTGATCCGATAAGGGAACCTCCTCAATAGAAACATGATCTACCTGCGGGAGCAGCGTGGGCGACGCCAGAAAGTAGTCCAGACGAGCATAAACATCATGAGGGTGCGAGTAAAAAGTGTAGGTATGCTCAGTAGGATGCAAAGTCCGCCACAGATCCATCAAATGCAACTGATCCATCAAAAAGTTTACCCCCTTGGCTCCATGGTCCCCCGGGCACACCCTCGCCGGTCTACAGTCCATGGAGGGATCAGCCATGATATTAAAGTCCCCTCCCACAAGAAGTTGATAATCAGAATACTGAGCTATCTGGGCCAAAAGCCCAGAAAAAAATCGGTGACTATACACATTAGGGGCGTAGAGATTACAAAACATCCATTTCTGACCCCACAATTCCCCCAAAACTATCACATATCGCCCCTCCTTATCCTGCAGAGTTTTATGGATATGTATGGGTAATTGTTTGTGAAACAAAATCGCAACCCCCCGCTGTCTGGAGTTAAAGGAAGAGGAGCATACCTCCCCCACCCATTCCCGGCGCAACTTGGCATGCTCAACCCCCGATAGGTGGGTCTCCTGCAGGTAAGCAATATCTATATGATTTTTCTTGAACCAATTCAACAACTTTTTTCTCTTTACAGGAGAATGGATACCATCCACATTATATGTGGAAATGCGGAGGCTAACCATTATCAAAGAGAAACCTAAAGAACAAGACAGGAAATACTAACAGTAGTGTCAAGAGGAGAGGGCCCTCCCAGCTAGGACCCTCCCCTCGCTGCCAGCAGGGCAAGAAAACAGCCGCCCCCACGAGCCTCCGGCCCCGTCCGGAAGCCGCGGGCCCCAAGATAATATAGAAAAGTGCCATTCCTACACACACACCCCTAACCCGCCCCGAACCACACTGCCATTCAGCCTTCCACACACCCCACATACCACTACCAAACCCCCTAACAAACACACACCCCCTCCCCCCTCCCCAATCCCAGAGAATATGCCCCCAGGACTCTCCCCAAATTCCCCCCAAACCCAACAAAACCAGTACAAGAAAACAAAATCCCATAAGGGACATCTGAGAATAGGGGGTCACTAAGCTGGGCAACCCACGATCCATTACTAGTTAGATGTGACAGCTTCTAGAACAATAGGCCCTGATAACACCAAACAAGAACAAAGTCACCAGCTCCTGACAGAACCAGTCTCCGGACGAAGACAAGGAAATCCAGGTCCCCATCAGGGTGGCTACGCACATCAGCCACACCCGCCACGGTGAAGGCAGGGGCCAGCAGCGACCTCCCCTGCGGAGCCATCAAAAGTCCTCTCACATCCTCCAGGAAGATCCAGGTCACAGATACACAGAACAGTATAGAACCGAACGTCTTCTAATCAAATCAGAAGATCAGTCAGTCCCAGAAGAGGACCACCATGAACAAACAGGGGAATCTCTGCTACTCCGAACTGGCCACCCCGTCGGATCTCAGCTGCCCGGGACTCCTCCGCCCTCTCCAGAAGGACCAGCGGCGTTGATGGTATCCAAGAAGCGCTGCGCCTCCCCCTTGGTCAGCAAAGTATGCACCTTGCCTTCTCTCCAGATCCGCAGGCTTGCAGGGTACACCAGAGCAAAGCGTACCCCCTTGTGATGCAAGGTGGTACAGATGGGCGCCATTTCCCTCCGCCGAGATGACACACCCGCAGAATAGTCATTAAATAGGAGCAACCGCTTTCCCTCATACTGCAGACCACCAGCCAGACGATAAGCCTTCAAGATTTGTTCCTTCTCCTTCCAGTTCACATACCGGGCAATAGCCGCTCTAGGCTTCAAGTTAGCCCCTGAAGTGGTTCCCAGCCTGTGTGCTCTTTCACACACAAAAGACATGGCCGAAGTCTCCAAGCCAAGATGTTCTGGCAACCAGGTATGAAAAAACTGATACAGCGCATCAGCGCCCTGCAACTCCGGGAGTCCCACAACCCTCAGGTTATTTCTTCTCTGGCGATTCTCTGTGTCCTCAAGTTTGTCTGTGAGGGCTGCCACCTGGGACTGCAGGTTCTCCACCCGCTGCTGAACCTGAAGGGCCTCATCTTCACGAGCTGAAACACGGTGCTCCACCTCTGTGAGCCGCTGAGCCTGGGCCTCGAATTTTTCGTTGATGCCATCCACCGCCGATTGTAATTTATTTAGGCGGTCCTCCAGGGCAGTGGTCACCAGGCGAGAGATCTCGTGGGCCCAGTCGCCCAGCTCCAGCGGCGGCGAGGCGGGAGCCGACGCCATTTTGGGTTCCGGCGTGCTGATTTTGCTCTTCGGGGTTTTAGCAGCCCTGATGGGCATACCGGGGCTTCTCCCGCACTGAAAAGCACTCCGCCGAACCACCCCGCTCCGACGCTCCTTGCCAGCAGGTCCAGCGATACCCCTCGCTGCTGCCAGGTATCGCTATTTAGCCGATATTTAGGGGATCGGATCGCGGAGCCCAGCAACGCACGTCTGTTCACTACGTGCGCATCACGTGACCTCGAACTTATTATGTTAAAGTATAAATTTTTGTCAATTTATAAATTAGCGTCTTCTCCCCACTCTCTCTTCCCTTTTTCCCTTCAGTGTCCTCAGCCCACTCTCTCTCCACTTTCCTTCAGCGTATGCACATAAAAACAAGCAAGTAATTTTATATCATTTTCATTCTATTCATTTATAGAAATTAAAGTCTAAATAATGCCAGTCACATAACAAAACATGATTTTACAAAAATAATTCCCTTCACAGTCAAGTCTGCAAGGATTACTAGATGTCTTTCAGCAGCTCCCCTCCCTCCCCCTTACCTTCGTGGCCAAGTCAAAATGATCTACCAACAATAAAATTTTAAAAACACAAAGCACACTGTACACATAGAAAATGTTAATTATCATTTATATTCCGCGGGTTTTCAAAGAGGTCAAGGCAGATGACTTCAGTAACAACTATACAAAAATAGACATATATACCCCTCCCTTTTTACTAAACCGCAATAGCGGATTTTAGAGCAGGGAGCTGCGCTGAATGCCCCACGCTGCTCTCAACGCTCATAGGCTCCCTGCGCTAAAACCGCTATTGCGGTTTAGTAAAAGGGGGCCATAGTGCAAAATATAGACAGCAGATATAAATTCTCCAAACTGACACATTTTGATCACTAAATTGAAAATAAAATCATTTTTCCTACCTTTGTTTGGTAATTTCATCAGTCTCTGGTTGCACTTTATTCTTCTGACTGTGCATCCAATATTTCTTCTCCAGATCTCATTCCCTCCCTCTCCTCCAGATCTCATTCCCTCCCCAAACTTTTTCTTTATTTCACCCTGCCCCCTTCTTTCATTATCTCTCCATGCCCCCTTTCTTTCTGTATGTCTGTCTTTCTCTCTCTCTCTTTTCGTGCCCCATTTCTTTCTTTGTTTCACCCTGCCCCCTTTCTTTCTGGCTCCCTGTCCCCCCCCCCCATTTCTTTATTTCTCCCTCCCCTCCCCCATACCACCGCCTTTGGGAAAATGCTGTCACTGCCGCTATCGGGAACAGGCCGGCTCCGAGTTCGCCCTGCTTCTCTTCCCTGCGGGGCCGACCAACTCTCGCCGCCCGACGTCAATTCTAACATCGGAGAGGATGTTCCGGGCCAGCCAGGCAGCGATTGGCTGGCCCAGAACATCCTCTCTGAAGTCAGAATTGACATCGGGGTCGGTGCTGCAGGGAAGAAAAGAAGGGAGAACTCAGCCGGATTGTTCCCAATGACAGCAGTGGAAGCCTTTCCCCGGCGGCAGCCTACTTCCCTGGTGGGTGGCCAGCTGTGCACCCCCTTGGGTGCGTGCACCCGGGGCGGACCGCCCACCGCTTGGTACGCCACTGGTTTTTACCTTAAGCTATCCAACCTAATGCAAGAATAATTCAGCCTTTCAATTCTGAAACTTGGAGCACCTTCCTGCCTAACCTTTTCTTCATCTCTGCCCTCTCTTCATTCTTCAGATCTATTAATTAAACCTCCTTGTTGTCCAGGACCAACTTGGGAAACACTGGTTAAAAGAAAAGGATGAAGATAATGTCCTTAAGACACACAGAACTATGGAACTTTGTAAGTCTAAGTGTTTTGAAAATAAGCCCCATATTCTATTAGCTCTGACCAAGATTTGTTTATTTTTCCCATTAGTTTACATGTTGTACCCTACTTTTTTGGGAACAGAGCCAAGAGTCAGAGGTTATTTAGTTCTCTGTTGGCAAACTCAGAATGCAGGAACCAGTTACCTTCTTGACTGTGAGCTCAGCTGTTAACTTCAATATTATCTACTTGATTCATTTGCATATCTCAGTTTCGATTTCTGTTGCACACTGTATGTAGCACATTCTCCTCTTCTTTATATATAAAAGAGATCTCTGCTACAAAAGGGCAAAACAGCATTATTGCTTTAAAGTGGTGATCTACAAATTGTGGCCCACTGCACTGCAAATTCCTAGGATGAAACTTGTCTTCTGTCAAAGGATTTCAATCCACCTCCCCTAATGAACAGCCAGTCTCATGAATACATTCATGAAGCCAGCTGTAGTAATGCCTTTGTAGCTCTGAGGTTTTGCATTTTACATATACAAATACGCAAAGGAGTATTTCAGAGCAGCATAAGTAGTTCTGTACTGACATGTGGCTCCTCTAGACACGCTGGCCTCTAAGTATTTATTTTGCCTTGTAAATCTCAGATGATTTGATTGCTTTAAAGCCCTTACAGTTAAGCTGGCATCCAAATATCAGTAAGACTATAAAGTGTGAACTGTAGTATACATAATACGGTTTGATTGGCTAGAACTGTGTAAATCACATACCAATGTGAAATTGGTCATCGTTTTTCTAATTCTAGTTATAACTTGTACAAATAAATAATCATTCAGTTGAATTCCTCCAGTTCATTGCAATCATTTTGTATTATGTCTTCATTTTGGTGTGTCACAGGGTTCATACTGGATGGCCCTGTTCTCACTTCCTTTCCAGCGATGGCATGCTAGCAACCTGTTCCTGCTTTCCTGTGTGGAGCCTGAAACAAGTCCTCTGTTTCCTGATCACATGTGCTGGTAGGAAGAGCTCTAGAAAGCTACTTCCTGAACACTCTCTCCCTAACTACCCTTCCTCTGACAGCACAGGCGGGAATAATATATATGATATATATTACAAGGGAAGGTGATCCAGACCACATTTCCTTACAGAGCACAAGTTTAGATATAGTGCAGCTTGCCTCTGTTGACTAGGTTACACAGAGGTGTAAAGATACGATAAGAAGTAACTTGTCCATACTTTGTGTGTTAATTAATTGCTGGTTTATCGAAAGTGCCACAACCTTGAGATAATGATATATCTTCTTGCTAGCATAGCTGGAAATGCCTTGCAGCCATCAAAAGTTGTCCATGTCATGTGACTTTATACAGGCAGTTACTTTTCCAGGTTCACTGTTGATTAGATTAGCACAAGGGCAGTCTGCCAAACTGAAGCAGCGAGCTGAATATCCCTCATTGCCTTCCTTGCTGTTGGTATCCTTTTGCAGTTGCACGCTGCTGTCACTGGACTCTGGCATTTCTTCCCTCGGTTCCTTTGCTTTCTATGGTAATCGTATGCAATGAAGATATGCATGGCCAACATTTAAACAGGCTGCAGATCAATTAGCGGTCTTAAGTTTATCTGATTTTTATCAAAGACGACAGAACTGCGGGTCGATTGTCAGAGCCTGTGTCAAGTTGACCTTTTCAGAGACGTCTACATTGCTAGTCCCACGGGTAACTTGTTGTCCCTTGTCAGTCTCTGAATGGCAGAAGTCTGTTCTGCTCAAACACAAAGTATACACAGATGTCTATATTACATTCTTAGAGGTGTGACAGCGACTGCATGTTGTATCTATAAACTGTCCTTTAAGAAGTGACACTTCCTCGATGATAAGCTAATTTATGCAACAAAATCTCCTTTGTGCAGAAATGAAAGCTAATTGAGTCATTACAAAGTAATTCAGGATGGAATACCTTGGATAAATTGGCTTACTTTATAAATCCTCCTCAAGTGGTTTTCATGAATTCTAAATGGCGGTAGTACGATTTCTTGCCTCACAATATTCAGCTTACACAGACAACGCAGAGGTGAAAATAGTTGATGAAAGTAGACATTCTAGAAAACACTTGTAAACAAATGTTCAAAGAGAAGACACAGGGAGGTGTAATTACCTGAGGTGCTACTATCACAGTCTTGTCTCATTTTCTTGAACTCTTCTTTATTTCCAGGAGCTTTCTCATCATCCTCTGCAAACAAAGAATCCCAAGTTAATGCTGAAAAGATAATTTAATGGCAAGAACAGCAGAACATATGGCAGATGAGTGAGCAATTACAAGCTTCCAATACAGACAGCTTACTAAGTACTAGTTTTTCAAACTTTCCGATAATGAGCACACTGCTGCTTGTGGCAAGAAAATAGTACAATTTGGGGATCATTCTCAAAGCTATTTCTCTACAAAAACAAACCTTGTTTATTCCCCACAGAAATGACTTTCTACAAGTACATAATATAACATAACTTTATTTCTGTATACCGCCACAATCAAAAGAATTCTAGGTGGTTTACACAAGAGAGAAAAACTGGACAATCAGCGAAGTGCAATATTAAGATGAGAATACAGCATATTAACTAAAAAGACAATAAAAATTTAAGTAAAAGCGGTAAAATTATTATATTAGGAATAAAAACATCGAATTAAGAGATAAATTTATCAAATAATACTGTCTTAATTTCTTTTCAGAAGGTGCCGTAAGATAACATGGCTCCGCTAACCAGGACTGTTGTTTACTTGCTTGAAATGCAAGCATCCTGTCTAAAAAAGACCTAACTTTACAGCCTAAAATCTTCGGGTATGCAAATAAGTTACAATTCCTGGTTACCCTCACGGGATTATATAGCACAAAATGAAATAACAGGCAGGTAGGGGCCAATCCCCAAACCAACTTAAAACAAAGACATGCAAATTTGAACATTACTCGTGCTTCCACTGGCAGTGTAATAATCGATAATGGGGGCTGATATGTTCGCTTTTCTTCAGCCCAAATACCAAGCGAACAGCCGTATTCTGCACTATTCTCAATTTTCTCACAACTTTCTTTGGTGAGCCCAAGTAAACAATATTACAGTAGTCCAATATAGATAGTAACAATGCCTGCACCAACAATCTAAAAGATAAAGGGTCAAAATATTTTATGATGGTCTTTAATTTCCATAGCGCGAAAAAGCACTTTATCACCAACAAATTCGTATGTTCTACCAAAGTTAGATGGGAGTCTAAAGTGACTCCTAATATTTTTATAGATTTTAAAATTGGGTAATCATACCCATTAAGGTAAAGCGATGTCCTAGTTATTTTGTCATTTGGACTAGCTAAAAAAATAAGTGCAAAAACATAAGCATTACTGTATTAAAACAGACCAAAGGTCCCTCTAGCCCAGTACCCTATTTCTAACAGTGGACAATCAAGGGTTACAAGTATCTGGCAGGATCCCAAAAGAGTAAAACAGATTTCATGCTGCTTATCCTTGGAATAAGCAGTGGATTTTCCCAAGTTCACCTTAATAATGCAGGTTACAGATTTATTTCACTTTACAATAACAATATAAAAACATTTCAGAAAGAACTACAAAATAAGAAAGGCCCTCCCCCCCACCACACACACACAAATTACTTAAAATAAATACATTAAAATATACAATCATAAATTCAATGAACTAGAAAACACCGAATGAAATAAATACGTTTTAAGTTGTTTATGAAAATGAGTTATGGAAAGTTCCTCCTGCAAATATGCAGGGAGCGTTTTCCAAAGCAGTGGTGCTTGAAAAAAAAGAAAGATTTATTTCATGTACTCAATAAACATGCAGACTTAGGTTCAGGAATAACAAGAAGATGCCTGCCACTAGACTGCAGAGATTGCCTCAGTGTATTGGTTAGCTCTGTAGTCAGTTCACTGTCATTGAAAGTTCTCAGTTCAGCCAGAGCCATGGGCGGTGTCATCCCATCAGCACAGTCCTTGCCTATTTTATCTTTGCTGCTGCTGCTGGTTGAGCTGAGTGATCTCATTATTTGCTCCTTTTGTTCCTTCACCTCAGACTAGAGAGTTGCATGGGGACAGAAATCCCACCCGTCCCCACCCGTCTCCTTTCCGTCCCCACCCGTCCCTGCAAGGAATCCCCTCCATCCCAGCCCGTCCCCATAAAAAGCAGCAATTACTTCTGACAGGATCATCAATTCCACAGTTTCTTTTGTGTTTGCGCTGCTGTTTTTCTTGTGGAATCTCTTTGATGGAACCCTTTTTTTGTTTTCTGTTCAGGTAATTAACTTATAAACCCCCTCTTTTACTAAGGCTGACGTGTCCATTATATTATATGGACGAACCCTGCTTCCAAAGCCTTCCATCCCTGTGGGAATCCCGTTGACTAGAGGGGGTCCCATGGGAGTCCCGTGGGTTAGGGGGGATTCCTGCAATCCACGTTCCCGTGCAGACCTCTAGTTCAAGTCTCACCAGTATCAGGGCCTTCGGGGTGTGGGGCGGATCACTAAATATATCTTGTGTATTCCTGTTCTAGCCTTGCTGACCAGTCAGCAAGCAAGGCTCTCAGCTGTGTACATGCTGAGCAGTGAGCTCAGCATGTACACAGCTGAGAGCCTTGCTTGTTGTTCCCGCCCCACCACCCCGCCGGACCAATCAGCAAGGCTTTCAGCTGTGTGCGTGCTGAGCTCACTGCTCAGCATGGCTGTTTCTGCCACGGCGCTGGAATGGTCTCTCAGCTACGTTGGAATTTAGGTAAGCCTCAGTAAGTCAAACCCTGCTTCCATCCCCGTGGGAGTCCCAGGGGCCAGAGGGGGGTCCCCGCAGGATTCCCGCGATCCCTATTCCTGTGCAGACCTCCACCTCAGACTTCAAGTGCTCAATGTACACCAGGTAAGCCTTTTCTTGGGCATCTTGGGTGCTTAACTTTAGCTCCAATGCCTTTTTTTTCTTTTCTTTCTCCAGCAGGTAGCATTTATGAACTTTTCTTTTAGAAACTTGTCCAAACAATTTTTAAATCGTACTATACTAACTAACCACTTTTATCACATTATTTGGCAATGAATTCCAGAGCTTAATTAAATGTAAAGTGAATAAATATGCTCTTTAATTTGTTTTAAATGTACTACTTAGTTGTTTCATTCTGTGCCCCCCTAGTCCTTATACTTTTGGAAAGAGTAAATTAACAATTAATAATAATAATAATAATAGTTTAAATACTGCAGGACCGTGAAGTTCTATGCGGTTTACAATGATTAGAAAGATGCTACAAATTGAGTAGAACTTACATAGTTGGAGATTAGTGGCTAACAGTTTAAGAGATCAGTTGTTATGGAAGAGGTTGGGATGGGAGATTGTGATGGGAGAGATTGTGCAGATCAGCTACCTAGGTACTTCAAGAACAGGTATGTTTTTAGGTGTTTCCTAAATTCACCATAGTTATTTGTTTGCCTAATTAGTTTTTCCAGATCTTTGCCCCATAATGCTGCTTGGTAAGAGAGAAGATGTTGATGGTGTCTTTTAAATTTACATCTTCTGACCGGTGGGGAGACGAACTTCAGGTGTGTGCTTCTCTTATGCCTATTGGTTGAGAAGGAGAAGAGGTCACTTATATATTTAAGGGCTAGACCAGATAGTACTTTAAAGGAAAAACATCCCAGCTTGAAATTCGCACATGCCTCCATTGGCAACCAGTGCAGGAGTCGGTAGGAAAGGGTTATGTGATCTGACTTCTTCAACCCAAGGATCAACCTGACCGCCACATTCACCTCTACCTGTTCCACTTCACTCATGATTTTATAGAACTCTATCATATCTCTCCTCTGCTGACTTTAAAAAGTGAACTATAAATGAGCACATTTAAATTTTATAAAAATAAAGGATTAAATTTAAATTTAGGAGGATTAAAGGGCCGTTGTCAAAGTGGGCGTATAAATCTTACTGGCTTGAGAATTTAATGCTGCTGAGATCCTAAAAAGATTTTGAAATATTTCATTTATTTGTCATGAAATCAGGTCTAATGGAGTATTATTATTTCACACCTATATTATAGGCATTTATTCAACCATTGAGCTGGCATAAGTGTTCATATCTAAATACCAGGGAAATCCACATAACTTATAATATTCTATAAGTTATGTGATTAAACGTGAATCCCACCCATACTCTGTCTGTGCGTATATTCATCTGTCAAATATGTGCCATGTGAGATATGCGTAGATTTACAGAATAGCACGTAGGCAGAAGTTTGGCATTTACACATGCACCTAATTGCAGCCTGCTTTATAAAATGTTTTCATCTGAATTTTCCAATGCATTTATATGAAATAAATTCAGGAAATCATGAAAATCATAATATGAAAGAAATTCATAATACAAATTTCACCAGATTGACCAGAACATATAATAAAACCGACAGCCCACATTACTGAGGAGAGAAAGAAGAAAGAGACAACTTGATAGAATTTACTCCTGTGTGTGCAGGGAGGAGGAAGTAGTGGTGGTAAGAAAACAAATATGAGCCAAAAGAAAATTCATTTGAGAGATGCTATTGATCAGTATTACTAAGACTATCACAAATAACATTGCAATGAATAAATTAGACATACTGTCAAAAATATCTTGCTGTTAGAGTGATTGCTTTAAAGAAGGTAATTTTATGAAGGATTTTATCTCAAGTACAATACTGTACATGCCTTGGCAAATAGGCACATAAATTAACTGATGAAGGCTTAAGGGAAGGTTTTTTAACCTATAAAGACCATAAGTTTCTTAACAACAAATTTCCTTTGATTCCGACTTTTTATATACTTCCTAAAGTACATAAAAGATTGGTTGATCCACCAGGAAGGCCTATAATGTCGTCCCGCGGATCATTATTGGAACCTTTATCCATGTTTGTAGACAAATTTCTTAAAAATCAAGTACAAGACATTAAATCATTCATCCAATACTCGAGAGACTTGATGGTTAAACTTGAAGAAATTCCTGCAGAAATTTTTCCTTTCGTGATGGTATCCCTGGATGTCACCTCTCTATATACATCTATACCCCAAGATGATGCATTACATATTTTAAATATGACGTTTAACAAAAGAGCAAGACCATACCAGATACCATCTGAGTTTCTCTCAAATTTAGCAAGAATTGCCATGAAAGAAAATTTCTTTATGTACAACGGTAAAATTTATAAACAAAATAAAGGTGTAGCTATGGGGGCGACCTTTGCCCCCTCAGTGGCCAACCTATACATGGCAGAATTTGAATCAGTCTGGTTATATAACTCTCCATTTATCACAAATGTCATCAAATGGTATAGATATATTGATGATGTCTTACTTCTCTGGAAAGGCACAGAAGATGATTTACATTCTTTTCTCAAATGGTTAAATAGCTGTGACGATAACATTCAATTTACCATGCAATATTCTCAAAATAAGTTGAATTATTTAGATCTATTGGTGATTCAAGCTGGTGACCATTTTGAATTTGATCTCTACACAAAACCAACAGATAGAAACACTTTTTTAGACTTTCACAGTTGCCACCCAGTGAGCTTAAAAAAGAACCTTCCGTTTTCTCAATTTCTCAGATTAAAGCGCAATTGTTCTAATAATAAAAGTTACAACAAACATTCTAAGCTTTTAATTCAAAAACTAGAACAGAGAGGCTACCCGCGGAATATACTTAAGAGAGCTTATAAGAGAGCAAAATACTACCATCGAGAATGGTTACTGGATAAGCACAGAAAAACTGATAACAAACAACAAGTAGAGAAAGTCACCTGTGTACTTAAGTTCTCGACAGCGGGTAGTACAATAGCTAACATTATTAAAGAAAATTGGAAGATCATCAAGACCAGCCCTCTGTTTCAAGATACGGACATACAAATTGCCTTCTCTAGAGAAAGAAATCTCAAAGAAATTTTATCTCCGGCAGCCTGTCCTTTAGACACTCCACGTAGTCTATTGCCGAATGGCTTTTTTAAGTGTGGCAAGTGTAATGTTTGTCAGATTACACTACAACTAAAAGAATTCATCAGCCCCAAGGATGGTAGAACATACAAAATTCAACATTTTCTCACGCGTTCTTCAGATTTTATTGTTTACGCCATCATCTGTCCATGCAATAAGTGGTACGTGGGTATGTCTACTAGACCTTTTAAGACCAGGATAGCCGAACATAAATCGAACCTCAAATGCGGAAGATTGACAGCTCCCCTTGTTGAGCATTGTACAATATTACAGCACAAATTTACTGACCTTAAATGTTTCTGCCTTGACAGAATCACATCAAATAGTAGAGGAGGAGACTGGAGGAGACTTTTATTACAAAAGGAATCCCGCTGGATTTTCAAGCTTGGCTCGCTGAAACCAGAAGGCTTAAACAGCACAATAGAATAGAGTTCTTTCTTTTAACCCATAATTTTCATAACAACACGTTTGGTAGTTCTAAATATGGGATTACAGTTAGATAACTTCTTTAAACCTAATACTGGCTTAAAATTTTAAACCTCAGACATTTCATTCGTATTGACACGTCATGCATAATTAATGAGGTCGTCATTTAAGCGCATGGGCGGCGTACTAACACCGCCAGCGCCATTTTTTGCTATTAAAATGCAGAGAGCAGAACAGAGCTGCCCAGTGAGTACTGCCGTTTAAATACGATTTGAATGTTTATAGTATAAGTTTTAACCTTTTAGCAACTTTGTTTAGCAACCTTTTAGCAACTTTGTTTAGCACTTTGTTTTACACTGCTTTTTGTAATGTTTACAGTTATAAGCCACGACCCCTGATGAAGCCAAAGGTTCGGTGAAACGGGTCCCGTTGGGTTTGATAGCACCTTAAGATAAGTGCTGTCTTTAATCATTTTGAACACTGTATACAACTGGGATTAGGTGCACTAAGTATCAGCACTTTATATTTATAAATACAGAACCCGATGAATGATATCCTTGCCTGTTTAAGCTGTTATCAGAAATCACCATCAATGATTTAACAGTTCAGGTATCTGAGGGTTCTGTAAGATACTATAAACCTTTCTATATGCACAAGTCTTTTTTTCATTGATATTTTATCATTGCAGACTTGTTTTCATTGTTAGTACGTTGAGTTCACATATATTGGTGCACCTAGTCGATATAAGTACCTAACAAATCGATTAATAGGCTTAATTGGCAATTACCATCTCATAATTGTCATTAATTGGACTTAATTGAAAATTAGGCGTCCTACTCAATAGACGCAATTCTATAAAAAGTAGGTGCCTAGTCCAAATCACGTAGTTAACAGTGAGTGTGGTTAGGGGTGGATCATGGGTGTGTTTTCGAGTTAAGTGCCTGTTTTTTGACATAGGCGCCATTTGCGCCTAACTTAGGCACAGGCATTAAGGCCAAGAAAACC
The DNA here is from genome assembly GCF_902459505.1 of Geotrypetes seraphini. NCBI lineage: Eukaryota > Metazoa > Chordata > Amphibia > Gymnophiona > Dermophiidae > Geotrypetes > Geotrypetes seraphini. The sequence continues at coordinate 390,605,551 of NC_047085.1, read as the reverse complement.
CAGGCATAAATACAGTATGCCTAGAGTCAGGATGCCTAGTAATGCCTAAGGCTGCTTAGGCGACGTTAAGCACGATTCTATACAGTACGCCTAACTTTTATAGAATCGCACTTAGTGCTGAACTAGTTGGGCTTATGTGCATACTTCAGTCACGTAGATTTATATCAACTGGTATAAAATGTACACGGCTACATTTTAGCTGCTTTTTATAAAGACACAAAGGAACTTATCTGCCTTTTGTAACCTAGCAACCTGTTAACAAAAATTATTAATTTTTTTAGTATTTATATACTTGGGGCAATGGGGACTAACTGAGATAACCCAGGGTCACAAGGGTGGGTTTGAACCCACAACCTCAGGGTGCTGAGGCCACAGTTTTAACCACTGTGCCACACTCTCCCCTCAAAAATGTCTATTTATTGGTTAATCTCATAACTATAGAACACTTATGTTTTACAAGATGATAGAAATAACTCAAAATTAGAATTAAATTCTAAATGAGTCTAATCCTTTCATTAAAAAAGAGATTCAACACTGTCAACTGACTGTAGAGAGAAGTTTTATTAGTAAATGATAAGTAGTAATTTTAAAACAAAAGTATGGAGAGAGCTTTATTATTCTAGTGACATGCCCATGTTATGTTAATTGTTATAGATGGGAAAAGGGAAAACAGTAATATTTTCAGGTGCAGAGCTAATTATACCTTGGGAGCTACAAAGTAATAATTCTAAGCTATTAGTGTAAACATTAAAGTGACAGAAATGGCTTTTAATCACTCCGTCTGACTCTGAAGTAACAACTGGAAGCTATAATAGAATAAAAGCTACGGGTTGATAGTACAAAGTTTGTTCAGGTGTCACAAGTACAATTGTCATTTTTGAATTCCACCTCCTGCCTCCTTGGAATAAATTTTGTCCAGACAGCTTGTTGACCAAACAAAATTTATCCTGTTACTTGGGGTAGATTTTGGGTCTTCTACAAGCGAAACATTACTTTAGTTCTATTAACATAAATCAGATAACTCATTCTTCTGAAATAGTTGCCTGAAGTAATCCAAGTAAATTTATCTGGATAACTGTAACTGGTTATATTTAGCAGTCAGCCTTATCTAGTTAGATGATTAAAGTTATCGGGAAAACTTCTCTGCATAACTTTAACTGGTCTATGTGCCAGTGAATTTCAGCTCTTATGTTATTGAGCCCCTATTTACTAACTCATGGTTAGCACACTATTTTTAACACAGTAAATATCATAATTAAGACAGATAAATATCATAATTGAAGACAGATAAAGGGGCCTTTTTGAAAAGTCATCCAAGTCAGAATTGGGACATCCTGCTCATAACGTCCAAAACCACCATCTCTCACACAGCCATTTTCAAACAGGAAAAACATCCAGATTTTCTGTTTGAAAATAGCAGCGTGATGGAAGTATTTGTGCTGAGAACATCCAAAACGAAACATCCCAAATGAATCATTCAACTTATGAACAGCATAAATAGGGATAGAGACGTCTGTCTGACATCATTGTGAATTAAATGGCCACACAGACATCCAAACAGCACAGAAAGAAAGCCTAGTGGCTAGTGCAGTCAGTGACATTGTAAGGGGAGGTCGAGGGGGGTGGTCTGCTCCAGGCGCCATTTTGCTCAGGGTGCCAGAACACCCTCCTTCCCTCTCCCCCTCCCCCCACCGCGTGTTTGCCCCTTCCCACATACTTTTTTAAAAAACTTCGGCACGAGCAGCCAACAACTTGCTGCCCACATTGGCTTCAACACTCTATCTCAGCGGTCTCAAACACGCGGCCCGCAGGCCGCATGTGGCTCTCCAGGTTTTATTTGCGGCCCGCGGTCTGGAGGCCATCATTCTCTTCCTTTTGGAGCAGCAGCCGGCTCGTTCGCTCAAAGCCGCGGGTTGGCGACTCCTTGCGCTATCCACTCCTGCATCGGAAGCCTCTCTGATGTCACAACATCAGAGAGGCTTCAGACACAGGCGCGGATCTCGCAAGGAGCCGCCACCCGTGGCTTTGAACGAACGAGACGGCCAGACACGCTGCTGCTCCAATGGCGTACCAAGGGGGGGGGGGGGGCGGTCCACTGTTCTCTTCCCTGCAGGGCCGACCAACTCTGGCGGCCCGACGTCAATTCTGACGTCGAGAGGACGTTCTGGCTAGCCAATCGCTGCCTGGCTGCCCGGAACGTCCTTTCCGACGTTAGAATTGACATCGGGCAGCGAGAGTTGGTCGGCCCCGTGCAGAAGAGAAGCAGGGAGATGGCCAGTTCCCGATAGCGGCAGCAGCCTATTCCGCGGCGGCAGTGGCATGGGGGAGGGCAGGAAGGAAGGAAGAAAGAAAGAAAGAAGATGGGGTGGGGACAGGGAGCCAGAAAAAAAAGCAAAAAAATGGGGCACGGAGGAAGGAAGAAAGAAGGAGGGGGGACAGGGAACCAGAAACAAAGCAAAAAATGGGGCACGGAATCAGAGAAAGACAGACATAGAGAAAGAAAGAAAAAGTTGGGGGAGGGAATGAGGTCTGGAGGAGAGGAAGCATACAGGAGGCTGAAAGAAGGGAAGAAGTATTGGATGCACAGTCAGAAGAATAAAGTGCAACCAGAGACTGATGAAATTACCAAACAAAGGTAGGAAAATGATTTTATTTTCAATTTAGTGATTGAAATGTGCCAGTTTTGAGAAAGAAAAGATATTGAACTTTAAATGTGAGTGCTGCAGAAAAAAATAGAATACTTGGAGGGCCGTAGGAAAAATAGTTAATGTCTTATTAAAGAAATGACAATTTTGCATGAGGTAAAACTCTTTATAGTTTATATATCTTTCCTTTTAACTGTTAAAGGAAAGTTTTATAAACTATAAAGAGTTTTACCTTATGCAAAATTGTAATTTCTTTAATAAGGTATTAACTATTTTTTTCTGCGGCCCTCCAAGTACCTACAAATCCAAAATGTGGCCCCACAAAGGATTTGAGTTTGAGGCCACTGCTCTATCTGATGTCACTTCCGGGACCCGTGCCTAGGAAGTGATGTCAGAGAGAGTGCTGAAGCCGACGCGGGCAGTAAGTTGGTGGCTGCACATGCTGAAGTTAAAAAGGTATGGGAAAGGGGTGTGCATGTATGCACATAAGCCCAACTAGTGCAGCACTAAGTGTGATTCTATAAAAGTTAGGATGCCTAGTAATGCCTAAGGCTGCTTAGGTGACGTTAAGCACGATTCTATACAGTACGCCTAACTTTTATAGAATTGCACTGAGTGCTGCACTAGTTGGGCTTATGTGCATACTTCAGTCACGTAGATTTATATCAACTGATATAAAATGTACACAGCTACATTTTAGCTGCTTTTTATGAAGACACAAAGGAACTTATCTGCCTTTCGTAAAAAGATAAGTAATCTGATTAGCATACTGCATTGCCACAGAATATTTACTTGTTAATCGCATGGTAGAAGCTGCATATTCAATCACTGGCACAAGACTCTACTGTATCAAGCCCTAGATGAGCCATGCTAATCTTTGTGGTGCTCATTTTCAAAGCACATAGATGTCTCAAAATACCCCAAAAGACATCTATCTGCCAAAAACAACCAAATAGCAGTTTTGGAAAGGAAAAAAAAAAGTTCAGCACTGCAGTTTGCCCAAATAAAAAGGGGGCATATTAAGGGTGAGTAGAAGATGTGCCTGGGTTTTCTTGGCCTTAATGCCTGTGCCTAAGTTAGGCGCACAATGGCGCCTATGTCAAAAACAGGCTGATTCCGCTAGTTGGCACTAAACCCAAATATTCAATTCTGGGTTGTTTCCAGCGACCGGCATTGCATATCCAGTTTATTTTGGCCGTTATAAACTTAGCTAAGTCAATATTCAGTGCTAGCTACCTAAGTTTATAGTGGCCAATGATAGACCAACTATTTACATAGCCCAATCTGGCTGCTAAACTTGACTGGCTATCGTTTTAAATTCTGCAGATAGCCAGCTAAGTTGTGCAACATAGACGGCCATCTGCTAAGTGCTAATACTGAAGAGCCATCTTGTGCTAAATATTGGCGTTTATCAAGCTTAGTGCTATTCAACCAGTCAGAAGCCATTCCTAGCCGGTTAAATAATACTGAATATCAGGAGGAATGAACCTAAGCCATACAGCACGGAACTGTAAGGAGGGTATTACCATGGAAGAAGAATGGGAATGCCACCTAGCAATACACACAATTTATAGAATATTATTAGTTGTATGCATTACAAGGCACACTTTGGTGTGCCCACCTATGCCTGCCACTGACATGGCGTAAGGGAATTTGCCAGAGTGGATTTATGCTATCATTCTATAATGGCTTAGGTGTGCCCCAAAACCATTATAGAACTGATGCTAGGTACACTTATTTGTGGCACCTAACATCAGAAACCACTTGTTTGAATTTCTCAGCCAGAGAACTCTGCTGGGCAACTGTGAACTATCTGAACCCAGCTCAAACTATTACAAAGTTCATGCAAAGTCTGTTTTTCTACTACTACACTACTAATCATTTTTATAGAGCTACTTGACTTACACAGCGCTGCATATTTTACATGCCGGTACCTCTTCCTGGAGGGCTCACATAGTAACATAGGACTAGATTCACTAACCTTCCAATCTGTGTCCGATCTATGTGCGATTGGAGGCAGGACGACCGATTCACCAACCATCTTCATGCAAATAGAGGTGATCGGAGGCACGCCTCCAACAGACTGCATGGATCGGATTGAGCCCTTACAGTAGTGACAGGAGAAGCAGCCTCCTGTCACTGCTGTCACGGCTCTGCCGGCACTTTTTTTTTTAAATAGGCTGCAAAATATCAGGCCTATAAAAAAATGAGGAAAAAAAAGCCTCCCGACTGGCATGGCACGGAACTCGACATCCCCCCAGCACGGCACTGTATAGCACTCGTCACTCCCCCCGGCACAGCACAGCACTCAACACCCCCCACCCCTAAGGAAGTCCCTGATTGGCTCAGGTGCCTCAAGCTCCTCCCAAGGGGGGAGGAACCCAAGGTGCTTGAGCCAATCAGGGCTTTAGGCTCCTCTCTGTGCATCACATGATACACCGGGGCAGGGCCTAAGGCCCAGCAGACACATTGCTGGATCCAGAGGAGCAGGAGGAACTGAGCACCCCTCCTGCTCCCAACATAGAGGTATTGGGGGGCCGGGCCGTGGGTGGGAGGCCTACGGAGCAGGAGGGACTTAGCACCCCCCTGCTCCCAACTTTTTGGGGCCGTGCCGGGAGGGGGCGAGTGCCATGCTGGTCAGGGGGTGGCGAGTGTCGTGTTGGTCAGGGGGGGTGGCAGGAGGGAGAGTTGGCATCCCTCCTTCCTTATTCGTGCGGGATGGGGGGCAGCATCAGGAATGTTGTTTTTTTGGGGGGGGTTTGAATCGCCAATGGCAGGAGGGAGTGGCACCCTTCCTGCTTTTTTCTTAGAGGGGGGCGCGTTTGTGTGGGGGGGGACATTTTTTTGACAGGCCTGCCTGTCTTTTATTAATTCTTTTTATGGGGCAGATATTTTGCGTGTGTAACACACGCAAATTATCTGTGCCATGGAAAAGAAATGAATAAAAAAGACAGGCAGGCCTGTCAAAAAACCTGCAGACCTGTCGGTAACTCAGTTGTGGTGGCGGGCCGGCACAACGAGGAGCAGAAGGAGCTGGACTCAATGGCACAACAGCAACATTGTCCCCCGAAGAAGGCTATTTATTAGCTGAAATGCTCTAAATTCAGTGAGAGCGTCGGGTAACTTATGGTCCCCCAACGTTGGCTCCGGCTGGAAAGCCACTAAGATAAGTGTTGTTTCTCTTGCACAAAGTATACATTCAGAATAACATATAATCAATGAAGTTAAATAATTTTTTTTAAAAACTGTACTCCTCAGTTTAGCTAGTTAGATTTTTAACTATTTTGCTAATAAACATTTCAATAAATTCATAAGGAAATAATTAAATAATTATAGTTATAATTTATAAGGAAATAATTTATGGGTAAGAAGGAGGTTTTGAAGTAAATGATTACATCACATGCATTCAGAATGAGGACTTGAAATAACATCTAAGTTATAAGAGTCTCTTTACTGAGAATTATGCATATTTATGATACTTCAACCTCATTATAGATTGTGGGAATGAGTTCTATCTTTAAATTAGGTGATTATTCATATGTTTAAAATAAGTGGGTTAATAATTTAAACCATTTATAATTTAAAGCAGTTTATGTGCAAAAGAAAAATTGCTGAATAAAGGTACTCTAAGTTATCCTCTAGACCCCCCATTTGGTTAGTTTGCATACATTTAAGTGTGGGTTGGATAATTTATAAACTGATCCGTGTATGTAGTTTGGGTAACTCAGTTACCGACAGGTCTGCAGCAGTCGGGTTTGCCAATAGTAAAACTCGATTCAAAATAGCCAAGCAATTGTTAGTGAATCAATCGCTTGGCTATTTTGCATGGGGTTTTACTAATTTGCATGGGAGGATCGGGATCGAATTGCTGCAGGCTTTAGTGAATGGGGTTGGAGGGAAATCTGGTTATAAAGGGCTGACAAACCGATTGGTACACGATCAGTTTGCTTTGTGAATCTAGCCCATAGTAAATGACAGCAGATAAAGATCTGAATGGTCCATCCACTCTGCCCAATAGTTACACTCATTATAAATTTGTGACTAAATTAAACATAGAAACATGATGACAGAAAAAGGCCAAATGGCTCATCCAATCTGCCCATCCGCAATAACCATTATCTAATCTAATCTTAGATTTTTTTATACCGATTCATCCTAACAGTAGGGCTCGACTCGGTTAACAAAATATTAATAAAATTATACAAGAGATTAGAACAGAAACAATGGGCTCCTTTTATGAAGGCCCGTTAGCGGTTTAACGCATGTAATAGCGCGCGCTAAACTGCCGGCCGCTACCGATTCCTCTTGAGCAGGCGGTAGTTTTTCGGTTAGCGCGTAATAAAAATTCACGTGCAATAAAGCTGCTAAAGCGGCTTCGTAAAAGGAGCCCTCTATCTTTTAGGCCAGAATTTTATCTTTAATGACTGATTTGAAAAAGAAGGATCATTAGTAAATGATTAGTAAGAGATCCCACATGCCTATCCCATGCTCTCTTGAATTCAGACACAATTTGTGGCTCCACCACCTCTTCCGGGTGACTGTTTCAGCCATCTATCACCTTTCTGTAAAATTAAATTGTCTTTTATCTTTGATATTTCTGGCCATAGACTGTAACTCCATCCAATACTGTTCTTAGGTTCCAACTATTGGAGTTGCCATCGAAGTTCATGCTTGCTTATCCAAACCATCTCATCATTTGCAGAATATAGACTGTAAAATTTTATCCAGTACCTCATGATTACTGGAGTTCCTGTTGAAGTCCTCCCCAGCCCATCTTAAACCATATACAGGACACAGGCCATGCAACTCTGTTCAGTATTGGCCTTAGTGGAGAAGTGGTTGGAGCAACTGCCTTAGCACCCTGATGTTATGAGTTCGATTTTCACTGCAGCTTCTTGTGACTCTGGGTAAATCACTTAACACTTTATTGCCCCAGGTACAAAACAAGTACTTGTCTAAAACTATGTAAATCATTTTGAGTGTGTAACCACACAGAAAATGGTCTACAAAGTTCCCCCCTTCAATGTATACCCTCCATTTTCTGATTATAGATCCTCCACTCTAGCCTATCCAACCATCCTATTTGCAGGATATCTACCATAAAGTCTGTCCAGTAACATCCTCATCTTCCAAGTTAGTGGAGTTCCTTTTGATGCCTCCCCAGTCCATCCTACACCAAATAGAAACATAGAAAGGCCAGATGGCCCTTCTAGTCTGCCCATCCACAGTACCCATTATCTCTTTCTCTTTCTCTCTCTCCCTTGCAAGTCTGTCCAGTACCGGCCTTAGTTCTTTAATTTACATCCTTCATTTACTAATAGATCCTATGTTTATCCCACGCTTTTCTGAATTCCATCACTGTTTTTCTCTCCACCACTTCCCTCGGGAGGGCATTCCAGGCATCGACCCCCCCCCTCTCCATGTATTGCCTGTTTAACTGGGGTTGTTTCCGGTCATCTGCTTTATTGTAATCTGCCCAGAACTCATAAGGGCTATGGCGGAATATAAAAAGCTTTGTAATGTAATGTACGGATAGGAGGAGGAAATAGTCAAGACACTAGGCCCCCAAGGGACTGGTGCTGGGCAGTGAAGTGGACAAGGGGGAGGGGGTGTTCTTTATTTTAAAGCAAGCTACTTTAAAAATTGTGGCTGGAATTGGTGCTTTCTATTGAAAACATGGTATTCCCAGCTACGATCTGAATTTGCTTAATTTTGAAACTTTTCCAACTGCTTAAATTCTCTATCTTTTTGCATTAGATGTTAAAAAAAGAAAAAAAAGATTACCTTTGTTTCTGTCTTTTAAATAACCTTACTCTTTTTTTTCAAGCTATTTAAGATTGCTCTTTTGGAAATGTGTTTAACAGACTGCTCTTTAAAAATTTCTCTTATAAATAATTGTCTAACAGTCTGTTGATTTAAATTTTTGTTACTTTTTGGAAAATAGCTAGCTTTGTTGCTTAAGATTAATCAGTACCAGAAAAAAAAAGTCAAAATTTCTGCCTATATGACATAACAGTTTCAGAAAGAAGTAGGTGAGAAAACAATTTAGAAACTAAATACAAAAGCACAATCAAATATTTCGGAACAAAAGCCAAGCCAAAAGCAAACCAATAATTTACCATGTGTTCTTCAACCCAGTTCCCAGGACATACATTGGCATTCTGGTTTTCTGGACATTCATCATACATGAAGGCACATGGGAACTGGGTTCGATTCCCACTGCAGCTCCTTGTGACGGCTGCTCTTCTGTGTTTTTCAGGCGCAGCGCGTCAAACAGTTTCCTATTATGCGAGCCTTTGCAGCCCTGAAGAAGTGGCATGTCAACCAAGAAACAATCGTAGGCTGGCTGCACATAGTTTTTCCTGAACTTGCAGTTTAAGTTTGTAGTTGCTGCTAGCACAGTTTTGTACAGTGGAATTAGAAATATGATTGATTCTCGTGTTTTTCTTTTTGCACTTCTCTAAATATATATAGTAACCATAAAAGTTTTTTCTGCCTATGATGGATGGATGGTTGGTGTTTTTTTTCTCCCTCCTGTATAACTGAGGCTTTTTCTTTCATTGGCTTTCACATGGTATCAGAGTTCAGTGCTTGTTGCTGGGTGTTCAATTCTCTTTTGGCGAGATTTTGTAAATGGTATTTAGACTGGCTATACCCCCATTTCCTCCTTTTCAAATTTTTGTTTGAGGATAGTATGTAGTACACAGGAGAGACAACCCACATTTCATTACCATTCTGGATCCATTTCATGACTACTGACATCTCTGCTGTTTGTGTTACATCTTATTGTACTAGAAAAGGATTGCAAGCTGGCAATCAGTTTGTTGAGCAGTGCATGTGTTAAGTGAACACCAGTGTGGTACTTATTTCTACTGGGTGTGGTTCACAAATGCTTTTGGATCCATAACAAATCAATTGTGGTTCATGAGCACTTCAGTTTTCAGACTCCTTATGCAGGCACTTCAGCTGAAACACAGGTCCTGTTCTGGTGAATCGCTCTGTTTGTGGATTACTGCCTACTCAATATGGCTACAACTGAACTCCTTATCGTTCCCCCCAAACCTGCCTCCCTCCTCTCACCGTTCTCTATCTCTGTGAATAATGCTATCCTCCTCCCTGTCTTGTCGGCTCGCAGCCTTGGGGTGATCTTTGACTCCTCTCTCTCCTTCTCTGTTCAGATCCAACAGACCGCCAAATCCTGTTGCTTCCTCCTCTATAACATTACCAAAATTCATCCTCTTCTCTCTGAACACACGACCAAAACCCTTGTCCACGCTCTCGTCACCTCGCGCTTAGACTACTGCAACGTACTTCTCTCGGGCCTCCCGCGTGCCTGTCTCTCACCTCTTCAATCCGTTCAAAATGCTGCTGGGCGACTCATATTCCATGAGAGCCGCTACTCTCACATTACCCCTCTCCTCAAGTCACTTCATTGGCTCCTTGTCCATTTCCAAATACAGTTAAACTCCTCTTGCTGACCTACAAATACATTCGCTTTGAAGCCCCAAGATATCTCCTCACTCATCTCCCCTTATGCTCCCCCCCCCCCGTGAGCTCCGCTCATCGGGCAAGCCCCTCTTATCTGTACCCATCTCTTCCACTGCCAACTCCAGACTCCGTCCCTTCTTTCTTGCGGCGCTGTATGCCTGGAAAAGGTTGCCTGAATCAATACGTCGTACTCCGTCCCTGGCAGTATTCAAATCCAAGCTAAAGGCCCACTTTTTTGAAACTGCTTTCAACTCTTAATCTCCTCCTCACTGCTGTCAGATATCTATACCCACTATAACCTCCCCAATCCTGAAATGTCCTGTCTAAATTAGATTGTTGTCTACTGTATGTTAAAATGTACAGCGCTGCGTACGCCTTTCAGCGCTATAGAAATAATAAATAGTAGTAGTAGTAGTAGTATAATTCTCATGCCTTTCATAGGATTCATAATGGTTCTTTTCTACAATATATTTTATTATCCACAAATGTGCCTCTAATCACTGAGCGGCTACTGTCACAGACCCCTGAGAAAGGCGTCTTTAGCTGAAACACGGACCGTGTTGGGTCCTCTCCAGTTTGTGTACATGTGGACTTTTAATGCAACTTCTTATTGATTGAATAAATGCCTGCATCGAGAACATCTTCTCCACAGTTTCTTTTGTTGTTGGCATAAATTTCTCTGGAACCCACTGATTTGTCATCCCCACTGTTTGATTTTTTTTTTTTTTTGAGGCATGACTGTGGAGGCTTCTTCTTAGAAACATAGAAAATGACAACAGAAAAGGGCCACGGCCTATCAAGTCTGCCCACTCTAATGACCCACCCCCTTAACTTCTTCCCCTAAGAGATCCCACATGCCTATCCCATTTTTTCTTAAAGTCTGGCACGCTGCTAGCCTCAATTACCTGCAGTGGAAGATCATTCCAATGATCAACACCCTTTCGGTGAAGAAATACTTCCTGGTGTCGCCATGAAATTTCCCACCCCTGATTTTCAGCAGATGCCTTCTTGTGGCCGTGGGTCCTTTAAGAAAAAAGATATCATCTTCCACCTCGATACGGCCCGTGATATATTTGAACGTCTCAATCATGCCTCCCCTCTCTCTACGTTCCTCGAGTGAGTATAGCTGCAATTTACTCAGCCTTTCCTCATACGGGAGATCCTTGAGTCCTGAGACCATCCTGGTGGCTATTCGCTGAACCGATTCAGCTCTCAGCACATCTTTTTGGTAATGTGGCCTCCAGAATTGTACACAATATTTCAGATGAGGTCTCACCATGGATCTGTACAACGGCATTATGACTTCGGGCTTCCGGCTGACGAAACTTCTACGGATAGAACCCATCATTAGTCTAGCCTTGGATGAAGCTTTCTCCACTTGATTGGCAGTTTTCATGTCTTCACTAATGATCACTCCTAAGTCTTGTTCTGCTGCAGTCCTAGCTAAGGCCTCATCATTTAGGGTATAAGTTCTGCACGGATTTCTGCTGCCAAGGTCATGACCTTACACTTTTTGGCATTGAAGCTTAGTTGCCAAGTTGAGGACCAATGTTCCAGTAAGATTAGGTCCCGCATTATACTATCGGGCAATGTGCTTTTGCCTACTATGTTGCATAGTTTGGTATCATCGGCAAATAATGTTATTTTACCTTGAAGCCCCTGAGTCAGGTCTCTTACAAAAATGTTAAATAGGATCGGGCCCAAGAGCGAGCCCTGCGGCACTTCACTGATCACCTCCGACGTTTCGGAGAGGGTACCATTAACCACCACCCTCTGAAGTCTACCACTTAGCCAGTCTTTGACCCATGCAGTTAATGTTTCTTCTACTTTTGTTCTCCATATTTTTCTCTCACACCTTATTGTAAAACATGGTAATGTTAAGCCAAATTCCCGAGAGTTTCTATGTAACAAACACAAGTTTGCTGAAGTTTCTGCAATTTTATTTTCCATACTAGTATCATAAAACCATGCCTAGCTTCTGGATATGACAGATTTGGATGTTCTTCCTTTGAGCAGGCAGTTTTTTGTTTTTTTTAAAAGACTACATGAATATAAAAATGAGCTAAAATTTGCCTCGTATAATGCATTTACGAAACAGACCTGGCAATCTCCAAAATAAATATGTATCAGGTCTGAGTCTACCAAATCTGTCATTATTCATCTATATACTTATATTAGTTATCATAGTAGCATAATTAGTAAACAATATTTCACTTTGTTGTGGCGTGCTATGAAACGGGCACAACATCATTATATAGCATTAATTAATACAATGACAGTCACTAAGGGTTAATATATTCTATTCAGCATTTTAATAACAGTAAACAAAAGCAGCTCAGCTATGCAGTAAAATCCATCACAACACACAGATGGGTTTTAGGTTTTCATTATGTGGTTTCCATAGCAATTATATTCCAGTTCTAGAAGATTCTTTCAAATAAGCAGCTTGTATTTACAGGCTTCTTAGTGGCAGCATGAGATTCTTCAACATATGAGATTTTTCTTTTACTCCAATCTTATATTGTTTGGACACTCAACTGAATGCTTTGTTAAATTCATGCATATATTTTTAAAAATACTATACTAAACATACTTTTAAATGCTTTATTTGTAAACATGCATCTGTACCACTCTGCTGCTTATGTTTATGTTTATTTAAGATTTGATATACTGCTCCTGCGTTTTACTGGCCTAAGCGGTTTACAATGTATCAAACTAAAATGAAATTAGGTACTTGAGAAAAACTACCCCATCTGTCCCGAAGGCTCACAATCTAGCTAATGTACCTTATGTTTGCAATGGCAATGTAGTGTCACAAAGTTACAAGCAATGTACTGACTTCTAAAATATTATACAGTGGTACCTCGGTTTACAAGTGCACCGGTTTGCGAGTGTTTTGCAAGACGAGCAAAACATTTGCAAAATCGGCGCCTCGGAAACCGAGCTTGCCTCGATGTACGAGTGCTTCCCCCCTGCACGATCCGGCACCACACCCGCGCGATCCGGCACCCCCCCGCTCGCATCGCCCCCCCCTCTCCCCCCGCCGCGATCCGACATCCTCCCCGTACCCATCACCCACCCGAACACATCACTTACCCCCCATCTGGCACCCGGCACCAGCACTAACGCACAGGACATGCCGGTGCTGGTGCCCGTGCCCGAAGATCTGTCGTCCTTTTTGCTGGGCCTTGAGCATCTGTGCATGCTCAAGGCCTTAGTTCCTGCTCTCTCCGAGATTCTCGAGATCTCCGAAAACCATGAATTATCCCCACTTGATGTATATTTTCTGTACCCCCCCCCACTTAAATTTTAACAAAAAAAACCCAGTTACATCTTGATGGGCAAAACTCAAGTATAATTATAAATTTATCATGAAAAAGCTGGACTCAGCATAAAGGAGGAAGCAATTTCACTCTTCATACCATGAGGCCTCGCCTTCTGAGTTTTTAAACCAGTTTCTGAGTAATCCCACCCTGAAACTGGTCAATCCCCACTATAGAATCTGTCTTTGCAGCTTTAGACTGAGATTTGCTGTGCTAATACAGAAGGAAAGATTTTAAGCAGGAAAATAAAAAAATGTTATGGCGACTCTACAGATATAGAATCAATGCAGATGGTGCAGCAAACCAAAGGCTGGCACTCTTATCTATCTAAATTCTCTCCCAGATGTTGGTATGTCTGGACCATTCTAACTGAAAGGCTTCAACGTTGTCTCTGCTTCCTTTCTGGGCCTTGCGATAAACATAGGAAAAACTATAGACTCCTGATGCAGGCCAGTTTGGCCAAAACACAAACGTGTTGAGTCTCTATTTGGATGAATAAAGAATTACAGCACTTCGAGGTCATTGCTGTTTCCTTTCTGTGCCTGACAAACTGATTTTTGTGTACTGAATCTCCAAAGTACATCAAACCAGGTTTCAGACTCATTGAAATTATAAGGGTGTATTTATACAGTCTTTTCAGGAGACAATTGGCTAAATTACTTTTTTCAAATCTGGAGTGCACTTACAAGGCATTAGAGGTCAACTGAAACTGCTTTTTTTCAGCTATAGAAACTGTCTGAAAGCTTTCAGACGAAACCAAAGTTGCAACCTAAACTTAACATCTGGTTTTGACTAAATCCGAAATCTCAAATTTGGTTGTTTGAATGTTAAACAGTTAGGCCACTGGGGATTGTCAAAGTTTACAGTCTGCATCTCTTTGCTAAACCTATAGTATCCAAGCCAGAATATAATTTAAATAACGAAAGACTGTATTTTACTTTCTAAATGCCAAGTCAAATGCAAGGCGCTAATAAGGAAGGCAAAGAGAGACCTTGAAAAGAAGATTGCACTGGAAACAAAAACACACAGTAAAATCTTTTTTAGGTATATTAAAAACAAGAAACCAGGAAAAGAATCAGTTGGACCACTAGATGACCAAGGGATAAAAGGGGCTCTCAGGGAAGACAAGGTCATAGCGATGAGATTAAATTAATTCTTTACCTCGGTCTTCACTGAGGAAGATGTGGGGGAGTTACCAGTGCTAGAAATGGTATTCAATTCAGAGAAACTCAAACAAATCTCTATTGCTGGAAGATATAATAGGTCAATTTGACAAACTGAACAGTAGCAAATCACTTGGACCAGATGGTATACATCCCAGAGTGCTGACAGAATTGAAAAATGAACTTGAAGAGCTATTTTAGTAATTTATCATTTTTCTTTAAAATCCAGCATAGTACTAGAAAACTGGAGGATGGCCAATGTGATGCAAATTTTTAAAAAGGGTTCCAGAAGTGATCTGGGAAATTATAGACCGGTGAGGCTGATGTCGGTGCCAGGCAAAATGGAAGAGACTATTATAAAGAACAAAATGATAGAACATATATGTAAGCATAGATTAATGAGAGAAAGTCAGTATGGATTTAGTCAAGGGAAATCTTTCCTCACCAATCTACTGCATTTCTTTGAAGGGGTGAATGAACACATGGATAAAGGTGAACTTCACCCCTTCCACCTCAGATCGAAGCTATTTACATGATGATAAAGAAAACAGAAGGGTGAGAAAGAAATTAACTACAATATTATGATATTATGTATTTAGATTTTCAAAAGCCATTTGAGAAAGTATCTTATGAAAGACTTCTGAGGAAAATAGAAAGTCATGGGATAGGAGGTAATGTCCTATTATGGATTAAAAACTTTGTTGAAAGATGGAAAACAGAGAGTAGGTTTAAATGGTCAATATTCTCAATGGAGAAGGGTAAATAGTGGGGTTCCCCAGGGGCCCGTGCTGGGACTGCTGCTTTTTAACATATTTATCAATGATCTAATGGTAGGAATAACTAGCGAGATAATTAAATTTGCTGTTGACACAAAGTTGTTGAAAGTAGTTAAATCGCAAGAGGATTGTGAAAAATTGCAAGAGGACCTTGTGAGACTGGAAGACTGGGTATCAAAATGGCAGATGACATTTAATGTGAGCAAATGCAAAGTGATGCATGTGGGAACGAGGAACCCGAACTATAGCTAGGTGATGCTGGATTCTATGTTAGGAGTCACTGCCTAGGAAAAGGATCTACTGTAGGTGTCAATGTTGAGGATATGTTAAAACCCTCAACTCAATGAGTGGCAGTGGCTAGGAAAGCAAATAGAATATTAGGAATTATTAAGAAAGGAATGGAATACAAAAATGAAAATGTTATAATGACCTTGTATCACTCTATGGTATGGCTGCATCTCAAATACCGTGTGCAATGTCATGCCCTTATTGGATTTCTTAAAAATTAAGCTTCAATTATGGAAGGCTTATTCATTGTATTTGAAAGGGAGAATTCACCTATACAATATACTTATAGTTCCGCATTGGTTATATACATTTCAAATGCTTCCTATTTAAAGGTTAACGATGAGAGAATCTTAGCTAAACTGTTGCAAAATTACCTATGGAAAGGGAAGAGGGCCTGGCTTGCCTTGAAATTTGTGGCATTGCCAGTGTTTAAAGGGAAGGGGGGTTGGTTTATTGAACATGCAATACTTGTTGAATGCATGTGGAATGAGGCATGTTAATGATTGGTTTCGGAATATAATCATTTCTTTGGTTTTCCCTTGCATAAGCTTTGGAAATGGATCTGTAAATTTCATGGAATAAACAGACATTGCACCTCCTTTTTGCCTATACGTTACAATGGCGCCTTTCCACCAGGCTGCATGTACTAACTCCACTTTCCGGGAGTGGGAACATAAAGAGATTAAGTACATCTTACAGGTGTTGTCAGAGGAGGGGACAATAAAATCTTTTCAAGGTCATACTACAGTTTCAATTGTGGCACTACATAGACACTTTAGATGTTTTCTATTTGTCTGAAGATTTCTGTGAGCTCTTGTCTTCAGTGTTCACATTGGGCTCCCAAGTGCAGGTCACCCTACAGTTCCATCATATGCATCTGAAGGAACACTCCCCAACTGTTGACTATGCTCATGTATTGGACTGCTGACTTGGGGTTTTCTCTCCCAGAGGATCTAATTGAATACAATAGTTACGTGCTTTGTGCACTACAAAATCATCATGAGATTATACCTGGCTCCACAAAAAGCAGTCTTACTTCATGTTGCTTCTTTGGGAACTTGTTTTAAATGTGGGCAAGTAAAAGCTACCTTGGATCATATGTTGTGGAAATGCCCGCCAATAGCTGACTTTTGGCACTGGATCTTTCAATTTGTTTCACATATTTGGAGGCTCACTATTAAAACTAGGATCCAGTTTCTCTTTGGTCTCATCTGATACTCTCCTACACAAAAAAGGAATTGCAAGGTTTCTTAGATGGTCTTCCCTGATGGTTTTGAACAGCATTATGCAATTGTGGATTTTACTGACTCCACCGACCTTGCAGACCTGCAGATCCAACATGATACAGACGTTGTCTTTGGAACATTCCAAGGTCTCTGATTTATCTTCTTTACAGGGGAAATGATTCCAATGTGCTTGGGAGCCTTTTTGGTTAACTATGTCAGCTACAGCACATAGTAGACTCTTGAATATATGAGCTTACCTCTGGATATTGCATTATTTTACCTTATCTCATCATGATCCCTTGATTGGAGGTGGGGAGGAGAAAGAGGGAGGGAATTTGGTCATTATGTAAAAAGGAACAATGCAAGTCAATGTTAATATGATCTTGTTTGTTTAGATTTGCTCAATATAAATTTTCTGAAATGCTCGTAAATAGAATAGCACTTATGCTTGAAAACCATAACCAAATTTAGGCACAACCATTTGCACCATGAAAAACATGCTGCCAATGTCTGCATCTAAATTTAGGAGTGAAAGCCTATATTCTATAATTACGAAAGTAACTGAAAATAATGCCCCAAACCATCCATTTCTGTGCCCCTTTTTTGACTTGCACCTAAATTTATACATATAACTTGTAATTGATTTTAATTAACACCAATAATTGCTTGTTAAGTCAATTATTAGGGCTAATTAGCTTGTTATTCAATTAAATTACATGCACAGTTTGGGCTCCCAACCAAAATTGTGCACAGTCAGTGCAAGTATAGTTTTGGGAGTTTATGGTTTATTTAGACTTGCTATACCGCCTTTTGCTAACTCACAGATCAAAGCTGTTTACATGATGATAAAGAAAACAGAAGGGTGAGAAATAAATTAACTACAATATACAAATAGAAAAGAAAACCAGTCACACAAGATCTATCAATGCATGTAGGGCAGTTGTCTCAAACTCGCGGCCCACCATGTACTATTTTGAGGCCCTCAGTATGTTTATCATAATATTAGCATTTGCACTCTGCCACCTTGCATTAGCAAACCCTCAATGTGATTTTCACACCCCCATGAAGCTATTCGGTGACGAAACTAGCTCCCTTTAAGTTCTTAAACTGTATCATATCATCTCATATTCACAATCCAATCCATATCCAACAACAACACATCCCCGATGTGGTTTTCACACCCCCATGAAGCTATTCGGTAACGAAACTAGTTCCCTTTAAGTTCTTAAACTTTATCATATCATCTCAACTTCACAATCCAATCCATATCAAACAACAACAAATCCCTAATGTGTTTTACATACCCCAAGGGAGCTATTCAGTGATGAAACTAGCTCCCCTAAGTTCTTAAACTGTGTAGCCTCCCCCAAACATGACCCACAGTAACACCAGGCCATGCTTCCCCTTGCCGCATTGTCGCCTGCAAGAGTTGCATTTAATTATTTATTTTACTACTGATGCCCCAAACCCAACTGGGTCCAATACCACATTTTTCCGCCACAAGCAGTGACAGCCTCGAGCTTGTCACCGCTTCCCCCCCCCCCCCAATAAGCTGCGGCCAAACAAGCTGGTACGAAATCAAGCAACCAATCCTGAAAATACTCAAAAAATGCCCAAACCAATGCCCCCAAAAGATGAACCCCCATCGAAACAGTCAAAGCCATAGCAATGAACTTCAAGAACTCATGGCTAAAAACCCAACCTCCCAGAAACCTCCAGCAGGCACTTGCAAACTGAACCTGGCAATAGCTAGCAACCGTGAACTAAGATATAGGAGTATGAACTTTCATAAAGAACCTTGCAGTAACTGCCACTTCTCAATCACATGCCAAAATCAAGATACACCAGAAGAATAATAAAGAAGAACAGAAGAATATTCCTACTGGATTAACCCATGGTCCATCAGGCCCAGTAGCTGTCCACACAGTGGCCAATCCGAGTCACTAGTACCTGGCAGAAAACCCAGAGTAACAACATGATACCAGATAAGCATGGCTGCCCCCATATCTGTCTCAATAACCGACTATTGACGTTTCCTCTAGGAAACTGACCAAACCTTCTTAACAAATAGCTACATTATCCGTTCGTACTACAAACGTGGGCAATGCGTTCCAGAGTGTAACTATTCTCCGTGTGAAAATATTTTCTCCCATTAGGTTTAAAAATAGTTTCCTATAACTTTATCGACTATTCCTTAATCTTTGTAATCATGACAGAGGAAAATTGATCCACTGATACCAGTTCCACATCACTCATGATTTTGCAGACTTCAATCATATCATCCGGCTCATGTCCAAGCTGAAGAGCCCTAACCTAAAAACAAAGAAACACCAATGAAGCCACAGACCATGTACCCCTACCTGAAATGAGCAGGAACTGCAGATTTGATGTATAGCGCTGTGAACACCCGCCAACACCATAGAAATGTAAAACAGTAGTAGTAAGAACCCATTTCCCAAGGCCCTTCCTATCGGATCTTCCTGGAAAAAGAAAAATACCACATCCACATCTATGGCACTTAAATAAACAAATATCTTTATCATCGCTCTCCATCCCAAGTACTGAATGCTGAACCTACTAACCATGTTAGAAGCCTTCCCAAAGGACCAATCCCCTCCTGCTTGTCACTGGAAAAGTGCGAACACCAGCATAGTACACAATATACTAACGAAAGGCACCCCAGAATAACACACAGCGCCATTTAAAAAAAACCAAAAACCCGGCATTGCTACAACTGAGCCTCCTGTTCCCTATGAACGTTAATATCCTTGCTCTAACCATACTCCTCCATATGCACCCAAATAGCCCTCTAGAGGTCCCAGTGCCTTACCCACCAAAATAGCATATACTGCCCAGACCCAGAAAACCATAACCACCCCCAAAACAGAACACTCCTCTCTCCATACACACACCACCCAGTCTATCACCACAAACCCCCCCCCACCCACACAAGGAAAACCTCCCAGCTGAACCCCCCCTTCATAGGCACACACTCCAACTCAAACCAACCCCAATACACAACTTACACAAATGCCCCAAGTAGAAATTATAAGAAAACTGCCCCGCACAGCCCCCCCCCCCCCCTAGCCTACTGATCCCAGCAACAATGCTCCGCGAAGCACAGGAGGTAAAAGAGTGCATAAAACAAAAATCGCAAACACAACCAGACCCCCAGGACATCTTCCGCGCACGCAGCAGCACTCAAAGCGCACGAGGCCAGGCAGCTCCCCATAGCGCTGAAACCGTAGCAGCAGGCCCAAAGCAAAAGAGCAGAACTCCAGCAGTGCAAGCACCACAAAAAGCAACGTGCAAAGGCCCCAAAAAACGGCAGTCCACCCGCCCCACCGGCTCCCACAGCCTAAATAACAAGACACCACACTACCCACACCACACAGAGCCAACCCCACCAACTGCACCTCAAGGACTCTTGGCTCCACAATACGGCAGCACTCCCCGACCTTCACTATCAACCATGATCACTCCACTTCCACTGCAGAAGAAAAAACAGCGCCGGACGACGACAGCATAAACAACCCACCACCAAAGGCGCCATCCTGCCTGATCCCCACAAGCAATCCTCAGCTAAGCACAGGAGCTAAAAGGAACGTAGAAAAACCATGATGCAAAAGCACAGCCAGTGCCCCAATGATGTCTGCAATGCACACAACAGCGCTCGAAGTGCACGAGGCCATGCAGCTTCCCACCGATAAAAAAACCCAAAAAAACTCATTAACACCGCAAAAACACGACCGCACTTAACAGGCCCAAAGTGAAGAAACAGAACACTGGCACCGAAAGAACTGCAAAAAGGCAACATGCAAAGGTCACAAAAAACCGGCAAACCGTCCGCACCACCGTCTCAAACAGTCCAATGACATGACACCACACTACCCCCACCACACAGAGCCAACATCATAGCCCGTGGCTTCACTGTCTCACCTCAGATAACGCCACTGCCTCTGGTCATGCCGGACACGTCACTGTAGAAGATAAACACCACAGGACCACAACAGCAGAGGGGAGCCCATACCACTACACCCGGGAAGTAAAATGCACCACTCCACCTAACTGTACACCACCCCGCACCCTGTCAGACCCCCAATAACGATACTTAACCTACCCAGAAATTAACACCCTCCCAGAACATGGTACAATTAAAGTAGTACCAAAAAATTTATAGAGAACCCCAACCTTATCCTTCACTATTTTCCTCAAACTAGCCCACCCCTCACAGATAAAGACAGAACCCTGAACTGGCCAGCCCCATCTTACCTCAAACCAATACCAAACTTTAAAGCAAACTACCATAAGTAATAATTTTGACCATAAGTAATAATTTTGTTTTCAGCCATAAATTTTTCCTAGACCTACCCCATCCTTCCCTGTTCTCCTCACACTAACCCTCCAACCCGCCAAAACACCTGAACAATCATCAAACTACTCCTCCCCGATCTCCCCATTTACCTCAACCAATCACCCATTTGTTTACATTTACCTTTTAACCCTTTATCTCCTCATTCCAACCCCTGCATTCTAATCCCCTGCCAATCAGTACCAAAAACTAACCTATTTCTTACCCCCTTCTTTAAACTTTAATTACTCCTAGCAGGTGACTAGGCTCAGCTAATGTTATCTTCCACCAGCTTACTCTGGTGTCTCCTTAATCACAAAAGTCTCTTTAGCTATAAATTACAATATTATTATTAAGACTTAGCCAAAGGGAAAGATTTATAAACTATAAAGAGTTTTACCTCATGCAAAATTGTCATTTCTTTAATAAGACATTAACTATTTTTTCAGAGGCCCTCCAACTACCTACAAATCCAAAATGTGGCCCTGCAAAGGGTTTGAGTTTGAGACCACTGATGTAGGCTATCTAAACAGGTAGGAGGGAGAGGAAGAATAGTAATGGGAAAGGATGCCTAGTGCAAAGATAAGGACTAGTGACCAGAGGGTGCAACTAACCTAGGCTGTCTGGAAAGCCTGTGGAAAAGCCATGTTTTTTTAGTCAGATTTAAATTTTTTTAATGAGGGTAGACTTTGTGTATTGTGGATTCAAGTTAAATGCTCTTGTGGCCAGGCAAAACTAAACGATGATCAGTCAGGGAACAGAGTGAATGAGCGGGAGAGTAGGGTATGGTAAGTGAAGCAAGGTATAAGGGAAGATCAATTTTGAAAGCATTGAAAGTAATGATGAGAGTTTTGAATATAAGACACTGTTCAACCAGTAGGCAGTGAAATGTTTGAAAGAAGGAGAGACATGGTCGTAACAGTGTGTGTAACAGAGGAGTCTGATGGCAGTGTTATGAACAGATTGAAGTATCTTTAACTAGGTACAGGCACATCCTTGTTAAACTATGTTACAGTAATCATGTCCGGTGATCAACATGAAAGAATCAACAAATGAAAGATATTCTGGTCAAAGTAGTGTTGGATTGAATGAAGTTGGCAGAGAATATAGAACCAGATTTGGAGAGTTTAGATATCTGAGGGGTAAAAGTGAGTTGGGAGTCAAGGGTGACATAGCAGATAGCTATGTGAGTACTTGAGCACCCCTAATTGAACAAAATCCTCTTTGTCCAGCGAGAGATCATTTCCATTGGGTTTAGCACCCCAATCATTTTGAAAAGTTAGCTCCTATGAAGGGTTATACCTAAATAGTGGAAAGAGCTCATAGGCAAGATGCCAGTATTAAAAAGTTCAGTTTGATATTAGGTGTGGGAAGACAGAGTGACCAAACACAAATGCAGCAAATTATAGAGAGAGAGAGTGGGTGACAAATGTGGTTTGCAATAGCATTTGCATATACAGCTTCAGAAAGAATGCAAATGGTTTACATTATTTCCTATAGCAATCTTTGAATTTGTTGAGGATTATTCAAATTTATGGTCTTTCTGATTTCTGTGCAGCAGAGATTGATTTCTGGAATCAGAAGACACGAAGGCAAGTCCACAGTTTGGCTCGTTTCAGAAAAAGGAAACATAATATAGCTCTTGGCATATTTCCGCAGGAAAAGTCTGCCTTCCAGATGCTTCTCTGAAGACCACAACTGCTTCAACAATATTTAAAGACATAGTTACAATAAACTTTCAGGAACATGAAGCCTACAGGCATTCTGGTAAATATGAAAATAAAAATCATTTTTATTGTTTCTTAAAACAGATAAAATGAAGTTATATAAAGGTAATTAACCTACTTCAGCAATCTGAAACAAAAGTAATGATAATAGTCAATGGCCTACTACTTTACTGTCAACTCACTGAACTCTGTACTATAGTCACATCAAATGAGCAGAAAATATTTAGAAAGTGACATCATAATTTTCAAAGGCTTCAAATAACAAAATTCACTCACAAATGTAGCATATATGTGTATATTAAGTGGTCCTGCACAGGAAGTGCATTTCTGTGTGTGTGTGTGTGAATTTAGGGTTAGATGCATTAAAGAGGACTGGTAAGAATGTGAGTGTCTGCTCCGATCCGATTTTTGGCAGATTCAAAAAGAGCTATTGATGTACTAAAAAGTTTGCATGCCAATGATTCACATGGAGGTTCATTGTAATCCTCGACTCTCCCGTTTGATTGATGGCTGTGAGAGCGATTCTCACACATGCGCTGAGCCGGCAGGGGATGCACCGAAAGCAGCCTCCTGACACTCAGCTGTTCAGGGCAAGAAACCTTTTTTATGGGAACACGCACAATATCTGCCCCTTGTAAAAGGAAAAAAAGGGGAAAAAAAGCCCCCCCTGGCAACTGCCCTCCTGACAACCCCCGATGAACATGGCACCAGGAATCCCCTCGTGCTAGCAAAAATCAGCAGGAGGAGACCAAGATGGCGGATTGAAGGCTTAGCTGAGCACTTCAGTTCAGAAGCTCTCCAATATTTTTTATTACCTTATTAAAATTACCTCCACATGCCGAAGCGGAGAGGGCATAGTGCCGCTGGTGCCTCGCGGTGCCTGGATCCGATCGCTTTCGGCAGTATGGATCGGCTTCTGCGTCGGATGCAGGACATCGCTGGAGTGTCGGGTCGCCTACTGGAGACGCACTGGAGTGAGGCGGAAGCGATCTCCTTGGGCCTGGAAACCACCCTGAGTCCCGATGCTGGAGTGCCTCCCCCTCCTCCCCAGGGTGCAAGTTCCCCATGGGTCAGGGAACCATCGGGAGTCGATGTGGGACTCTTCCCTGAGGCTGGTGGCAACATGCAGGGAACCTTGGACTGGGATTCTCCGCCTTTGCAGAGTGTCCCTTTGGAACCTGGGGACTTACCAGTGCCACATCTGATTGGTGAGCAGGAGTCCAGCAGCCACGAAGGAACCTCAGTTGGTGAGGATATTGTTTCTTCTAAAAATTTCTTCTCTACATTAAAAAAACCCCAAGAGGTAACTCTTGAGGCCATTTGGGATCTAGTGGCGAATTTGGCTAAATCTGTTAATCCTCAGCTCTCTCAGTTAGAGCATAAAGTTAATACTCAAGAAAAGGAAATTAAGAATATTAAAGTTGACTTATAAGATTTAAAAAATTCAATTTTGAATTCTTCCCAAGAAGTGAAAGCTCTAAACAAATTACAGAAACACTTATGAGAGATAACATTAATTTAAGGAGAAAATTGGAGTCTTTAGAAAATTTCTTTCATAATAATAATCTAAGACTAATGAATTTCCCTAGAGTAGCAGCAGTAACTCCTAGAGATATGTTGAAATGCTATATGAAGGAGATATTGAAAATTTCTGAGGAATTGCTACCGCCAATTACCCAAGTGTATTATTTACCAATAAAAAGGGAAGAAAAGTTAAAGGAAGAAGATGGTCAACGAGTACTTAATATTTCTACAATTTTGGAACTTTCAAATAGCAAACTTGCAAAGCCGGCAACACTTCTTCTTACAGTTGCTTTAACACTAGACAGGAATTGGCTATTAAGTCTTTTCTTCAAGAATAAACAGAAAGACTTTCTAGGGCATAAAATACAAATGTATCCAGATCTATCACGAGATACACAAAAACGTCGACGTGAATTTTTGTTGTTAAAGCCGGGAGTTATTGCTCTTGGGGCGACCTATTTTCTTCGTCACCCATGTAAATGTGTGATAGTATATTAATCACAAAAATATGTTTTCTTTGATCCTAGTCAACTGTCAACTTTCCTGTCAGTCGCTCTCCTGAAAAAAGGAGTGGATATTTGAAATACTCATAGATTTTGATTTCCTGTCTCAGCCAATAACCTTTATTTTATCTTCATTTCTAATTCTTTGTTATCATCTTGCTAATTTCTACATTTTGGTTCTATTATAGAGGACTTGAGTTAAAGTTAAGCTATATTAAGTTAACTCAGACTTTTGGGTTAGTAGGATATAATTTATATTGTATTTTATTTGTTGCTTAACTTTATCTTTCTGCACAAGTGTTAACTTGGTTGTAATTGAAAATTGATAAATAAATAAATAAATAAAGAAAATCAGCAGGAGGGATGCCCATTCCTTCCTGCCATGCCATCCCCCCTCATGGAGAGGGACTATAGGCATCTGAGCCAATCAGGGACTTAGGGCCCTCCCCATGCATCAAATGATGAACCGAGTAGGGAAGGTTTGCTATTTTGGATCGGAAGGCCTTGAAGGTGGAGGGACTGTGCTTCCCTCTTGCTTCCCAATTTGGAAAAAGGTTCGGGGGAGTTGGGGGGTTTGGGGGAGCAGGCAACCCTCCTGCCTTTTTTTTTTGGGGGGGGAGGGTAGAGGATGGTTCATGGGGATGGCCTTCATTGGCAGGGAATGGGCATCCCTCCTGCCCATTTTCTCTCGTGCAAGGGGAGTCACCATGGCAGGAGGGAATGGGTATCCCTCTTGCCATTTTTTCTCATGTGGTGGGGTTGGCATGGCATGGCAGAAGGGACTGTGCATCCCTCCTGCCGTTTTCACTGCTGTGGGGGGGGGAGGGAGTCGGTTTTCAGTGCTGGTATGTCGGGAGACGGACGTCAGACAGGGCTGTCATCAACAGGTGTATGTATGTGCTTTTTTTCTTTTTTAATGGGGCAGATATTGTACATGTGTAACATGCACAACATCTGTGCCCATTAAAAAAAAAAAGTAGCTAAACTATGGTTAGACAGGTAAGCGATCATTTTTTTTGTGCTTCGGGAATCCATGTTAGAGCATCAATCGCTCTGCTAGTTTACATGGCATTTCAATATTAATGAGCTTATTTGCATGGTCGGATCAGAGAATGAGTGATCGTGCAGAAAACTATGCGGTGAGACATTTTCTGCATTGGGTCGGTAAAGGCAATCGTCACTAAACCAGTTAAAACTGGTAACTTAGTTAAAACTGGTTTAGCAATGATAGTTAGACAATCGCTAACTTTAGTGCATCTGGTTCTTAGTGTTAATGAAATGTATCAGACAGACAACACTCTCATTTTACCAGAACAGAAGAGATCCTTCTTTGTAATAAATAGTTGAGATGTTAATATGTGATGAAAAGAAAGCAACCATTCTTATAGGGCTTTAATATAAATATAATTCAAAAGTCATCAGTGTGCTCAATTTATATTCTGGGTAAAAGAAATACTAAAGAGTGCAAAAAAAGATCACACATTAGCACAAAGTTGAAATGCGCATTTTTGTCTACAGATTTAAATTTCAATACTTTTTGGTAGGGAAAAGTCATTGAATGTAAACATTGTTGTTTCTAGGTCACCACCAATGTTTAAATTCAATGACTTGACTCTATAAAAAAGACTAACAGAAATATGAGCAAATGAGACGATAAGTCGCCTCCAATTTCCGAATTTAAAGCAATCTGATTTGAAAAATAGTTTCTTTCTGCTGCTAGAATTAAAACACAAGGGTGCATAATTAAAACTAAGAGGAAGGTTTTTCTGATTTATGATGGTGCTTGATATGATATGGTGAATTGACTAATGACAACCCATATTGATAAGCACAACATAAAACTTTTCCTCCCCAATACAGAAAGGTGAATTGTATTTATTTAGTTAACTATGGAAACTATACAAGCAGAAATGTGTACAAAAAGAAAAAAATCTGGGACTTTTCCCCAGTTCTTGAAGTTATCACTATGAGGTAAAAGTCTCAGAATGCTTTTGGAAGAAATTTTTACGACACTATCTTTGTCAATCTACAGAGCCAAATATACAAAAGGACTTATCCATATAGTGGCTCTCGCTATGAACTGAATTCTATATATTGCACCTAAAAATCAGCACAGACTTGACTGAATTGCATTGACCTGGTAAAGTCTGAGTTTGCACCAAATTAGCAAACACAGCCTCTGAGAACTCAAGACTGACAATATAGTGACTTGCACCGAGTCTAAGACCCTTTCAAGCCTTGGCATTGGTCTCATGATACTAGGAAATACAATAGTTGTTAGGACAGGTTCAACATCCTTCTGCATTGACACCAATACAGAAGGATGTTGAACCTGTCCTAACAACTATTGTATTTCCTAGTATCATGAGACCAATGCCAAGGCTTGGAAGGGTCTTAGACTCGGTGCAAGTCACCATATTGTCAGTCTTGAGTTCTCAGAGGCTGTGTTTGCTAATTTGGTGTAAACTCAGACTTTACCAGGTCAATGCAATTCAGTCAAGTCAGTGCTGATTTTTAGGTGCAATATATAGAATTCAGTTCATACTTGTCCCAGTATCAGTGTTAAGATACTAGAGTAACAATTGTCTTAATATCTCCAGAGTCCTGCAATCTATTACAAATATATTTACTGATGCCAAGTGTTGCTGGGCTCCAGGAAGAGCGGTGATATCCTCCTAATTCACCAAAAGCTGGAATGGTGGTTGAATTAACATTTTCCAAGACTGTTCTATGCCCCTAGGTGTTGAGACAGAGTGGTCCTATCTGCAGGGGTGCTTTGAAGGGGCAGACAATGTCTTCTCTCAACTCATAGCAGTATGCAACCTCTTGCGGTCAGTGTTAAGGCATCAGAATTCTTCAATGACTCTGGCCAAGACTAACTCTCTATCTAGCCCTTACAACCTACTATGTGGAGATATTAATATCCACCTTGAAAAAACAGATCTACCTGAAACCACAGAACTCTGGTCACTCATCTCCTCACTAGGGCACCTCAAACCCCTCCCAGTTAAAACCCATCAAAAAGGCCATCAATTAGATTTTGTTTCTTTCTCCTCTCGAGAGCTATCCTACCCCAAAATTATCTGGAAACAAGAACACTGGACCGACTCACTATGGTCGGATCACAGTCTCTGCGATTTTGAACTTGACTGCCAACTAAAAACTACGAGCCCAACAAATAACTTCCCAAAAACAAGAAATAAAAAATTCCATACCAGCAGAGGTAGCATAAATCCCGTAGAATTCTGGTCTCACTATGAGATCATATCAGAACAAAACAAACAAACCGACCAATTCATGAACTCCTGGATTACTGATAGCACCAATATCCTAAATAAAATGGCCCCCATCAAAACCCGCAGAAAAAGACTTAAAAACTTAGAGGGCTGGTTCGACACAGAACTGCTAACGCTAAAGAGAGACCTAAGAAAATCGGAAAGACTCTGGCTAAAATCAGGAATGCAAGAGCACAGAACCGCCTGGAGATTAAAAGTAAAAACCTACAAAAATCGAACCAAAGAAAAACGCAAAAACTTCTACGCCCTCAAAATCGGCGACATCTCAACTAACAGCAGCAACCTATTTAAGCTGGTAAATGATCTATACAATATAGAAACTTTTATCAACTCACCCGAAGAGACCACTCTAACAGCAAACAGCCTGGCGGATTTCTTCAACTCCAAAATACTACAACTAAGATCCTCTCTTACCAACCCAACCAAGCCCCACTGGTGTTACCCCATTCTACCAGACTCAGGCGAATCCAGAGCCGACCTGTTCTGGAACACATTCTTACCCATAGACTGGCAAACTTTTAGTAAACACTACAATAAGTATGCAAACTCCTACTGTAGACTGGACACCTGCCCCCCTAATATCATGAAATCGGCCCCAGTCAATTTTAAGGCCAAAATGCTGACTTGGATCAACTCCCTACTATCCTCGGGGAAGTTCCCAGTAGAACAAGGGCACATTTTGATTACACCAATTAAGAAAAATACTAAAGAGCCTTCCAACACGGCCTCCAACTTTAGACCTATCGCCAACATCCCCCTGGTTACCAAAATAGCAGAAGGGATAGTAAACACCGAACTCACCACATACTTAGAAAAACACAACATCTTGCACGACAACCAATCCGGCTTTCGGTCAGGCCACAGTACTGAAACAATTTTAGCTTCCCTGCTCGATTACCTTCATCAACTATTCAGCCAAGGCTCTTGTGCTCTAATACTGCAACTCGATCTAAGTAGCGCATTTGACTTGGTTGACCACGCCACTCTACTAGACTGTCTGACTTCTATTGGAATCTCAGGTCACGTTCTCAATTGGTTCTATGGATTTCTTTCAACAAGAACCTACAAGGTGTTCAAAGACGATACTACCTCCTACAGCTGGGACAACCCCTGTGGAGTCCCACAAGGCTCCCCCCTGTCCCCCACCCTATTTAACATCTACCTTGTCTCCCTAGGAAATCTCCTACAAAGCTTAAAGCTCAAATTTTTCATCTACGCAGACGACATCACAATAATCATTCCGCTCTCTTACTTTACCTCAGAGTTTCTAAATTCGCTATCTTTCACCCTAAATCAGATCGAACTTTGGATGTCAGCGTTTAGACTAAAGCTAAACCCAGAAAAAACCAAACTCTTCTTAGCATCCCCAAATGACAAAATTAAGGAAACCACGATACACATCAATGGTCTTGACTATTCTATTGAGCAATCACTAAAAATACTAGGTGTCACTTTAGACAAGCATCTCACACTGGAGAAACACACCGACCTAGTATTTAAGAAAAGCATCTCGGTGCTCTGGAAACTCCGCACCATTAAAAAATACTTTGATGACGCCTCCTTTCGTCTGCTGGTCCAATCTTCCATTCTTAGTGTCCTGGACTACTGTAACATCATTTATCTAGGCGCCTTCAAGAAAATCACCAGAAAGCTGAGACTGGTCCAAAATACCGCCATCCGCCTTATCTTTGGTCTGAAGAAATGGGATCACATATCCCCTTTCTACCACAAGCTGCACTGGCTGCCATTCGAATCCAGAGTCCTATTTAAGTTCTCTTGCATCTGCTACAAAACCGTTTCTGGTATGTCACCAGCCTATCTTTACCCCCACTTCAACCTGAACTATAATAAGAAGAGCCCCCGCAGAACAACTCTATTCGCTTTTCCCTCACTGAAATCGTGTCACCTTAAAAGATTCCTCGAACGAACCTTCTCTTTCCAAGCGGCCAAACTAAACTCATGGCTCGCCCAAATAATACTTGACAGCTATTCATACCTCCCCTTCAGAAAAAAGCTCAAAACTCTACTTTTTAACGGACCAAATCCCTAACGCTCCCCTCTTCCGCCGTAACGTCACCCCCTCTCCACCTTAGAAAACTGATGAAACCCCTCCTTTGCAACAGACCTATCCCTTAGCCCCCCCTTCCCCCATCTAAACCCTCCTCTCCCCTCTCCCCCCCTTACTTTCCCACCCCCCCTCCAAGTTGGTTGCCCCCCCCCCTGTTTCCATCTAATATGCTCTTATCTAATTTCCTCTCTTAAACTCTATTGTATCCTACTGCAGCACTCTGTATGTATCCCGTATTGTATCCTACTGCAGCACACTGTATGTATCCCGTATTTAGCCCTTCCCCCTCCTAAATCGTTTATGTAAACGAGTTCGTCCCCACGATTGCCTTGTTATGTTCTTCTTTTTTCGAATCGCACTGTATGTAATTCATCTACCTGTTGTGAACCGCCTTGAACTCCCTGGGTATGGCGGTATACAAAATAAAATATTATTATTATTATTATTATTATTATTATTATTATGCTATTGTCATCCTCAGAGATCTCTATATGTTATTTTCTGGCATGTGGAACATGTCAAGATCTTGTGATTAGGTCTAATACAGGACAGACCCAAGTTACGAGTTTCCATATACTCAACATTATCTTAGCACACTTCCGTCATCTCTTAAAATGTTGAGGGCTCCATTCTGCCAAGACATCAGACAAAAGCAGTTGCAGCAAGATCAAATGACTCAAATTCAAAAATTCCTGAAAAATGTCATTCAAAGCACTAATATGAAACCAATCAGAATTGCATCA
This sequence comes from Geotrypetes seraphini, assembly GCF_902459505.1. NCBI lineage: Eukaryota > Metazoa > Chordata > Amphibia > Gymnophiona > Dermophiidae > Geotrypetes > Geotrypetes seraphini. The sequence goes on along the minus strand of NC_047085.1, from coordinate 390,574,430 downwards.
AAACCCTGCGGTTGAGCTCAAGAAACAAGGTCTACAAAAAGAAAGGGAGCGAGATTTAAAAAAAAAACACTTTGATTTTGAATTTGTCAATGCACACTTCACTAGTGGATGAAATGTTTTTTGTTATTATTGCAGAGGGACCAATAATCACTTATTTCAGTTGAAATAATATACCTATACAGTGGACTCTAAATGAGAAACCTGTTGATGTATCAGTGACCTCTACTCTTCAAAACAGGTTAAATACAGTATAAGGAGCCAGCTTGAGAATTTTTCCTTAGCATCGTTTCCAATAACTGAGGGTTTCTATCCACTTACATCTATCTTATTGTGTTTATTGAGTGTTTATTTCACAGTAAGTTTGATGATATTCCAATTGATTTATTAGGTCCTATATTTTGTTTTGTTTAGAGATTTTCATACCAAGGATCTTATACACACCTCAAAACTTAAAAAATATATTTAACTGGGTTCAAAAAACACAATTAGGAGTCTCTCTGGGGGAAATGAAGGCTTTTAAAAGGGGAAAACCCAGTGTCAATGGAAAAAGAATATCTAAAATGTTTACCTCATCACAGAACTGCAGCAGAATGCATCCTGGAGGAAAAGTGAAACTGAGGTGGCCCTGCATGATGGTACCAACATGGGAACCCATGCATATGCACTGTGATTGCTTGAGTAGGCTCAATATTGAGCAAACTCCTTCACTGTATCCAGGAAGAGGTAAGGAGGGGAGGAGTGGCCTAGTGGTTAGAGCTACTGCCTCAATACCCTGAGGTTATGAGTTTGATCCCAGCCTGCTCCTTGTGACCCTAGTCAAGACACTTAACCCTTTGTTTCCCCAGGTACTGTAGGAGTTCAGCTACACTCCAGTGGACAAAAGAAGTATTGGAGACACTTATCTCAGACGTATCCCAGATACTTATCTCAGACATACCAAAGAAATACATTCACACCACATCGTGCATTGTTATATATATATCTTTATTCTCCTCTTCATTCTGGTTAGCTAATATTCTCTCACACATTCTGATAGGAAGAAAAGTTATACAAAATAGAGAAGAGCACTAATTATATATAGCACATAAAGCTATCTCAGAACACATTAGAGAAAGAAAAAACAAAGATAGAGTTGGGGATCTGTAATCCTGGCCCAGAAACATTTTCTCTGAAACAGGAGAACAAAAGTTCCTCTGGGAGGTATTGCCATCCCAACACACACATGCATGTGTGTTAGAGATGAAAAGAACTCTCCTTGCTGAAACTAGTAGTTCAGTTTTTACAGGTTTCTCAGTCATGTACAGAATAGGAAAAATGCATATCACATAACCTTTTAGTGAAGCCAAGGTTAAACTATAAACCTTCCTTTTTTTTTTGTTAATCTCTTTCAGAATCATCTAACAACACAGCACATTGTTCTAAATCAGTTTTTTATACTGATTTCAGATGTTATTCGTTTTTTTTCAGGCACGTAAACTTTTAACGTTATGACTAATATTAGTTTAAAGCGTTTTAGCATATAGGGTTTTAAGAACTGCAGCATCAACTTAAAGAAATGTTGCAGTATCTTCGATCCAAAGTCAAATAAGCGCATGGCTTAGCATAATTATACTGGACTGTGTCACTTAGAAACCAATATTTCTTCAAAAATGCTTAGAGTATGATTTCTTTTTGTGAATTGTGTCTGGATTGTCACGGCACAACATCTAGCAGTAGTCGGCCATCATACTCTCATTGCAGAAACCTTGGTAGCGACGCTCCATTAACTGAATGTCCTAGTGAAAACGTTCTCCTTGCTCAACACTCACCATACCAAGATTTTCTGGAAAAAAGTCACGATGTGAGTACAAAAAGTGCATTTTTAATGACATGCGACAGCCAAGTTTCTGATATGAGTCAAGGAGATTCTGAACTCCTTCCTTGTATGAAGGAAACTTATGGTTGCCCTGAAAGTTTTCCACTAATCACTTGATTACCTTCTAAGTGTCAAGCTCAGCTGCTGAGAATGATTGCTTAAAATCTTCATCCTGCATAACGGACTTGATCTGTGGGCCTATAAATATCCCTTCTTCAGTTTTGCAGTGCTGAGTTTTGGAAAATTCTTAACAAGATATAGAAAACCTGGTGAGTTTGCTTTACCCATGGCCTTTACCAGGTTCTTCATCAACCTCAGCTTGATATGAAGAGGTGGAAGAAATATTTTCACACTGCTTGTCCCTGGGTTATAGGTATCCCTCAGCTGCTAGAAACGCTTGACATATGTTCAGCTGTAGATCTGCTATCCCACAAACATAGGAAACAGAAGTATTTAGTGAATCCTCCTTGCATTCCATTAACATGCCAATGACCTTCAAATCACCACAGATGTTCTAATGGTGTGTTTTATAACTGATTGCTTCTAGTAAATTCTTCATATTCTCATAAGACTCCTTTAGATGAGTAGAATGAACAACTGGTATACTTGGTTTGGAATTTCTGTTGTGCAGTAGCATTGCCTTCAAGCTTCTCTGTGAAGAATCAATGAAGAGATGCCATTCATCTGGACAATGCACTTGTGACAAACTGTTGAAGAGCCCCTTGATGTCATGACAAAAGCTCAATGAGCCATTTACAGTGAAGAATGTTGTTAAGTTATGATTCCTTTTTCTGTAGTGAGTTATATTAGCATCTTTTGCAAGCAAGTGCTTTTGCTTAAGCCTTGAAGCAAGAAGTTCTGCTTTTTCTTTTGAAAGATTTAGATAACAAATAAGATCATTGAGCTCAGCTTGTGTAAAGGACTCTGGTTCTGAATCTTCATCATTTACATAATCAGGATCAGATAATGGATTGTGACCAGCTGCTGCATCATCATCACATTCCTCATCATGTTCCACAGAAGCAAGTCCATCTTGTGGAGGTACAGGGACAGGCACTGAGTCATCATGAGGAACAGGCCTAATAACAGAATCCAGAGTAGGATATATAACTTTGTGCTTAGTTTTAGCTGAGAATCCACTTGTATTCACAAGGCAAAAGTAGCAATCTTTAATACAATCTTGTGGTTCCTTCCATATCATTGGGATTGCAAATGACCGCTACCCTTCGTCGAATGAGCCAGTCACGAAGTCCTTTGGAACAACTGATACAGATGATTTGGAGCCCAAGACTTATCCTGGTCACCCAGTGGATAGCCAAAGTACAATTTGTATACCTTCTTCAGATCTACGGTAATTGGGCGACGTAACAGAAACTATCTGGATGATTAGTATAATGTCTTGGCATGATAAAGACTAATATTAATCACTGTCTGTAGCATTAAAAAACAAAGACAACTGTCGTTAACCCTCCTTATACGTTTATCCTATAAACGTATGATATATCGCCCAATTAACGTTTATGATTATATATAATGAGCCTCATTACAAAAATGTGATGTACTAGTGAAAAACTAAACACAGATTTGAAATCAGCATGAAAAATACTACAACACCCACCCATCATTAATTCTGATGAAAATGATGTGTTGACCTGTGTTATTTATGTGTGGGAATTGCAAAAGTATAAGATTATGAAAGATATGAAAGATTTAGAGAAAGGAAAAAAGTTTTAACTTCAAAGGCACAAGAGAGATAAAAAGTGTCTGTTTATTAGCATTCTCGAGAGGCTAATCTTGATAACATTGTTGCTTTTCATGGTTTACTGCCTGTGCATTTCATAGCACATCTTTACATTTACATCTCCCAATTAGCTTTGGTAGCATACATGTGTGCATACCAGTGACAGAGAGAAAAAGAAAAATTCAGGCATATTCCTCAGAAGAAATTAAAAGAGGTCTGTCACTGTATTAATGTCACTCACAGTACCTTAGTTAGATTGTGAGCTGCTGGGACAGGTAGTAAAAATACTTAAGAGTACCTGATTATTATTCAGTGTATTGTAAACCACTTTGGATGATCTCTTCATGAAAGGCAGTTAATAAATTTGTGATTGAGTTTAGCACCCTGGATTGTTTTTAAAGCACTGGCTCCTACCCCATGGTACATACACCGTCTTAGAAAGCTCTTGAATATTTGAGAGTTTTACATCACTGCCGTATCATTAGATATAGACAGCACTTTCAAAACAAAATTAGTTTCCTTCATAAAAAAGTAAATTAAGCTTTAGAAGGACTACCAATCTGCTGTCAAGACACTCATGCATAAACAAAGCACTGCTGCTACTTACCATGAAACCAGCTGTCAAAAATCAAGTCAACAGTGAGAAAGCTATGATGCAAGTAAAATTAGTTTGTGTGATTTTGTCTCTTCAGCTGACAAAGCTTTCTGAGATGGGATTCTATCTCTTAATAACAAACAACCTCTGTCATATTGCTCACATCAGTTTGATTTTACAATCAATAGTGTCAAAAGTGGTTTAATGCTGGTACAAAGAAAATGCTTAAAGAATGATTGATCAGCATTGGAAATAAAATATGTTTTATTTCAGTATAAAGAAATACATGTGATTGTTATTAATTCTTACATAATTTGAACATTTTCAGTTTTAAGAAAGCAAGCAAGCTAGATTTATCAATTTCCAAGTTAATTTGCATATGAGATGAGATCGAAAAATACGGTGAATGCTGCTGCCAAGCGCTATCCAACGGAAAGGCAGGGATCTTCAATATGGGAAGTGGCACATCAAACCTTAGTAATAAGTGTGTGATAAGTTTCAACTTGTTCGGTGCAGTCAGTCGACTGTGAGTACAGTTGAACAAAGGTGTGTTTTAAAGTGTGCCATAAATCATGGATCACAGTCAATGCATTAACATGACATTTTGTTTTAAACTGCAAAAAAGTGTTAAAGAAACACACAAAATGTTAAAATTAGTTTATGGTGATACTGCAGTGACCATGAAGACGGTTTACAAGTGTTTCAAGCGATTTTATAATGGTTGTGAATCGGTTGAAGACAAGGAGAGATTGGGACATCCTTCAACATTAAAACCCAAGAGAATGTTGAAAGAGTAAGCAAAATGATTCGATCAAACAGGGAAATTTCTGAGGATCTGAACATCTCTTATGATTCCACTCAAAATATTTTAACAACAGATTTCAACATGAGGCGAGTGAGTGCAAAAGTTTTTGTACGCATTTTGATGGTCAAACAAAAGCAACAGCATTTGTCAATTTCATTGGAGTTGTGCAATTGTGCTACTTCAGATTCCAGCTTTTTAAGACATATTATCATGGAAGATGAAACTTGGATCTATGGTTATGATCCTGAGACCTTGGTTCAGAGTTCTCAATGGAAATCACCCAGTTTTCCTTGCGTGAAAAAACGTCAATCAAGATCCAACATCAAGGTGATGATGATTGTGCTTTTTGACCTTGATGGAATAGTGCAAGCTGAGTTTGTACCCAGGAACACTACGGTGAACTCTGAATATTATAAGGACTTATTAAAGCATTTAAGAAATGATGTGCATAGAAAACGACCTGAGAAATGAGCAAACAGTTTCATCCTCCATCATGACAATGTTTCTTGTCACACGTCGCTTCTGGTACAGCAATTTCTGTCAAATAAAAACATTACAGTGTATCCTCATTCACCTTATTCACCATATCTGGCACTGTACGACTTCTGTCTATTTCCCAATGTCAAAATGACCATGAAAGGTAAACATTTTGAATTGATTCAGGACATCAAGGCAGTCACAACAGCACAACTAAAGACACTCACGAAAGAGGACTTCCAGAACTGCTTCAGAAAGTGTCAAGAACGATTAGATAAGTGTGTTTGAAGTGAGGGGGAGTATTTTGAGGGGAATTTACTGTAATAAATTATTTTACTAATCCAAAGAGGAAAAGACACACTCCTCTGAAGTATAACATCTACATTTAATGTGTCCCCTTTGTTTATGCGCAGTGATTGATCGGGTGACCAAAATATACTACCAAATGGGCCTTAAAATCCAGCGAATACATACTCCGAAAGAGCAAAGCTCCTTAAGAAGGGTTTTGTTATAATCATTGGCCCTCTCCCGGAAAAACACCAAAGAGAAAAAACTCTCTATCTCTTACCGTAATTTTTGATCACAACTCGGATTTGTCCCATTCCCAGTTTTATCACAATTCTTAGAAAAAGTGAATGCTTGTTATAAGATCTAACCCTTTGCATAATATTTGTGTTTTTCTTTAAGAGCTTACATTGTACAAGCATTGTACAAAATAAAAACTACTTAATGTGTACACATGCAGAAACTACAGAGGGATGCCTGAGTGCTGAAGCTTAGAAAAAGGACCCCTAAGAAAGGAACGTTGAGACTTGATATGTAAGTTCTTTCTCAGTCACTACTGGGTTCACAATATAAGGGTTTTGTTATATTTTTTGTTCCCAGGAGAGTGAGGGATTAAATGACTTGCCGAGGGAAACAGGGAGCTGCAATGGGGATTAACTCTAGGTTCTCAGTCCATTATTTATTTATTCAACTTTCTATACAGTTCTCCCAGGGGAGCTCAGAACAGTTTATATGAATTTATTCAGGTACTCAAGCATTTTTCCCTGTCTGTCCCTTGTGGGCTTACAATCTATCTAATGTACATGGGGCAATGGGAGAATTAAGTAACTTGCCCAGGGTCACAAGGAGCAGCAGGGATTTGAATCCACAACCTCAGGGTGCTGAGGCTTTAGCTTTTAACCACTGCGCCACACTCTCCCCATTCGGCTGCATTTTTTTTTTTTTTTGGGGGGGGGGAGGTATTTATAAAAGGACTCCAAAATCCAGCATTGATAGTGTGCAAATGCCAACATAACTGAATGTCTGTCCCAATAAAGGTGTAAATGTATATGCAAATAGAAAATAAACATTGCAACCCCGCTTCTGCTCCATCCACACTGTGCCCCGGGAATGATTATATGCAGATGGCCATACTTTATCTGTGCACATAATTTAGACATGCATATATGCAGATGCAAAATTTTATAAATCTCTTTTCTGTGGCAAAACAGACTTTACATAGGTTTCTGTAAGAGAACAATTCCTTCTAGGACCATAATATCTTTGTATGCACTTGTAGTAAAATGCTAGGGTGTCCTATTTACAGAAAGTCAATAGATGTATTGTCTTTTTTAAGGCAAGAACAACTAGATATTACATTACATTACAGACTTCTATTCCGCCATTACCTTGCGGTTCAAGGCAAATTACAAAAGAGTTATAGAAGATGGGTTACAAAAGAAGATTTCTGGTCATTTCCAGAGAAAGTAAAGAGTAGATCAGGTAGGTTCGGGGAGTCAGGAAGAATATGGGAATAAGGAGGTACTTGTGGTGTTAAGACTTTTTCAGAGATTTCTTGAAAAGTATACTCTTTATTTCTTTTCTGAACATCTTGTAGTCTGGGGTTGTTATCAGTAGATTGGTGATTTGGTTGTCTAGTTTTGCTGCTTGGGTGGCTAGGAGGCCGTCATATAGTTTTTTTCTGTTTAACTTCTTTGATTGGAGGGTGTGTGAATGGAGTGTGGGTTTTCCTATGCCTGATTGAGGTAGTTTGGATGAGGCAATTGTTCAGGTAGGTTGGGCTGGTATGTAGGTTTGCCAGGTTTTGCTTTTAGAACATGTGGTCTAATTTAATTGAACCTCAAAAGAAAATGGTATATTTTCATGACTGAAACCATCTGGATATATTCTACTAACCATTTCATACCGACCCTCTGGAATCGACTGCCCCCGCAGATAAGATCCCTTGAAGGACTCCTCAACTTTAGGAAATCAATAAAAACATACCTATTCACCTAACCCCCCCCCCCCCCAACTGATAGATTACAAAGAAATGTATATTGATACAAGATCCTCCGTATGTGTCATATTAGGATAAAAACTTGTATTGCAAAATCTTGTACTGTAACTGTGACAAATTTTAATCTGTAAATTGTGTATTACAGATATGGGAATTAGATTCCTAGTATATGTCGTGTTAGGACAAAATCTTGTACCAGAAAAACAAAACAAAACCTTGTACTATATAACTATGGCAAATTGTAACTTGTTAACTATATATTATGTATGTTAACCTGTAATCCATCCTGAGGTCTTTGGGGACGATGGGATATAAAATGAATTAAATAATAATAAATAAAATAATAAAGTATTATTAAATGAAAGAACAAAACATAATAAAACTATCACAAAACTACATCAGGTCTTTTCTTTATATCTTCAGAACAACAAGACTGCACGCAGGAAATAATTAAAAACTATGAGGTCACTATTAAGCAGGATGGCTAACATATAATGTTCAATGGGTAAGGTATGTACCGTAAATATTCATTGGAGCTATGTTGAGTGTAAATGCTGGAGATACCAGCAAAACTACTACTTGAAAGGATCCAGAAAAGAGTGACTAAGATGGATAAGGGGTTGGAGGAGCTGCTGTACAGCGAAAGATTAGAGAAACTGGGCCTCTTCTCCCTCAAACAGAGGAGATTGAGAGGGAACATGATCAAAACATTCAAGGTACTGAAGGGGATAGACTTAGTATATAAGGACAGGTTGTTCACCCTCTCCAAGGTAGGGAGAATGAGAGGGCACTTTCTAAAGTTAAAAGGGGATAGATTCCGTACAAACATAAGGAAGTTCTTCTTCACCCAGAGAGTGGTGGAAAACTGGAATGCTCTTCTGGAAGTTGTTATAGGGGAAAACACCCTCCAGGGATTCAAGACAAAGTTAGACAAGTTCCTGCTGAACCAGAACATATGCAGGTAGGGCTAGTCTCAGTTAGGGCGCTGGTCTTTGACTAGAGGGCCACCGCGTGAGCAGACTGCTGGGCACGATGGACCACTGGTCTGACCCAGCAGCAGCAATTCTTATGTTCTTATCCATTTAACCTTAGTCCTGTCCACCAAAATTAGATGGAGACCAGATGAATTCACCACTTATACTATCCATTTATCTTTAGCTTTGCTCCTGGACTGCCCCAAGTCCTATCTCAATTTAAAATGGATAAATTCTGACTTTTTAATGACTTACATGGCAGAAGTAGAGTGGAGGAGTAGTCTAGTGGTTAGAGCAACGGGATGACAACTACAGAAGCCCAGTTCAAATCCCTCTACTGATATTTGTGATCTTGGGTAAGTTACTTAATCCTCCATCACCTCAGGCCCCAACTTGGACAGTAAGCTGTCTAGAGACAAGTAGTACCTGGTGTACCTGAATGTAACTTACCTTGAGCTACCACCAAAATGATGTGATCTAAATCCAAATATATAATTTTAAAAAATGTTATTTAAGTGCTGTCAATTTTTTCACAGAAAAGCACTTATATGGTCTGCATTTGGAAATTATTGTTTTATTCCGTACGTTATCTTGGACTTTCTTTTGTGACTGAGAAAGTGATTGAAGTGCTTTGATAGCACATACTAAATTTACAGTAGCAACTTAAAGGGAAGCAAGTGCCAAACTTTCTGGTCTTCAAGCCTATAAAAAGTACTTAAACAAGGTTTATAATTCTTAGTGTAAAGTTGTATACACACTTAACTCCCATGAAATTAGAAAAAAACCCAAACACCCTGCTGCCGGTGGGTGAGGGAAGAAAAAAAGAAAATTCTTGGACTTAGGTGTGTGGAAAGGGAGGGAAAGAGAAATGGTATACATGGGGAAGAGGGAGAACTGTTGGACATGATAGCAGTGGAGAGGAGAGAGGGAGAAATGTTACCCTGGGAAGGAGGAGAGATCTCAAAGAAGGGAGAGATGTCAGATTCCAGAGAAGGGTGATGAAAGGAGGGAAGAAAGAAATGTCAGACCACTGGAATGGAAGGGAAAGAGGGACGAGAGATGCCAGACTGCAGGAAGGAGAGATGCCAGATCACAGAATGGAAAGGAGAGAGATGTTAGACCTTGGGAAGAGGGAGGGAAAGAGAGAGAGATGCTAGACCATGGGAGAGGAGAGAGATTCCAGGCTATGGAGAGGAGAGGAGAAAGATGCCACACCATATGAGGGGAGAAGGGGGAAGACAGAGTTGTCTGACCATGGGAGAGGAATTAGATAGTGCACAGGGATGGAGGGGAAGGGGAGACAGAGGGAGGATATGGTGCACAGCAATGGGTGCGGCAGGTTAGAGATAAGAAGAAATGCTTCTTATGGATGGATGGGAATGGGGGAGAAGAAAGAGGGAGGAGATTGTACACATGGATAGATGGGAAGGGACGACATAGAAAAGTAGATAGGTTTTGAGAAGAAAGCAGAAAAATGGAAGAAAGTTGAATGTTAAAAGTTAATGCTAAAGATGGATGTATGGTAGAAAGTGAAGGAGACAAAACAGCAAATGGATAAGGTGGCTCTGGATACATAGTTAAGAGAACAGACAGAAGGAAGTGCAGCCAGAGACTGGGAAAAGATGGTTTTAAAAACAAAATCACCAGACAACAAAGGTAGGGGGAAATTATTTTATTTTCAATTTAGTGATTGAATTGTGTCAGTTTTGAGAATTTACATCTGCTGTCTATATTTTGCACTGTTCAGGAAGAAATGCATTTGCTTCTATTTCTCTGGGATTGTACTGCATGCAGAGTCTTGCATCTTAGGGTTTCGTTTGTATATGTTAGTATTTTTAGTTTGTGGTCCTGTATTTGCATAGGGGTTATCTGTGTTTTGGTAGGAATGAATGTTGAGAAGCATACAGTGTGCTTTGTGTAGTTTAATTTTGTGGTTAACCATTATATGTTGTTAATCTTATATTGTGTGTATGTATGAAAAATGAATAGAAAAAGTGGTATTACAATTAGTACAATTATGGGGATGGGGTCTGAGGTGGAGCTTTCACCGCCCCGCCCCCCCAAACAAAAATGTGTTCTACTGCCTATGCCTAGAATGACTATTTGAATAAAGTTAGGATTAAGTATGGTAACATCTATGAGGTGAAAATAACCTTTAGGTTGGGTTGTAAGGGATATGTGATGGAGTTAATTTCTAGGTTTGTTATGGTTGGGGGTTTGTTTCTTTCTAGAAGTAAGAATTTGGTTTTGTCTTGATTCAGTTTTAATTTGTGGTCTCTCATCCATTTTGACACTGTTTCTAGTGCAATGCGTAGTTTGTTCGTTGTGTTGGGGGTGATTTGGTCAAAAGGCAGGAGGATGGTGATGTCATCTGCGTAGCTGTATGACATTATACCTTGTTTGTCTACACATGTGCCAAGTGTGGCTATATAAAGGTTGAAGAGTGTTGGTGATAGTGGGGAGCCTTGGGGGACTCCACAAGGGTTGTTCCAGGATTCTGATTGTTCATTGTTTGCTTTTACTCTGTATCTTCTTGAGCGGAGGAATCCTTCAAACCAATTGTAGACTTTGCCTGTGATTCCTATTGCCTCCAGTGTTTGTAGTAGGATGTTGTGATTTTCTAGGTCGAATGCCGCTATGAGATCGAATTGTATGAGTAGCATTTTTTTGCCTTTGCTTAGGTGTTGTTTGGCTGTGTCCAGGAGACAGACTAGTAGTGTTTCTGTACTGTAGTTGCCTCTGAAGCCTGATTGTGAGGGGTGAAGAATGTTTTGGGTTTCTAAGTATTCAGTGAGAAGTTTTGCTATGAGGCCTTCCATTAGTTTGACATATAGCAGTATTGAGGCTATAGGTCTGTAATTGGATGGCTGATCTGTTGCTCCCTTTGGGTCTTTCAGAATAGGGGTTATGATGATTTTGGCGGCTTCTTATGGAAATTGACCCTTTGTGAGCATGTAACTAATCCACCGCATGAGGTGGGTGCGGAATCTAGTGCTGGTGGCTTTTAACAAGTATGGGGGACAGTGGTTGAAATCGCAAGCTGCATTACTGTATTTTTTGTAGAGTTTGTCGAGGTGTTGCCATTGTGTATCTGGGAAATCTGATCAGTTTCTGTCTGCTGCGTAGGCCTTGTTTTCTTTAGGTGGTATCGAAATTTCATTGAGGTGGTGTGGGGTCCTGGTGAAGGTGTTTCTGGCTGTTGATATTTTGTTTCTGAAGAATTCAGCCAATTGATTGGCTGTGGGGGGCGGGGTGGTTTTGGTGGCCAGGTAGGGTTTGGTGTCTGTGAATTCCTTTAGTAGTTTGAAAAGTTTTTTGGTGTCTTGGATTTCTATGCCTATCTGATTGGTGTAGTATGCCTTTCTTTTTTCTTTTAGCTTTTGTTTGTATTGTTTGTTCAGTGTTCTCCAGATTGTTTTTGTGTGTTCTCGGTTGTTTTTTCTCCATTCTCTTTCAAGACATCTGCATTGTTGTTTGAGTTGCAATAGTTCGTTGTAAAACCATTTATCTGAGCATCTACAGATTCTGGTCTTTTTCTGCGGTTGTGTCATGTCTTCGAGGATAGATGTACTTAGGGTGCACCAGTGGTTAAAGAAGTCCTTGGGGTTTCCATCTTGTATCATGGTGTCTACTTTGTTCCAGAATTTAGGTGGATCAATCTTTTTGTGTGCTTCTTATGTTAAGTTTTGGTTATTTTGTTTGGGTGCCCTGTGATTTTGAAGGTGTATTTGTAGTGGTCTGACCAGAGGGTGCGTGACCATGTTCCGTTTGTGGTATGAATTTTTGGTTGTTGGGACATGTAGGCTGCTATGTCAAGTTGGTGGCCCTTCTCGTGTGTGGTTTGTGGGTATAGGATTCTGTAGGATAGGGTTTTAAGGAATGAGAGGAGGTTTTTTGTTTGGTTGGAAGATTCATCTTCCAGGTGTAAGTTAAGATCGCCTAGGATTAGGTTGTATGTTGATGTGAGGGAGCTTCTGAGTATAAATTCTTCGAATTCCAATTTTGCTATGTTCCATTTTCCTGGTGTTATGTAACAAAGTAGGCAGGTTAGGATTCCTTTGAGTGTGGGGCCCGATAATTGGCAGGCGAGTAGATTCATGTGTGGGATGGAAGTTTTGTCCTGTAGCGCTATATTTAGAGTATTTTTGGCCAGGATGGCTAGTCCTCCTCCTAGTTTTTTGTCTCTACAAACTACTTGTATTTTGTATTCTGGGTTGGGTCTGAGGTTAGCCATGTTTCTGTGAGGAAGAGGCATCCTAGTTTTTCTGTTTCTATCCAGTCCTTTATGATCTCAGTTTTTGGGCCTAGGGATCTGATGTTTATGTATGCACATTTTATTGATGTAAATTCAGTTTTAGTGTTGTGTGATATTTTTGGGTAGATGAGGGTGTCTGCATGGGAGGTGGGTTTGATCCTGGGATGGTTTCAGGAGGCATTTGTGGGTCTTCTCCCACAGGTCTGAGGGATGCTGTGGTGCATGCAGGTGGAGCAGTCAACCATGTTTATATGGTTACTCCCTGCTGGGTGGTGGTTTCTGTTGCTTGTTACTATAACTGGAATTGGTGAGTTTTAGTTTACTTTTGCTTTCCGGAATGTTATGATCAAGAGTAGTAGGGCGATGACTATTTGTTTCTGTTTTATTATTTTTATTTTTTGTGGAGTTGGGAGGTGAGGATTGGGTGGAACGAGCTGTGTTTCTTTTGGTGTTTTCACTGGTGATTTTTGTGGTAGGGCGAGGATTATTTTGTTGTAGGGGGGTCTTTTTTGGTATAGTTTGGTATCAAAGGGCAGCCCAGATGTCCGCCGGCAGGATATGTCCTATTTTTAGGGTGGCCCTCAAACAGGGTTGAAGAGGTGCAGGAGCTCTGTAGTGGGCGGAGCCAGGCTCGATTCTCGTGTCTGGAGTAGCATTGTGCAGAGGGTTAAGTGGCCAGATGAAGGGAAGCTTCCTCCTTCCTCTGCCTTGCTGTTCTCTAGAAAAAACCCTTTTGGCGGCTCTTAAGTAGGGATGAAGATGAGCAGGAACTCTGCAGTGGGTGGAGCCAAGCCCGATCCTCGCATCTGGAGCGGCATCAGGCAGAGGAGCAGGATGGAGGGAACCTTCCTCCTTCCTCTGCCTTGCTTTTCTCTGTGAAGACCTTTCGGCGGCCTCTAATAGGGCTGAAGAAGAACAGGAACTCTGTAGTTGGCGGAACCCGATCTTCACGTCTGGAGCGGCGTCGGGTGGGGGAAAGAGGAACAAGATGGAGGGAACCTGCCTCCTTCCTTTGCCTTGCTGTTTTCTAGAAGGAAAAAAAAAAGATCTTTCGGTGTCCTTCAAATAGGACTGAAGAGGAGCAGGAACTCTGCAGTGGATGGAGTCAAGTCCGATCCTTTTGTATGGAGTGGCGTCGGACGGAGGGACAGAATGGAGGGAACCTTCCTCCTTCCTCTGCCTTGCTGCTTTCTGGAGAAAAACCTTTCAGCGGCCCTCAAAAAGGGCTGAAGAGGAACAGGAATTCTGTAGTGGGTGGAGCCAAGATCAAAGCCCTTTAAAAGGCTGGCAGGAAATGACTGCTCAGGGAAGAAAAGGGGCAGGGCTTCCCACTGGATATAAAGTAGAACCTTGCTGTTCTGGTGCAGTGAGAGGGATTGCTGGTCTTCTATCCCCTCACTGTGCTGGAATAAGCTTGCCACGCTCTTGATCAAAGCCCTATCAAGGGCTGGTAGAAAATGGCTGCTCAGGGAAGAAAGGGGGCGGGGCTTCCCACCAGAGAAAAAGAAGAACCTTGCTGTTCTGGTGCAGTGAGGAGGGTTGCTGATCTCCCTTACCCTCACTGTGCTAAAAATTTTGGCTATATTATTTCCCATATGAAATCTGATTTTTTTAAAAAATTTACTATTATTATTTATCATGTCTATAACACTGAAAGGCATACGCAGCGCAGTGCATTTAACATATAAAAGACAGTCCTTACCCAGAAGAACTTACAATCTAATTTGGACGGACATATAGGATTTGAAAAGTTTATAGCAGAGAGAATGATAGGATGGACATAGGTATCTTATGATAAGTGGGAGTTCGGAGTTGAAAGCAGCCTGGGTTTGAATAATGCTAGAGACAGACCCTGACATACTGATTCAGGAAGTCTGTTCCAGGCATATGGTGCAGTGATATAGAAGGGACAGAGTCTGGATTTGGCAGTGGAAGAGAAGGGTACAGACAGAAATGACTTACCCAATGAATGGAGATCATGAAGGGGAGCATAGGGGGATTTAAGTGAGGAGAGAAATTGAGGGGCTGCAGAGTCAATGCACTTGTAGATCAGTAAGAGGAATTTGAATTGTATTCAGAAATGGATGGGGAGCAAATGAAGTGAATTGAGGAAAGGGGTAAAGTGAGTATGACAGCTCTTGTGGAATATGAGTCCTGCAGCAGAATTTTGAATAGATCAAAGGAGAGAGAAATGGTTAAGTAGAAGACCTGAGAGAAGCAAGTTGCAGTAATCTAAGCGAGAGGTAATGAGAGTGTGGATAAGGGTTTTGTTAGCGTGCTTGGAAAGGAGAGGTTGGATTTTGGTAATGTTATAGAAGCTTTAGCGGTTTGTTGGATGTGAGCAGAGAAGGAGAGAGAAGAGTTGAAGATGACTCCGAGGCTGCGAGCTGACAAGACAGGGAGGAGGAGAGTGTTGTCTACAGAAATAGAGCATGGGGGGAGGGGGGACATGCGTTTAGATGGAAAGATATGGAGCTCAATCTTAGCCATATTCACTTTTAGATGGCAGTGTGACATCCAGATGGCAATGTCAAACAGGAAGGCTGAGGGGCATGGCTTACTGTAAAGAGATATGGTATGGAGAGATAGATCTGGGAGTCGTCAGAATAGAAGTGATACTGAAAACCATTGAAGGAGATCGTGCACCAAGGAAGAAGGTATAGATGGAGAAAAGGAGAGGTCCCCAGACAGAGTCTTGAGGTACACCGATTGATAGTGGGAAAGCAGTGGAGGAGGATCCACCATTGCATACACAAAGTGCGATGGGAGAGGTAGGAAGAAAACCAGGAGAGAACAGAGCCCTGGAATCCCAGTGAGGACAGTGTATCAAGGTGGTGATCAACAGTGTCGAAAGCTGCAGGTAGATCGAGAAGGATGAGGATAGAGTAGAGGCTTTTGAATTTGGCCAGGAACAGATCATTGGAAACTTTATTAGCAAAGGCAGTTTCCGTGTAATGCAGTGGGTGAAAGCCTGACTGAAGTGTGTCAAGAATAGCTTGAGACTGGGCTATGATGGTAAACTGCATGTTCCAGTAGCTTGGATAAGAAGGAGATGGGGGAGATGGGATGATAGTTGGAGGGGGCCTATGGAGTCTAGTGAGGGGTTTTTAAGGAAAGATGTAACTATGGCATGTTTGATGACATCAGGAACAATTACAGAGTGATAGGTTGAAGATGTAACTGATAGGAGGGATAACAATGGGAGAGATAGTGCTGAGTAAGTTGGTGGGAATAATAATAATAATAACTTTATTCTTTTATACCACCACAATCTTGCGACTTCTAGGCGGTTTACATTCAAGAGAGCTGAACATTCAGCAATTTACAATATGTAGAAGGAGTTCAGAGTACGAGGACTTAAGAAATCGAAATTACAAAATGTGCTGTTTGCTAAGAATTTTGGAGCAAACCTGTAAAGAAAAGTCGCAGCTTTCAGAAAAAAATAAAAAAATGAAAATTACAATATACAGTTTGTTTAGAGATTCAAAAAGACAGCGAAAATTACAATATATAGTTTGTTTAGAGATTCGGGGGGGGACAAATTAGAAGAAAGGTCCTGAAATTACAAATGCTGCTCGTTTAGGATTTCAGAGGGCATTTTGAAAAGAGACAGAGTGTTTGGTGAGGTTCTGTTTAGGTGATATATCTGTCGAATAAGGTAGTTTTTATGAGTTTTCTAAAAGCTTTGTAGGTCAATGGGATCAGAGGAGCAAATAGTAGATTTGGAGGAGGAGAAAAGATGTGCATTTTTTTAAGTGATTTCAGAAAAGGTGGCAGGGGTTGAGGGGAGGTTGGCAGAAGGGACAGATGGAAGGGAAGTGGGGGTGACCTAGTTGAGAACTCAAGATAAATCTTCTGAACCTTGTAGAAGAACTCATCCATAGTATGGGGAGAAAGTGAATGGGGGATAGGAGTTGAGGGCATTTTGAATAGGGAATTTAGTGTGGTAAAGAGACGCCAAGGGTTAGAACTTAATGCCATGTTGATTCTTGCTCTTTTAGACTGACTTCCATTACTGTTTCTGGAATTGACATGAGGATAAGCTGTCTAGTTTCTTGAATCCATTTTAAGTTCCTATTATCACCGCTATAAAATCTCCCAACTTTTAATAAATTTCTGAAAAATTATCGCACTGGTGACTTTCTTTTCTTCTTGATTTTTTTTTTTTAATACTTTTCCTAGTCCAGCTCTGTCTTTTTTTCTTTCTGGGTTATCTTCATATTTTTTCATGTCATTGTTGTGCATTAAGTAACTACTACAAAAACCAACTGAGGGTTTTTTCACAGAGAAGATGCAATCATATGAAGAATATTTGCAAAGAGTCTTTCCCCCTCGTCTACAAAACTGCGCAGGCCATTCTGCGTGGCTCCCCGTGCTAGAAACTGCTAGCGCAGTTTCGTAGAAGAGGGGATTTATTAATGCGTAACAGTTAAACCTGACCAAATTCTACATCCAATAAATACACGAACTTCTATATCTAATAAATATATGAAATACAACAGTACAAACCCAGTCCTAACAAGGATTCAATTATATCCTGATTTCAGATCATTTAAAAATGTTGTGTATTTTCACATACACCCTTTAGTTCCTCTTTTAGCACATTATGACACCAGCTGTCAAAATATATATTTTTATTTAGTAAACTGGCACTGGCCACATTTGAAAAATATGAACTCTGAGGCCATGCTGTAATTAGATTAATGTTGCAGAACATGAAAGAAAATGACTCTCAGACTGTCAGTGACTTTGTTTACAGCGGTACTGTAGACAGTCCAAGGCAATATGTTATATTATTACCATGATTGCCAGGTCATATATCAAGCAGAAGCTGATAGCATGCTGAATGTGTCCAGACTGGGAATGTTAGTTATTGTGCATACTGAATTCATAAAGAAAATATTAAAAGCATACTTCTGGAGAAACTAGTTCATGAGACCTCAACTATATGACTAAAATGGATTCAAGCAAAACAGTAACAAGTCAAAGGGCAATATATTTAGCCTATCAAAAGGTTTTCCCAGAGACGTAGAAAGAGACTGTGCCCCTGATAAATGATTTTTTTAAATGTTAAAAATGAATTTAATTGTGCTGATTCCCCTAACAGTAAATACATTTTGGTATTATATGCCAAAATTATTGTTAAAAAACAATCAAAGGCAGCACAATCAAAAGCTGAACTATGTTGAAAGAATAGATGTATTTTCCAAAAGAAAGAAAGGACATAGATACATACACACACTGATTTTAACCATACATGAAGAAATGGTCTTGATTGCCTATCATTGTAGATTAAGGGAGTTTTCTTCAAATTCAAATATTTTTCTCAAAACTCTTAGGATTATGTGAGGTATTCTTCATTCCTTATGGGCTCCTTTTACTAAGGTGCACTAGCGTTTTTAGCGCGCGCTAACCCCGCGCTACCCAAAAAATACTAACGCAAGCTCTATGGAAGCATTAGCGTGTAGCGCGTGCGGCAATGCAGGGCATGCTAAAACCGCTAGCGCACCTTAGTAAAAAGAGCCCTATGTCTCCTTAACTAACCCCCCCCACAACATACACACATTCCTGATTAGAATACACTGAACAATAACATTTGTTTTAAGGGACAACTTGTGACATACCTGGAAGTTCTTCATAAATGTCATCATCTATTGGCTCAGTGCTGATTGGAGGAGGATATGCACCGATTCGCCCAGTACCACTGCCTACTTCCTTTTCTTCGTGGTCCTCAGGAATAGTATCAGATTCCATGTCTATGGAACACCATGGAAAAAGTTAGTTTGGATGCTTGCTTTAAAATAACTTTGGGATAAATAGAAAGAGCAAACAAGTCTTAATTATAAGATCTTGTGCAGTGCCACAATAAAATCCTTGCAGCTGGAAATGCCTGAATATAGAAATCTTTAGGAGGTTACATTTCCTGCACATATATGAAACTATCATACTTATCTTTCTAAGATAATGCAAATGATTAAATACATTGTGGTTACATGCTATTTTTCAGGAAAATCTATCTATAAATATCAGACACTAAGGGCTCCTTTTACTAAGCTGCAATAGCGTTTTTAGCGCACGCAGGATTTTAGCGCGTGCTAAACCCGTGCTACACGGCTAGAACTAACGCCAGCTCAATGCTGGCATTAAGGTCCAGCGCGCGCTAAAACCGCTATCGCAGCTTAGGAAAAGGAGCCCTAAATGAAATACTCAAAATTCGATACTATATTTGTATCAGGTATAGATGCCATTGATGCTTCCTATACTTTTTATAAATTATGTAACGTGAGCGTTCTTACCTTGTAGTAGAAATTTTATTTGCTGTATCCAGTCCTCTGCTTCTTTAGGGGTAGCGGCTGCAAACTGTTTTGAAAAAAAGTAAATAAATAGCTTCTAGTGGCAGAAAAATATAATATTCTTGTCATCTGTTCAGGTAAACCATTGGTAATTCTTTTTATGTCTTCTGGTACTTTTCTTGCAAGGATGCTTCTTATAATGTACAGTTAATTTTGACAAATCTACGTAATTGAAGTAGAGGATGATGGATTTGAAACTCTGATCAGCAGCTGGCAGCTGTGCAGAAAAAAAAGCCGCTTCTCTTCATCAATGTCAAAGCTGGGACTGATGAACAAAGTTTGCCCTTGACAATTAGAAGACACCCATGAATTTCTTTAGACTGCTGGGTACAGTTTTCTTAAAAATGTTCTTGTCAGATTCCAACATACTACCTGACAACTTAATTAACTGGCTTTCAACTGCAATCTCAGATATTTAAAACTTATTAAACGTATATTCCATGTTGATGTCTAGCTGATAGATCTCAGAATTGCACAGCTGATAGGTGCTTCCCATTGCAAACCCTTAACCAATGCAAATATGTAATTAACACCTAGATTTCACTGTTCTAACTTTAAAAGTAATTTTTTTAAGAAGTCACAGCTTTGCTAATATGTTTAGGAGGATAACAATGAAATGGCTAGATACTGAATCATTAAACCACAGTAAAAATGCATGTAAATTTATATACAATATACACCTCTTCATATAACTACAGATATATCTAAATAGATAGATAACATAGTTCCGAACATACAAATAAACTGTGTGAATATATTCATAACACCTGTTTAAATGAGATGCTTCTGTCAGCGAAACAGGCAAAGCAATATCTTAATCATTGTAATTTTAAGACAAATATAGAAAGTCTAACCTGATAGATGCGCTTATCATGAGCAGAGATTTCAAAACAGCAATCTTTCTTTGCATCCTTCCGAAGTGTATTATTCATTTTGACGGTATATCCTTCCATAGCAAACTCACCTTTTTGCTGTTTGTCTGTCAGAGATAAAAGCAAAGCTAGAAATCCCTCATTTGTCACAGTGAATGTAAATGTTTAATTTTTTAGGCACCTATTAAGCATTTAGACTTCTTATGATAAAATTATTAATTCTATCCATAAATGCAGGTTTTCCACAAATCTGCTACAGATTAGCCTCCCCCCTCCCTTTTTACTAAGCCACAATAGAGTTTTCTACCATGTCCCAGAGTGCTAAATGCTCCAACGCTACTCCGACACTCCTATGAGCGTCAGAGCATTTAGCGCACTGGGCAACAGTAGAAACATCTATTGTGGCCTAGTAAAAGAGGGCCTAAATGCTGAAGTTTTTAGACACTGATTTATACATTTATTTATTTATTTTTCAAATTCTTTATTCATTTTTTCATCTTACATCAAGAACACAATATTACATCATTTAAACCTTGTAAACATCACTTGTATTTCTTTTAACATCATCTTAAAAACATACATTTATACCCTCCCCTCCCACCCTTCCCACAAATATTTTAATCAAAAATATCATATAAATATTATCAATTGATCGAACCTTAATATACATTTCTAAATCTTCACTGGCTCCCTGTCTTAGAGTACAGTTTAAAATCATACATGGGCTATTTAAGCCTTTGATTCCTCTATTTTTGAATAATCAGAGATCTTTTGATTCAAGAAACTCTCAGAAATTTAAACTGTCATTTCCATCTTTAAAAGGAATAAAATCTATTGGTAATATTACTCGAGTTTTCTCATATACCTTTACAATGATTTGGAATGGGATTCCCTCTTGTGTTAGAACTCTTTTCTCCTTCCAGATTTTCCGTAAATCTATGAAAGCACTGTTATTTCAACAGTTCTTAGAAAATTGTTCTAAGGAAAATTAGTTATCTTCTCTCTAAGATTTATTTTTATTTCTTTATTTTTAATATTTTTATACCACTTGTAGCCTAAGTGGTTTAAATTCAAGCATTTTCCCTATCTGCCTTGGTGGGCTCACACTCTACCTAATGTACTTGGGGCAATGGGGGATTAAGGGCTCCTTTTACAAAGGTGTGTTAGGGTCTTAACGTGCGGAATAGCGCGCGCTAAATTGCCACAAACGCTAGACCTTAATGCCAGCATTGAGCTGGCGTTTGTTCTAGAAGCGTGCGCTAAAAACGCTAGCGCACCTTAGTAAAAAGAGCCCTAAGTGACTTGCCCAGAATCACACGGAGCAGCACTGGGATTTGAACCCACAACTTCAGGGTGCTGAGGCTGTAGCTCTAACCACTGTGCCACACACTCCCCTGTCGGATGAGGGTCTTCATTAATAAGTTATTTTTTCTCTAATCTAACTACTTTCACTTCAATTATCGATTTTTATGTGAACTAAGTCAAACTCCCTTTGGGGAGATGACACGGTATATAAATCTAAGATTTAGATTAGATTGCAATATAAATAATAGAATGTAAAGTAAAAAATTTTCAAACCAGTCCTATAGTATATTTTTGTAAATTCACATTCATTTTTTTTCTCTATTCATTAGTGCATGTCGTTAGGAAGCCTTGAGGGAAATATGTGCAGATGGTGATGGTGATCTTATTTGGTAGCTAGTGTTTGTCAAAAAAATTCTTACCTAGGGAAAGTCAGAAACTGGAACTTGGAAATATATGATTAGTTAGTATCAATCTGCATACCAACGGACCTTTTATTTTAAAAAATATATATATATATTGGGAAAACCTACCAAATTTGCAAAACTTCATCACACAGTAACTCCCCATACCTTATATTTTATAATTTACATTCTCCATTACTAAATGTGAAGGAAGATTTTAGAAAGGATGTAAAACTCAGACTTGAGTCATCCAGGTTGGGATATCACAAGTTCTGCTAGTATTTCAAACTGGACCTGTTAATATAAACCCTATCCTAAAATACAGGTAAAATGGATGTTTATGTATTGATTACATGTAGCAGAAGCATTCACTTTAGAATCAAAAACATCTAAAATATGATCAGGTCAACATAGACTTAGGAGACTTTGGCCCAGGACCACTGGGGTCCCCAATCTATATCTTCATTAGGTCCTAGGTAGGTGAAAGTAGGACTTGGAGGTGCTGTGCTTTGTAAAGCTGGGGCTAGGTTTGGTGTTGGGCAATCAACATTCAATTTGGGAGGCAAGAGGGGGATTGGGAGGACTGGCACTTGGGAGGGTATCAGAAATGGGGGGAACAGAATTTGGAAGGAGGATCAGAAGGTGGCTGGAATAAGCTGGGGGGGGGGATTGGGAAGGGCTTCAGGACTTTTGGTAGGGGAGATAAGACAGAACTTTGGACTGGCCAGAAGTGAGATGCACCACCATGGTGAGTGGAGTTATGGGAGATCAGTATGTCCAACATGTACAACACAGGCTTTTGTTCTGCAGTGAACACAGGGTAAGTGTCGCTGCTGGGGTATGTGTGTGTGTGATGTCATGGAAATGTTGCTTGGTGGCAGGAGGGAGTGGGCATCCTCTCCACTGCCGGGGGGGGGGGGGGGGGTGGTATCAAGGGGGTTGCTTGATGGTGGCATAATTTTCTGACAGGTCTGAGCTGTCAGGTACTGATCAGAAAGTAAGACAACAACAGCTCAAATCTTTTGGCAAATTTTGGCCACAAATGTGGTACAACGAGATTAGGGAATCGCTCGTTTAGTGTAAATGTGAAACAATGAACCCAATCTCTTAAAAATAAATACAACTGCACAGCCCTATAAATATCAAAGGACTTATCTTATATTAGAAAGTCAATCAATGTCATCATAGCTCCCGATGCTTGTGGATTAGTAGCTGTTTAAGAATCATTCTTCTGCCCATCACTGGAACGCAGAAGTGGTTCTACTGAACTTCAGTTTCAGAAAAATTCTTCTTCAGGAATCTCCTCTTAGTGCAACTTTAACAATTTTTTAGAGCGGCTAAGGCAGAAGAAGTTATTGGTACATGAACCGCAGAACTGAGCAGCATCTGATGGATGGGGAAAACAGGGAAGCATGGCGAAGACTGGCTAGAGTATTCAAGGGTCGGACATGACTGAACAAATAGTAGTAGTAATCATGCATGTGTCTGGGTTTGATCAACAAATGGTTCCTGGAATTTTATATTTCCCATTGCATTTGTGCATTTGCTACTTGTTTTTCCTTGTATGCTGATTTAATACTATAAAGAGTTTTTCTCTTTTGCAAATTCAGCAGCTGTTTTCCTACCATGTTAGATTCCCACTTATTCCTCCTATACATGGGAATACTTGTTCGAGTTTAATGATGGAGAAGCATTCTGGACTTTTACTTTCATATGTCAATATTTTTCACATATTTGGATCTATTGAAACTGTTATGTAGGCCTGGAGGCCTATGATAGAGGCACCTAAAAGATAGGCACCTATTTCATGTCAATTATACTTAGATGCCCATTACATAGTTGTGCCTAACTAAAACTTAGGCGGCTAACAATGTAGGCCAGTATTTTTAAAGCCTACATTATAGGCGCCTAAGTACTTTACAGAATCACACTTAATAGCGCCTAAGTCCTTCTCCGCCCCTAAACATGCCTACTCTGGAGATAGGTGCCTATCTTATGTAGAATTGTGCTAAGATAGGCAGCTATCAACAAATTCTTAGTTTTTTTTCAATTATGAGTTTATTAAAGCTCATAATTGAAGCCAATATACTAATTAAGTTAGATGCCTAACTCAGATGCCTATCTTTAGGCGCCTTTTATAGAATGTCCTTCTCTATATATAATCTCTCTCTATGAGGACCATCCCTCCTTCGGTTTAAAGAACGCACAATTTTGGTGCACAATGATTCACAGTTATTAAGATAGACCTGGGGAAAGCCACTGCTTATTCCCGAGATTAAGTAGCATAGATTTTTGTTACTTTTAGGGATTCTGCCAGGTGCTTGTGACCTGGGCTGGACTCTGGCTAGATGGACTATTGGTCTGAATTCAGGGCAATCTGATATTCTTATGTTGCTGTAAAACCCACATCCATAGGGAATTAAAGGAAATTAAAGAAGTGAGCTCCGAAATTCCACCTTTTGGCATTTTGATGTTGTACTGAACATCTGAGAAGAAAAGCACAATTCCTCTCCTCCAAAATCCAGAAACAAAGAAAAATTCAGCTGACAGTTACATGTGATATAAAGTAGGTGCAAATGTGGCATAATGGTTAGAGCTATTGCCTTAGCACCCTGAGTTTGTGGGTTCAAACCACATGCTGCTCCCTGTGACCCTGGGCAAATCACACAATCCTCCACTGTCCTAGGTACATTAGGTAGATTGTGAGCCCACCGAGACAGGTAGGGAAAATGCTTGAAGCACCTGTATGTAAACTGCTTTGAGTGTGATTGCAAAACTATAAAAAGGTGGTATACAAGTCCCAATCCCTTTCTCTTTTGTGAGCCCACCAGGATAGATAGGAAGAAATACTTGAGTACCTAAATATAAACCACTTAGACCATAAGCTGTATATAAATACTAAAATAAAAATATATGCATTTCTATAATCTAGAATCATTGGCATACCGAGGGGGGTCCGCCCCCGGTGCACGCTCCAAGGAGGTGCACAGCCAGCTGGGTCTGGAACCTCCCGCGCTGCTCTAAACGGCACCTCAGTGCAGCTGCTGTACTTATTCCGGAGCAGAGTCATCAGCCGTGCTAAAGTGTAGGAAGGTCCTGCGATGCCTGCGTCTACTGCCTCTGCTCCGAAAGAGATAAGTGACGTCGGTGGTGGGGGATGGACTAGCATCCGCAGTCATCGCGAGACCTTGCCGCAACGCCCTGTGTCTGCTACTCCTCCCCCCCCGACATCACTTACCTCTTCCGAAGCAGAGGCAGCAGAAGCAGTCATCGTGGGCCCTTGCTGATTTGGATGGAGAGAGAAAGGAGCATAGCAGGGTGATGGAGGGAGAGACAGGGCGTCAGGGTGGTATGGAAAGGGTGGGTGAAGGGTGAGAAAGGGGTTCAGGGTGGTATGGAAGGGTGGTGAAAGCTAAGAAAGGGGGTCAGGGTTGTATGGAAGGGTGGTGGAGGGAGAGAAAGGGGCAGATACTGATGGAATTGGTGTGCAGGGAAAGGGGAAAGAGACATAAGGGGGAAGGATACTGCATGGGATTGGGGTTGGAGGGAAAGAAAGGGGGCAGATGCTGATGGAAGTGGGGTGAAGGGAAAGGAGAGAGTGAAATGCCAGACCATGGGGGTGTGGGAAGGAAGAAGAGAAGAAGAGAGAGATGCCAGACCATTGGAGGAGGGAAGGGAAGAAGATGATGCCAGACCAATGGGGTAAAGGGAGAGATGGAAGGGGGAGGCATAAAGCTTCTGGAAGGGGAATAGAAGGAGAGAAGATGCAATATAGAAGGGGTAGAGAAAGGGTAGACAGTGGATGAAAAGAAGAGAGTGACATGAAGATGAGGAAAGCAGAAACCAGAGAAGACAAGGTAGAAAAAAAATCTATTTATTTATTTTTTTGCTTTAGGGGAGATGCATCGCTGTTTCTGAGGTGTTGCATTGCATGCAGAGTCTAGCTTCTTGGTGCTTCAGTTTAACCTTTGTCTATGTATTTCTATTTTATCTCCCCATTTACAAAACTGTAGAGCATTTTTTTAGCGTTGGCCGTGGTGGTAACAGTTCTGATGCTCAGAATTCTATGAACGTCTGAGCTGTTACCACCGTGGCTAAAAACCACACTACAGTTTTGTAAAAGGGGGAGAGGTTAGTTTGTGATTACATATTGGCAAAGGTGTTTTCTGTGTTCTGTGTGTTCGAAAAAACATGGTTTTCTGTTAGGATTGACTGTGTAGGATTGATCTGTACTAGTCTGGCTTGTTTAGTTTTACAATGGGTGTATTGATGTACTACACACTGCAGTAGATAAGATGCTGCTTGTTCCTAGGTACACTCTTGTGTGACATGTGGATTGTTACTAAAAATCATGTTTTTCAAACAGATGAGGGGGGAGGGGGGTGTCAAAAAAATGATGGGCCCCGGGTGTCACATATGCTAGGTATGCCACTGTCCTGAATACATACATATTTTAAACAGCTTCCCTGAAATATCTGTGTGATATGACATATACATATTTAAACACCTTTTCTAGAATTGCTATTTATGAAAGTACTTTTATAAAGACTTTATCGCATGTATATGCAAGTATACAGTCATAAAATGCTGCTTAAAAAATTACTGTCCCAAGTAAAAGTATGTACACTGATAAAAATACAGTGGAACCTTGGTTTACGAGCATAATTTGTTCCAGAAGCATGCTCATAAACCAAATTACTCATATATCAAAGCGAGTTTCCCCTTAGGAAGTAAGGGAAACTTGCTTGATAATTTCCCACCTCCCCACCCCCGAGGCCAGCAGCGTTGCTCTACCCCCTTGAGAACCAGCATCGCTCCCCCCGCTCACGTAACACCTTCCCCCCCTGCGCGAACCAGCACCACTCGCTCGAACAGCATTCAGCCTTAGAGAATTACACGGGGAAAAATTCTGTCCCCGTCACCGCACCGTCCCCGGACCACCATCCTCTGCATCGCCCCGTCCCCGTTGTCCCTTTCACCGCCCCGTCACCACCCCGCTGTCTCTTTCACCGCCCCGGCCCCGTCTTCAGCGTCTTCTCCTCTCCATCCCCCCACCCCCAGCAACCCTTCACGCGGTCCCAGCAGCTCCCTCCCGCCGGCCAGCCGTGCATTTCCCTCCCTCCCTCCTTTTCCCTTACCTTTTCTTCTTAAAATTGGCGATTTCTATAAGGCTATGAGCTGTATTACAGCCGGAGCCTTGAAGTCACGTCGGGTTGCCTGCTAGAAGTCTCCTCCGATGCAACCGTAAACAGGAAGTTGCGTCAGAGGAGACTTTTACCAGCAGGCAACGCGACGCTCGTAGCCTTATAGAAATCGCCAGTTTTAAGAAGAAAAGGTAAGGGAAAAAGAGGGAGGGAGATGCATGGACGACCGGCGGGAGAGAGTGGGCTGCCGGTTCGAACGCTCGTTCACCGCGCGTTCACTCCTTATTCACCACCCCGTGCTACCATTCACTGCTCTACGGGGCGGTGAATGGCCTCATCCCCAAACTCGCGGTGACCATTTTTTTTGGTCACCGTTTTGGCAGGTTACTCACGGCTAAACGCGGCTAGCCGCAGGTAACCACCACCGTGTCACTCTCTATTCAGCCTTACCCCATCTGGCACCGGCACGCAGCCCACAGGACGTGCCGGTGAAAGAAGTTCCTGCCTCTTGCTTGGGCCTTGAGCATCTACACATGCTCAAGGCCTTCTGGTTCTCGCTCTGTCCAAGATTCTCAAGGTCCAGGCAAGAGGCAGGAACTTCTTTTACCGGCACCAGCATATCCTGTGGGCTGCGTGCCGGTGCCAGATGGGATAAGGCTGAATGCTGTTCGAGCTGGGGGGGGGGGGCGTTCATGAGCAGGGGGCGAGCGATGCCTGTTCTCGGGGGAGGGGGGTGCTCGCAAATCGAGTTAATGCTTGGTTTGCGAGACAAAATTTGCAAGAATGTTTTGCTCGTCTTGCAAAACACTCGCAAACCGAGGTTTGACTGTATGATTACTTTCATTAAACTCATGTGCAGGCACACTCAACAGCATAGTTTGTCAAGAAAGTGAGCAGAGTCACAAAATACACTTACTTTAAGCATGTAATTTAATACCAACAGCTCAGGAGGTTTATTTTCAACAAAATCACATGGGCATCCATACATCTTTGTAAAATAGGCTTTAAAAAGGCCATACTTACTCCCTTAGGGCTCCTTTTACAAAGGTGCGTTAGGATCTTAACGCATGGAATAACACACGCTAAATTGCCATGTGCGCTAGACCTTAACACCAGCATTGAGCTGGCGTTAGTTCTAGAAGCGTAGTGCGGGTTTAGCGCGCGCTAAAATCCTGCTTGCGCTAAAAACACTAGCACACCTTAGTAAAAGGAGCCCTAAGTCTAGGAGACCTGCTATGAAATTACTCTGTTCACTTACATTTCTGTATCCCTGTGTAGATCTGCTATATGCAAACTGTACAACCTGTCTACAATTGCTTCCTTTATGTCTTTAGCCATCTTTGCTTCTGCAAATGCTTTTGCCATCCCAATTTATTTTTCTCTTTTTTAGCTTTACTAGATATTCTTTTCTATGTTCCTAGTTATGAGATCCTCTATACTTTGTGAATGCTACCCTTTTGTCTTTTATCTTTTCAGCTATTTTCTTAGAGAACCATATTGGTTTTCTTTTCTAGTTGTTTTTGTTCACGTTCATTATTTAAAAATCTATTGTCATTTTTAAGTCTTTTTTTTTTTCACCTTAGCCCACTATTTTTCTACTTCCCTTATTTCCTTCTATTCTGTCAGCTGCTCCCTGAGGAACTTCTCCATTTTATTAAATTCAACCTTCAATTTTATTTCAAATCATACAGTGTGATGCCTACCTGGACATTTGACACTCTATCATCATTTGTGAATATGTCCTGTGTCGCTTTTTCCTTTGTGGGTTCTACCACCATTTGTCTGAGCAGTGCTCCTTGAAAGGCTCCCATTATCTCCCCTTCTTTCTGATTTTACAGATGAAATATTCCAACTCATAATACCAGATTGATATCTCCCAGCAACAGTACCCTCCCCCTAAGTTACATGAATTGGTCAGAATTTGTTCAGGCATCAGTACCCCTGGAAATATGAAACAAAATGCTGTGATGGCCTAGAACAGAGATATACTCTAATGAGATTTCTTGCACTCACTGGCCCCCAGAAAAACAGTATGCATGAGTCACTGGTACTCAATGTTCTCTCATCCTTATGAAATCATAGGAAGGCAACTGATATGACAAACAAAATCTATTTTGTACACAAAAAAAATCAGGCCACATAAAATCAATCTCAGGTACTGTGTGCAGTTGCTAAATGTCATTTGGAAGCGCTCCAAACTGTAATGTAGATTAAATACTACTATCTTCATGTACAAAATTACACTAAGTTACTTTGCAAGCGATACAACAATGGTGTGGGACGACATCAAACCTGTAAGGACATCTCAGGTGACTAAACTATTGCCTACCAAGTCATGAAGACATCTAGGGCTCCTTTTACGAAGCTGCGTTAGTGGCTTTATCGCACGCAATTTTTTTTATCACATGCTAACCCCTGCGCTAGCCGAAAAACTACCGCCTGCTCAAGAGGAGGTGATAGCGGCTGGTGCGGCCGGCAGTTTAGCGCACACTATTACGCGCGTTAAACCGCTAACGTGGCTTCGTAAAAGGAGCCCCTAGTTGAATTTTGGATTCATGGCCCCTGAACGTAATTAAGATCTGGCTGTGAAACCCACTCTAGATAAATCTAAGAGTCGTCAATTTATGATCCTTAACAGGTATAGCCATTCAATTGATTACAAGTAATTGGTAAAACCATGATAGAATTAAATTATACATTTGGTGGGTGAATGTGTGTAACTACATACAGATACGAATGAATTAACGCAGAATGTAGGGGTTTTAGTGAGGTATTTAATAAAATTTGGAGCCCATTGACTAAATTTGTAAAAACATAATAATGTATTTTCATCTTATCTCTTCTTTTCTTTGGTTTATTTATCTTTACACATCCAGGGGGGTGGGGGGTTGGAGGGAGGGGAATAAATATTGATAGTGATATTTGGGTAACTTTATTCTTTATTTGTATTGTATATTAGGATATATTATGATATTATTATATGCAGGAAAATGAAAATTATTGAATGATACTTATGTTACCCTGGTATAGATAATAGTGGAATATCTTTTGTTCTTTCATTTGTATGACACTGTTTTTGATTAAAAATCAATAACGAATTTAAAAAAAAAAAAAAAGATCTGGCTGAGATTAATATGCTTAAAAGAAGCAATTGTGTGTCCTGTATTAAAAGAAACCTTTCTCAGATCATTACTGTCCCATCACCAATCTCTTTTTGGTGGTGGTGTGGAAGGAAGTGCTTGGATACTTTTTAGTCCTGGTTTCTATAAAGGCCATATTGCCAAAACTCTTGTGATCCCCTAAATGGACTTTGTGACAGAATCTTGATAGAGGGGGAAGTATCCTAGTGGTCTTCCTCAATATCTTCTTGGGCCTTTGGTCACTCAAACATACCATTGTGTTGGACTGTCTCTCTAGTATCAGCTGGTTACAAGGAATATAACATTCAGCACAGAAACTGATTTATACAGGGGTACCTTGGAGCTCCTTCCTGTCCCCTTTGCTGTTCAGTATTTGCCTCAAGCCTACAGAGAAATTGCCTCTTTCAGAATGAGGTACAGGATCTATACAAACAATATCCAGTTATTTCTGCCATTGAAATCTTTTTTTTTAAATAATCTTTATTCATTTTAAAATAATTTCAATAAGTGAAGAACAATAAATAAAACATTTATACTATAGACATCACTTAAAATATTACAAGATTCTTACAGATCAATAACCCCTGCACCCAAACTATTCTTTATCATTCAAGAATCTATAAATTTATCATAATTCCGTAATTCACTACATATTTTAAACAAAAAATTACACATTTATCCCCTTAGACATATTTTAAACTTATAAACCACCCTGACCCCATCCATAATAAAAGTTGATTATAACCCTTATATTCCTCTGCCATTGAAATCTTAATAAATCACGTTTCATAACTTCTGCAAACTGTTCAACAGCAGTGAACAACTGAATGAGGAGAAGTAATCTAGATCTGAACCTCATAAGAACAGCCTTATTGGGTCAGACCAGTTCCAGAGCTTAACTTTGAGTAAAAAAAATATTTCCTCCTATTTGTTTTAAAAGTATTCCCATGTTTTTTCATTGAATGTATCCTGGTTTTTGTATTTTTTGAAAAGGTGAAAAATTGATTCACTCTTAGCCAATCTACACCACTCGGAATTTTGTAGACATCAATCATATTCCCCCAACTTATCTATTCCAAGCTGAAGAGCCCCAACCTCTTTAGCCTTTCCTCATACAAGAGGAGTTCCATCACCTTTATCATTTTGGTCACTCTTCTTTGAATCTTTTTTAATTCCACTATATCTTTTTTGAGATATGGAGACCATAACTGTGTACAATATTCAAGGTGAGGATGCACCATGGAGTGATACAGAAGCATTATAACATTTTCTGTCTTATTTAGCATCCCTTTCCTAATAATTCCTAGCATTCTACCTGCTTTTTTAATTTTTTTGTTGTTGCAGCAGCACACTGGGCAGAAGATTTCAATGTAGTGTCTACAATGACACCCACATCTTTTTCTTGGGTGATGAATCCTAAGGTGGACCCTAGCATAAGGTAAATATGATTTGGATTATTCTCCCCAATGTGCATTACTTTGTATTTGTCAACATTAAATTCCATCTGCCATTTGGATGCCCATCTTCCAGTTTCCTAAGGTCTGTCTGTGATTTTTTACAACTTTGAATAGTTTTGTGTCATCTGCAAATTTAGGACTCCTTATACGAAGGTGCACTAGGGTTTTTAGCGCATGCACAAAATTACCGCATGCTATAGTGTGCGGTAGCCGAAAATCTACCACCTCCTAAAAAGGAGGTGGTAGTGGCTAGTACACTTGGGAATTTAACGCGCGCTATTGCACGTGTTAAGGCCCTAGCGCACCTTTGTAATCTCCTGATTTTTCATTTCAATTTCCAAATCATTTATAAATATGTTAAAGAGCACTGATCCCCTACAGATCACTGCAACACTCCACTATTTACCCTCCTTCACTGAGAAAAATGGCCATTTAACCCTACCCTCTTTTTCTGTCCAATAACCAGTTCCTAATCTACAACTGAACATTGCCTCCTATCCCATGTCTCTTTAATTTTCGCAGGATTCTCTCATGAGGAACTTTGTCAAAAGTTTTCTGAAAATCTAGACACCAACCAGCTCACCTTTATCCACATGTTTATTCACAACTTCAAAGAAATCAATCAAATTGGTAAGGCAAGACCGCCCTTAGCTGAACCCATGCTGACTCTGTCCCATTAAACCGTTTGTCTATGTGTTCCGGGTTTTATTTTTTATAATATAACTAGTGTTTAAGCCCGTTACATTAACGGGTGCTAGAATATATGGCTGGCTGTCTTTATTTATGTCTCTATCCCTGCTCCTGTCTCTTTCTTCCTTTCTTTCTGTCTCTCTCCCTGCTGCAATTTTTCTCTCTCTCTCCCTGGCATCCTTTGTCTGTCTGTCTTTCTTTCTGTCTCTCTCTGGTCCCCTGTCTGTCTTTATTTCTGTCTGTCTCTCTCCCTAGCCTCCTTTGTCTGTCTGTATTTCTTTCTGTGTCTCCCCCCCCCCCCCCCATTTTCCTTTGCAGAAGCAGCAGTGATATTTCCCTTCCCCTCCAGATCCCTGTGAAGTAGTATAAGCATTTTCCCCAACCCACCCCCCATTCCCTTCTCTCCCCCCAACACTTTCCTTTGTAGAAGCAGCGGCGGTATTTCCCTTCCCCTCCAGGTCCCTGCTGAGTAGTAGAAGCATTTTCCCCCACCCCCCATTCCCTTCTCTTACCGTGAGCTGCCCTGCTCCGTTCAGCCCCTCCCCCTTCTCTTCCCGCGTGCTGGCCTGCTGCGGCTGAAGGTTTTTTTTTCGGCGACTCCTCCTGTTAAAATTCTAATGCTGTTAAAACTCCCCCCCTTCCCGCAACAACCGCTACCGCTCCTGTTCAAAGCGGCCTGCTGAGGTTCGCGGCCGGCTGTAACGAACCTCGCAGGCCGCTCTTCAACTCGGTAGCATGTTCCCTCTGACACGATCGCGTCAGAGGGAACGTGCTACCATGTGGAGAGCGGCCTGCGAGGTTCTTTACAGCCGGCCGCGAACCTCAGCAGGCCGCTTTGAACAGGAGCGGTAGCAGTTGTTGCGGGAAGGGAGGGAGTCGGCGACGTGCAGGCCCTGTGAACAGGAGCGGCAGCGGCGGCAGGACCATGAGCCCTCCTCCCGCCATCTGCCGCCAGCGCTGCTCCTGTTGCCCGATGCACCTAACTGGCGCATACGCCTCAAGCCGCGGCCACGGACGGACACAGCACACATCAGGTCCCCACAGGAGATGAGCCGCCGCTGCTGACGGCCAAGGTAGGCTGGGAAGAAGGCTGGGGACTCACGCATGCGCACTCATGCGGCCACGGAACTAAAGATCATGGAAGCACATAAATAGGAGTGCGCATGCGTGAGTTAGCCTTTTATTATATAGGATTTCCACTATTTTGCTTGGCAGTGAAGTCAGTCTCACTGGTCTGTAATTTCCTGGATCACCACTGGAATCCTTTTTAAAAATCGGCATAACACTGGCCACCTTCCAATCTTCAGGCACTATGGACTATTTTAGTGACAGGTTACAGATCTTAACAGCAGATCAGCAATTTCATGTTTGAGTTCTTTCAGTACCCTGGGATGGATACCATCCAGTTCAGTCACTAACTTGCTGATTTGGCTCAGTATGTCTTCCAAGTTCACCAAAATTTCTTTCAGTTTTCTCCAATTCATCATCCTTGAAAACCATCTTCTTCCATAAAGACTGCAGCAAAGAATTTATTCAGTATCTCTGCCATGGCCTTATCCTCCTTGAGTTTCCCTTTTGCTCCTTGATGATTCAATGGTCCCACAGACACCCCTCACATATTTTCTGCTTCCGCTGTACCTGAAAAAGTTGTTACTATGGGGCTCATAATCAAAACATAAAAACGTCTAAAAAGTGGCCTAAATGGGTACTTGGATGATCAAAAAGCCTGATTGCCCAAGTACCCATAACCAAAGCTAGTTTTAGACGTATCTAAAACCAGCTTAGGCCTTTCCCCTGCCTCTAACTGCATAGAGCGAAAAGAGGCGTTTTTAGATGAGGGGAAAGGGCGGGAGGTGGGCCAACCTAGACATAGTCGTACAGCAGGTATAACCAAAACCTAAAAGAGGCTGCCTAGTTGGCACTTATACATTTTGACTTAGACCAAGTCAAAACAGGTATAAGTGCCAAAAAAGGGGCCACTGAGCTGATCGTGGTTGCTGCGATGAGCTCAGCAGCCCCGGCAACCTGCCCACACCCCACCACAAACATCGCAGCAGGAGAGATGGCTCATCTCCCCTGCCATAAAGGCGATCGTCCACCCCCCCCCCCCCCGAGCCGCAGCACTTCGGGATGAGGATCGTGATAATCACCCCGAAGTGCTGCGGTTCGAGGGGGGGTGGCCGATCGCCATCACGGCAGGAGAGATGCCCAATCTCTCCTGCCATAAACCTCCCCCAACAAGATCGGGCATGATGGAGCCCAACCCCTCCTGCCGGCGACCTCCCACCCCCACTAAGATGCAGGTAGGAGGGAACCCAGGCCCTCCTGCCCGCAACACCCTCATCCACGATAGCCCCCCGAACCCCAAATTCAGCAGATGGCGGGCCTGCCGGACAGGCTTGGGACCCGTCTGGCCAGCTAAGTTTAGGAAAGCGGGGTTGTCATGGGAGGGTGGTCGCCAGGTGGGGGGGGGTCACAGGGTTAGGGGGGCCGATCGGGGGTTCAGGGGTGTTCGGGGTGGTGCGTCGAGGGCAGGAGGCCTGGGATCCCTCCTCTCCCTATCTTAGTGGGGGTGGGGGTAGGGGGTTTTGGCGGGGCAGGACGGGTTGGGCTCCCTCCTGCCCCGATCTTGTTGGGTGGGTGGAGGGGTCACAGGGCAGGAGGGCCTGGCCTCCTTCCTGCCCATATCAGATCAGGCAGGTGTGGGGCTGCGTCGGGGCAGGAGGGGTTGGGCCGCGCTCATTGCTGGGGTGTGTATGTGTGTATTCTGTAACTGGTGTTGTTTTTGACAGACACTGGTTACAGAATCCAGCTTTTAGGCAAAGGACTGGCCCCTCCTTCGCCTAAAAGCTCTTGTGTTGAGCGTTTGGGAGTTAGGCTTTTTTTTGGTTGATGATATGTTATTAGTGTAGACGTAGTGGTGGTCTGGGTGTTTAAATAGCTGAATGTAGAATCAGTCCATTATTTAAAAAAAAAAAAACAACCAAAAAAAAACTCCTTTTGGACGTATTTTTTGAGAATGGACATTTTCCCTGCTTCTACTTTCAGCGTTTAGGGCCTAGGCCAAAAAGGGACTTAGATGTTTTTTAAAATTATGCCCCTCCACGAGTTTTTGCCTTTTAGGCAAGTTTCTTTTCAGATTTTTTTTTTGCCTTCTTTATCAATGCTTTCCATCTAACTTGCCAGTGCATATGCTGCTTCTTATTTTCTTTTTGAGTTCAGTGAAGGTATATAGGATCTACATTTTCTCATTCTGATCTGAGACCAGAATATCTTCTATATTGAAGCTGAAATGTAAGAAGACAGGAACAGAACATAAGAATTGCCACTGCTGGGTCAGACCAGCGGTCCATCGTGCCCAGCAGTCTGCTCACACAGCGGCCCTAAAAGACCAGCGCCCTAACTGAGACTAGCCCTACCTGCGTACATTCTGGTTCAGCAGGAACTTGTCTAACTTTGTCTTGAATCTCTGGAGTGTGTTTTCCTTTATGACAGACTCCGGAAGAGCGTTCCAGTTTTCTACCACTCTCTGGGTGAAGAAGAACTTCCTTACGTTCATATAGAATCTATCCCCTTTCAATTTTAGAGAATGTCCTCTCGTTCTCCCTACCTTGGAGAGGGTGAACAACCTGTCCTTATCTACTAAGTCTATTCCCTTCAGTACCTTGAATGTTTCAATCATGTCCCCTCTCAGTCTCCTCTTTTCAAGGGAGAAGAGGCCCAGTTTCTCCAATCTCTCACTGTACGGCAACTCTTCCAGCCTCTTAACCATTTTAGTCGTTCTTTTCTGGACCCTTTCAAGAAGTACCGTGTCCTTCTTCATGGATGGCGACGATTGCTGGACGCAGTACTTCAGGTGAGGGCGCAAAATGGCCCGGTATAGCGGCATGATAATCTCCGATCTGTTCGTGATCCCCTTCTTTATCATTCTTAGCATTCCGTTCGCCCTTTTCGCCGCCACCGCACATTGCGCGGATGGTTCCATCGACTCATCGATCAGAACTCCCAAATCTCTTTCCTGGGAGATCTCTCCAAGTACCGCCCCGGACATCCTGTATTCGTGTATGAGATTTTTGTTACCAACATGCATCACTTTACACATCCACGTTGAACCTCAACTGTTCTAGAATAGATACAGATTCAGCAAAATCGTCAACACTGGCAGCCACTGTAGTTTTAGTGCCAGCAAGACAGTGGATTTTAATAATGTATTTCAAAAATAGGCAAAAGACCTTTCTGAGATATAGAATTCAAATTTTCCCAGATATTTCTAGTGATACCCAGAAGTGTCGACGGAAGTTTTTACTGCTGAAACCTGATGTACTTCAGATTGGAGGAACTTTTTACTTGAGATAGTAAAAGTATAGCTCGGTATCAGTCTATTAAATATGTTTTCTTTGAAAAATCCCGTCTTACAGCATTCCTAGCTATGAAAAGTATAAGGGGATTTGAGAGGAAACCCTCACATAGCTCTCGTTAAATATACCGACACACTTTTGATGTCACGTTTATTACCTATAATTATTTCTTAACATATAATTTTTCTCCACTTTTTGTAATCTTGGATCCACTAAAACATGGACTTGAGTGTTATCTAAGTTAAATTTAGTTTTTATTGAAATTAATATTTCTTCTTTGTTGAGCATATTCTACTTTTCTGTACAAGTTTTTTTGCTTGGTTAATATTAAAAATGTAAAAATACAAATATTTGAAAAAAAATAGCAGTGAATATCAGACAGTACGACCCCAATTCTATAAATGGTGCTGAGGAACACAGCACATAGCTCATGTCACTCTTAAGATAGGCGCCATTTATAGAATCACGCCTAGCAATGCCTAAAGTGGCCTTAGGCACTGGTAGGCATCAGAACCTTAGGTGCATCCTATTTATTCCAGGGTTTTCTTGGCCTAAATACAGGTGCCTAAGTCCAAAACAGGTACCTACATGCTAAAACATAGCCACGATCCGCCCCCTAACCATGCCCACTTTCTGGTAGATGCCTTGGACTGGGTACCTACCTGAAAGTGGTAGAACCTATTGAGTTAGGCACCTACCAACCAATTAATTTTAATTTAAGCAATTATGAGCTGCTAATTGCTTGTTATTGGCACCTCTTAAGCTTTTAAATTTATTAACCCCATCTTTAACCAAGCTACGCTAGAGGTTTTTGGCGTGGTAAATGCTCTGATGCTCGTAGGAATCCTATGAGCATCAGAGCTTTTACCACGCCGGCCTACACTAAAATCCTCTAGCACAGCTTGATAAAAGGGGTCATAAGTTAGGCGCCTAGATTGGCTAGGCACTCCAATGTAGGCGCCTAAGCTTAGGTGTCTTTTATAGAATCTGGGCCTATGTGACTAGTGGCTCATAAACAAAATAGCTGCACTGGTGCTAATTTTAGTACAATGAAAAACCGCAGGATGAACAAATAATTGGACCCAGTATGATTTCCTAAGAGACTGAGGTTCTACAGCAAGGACTGAGGCACTTTGACAAATCTAGATATGTTGACACACATTTTCAGGGTAAGCAAACACAAAATAAACAATTCATACAAAATGCATAAAATATAGCTATCCCCTAACATTCACTTCAGTAGAACTACATTAATAACTGGTATGATAAACTACCAACATATTAAAACAGCAATGTTTATTCCCCCCCAAGCAAAATTTGTGAACTTATATGTAACACACCGATGTATATTAGGAATAATAACTTACACTAGGTTAACCAAGTTCATTTTTAATTAAATTCACTTCAACCTAGAAATGCTATTGTTCATTCACTTATGACCTCAGGGGAAAGATGCAGCAAAATATATTAATTTAGCACTCTTCAGCACTGGATGTTTATCAAACCTTAGGGAGATAGCACACAGATGGAATAAACAAAAATATACTAGGTTAAGAAGTCAAAAGCATTAAGTCAAATGAAAAATCTAATTTTCACAATAATCCTATGATATTTATAGAAAGGAGTGTTTTATTTTTTTCCTGTATCATCAATACTGGCCCTAGCTGAAGAAGCACATTATCCTAGCTTTACAATAACACAAAAAGTTGGAGTACATCTTTTATGCATTAAACAGTTCTATCCTAAAGCTTTTTACCAACATGAGAACCATTTTTAAAGCTAAATATTAACCCAGATAAATTGAACGTTGTCCTCATGCAAGGGATAGCAAATATGAAAGACAACCAGAAATAATAATAAAAAAAAAACAGGCATCAAAGGGGATGAAGACAGTCACTCCTGCACAAAATAAATACCCTGAATAAGGGTAGGTGAAACCTTGTACTCTGGTGGGAAGCTGTGTCAAGATAGTAATGACTGGTGAATGTGAACATTGAATTCTGGCACTGCAAATCTCTTCTACAGAAGTACAACTTAGATTGTTCACTAAAATCAACATAGACTTCATAGTGTATGTTTATTAAATTTGATATACTGCCAAATCTTACAACAGCTCTCAGCGGTTTACATAGTAATAGAAATCCAATAAAATAAGGAAATGGAATGTCATAAAGATATAGGACAGCACACAGAAGATACAGTATAATCATACAAGATTCACAAGATACACGAGATACACAATATTCAATCATACAACGTAGTAACCATTTTTTTTGTGTCTGAGGAGTGCCTGAAAGCTTCTCAATCAATGAATGTGATCAACCAGAAAAAAGTCTAAACCGAAAGCCAACGGGGGAAAAAAAATGGGTTTGTTTTTTTTGTATTTATATATATTTATTGAATTTTTTCAATATAATCAAGCATAACTTGTACAGAAAGGAAATTCAGCAAAAGAATTAATAATTAAACATATACTTCAATCAAACATCTAATATAAGCTAAATCTCTACTCAAGTCCACAATTAAGATCCAAGGTGGATGATGGGCAAGTAATACAAAGAAAGTTTAAATTAAGTAAATTATTACTAGTAGACTGGAAATACACCTTTCCTTAATCTAAGCACTCATGTTCCATCTTTCTCCAAACATGAAGTTGATAGAAAGGTTGTCAGTTGAGATGGCTCAAAGAAGACAAATTTATGTGAACGATAGTTAATTACACATTTACATGAATGTCGCAAATAAAATGTAGCCCCTAGAGCCATAACACCAGGTTTCCTTAGCAAAAATTCACGTCTCCTCCACTGGGTCTCCTTGGCCAAATCTGGGAACATCTGTATTTTACAACCTAAAAATTATTTTTGTTTATTCTTAAAGAAAAGTCTCAGCAGCCAGTTTTTATCTGGCGCGAGCGCTACTGTTATAAGTAAAGTTGCTGGTTCTGCCAATTCTTTATCCGATGTTTCCAGAATATTAGATAAATTCATAGAGTCCTGTCCCATATTCTGTTGTTGCTGTTGCAATTTCTTATTTGGAAGGTAATAAACTTTTGTAAATGGTGGTAATGTTTCTTCAGAAAGCTCCAATATTTCAATCATATAACGCTCTAGGGGCTATCATAGGCACCTTAGGAAAATTAATCAGCCTAAGATTGTTATTTCGGGAAAAATTTTCCATTACCTCCATTTTCCTTCTTAAATCAGTATTATCTTTAATTAGTGTCTCAATAGTTTGTTTAGAAACCTTTATATCTTGAAATGCATTCTGTATTGAGGTCTTAAGAGTCCTCAATTTCACTTTTTAAGTCTTTAATGTCAGTCTCATGTTTGTTAATTTTATTTTCAAATAGTTGTAATTGTGGACTTATGGACTTTGCCAAGTTAGCCCAGAGAGAGTCCAATGTTACCTCCTGGGGCTTCTCTATTTGAAGAAAGTGTAACTTAGGTTTATTTAGCTCACCCACTGGCAAACTGTCTCTTCCAACGTCGTGTTTGGTTCCTGCTTCCCCCTCTGCTTCCTCCTCAGTCTCCGCATTAATAATGTCTTCAAGGCCTTAAGATTTACACTTCTCCCTTCATATTCACGGTTTCAGAAATCGCGGTTTCGATTATTCGCAGTTTTTAGCTTGCTGGCTCCTCCCCCCAAATTACATCAGCTTACATAGGGAAATCGCTGATTCCAAGCGTTTACAGAGAAAATCACTGATTCCCAGCATTTTGCCTCTCCTTCAGGAACAGGCCAGGTCTCTCGCCATGTTATTCGCAGTTTCACCATATTCATGATGGTTTGTAATAGAAAACAGCGAATAACATATGAAAAATTAATTTGCGGTTTTTCTGTATTCGCAGGTCTGTTAATCCCCTATCACAGCGAATACGGAGGAAGAAGTGTACTTCAGACCGAATATGGCTGGGGAGATGATTCCAAAGATTAAGAGCTATGTAAAAGAATGCTTTATGACAGAGGTTTTACACTACTGGAGAACTAATCTGTTATCTTGCAATGATGGCAATGTAACCCCAGGAGTCTAAGGAATGGTCAGTGAATTCAGATAAGCAGGTACCATAGTATGAAAAGCTTTGTGCTAATATTTTAAATTGAATTCTACAGATAACCGGTACCAGTGATAATGTCTATAAAGAGGAGTTACATGATCAAATTTATTTTTTAACCCTAACAACTTAATAATAATAATAATTTTATTTTTGTATACTGCCATACCCAGGGAGTTCTAGGCGGTTTACAACAAATAGATGAATTAAATACAGTGCGATTGGAAAAGAAGAACATAGCAAGGCAATCGAAAGGTCAAAACTAGTTTACATTGACAATTTAGGTGAGGGAAGGGCTAATACAGAGCATATACAGTATGTACTGTAAGAGAATACAACTGGATTTATGAGAAGACGGGAACAAAGCATGTAGGTAAGAGGGGGAGCAACAATCTTGGAAGGGTGGGGAAAAAGTGAAGGAAGAGGTGAGAAGCGTTGAGGAGGGGAGGGGAGGGTTAAGGGTTTAATCTGTTGTAAAGAAGAGATTTTGATCTGTTTTCTAGTGTGGAGAAGGGTAACGTTAAGGCGGGAAGTGGGGAGCATTAAGGATTTGGTCCATTGAAAGTAGAGTTTTGAGCTTTTTTCTAAAGTGGAGGAATGAAGAGGCGTCAAGTATAATTTGGGTGAGCCATGAATTTAGTTTGGCCGCTTGAAAAGAGAAGGTTCATTAGAGGAATCTTTTAAGACGACACGATTTTCAGTGAGGGAAAGCGAACATAGTTATTCTGCGGGAGCTCTTATTATTATAGTTCAGGTTGAAGTGGGGGTAAAGATAGTCTGGTGACATACCAGATACGGTTTGTAGCAGATGCAAGAGAACTTAATTAGGACTCTGGATTCGAATGGCAGCCAGTGCAACTTGTGTTGCATGGATGTGTTCTGCAATGTCTGAAATCATCTGATGTTAAATTTTGTAACCTGCATAGGCACTGTTACAGTAATCAAGTCTTGATATAAAGAAAGCATGAATCATAGTATGAAAACTATCGTCAAATAAAGACATCACACCTGCAGGAAACAAAGAAGCATCTGAAGTAAAGTACTAACTGTAACAGGTGTTCTATGAAGACAGGTTTCAGTTAAAATAAAGACACAGTAAATGTAGCTGGTGCACAGGATAAAGGTGATGACAAACAGGAAGTATAGGGGGGAAAATGGTTGTTTTCATTTATATTTTGTGTATTAAGGTGCATTTTATACAAACTTTTAATGTTATATTATCTGTAATGCACTGCCAATGTCTGAAATTCAATAAAGTTTATAAAAAAAATAAAAGAAAGAAAATAGTGAAATATAACAATGAGCCACTTGGTGACATCAGCAAAATTAACACTGTTAACAACTCCCCGTTTTTTTCTTCTTCAAGCTATGCACAGTTTTCTACTGTGAATCAATTTGGAAAGAGGGAATCCTCTATAATAAAACCTTAAGCGCGCATGCACACTTAGGGTTTTGTGATCCCTGCCACCGTGCTGTGTACCTCTATGCCAAATTCAATTTCCAGTGCTTGGGGCAGCTTGCAACGGTGGTGGCGGTATGACTCCTGCACTGTCAGGACGCCTCTTCTCATCCCCGGACCAGAAAACGCAGCAGCCATGAGGCATTTGCTAGGCCAGTCCACTTTGATAATGACCTCTTGGATGTGGGAGGGGCTAGAAAAATAAGGAACTGGACACCCAGACATGGCAACAGAGTAGTGAGGCACCTTACAGGGCACTGCTATGAACTTCACAAAAAGAGCGCCAAATAAACATCTCACAACAGCACCCTTATAGGTCATGGTGAACCCCCCAAAACACCCCAGAATCTACTAGACCCACCTATCTACCACCCCCATAGCCCTTATGGCTGCAGGAGCCATTTATATGGCAGTACAAAAGGGTTTGGGGGTTTTTTGGGGGGCGTGCACATGTTTCTCCATGAATGCATTGATTAGAGTGGCTTATGGGCCTGAGTCCTCCTCTCCATGGTTCATTAACCCACTCCCCAGACCACTTAAGCCACCTCTGTGCAGCTCTACTAGGCTTTCCTATGCCAGGCTGCGAGGTGCTGATGTTCTGGAGGCAGATATGTAAAGTTGTTATTACGTTTTTTAGGGGAGGTGTCAGTAATCACTGGGGCTGTGTGTGGGTGTCTGTACTTTGTGTCTGCAGTGCTTATCTGGTCACTTTGGATACCTTTTGTGGACTCAGACCTGATTTTAGATGGCCTAAGTCACAACATCCAAGTTCCGTCTAGGCAGTGTTGTAAAACCTTCGGTTATACATGCAGTACGACTAAGTCTAGGATGGCTCACGTCCCGCCCAAATCCCGCCCCCATCACTCTTCCTAAAACGCCCCTTTTAGCTCTGGTCATTCAGCAGCACTGTGAAGGCCTATGTCATTTTTAAATACGTCTAAAATCCCGTTCGATTATCGGCACTTGGACATTTTTTGTTACTGATCGTCCAAGTGCTGATTTAGGCTGGGTTTTAGACATTTTTCTGTTTTGATTATGAGCCCCTAAGCATTTTACAACAATAAAATAGGAGTAAGAACAAAATTAAAAACAATGATAAACAGACCACACAACAGACAAACACAACACACAAAATAAACGTACTAAGAACGAGCAGAAGAAGGGGGGGGGAGAACTACAATAAATACAGGAAAGAGAACGTATAAGGGACAAAAACCCATACTGGACTTAATGTTTACAAAAAGGGAAACTGTTTCTGATGTTACAGTGGGTGATCATCTGATGTCCAGTGATCACTGCATGGTACGGTTTAATATTAAGACGGGCATAGAGAGGGCTCATTTAAAAGTAAAGGTAATAGAGTTTTTAAAAAATCTAACTTTGTTCAGATGGGGGATTATGTCAAGGAATTGTTGTCTGGATGGGAACATCTGGAAGGAGTAGAAATGCAATGGGAAAAACTGAAAAGAGTTATTGTAAGGGCAGCAAACCTTTTTGTGAGGCAAGTAAGTATTAATAAGAGGAAGTAAAAGCCACTTTGGTTCTCAAAGTAATAGCTGAGAAGGTAAGCAACATTCTCCCCCTCTGATCTTCACCCATCCCTCCCTTGGAGTTCCTTTCTCATTACAATTCTTGTAAACCGTGCCGAGCTCTACAAATGTGGAGATAGTGCGGTATATAAACCCAAGATTTAGTTTAGTTTAGTTTAGTTTAGAGAAGTGAGCTTTCATAAACTACAAAAGATCGCAGAAAGAAGATGACAGGCAAAAATATCTGGAAAAGTTAAGAGAGGCTGATCATGTAGTCAGGAAAGCAAAGATACAAATGGAAGAAAAATAGCTGACATGGTAAAATAATAATAATAATAATAATAACTTTATTTTTCTATACCGCCATAGTCAATCGACTTCTAGGCGGTTTACAGTGTAAGAAGGCTGGACAATCAGCGAATAACAAGAGGTCTCAATACAATACAATAAGTCAACATTCAATACAATACAATACAATACAAAGATTCTGTATACAATACAGTACCATATAGTACGAGTCTAACTACAATATAATACAAAAATCTGAACACAATACAATACATAAGTCTGATACAATACAATACATAAGTCTGAATATAATACTATACATAAGTCTAAATACAGTATCCTACAATGATGTCTAAATATAATACAATATTGTAGAAGGAAAGTTACGTATAGTTTGGAGTTCAATAGGTAATGAATATCTGAGTATTTCTTTAGAACTTCCATTGAGTTGGAGTTCTATGGAAAGCGAATATCTGAATACGTGAGGGGCATCTTAGAGAAAGAAAGGCGTTTACAGTGAGGGAGTCCTATTGAAGGGGGGGACCGTTTTAGTCCGTGAATTTTGCGAATAAGGCGGTTTTGATCGATTTGCGGAATGCACTGTAATGACTGATTAGGTTTATTTATGTAGTTTTTCAGCCAAACTTGTTGTCTGTTC
Source organism: Geotrypetes seraphini (assembly GCF_902459505.1). Taxonomy (NCBI): domain Eukaryota; kingdom Metazoa; phylum Chordata; class Amphibia; order Gymnophiona; family Dermophiidae; genus Geotrypetes; species Geotrypetes seraphini. The sequence goes on along the minus strand of NC_047085.1, from coordinate 390,529,738 downwards.
GCTTGGAACTTAAAGGTTCTATCCAGAAATGATTTTGTATCTGCAGCCAGTGATCTTTGGGTATGCAAAGATATTTTTGTTTCTGGTCGCTCGTGTGGGGTTGTGTAGGATGAGTGAGTTTGTAGATATGAGGGTGCTAGTCCCCAGGCTTGCTTGAAACAGGTGCAAGCAATTTGAATAGTATTCGCGCTTCAATTGGAAGCCAATGTAGTTTTTTATAGTAGGGGCTGATGTGGTCGTTTTTTCTTAGTCCGAAAATTAGTCGATACGGCGGTGTTTTGTATTAATCTCAGTTTTTTTTATTGTTTTTTGTGGGATGCCCAGGTAGATGATGTTGCAGTAGTCAAGAATGGATAGGATCAGTGCCTGTACCAGTAACCTGAATGATGTTGGGTCAAAGTATTTTTTATGGTCCTTAGTTTCATAGCGTGTAAAAACATTTTTTCACTAGTGAGTTTGTGTGGTCAGTCATAGTTAGGTGAGTGTCTAGCGTGATACCAAGTATTTTTATGTTTTTGGAAATTGGGTGTTCGTGATTGTTTATTTTTATCAATGTTTTTGTGATTTTCTCATTAGGACTAGCCAGGAAGACTTTTGTTTTTTCTGCGTTTAGTTTTAGTTTGAAATTGGTGGTCCATTTATCGATTTCAGTCATTACGTTTGAGAGGTTGTCTACTATTTCTTTTGTGATGTCATTTAGGGGGACTAGAATGGATATGTCGTCTGCGTAAATGTAGTGTATTAGGTTTAGTTTTTGTAGGAGGTGACCTAAGGAGGCGATATAGATATTGAAGAGGGTGGGCGATAGGGGGGAACCTTGAGGTACGCCTGATGGGTTTTTCCATGGTTTGGAGTAATTTCCATTGCTGATTACTCGGTAGGATCTGTTTATTAGGAATTCTTGGAACCATTTCTTTGCCTTTCCAGTAATTCCCATCACTTCAAGGCACAGTAGCATGATTTCATGATCTACCAGGTCGAATGCGCTGCTAAGGTCTAGTTGAAGAATTAGTGCGCTTTTTCCTTTGCTAAAGAGATCATAAAGGTGGTTTAGTAAGGAGGCTAAGACAGATTCTGTGTTGTATCCTTTCCTGAATCCTGATTGGTGTTCACTAAGGATGTTAAATTTGTCTAGGTAGTTGACTAGTTGAAGGTTGACCAATCCTTCCTGTAGCTTTGTGAAAAGGGGAATGCTTGCTATGGGTCTGAAATTGGATGTTAGTGCTGAAGAGGTTTTCTGATCTTTAGGGATTGGAGTGATTAGTATGTGTCCCATTTTTTTGTTTAATGTTCCGCTTGTGAGGGCGGATGTTATCCATTCAAATAGTTCCTTTTTAAATTCTGGAGGGGCGACTGTCATGATTTTAGGGGGACATGTATCAAGCAGACAGTTAGATTTGGTGTACTTGTTGAATAGGTTTAGGAACTGATGCCAGTTTGGGTATTCGAGGTGGTCCCATATCATGTCTACTCTGGTGTCTTGGTCGTGAGGTTCGAGGTATTGAAGGGCAGTTGTTATGGTAGTGGGTAGAGTTGTTCTTAAGTCAGCAATTTTATTTTGAAAGAAGTTGGCTAGGGTTTGTGCTGATGGGGTGGGTTCATTGTCCTTTTTCAGTATTTGTGTTGTATCGGTTATTGTTTTTACTAGTTTGAACAATTCTTTGCTGTTTATTTTTGAGGTACCAATTTTTTTTGCATAGTGCTTAGTGCGTTTTTCTTTGATCAGATTTTTGTATGTATTCATTTTTTGTTTCCAGTTTGTCTTGTCTGACTCATTATTTGTTTTTTGCCAGATTCTCTCCAATTTTCTTAGTTCCTGTTTGGTGGTTAGTAGTTCACAGTCAAACCATTCATTTGGTGGTCTATTTTTCTTTTTGTATGTTTTATATGGTGCTATTTGGTCTAGGAGTTCTTTGCTGTAAGTTTCCCATCTTGTAGGGAACTCCTGACTTTCGTTGGTTATGGGGTGTATTTCATATTGGGACCAGAATTCTGTTGGGTTAATAATGCCCCGGCTGGTTATTGTGTTCATGTTGACGTTTTTGTGTTTTTGTTGTGTGTTCTGTTTTTGCCAGTGTAGATTGAATTTGCCGATGAAGTGGTCTGACCAGATGCATTTTTCCCAGGGTCCTGGGTAGTATTGTATTTTGGGATCTATTGTTTCTTTGTGGGAGAAGGTGATTAGGTCCAGTTTGTGTCCTTTTTCATGGGTTATTTCTGTGTCTGGGTTTGGGAAGTCTAGTGATATTAGGAAGTTGGCGATTTCGTTTATTTCTGGTTTTGTCTGTTGCTCTAGATGTGCGTTTATGTCTCCCAGGAGCAGGTTGTATGATCCTTTTAGGGTGGATAGGGTAAGGAATTCGTGCGAATTCCTCTTTAGCATTTGCCCATTTTTTTGGGTGGGATATAGAATAAAGTTGTAATTAGTGATTCTTCTAACTGTGCGTTGGTGATTTTGCAAGTTAGTATTTCGAGGTTTTCAGACGATTTGGAGTCGGTCTTGATGTAGTGGAAGTGGTCTTTTAGGATGATCGCTAATCCTCCTCCTTTTTTCCAGTTTCTTGATAGAGGAATGATTTTGTATCCCTGTGGTAGGATTTCTTTCATGATAGTGTCATTGTCGGAGGTCATCCATGTTTCTGTCAGAAACAGGAGATCAGGGTTTGTTTGTAGTATCCAATCGTTTATTATGTGTGCTTTGTTTCTCACCGAACGGGTATTTAGATAGTATCCCTTAATGTTTTCATAACTGTTTGCTGTAGGGATTTCCGAGTAAGTTATCTTTCTTAAGTTTCTGTTGCTGATCTTATTCCTGTGAGGTTTGCGGTGTTTGTGGGTGGTGTTTAGTACTGTGATTTGATGGGGGTATTGTTTTGGCTGGTTTTGTGAGAGTTGGGGTGGGTTGGAGTGCATGGTTAGTTCGACTGGTCTGAGCCAGGTGACGGGGTAAGTGTGCAAGGGTTGGGGGGGGTTGTCTTCATTGCTCCAGCATTTGGAGCATAATAGGTATAGTATCCATAAGAGTAGTTGCTGTTTATTGCAGATTGCCATGTTGTGTGAAAAGGTGAGCGGTTTGGGTTGGGGGAAGTAGAGACTGTTGACTGACTGGGTGTGGCAGTCAGCGAGTAATGGAAATGGGTAGAGGTAGAGTGAGGCTGGTTGAGACAGCAGAGAGAGTTGGAAGTAAGGAACTGAAGAGAAATGGGAGGGAGGGTAGGGTAATGGGAGAACTTACGGTAAGAAGATAGAGAAAGCTTATACCTGGGAAGAAGGATCGTTGTAAGGTGGCCTAGTGCTAACAGGTTGAGTATATGGTGTGAAATAGCTGGGCTGGTTGTGCCATTAATGTCAGGTCGTGCAGTAACAGACAGTAATTGGTCAGGCAATAAATGGTCATGCATTAACTAGACAAGTCATGTAATAACAGGTTGTACATATGGTCGCAGGCTATTCCTGCAATAGATGGTTGTACATGCGGTAACCTATTCTTATACCTATTAATTATATGGTATCATTAAACATGCGGTTATACTTGAGGTTACCTATTATTATTCTTATTAAACATGCAGTATCATGCTGTACATGCTGGGTCGGCAATATATACGCTGGGCAGGTATTATACAATTGTACATGCAGTCTGTGCAAGTGGATTTTAGATGTAAGGTGTACTTATCGTTTGTGCTGGAGTTGGGCTTTTCGCGCTGGTGCTTCGCGAAGGTGCGTGCAAAGGTGCACGCGCCTTTGCCGTGCGCCTTCGCCGGCGCGCCGAACGGCTGCACGCCGTTCTCTCCGGCCAGATATTGGGATCGTCGGGGGGGGGGGGGCGGAGCAGGCTCGCACGCCCGGGTCGGGGTGGCGGTCTCTCTGGAGGCTCCGTGGAGGAGCCGGCCCGGATTCAAAGTTTGCTGCCGATTGCAGCAGTGGGGCTCGGAGGGTCAGAGAAAAAGCCGGCCCGAAGGGAACTTGAGGCACTGCCGACTGCAGGCCCCGATCTGGCACGCCGTTCTCTCCGGCCAGATATTGGGATCGTCGGGGGGGGGGGGGGGGGAGCAGGCTCGCACGCCCGGGTCGGGGGGGCGGTCTCTCTGGAGGCTCCGTGGAGGAGCCGGCCCGGATTCAAAGTTTGCTGCCGATTGCAGCAGTGGGGCTCGGAGGGTCAGAGAAAAAGCCGGCCCGAAGGGAACTTGAGGCACTGCCGACTGCAGGCCCCGATCTGGCACGCCGTTCTCTCCGGCCAGATATTGGGATCGTCGGGGGGGGGGGGGCGGGGCAGGCTCGCACGCCCGGGGCGGGGGGGCGGTCTCTCTGGAGGCTCCGTGGAGGAGCCGGCCCGGATTCAAAGTTTGCTGCCGATTGCAGCAGTGGGGCTCGGAGGGTCAGAGAAAAAGCCGGCCCGAAGGGAACTTGAGGCACTGCCGACTGCAGGCCCCGATCTGGCACGCCGTTCTCTCCGGCCAGATATTGGGATCGTCGGGGGGGGGGGCGGAGCAGGCTCGCACGCCCGGGTCGGGGGGGCGGTCTCTCTGGAGGCTCCGTGGAGGAGCCGGCCCGGATTCAAAGTTTGCTGCCGATTGCAGCAGTGGGGCTCGGAGGGTCAGAGAAAAAGCCGGCCCGAAGGGAACTTGAGGCACTGCCGACTGCAGGCCCCGATCTGGCACGCCGTTCTCTCCGGCCAGATATTGGGATCGTCGGGGGGGGGGGGCGGAGCAGGCTCGCACGCCCGGGTCGGGGGGGCGGTCTCTCTGGAGGCTCCGTGGAGGAGCCGGCCCGGATTCAAAGTTTGCTGCCGATTGCAGCAGTGGGGCTCGGAGGGTCAGAGAAAAAGCCGGCCCGAAGGGAACTTGAGGCACTGCCGACTGCAGGCCCCGATCTGGCACGCCGTTCTCTCCGGCCAGATATTGGGATCGTCGGGGGGGGGGGCGGAGCAGGCTCGCACGCCCGGGTCGGGGGGGCGGTCTCTCTGGAGGCTCCGTGGAGGAGCCGGCCCGGATTCAAAGTTTGCTGCCGATTGCAGCAGTGGGGCTCGGAGGGTCAGAGAAAAAGCCGGCCCGAAGGGAACTTGAGGCACTGCCGACTGCAGGCCCCGATCTGGCACGCCGTTCTCTCCGGCCAGATATTGGGATCGTCGGGGGGGGGGGGGGCGGAGCAGGCTCGCACGCCCGGGTCGGGGGGGCGGTCTCTCTGGAGGCTCCGTGGAGGAGCCGGCCCGTATTCAAAGTTTGCTGCCGATTGCAGCAGTGGGGCTCGGAGGGTCAGAGAAAAAGCCGGCCCGAAGGGAACTTGAGGCACTGCCGACTGCAGGCCCCGATCTGGCACGCCGTTCTCTCCGGCCAGATATTGGGATCGTCGGGGGGGGGGGGGGGGGGGCAGGCCCGCACGCCCGGGTCGGGGGGGCGGTCTCTCTGGAGGCTCCGTGGAGGAGCCGGCCCGGATTCAAAGTTTGCTGCCGATTGCAGCAGTGGGGCTCGGAGGGTCAGAGAAAAAGCCGGCCCGAAGGGAACTTGAGGCACTGCCGAATGGGAAGACAGCAATAGGAAGAAGTGCAAAAGTGGCATTGTGAGACTCAAAAGTGAAGGAGAGGAATATGTAGAAGCTGATAAAGAAAAGGCTGAGTTGCTTACCAAATATTTCTTTTCTGTGTTCATGGTTGAAGTACCAAGAGTGGGACTGCAGAAGACAAATGCAAATAGGAATGGAGGAATGGTAGACCTTGATCAATTTTCAGAAAGTTGTGTTCGTGAGGAGCTAGCTACATTAAATGTAGACAAAGTGATGTGGCTGGATGGTATACATCCGAGGATGCTAAAGGAACTTATGGAAGTTCTGGTGGATCCACTGACTGAACTTTTCAATGCTTCTCTAAAGTCAGGAGTGGAAGTAAGGAAGAAGTAGGGAATTACAGGCCAGTAAGTCTGACTTCTGTGGTAAGCGAATTAATGGAAACAATTTTAAAACAGAGAATAGTGAAGTTTCTGGAATCCGGTGGAATACAGGACCAGAGGCAACATGGATTCACTAGAAGTAGGTCTTGTCAGACAAATCTGATCAATTTCTATGACTGGGTGACCAGAGAATTGAGTAGAAGGAGTGTGTTAGATGTGGGGAATTTAGATTTTAGCAAAGCCTTTGACAGTGTTCCACACAGACGTCTAATAAATACACCGAGGCTCTGATTCTATAAAGGGCACCTAAGTCTCAGTTAACACTGAGTGGGACTTAGGCATCCAAACTAAGTGGTTAATGAGCCATTTAAGGGTCTTAATGATCGATAATTGGTACATGGACGTCCAAATGATGTGGACGTCACTTTGTAGGTGCCTCCACAATTTCATGGATGCCCATTGGGAAAACTCACGCCTAACAGAATAGGCTTGGGCATGGAATGGGCGTGGTCTGGGCAAGGCTTCAATATGGGCATCCTTTGATTCATTTTCATAACGCTGAGTGACCCAGGCTGTCCATCTCATGCCTACATTGTAGGCAAATGAAAACCATGTCTACTTTTGAGCATAGTTTGGGCTTCAGATAGACCTGATTTCTATGGACGGAACTTAGGTACAGTTTGAACATCCTTAATGCGATCTGCTAAATAGCTCTCTGGGTTTTTATTTTTGCTTTATTAAGCTCAAAATACATTTAATAAGGCACCACATAAACAGGGCACATCAACAATGCTATTTATTATTGAGAGGAAAAGATCCATTAACTGAAGCACAGCACATGAAAAACACAGCTTTATGTTTCTTGCTAATAAGCTACCCTTTTTTTCTGACTAAACAGTGCTCCAATCAGCTCATTAATAAAAGCAAGGAAAGCACATGAAAAAAAATATAGATTGCATACATAATTCATTTGCAAAAGCTTAAAAACTGGAAAAAAACCAGAAACAGAACTTAGCATAGCTTCTACTTCATTGCAAATGGAGGTATGCAGCTGCACAATGCTGATCTCATTGTGAGATCATCATGGTGCACCTGTAAGGTAGAATGCCACAATTAAAATATGTGCTGGGATTTGAACCTATGACCTCTGGACGATGGAAACAAGGCTTTTACCCATTGAGTCACAGAAGCTTTCACTAATGTCTTTCTTCCTCACGTCTGATATGATAGCTTAGGGATCTGCTAAGCTATGATTTTCACGTGGCTAGGATCGCTAAACTTTCATGGTAGGAACCCCCATGACTGAAGGGAAGCAGCTGTGGCTCACCAGGTAAAAGCCCCGTGCTCATCTTCCAGAGGTCATGGGTTCAAATCCCAACACATATTTTAATTGTAGCATTCTACCTTGCAGGTGCACCTTGATGATTTCACAATGAGGGCAGCATTGTGCAGCTGCACACCTCATTTGCAATGAAGTAGAAACCATGCTAAGGTCTGTATCTGTTTTTTCAGGTTTTAAGATTTTTTGATAAATTACTCGGTTTTCAGGCAGGTAAAATGAACTTATGGTTATGTACCATCATTTCTCAGGCTCATTCATGTATGTCCTTTAGGAAGCTGCTAAAAACTGATTTGTTTGATAAATTTGTAAATTGATGTTTTAGAATCCCGATTGGTATATAGTACATTGTTTTTATAGTTTGTTTATTTTAGTTTGATTTTAACGTATTTTTAATCAATTGTATTCTATTTACTGATTTTTAGTCAATTGTATTTTATTTACTGATTGTATAACCTCTTTACTGTATGTGAACTGCCTAGAACTATGTGGTATGGCGGTATACAAAAATAAAATAATTATTATTATTCCAACTACAAGCAGTGCAAAACACAGCCCTCAGACTAATCTACTCACTGAAGAAGTACAACCACATCACCGCCGCCTACCAAGACATACAATGGCTACCTGCATGTTCTACAAAACCCTACATGGTAATGGACCATCCCAGCTGAACATGCGCATAACTCGGAACAACTCATCCAGACCAAGGAAAACTCAGATAACCTCATCCACCCTCCAATCAAAGGAATTTAGCATAAAAAAATACATGACGGATTACTCGCCACACAAGCAACAAACTAGACAGCCACATCTCCAATCTACTAATCTCAGTGCCAAACTATACCTACTATACCTTCAGGAGGAGGAAAATAAAAACCAGGTTATTCAAGAAATATGTCAAGACAAACTTCTGACACAACCAATAACCGCACTCCATCTCCAGGCTATAAATGTTCCAACCAATAATTTCCCTGTAATCTTCTGGATATGACCAGAATCTCACCCTTTTGCAATCTGTCTAGAACTGCAAGGTATTGGTGGAATAAAAGAAACTAATGTAATGTAATAATTGCCATTTAAGTCATTAACCTTTATGACCTCTGGGGGTAAAATAGTGTTAGCAGCCACCATGATGTTGTAATGGGTAAGGATAAGGATCATGTATTTGATATATCATCTTTCTGTTGTACAACCAAATCAATTTACATATTACGAGGGTTGAATGAAAAGTAATGCCTCTAACGTTTATGTAAATTAAGATAATGTAATAAAGAACAAAATTAATGCTTGAAACTTACATATTTCTCTTTCCCCTCTCTTGTTTGTCTTGGTCATTGAGCCATTGGCTCAGAGAATTTGTGCAATGCGGAGTATATGGGGGATGATGATGGTGTCCAGTACTGGTCGCCGTACCTCAAGAAGGACATGGCGGTACTTGAGAGAGTCCAGAAAAGAGCAACTAAGCTAATAAAGGGTATGGAAGACCTCTCATATACTGACAGACTGAAGAAGCTGGGGCTTTTCTCCCTGGAAAAGCGGAGACTTAGAGGAGACATGATAGAAACCTTCAAGATCATGAAGGGCATAGAAAGGGTAGGCAGGGACAGATTTTTCAAATTACGGGGAACCAGTAGTACAAGGGGGCACTCAGAGAAATTGAAAGGGGAAAGGTTTAGAACAAACGTCAGGAAGTTCTTTTTCACTCAGAGGGTGGTGGATACATGGAACGCGCTACCGGAGGATGTGATAAGCAGGAGCACGCTACAGGGCTTCAGAGAGGGTCTGGACAGATACCTGGAGGACAAAGGGATTGAGGGGTACAGATAGGAGTAGAGATAGGTAATAGGGATAGGATTAGAGGATTAGAGGCAGTTACAAAATTAGTCAGGGACACTGTTCAGGCAATTAGGCCTGATGGGCCGCCGCGAGAGCGGACCGCTGGGCAGGATGGACCTCTGGTCTGACTCAGCGGAGGCAACTTCTTATGTTCTTAATATAAAGTGTCGCTGTTCACGGATGACATTCTGGATATTATGGAGGGGTCAGAAACTTCTTTGCTAGCCTTTCAGAGTCAGATGAGCATTTATGGGGCCTTATCAGGGTTTAAGGCTAATCTCACTAAGATGGAGATCTTGAATCTCTCGGTCCCAGCGGGGGTGGTAGCTGCAATACAGAAGTAATTGCCATTTAGGTAGGTGAAAGGCCCTATCAGGTACCTAGGGATCCAGTTGTGGGCCGATTGGTCTAAGTACTACCTATCCAGATTCCCATTGCTTGTATTCGTAAGTGGCATACAAAACTCTTCAAGTTCATCTGAGGGGGCAAGTGACCCTGAGTGGCTAGGGGCATCATGTTTCATAGTAAATTGGAAGGGGGCTTGGGGATGCCTAATTTGGAACATTACTATCAGACAGCTCAGCTCCGAGCTGTGGTGAAATAGCATGCGGAGCCTCCTAAATTGTGGGTTCAGCTCGAGCAAGGGGATTCTTGTATTTGTAGGGATATTAGGGTCCTTCATCACTTACCCTGGGTTCGGCTACAGAGGGGGGAGGTTTTATCTATCACTAATCCATTTACTCAGTTAACTTTGAGTATTTGGCAGGATTCTAGAGCTCGGGTGATGGGGGAGAGGGGAGGGTTTCTCTATTTACCCTTATTGCACACCTTAGACTTTCATCTGGGTAGGGAGGGGGGCATATTTCAGAGGTGGGCCAGTTTGGGTTTATGCTATTATGGGCAATTTCTGGATGGGGATAGGATCAAGGAATTTCCTGAGCTCCGGGAGCAGTTTCAGCTGGCGTTGGGGGGATCTTTTCCCTTATTTGCAAGTTAAAGATTTTTTGCAGCGCAATAGGGTATCCCAGTTCCATGGTTTTCAGCGCTCTCGATTTGAGGACCTTTTGGAAGAGCCAGTCCGAAGGGGCTGTATTTCTACTCTTTATCAGTTGTTTAATTAGGCATCTTGGCCAAAAGTACATGTTAGCATGGGAGGAAGATTTGCATCATTCTTTTACAGCATAGGAGTGGGTTGATATCTCCTATCGATTGCAGCATATTGTGCTAGCCCCAGTGTTGGTGGAGAATGCTGTTAAATTGTTGGTCCATTTGCATCTTTCTCCTGTGCTGTTTCAGAAAATTACCCGTTCAGAGTCTGCTCTCTGCTGGAGGGGTTGTGGGGAAAGGGGTACCTTCTTTCACATGAGGTGGGAGTGTTCAGTGTAGGATGTTTACTGGGTACAGGTATTTCATTATGTTGGTAAACTGGTACATGCTACGGTGGGCAGAAATTCTATGATCGTTTTACTGGGGGAGAAGGTGGAGGGATTAAATGCTGATCAGGATAAACTGCTCTCGATTTTGTAGCGGCTCGTCTGGTGGTGGCCCAGTATTAGAAACAGTCTGTGGCGCCGACTTTACAACAGATGAGGGATAAGTTGAGTGGGGTCTGTCACAGGTATACAGTAGACTTTCGGCGCTCTTGAACCGAAAGTGGCTGCAATTTCTTGACATTTGGGGTACTTACCTGGAGGTGGAAGACACTCTGGCTATAAGGGGGGGGAAAGCATTGGGTGATTGTGTGCTTCTGCTGCTGTGGACTTTGTACTTATCTTATTTTGTTTCCTGGGCAACGTACCAATTCTTTGACTACTGATTGTTTGATCTTGTTTTTGTTGGGGGTGGGGGGACGAGGGTTTAGGTTGGTACTCTGTAGTTTTCTGTGGATTTCTGGTATGCTATGGTTTCTTTTGTTATTCTTGGTTGCCAGGTTGTATGTACTATGCAAGTGTAGCACATGTTTGCATTTGGCACTATTAATAAAAAGTTCCAGTTCAAAAAAACAGAATTTACTTTTCTACAGTTGCCACCATTTGCACCACATTTCTACCAAAGATGAACAAGATTTTGAAAGCCACCCTGATGGTACATAAGCACAAAAATATTAGATTGTGAGCTCACTAGGGACAGAGAAAGTACCTGCATAGAGCTTTTAGTATGTATGTAAACCTCTTTGGTTATTTCTTAGACAGGCGGAATACCAAATCCATGAGCCCTTTACCTGTCTATAAGAGGGTTAAATGAAAAGTAATACCTCTACCACCATAATTCATCAATGGCCTATAGACCATTGTCTTTTTCACCCATCTGGCCAGCTTAAGGTCATCACATACTATCATACCCAAGTCCCACTTCTCTTTCATGCACAAAAGTTCTTCACCCCCGAAACTGTACCATTCCCTCAGGTTTTTGCAGCCCAAATGCATGACCTTGCATGCCTTTTAGCATTAAATCTTAGCTGTCAAATTTCAGACCATTCTTCAAGCTTCACTAGGTCTTTCTCATGTTATCTACACCAGTGTTTCTTAACTCGGTCCTGGAGTACTCCCTTGCCAGTCAGATTTTCACGATATCCACAATGAATATTTGAATATAATGGAAGCAGTGTATGCAAATCAATTTTATGCATATTCATTGTGGTTATCCTGAAAACCTGACTGACAAGGGGGTACTCCAGGACTGAGTTGAGAAACACTAATCTACACCATCAGGAGGTGTCTACTGTATTGCAAATTTTGCTGTCATCTGCAAACAGGCAAATCTTACCTGACAACCCTTAAGCAAAATCGCTTACAAAAATGTTAAAAATAACAGGTCCAAGAACTGAACTTTGAGGTATACCACTGGTAACATCTCTTTCCTCAGAACGATCTCCATTGACCACTGCCCTCTGTTGCCTTTCACTCAAACAGTTCCTCACCTAGTCTATCACTTTGGGACCCATACTGGGGGCATTTGGTTTATTTATTAGATGCCTGTGTGGTACACAGTCCAAGGTTTTGTTAAAATCTAAATACACCACATCTAGAGTTCTCCTCCTGTCCAACTCTCTGGTCACCCAGTCAAAGAAATTAATCAAATTTGTCTGACTGGACCTGCCTATAGTGAATCCATGTTGTCACGGATCCTGTAATCAAAGAAAAGCGCCCAAAATGATAAAGGGAATGGACCTCCTCTCATGAGGAAATACTAAAGAGGTTAGGGCTCTTCACTTTGGAAAAGAGACAGTTCAGGAGAGATAAGACTGAAGTCTAGAAAATCCTGAGTGGTATAGAATTACTCCATCAAAAATTGCAAAGACTAGGGGACACCATTAGGAGGAAATTTTTTTTTTTTTTTTTTTTCATTCAGAAAATAGTTAAGCTCTGGAACATGTTGCCAGAGGATATGATAATAGTGGTTAATATAAATGGGTTTAAAAAGGTTTGGACAAGTTTCTTGAGGAAAAGTCCATAGTCTGCTACTGAGATAGACATGAGGGAAGGTACTGCTTTCCCTGAGATTGGCAGCATGGAATGTTGCAACTATTTGGGTTTTAGCCAGGTACTTATGGCCTGGATTGTCGACTGTGGAAACAGGATACTAGACTTATGACCATTGGTCTGACCCAGTATGGCTATTCTTATATTCTTTTCTAGAATAGGATCCTACTCTGCACCTCCAGAAGCCTTATTGCAGGAACCCAGTTACAGAACTGGCCCCCAAATGTAGATTTGCACAGGAAAACCATTATTTATATCCGATACAAAAAGAATAAACTGAACAGTTGTAGATCTGCTGGTTTGTAGGAAACCATCACACACAACCTGAAAGCTCTGGTGCAACACAGAGCCACAAAATCCTTGTGTGTGCTTCCACTGAATTAGCTTGTCAGCACAGAAATACAGGCAAGATATAGCAAGATAAATCAAATCATATGAACAGCTACAAGGAATCTATGTATTTAATTTCCATAATTGTTAAATTATAAATCTGTCACATAGATATATACACCTATAGAGTCAGATATAACAAACTCAGTTTCATTCCAACAAGCAGACTACAGATTCTCCCACCATCTGTTCTAGTCCTCCAGTGGTTTCTTGACTTTGTTACAGTAGGATGGTGACTGCAGGGGAAGGGAAGAAAATCATAGCTTCATGGTACATTCACTAAGACATCTGTTGACTTGTAGGCTTTTATTTATTTTGCTTATTTTCAAGTTCTTCCAACCTTATATAAACTGTATGCGGGGCTTAAAAATACATTATTTGAGTTCTGAGTTGAACTTTGCATGTGGAAGCAGAACAGAGAGATCAGTTACAAAGATTATACAGTTTACTGCACAGGAGACAAATTGACATTATTCAGGATGAATGGAAAACAAAAGAGAAGCCTTAATTTTCTGCTAAATTCAACTTTTCATCTTATTTATTGATGTTCTCTACCACTATATTTTTTTTCTAGCAAAACATATTAATTTAATGAAACATATATAAAGTATCTATGGAATGCTTTATAATCTTCATGTGCAATACTGTACTGTATACTGCATCAAACTATAATAAAGTATGTTAATTAGTGTTCACAATTCATATATTAACTCACAGAAATAAATGAAATATAACATTATGAGTCCAAAACACATTCATTGAGCATTTCTTAACATATGAGGGTTTAGTAATAGCCCAGGTTTATAAACACTGGATATAAAATCAAGAAAAGAATGATAACAACAAAAATAATACTCGGGGCTCCTTTTATCAAGCCGCACTAGCGGGGTTAACGCGGGCGACGTTTCATCACGCGTTAACCCCCGCGCTGGCCTAAAAACTACTGCCTGCTCAAGGGAGGCGGTAGTGGTTAGCGCGGCCGGCGGTTTAACGTGCGGTATTACACGCGTTAAACCGCTAGCGCGGCTTGATAAAAGGAGCCCTTGATGTATGGCTCACATTGGGCTCAATTTACTTGTGGCAGAGCAACATTTTCACCTAGAGCTGATTTAGAGGACCTGACAGAGTGCACCAGGGCGCTTATAGGCTGACAAGAGCTCTTATTTCTGAACTCTGTGACAAGCTGCGTAGGTGACCTCCTGGATAGGCCACCATCACAGTTTTACTGTTGTTGTTAATGTGGAAGTCATGACCACCCTGTGTTGTTTAGCTACTAGCTTGCAATTAAAGGCAGGCATTCAGGGCTTCAAGGGATGATGGTGGCAAAGCCTTTGCTTCCCTCTCAGCAATGGCAGCGGTGATAAGGGAAGCAATGCTATGGACTAGAGAATGACATGGTGACAAAATTCATCACCGTTCCCGTCCCCGCGGATAACCGCAGGAAATAATCCCATGTCATTTTCTAGTGTCTATTTCAGCCTCCGTCCTTCTACACCAGCATTCTTCAAAGCAAAGCTTGCGGGTCAGTGGTTGTGGCCATTCATACTCTGATTCTTATGGGAGCCAAGGATAATGAAGCCATTGTGACATCACTGATGTGATTGGCTCTTAGGCACTGGTGGAATGAGGCATTATGACATCACAATATCTGCTCTGGATACCAGAGACTGTCATTCTGTAGTGTCTATTTCAACTTCAGTCCTTCTACCAGCATTCTTCAAAGCAAAGCTTGAGGGTCAGTGGTTGTGGCCATTCATACTCTGATTCTTCCCTCTCTCCTTAAAGAACGACATGAAGATGGTTTACTGCGGTTATCCACGGGGACGGGAACGGTGATGAATTTTGTCACCATGTCATTCTCTACTATGGACAACATCAAGCTGGAATGAATACAAAAACTGGCACTGTAGAAGCCGGAATTTAAATTCCTATAGGCCAAGTTTGGTGCATGGGCCATAGTTTGCCTGCCCCTGATCTCATGGAACAGTACTGGTAAGTAATATAAGTGTCTATACAGATATATAGGTGAGACCTGCAGGCACAAGGGCTATTAGGATGGTAGACAGTTTGGTCTAGTAGGTTTTGGGTGGGCTTTGGAGGGCTCCCTATACAATGTAAGGGGGTCATTGTGAAATGAGTACCTGGGATCCCTTATATGAAGTTCGCTGCAGTGCCCCTAGGGAACCCCACTGCTCTGCTGGCATGTCTGTGTGACCAGTCTACTAAAAATGCTGGCCCCTGCCTGTTTTGTGCATTTTGTATTTGGATGTTTTGTTTTTTGAAAATGGTCAAAAAAAAGATAGATGCACTGAGGGCGAACATATCTGGAAATGGTCATTTTCAGAAAACAAGATAGGCGTTTTGTGGTTTTGAAAATGGCCATTTTCTCTACCTGATTTTTGGACACACATATAGACACACTTATTGTAAGTTTGAAAATGAATAAAGAATATTTAAAAAAAAAAAAAAAAACAACTTCCAAACTTGGACTTTGACATCATATCAAAAATGGTCCTTCACGCCATATAGAGGGTCCTCCCAGCTCTTTGTTGCCTTTGTTCCTAAAAACTAACAGTTGCTGTATCTAAAAGAACCATCTCCACTTGGCTAGTGGACTGTTTCTCCTTTACTTATACTCAGGTTGGATTGGTGCTACAAGCCTATGACAGCCCACAACGTGGCTGCCTCAGTGGCTCATTTTTGCTCTGCATCTATTGAAGAAAACTGCAAAGTGGAGACTTGGTCCTCAGTCCATATGTTTATTTCTCACTCACCCGATTTTCTCCATTCTCACTCTGAACTTCACAGTTCATGCCTTCACTGTCTCACAACATGTAACATGTATTATATCCACCCCACAGTACCATATTATATACAGGTGCCAACTCATCCAACACTTCTCCTAAGCTCAAATACCAACACTCTACCATCTCTGTACCAGAATAGCCATCAGCTTTCAAATCTTTTCAAAGCTTTCAAATCTCTCACATCAAAATTAGGATGCACCTGTACTATTTGAGGCCTCTTCAATCCCAGCTGAACCATCCTATCAAATTTAAACACCAATGATACAACTGTATAATTAGACCGTCCCACTGGATTAACCACCAGTGAATGGCACAATACTAACCACAAGCTGTGAGACACAAAACCAAATCTAACACATATCCTGCCCAATGCGCTGTGGATTCAACTACCTGCACAAAAGAACAGGTTGCCCAAGCACTAAACTGATAGTACAGTATCTCCTTTAAAAAGTCTAAGACACCGGCTCAAATGGAACATTAAAGTCACCCAAAACACACACTTTATCCATATCTACTGTCAAATTCAACAGTAGGTCAAATACTGGCAAACAATCAGACTCTATTTCTCCTTGGGGAAGGGGGCAATATGACACACACTGCAGTAAATCCTTAATTGCATTCACCACAACCTTCACACAATTTGTAAATAGCACCCTAAAATGCAAACATTTCTTTAAAAATGCAACAACCCCCCAGTTCAGACTTCTCTACACCTATTCTCACTTATATAAAATACACATGTAAATACCGGTTTAAGAAAGTGGCTATTTACACATTCAGATCCATACCAAACAGATTTTAAGGGGGCATCGTTTGGTTGTGGCTTGGGTATGATTAAAATCTAGATGTATCTTTTCATTATAGAAAGGAAATGCAGGTGTATGGGGAAATATTTTCAAACTGTGATTTACACCAGCCCAAAGGCAGGCATAGTTTTACAAAAAGTGTTTATTTAATCTAGGGGGCCATTCTCCTTAATCAAATATAGTTTCTCTCTGCCTCCAAAATGCATTACTTTATCAATGGCATTACACATGAAATTGCCATTTCTACATGTAAGTGCAAATACCTCCACATGGAACCTGCCACTTATTTTTTTCAACACTTATATTGGTGTTTGGAAGTCATTGGATCTGACCCCTTCTCCTGTACCTTTTTTCAAGAAATTTGATTCACCAGCTATTAAGTCAGTATAGCCTTCGGATGGCTCCTGGTTGCAAAATTGGCAATTTGACCCTACAGATTTTTTTTCATCAGCATTTTGCACAGGATAGAAACAAAAGCAGATGATGGTGGCATAGTTCTAAGTAGATGATATAAGAAAACAATCAAAGGGAAAACAAATGTGAAAACAAACATATTTTTAATGTATTTTATATGTTTTATTGTTCATTCACAGTACACACACAAGACAACCTGGAAGACTGCTTTGAAGGATGTTAACCATTAAACAGCTTGTACTTTGTTATTCATGTTGTACGCTAGTGGTCTCAAACTCGCGGCCCAGGAGCCACATGTGGCCCGCCAGGTACTATTTTGAGGCCCTAGGTATGTTTTATCATAATCACAAAAGTAAAATAAAACAGTTTCTTGGTCATATGTCTCTTTAGCTGTAAATTACAATATTATTATTAAGACTTAGCCAAAAGGAAAGATTTATAAACTATAAAGAGTTTTACCTCATGCAAAATTGTCATTTCTTTAATAAAACATTAACTATTTTTTTCTGGGGCCCTCCAAGTACCAACAAATCCAAAATGTGGCCCTGCAAAGGGTTTGAGTTTGAGACCACTGATCTAAACCCAGCCTTCCAAAGCTTTCTAACAAAGCTTTTAAATATATGCATAGAAAAGGAGGCAGTTTGTTCCATAGCTCTGGGGCCATGAAAAAGAAAGCAATATGTCTTGTGGATTTATGGTGAGCCTTCCTAGGGCCAGGTAGAACCAATCGATGGGAATTGATCGATCTCAGGGCCCGGTGTATAAGTGATGTGAAAGATGAAGCACCCAAATAGTAGGCTTTGTGGGCCAAACACAATATTTTAAAGGAAATCCTAAATGGGATAGGGAACAAATGCAGACAGAATAAATAGAGGAGTGATGTGATCAAATTTTTTTGATCTACAAAGAAGCCTAGCTGACATATTATGTACTAAAGAAGATGTCCAGCTATGCCTGCATAAATCATGGTGTAATAGTCAAGAGTACGAATTAATGTCTGAAGTTGTGGAGTATCAAGAAAATTACAAAGTAGCCCCAATTTGAGTCAAAAAAAAAAAAAATCTGTTTTTACTATAGCTGAAACTTGGGGCTCCTTTTATCAAGCCACGCTAGCGGGGTTAGCATGTCGGACATTTCATCATGCGCTAACCCTCGCGGCCAGCTAAAAAACTAATGCCTGCTCAATGCAGGCGTTAGCGGCTAGTGCGGCAGGCAGTTTAAGGCGCGGTATTACGCACGTTAAACCCCTACCGCAGCTTGATAAAAGGACCCCTTGATGATGGAAAGATAGTGATGCCCCTGGATAAGACTTTGGTGAATATTATGTACAATTCTGGAGGCTGCACCTTCAAAAAGATATAAAAAGGATGGAGTCGGTCCAGAGGAAGGTTACTAAAATGGTGTGTGGTCTTCGTAATAAGGCGTATGGGGACAGACTTAAAGATCTCAATCTGTATACTTTGGAGGAAAGACAGCAGAGGAGAGATATGATAGAGACGTTTAAATACCTACGTAATGTAAATGCGAATGAGTCGAGTCTCTTTCATTTGAAAGGAGACTGCAATGGGAGGGCATAGGATGAAGTTAAGAGGCTCTGGAGTAATCTAAGGAAATACTTTTTTATAGAAAGGGTGGTTGATGCATGGAACAGTCTCCCAGAAGAGGTGGTGGAGACAGAGACTCTGTCTGAATTCAAAAAGGCCTGGGATAGGCACGTTGGATCTCTTAGAGAGAGCAAGAGATAATGGTTAGTGTGGATGGGCAGACTAGATGGGCCATTTGGACGTTATCTGCCATCATGTTTTTATGTGTCAAGGATGACACTCAAGTAGCTGAAAGAGAGAACAGGAGTATTAGGGAGGGAGAGAGAGGGCTATGGTAAAGCTCCTGTGATCCAACACAAAGTGATTAATAATGGCAGTATCACTTACCTTTATCACTTCCATAATAATAGAAAACAGTTTTACTTAGAGCACACCAACGTTTTTGCCATTCAGATCCAAAAAAGCTGTGATCTGTAAAGAAAAAAAAACACAACTGAAGTTAAATTAATTGTTTAAGGTGTCGCATTCCCAAAATCAAGAAAATACTGCTGCCTCTTTTCTTGATAACTCTTGTCTAAAGATAATAAAACACAATTCCTTTTTAAATCGCAAGAGCGGGGTGGATGTTAGCGGTTTTGCATGGATCCCTGACGAAGCGGATGCGAAACATGTCGGGTCCTACCGCTGTACTAACTAAAAAGATAAGTACAACTGAAGTTTAAAAAGTTTCAAAAAAAGTTTTTTAAAAAGTTTATATAGATAAAAGGAATAAGGACCAGTGAGGAGAAATACACCTGAGAAGCTCCCCGTTGTAAAAAAATGAAATATATAACGGTTGGAGGTGGGTGTTTCTGAGGTCCGTGAAAAATCTGTATCAATATATGAATGTCTGAAGTGAAATAGGAGCAATTGAGAGGAGTATACTCTTGGAAATGGTATAGAAGAGATTAAATGTATTATAGGCATAGCCCTTTTGGTTGTATGTTCTTTTTGCAATTACTAATAAATATATATAAAAAAATATATATATATATCAAATTCAGAAAATTCACCATAATTTACATCTCCCCCTCAAATGTTATTTAAACAAATTACAGTATTGTGTGAGCTTAATAAATGCGCAGAGGGTAATTTGATAAACCAGTTTTGATGTAAAATGCTGGCTTACAGATGTAAATGGGCTCTTATAAAATTAGGTCACATCTAAAATTATGCATTGTTTGCCAGCATGTACTTATACAATAGGCATGCTTAAGAAAGGAATTTGGGTAAACTGGGCAGAGTTATGCTTTGCACACATATTCTAAGCATGCCCATTATATATGCTCTTGAGCTGTTATAATGTCTCTGCTCTCAATGTAGATGCAATTTTTGCAGGATTTGTACTAGTATTTTATAGGTACCTTGTGTCTTAGGTTAAAAAAGGTAAAGGCCTCCCTTATAAACCTAGGCACCCTGTTATTACCCTAACACAGTGTTAGATTTTATTGGGAAAACTCTTCAGGAGACGTCTATAATTCTTCATCTGATTTCTGAGTCCACATCCAGTGTGGCTCATGCTAAGGAGAGCATTTTTTTTTTTTTTTTTTGCTACTTCAGCTTGTCTGCGGTGTTCTTTTCTCACATGTTTAAAGACAATACACAGTTTTCAGTCCAATACTTTATATGTGAGTTTGCAAACCATTGGACCCCTGAGGAAGCTGTGTTCGCCAGAATACGGACCGTGTAGGGTCCGGTTGGATTTTTATCACAGTATTTTTTTATCATTGTATTTTTTTAATTGAATTTTCATGGTTTTATATGTCAGTGTTTAATAAATTATCTCCAGAACATCTGCATCCACAGTTTTTGTTTTCATTTCTTTAATAAGACATTAACTATTTTTTTCTGAGGCCCTCCAAGTACCTACAAATCCAAAATGTGGCCCTGCAAAGGGTTTGAGTTTGAAACCACTGATCTAAACCCATCTGAGAGGATGTCTTCCAAAGCTTTCTAACAAAGCTTTTAAATGTATGCATAGGTCTACTACTTGTCATTGGTCCTAATAGTATACTCAGCTCTTTAAAAAAACAAGTAGAAAATAACCTCTAAGAGGGAAATGGATGGTCTATCATCAGGGGACATTTATTACAAATGGTTTTATTTTCTACAACAACAACAAACTGTAAAATTAGAAAAAATTCCAACAATTGAAAAACAGGGAAAAATATTTTGGAGAGGAAATCTTTGTCATTTTTTTTTTGTTATCATGTAATATATAATAAGCAACAAGTCAATAAAAATTTGCCTTTAAAGGATTATGCTCTACAATGTAAATCAACTTGAAAGCTGGTCAGGATAAACTTAACTTAGACCATAATGAGTGATGAATATGTGGTCTGTAAACCATGAGACAGAACTTAGGACCCTTTTACTAAAGAGCATAATGCCCTAACACAAGGTTAGTGCACAAGAAAAGGCTTACTGCAAAATGTATTACAGTGTTTTACAGTAATTTCCCTGTCGTCACGTGGTAAGCATGCATTAACTATTTTTAAAAAAATTGTGTTTGGAGGGGGGCAGAGAATGGGCATCCCTATGTTATCCAGCTAGTGTGTAATAACCAGATAATGCAATCTTAACAAGGGAGCACTTACCGCCTCCTATTGGAGGTGCTAGGTACTCCCATGATAGTGCTTCCAAGGTGACCCTAGTAGGTAATGCACATATTAGCATATGATCTGCATAAACATTTTTTTAAATCTGATATCTGCTACATAAAATCTGGGTTTAGCACATGGGAAATCCCACATTAAAATATGCCAAGCCCAGATTTCTGCACGGTTTAGTAACCAATGTCACATAGACCTGATATGCTCTTCCAATATAAAACTAATTTGGTTTACCATTCAGAAATGCAATCTGCTACCCAATTAGAAACAGTGAAGCTGATACTCAGCAGGGCTCTTTCTAGTTAAAGATAACAGGATGACCTATTTGGGAATTTGAAAATTGATTCTCCCTGCTGAGATAGTAAAATAACTCGTTAACACATTAGCTACCCTACTCCAGTGTGGCTTGACAACTCCCTGGAGCCATCCAGTATCAGAACTAGCTCCCAATATTGTATGTTATTCTTTCACTCCTGCTTTATTGGTGACTTACAGTGTCATCAAGCCACCCTCAACCCATGGCGGTACCATCCACGAGTCAAAATTGTAATTACTTATGAATATATCACAACTTATATCTCCAGCCATATCCGGAAGCAAGGCTGATTTCATAGTGGCATCTGAGAAACATTTACTTTTATCTGTTTATCATTGGCTTTGCAATATCTCTGGCAGAGAAAACTGGATAAAGTTAACTGGATAGCACCTGAACATACCTCTGCCCCCATCTTAGATCCCGGACTATCTATTTTTATGCAGATAACTTTTGACCAGACATTGAGCTGGCCAGTCATAAATTATCCACTAACATGTCCCAAATTTTAAATCCTAATGCTTAATCTGGTTTAATTCCCCAGATTAATCTGGAAAAGCATTTTGAATATCAACCCATTTGTCTAGTGCTTCAACTATGACTACATGATTCAGTTAAGCAGGCCTTAAGGAATTAGCAATATCTAATTAGCTCTCAAAGATCGTCACAGCAGTCTGTTGTTGGAAGTTAAAAGCAATGTTATGAAATTTTGAACATTTTTTTGTAGTGGACTATAATATGATTAATACCCTACTGATTAAGATCAACCTACAATTTCTGAATACAAACCCTGTCATCACTTTTTAAAACCATCGAGGGAAATGGTGTTAGAAGTTCTAACAGTCATAACTTCTCATTGGCTCAAGGCTTTTTATTTCTTTTTAATATTCTAAATATAAGCCCTCAGGTAAGTGAATAATTAAATACCTCTACACACATGTGAAAAAGGGGAGATGTCTGGAAGGCAGTATATACTAATGCCCTTAGTATGGGAAATAAAGTTTTGGACCTAGAGACTGTGATGGAAGAGGCCGATTTGGATTTAGTGGTGATCATGGAGTCCTGGTTCATGGATAACAGTGACTGAGATATAGTTGTACTGGACTATAATCTGTTCATTAAAGACAGGGTGGGAAGAAAAGGAGGGGGAGTTGAGTTACATGTTAAAGATCATATTAAAGCCACAAAATTGCGGGATCTACAAGGTAAGGAAGAGGCACTGGGGATCAATCTGGAAAGAGGAAATGGAACATTTACATTGGTGTGATATACAGATAG
Source organism: Geotrypetes seraphini (assembly GCF_902459505.1). NCBI lineage: Eukaryota > Metazoa > Chordata > Amphibia > Gymnophiona > Dermophiidae > Geotrypetes > Geotrypetes seraphini. Next base: position 390,506,993 of record NC_047085.1, on the reverse strand, counting down.
AAGTAGACAAAGATTTAATTAAAGATTAACCCACAACCTATAGCTCTAACCACTACTCCACACAAACTTCATGTAAGGTGGATGAGCTACTGGTGATTTTAATATGCAAGATGCTGATTGGGGTATTCCTAGAAGTAGGAAGATCCTGTATTCTCTACTTGGAGAACTGTTCTAGCAGTTGGTAATGGAACCCTATGGGATGGGGGCCATACTGGACTTAAAGCTTACAAATGGGGAAAGTGTTTCTGATGTTACAGTGAGTGATCATCTGGCATCCAGTGATCACCGGATGGTGTAGTTTAATATTAAGACAGGTGTAGAGAGAGTTCATTCAAATGTGAAGGTTCTAGTCTTCAAAAAAACTAGCTTTGTTCAGATGGAGAATTACGTCAAGGAGCTATTGTTTGAATGAGAACATCTGGAAGAAGAGGGAAAGCAGTATGCAAAACTTAAAGGAGCTATTGCAAGGGCAACAAACCATTTTGTAAGGAAATTAAGCAAAATTAAGAGGAAAAGGCAACCGCTTTGGTTCTCAAAATTAGTAGCTGAAAAGGTAAGGAAAAAGAGGTTAGCTTTAATAAACTATAAAAAATGCAGAAAGAGGAAGACGGGCAAAAATATCTGGAAAAGTTAAGAAAAGCTGGTAGAGTAGTCGGCAAAACAAAGATACAACTGGAAGAAAAAATAGCCAACAAAGTAAAACAGGAGGACAAGACATTTTTAGTTATGTTAGTGATAAGAGGAAGTGCAAAGTGGTGTGAAACTCACATATGAAGTGGAGGAATACATAGAAGTTGATAAAGTTAAGGCTGAATTGACGAACAGATATTTCAGTTCTATGTTCAAAGTTGAAGAGCCAGGAGTAGGAACTTAGACCAAAAATGTATATAGAAATGAAGGTATGGTAGACCGTGAATGATTTTCAGAGGACTGTATTAATGAGCTAAACTTAAGGTGGACAAAGCAATGGGGATGGGTGGTGTACATCCAAAGGTACTGAAGGAACTTAGGGAAGTAATTGCGGCTCCGATGGCTGACCTTTTCAATGCTTCTCTAGAGTTGGGAGTGGTACCAGAGGACTGGAGAAGGATGGATGTGATCCCTCTCCACAAAAGCGGAAGTAAGGAAGAGATAGGGAACTACAGACCTGTAAATCTGATTTCTATGATAAGTATATTAATGGAAACACTTTTAAAACAAAGAGTAGTGAAGTTTCTAGAATCCAACAGATTACAGGACCCAAGGCAACATGGTTTCACTAGATGCAGGTCTTGTCAAACAAATCTGATCCATTTCTTTGACTGGGTGACCAGAGAGTGGATAGAAGAAGAGCACATGATGTAGTGTTTTTAGATTTTAGCAAAGCGTTTGACACTGTTCCACACATGCATCTAATAAATTGAGTGATGGACTGAGTTAGGAACTGGTTGAGTAGAAGACGACAGACGATAGCGGTAAATGGAGCTCACTCTAAGAAAAGGGATGTTACCAGGGGTGTGCCATGAGGTTTGGTTCTTGGACCTCTTTATAACATTTTTTAAGTGATATTGCTGAAGGGCTGTCTGGTAAGGTTTGCCTCTTTGTGGATAATACCAAAATCTGCAATAGGGTAGACATCCCTGATGGTGTGAAAATATGAAGAAGGACATAGTGAAGCTTGAAAAATGGTCCAGAATTTGACAAATAAGATTTAATGCTAAGAAAAGTAGGGTAATACATTTGAGCTGCAAAAACCTGAGGGAACAGCACAGTTTAAGGGGTACAAAGCAGATAGAAATAAAACCCCTCCCCGTCTCTTATATCTACTACATAACCATTCCCAGCCAAAATTGTTGGGCAACATTGTTTCATAATCATGGTATCTGATTGCAATAAGGAAGATTTGGTAATAAATAAATATCTAACCTATATTTCTTAATTAAATTAGAAATTAAAAGTTTTGTTGTGCACCAATCTAGCATTAATCAAACCTACCTTAAGATATAGATATACCTAGAGGAGGAGTTTTGAGGAAGAAAACAGGGGTATATAATAGAAACATTTCAGAATCTGAAAGGTATTAATAATGCATAAGAAGAAACCCTTTTCCAGTATTTATTTATTTATTCATTCATTCGTTCAATTTAATATACCATTCTCCCAAGGGAACTCATAATGGTTTACATGAATTTATTCAGGTACTCAAGCATTTTCCCTGTCTGTCCTGGTGAGCTCACAATCTATCTAATGTACTTGGAGCAATGGGGGGATTAAGTGACTTGCCCAGGATCACATGGAACAGCGTGGATTTGAAATCACAACCTCACGGTGCTAGCCTATTAGATAAAGTTACCAAAGGCTACCCCCATCTTGTTTTGGATCAAAAGAAACAAAAAGATGGGTGGACTATCTACTCCAGACAGAAGTCTAAGGCTCTGTTGCATTGTGCTTTCCCTAGGATAGGCATAAAATTTTTGGGGAAAATGTTGGAAGGTCAGCTAATTGATTAAGATGAAACTCCAACACAACCTTCTGAATGAACTTAGGTTGTGTGTGGAGAACCACTCTGTTATGATGAAAGGGAAAGGGATGGAGACATGTATACTGCCTTTTTGTAGTTTTACAACCATATTCAAAGCAGTTTACATACAGGTATGTCAAGCATTTTCCCCATCTGTCCTGATGGGCTTACAATCTATCTAATGTATCTGGGGCAGTAGAAGATGAAGTGACTTGCCCAGTTTCCCAAGAAGCAGCAAAGGGTTTGAACCTACAATCTCAGGGTGTTGAGGCTGCAGCTCTATCCACTACTCCACACAAACTTCATGTAAGGTGGATCAGCTACTGGGGCCTTAAGTTTACTGATTCTATGTGCTGAAGTGACTGCCACCAAACACAAGATCTTCCAGGTCAGGTGCTCCCGATAGCAAGGGTCAAGTGGCTCAAAAGGAGCTTTCATCAACTGAGTGAGAAAAATGTTAAGGTCCCATGACACCATTAGAGGTTTGATGATGGTCTCTGTCCAAGGCAAACCCCGCATAAAGTAAACTAGAGGCTGTACAGAGATGGTCTTACCCTCTACATGATGATGGTAAGCACTGATTGCACTAAGGTGAATGCTTACAAAGTCGAGTCTTTAAACTAGACCAGATGCTCTAAAATCGATGTTAAAATCATGTTTACGCTCCTCCATTGAGAAAAATCACCATTTAATCCTACCCTCTGTTTTCTATCTGATAACCAATTCCTAATCCACAACTGCACTTTGTCACCTATCCCATGACTCTAATTTTCTCAGGAGCCTCTCATAAGGAACTTTGTTAAAAGCTTTGTGAAAATCTAGACGGCAGACATTGGTAAAGACAGGGCTGGTGCTGGAGTGGTGACAGACTGTGAAGATAAAGGAGCCAAATAGTTGGAGGCAGGTTCCTGGCTTCAGGGAAACTGCTATATTGGCATGGCTTCCACAGAAGGAGAACAGTTCTCTTGAAGAAGACAATTCTTGAGTATCGGGGATGCCAGTATCTCAGAGATCCTGGTACTATGCTTCAAAAAGGAATGATGCCAATGCTTCTTTATCACTACTTAGTAGACATAGGGATCTTTCATTGCTGACAAGGATGATATGGAAACCTCACATAGTCCTCCAATGAATATCTGGGAATAATACTGGCAGCAGTCAGGAAAATGCTTACTGCCAATGGATGAATAAATATTTTCTGGAATGAATGTGAGGTTAGAAACATAGAAAAAGACGGCAGATAAGGGCCGCGGCCCATCTAGTCTGCCCACCCCAATGACCCTCCCCTATTTATCTCTTTGCAGAGATCCCACGTGACGATCCCATTTCTTCTTAAAATCAGGCACGCTGCTTGCCTTGATCACCTGAAGTGGAAGTCTATTCCAGCGATCAACCACTCTTTCGGTGAAAAAGTATTTCCTGGTGTCGCCTTGCAATTTCCCACCCCTTATTTTCCATGGATGTCCTCTTGTCGCCGTCGGACTTTGAAAAAGAAGATATCTTCTTCTACCTCGATACGGCCCGTGAGGTATTTGAACGTCTCGATCATGTCTCCCCTCTCTCTGCGTTCGAGTGAGTATAGCCGTAATTTATCCAGCCGTTCCTCGTACGGGAGATCCTTGAGTCCCGAGACCATCCGGATGGCCATTCGCTGGACTGACTCAAGCCTCAGTACATCCTTGCGGTAATGAGGCCTCCAGAATTGTACGCAGTATTCCAGATGAGGCCTCACCATGGATCTATACAATGGCATAATGACTTCAGGCTTGCGGCTGACGAAACTCCTACGTATACATCCTATGATCTGCCTAGCCTTAGATGAAGCCCGCTCCACTTGATTGGCAGTCTTCATGTCTTCACTGATGATTACCCCCAAGTCCCGTTCTGCAACAGTCCTTGCTAGGATCTCGCCATTTAGGGTGTAAGTCTCGCATGGATTTTGACTGCCAAGGTGCATGACTTTGCATTTCTTGGCATTGAAGCTCAGTTGCCAGGTCCTAGACCATTGCTCCAATAGGAGTAGGTCGTGTTTCATATTGTCCGTTGTGCTCTTGCTTGTTATGTTACACAGTTTGGCATCATCGGCGAATAACGTTATTTTACCGCGAAGCCCCTCAGCCAAGTCTCTTATAAAGATATTGAAAAGGATCGGGCCCAAGATCGAGCCCTGCGGCACTCCGCTGATCACTGCCGTCGTTACAGAGGGGGTGCCGTTTACCACCACCTTCTGAAGCCTACCCCAACCCATTTAGTCAAAGTGTCACCTACCCCAAGCCAGTCCCCAACCCATTTAGTCAAAGTGTCACCTAATCCTATAGAACTCATTTTGCACAATAACCTGCGGTGAGGGACACTATCAAATGCTTTGCTGAAGTCCAAGTATACAATGTCCAAGGACTCTCCAACATTGAGCTTCCCCGTCACCCAGTCAAAGAAGCTGATCAAGTTGGATTGGCAGGATTTCCCCTTGGTAAATCCATGCTGACGGGGATCCCGCAGATTCTCCTCATCCAGGATCATATCTAATTGGTGTTTGATTAGAGTTTCCATTAGTTTGCTCACTATTGATGTGAGACTCACTAGTCTGTAATTCTCAGCCTCTGTCCTGCAACCTTTTTTGTGGAGTGGAATGACGTTAGCCGTTTTCCAGTCCAACGGGACTCTACCTGTACTAAGGGAGAGATTGAAGAGCACGGATAGTGGTTCCGCCAGGACGTCCCTTAACTCCCTGAGCACCCTGGGGTGTAGGTTGTCTGGCCCCACTGCTTTGTTTACCTTGAGTTTTGACAACTCACAGTAGACGCTGCTTGTGAACTTGAAGTTACTAAACGGGTCTACTGAGCCATCCTTTTTTTGTAGTTGAGGGCCGGAACCTGGTGCCTCGTGGGTGAAGACTGAGCAGAAGTATTCGTTTAACAGTTCAGCTTTTTCCGAGTCTGCTTCTACATAGGTCCCGTCTGGTTTCTTAAGGCGTACTATCCCGCTTGTGCTGCGGTTTCTGTCGCTAATGTACCTGAAGAAGGATTTATCGCCCTTCTTGATGTTCTTTGCTAAAGTTTCCTCCATTCGGATTTTGGCCTCTGTAACTGCTGTTTTGACGGCTCTTGCCCTAGTCAAATAGACTTCTCTAGAGTCCTGAGATCCTTTATGTTTGTAGGAGATGAACGCTTTTTTCTTCTCTTTTATGAGGTCCGAGATCTCCGCAGAGAACCATTGTGGCTTATTGTTCCTACGCCGTTTACTCACTGATTTTATATAGCGATTGGTTGCCTCCTGAATGGTAGCTTTCAGAGTTGACCACAGTTCCTCTACGTTATCTGTTCCTGCTTGGTTTTGTAGTGCTTGATGGATGAAATCCCCCATACCCTCAAAGTTGGCATTCTTGAAGCTAAGGACTGTCAGCCTAGAGGCTTATGGGAGATTATATCAATCTGGCTCTGGCATGGGAAGGCAGATAGACCCTTAGTGCAGGGAGACTGTGTTAAGTTTCCCTGATATGGTTTTAAGTTTCCCTGATTGAATCATGACTAGCTAAAAGGTGTTAATGTCTGATTAAGAGGGTGCTTAGGTCCAAGTGCACAGATCAAGAAACAAAGAAGCCAGAGACCTAATCCCATCACCATGCTTACAGGTATTACACCCTCCTTTGTCAATTAAATTAACCATTGTCTCAAACAGTTTACAAATTCTAAACAGAAAGATACTGGGAGATACAATATTTTCTCTATTCAGAATAAGATTCCAAGGCCAAGACCCCTTTCCTTATAGCTTGATAGGAAAAGAGACACCCCCTTGATAGAGCCGAGAGCAGGCTTTTATACCTTGGAATCTTATTCTGAATAGAGAAAATATTGTATCTCTCAGTATCTTTCTATTTAGAATTTGTAAACTGTTTGAGACAATGGTTAATTTAATTGACAAAGGAGGGTGTAATACTTGCAAGCATGGTGATGGGATTAGGTCTCTGGCTTCTTTGTTTCTTGATCTGTGCACTTGGACCTAAGCACCCTCTTAATCAGACATTAACATCTTTTAGCTAGTCATGATTCAATCAGGGAAACTTAAAACCATATCAGGGAAACTTAACACAGTCTCCCTGCACTAAGGGAGCCAAGACCCCTCTCCTGATAGCTTGATAGGAAAAGAGACACCCCCTTGATAGAGCCGAGAGCAGGCTTTTATACCTTGGAATCTTATTCTGAATAGAGAAAATATTGTATCTCCCAGTATCTTTCTGTTTAGAATTTGTAAACTGTTTGAGACAATGGTTAATTTAATTGACAAAGGAGGGTGTAATACCTGCAAGCATGGTGATGGGATTAGGTCTCTGGCTTCTTTGTTTCTTGATCTGTGCACTTGGACCTAAGCACCCTCTTAATCAGACATTAACACCTTTTAGCTAGTCATGATTCAATCAGGGAAACTTAAAACCATATCAGGGAAACTTAACACAGTCTCCCTGCACTAAGGGTCTATCTGCCTTCCCATGCCAGAGCCAGATTGATATAATCTCCCATAAGCCTCTAGGCTGACATCTCCCATAATTTTTTTATTTTTATTCTTTGAAATGAGGGCAAGCTTGTGGTACCCTCGCTTACCTCCAACAGTACGTCCCCTGTCTTGCAGAATCTCCAAGCTATGAAGATAGGTTATATAGTCCATAAACAGTTCCCATTATGAGTTCAAACCTCTGTCTTAGGTTGTATAGGCCATCATCTGGGCGGGGATCCCAGTATGCTTATATCTTACCCGTCGTTGAGCGAATGAACGGTGCATAAGGGATGCAGGAAGCTTTTTCCGGAGGTTCAGGTATAAAGGTACCAAGATGTCATGAGAGAGTATCTAAGTATGGGATATGGGATAATATTATATCTGACCCTGGTAATGGTAATGCAATAGGCCATGCCAAATTAAAACCAAATTAGAACCAAATTAGCAAGTGTCAGAGAAGATATTGGAAATACATGTATAACTGCCTTAAAAGTTAGAAGGAAGCTTGTATGATAAGCGTTGTAAAGAAATGTACATGTGTTTCACTTTACAGCAAAGAAAAATCATAATAATACATAACAAAATTTGTACAATAATTAAGATAATGATAGGGTGAATTAAAACATTAAATACGTGGTTTGCAGTGGGCGAATACCCAAAGAAAAGTTCCCAAACTGAGACATGAGCGTCTCGTAGCAAATTTTCTACAGTTTGTGCAATCTGTCCATTTTCAAAAGTGATAGTATGATTCACTTCTTTGGAGGTTTTCTTAAGTTGTTCAATGTAAGTATGGAGTTCAGTAAAGTTCAGCAGCTTGTGGAATGTCTCATTGCCCATACCAAGAGGTAGTGGATGTACAGCATATGAAATAAAGTCTGGAATGTCCATAGAATAGGCTAAATAGGTGGAATTGTACAGCAAAGCGTTCTTAGGAAGGTGGCTATATCCGATGAACAGGAAACATTGTGTACAGCATGTGTGTAAAAGCCTTTGCAGTCAGGGTGCAGGAAGATGAATTACAGTCCAGCAGGAACCGGCTGTCTCTTTAAACTGGTGAGATGCACACTTGGGATGAAACGGTGTTTGCACAGGATCTGTCAGTCACAGGAAACAAGTGGTGTTCACCCTTGAGATGAAATGATGTCTGTGCATACAGGGAGGGATTTGAAAAGAGTCCCGATATCATTCAGCAGCTGTACTCCAGTGTGATCCAAATAAGAGATAGAAAATGGAGGAGAAACCATGTTGCCAGTATTGAATGTATAGAGAGAAACCAGGTTGCCTGTACTGAATGCATAGAGAGAGAGAGAGAGAGAGAGACCAGTTGCCTGTACTGAATGTGGCAACATGTAACAATATTAATGCATTTACTTGGTATAGTTATGGCAAAAGACAGACAATATTCAGGTACTTAAGGTTCTTAATCAAACATTTCAAAAAGATATGTTTTTGTGTGCAGCATATAACTATTATGGCAATTCAGAGAGACCATAATTCTGTACTGAATGTATATAAAAAAATTATGTCAGAAATGTGTACTGAATCTAATGAGGAGCATAGAATAAACACGTTATAAAGTGAAACTTTTACTTAAAAATATAACCCCTAACTAAGCTAAATTTAGGATATAAAAAGAACATTGCGCAATTGGGCTAGTTAAAAAAAAAAATGGGGAAAAAAGCTCTAGAAATGGCCAATGTTATGTATCCTGGGGTACCCCCTAAACTAAAACAAATAGACAAAAGACAGACCACATGGCACAGACAACATAAAACACAAATTTTTAGGCATCCATCTGTCAAGTGTTCAGGGCTGAATTTAACTCTGCAAATAAACACATTGTTATAGAAAAACACAGCAAAGATGAACACCTGAGTTGTACAACTAATGCATATCATAACCATCTCATATTCAGAAAAGGCATAAAGCTAATATCTTCTTTGGAACGTCTCTATCTCTGCAGTGATAAAGAGGAACCTTGGAAAACATTAGAAATATCTTTGTGCCAAAATTGGTCTGGGATGGCTATGTATATATATCTGAACTGCTGCTAAGAAAAAGAAAAAAACATTTTAAATTAGCAGCAACCTCAAGGTCCCTTAAAATAAACTTTGTCCATGTTCCATTCAGGCCGACCTGGACCACATGTCTGCCACCTGGGTCCCACTGCACTCGGAGGAATGGGCACTGCGGTGCAGAAGTCAGGTGCAGGCCAGACTTGTCTTCCCTTGTCTCCACTGTCGTGTCCTGGCATTCAGAGGCAAGGGGCAAATTCCGAAAATCATTAGTCATGTCTAGGACAGAGAAAAATGCACATTTAGGGTTAAATTTCACAGTAATGTCATAGCAAGAGGCAGCCACTGGCACTACAGGCTTTGAAATCTTAGTTAGGGCCCGAGAGTGTATAGTGAGCCCAACAGAGCCCTCTGATTTAGCAAATGACCAAGCTGGAGAGCCACATGCTAAAGAGATAGGTCCACTCAGACCCATCTCCTGGCTCTGGCATGGGAAGGCAGATAGACCCTGTAAGGCAGGGGAACTGCTGGGCTCTCTATTTAAGTGTAATACTCTCTACTTAATTGTAATGATTATAAATATTGCTTTTCTGTAAGACTATTTCTATAATATATTCTTTATGCAAAAACCTCTGGCTGTGCCTCTGATTCTACTTCCTGGTGAGTCATCGGTGAGGGAACTGAACCTGGGACCTGGCGTTGGTCAGTGTGCATTTCACTTAACCCCTCCAACCTAACATTGTGGGGGTGCGACCTTCCTTACATTTTACGAAACTGACAAGGACCCTGGTCAATGTGTTAGTTTTGGCGAAACCCTTCCTGAGCTTGAACCATATCATATTGTGGTCGCTGGAGGCCAATTTGTCGCCCACTGAGACCTCAGTGACACTTTCACCATTGGTAAGCAATAGGTCCAGTATTGCCTGTTCCCTCGTTGGCTCCAATACCAGTTGCCTCAGTTTAGCTCCCTTCATAGAGTTCAATAGTCTCCTGCTGCTGCTGGATGCAGAGGAAAGTGTGTTCCAATCCACATCAGGCATGTTGAAGTCTCCTAACAACACTGTATCCCCACGCAAGGTGATATTCTCTATGTCACTGATTAGTTCTATATCTATGTCATCCTGTTGCCTTGGGGGTCTGTAAACTATGCCAAGATACAGGCATTTGTCATTCCCCCTGGCCAAATTTACCCAAAGGGATTCCCCTGTGTACCTGATATCTGTGATTCTGGTGACTTTAATATCATCCTTAGTGTATAATGCTACACCACCTCCCATTCTGCCCTCCCTGTCTTGGCAAAGGAGGTTGTATCCTGGTATCACCATGTCCCACCCGTGGGAGTCGGTGAGCCAGGTCTCAGATATCGCCACCACATCCAGGTCAGCGTTTCTCATTTCAGTCTCAAGTTCCAGGATCTTGTTGCCCAAACTATGGGCATTGACATACATAGCCCTCCATGTAGCATGTTTGCTATGCCTCCCTGGGGCTGTTCCTGCTTGAGCTGCGTGGACCTTTTCAGTACTACTTGTAGTTTGTGTACCTTCCCTAGACCCAGTATTGCAAAGTGTACCTACCCTAGGTTCGAAACTGTTTGTACTCTGTGGGGGAATAACTGTTTGAGCTACTTTAATTCTTTTAGTACAGCTTGCAATGTGTGTACCCTCCCTAGACCCGGAATTACAGTGTGAACCTACCTTAGACTTAGAAATGTGTGTACTCGCCCCATACTTAGAAATGTGTTTACTCATCACAGTCCCAGGCCCAGAATTGCGGTGTTTGCTTACCCCAGTCTCAGAGAAATATTGATGACATAGCTCGTCAGATAGGTTGTTTGTGTTTGTGCTTGTACCCTCCCCCAACATACCTAGTTTAAAGCCTTGTGAAGAACGCGGGCCAGTCGGTGTCCAAGGACGTTCTTCCCTCTTCTGGTCAGGTGTAGCCCATCTGGTCCCTGTAGTCCTAGTAGTGTCTCTCCATGTTGCAGGAACCCGAAGTTCATCTCCTTGCACCAATCTCGCAGCCAGTCGTTAGTCCTCTGGATGCGATCCTCCCTGGCTCTGCCCTTGCCCCTTACAGGGAGGATCGAGGAGAAGACCACCTGTGCATCCAACCTCCTCAGCTTCTCACCCAGGGCTCTGAAATCTGCTGGTATGCTATCCTGGGTGCTCCTGGCGGTGTCGTTTGTTCCGACGTGGATAAGGATCATGGGGAAGTGGTCCTGAGGTTTGATGAGTCTATCCAGGCAAGCGGTTACATCCCGGATCCTGGCCCCTGGCAAACAGCAAACCTTTCTTGATTGCAAGTCTGGTCTGCAAATTGGTGGGGCAGGGGTAGAAGCTAGGAGGCAGAGTGGGTTAGGGCAGGGAGCATGTGCTTAAAATCTCCTTCTCAAAAATTGCTGCGACTTGGCATCACTGCATAATTTTTTTTTTTTTAAATGGTGAGATAAACACAGAGAACTCCTAGTTGAAAGAGAATGGCAATTAAGCACAATGGTGATTCTGCACAATACAAAAGTGAAATGATTGAGTTATGCTTTCAAGAAGGCCAGGATAGAATGGCCATTATGGTACAATTTTAAATCCCTTATGCAGCAGAATGGATGGGCCATTTTGGTCTTTATCTGTTCTCATTTGCTGTGTTTCCTACATAGTTTGTTTGGAAAGGACTCTGCTCTCACGTTTTGCAATCTATCTCATATCTGACATGGGCAAAGTGTCTCTCTCCAGCATTTGACCTGGTTGACTATCACAGCCTTTTAAATAGGCTAAATGAAGTTGGCCTATCTAGTACCAAATTAAAATGGTTTGAGTTATTCTTGCAAAGTAGAACACTGAGAATGACAATGGGCCAGACCTCTAGCCTTAATCTAATGGTTTGCAGGGTTCCCCAGGAGTCTATTCTTTTGCTTTTTCTATTTAACATTTTTATGGCTCCTCTGGGAAAGATTCTACAAGAATGTGACTTTTATTATCAGATTTATGCTGATGATATCTAGCTGGCATTTTCATTTTTATTTTTTTTTCTGGGGGATCTTGATTCTATTAATACTTTGAATCAGGGCCTCCAGGAGATTGTCAACTGGATGAAATTGATCAAAGTTAAGCTCAATAGAGGAAAGTCTGAAACACTCTTTGTTAATAAAACTGCTGTGCTTTTCTCTCTCTCTCTTCTGTGTGGATGATATTACATTATTTAGTTTACAGGTCTGCATCTTGGATTTTACAACTCATTCAACATTACTGTGCAATTCCCAAAGGACTCTTTCTGAATTGCACTTGCATGTACTACAATTTGTACATCATCTGTAAAAAAATGTCACAGCAAACCAAACTGTATTACTGTTAAGGACAAAGAGGCTAAGATACATGTTAAACGGGTGAGAAAGTATAGAGCCTTAAGGCATGCCACATGTTAGTCACAGAACCAGACACCTCACCATGTCAAGTACAAATGCATCTATTCTTCTGTGGAGGCATTTAGATTCTGTTTTCTTAAAATGCACAGCAGAAACCTCTACTAGAATTTTGCATGTGATCTCTTGACTTATAATGGCCTCATAGCTTCTGGAACAAAGGGTTGGCTATCCAGCAGTAGGAGACACATTTTACAGGGAAAGTGTGTCAGAATAAATACCAAGCTCAATGGGAGTGTCCTTGTCTTTGTCTTCAGCTTCCCCAGCCACTATATTTTTACTTCTAGGAGAAGAGGCTCGGCTCTTTCCTCCCTAACTAAAAATACTGCTACTGAAGAAAAGAGGGTCTCTGGCTAGCACATCCACTATCTGGAGGAGAAAGGAGTGGAAAAAGCAAACACCAGAGATAAATCAATTGCTGGAATGGAAAGCCAGCCCTCTACTACAATTCTGACGAGGGAAGAAAGGGTTAAAACAGTGGTCCCCAAACCTGGCCTGGAGGACCACCAGACCAATCAGGTTTTCAGGCTAGCCCTAATAAATATGCATGCAGCAGATTTGCATGCCTGTCACTTCTATTATATGCAAATCTCGCTCATGCATATTCATTAGGGCTAGCCTGAAAACCCGATTGGCCTGGTGATCCTCCAGGACAGGGTTGGGGACCACTGGGTTAAAAGATAAAGCCTGAAGAAACAGGAGGGGCCTAGAGAAGAATCCCAGGAAATCTACCTAAAGTACCCTGGAGCTGAGTTTAGGGTTACCAGATTTCCAGGACACCTGGCCCCATCCCATTCCACCCCAGCTCCACCCCCACACAAACTACGTGTCTCCTTTCCTGAGTTCAAGGCCATGTCTGGATGTCCTCTGTACATGCGTGGAGTGGACATCAACGTGCCATCACATTGACGGCCGCGCATGCGCAAAAGACATCCCCCAAGCTCGGGGCCTTCCAAAACCCAGACAAACTGCCAGGTTTTGGAAATCCCTCCAGGCACCTGGACAGTCATCTAAAAAGAGGACATGTCCGGATTTTCCCAGACATCTGGTAATCCTAGCCAAGAAGCCAGACTCTACATACAATGCAGCTCCACAGAAACAGAAACAGTGGCATGTCCCCCTAAAACTATGCAAATATAAAGATGTAAATTTGAAAAAAAAATTGACAAATTACAAAAATCACTTTACAAATTAAAAAATAGAAATAAAAACAAAGGAAAATAAGAAAATACCATTTTATTGGACTAATACATTTTTCACTTAGCTTTCAGAGACTAAAACCTCCTTCAGTACAGAATACCACTGTTAAGGCATGCTGCCCTGACCTGAGGAAGAGGGTTTTGGTCTCCAAATGTTAATAAAAAATGTATTAAAATTAGTCCAGTAAAAAAATTACCTTATTTCCATTTTCTAATTATAAAAATTTATTAATATAGATACAATATTGCTTTATTCTAAATCTAAAGCAACAAAAAAATCTTTCTTTTCTACCTTTTGTCTTTTCTGTTTTCATCATCTTCTCTTCACTCTTTTTTCTATTCAGTGTTTGTCCTCTCTACCTTCTATGCATCTGCCCTTTCACTGTCCCTTCCATTTACTGTCCACCCTCTCTCTCTGTCTTTTGCATCCACTGTTCACCCTCTCTCTCTCTTCCATCCACTGTTTGCCCTCTCCCCCTTCCATATGGCACCTTCCCCCTTTCTATGCCCCTTCCATAAACTGTCTATCCTGTGCCCCTTCTCTCCTTTGTACATGATTCATTTCTGCTTCACTCCCATTCAATTTTTTCTCTCTGTCTCCACCTCCTCCCCCATGCTCTGGCATCTCTCTCTTCTTTCCTTCCATGCTCTGGATATCATCTCCTTCCTTTTCCTCCTTCCCTCCTTTCCCTCAGGTATGGCATCTCTGTCTCCTTCCCTTCCCTCCCTCCATGCCCTGGCATATCTCTCCTCTCCTTCCATCTCTCCCACCTCCTCCATGCTCTGGATCTCCTCTCCTTCCTTTTCCTTCCTCCCTCCTTTCCCCCTAGTCTGGCATCTCTGTCTCCTTCACTTCCCTTCCCGCATGCCCTTTGGCATCTCCCCAACTCAATCACCAATTCCCAGTCATCTTCTGCTCTGTTTCCCTAAACCCTCCTCTAGTTACATTCATTTTTTACTCTTTTTCTTACCCCTGTCTCATTTGATCTTTCCAGGGTCTCTTGTCCATTTGATATTTCTTCTCCCTCCATATGCACCATCATTCCATCTTTGTCCCTATCTGTCCTGTCTACCCTCTTTGTGCGCATCCCTAATCCCTCCTAATCTGTCCATTTTGTCCCCGCTACTCCCTCTATCCATCTTTTCCCCCTCTACCCCTCATCCCAGAATAAACATCACTCTCTTTCTTTTTTTCTCTCCATTTAGGGATTTAGCAACTTTGTCACTCTTCTTATTTCTCTCTTTCTCTCCTTACTCTGCTCCTCCAACTCCCCTGACCAACATCTGTCTTGCTCTCTTCCTCTCTCCGTGATTTAAGCCTTTTCCACTCTTTCCCACTGTCTTATCTAATCTTTCTCCAGGTCATCTCCTTTTCTGCCTACCCTGCACTTTCTTTCTTCTCCCCTCCCCCCTCCCCCCGAGATGAGCACCCTCGATCCATGCCCCTCCCTGAAGTTTGATAACTCCCCCTATTCCCTTCCTCTTTCTTTTTATCCCCAAACCCATGTTGGCAGAACAGCATTCAGAATTGGCTGTTCTTATTGACATCGGACCCTCCTCTCTGCCAAGTCCCGCCTACTTCCTGTTTCCGTGAAGGCAGGACACAGCAGAAAAGAAGGCTTGATGGTGACCGAGCAGCACAATCTGAACACTGCAGCTGGCACTGCTTCTAATGAAGGGTAATAAGTTCCCTTGATGCCGGCCCCAGAGAACCTCTTCTGTGCAAATTGCTGCAATGCTACCACCCTCCCCTTCCCCCCCCCCCCCCCCCCCAGCATATACCTGGGCAAAAAGGGCTTGGAAGAAAAGCTGCCCGGACGTTCAATGGACCTTCAAAAAAGAGGACATGTCCATGGAAACCCAGACATATGGTAACCCTAGCTGAGTTCCAATGAGGAAGGCACCACCACAAGGACTTTGTTCCTAAAGATTCAGAGAGCCCTCTACCTGTTAGAGATACATAGCAGCTCTCCTATAGAGGGGTCCAGAGAGATTAAAGCTGTAAGCTACAAAGATAGAGAGTTCATAATGGTAACTACTAAATACTGAAAGCATGGCCTATCTCAAAGCTGTCAATTTACCACTGCTATGCTGGAGAATGAAGGTCAGTGAGTGAGGTTTTTCTCACGAGCCCCAGCCATAGTTTTTGTTCTGGCAGATGTACATTCAAAAAACTTGATTAACATATTCTAGTTAATAAAGAGAAAACAAATTTCCTTTTTGTACCTTTCTTTTCTGGTTATTTTATTTTTTTAATTGTTTTAGTACCAGTCTCTAGTTTTTACTTTCCTCTGTCTTCTATCTCTCTTGCCAGGGTTACTTTGTCCTTTTGACATTTCTTCCTTCTCTTTGTCCATCATTTATCTTCCTTCTGCTTTCCTATCCACCTGCCCAGCATCTGTGTACTCCTGCTATGCTGAACATCTGTCTCCTCATTTTTACACTCACTTTCCCCTTCCTCATGTACTTTCCACACCCCTGGGGCCAGCATATTTCCATATCTCTTCTTTACTACCACCCCCTTCCAGGGGGCCAGCATCACTTTTCTTTCTTTCCTTTCCTCACCCCCACCCACCTATCCTCTGGAAGTAGCACATTGTGGTGTGCCTCAAGGTTTTGTTCTTGGGTCTGTTCTTTTTTAAACATTTTTATAAGCATATTGCTGAAGAACACAGGTAAGATTTGCCTCTTTGCGGATTATACCAAAATCTGCAATAGAATAGACACCCTGAATGGTGTGAATAACATGAAGAAAGACCTAGCAAAGCTTGAAGAACAGTCTGAAATTTGGCAGCTAAAATTTAATGCTAAGAAATGCAAAGTCATGCATTTGGGCTGCAAAAACCTGAAGGAATGGTACAGTTTAGGGCAGGGGTCTGCAACCTTTAAGACATAAAGAGCCACTTGGACCCGTTTTCGAAAAGAAAAAAAAACTTGGAGCCGCAAAACCATTATAAAACAAATCTAACACTGCATATATTGTTTCTTATCTTAATGCTATATACAGGATCACTAAATTGAAAATAAAATCATTTTTCCTACCTTTGCTATTTGGTGATTTCATGAGTCTCTGGTTGCACTTTCTTCTTCTGACTGTGCATCCAATCTTTCTTCCTTTCTTTCAGCCTCCTGTATGTTTCCTCTCCTCCAGACCTCATTCTCTCCCCCAACTTTTTCTTTCTGTCTCCCTGTTCCCCCTTCTTTCTGTCTCCGTGCCCTCCCCCAAGCCACTCGGTTTGCTGCCACCGCAATCGGGGAACAGCCCCCAAGCCACCGCCGTCCCAAGCTTTCCTGCAGAAGTGTTGCGCTGACCAGCATTCCGCTCCCTGACGTCAATTCTGACGTAGGAGAGGAAGTTCCGGGCCAACAAGGCATTTCTCCTCATTCCATCCAGCCTGAGCCCCATCTCTCCTTGATCCAGCATTTCCCTTCTGTGTCTGTCAGAATTACCATTCCACCTATTTTCCAGCATCACCCTTCTTTGTGTCCATCTCACCTATATCCCTATCTCACCACTTTTTCAGAATCTTCATTTGTCTCTGTCCTTGTCTTTATCCCATGTTCACCATTTGCCCTTTCAATGTCTTTATCTCCCCCCCCCCACACACACACACTTTTTCAGCATTACTTCTATGTCTCTATTTCACCTCCTCTTCATGTCCCCTCTGTATCTCTATCCTTATTCAGTAGGTCCTGCTTACTCTTTCTCTTCTTTGTGTCACTATCTCCATTTTCAGCTTTCCCCCCCTTTTCCTTTGTTACTGCACCCTGTAGCCAGAATCTTTCCACCCTCCCTCCACTCAGGCCTAACCCAGTATGAAATATTTCCTTTTGTTTCCCTCCCCTCTCTTTCTCTCTCTCTTCTGCTCCCTCACCCACGAGTCCTGCATCTGGCCCTCTCCCTTCTACCTGCACCTGGCAAAAAAAACCTGCTCCGCGGCTCTCTTAAGCAACTCGTCAGCAGCGGTGATCAAGACAAGCTACCGACATCGAGGCCTTCCCTCTACGAGTCCCGCCTTTGTGGAAAAAGGAAGTTGAAACAAGCGGGACTCGCAGAGGGTAGGCCCCGAAGTCAGAAGCTGCTGCTGAGTTGCCGAAGAGAGCCGCAGAGCAGGGGATGTGGCCGGAAGCAGGTAGAAGGGAGAGGGAGATAGGAAGGCTGTAGATCTCCGGAGCATGACAACCGACCCCGGCCAGGATGATTTCTTTTTCAGGCACCTTACAAGTCCAGCGTCGCGGCGGGAAATAGCCATGCTGAGCAGTGAGCTCAGCACTACACAGATGAAAGCCTTGCTTGCTGATTGGTCCGGCGGCAATGGCGGGGCGGGGGCCGCCGGACCAATCAGCAAGCAAGGCTTTCATCTGTGTATGTGCTGAGCTCACTGCTCAGCATGGCTATTTCCCGCCGCGACGCTGGACTTGTAAGGTGCATGCCTGCGTGACACACTACCGGAGCCGCAGCAAAGGTGGAAAAGAGCCGCATGCGGCTCTGGAGCCGCAGGTTGCCGACCCCCGGTTTAGGGGGTGAAGAACTTATGTGCACGAAAGAAAAGCGGGACTTGGGTGTGATTGTATGTGATGATCTTAAGGTGGACAAACAAGTTGAAAAGGTGATGGCGAAAGCTAGAAAGATGCTAGGGTGCATAGGAAGAGGTATTGATGCCCCTGTATAAGACACTGGTGAGACCTCATTTAGAATATTATGTAGAATTCTGGAGGCCACACCTTCAAAAAGATATAAAAAGGATGGAGTCAATCCAGAGGAAGGCTACTAAAATGGTGTGTGGTCTTCATCATAAGGCTTATGGGGACAAACTTATAAATCTCAATATGTATACTTTAGAGCAGGGGTGTCCAACCTGCGGCCCTGTGAAGTATTTTGTGCGGCCCTGGTCGAGGCGATGCAGTGTTTTCCTCTGCTGCCCCTGGGTGTTTACCATCTTGCCGGCTCCCTCCTCTGTCTTGCTGCAGCATTTCACAGCCCCAGAAAAATTATTTTCGGTCAATGCGGCCCAGGGAAGCCAAAAGGTTGGACACCCCTGCTTTAGAGGAAAGGCAGGAGGGGGAGACATGATAGAGACATTTAAATACCTATGTGGCATAAATGCACATGAGTCAAGTCTTTTCATTTGAAAGGAAGCTCTGGAATGAGACCGGAATAAGATTAAGTTAAGAGGCTCAGGAGTAATCTAAGGAAATACTTTTTTACATAAAGGGTGGGTAGATGTATGGAACAGTCTCCTGGAAGAGGTGGTAGAGACAAATACTGTGTGTGAATTCAAGAAAGTGTGGGATAGGCAAGTGGGATCTCTTAGAGACAGGAAGAAACAATGGTTACTGCAGATAGGCAGACTGGATGGGCCATTTGGCCTTTATCTGCCATCATGTTTCTATAGTGACGGGGATCTGTAGATACCCATGGTAAAAAACAAAGCAAAACCTGTAGCGTTTACTGCAGATGCGGCAGCAAAGCTTTTTATCGCTTCACAAGAGCAGTAAAAATCTTTATTCCCATAGTAAGAAAAAAAGCAATTATTGTGCTGGCATCTGTCTCCCATCCCTCCCACTGCCTTATTCATACCTTCCGGAGCCTCATAGCCCTCACTGCCATTCCTCACAGGCCTGCTCTGGGGGGTCTTCCATTGGCTGGAGTCCCTCCTGCGGCAGTGGAGAGAGGGGGTACTGTGTTACTAGACCCATGGGGGGAGGTACTGGAGTCAATGCTGTTGCTACCATGTATGCTGCTAGACCGGGGGGAACGCTGTTGGGACCTAGGGGAGTGCTGCTGCTTTTGCTGTACAAGCTGCTGGATCCAGGGGGGGGGGGCACAGCTGGACTTGAGGGGGGGTGCTGCTGCTACTGTTGAATCCTCAGAGTGAGGGGGAGCTGGGGGGGGAGTAGAGGGAGAAGAAGATGCTGGAACTGCATGGGGGGGCCGATTGGCTGGGGCTAGAGCTGAAAGGAAGAGAAAGAGGGTGCTAGACCTACGGAAGGGTGGTGGCTGGAGCTGAAGGGAAGAAATAGAGATGCTGGACCCATAGGGGAGCGAGAGGGAAGAGAGAGAGACACTGAACCTCCAGCTAGGGCTGAGGCTGGAGGGAAGGGAAGGGAAGGGAAGGGAGAGAGACAATGAACCAGTGACTGTGGGGGGCTAACAGTTCACAGTGAACCAAGGGGAAGCTAACTGGCTGGAGGGAAGGGAGAGAGGAGTTGGACCCGCAGGGGATGGTGTAAGCTGGTTGGCTGGAACTGAAGGGAAGGGAGAGAGACACTGGACTCAGGACTGGGGGCTGGAGCAGGAGGGGTATGAATACAGGGGTTGGAAAGAAGGGAGGGAGTTGCTGGACCTTCAGGGAGGAGGAGAGAAAAAGGGAGGAAAGAGATACAGAACCAAGGGGATAAAAGAAGAGGGAATAAAATACTGAACACAGAGTAGAGAGAGAAAAGAAAGAGGGAGAGACACTTTGGATTATGAAATCAGCTCCACCAAAATTTAATTGGATCTATTTAGCTGGTTAACTTATTTGCTAGAAAATGGTTTCCATCATCAGGAGGTCATATTATTATAAGTCCTATTCCCCAAAATCCCAAAGGATCTAGTTCCTCGGTAGCCAATTACAGACCCATTGCATCCATTCCATTTTTTATAAAAATTATGGAAGGTATATAAACAGCTGTTGAATTATTTGGATCATTTCTCCATTCTTCATGGATCACAATCGGGTTTCAGGCCACTGTATAGTACAGAGACACTTTTAGCCTCAATTTTGGATAATCTTTGTAATTTTTTCAGTAAGGGTACTAGTGTACTAATATTACAATTGGATTTGAGTAGCGCTTTCAGTCTAGTCAACCACAAAAAACTACTGGAGAGTTTGGATGCTACTGGAGTACATGATAAGGTCTTTAAATGGTTTGAAGGTTTTCTAATGTCTCGTACATATCAAGTAAAACTGAATAATGAACTCTCTCACAGTCGGAATAACCCTTGTGGTGTTTCCACAGGTCTCACCACTGTCCCCTTTGTTATTTAATATTTACTTAGGGCTCCTTTTACTAAGCCACGTTAGGGCGCTACATTGCCCCGCGTGCTAGACCTTAAGGCCAGCATTGAGCTGATGTTAGTTCTAGAAGCGTAGCTCGCGGTGTAGCGCACAGTAAATTCCTGGTGCGCTAAAAACGCTAGCGCACCTTAGTAAAAGGAGCCCTAGCATCTCTAGGAGATAGATTGTCCAACTTTAAGATTAAACTATTCAATTACGCAGAAGATATTACGATTTTGATTCCTATCTTTACTTCTTTCTCCCAGATTAACCAAATGGTGTCTGACATTTTGACGGCCATTGAATTATGGATGGTAGAATTTAATTTAAAACTCAATACTGAGAAGGCTAAATTCTTTGCCGATTTGGAAGGAAGATGTTACATCAATTATCTTAAATGCTAAACCTATATAGTTCATTCTTTCATCAAGATACTTGGTGTAATTTTGGACTGGAACCTAACAATAAAAAATCAGGTTGACTCTGTGGTACATAAGGTTTCCACACCACTTTTGAAATTGAGAACTATGAGCTTATTTTGACATAAATTAATTTCGATTGCTAGTGCAAGCTCTGGTTTTGATGTAACTTTTGTAATATTGTGCATCTTGCTGGAGCCCCAAAAAATCTGCAGACTGCGCATTATTCAGAATACAGCAGTTTGCTTGATTTATAATCTGAAGAAGTATGATCATATTACACCTTACTATCGTCAATTGCATTGGCTACCGATTGAAGCGCAGATTAAGTTTCAAGTTTGGATGTTTCTGTTTTAAGGTACTGGCAGGTTAATACCAGAATATCACTTGGAATCATTTACATTCAATAACTCCAAACATTCCAGGAAATCACATGCACTATTCTCTTTTCCCATCTGCCAAGGGTTTGTAAATTTAAAGGTTTCAACGTCTGCTATCCTTTAAAGCGGCATTATGGGGTAAGGATTTGACTTTCTTAATTATGTCGACTGACTCTTATTTACAATTTTGACGTGTCTCAAAAATGTATCTTTTCACTGAATACTTTGAAAATTAGCAATGCTCTGCCTTTCTTCTCATCTTTTGTACTCATAATCTTTTGAGAACCGCATAGAACTTAGCAGTATTTGCAGTATAAAAGTGAGTTTTATGTTATGTTATTGGTATGGAGAGGAAAATAGGGGAGAATCTGGGCATAGGGAGGTATACATCTGGAGTACTGCATCCAATATTGGTCACTTTACCTTAAGAAGGATATGGCGATACTCAAGAGGGTTCAGAAAAGAGCGACACGATTGATAAAGGTATGAAAAATCTTTCATATGCTGAAAGATTAGAGAAACTGGGGTTCTTTTCCTTAGAAAAGCGGAGACTTAGAGGGGACATGATAGAGATTTATAAGATCATGAAGGGAATAGAGAAAGTGGAGAGGGACAGATTCTTCAAACTTTCAAAAACTACAAGAACGAGAGGGCATTCGGAAAAATTGAGAGGGGATAGATTCAGAACCAATGCTAGGAAGTTCTTCTTCACCCAAAGGGTGGTGGACACCTGGAATGCGCTTCCAGAGGGTGTGATAGGACAGAGTACGGTAACTGGGGTTCAAGAAGGGATTAGATATTTTCCTAAAGGAAAAGGGGATAGAGGGGTATAGATAGAGGATTACTATACAGGTCCTGACTTGATGGGCCGCCGCGTGAGCGGACTGCTGGGCATGATGAACCCCTGGTCTGACCCAGCAGAGGCACTGCTTATGTTCTTATGTTACAAAAATAAAAGGGAGAGGGGCAAGGAGAGCAGCATAGAAACAGGGACACAAAGAGGAGATGTTGCATGAGGGTAGTAAATCGACACAGAGGGGCAATGCCAGATATTGGAGGGGTGTACGGACACCAGAGGAAAGATGTTAGACATGGGAGAGAATAGGCACACAGAAGGGAGATGCTGGACTTGGGGGCATTGAGAACAGGAGTGATGCTGGACACAGAGGGATACTGGAAAGGAAACAAGGGACACAGCAAAGGAAAATGCTGAACATGGGAAATAATAGGTATATAGAAATGGAGATGGATGGTGAGCACAAAGAAGAAATGTTTAAATGGCAGGAGACTGGTGAGAGAGAGTTAAGAAAAGACAGAGAAAACAGAAACCAGAGCCCAGGATATAGCATAAAACTTTATTTATAGCCTGCTGAGCCTTACAGTTCACAGTGACTTACAAAACAGAGTCAAGCTGTGCAAAAACAGCAAAATATAAATCCTGACATCATTAAATACAGTACTACATCAATATACAATCACTGATTCCCCAGAAATTTAGTAATAAAACACTTTTAACATGCGCCTAAATTTAAATAAGAGATGCCTTGTTTACCAGAGGGAGAAACACAGGGCTTCTTTTACTAAGGTGCGCTAGCGGTTTTAGCGCACGCTACAATGCCACACGCGCTAAACGCTAACACCTCCATAGAGATGAGAAGGGAGGAGAGAAAGAGAGCGCGAGAGTCCTGTACAGGTGACAGGTGAAGAGCCTCCCCTGAAAATCCCTAACATAATAGGCCAATAAACACAACTAAAGCCTAAGATGGATGAGAATGCTCTGACTAAAACTGTCAAGCCTTTGCACAATCTATGCTTGCTGAAATCAGCAAGCTAAGCGAAACTTATGCTAAAATGAGCGAGTGAAAACGAAACTTATTCTTTATATGGCAACTGGCTGTCACATCTGCAGTAATGCCAGGGAAGTGATCTAAGAAGGATGAGAACATGTCTTAACCAAGAATATAAAAATACATTATTTTGCAAGAATATCCTGTGATGGGCAGGCTTTTACTGGCCGATGGCTTGAAATTGCTGACATAATAAATTAAAACGCATATGCGGGGAAAAAGATAGATTTTCTGGTAAACAGGATATGCCGTATGGTATGACACAGATATTATTGAACTAATTAATAAACTGATAAATGTAATGACTTTTGTAAGTGACCAATAAAAACTAACAATATGATATGTGCCAACATGGCCTCAAGCTGTCAAGAATTGTATAAGAGACAGCCTTGGTGATTATGAAAGCAGGACAGACATCCAGGTATACTCAAGCGCTTGAGGCATACTATCTGTCAGCTCCATATGCTGTAAGGATTTGTTCTTGTAACCTGTTATTGATTGTTAATAAAATAAATATATATTAATTATAACAGCATATTGAGTTTCCATGAAGCCAGTGGTATTGAAAGACCGTAAACAGGCGGCTTTTCAGAGCAGGCGTTAGTATTTTTCATTTAGCGCAGGCCAAAAACGTTAGCACACCTTAGTAAAAGGAGCCCACAGACTCCCATTGAGCTATCTGATGAGAAAGCATACAACTCAAAAATTTATTGTGTGTACTACCTTTCACTGAGATGAAAGCAAAACAAGTGGTCCTTCTCAAACTCCGGGTTGCTGAATTAAAACCGAAATGTTCCGCCAAATAGCTAGGCAAAAGACCATTAGGAAATTTATAACAAAAACATCCTAGTTTAAAAAGGATCCTAGCCTCTATGGGTAACCAATGAAGTTGAGCATAATAAGATGATATATGATCAAACTTTCATAAATTAAGCATCAATCGTATAGCTGTATTTTTAATCAGTCTTAATCTTGTTAACAGTTTATACTGGCCATTCAGATATATGATATTAGAATAATCTAACAATGGGAGAATAAAAGAGTGAACCAACATGATTTGAACAATAAAGTGACCAGAAAACAAAAGCTAGAAAAAAATCATTTTATTTTCTATTTTGTGATTACAATATGTCAGATTTGAAATGTGTATCCTGCCAGAGCTAGTATTAGACACGGCTGTGGCCCAGGGCAGAAATTTGGGAAGGAACAACACCAAGCCAATTAACAAGCCACGTCGCTTTTAACTTCTAGCAGGCTTAGAGCTGTCTCTGGCCAGGGGGCAGTTGCCCTAGTTGCACTCCCCTAACACCATCACTGGCATATGTGATCTTTATATTTTGTACAGTATATGAGGAATGAATCTTACTATTTATTTGGTGGTGTATTATATGCAAGGTATGGCTTCTTGGGATTTTAATTTATGTTTATCATTTTTGGTCAGCTATTATGCATTATGCATTTGGCATCTGTGTTCTCTCTGTGTGTGATTGAGGTATTCTGTTAGTATGAATTTTTTATGTAGCATTCTGAAATAATTTGACGTCATTCCTTATGGTGGAGGGGATATTTGTGAGGGGAGACAGGGGTATTGTTGATCCTTGTTCTGTATTGTAAGTATAGAATATTGTTTCTTTTTATACTTTAATAAAATGATTTAAATATAAACAATATTTTCCATGCTATCTTTTACCTTACTATGGCTGAAAATGTGCCGCAGAGGTTAGAACTGCGGGTTGTAGATTCCAACCCACACTGCTCCTTGTGATTCTGGGCAGGTGACCCGATTCCCCATTGCCCCAGGTACATTAGATAGATTGTGAGACCACCGGGACAGACATGGAAAAATGCCTGAGTACCTGAATAAATTCATGTAAACTGTTCTGAGCTCCCTTGGGAGAATGGTATAGAAAATTGAATAAATAAATAAATAAATAACGGAGGATTGTGTGGATGGGGTCAGGCTGAGTTCACGGGGACAGGGCAGGAACAGGGACAGACTTTGTCCCCATGTCATTCTCTACTCCAAACACTCTTTCTTCAGGTACTCTCCCATCTTATTAAAGTCAGCAAGTTTGAAATCCAGGACTTTGAGTTTTGTGTGGCTGCCCTCTGCTTTATGTTTATGTGTATTTAAGTCAAGGTGATTTACAAATAACTAAAATCATTGCAGAAATAAAGAAAAGAACTCCATTAATCAACAGGAAAGAGCAAACACAAGCATCCAGGGGAAAGAAAGGGGACCAATAGTGTTACAATTGCTGTTGTGCCCTTGCTTCTGTCCTTAGTTTACTACGTGGAAAATGCCTTCAAGAACAAAGGAGTCTTTAAATTAGCTTTAAATTTAAACAAAGAGAGCTTGGACAGAAGTCCAAAGGGTAAAACATTCCACACGGCAGGGACAAGAAAACAGGCACAGAAGAACAAAGGGTAAAGCATTCCACACGGCAGTGTTGGAAAAAAAAAAAAACAGGCAATGGTCACTGAGTAAGCAAAGAACAATCATTGGAACATAAGGTATTGTATAATTACATAAGGTCACAAGTACCTGGCAAAATCCCATGGTACCGATCCCAGGTCAAGTACTGGCTTTCCCCATGTCTGTCTCAATAGCAGACTATGGACTTTTCCTCCAGGAACTTGTCCAAACCTTTTTTAAAACCAGCTACATTAACCGCCTTTACCACATCCTCTAACAACGCATTCCAGAGCTTAACTATTCTCTGAGTGAAAAAATATTTTCTCCCATTGGTTTTAAAAGTATTTCCCTGTAACTTCATCGAGTGTCCCCTAGTCAGGTCTTTAGCTGCCATCATTTACTATGTTATATTTCAATTCACTTGTACTCATTCTGTACCACTCAGGATTTTATAGACTTCAATCATATCTCCCTTCAGTTTTCTCTTTTCCAGGCTGAAGAGTCCTATCCTCTTTAGTCTTTCCTCATATGACAGTTCATCCCCTTTATCATCTTGGTCGCTCTTCTTTGAACCTTTTCTAATTCTGCTATATCTTTAAGATATGTTGACCAGAATTAATCACAATAATCAAGGTGAAGGTCACACCAAGGAGCAATAAAGAGACATTATAATATTCTTATTTACCATACCTTTTCTAATAATTCCTAGCATCTTGTTTGCTTTTTAGGCCACTGTCACACATTGGACAGATAGTTTCATTTTATTGACTACGATGACATCTACAGTAGATCTTTTTCTTTGGTGCTGACCACTAAAGTGGGTCCTAGCATTTGGTAACTACGATTTTGATTATTCTTCCCAATGTGCATCACTTTGCATTTGTCCACATTAAATTTCATCTGCCATTTGGATGCCTAGTCTTCCAATTTCCTAAGGTCTGCATGCATTTTAACAATGTTGAATAATTTTAGGGTCATTTGCATATTTAATCACCTCACTTGTCGTTACAATTTCCAGATCAATTATAAATATGTTAAATAGCGCCAGTCCCAGTATAGATCCCTGTGGAACTTTTCTCCACTGAGAAAAATGGCCATTTAACCCTACCCTCTGTTTTCTATCCAGTAACCAATTCCTAATCCACAACAAAATATTGCTTCTTATCCCATGACTCTCTAATATTCTCAGGAACCTCTCATGATCAACTTTGTTGAAAATTTTCTTAAAATCTAGATGCAATACATCTCCTTTATCCACATGTTTATTCATACTTTTCAAGAAATGCAGCAAATTGGTGAGGCAAGATCTTCCTTGACTAAACCCATGCTGAGTCCAATTAAACCATGTTTGTCTACATGTTCCGTAATTTTATAATTTTATAATGGTTTCAACCAATCATTGCTGTGTTGCTGCTGAAGCCATGCCCACCCACCACAGAGGCTCCTCTTCAGTCCTTGTAAAGGGGCCAGCAACCAGGCAGACTTCTCCCGCTGAAGGGCCATGCCAAAGGGCACTTTGTACGGCCCTTCGTGTGGACTAGGAGATGCTGCCATCTGACCCAAGACACTGTGGCTCCCAACACAGGCCCTCTACTACCCAGCAAGCTCCAGGTGCCGCACCCCTCACCAGCACGAGAAGTCTTACCCAACCAACCATACTTCACTGACAGGCATCAAATATTCTCAGATGCTCACCACCCTGAACCCGGTCTATCCTCATAACCTAGAAGAAATGGCAAACCCCTCCACCTGACACGTACCTTCCCTAAACAAAGTTTGCAAAAGCTACCCCTTCACCCTGCATCCTTCTTTGTAAGCCCAAAGGCCCTCTCCTGATTAAGGAAATACAGAGCCCATCTCCCACTCCTACCTGGTCCTCCATCAGACACCAAGCTCCCCTGTCTGAGAGGACAGAGTGACCTAGAAACCTCCCCCCCATGAGGACTACTCCCTCCAGAATCCTCCAGACCACCTCCACCACATCCCTAGACCTGGTCAACTGGCCAGTAGCCCACAATGTGCCTTGCAAGCCCAATATCGTCAATTTAAGTGATCACTGGCCGAGGGAGGTACAGTGATCTAAGATCTCTGTCTCGAAGGCTTTGCTGAAAATTGCCTTGAAGTCTTTTAGGTAGCCCTGGGCTTCTATTCCTTTGTTTGAAGTGCAATATAAACTGCTTATGCGCATTTACATTTCCCCTTCTAGGGCTTATCATGTTGCTCTCCGATCAGATTCTTGTTGACCTAAGTGTGGGGGAATTAATGCTACATTGGGGTATATGTTTTATTTTTGTCCTTTAGTGTTGAAATTTCGGATGCTCCTTCGTCAGCATATAGCGACACTGTGGACTACTCGCTGATTACCACATCCAAAGAAGTTGTTTACCACCTCCATATTGACTCATCCCGTTCCGAGGGGTTTTCGTTCTTTTATGAAGCGTGCTCTATTGTTGGTGAAAAAGTCTATCTTGATTCATTGGCTTACAGCATATCCTCCTACTGTATTGCAATGGAGATCTTTGATGATTTCTCAACTGCAGATGGAACGCTTGGACATCTCCGATATGGATTCTGTTAAGGATCGTCATTTGCAATTAATTTGGGAGCCTTTTTGGGCTTCTTTAACCGGATATGCTCGTAGCTATGTATTGAATATTTGATGTATGGGGATTGTTTTTGTCTTCCTCGTGGTGCTTACTCTCATGCTGCTCCGTGGGTTGTTTTTTGTTTTTTTTTGGGGGGGGGGGGTTGGGACTTTGATTTCTATTGTGGTGGGTTTGATTATTGGCCCTTCTCTAATTTGTTATATAGATAATACTTATGATAAGCATACTATGTTTATTTCTGGCAGAAGTTGGAGTGGGGGGTGGAAATTGAAAATTGTTGGGCTTACTATTTGTCATCTTTGCTGTATTCTTTCTTGACTTACAGATATTTGTGTTAATTTGGTTGCTTTTGATTGCTCAATAAAAAATGATTTACTCTAAGATCTCTGCACAGATGAAAGACTATCTCCAGACAACAATACCTTACCCTAATTTCCCACAATACTGTTATCTTATCTACTTCAGTCATGTAGATACCATTCTGAAACTCTATATAGCTTGTATACTCTTAGATTCATTAAAGCATGGGTGTTCTTAGTTTCCCCATAGCATGTGTGTTATCGAAAACCATCTCAATTGTCTGTAACATATGTGTTACTGATCCTGTAGCATGTTATTGATCCTGAAAGCATCTGTGTATATATCCTTGCAACCCGTTCTGGGCTCCTGGGAGGACAGTCTATAAAACTAATTAAATACATAAATAAATAAACTATTTTTCCCAGCACTGAAGTCAGGCTCAGTGGTCTGTAATTTCCTGGATCACCCCTGGAATCCTTTTTAAAAATCAACATTAGTCAACCTCCATTCTTCAGGTATTACAGATGTGATTTAGTGATAGGTTACAGATCACTAACAGCAGATCAGCAATTTTATGTTTGCATTCTTTTAATACCCTGGAAAATATACCATCCGTTCCAGATGATTTATAACACTTTAACTTGTCAAATTGACTCAGTACATCTTCCAGGTTCACTGAGATTTCTTTCAGTTCCTTTGCATTGTCACCCTTGAAAAACATTTCTGGTTCAGGTAGATCTCTAATATCTTCTTTCATAAAAACCAAAGCAAGGGATTCATTTAGGCCCGGATTCTGTAAACTGCGTCCTGATTGTAGGCAGCTGTCTAACCAGCCAATCGGGACACATGTTTTTTTTAAAACTGCTCCGCAGGCAGGCCGCCTACATTGGAGGCAACTCTAGGAGCCAAGCAAGGCCCGCATGCCTGCCTAGGTTTGCCTAAGGCTAGCCTAAGATTCCGGTTGGGGCCTTAGGTGCCTGGGCCAATCAGGCCTTAAGGCCCCTCCCCGGTGCATCCCACAGTGCACCTGGAAGGGGCAAGCCCACCTCATTTCGACAGAGGTGGGCTGGATGGCCGGATGGTAAGAAGACCCAGCCGGCCAACTTTTAAGCTTAGTGGAGGGGGGTTAGCAGGGGGGTCCCCACATGGGGAGTCTTCTGGCAGGAAGGGTTGGGCTCCCTCCTGCCCATGATCTTCGGGGGTGGGGGGTCTTCCGGCAGGAGGGGTTGGGCACCGTCCTGCTGGCAATCATCAGGGGGGTGGGGGGGGGGTCTTCCGGCAGGAAGGGTTGGACTCCCTCCTGCCGGTGATCATTGGGGTGGGGGGTCTTCCAGTGGGAGGGGTTGGCTCCATCCTTAGGCCCAATTCTATATAGGACGCACATCGGCTTCTGAGACCAGGTGTCCTATACAGAATCCAGGCTTTAGTGTCTCTGCTATGGCCTTATCCTCCCTAAGTGCCCTTTTAGCTCCTTGATGATCCAATAGTCCCACAGATTCCCTCACAGGCTTTCTGCTTTTGATATACATGAAAAAGTTGCTACTATGAGTTTTGGAGAGATTATAGCCGCTTGAGCGCAGATTGTGGCAGCCCTTCATAAACCACATTGCAGCAATATAAATGAGATATCACTAAGGAAGAGAGGAGTGGTCTAGTGGTTAGAGCTTCTGCCTCTGCACCCTGAGGTTGCGAGTTCAATCCCAGCCTGATCCCTGTGAACCTGGGCAAGTCACTTAATCCTCCAATGCCTCAGGTACCATAGTTAGATTGTGAGCCTGCTGGGTCAGATGGGGAAAATACTTGAGTACCTGATTACTATTTAATGTATTGTAAACCACTTTGGGTGAATCTCTTCATGAAAAAAAAAATTGTTAATAAATATCAATAATTCTTTTTCTCCCATTGAGAACTCACACTGGGTTTTTCTGTCTTATAAAGATAGTTTTTCACTATTGGAAACTTTGGGACAGATCAAGGCTCATTGAGACCTTTGGTCTGGTGCTAATCACCCATGAATTCCTGCTTGGGGCTTAAAGTGGATTCAAGTTTATAGAGGCCGTACTGATGTCCCTTCAAATCTAAATTTAAATTTATCAAAACTTTCAGTTCTTGTTAACTCATTATTACAAGCCAGTGTTTGTTCTCATAAGAACATAAGAACATAAGCAATGCCTCTGCTGGATCAGACCTGAGGTCCATCATGCCCAGCAGTCCGCTCACGTGGCGGCCCAACAGGTCCAGGACCTGTGCAGTAATCCTCTATTTATATCCCTCTATCCCCTTTTCCAGCAGGAAATTGTCCAATCCTTTCTTAAACCCCTGTACTGTACTCTGCCCTATTACTCCCTCTGGAAGCGCATTCCAGGTGTCCACCACTCGTTGGGTAAAGAAGAACTTCCTAGCATTCGTTTTAAATCTGTCCCCTTTCAACTTTTCCAAGTGTCCTCTTGTTCTTTTATTTTTCGAAAGTTTGAAGAATCTGTCCTTCTCTACTCTCTCTATGCCCTTCATGATCTTATAAGTCTCTATCATATCCCCTCTAAGTCTCCTCTTCTCCAGGGAAAAGAGACCCAGTTTCTCCAATCTCTCAGCGTATGAGAGGTTTTCCATCCCTTTTATCAAGCGTGTCGCTCTCCTCTGAACCCTCTCGAGTAACGCCATATCCTTCCTAAGGTACGGAGACCAATATTGGACGCAGTATTCCAGATGCGGGCGCACCATCGCCCGATACAATGGCAGGATAACTTCTTTTGTCCTTGTTGTAATACCCTTCTTGATTATGCCTAGCATTCTATTTGCTTTCTTAGCGGCTGTTGCGCACTGTGCCGTCGGCTTCATTGTCATGTC
Source organism: Geotrypetes seraphini (assembly GCF_902459505.1). Classification (NCBI taxonomy): domain Eukaryota; kingdom Metazoa; phylum Chordata; class Amphibia; order Gymnophiona; family Dermophiidae; genus Geotrypetes; species Geotrypetes seraphini. Next base: position 390,475,515 of record NC_047085.1, on the reverse strand, counting down.
CACCATTACCCCCAAGTCCCTTTCTTGGTTGCTCTCATTCAATAATATCCCTCCCATCGTATAGTTGTACCTCGGGTTTCTGTTTCCAACATGCAATACTTTACATTTCTCAACGTTGAACTTCATCTGCCATCTCGCCGCCCATTCCCCCAATTTGTTCAAGTCCCTTTGCAATTCTTCGCATTCCTCTTTAGTCCCAGCTCCACTAAATAGTTTTGTATCGTCCGCAAATTTTATTATCTCACACTTCGTGCCTGTTTCTAGATCATTTATGAATATATTAAATAGCAGCGGCCCGAGCACTGAGCCCTGCGGAACACCACTCGTGACCCCCATCCAGTCCGAGTAGTGGCCCTTCACCCCTACCCTCTGTTTCCTACCCGCCAACCAGTTTCTGATCCATCTATGTACGTCTCCGTCCACTCCATGGTTCTTCAGTTTCCGGAGTAGACGTTCGTGAGGCACCTTGTCAAAGGCTTTTTGGAAATCAAGGTATATGATGTCTATGGGGTCTCCTCTGTCCATCCGTTTGTTAATTCCTTCGAAGAAGTGCAATAAGTTCGTTAGGCACGATCTCCCCCTGCAGAAACCATGTTGGGTTGTTTTCAAAAGTTAGTTTCTTTCCAGATGTTCATCGATGTGTTCTTTAATCAGTGCTTCCGTCAGTTTTCCCGGAACCGAGGTCAAACTCACTGGTCTGTAGTTTCCCGGGTCACCTCTTGATCCCTTTTTAAAGATGGGCGTGACATTGGCTATCTTCCAATCCTCCGGGATCATGCCCGTTTTCAAGGATAGGTTGCAAATTTGCTGCAGTAGTTCCGCTATCTCCTCCTTTAATTCCTTCAGAACCCTGGGATGGATTCCGTCCGGACCCGGGGATTTGTCAGTTTTAAGTTTTTTTATCTGCCTGTGTACATCATCAAGGCTCACTTCCATGGATGTTAATTTTTCTGCTTGATTTCCATTGAAGATTTGTTCAGGTTCCGGTATGTTGGTTGTGTCTTCGTTTGTAAATACAGACGAGAAGAACATGTTGAGTCTTTCTGCGACTTCTTTCTCCTCCTTCACCGCTCCCTTCCTGTCTCCTTCGTCCAGCGGTCCTACCTCCTCCCTAGCTGGCAGTTTCCCTTTAACATAGCTGAAGAACGGTTTGAAATTTCGTGCCTCCCTGGCTAGCCTCTCTTCATACTCTCTTTTGGCTTTTCGAACCACACGGTGACATTCTTTTTGATACTTCCTTTGCTCCTTCTGGTTCCCTTCAGTTTTGTCCTTTTTCCATTCCCTGAATGAATTTTTCTTATTGCATATCGCTTCCTTCACTATTTTAGTCATCCATACTGGGTCTTTTGTTCGACCCTTTTTGCACCCCTTTCTGAATCTGGGGATGTGCAGATTTTGTGCCTCGCTCACTGTGTCTTTGAAAAAAGACCAGGCATGTTCTACTGTTTGCCATTTTTTGGAAGTGTTCCTAAGTTTCTTCCTTACCATTTCTCTCATTGCTTCATAGTTTCCTTTCCTGAAGTTGAAAGATGTTGCTATGGTTCTCTTTCTGTTCGGTATGCCTACTTCAACCTTGAACTTGATCATATTATGATCACTGTTTCCCAACGGTCCCACTACTTCCACTTCCTTTGCAGGTCCCCTTAGTCCATTTAGGATTAAATCCAGAGTGGCATTTCCTCTCGTCGGTTCTCTAACAAGCTGCTCCATGAAGCAATCTTGTATAGCCTCCAGGAATTCTGTCTCCCTAGCGCATCTTGAGCTTCCAAGACTCCAGTCTATCCCAGGATAGTTGAAGTCTCCCATAACAACTGTGTAACCACTTTTGCATTCTCGCTTCATCTCGGCATCCATTTCTTTATCGCTATCTCCGGTTTGCCCGGGTGGACGATAGTATAGGCCCATCTTTATTTCATGCCCTTTCCTACCCGGTATTTTAACCCATAGCGATTCCAGTTTGTTGATCATCTCTGCTGTGTCCATTCTTGTCGATTGTATGCTTTCTTTTATGTATAGGGCTATTCCTCCTCCTTTCTGACCTGACCTATCCCGGCGATAGAGCTTGTACCCCGGCAGTGCTGTATCCCATTTGTTTTCCTCATTCCACCACGTTTCAGAGATTCCAATGATGTCTATGTCCTCTGCATTAGCCATGGCTTCTAGCTCCCCCATTTTGTTTCTTAAACTCCTTGCATTAGTATATATGCAGTTTAGATCCTGGCATTTTGTCGTCTTCATTTCTTTTCCCTGTGCTTCAGTCTTTGGTGTCTTCTCTTTTGCTACAATATTTCTAACCTCCTCTTCTGGGTTAGTTGACTCCTGTAATTTGTCTCTTGTTTCTTCCCTGCCTTTTTTCCCCTCAGTATCTTCATGGGATACCTTCTTCCGAATCATCGACGCTAGGTCGACTGTCGGCTTTCCCCTTTCTCTTAGTTTAAAGCCTGTTCTATTCCTCTCTTGACGTTGTTTGCTAGAAGTCTTGTTCCCGCCACGCTCAGGTGCAGTCCATCTCTCCTGTAGAGCTTGCTCTTGCCCCAGAACGTTGTCCAGTTCCTCACGAAGTGGAACCCTTCTTCCTCACACCATCTCCTCATCCATGCATTTATTGATTGTAGTTCTTCCTGCCTTTTCACATCCGCCCTTGGTACCGGTAGGATCTCTGAGAATGCTATCTTCTGGGTCCTCATCTTCAGTTTCCTTCCTAGAATCTTGAACTGTTCTATCAGCGTGCCTCTTCTGTAGTCTCTCCTGCTGACATCATTCGTCCCGATGTGGATCATTACTGCGGTCTCTTCCGTCTCCGCTCCTTCCAGGACCTTCCCAATTTTGTCCACGATGTCCTTGGTTCTCGCTCCTGGGAGGCAGGTCACCAGTCGATCCTCTCTTCCTCCTGCTATGTGGCTGTCCACATGCCTCAATATCGAGTCTCCCACCAGGATCGCTGACTTTCCCTTCTTCAATTTTCTCACTGGATGTTAAACGTTTTGGCCAATTCTTTTTGATTTTGTTATCTTTATATTGGTCTTTTGGGGTTCTTTTAGAGGTCTATTTTTGGTAAATACAAGCCCAATAACCCGTTCTTACGGTGGCCAATCCAGGTCACTAGTACCTGGTCAAAAACCCAAGGAGTAGCAATATTCCATACTACCGATCCAATGTAAACCATTTCTGGTCTGTTTCCCTCCCCACCCCTAAATGCTAAGATTCATCCCATTCCATTAATTATTCTTTGCTACAGAAGCTGAGCCACTGCCCACAGAAATGCACTGGGAATCTTCGGGGGGGGGGGGGGGGGGGGAGAGAAGAGAACCCTCATATCTTTCAAATCCCCAGTCCAATTTGGCCCATTTTTGAACTTTTTTAGTTTTCCCTCTTCTCATTTTGTTAAATATATCGAATTGTGACCATTCAGAACAAAAATCCAACGGAGGGAACTCTCTGCAGATCATGTTGTATGGCAGGAAAAGATGGCTTCATATCGGCAACTTTTTCAGAGAAACACTACCTAATTCTTTGGCTGATGAAGTTCAATCTGTGATGGAAGAATCATGTTTCCTATTGATCATAGTTCAGAGAGCAAAAAGCTTACTTGCTAGTATTACTAATACTATTCATTTCTATAGCACTAAAACTCATGCAACGAGGTACACATTATATGCAGATACTTTCTCTGGCCCTAGTAGGCTCACAATCTCTATTTTTGTACATGAGACAATGAAGGGTTAAGTGACTTGCCTAGGGTCAGAAGGAGTCTGAATTCATAAGAGCCTGGGACAGGCACGTGGGATCTCTTGGAGAAAGAAAGAGATAATGGTTACTGCGGATGGGCAGACTGGACAGGCCATTTGGCCTTTATCTGCCATCATGTTTCTATGTTTCTAAATTTACATAATGGCCTGGATTCTGTAATCTGTGCCATTGTCGGTGGCCACCTTAAAAGTGGCCACCAATCGCATGTCAATCACATGATTGCGCCGGATACAGATTTACGCCTCCAGCAAAGGTAGACGCTGGAAATAAAGGCCAGGGTTTTCCTGGCCTACATTTCTGGTGCCTGCCTATGATATGAATCACGCCCCCATAGGCACTTTAGGCTGCCTGACAACACTTACAACATTAGCCACGCCCACAGTGGCATTAGGCAGCCTAAAGCGCCTATTGAAGCATGATTTCAATGCCAATTTTTTAGGCGCTGGTAGGTGCCTTAGAACTCAGTTAAAAACATATTTTCAACGGCATTTTTTATTAAGTTTGGGCACCTACCAGTGTCTAAAAAAATGTATTTTAAACATAGGAATTAATTTGATTGACTAAGATTATATCCTGTTCGTGATGCCACTTTTAGGTTATCAACCATGTGTCATTTCCCACAAGAACTCAGCGAAATCATCATAACTCCGATATTAAAAGACCCCAAAGGAGCAACGGACCAACCATCCAACTACAGACCCATAGCCTCAATCCCACTGTACGTAGCCAAAACCTTAACCTCATACCTAGATAAACACAACTTACTCCACCCCACACAGTCTGGCTTCAGAGTCAACTATAGCATGGAGACCCTACTAGGAACATTAATGGACACTGCCAGACAACACCTCTGTACAGGCAAGAAAATCCTGCTCATACAACTAGACCTTTCTGCAGCCTTCGACCTGGTTGATCACGACATTCTCCTACAAACACTAGACTCCATAGGAATCTCAGGCAAGGTACTTTCATGATTCAAAGGCTTCCTACAATCCAGAACCTACAGGGTTAAAACAAAGCAAGAAAAATCAGAACCATGGATCAACCCTTGCAGAGTTCCACCATATCACCTATAAAATCTTAATGCTAGTTTTCAAAATCAAACTCTCACGTCTTCTTTGTCTTTTCTTGACAAACTTATTATCCCTCTCAGTTCTCCTCGGACCCTAAGATCAGCAGATCAAAACTTACTGGCCGTTCCCTCCATCAAAGAATTCTACTACACTAGGAAAATTAACTTCTCTGTAGCTGCTCCAACCTTATGGAATGTCATGCCACCTCAACTTCGTCATGAAAATCTTCTCGATAAATTCAAGACCAAACTAAAAACATTTATTTTTCAAGATGCATATCATAATCTCTAAATACTTCCTTTCCCAAAACCAATAAAATCATCTCAACCACTTTTACGAAGCGACCCTATCCCTGATGTTATATTCTCCCCTCCTCTTCCCTTCTTTTAATTTTTATTTTAATAATGTATTTATTGACCTTTCCATCACCTTAATACTCTCAAATTCATGTAAGTCTTTGTCTATTGTCTTTTAACATTCACTCCTCCCCAAATATATATAAATATTTTACTTTTTATCCCTTTTCTTTTTTTTTAGTATTGTAAACCGGCCAGGTACACGTTGATGGTCGGTATATTAAACACAATAAACCTTGAACCTTGATCACCCCTATCACCCCCACTATTCAATATATATTTAGTCTCTTTCAGCTCCTACCTAGACAAACATGGCATAACCTCATACAGCTATGCAGATGACATCACTATTCTCCTCCCCTTTGATCACCCAGAACCCACCATGACAAGCACAATACACAGAACACTCGAAACAGTAGCAACATGGATGACAGAGCACAAATTAAAACTAAATCCTGACAAAACAAATTTCATCCTCCTAGAAAACAATAAAACTCCTACCTTAACGAATCTAGTAATAAACTCGATCTCATACCCCATTCAACCCATACTAAAACTTCTGGGAGTACTAATTGACAGAGGCTGTACCATGCAACAACAAATCAACAAAGTAATAAAAGCATCATTCGTGACCATGAGAAATCTAAGACAAATCCAAAAATTCTTCGATAGGAAACAATTCCAATTTTTGGTACAATCTCTTATCCTTGGACTAATAAGACTACTGCAACATACTATACCTCCCATGCCCAGCAAATATGATAAAACAATTACAAACAATACAAAATACAGCCCTAAGACTCATCTACTCATTGAAAAAATATGACCACATCACAGAAGCATACCATGACTCACACTGGCTCCCAATACAAGCAAGAGTACACTTCAAATTCTACTGCCTACTATTCAAGGCTATTAATGGAGAAAGCCCAACTTACTGGAATAACCGGCTAACTCAATCCTCCTCAACCAGGCACTATTCACACACACACTATCCAAAAATGTCAAACAAAAAAAACTATATGACAACCTAATAGCCACCAAAGCAGCTAAACTGGACAGACAAATCACCATTCTGTTGTCATCGACCACAGACTACAAAACCTTTAAGAAAGAAACTAAAACCCTACTCTTCAAAAATACATAAAACCTATTTAACACGACAAATTCCTACCCAAACCCCACCTACCCATTCTATACCCTTAATATACTCTAATATGCTTCTAATTACCCAACAAATTCTAATATGCTTCTAATTACCCTCATTTATCACCTTAAGATCTCGACAACTCTTTGGTAATTTCTTATGGCATCTCTTATGCTATGTCACAATTCTTGTAACCTCTTGAAAATCTTTATGTAATCCGCCTTGAACCGCAAGGTATTGGCGGAATAGAAATCAGTAATGTAATGAGTATCTTCTGTTCCTATGAAGGACAGACACTTTTCCTACCATGGCAAAACTCACTAAAATCTCCTATTTCTGGGTAAGAAAATTAGATGTTTTTTCAACTATTTATACACAGGTTAAAAAAAAAAAGTACAATATACAAATTGGTAGAGAATGTGAATTAGTTTTTATGCTTAAAGTTTGCCTGTTAGGGATGGACTTTATAAAATCACTTATAATCATTTTTTTGACTGACAGCTATGAGGATAAGTCACTATTCACCATATATATTCTATGCATTATAAGAGCCAAAGTAAGCTTCTTTAAAATTGTGTTCTAGATAAGTGGGTAAACATATATGCATGTAGTTTGTACATAAATAAACTTACACAGAATGAGTGGAGACATTTCTGGGGATGGAGTTAGAAAGAAGTTAGCATTTATATGCATACTTTATAACATATGCCTATATGTGCATAAATTAGCTCAGTGAGTGAAATTTGTGTGTGCCAAAGAGCAGGTGTAAATATACACACATATCAGTACTTTAATTCCGAAAGTTCCTCAATACCCACCCAGAGAAAATATGCATATAAAATATATGCAAGTATGCAGTCATAAAATTGCCCTCTCTGTGCACTATAAAAAGCATTAGGAATTTAAATTATAGTGAAGTAGAATTACCCTTTCTGCGTTTTTCAAGATAGCCTCCCTTCAAAACAAATGGAAGATCCTGAGCTGCAATTGGAGGAAACTGGTTTCCTGGGGAGGAAAAGACAAAATAATAATTTAAAACTGAATATTACAGCTACCTATATTTATCATTAAATAAATTAATGTATTCTCCTAAAACACATTCAACAGTGTAAAAGTTAATTTACAAGAAAAATCAGAAAGAGATGCTAAACTTGCTTGAGGACATACTTGCCAGAAGTAAAATGCATTCATCATGTGCTCTTATCCTCTAATTCTAAATTGTTTCTGAGAGAGAATAGGACAGTGGGAATACGGGTGAGTCCTTTGTCAGATACCGATGCAGCCTTCTTATTTTCTACCTTCACTCCATGCCCTCTTCCTCCTATCCATTTACAGTTCTCTCTCCTTTTCCAGTCCCATACAGCCCTCTCCTCTTTTCACCTCTCTTCACTTCCTCTACTCATTCCCTTCTTGTTCTCCCAAAGTGGTTCACTCTGTCTTCTCTTACTGTTACTCCAGGCCCTGACGTCTTTCTTCCTGTTTCTGTGTCCCAAGACACTTTTGACAACTCCCCTCTCCCTAGATTTCCAATGATGTCATGCTTCATTCTCTTATTTCTAGACCCTGAGCAGGAGGCCAAAAAGCACTTCTATTTCTTAATCCCTGAGCCACCTTAATAGCCCAGAAATCACATTCTTCCCAGGTGAATGGGTAGAAGCATTTTCAAAACCCAAACTGAACAAAAAATCTGAACAGCCACTGCCCCCCAAACAGATAGATATAGAAAAATATCTGGCAAAACAATGAATATACTTGTCACAGTATGATGAATGATATTTGGCATCCACAGAAAAAGCTATCATAGATATTTAGCTGTGGAATATTTGGATAAGTTAACCTCAATTTTGAGATTAAAAAGAAGCTAGACTCAAATTGAGGCCATTGCTCAGGCCTAAGCAAGTCTAAAGGGCCACAGGAAAAATAAAGAAAAATTTTAAAAGCCAAAGAAAACCTCAGAAAACTACAGGGAAGGTAAACGAAAGGAAAGGAGTTAAATGAAGGAAAAAAATGTAGCATTTGCACAGGAAGGCACTCGAGAAACGTGCAAAGAAGCACCAAGGGGATACTAAGAAAAACACAACCTTCTAGCTCTGTGGAAAAAAGAGACTGAGGGACCTTTGCTTTTGCACTGGGTGTGAAGGCACCCACTCATAGGGTTACGAAATGAATCCAGAAAAAGGAGGATGGATTGAGACATCCGGGTTTTATTTTCATTGAAAGCAATAGAAGTAAAACCCGGATGTCTCAATATATCCTCCTTTTTCTGGAGTCTTATGGTAACCCTACCTGCTCATGCGCGGTGGGACGCTGCTACAACTTTCTTAAAGCTATATGTGCTAGGCAGTGTCCACATCAGACGATGTCACCCACATGTGAAAAACCTCTGGCCTGCTTGACCTTGGAGAAATATATTTACTTCTGTATAAGGCTAACATAAGTCTGGGCCCAAGTGCCGCTGGGCACGATGGACCACTGGTCTGACCCAGCAGCAGCAGCAAATCTTATGTTCTTAAGCTTTGATCATTTCCAAAGGGAGTGATTTGACATCATCATATACTTGAGAAAATATGGAAAAGCTCAAGTGAACAGAAAATTGCATTATCAGATAAGAATACAAATACAATTTTAACAAACATTTCCCTCTTTTAAAAATTCACATGCAAAAGCAGTGTTTAAAAGACCAATTCAGCATTTCCCATTGGTGATCAGTGGACAAACTTCAGCACTGTTATTATATAATGCTGGAGAAACACTGATCTGCTTTTAGCGACCAGTGCTCAACACTAATAGCATGCAAATTAAGAATAGCCATCCTGGGTCAGACCAATGTTCCATCTAGCCCAGTCTCCTGTTTCCACAGTGACCAATCTAGATCACAAGTGCAGAACTTCATGGGGGCATGCCCACAAGAGCTGGGTGCTAGGCACAACTCTTCTGTGAATGTCCAGGGAATCTCCAACCCCACCCTCTCTGAAATGGAGGGAAAAGCAACTATCAAAAGGTGAAAAGGCTTAATGGCCCAGGGAGCGTGAGTAGCGGGCATACCAAAAAAGGGTGGATGCTCATGAGGCAAAAAAAGGTTTTAAGGGCCCCGAAGGCCCAAAGCAAAAATATAGGGGAAAAAAATGCACAAAAATAATTTAAGTCTAAATTAAAGTAAAAAATAAATGATTATGAGAAAAATAAGGGGAAAAAAACCACACAGGAAGGTACCAAAAAGGTAAAAAAGCTTGACACCATTCTACCCCACTCATGAGCCTCAATCTGTTTAGCCCGCCGTCATAAGAGAGATGCTCCATCTCCTTTATCATTTTTGCTGCCCTTCCTCAAATCTTTTGAGGTAAGGGTAAAACAAATAAAGATTTGATATACGTACTGCCTTTCTGTGATATAGAAACATAGAAACATGATGGCAGATAAAGGTCAAATGGCCCATAGAGTCTGCCCATCCACAGTAACCATTCTCTTTTTCTCTCTCTGAGATATCCCACGTGCCTATCCCAGGCCCTCTTGAATTCAGACACAGTCTCTGTCTCTACCATCTCTTCCGTAAAAAAGTATTTTCTCAGATTACTCTGGAGCCTATCACCTCTTAACTTCATCCTATGCCCTCTCATTCCAGAGCTTCCTTTCAAATGAAAGAGATTCTACTCATGCGCATTTATGCCACGTAGGTATTTAAACGTCTCTATCATATCTCCCCTCTCCCGCCTTTCCTCCAAAGTATACAGATTGAGATCTTTAAGTCTGTCCCCCATATGCCTTATCATGAAGATCACACACCATTTTAGTAGCTTTCCTCTGGACCGACTCCATCCTTTTTATATCTTTTTTAAGGTGTGACCTCCAGAATTGTACATAATATTCTAAAGAAGTCTCACCAGAATTTTAGGGCAATTTACATTCATTATGTGGAGTTACTTTCTCTTCCCCTAGACCAGTGTCTTGTAAACTTTTTTGAGCCGGGGCACACTAAACCTAGTATCCCTAGCTCGAGACACCCAGAGGTGTGCTGGCGTCAGCGCGCTGACATCAGCACATGTGCAAAGGCCTTTTAAACGGGCCTTGCGCTAAGAGGAGAGAAGAACCGGCAAGATGAGATAAGAGTTGGAGAGAAGGGTGCCGGCGTCAGGAGATTGCTAACAGGACGTGCCTCTCTTCAGAGGCACGTCCTGTAGACATTCAGCTGGTGCCAGAATCTCTCCTCTTACCCAGTGTACTGCAGCACACCTGAAATCTCAGGAGGCACACAGTTTGGGAAACACTGCACTAGACCATGGGTTCCCAACCTTTTTTGAATCAGAGTCCACTTTTTCAGTGAATGATTCGATAGCGCCCCCTTTGGTAAACTGTATTATACATACTTCCCTTCAGCGTCATCTGTTACCCTCCTCCCTCTCTCCCTCCACTTACCTTCAGCCCCACTCAACCTCTTCCCCTCATTGGGCCACCTTCCTCCCTTCCCCTTCGCAGGCACTCTTCATAGTTTTTTTCTTTCTGAGGTGTCCAGACGCAGCAACGTTCTCACCAAGTCCCCCGCAACTGCCCTAAAGCTGCTGCCATCAGTGGCCATTGGATTCGCCAATTGCTCAAGGGGGAGGCGGCTGGTCTTCAACACCCCCTTATAAAATGCCCCCCTTAGACTTCTCCCCGTTGGAAACCACTGCCCTCGATGACTCACAATCTGTTTTTGTACCTGGGGCAACAAAGGATTCAGTGACTTGCCAGAGTCAAAAGAAGCTACGGGGGGGGGGGGGGGGGTGGTGTAGGGGAATCTGCTATACCAGTTTTGAGATGAGGTGACCAGAACTGCACACAGTACTGAAGCTGCAGTTGCACTGGGGACCTATACAGATGCATAAAGGTATTCTTTGTTTTGTACTCCATTTCATATCAAATATTCTCTGAGGGCAAGCAGGCATAATATTCTCATATGTTGTTGACATCATCCACGAAGTCCAGTGTGGACACAGTCATAGTGCACTTAACTTTAAATCCTTGAAGCAGTGCCCCCAGCATTCATGAGCAGGTGCCTTACCATCCAGCGCTCAAGCGCAGGACCAGCAGTCTCTTGTTTTCCACACGAGCAGAGAGGTGGTCTTTTTAATCTTGAGTACTGTGTGTAATTCTGGTCTCCCCACCTCAAAACTGGTATAGCAGAATCCCCCTGCAGCTTCTTTTGACTCTGGGCAAGTCACTGAAGCTTCTGTTGCCTCGGTGACGCATCAAACCGCAGAGGACAACGGAGCAGGACATATGCGCTTTTGACACCCTACTGTTGCCCCAGGTAAAAAACCAAATTGCGAGTCCTCTAAGGGAAGAGAAAGTAACTTCACATAACAAGTGTAAATTGCTTTGATTATATCACAGAAAGGCTGTACGTATATCAAATCCCTTTACTTTTACCCTTAACCTCAAAAGATTCAAGGAAAGGCAGCAAAAATGATAAAGGAGATGGAACATCTCTCTTATGACAGCAGGCTAAACAGATTGAGGCTCATGAGTGGGGTAGAATGGTTAAATAGGGAATGATTGTTTAATGTTTCAAACATCAAATAAAGCAACTAATGGCCAGCAAATTGAAAACAAATCATAGAAAGTATATTTTTTTTCACACACACAGTGCACAATCAGGCTGTAGTATTGGGTTCTGGAGGATATGGACAAGGCAAGAAAACTTATTGGAGGAAAGTCCATAAAAAATTATTAACTAGATAGACAATAAAGGCATTGCTTATCCTTTGACATAAACTAAGATCATTTTCTTCATCATTTTGGAGGGAGTTTACTGGGTAGTTGTGACTTGAACTGGCCAACCTCAGAGTAAGGATGCTGGGTTCAGTGGATTTTGGTCTGACAGTATGGCTTTTTTAATGTTCTTTAGAAAAACCCAATTCAGATAAATAGAATGGAATGCTGGTTGCTAGAATATAGCTGACCAGAATTTAGCAGGTCCATAGCTGTTTGTTGGATCCAAATATAACTGCAGCCATATTAACTCTGGACATGTGACATTTTAGAAAATGTCAAAAGCATATTTTTTCTTATATATTATAGTTTCAGGAAGTAAAAATAGACCCAGAAGTTAAACAAGATTTCTTAGTCAAATTAGTCTAAATTAGCCTTATTACGAGACTAAATTTCTTAAAAGGGGAGGAGCCAACAGCGCGCAGCCTTAGCGAGAGCGCCTTTGCGAAGGAGCCTTGAGAAGGAGCCCAGGCAGCCCAGCAGCAAAAATCTAAGGTACTTTTCTTCTCTTCTCACTCTTCTCTCTCTTCTCTCTCTACTCTTTCAGCTAGCTGCGCGCCAGGCACCACTCATAAGCACCGTGGGACATAGGAACAGGATAGAAGAAATGGAGGCAGTATGAGCCCAGCAGAACTACCCAGTATACTGCATCGAATGTCATATGTATGACTACCTCCCATCCGGGATGCGGGCGTACATATGCAGTCGATGCCAGGAACTGGATAGCCTGAAGAAGGAGGTTGGGAGACTGCAGGTTCGAGTACAGGAACTGGAGGGACTCTGCACCATAGAGGAGCAGTGCTGGGTAACAGAAGACACCGCCAGAGAGGACCACATTACAGAACAAGTTAGGGAACTCGAGAAGTTCATCGAGGAGGCCTGCAGGATGGTGGAGGCACAGGACCACAAGCACATCAGGAGGGAACTAACAGACGGACGACAAAATCCACCAGACGCCATGGGAGTAGGACCTTGCGGAGAATCTGGACATGCAGATGAGGAGGAGACCTGACAGAACCCGGAGGAACGAATAGAGGACTACATCACCGATACAGACCTGAGACCAGAGAGACAGTTGAGGAAGGGGAGATCTGCTATCGTGGTGGGAGACTCAATCCTGAGAGGAGTGGACAATCACATAGCTGGAGGGAGAGAGGACCGTCTAGTGACATGTCTCCCGGGGGCAAGAACGAAGGATGTCACCGACAGAATCGAGAGGATCCTGTAAGGGGCCGAGACGGAGGAGACAGCTGTAGTAATCCATGTTGGAACCAACGACGTCAGCAGGAGGGACTACAACAGGACTGCACTAACCGATCAGTTCAGGATCCTGGGGAGGAAACTGAAACTGAGGGCAAGGAAGATAGCCTTCTCAGAGATCCTGCCAGTACCTAGAGCAGACGTAAGGAGGCAGAGCGAACTACAAGCAATAAACGGTTGGCTCAGGAGATGGTGCGAGGAGGAGGGTTTCCTTTTTGCACGGAACTGGACAACTTTCCTGGGAAAGAATAAGCTCTACAGGAGAGACGGACTGCACCTGAGCACGACTGGGACAAGGATGCTGGCACACAACGTCCAGAGCGTCATTGATTTGGCTTTAAACTGAGGAAGAGGGGAAAGCCGACAGTCTAACTGACACATCGGACAAAAGTATCAAGTAAAGATACTGAGCAGGGACATTGTAAAATAGGGCTGGGGACTGAGTGGGAACTTTTGGGAAAAAGACCTAAGGATACAACACAGGGGCCCAGGGCCATGGACATAGAGCAAGGATATTGTAAAAAAGGGATCGGGGACTGAGAGGGAACTTTTGGAAAAAGAACCTAAGGACGCAATGCAGGGGAACCGGGCCAAAGATATTGAGCAATGACACTGTAAAAGAGGGCTCAGGTCTGAGTGGGAACTTTTTGAAAAAGGACCTAAGGGAGAATTGCAGGGGTCTTGTGCATAAATAAAACTGGCAAGCAGCACTAATAGAGAACAACGGAATCCAGAGGGACAACCAAAACAGGGGAACAGGCTGAGGACGAAACAGACACACCCCAGGAGGAGGATGACCGAGACGAGGCTTGGGGTCTGGCAACTCATGAGGGGGTCAGGAGTGCCAAACCACGAGGAAAAACAGCAAGAAAGGCGAACAAACGGGACTTACTTTGCCTATACACTAATGCTAGGAGCCTAAGGGCTAAAATGGGAGAGCTGGAAATCCTAGCCAGCAAAAAGGGCCTAGACATAATTGGAGTCACAGAAACGTGGTGGACTGATGACAATGAATGGGATGTGGCTTTACCAGGATTCAAACTCTACAGGAGAGATAGGTCACACAAAAAGGGTGGAGGAATATCGCTATATATAAAAGATTCTATACCTTCAACCAGAAAGGAAACAATAGTAAGGGCGGACGACTTGGAATCACTATGGGTTAAGCTACCAGGAGGAACTGGAGCAGACATAAATTTGGGTCTGTACTATCGCCCACCTGGACAAACGGAAGAAATCGACCAGGATCTGGAGGCTGAACTGAGGCAGGTATGCAAAAGCGGAAGTGTGGTGGTGATGGGAGACTTCAACTACCCGGGAATAAACTGGAGTATTGGGCACTCAAACTGCATGAGGGAGACCAAATTCCTGGAGGTCACGAGGGATTGTTTCATGGAACAGCTGGTCACGGAACCAACACGGGGTGATGCCACTCTTGACCTAATCCTCAACGGACTAGGGGGACCCGCTAAGGAGGTGGCGGTACTAGCCCCACTAGGAAACAGTGATCACAACACGATCCAGTACAGGCTAGAAATTGGATCATCAAAGGTGAAAAGAACTACAACGACTGCACTTAACTTCAAAAAAGGGAATTATGATGCCATGAGGAAAATGGTGGGAAAGAAACTCAACGACAGCGCAAGGAAGATGGAGTCCGTAGAAAATGGCTGTACCATACTCAAGGGCACAGTGCACGAAGCACAGAACCTGTGCATCCCCAAGTACAGGAAAGGGTGCAAAAAAAATAGAACAAAAAACCCAGTGTGGATAACAAATGCAGTGAAAAAGGCGATAAGTGACAAGAAAGCATCATTCAAAAAATGGAAAAAGGGCAAAACAGAGGAGAACCAAAAGGAACACAAAAAACACCAAAAGGAGTGTCATCGAGTGGTTAGGAAAGCAAAAAAAGAATATGAAGAGAGACTAGCAGGGGAAGCAACAAACTTCAAATCATTCTTCAGGTACGTTAAGGGGAAGCAACCAGCTAGGGAGGAAGTGGGACCCTTGGATGATGGGGACAGAAAGGGAGTGGTAAAAGAGGAAAAGGAGATAGCTGACAGGCTAAATAAGTTCTTCACGTCAGTTTTCATGAGGGAGGACACAACCAACATCCCGGAGCCCAAGGAGATCGTAAAAGGAGAGCAGGATGAAAATCTGGTCCAGCTAGAGGTGAGAAGGGGGATGTCCTCAGGCAGATAGACAGGCTAAAGAGCGACAAATCGCCAGGTCCGGATGGCATTCACCCAAGGGTACTCAAGGAACTAAGCTGAGCCACTTCGACAAATATGCAACCTATCCCTAAAAACTGGAGAGATTCTGGAAGACTGGAAAATAGCAATGTCACGCCCATCTTCAAGAAAGGCTCAAGGGGAGACCCAGGAAACTACAGGCCGGTGAGCTTGACCTCGGTCTCGGGAAAGATGATGGAAGCACTGATTAAAGACAGCATCTGGGAACACATCGACAACTATGGGCAGCTAAAGTCGAGCCAGCATGGCTTCTGCAAGGGCAGGTCATGTCTCACGAACTTATTATACTTCTTTGAGGGGGTAACCAGCCAGGTGGATAAAGGGGAATCCATAGATATCATTTACCTTGACTTCCAAAAAGCCTTCGACAAGGTGCCACACGAAAGACTACTAAGGAAGCTATGGAACCATGGGGTGCAAGGGGAGGTCCACCGATGGATCAAAAACTGGCTGGCGGACAGGAAACAGAGGGTTGGAGTAAAAGGACATTACTCAGACTGGCAATGGGTCACGAGCGGAGTTCCACAGGGGTCGGTGCTGGGACCGCTCCTATTCAATATATTCATTAACGACCTGGAAGCAGGAACAAAATGTGAGGTTATTAAATTTGCAGATGACACCAAACTATATCGCAAGGTCAATAACATGGAGGACTGCGAAGATCTCCAAAAAGATCTGACAACACTGGAAAAATGGGCCAAAAAGTGGCAAATGAGTTTCAACATAGGGAAATGCAAGGTCATGCATATAGAGAAAAAAAACCCGATGTTCACTTACAAAATGGGGGGATCAGCGCTAGGGGTGAGCGACCTTGAAAGAGACCTGGGAGTGATGGTAGACACAACATTGAAGGCGTCGGCGCAGTGTGCCACGGCCTCAAGGAAAGCAAACAGAATGTTGGGTATCATTAAGAAGGGTATCACGACCAAGACAAAGGAAGTCATCCTGCCACTGTATCGTGCTATGGTGCGCCCGCACCTGGAGTACTGTGTTCAGTTCTGGTCGCCGTACCTCAAGAAGGACATGGAGGTACTTGAGAGGGTCCAGAGAAGAGCAACTAAGCTAATAAAGGGCATGGAGGACCTCTCATATACTGACAGACTGAAAAAGCTAGGGCTTTTGTCCCTGGAAAAGCGGAGACTTAGAGGAGACATGATAGAAACCTTCAAGATCATGAAGGGCATAGAAAAAATAGACAGGGACAGATTTTTCAAATTAAGGGGATCAATAAGTACAAGGGAGCACTCAGAGAAATTGAAAGGGGAGAGGTTTAGAACAAACGCCAGGAAGTTCTTTTTCACACAGAGGGTGGTGGATACATGGAACGCGCTACCAGAGGATGTGATAAACAGGAGCACGCTACAGGGGTTCAAAGAAGCTTTGGATAGGTGCTTGGAAGACAAAGGGATTGAGGGGTACAGATAAGAGTAAAGGTAGATTATAGGGATGGGATTAGAGGTAAGTTACAAAATTAATCAGGGACCACTGTTCAGGCACTAGGCCTGATGGGCCACCGAGGGAGCGGACCGCTGAGCAAGATGGACCTCTGGTCTGACTCAGCGGGGGCAACTTCTTATGTTCTTATGTTCTTAAATTAGCCTTATTATGAGAACCACAAGCAGCAAAACAAGAAATATAATACAAAAACAATCATTGAAAAGTAATTTTTTTAAGGACTCTAAGACAATAGTGACAAAAATGAGCTTGCAGACACTATTACACTGAAGATCTATCTTGTTCAACCAACTGTGCCAAATCCCACAATCAGTATTCCAGTCTACAAATAGATCTGCTGTTGTGAAATGGCTCTACATACTTTATTTTCAAGTGACTGCATCTCATTAGCTAAAGATTAATAAACATATTTTTCTCTCCAAAAATAACACATGGAAATGGAACTGATTAAAAATGCCCAGCTTCCAGAACAGTACAAGACTCAGGATCACATATGATTCAGGATCAAAGAAAATGTTAAACTACATCAATACTTTTGATCTGTCTTATCAAAGATTTTGTCCCACAGTTAAAATCTATAACATTTCATTTGTAAGGGAAAAAAAAAACAACACACCAGCAATGCTAATCAATGTCTTGGTATTATGTTTTAAAGAAATTGTGATTTTATCTTTACTCAGGATGAGCTTTGATCTTAGTAATGCCATGTACATCCTCTGTGGCCATGGATGTGACTTCTGGCACACTGTGGGCAGCACCTTTCCTATACTGTTAGATTACATTACAAAGGTTTCTTATGTTCCACAACATACTGTACCTTACAAATTCAGTGCGGATTACATGCAACAAGAAAATCAGACAGTCCCTGGGAGCTCACATAGGGACTCTTTTTCAAAGCCACAGTAAAAATTCCAATGCAGCAAATGCAACGCAGTCCATTCAATTCCTATCGGCTACGTTGCATTTGTCATGCTGGTACTCGCTGCCGTGTCTTTGTAAAAGACACGGCATCTAAAACATATCTACTATTATTCAGTTCTAAAATTATTCTCCCTACATAAACTTGATAAACAGAAAATTCTTTTAACAATTTCTTAAACCACAGATAACTGTGTGTATCTCCTAATATAAGCTGGTAGAGAGTTCCAGAAACTGGGAGCTTGATAAGCAAAACTAGCTGAAAAGATCGATTTATATTGTAATTTAGAAGCATTTGAGAAATGCAACACAGATGTGTCCCTAAGATCTCTGTTACTCTTGTGAAAGTGAAGCAAGTCTAAAATAAATATCATGGGGCCTCAAGGATCAGTGCTGGGGCCAGTTCTGTTCAGGATATTTGTGAGTGACATTGCCAAAGGGTTAGAATAGTGTCTTGAAAACTTTCCTGCCCGCGGCACACTAAATCTAGTGTCTTGGCCAAAAGGCACCCAGAAGTGCACGGACGGCAACGCAATGACATCATGCACATGTGTAAATACTGAATTCAAATACAATGGAAACAAGTCTACTTCATCGTTAGATTGACACTATCAAAAGACTTGTAGCTATAATACCATTACTAAATTTACTACTGTGCTCTCAGATGCCTGCTCTGGTGAATCATCAAAGATATTGTGACAGGGAAGCTCCTGTCACAGTGAAAACTACTGCTAAAACTCCCCAGAATGCAGCACAGGGCTCTGTAAAACCCGGCATGGAGCCAGGACAGCTGGCTCAGCCAAAAGAATGCAAGCCCAGGCAGGTTCCAGCACAGCTGAAGAGCCAATTAAGGAAGGCTCTGAAAACCACTAATTTCCCCTATCACTCCTTTCCAGAGGTCAGGGAGAAACCTGAGACCAATATAGAGAGGGGTGGAGTCAGACCCAGGAGATTGCCTTATAGGCAGAGTCAGTTTACAGACGGGAGGAAGCAGGAGAGGAGGAAGCAAGAGAGAGAGGAAGCAGGAGAGGAGGAAGGGAGAGAATGAGGACACAGCTGTCTCTGATGAGAGCAGCCAAACTACTCCAGGAGTTTCCAGGTCACAGAGGGTGCCTGAATCCCAGCATGAGCGTATGGCAGGAGGCCAGCACCTAAGGAAAGGTGGCACAGCACTTGGGAGGTACAGTGACTGGCAACTTAAACCCCAGAGAGAAGGGCTGAGAAATTATCCCCAGGGAAAGGCTGCAGGTATTTTGGCAGACTTGCAGAGAGGGGGATGGGCAGCACAACCTGAGAAAAGTAAGGAAACTTTGAGCCAAGGTTCCCATGAGGGTGAATGGGAAATGTGCAGTGTCCTGAGTAGTGATATGAGTGAAGAGGACATGGACCTGGGGGGAATACAATATGTGAGAGTCCTCAGCTAAGCTCCTGAAGAGCGTTCCCTCATTGTATGTGTTTCACCCGACAGCCAGAGCAGTGCTGGCAAAGCTAATGAGGTGAGAACAACGTGTTAAGCAGATAAAGAGAGCTGAGAGGGGAAAAGGCTTGAAGCAAGCCGTGCTCAGCTAGAGAAGCTAAAAGGTGTTAAAGGTCCAGAGAGATCAATAAATCCCAGTGGGGATACAAGCCAAGGAAGGCACTGAACTGATAATATTTTGATGTGATAATAATTTTTGCTGTTGATAAGGAGGTGCAATCCAGCTCCTCATTAAAACACCTGAACTGGAAAATCATAGTGTGCAGGAGGCACCTAAAGGACTGTAACCAACCAAGGTGAATGTTTTCTTTTTGCTTATGTTTTCTTTTCTGTATACTTTGGGACTGTAATAAACCTGGTACTATTTTCCCAGGAATCCGGTATCCGGGTCTTCCTTTCACTACCATATAAAAGGCGTACTAAAAATCTTACTTGTGGCCCGGACCGTAGTTTCCCACCTACTCGGGGACGGGCCCGGCCACAATATCTACCCAGAAATTGCAGGGAGAAGGGTATCTTTCATCGAGCTCAGTGAAATTTTGTGCAAAATCGTTCTTCTTAAAGTGCTCTAAATTAAATCATGAAATAACATCAAAATAACAAAAGTTGGCACTTATCTTGCTGGACTTTAGGTGCCGGTATTACTGTTATTGCAACACAAAATTAGTGTTGCCTTAAGTTCGTTGTAGCATAAAGGAACTTGTACTGCCCAACGGGCATTTTGTCTCTTCAACAGGACATAGCTGCACAAAAATGATACAAACCCCTGATGAAGCCATAATAAGGTGAAACGGGTCCCCGTTGGGCAGTACAAGTTCCTTTATGCTACAACGAACTTAAGGCAACACGAATTTTGTGTTGCAATAACAGTAATACCGGCACCTAAAGTCCAGCAAGATAAGTGCCAACTTCTGTTATTTTGATGTTATTTCATGATTTAATTTAGAGCACTTTAAGAAGAACGATTTTGCACAAAATTTCACTGAGCTCGATGAAAGATACCCTTCTCCCTGCAATTTCTGGGTAGATATCTTTGATGATTCACCAGAGCAGGCATCTGAGAGCACAGTAGTAAATTTAGTAATGGTATTATAGCTACAAGTCTTTTGATAGTGTCAATCTAACGATGAAGTAGACTTGTTTCCATTGTATTTGAATTCAGTATTTACACATGTGCATGATGTCATTGCGTTGCCGTCCGTGCACTTCTGGGTGCCTTCTGGCCAAGACACTAAATTTAGTGTGCCGCCGGCAGGAAAGTTTTCAAGACACTATTCTAACCCTTTGGCAATGTCACTCACAAATATCCTGAACAGAACTGGCCCCAGCACTGATCCTTGAGGCCCCATGATATTTATTTTAGACTTGCTTCACTTTCACAAGAGTAACAGATTCACCAGAGCAGGCATCTGAGAGCACAGTAGTAAATTTAGTAATGGTATTATAGCTACAAGTCTTTTGATAGTGTCAATCATGCGTGACATCATTGCGTCAACATCTGTGCTTGCGCAGAAGCCCATCTGGCTGTGACCCACTGGTGGAGGGATCCGGGAGGTGCGGGGAGAGGAGGAGAGACGCCGGCTAGGAGGAGAATCATCTGCTCTGGCTGACTTCCTACAGGACGTGCCACTTGCCGCGAGAGGCACATCCTGTAGGCAGGCAGGCAGCGTGGATGACTTTCCTCCTCGCCAGTGTGTCACGGCACACTAGAAATCTCAGGAGGCGTACTGGTGTGCTGCGGCACAGTTTGCAGTACACTGGGTTAGAAGGTAAGGTTTGCCTATTTGTGGATGATACCAAAATTTGTAACAGAGTGGAGGGATTGGAAAACATGAGAAAGGAACTGCATTTTTGAAAATCAATCTAAGTTAATTTGGTTCTTGATCGCACTTTTCTGTACAAGATGTTTATGCTTGGTAATTCTCTAAAATTGTATAAATAAATAATAATAAAAAGAGAAAGGAACTGCAAAAGTTAGAGGACTGGTCTAATGTTTGGCAACTAGAATTCAATGCAAAGAAGTGCAGAGTGATGCCATTGGGGAGTAGAAATCTGAGGGAGCCATATGTGCTAGGAGATGAGAGACCGATATGCATGGATGGGGAGAGGGACCTTGGGGTGATAGTGTCGGAGGATCTGAAGGCAACGAAACAGTGTGACAAGGCAGTGGCTGTAGCCAGAAGGATGCTAGGCTGTATAGAGAGAGGCATAACCAGCAGAAGAAAGGAGGTCTTCATGCCCCTATACAAGCTGTTCATGAGGCTCCACTTGGAGTATTGTGTTCAGTTTTGGAGGCCATATCTGGCTAAGGATGTAAAAAGACTTGAAGTGGTTCAGAGGAAGGTGATGAAAATGATATGGGGCTTGCGCCAAAAGATGTTTGAGAAAAGACTGGAAGACCCAAATATGTATACTCTTAGAGGAGAGGAGCGATATAGGGGAGATATGATAGAGACATTTAAATACTTGAAAGGTATTAATATAGAAACAATTATTTCCCAGAGAAGGGGAAATGCTAAAACTAGAGGGCATGAATTGAGGATGCGGGGAGGCAGACTTAGAAGTAATGTTAGGAAATTCTTTTTCATGGAGAGGGTCGTAGGTGCCTGGAATGCCCTCCTGAGGGAAGTGATGGAGATGAAAATAGTGATGGAATTCAAAAAGCATGGGATGACATTTACAAGCTAGAGTTTAATAATATCAGGCTTACCTTACTGCTGCCGTCTACTGCCTGAAGATTCAATTACAGTGGCCAGGGGAGTCAGGAGCTAGAGAGGTCATGAGCGGAAGCAGCGTCAGTGAAGGGGAGGGAGCCGAAAAAACAGCATGGAGGGAGAGAGTGGGGCTGGAGATAAAGCATGGATGGGGGGAGGGAGGGCTGGAGAAACAGCAAGAAGGGAGGAAGGGAGAAACAGCATGAACAGAGCGATGGAGGGAGAAACAGAATGGAGGGAGAGAGGAAGGGGGATGGAGAAACAGCATGGATAAAGGGAGGGAGGGAGGGAGAAACAGTAGGAGCAGGGCTGGAGAAACATGAAGGGTGGGCGGAGGCCTGGAGAAACAACATGGAGGGAGGGCTGGAGAAGCATTATGGAAAGGAGAAAGTGCTGGAGAAAAGAGCATGGAGTAGGGTAGTGCCAGATTAGAGAGAGAGAGAGAGAAACAGAAGGAGAGGAGGTTGGAAGAAGAGATAGGTGCACCCATGGGAGGAGGGAGGGCTGGGAGCTTTAAGAAAAGAGAGAGAGAAGCACTAAAAAGGTACAGAGAATGGGAATGGGGATCAAGGAAATGGGTGTGTGTGGGTGGGGCTGTTGGTGTCCTCATTTTTTGTCTTCACAAATATGGTAACCCTAGGCAATTCTATAACTGGGTGTTATGCCTAGATGCAGTATGCTGACCATTAATTCTATAATGGCATTTGGGTGGCAAGTTTCCGTAATAGAATATTGGCATAAGTTGGCATCAAAGTGCCTACATTTAAGGACACCCACTTATGCCGGATCAATAGGTGGTGTAAACGTGTGTGCCCTAAATGAGGCACTTTAGCATGTAACTTACAGTATTCTATGAGTTATTCATAGATTACCAGACATCCGGATTTCCCTGGACATGTTCTCGTTTTGAGGACATGTCTGGGATCCGGACAACTTTTCAAAACACGGCACTTTGTCCAGGTTTTGAAAATCTTTCCTTCGTGCAGGAGGGCATCCGCGCATGCACGGATACGACACAATGAGGGCCTATTGCGATCATTGCGTCTCATCCGCGCATGGGCGGATGTTGTGCCCGACAAGAACAGGCAGCGAGGGTGGGGCTAGGGTGGGATTGGAGGCAGGACTGGGGCGGGCTTGGGGGCGTGATGAGGCAGTACCGGGGCATGACGGGGTAGGGATGGGTGGGACTAGGCGGACCTGGGAGTGGGTTTAGGGGGTCCAGATTTTCCAGAGGGAAAATCTAGTAAGCTTAGTTATTCACATAAATGTTGGACGTGCCCATGTCCCACCCATGCTGCTCCTCTGTGAAAACCCCCTTGTATTTATGCACTAAACAAGATGAACAGGTCAGAATAGTGCTAAGTGCTCACCCAGCACTTCCACACAAGTGGAAACTTACTCATAGAACTGCTAGTATTCTATACATTTAAGCACAAAATTGGTGCTTATATGTATTTAGGTGTCATGTTATAGAATGAGTCTACCTCCTATCCTTCATTCAATGTTCATGTCCTCAGTTCTTAATCTTGTTGTAAACTGCATTGAATCCTAGCTGAAATTTGCAGTATAGAAGAAAAATGTAGGATATGGGTATCTCTAAAATGTACGGTGTCAGGTCAAAAGCGCGCCGGGACAAAGGCGCGCCCAGACAATTGAGCGCAGCGCGGAGGCGCGCACCGCTCTAAATTACTATTTTTAGGGCTCCGACGGGGGGTGTGGGGGGAACCTTTCCACTTTACTTAATAGACATCGCGCCACGTTGTGGGGGCGTTGGGGGGTTATAAACCCCCACATTTTACTGAAAACTTCACTTTTTCCCTATTTTTAGGGAAAAAGTTAAGTTTACAATAAAATGTGGAGGGTTACAACCCCCCAAGCCCCCCATAACGCTGGCGCGATGTCTATTAAGTAAAGTGGGGGGGTTCCCCCCACACACACACCCCCGTCGGAGCTCTAAAAACAGTAATTTAGAGCGGCGCGCGCCTCCGCACTGCGCTCAATTGTCCGGGCACGCCTTTGTCTTTCGTGCCATTGTCTATGAACCCTAAAGTACTGCTGAAATTTCACAAATAGGCCCTGGCTAGAGGCAGCTGCCATTTAGATCAGTAATTCTGAATATCAGGCTGAGGAATATTAGTCTAAGTTACGTTTTAAATGTCATTATAGTTTATATTTACTGTTTGCTGCTTAGGATTGTATAAGATGAAAGTGAAATGAATTGCAATCTGCAATGGTTGTAGAAGCAAAAGCAAATACAGCAAAATACTGTGGTAGATACATAATTACAAGCAATATATACATGAGATGCAAAATCTATAGAGAAAACCTTTTGGAGGCTGCACCTTAAAAGACTAACATTTTAGCTGTGGAGCAGAACTGTAATGGGGGAACCATACATTTCCTGATATCAGTTGTCTCTGAAAAGAATGGGGGGGGGAGGAAGAGAGGAAGAGGAAAAACACAACATGTAGGCCGGTGTGCTTCTCTGAATTGGTCATTGGGAGGCATTAGAGTGCAGCTCTTTCAAGTCTGCTTCATGCAGTCATAACATTACAAAGCTGAACAGATTACATTTAGGTGGAGGAGGGGAAGAATCTGTAACTTGGCCATTCTTAGCGGTCTTATTTGATTTCTTTAAATAGGTTAACTGGGTGCAGATTTGTCAACTGCAACTGAACTAAGTATATATGCTTTAGTGTTCTGTGCTCTCTCCCCATTTTCAGCAAAAACTGGATTCTCTGAAGATCATCTAGCTTTTATTGAACCAATATAATAACATAAGAACTATACAAAGATGTATATGAGCTTTCAAGACCACACAGATTCCTATAAATGTGTTTCAGAGAAAACCTATTTTTAATGACATACTGCACTTGGATCATATTTAAGATTAGAATTAAATATAACCAAAAAATCTTACAAAAATATATAAAGCCCCATTTTACACAGGATGTCTACGTAGAAATGCCTATATATATATATATTTAAAGGTTATTCTGAACGTGGATCCATTTGTAAACTATCGTTATATACTAAAATATAAACTGAGATTTTGTGGTCAAAAGAAGGCCCAAACAATTGGGGTCTTGGTTTACATTTGAGTGTCCTTTCTTCTTCTCCTCCTTCCCCCCCCCCCCCGAAACCAACAGCATTCCCTTTCTTCCCTCCCTCTTTCCCTTCCTTGAACAGGGATGACTAACCCCCCTTCCACAACCAAGAAAAAAGACCCCAGGCTTCCCTGATGGTCTACAGGCACATTGAAGAACGTCTAGGTAAGTTGCACCTTTACTCTCTCTAGGAACGCAGAGAGAGGGGTGACATGATAGAAACGTTCAAACCAGCAGTGTCTCTTCATTCTGTAACCTGATATTGTCTATATGTTCTGCGACTCTCACCTTGACATTTTTTCTGCCTGGTATATAAAAGAGGGGATCCGGAAGGTTTGCCCCCAACATTTCGCCCCCAGCAATTCGCCCCTCACATTTCGCCCCCCATATTTCGCCCCCAGGTACGTTTTGCCCCCGGAACTTTCGCCCCCACACATTTCGCCCCCCGAATGTTTTGCCCCCACACATTTCGCCCCCGCACATTTAGCGTTTTTCCCCTAGTATGTATGTATGTGTGACTGCTACATCAATACCTGACCTAGATTTTAATGTTTGTGATGTATTCTGATTATAGTCGCCAGTGCTAAATTCGGCCATTTCGCCCCCGCACATTTCGCCCCCGCACATTTAGCGTTTTTCCCCTAGTATGTATGTATGTGTGACTGCTACATCAATACCTGACCTAGATTTTAATGTTTGTGATGTATTCTGATTATAGTCGCCAGTGCTAGATTCGGCCAATCTGGCGCCAAAATTGGCCAATGACTTTTTTCCCCTAGTATGTATGTATGTATGTGTGACTGCTACATCAATACCTGACCTAGATTTTAATGTTTGTGATGTATTCTGATTATAGTCGCCAGTGCTAGATTCGGCCAATCTGGCGCCAAAATTGGCCAATGACTTTGCAAAATTCTACAGAGCTTAACCTTCGCCCCCGCCAAAACGTTCCAATTAAGGTTGATCCCAGAAGCTCTACACTTCTATAAATATAACAGGTTCTTGCCTCTTGGTCATTTAGTCCTTACGATTTCCGAATTGGCGCTTGATTAATTGATCTGTGTAGTGATTTTTTTATTTATGGATTCAGTTCTTTCAAAGCGTGGCAAGAAGAAGCTAGTTTACGAAAATCATATTTATTTATTCTCTAAACGAACAGCAGATGACAGCCATGCTATTTGGGTATGCGAAAAGCGGTCAACGTGTAAAGGACGCGTTTGGACTCAAGGAATTGATGGCGAAGTTGTGAAAATCGTAAATGCTCATAATCATGCAGCACAGGCAGCAAGGCCTGAAGCAGTTCGATTAATCAATGAAGTTACTGCCAGGGCAAGGTCGACACAGGAGACGCCACAGCAGATTCTCAGTGAGGTCATTTCAGGCAGCCATGCAAACGTTGGAGCGCTTCTGCCTAGAAAAGATTAGCTAAAGAGATCAATTCGAGCGTCAAGACAACTCGAGGGTATGCCGCGGCTGCCTCAAACCATTGATCAACTCGTCATCCCGCCAGAATCATTATCAATGGAGTCCAACAGCAATTTCTTTTGTGGGACTCGGGTAAACTTTTCTCTTCAAGCTATTAGCATTATGTACTCGTACATGTAGGCGTTATTTGCTCGCATTTTATATCACTTTGTGGCACATAAAATGGCAAAAAATTTCTTAATTTATTAGAATTGGTCAAACAACTTGTCACCATACATGTAACAGTTCAGAATTTTGAGAGGGAGGCCCTCGGGGGGGGGGGAGGAACATATCCAAAATGGTCTCAAAAATAGCCACAAATGGCATCGTTTTTCTGAAAATCAAGTATGTCTGAGTCTTCTAAGCCGTTTTAAGCGTTTTCTTGAATTATTGTTGCTATATAATCTTCCACATTTAATTTTACTGAATTACTTCGTACAATTTTTGGTAGAATTTTAGTAGAATTTGTCAAACATTCAATTAACGTAATAGCTCAAAAAAATGAAGAAAAAATATTTTTTTTGTCTTTCGGAATTTTTTGATGCCAGTGAATAGAGCTCGTCGAGAAACGTCGAACCTTGACTATTTCTGACCCTTTTTTGGACTTTGAAAATTTGGCGGACCTCCATCCACCGCCTAAATTTATGCCTAAATTATTTTTATTTTTATTCAGGGACTGGAACCAGCCGAATATTGATATTTGGAACGAGGGATAATCTCCACTCGTTGGCACAGAGCAGTGAATGGTTCGCTGATGGCACGTTTTCTACTGCACCAGCTTTGTTCGAGCAGCTTTATACGATTCATGCAGTTCACGGTGGTGTCATCATTCCAGCATTGTACGCGCTGTTGCCGAACAAGACTCGAACAACCTATCGACACATGCTGCAGCAGCTTAAGAATATGCAGCCAGGTCTCCAACCGCAGCAGTTGATGACCGATTTTGAACAAGCTGCAATTCAAGCGTTTGAAATCGAGTTTCCTAACATCGAGAAAACAGGCTGCTTCTTCCACCTGTCGCAGTCAATATGGCGAAGAGTTCAGAATGAAGGATTGAAAGTGCGCTACCAAAATGACCACGAATTTGCCCAGTGGATCCGCATGATACCAGCTCTTGCTTTTCTGCCTCCGGTCATTGTTGTGCAATCATTTGAAGAGCTGCTGGACGATTCCAACTTTCCAGAAGAAGCAGTACCCATTGCCAACTATTTCGAGGACACCTACATTGGTCGAATGAACCGAAGAGGACGCCAGAATCCATTGTTTCCAGTTCAGTTTTGGAATGTTCATCAACGAACGTTGAACGGCCAACATCGGACGAACAATGACGTCGAGGGCTGGCATCGCAGCTTTCAAGAAACCTGCGGCTCACTTTTCCCCAATATATACTGCTTCATCAACTGCTTGAAAAGACAGCAAGGCCTTCACAATTTTGAAATCACGCAGATTATAGCCGGCAATCCTGTCAATGCGCGAAACAAGAAATACGCGGCGATTTCTGCAAGGATTCGGCGTATTGTGGAGGACTTGGGCAATCGAAATTTGATCGACTATCTCAGAGGAATAGCATACAATTTTGAATTTTGATTGACGTTTGTGCTTCTGACTTTTAGGTTCACTTTATCACTGTATTTCATTTTACTTGTTATTTGACGGTGTTGTGTTTGGACTGTTATTTCATTTGACAGGTTAGTTTTTGTTTTGCACAGTAAAAAATAAAAAATAAAATGATAAACATCACAGAAATCAATGACTTCGCTCTGGGGATAAAGGAGACATCTCCCCCAAATTTTCGATTTTTGAAACAAATCACCATTTTAACATGATAAAATAAAGCAAAAAAAGTAAATTATGTATTTTGGTCCTCTCAAATTCTGAAAAATCAGGTTTGGTCCCGGCGGACCAGTGACTTCTCTGACAAAAATCAGGTAAAAAATACCTACTTAATCATTTTACCTTTTTTTATTTTATTTTTTCATCATTTTAATCTTAATCATTCATCATTTTGAGACATATTATTGATGTAGTACACATAATCCAACGCGATGGGGACAAAACATCCGGGGGCAAAATGTGTGGGGGCGAAACATCCAGGGGGCGAAATGTGTGGGGGCGAAACTTCCGGGGGCAAAACATACCTGGGGGCGAAATGTGGGGGGCGAAATGTGAGGGGCGAATTGCTAGGGGCGAAATGTTGGGGGCGAAACTTCCACAAAGCATAAAAGAGCACAGGGACATTTTATTGCATATATAACTTGTTTAGTAGAACAATTGTATAAGCCTTTAAATACAATTGCTCATCTGTGTGGGGAATGCGCACAATTTTAGTTTCCCAAGAATAAACACAATATGCATATTAGCCACAGCCTGGCTACTGGAGCTGCTCCTGACCCTAAAGGTAAATGCTTCCATGTCAGAAGAGCCATGTCAAAGTTTACAGAAATAAATCCTGATATTCAAAAGTACCCCTGGTGCAGTGGTCTCAAACTCAAACCCTTTGCAGGGCCACAATTTAGATTTGTAGGTACTTGGAGGGCCTCAGAAAAAATAGTTAATGTCTTATTAAAGAAATGACAATTTTGCATGAGGTAAAACTCTTTATAGTTTATAAATCTTTCCTTTTGGCTAAGTCTTAATAATAATATTTTAATTTATAGCTAAAGAGACATAGGATCAAGAAACTGTTTTATTTTACTTTTGTGATTATGATAAACATACCGAGGGCCTCAAAATAGTACCTGGCGGGCATGTGGCCCCTGGGCTGCAAGTTTGAGACCACTGCCCTAGTGGTATATCCAGAGTGGGAAGAGATTACAGAAGTATCTAATATGATTTTTCACATCAAGCATCAGAGTTCATTGGGTCCAGCAGCATAGCTTAACTAACCATTAAGTTACTGGCAACATCTTCTCTGTTCCCAAAAAAAACCCTTTTTGGTCCCAGAGATGGAATCATTCGAGCTAGCATAAAGAGATCATCCTACTTTCCTCAGTGCTTGGAGGGCGAAGTACTGGTTTTCAATCCAGTCAGGCCTTCAGTTCAAGATCAACCACAGGCCAGCCCTTAGAGGCACTAAAGGAAAAAAAGGAAACACTAAGGCACATCATTGCCTAAAGAGGTATCAATCATTTGCTTATTACTGAGCCAACTTTCTGCCCACCTTGTCTTGATTTACCGTAGGGCTTCTGGATTTTATTAAATTACTTTGGGAAAGGACAAGGTCATCAAGCAGCCAGTCCTTTCAGGTGGGGTCAAGTTAATGACCCAAATTGCTGTTGTGAGCAACTTCAATGTTTCACCTTGTAAATTCAATGTCCAATGTCTCATTTCCTTGATAGTTTACTGACATTACAATTTGCTAATAGCTCTGCTATTTAACGGCTTGGCATATTGTGTACTTAAAAAAAATAAACAGCTCATAGTGTAAATATCCTCTGGAATAAGCACAAGGATCAAAAACCTCAGCAGAGCCCAAGAATGTGATTCTCCGTTCCAACAGAAAAAAAGACAGAGGCGCTGCATGATAGTGTGGGAACTAGGAAGGAGTGCTGAAAAGTTCTCAGTCCAACCAACTTCCTAAATCTGATGTCATTTTGCCACTGTAGCTGAAAAGAGTGTTAATTTATTTCAGTCTGCAACATTCTTTTCAGCTACAGTGGCAAAATAAAGTCAAACTTAGGAAGTTGGTTGGGCTGAAAACTTTTCAACGCCCCCCTCATATGACACATGCCCAGAAGTATCTTAAAGCCTGTACTGGCAAGCTTTGTAACAAAAAGTGTTCCACACTGGCACATTTGAATGAGATCTTCTACCTGAGTGGTTGGGTGAACTGTCTTTGAAGCCCACTTTTTGACAGGATTTTAAAAGGATTTTGGCCGCTTTCCCATACAACCCCCCCCCCCCACGTCCCCCCTTTTCATGCAAAGGCCACCAATATCTGAAATTAGGTGAATAACGATAACTAAACATGCTCACATTTTTATGTTAACTCAGAATAAGGATAAGACGACAGAAATATTTGCTCTCATTTAAGCACATTAAAATAATCACACACCCTACTCAATAAGAATCAACAGAGGAAAAGGGAGAAATATTTTCTGCCCAATATTCAAAGTGATTTAAATGGGGAGCAGGGGCTCCTGCCTGCTTAAATCACACTCTGCGAGTCAGCTACTGATATCCAGCAGCACTGAACCCAGCACTAACCAGCCATTTATAATGTGGGCCAGAGAGAGGTGTTCCAATGGTGCAATTGGAGAGTGGACTTCCTTTCAACTCAAAAGATTCTCGATCCTCTACAATCTGGTTTTCACCCTCAACACTCCACAGAGTACCCTCACTAAGGTCTGCAGTGACTTGCTTATGGCCAGATCTAAGGGCCTTTATTCTAACCTTATCCCCCTCTGTGATCAGAACCCCCCAACCCCCGCTGATTTGGACAGCCCTCTCCTGATGATTCTGGTTCCCCTCTCAAGTATTCCCTCCATCCCAAAGATCAGTCCCCACCCTTCAGGACCTACCTACATATATGGAAGGCTGACCCTCTAGCAGTAATACCATAAAACTATTGCTAGATCTTGCAGCAGCCATTTTAACATACTGAGCCGCAAGAGGCAGGAGCAAATAGGGATTGATCCTGCCAGGGTACCCCCACTGGACAACCAGAGATGTAGGTAGGCCCCAAAGAGGGACAGGGCCCGGTCTCTGGTGGGAGTAAATCTTAAGGTAGAAGGTTCAGAAAGGGGGGTTAGAACCTGCAGAAGAATCAGAAACTGACAGCCACTTATGTAGGTCTCAGCTGATATTCAGCCAGCATTGAATAACCAGATCTAACTTAGCCAGCAATGGTGACCGCTTCTGGCAACCCACCAAAAAAAAAAAAAAAACCCTCTAACGCAGCTTGATAAAATGGGGCTTATTTTTGCCAAAAGTTAATCCTTTGGGGGGGAAGCAGTGAAATACCTACCCCCTAATGGGGGAAGGAGACCTAACTGCATTTCTAGAGGACTCCCAAGATATAATTACTTTGTGAGCTACTTTATCAATGACTTTTACAGCAGAATCAGATAAATTGCTTGTTTTGAAGGTATTGTTTTGTAGGCAATGTTTACACATTTTTCCAAATGTGGCATGGATTACTCAAGAATGAAGAAAGCAATTTTTGCAGTTAAATCCAAATTTTGGCTTTGGGAGTTTCCTTTTTTTGTGTGTTTCCCCTGCAGAGGTTTGATACATTTGCCGGGGTACGCACTGTGTGGGTCTTCCGCCCCCTTCCTGCTTAATGGCTGCCGGTGATTCCATGAACTTTACTGTCCGCTGGCCTCCGCCAAAGCCGCCGCCACTGCTGGGAATCCCATCCTTTCTTCCTACCCGCTCCCCTCTGCCAAAGCCAACCCAGAAGGCTTCCCTACAATGTCAGAGCTGATGTCAGAGGGAAGCCTTCTGGGTTGGCGGGGAATCCCAGTTACCTCCTTCCAGGTGGGCTGCTACTCCTTCCTGCTTTCAGTGGCACTTGTTGTAGGGACACAGGCAACCGTTGCATGTGGCTAACCTGAAGCCTTTCTCCAATGTCAGAGCTGACGTATGAGAGAAGGCTTGTGGGTCAGCCAAGTGTAGCGGCTACCCGCGGCCCAACAAGTACCGCTGGAGGTAGGAAAGAGCAGCCCATTTAGACGGACCTGAAGATAGCGAGTGCAGCCCTGGAGAGAGCAAGCAGGGAGAAAGGGGACATGATCTGGGAGAAAGGAGGGGATGAGTGCGTTGGAACATGGGAGGGGCATGATTTTGGGACAAAGGTTGGAAGGCAGGGAGGGGGGCACTAACTCGGGACACAGAAGGAAGGGAGGGGGCATGAACTTTGGACATAGGAGGGAGGAAGAGAATAGAAAGGAGAATTGTTGAGCATGAGTGTGTGAGTGAGATGGAAAGAGATGGTCACATGGGGGGAAAGGAAGAAAGGAAAATTGGGCATAGAGAGAGAGAGAGGAGTGAGGTAGAGATGCATGGGGAATAGAATGATGAGAGGGAGAAATGTTGGATATGGTGGTGGAGAGGGAACAGAGGGACAGATTAAAGGGGATACAAGGAAGAGGAATGTTGGACTTAGTGATGGAGGGAGAGATGTGGCATGGTACTGGAGAGAAGTAGAAATGGGCATGGGGCAGGTGGGCAGTGATGAAAAATGCTGCACATGATCCGGGGGATGAGAGCGGGAGAAATGTTGCCAAAAGGGGTGGAGGAGAGAGGAAGAAAAGTTGGACTCGTGGAGGGACAGAGAGAAATGGTTGGGGAAGGGAATGAGGTACGGAGGAGATAAAGCATGCAGGAGGCAAAAAGAAAGAAATATTGGATGCACAGTCAGAAGTAAGTGCAACCAGAGACTCATGAAATCACCAAAGGTAGGAAAATGATTTTATTTCCAATTTAGTGATCGAAATGTGTCAGTTTTGAGAATTTATATCTGCTTTGTTATGCACTATATTTGTCTATTTTTCTATAGTCGTTACTGAGGTGACATTGCATATTTTAAAGTCATCTGCCTTGACCTCTTTGAAAAAAAAAGAATATAAATGATAATTAATATTTTCTTTTTTTAAATTCTTTATTGATTTTTAATCAAAAACTGTCATACAAAAGAAAGAACACTAATATCCGTACAGGTAACATAGATATCATTCAATAATTTCAGTTTCTTACATATAATAATAGCAAAATATATCCTAATATTTTTCTGTGCATTGTGTTTTTTAAATTTTGTGGTTACCATTATGTATTAATAAGATTATATTGTGTGTATATGAAAAATGAATGGGAGAAATTGCATTACAATTATAACTATTATTATGGGGTGGGGTTTGGGGTGGAGCTTGGGCGGGGTACTTGGTTTGAAGAAGTTGAGAACACTGGTTTAAGGCACATATATATTGAGGGGCAATTGCTCTTCTGTTGATTTCTTATTTGTTATTACTTTATTTGAGATGCAGTTTCTTGGTCCCTCCTTATCTGGTGGACTTTGGGATTTCTTTGAATTTGAGGATATAAGATTTTATGTTTTGAGAAATGTATTTATTTGATTTATAATCCTTTTCTGATACATTTCTGTGTATGAAAAATTTATTGCAATAAAAAAATGCAAATATCTTTTTGTTTTAGTGAAATGTTTTATCTTATAATAAAATTTCTGCTTTCACAATTGCAAGCTAGCAAACCCCAAATATTTCAGGTTATTTCTCTGCCAAAGTCCCAACTGAATGTGGATCACTCAAACACAATGATTCTGTCAGTTTATTTAATGCCTTCAGCAAGCACATTAATATGAATGAAGCATACTTCACATAGCACTACACGACAACAGAAAATTATGTCATATTCATTCAGACTGGCAAATCAGAGATCAATATTTGAAAAAGCAGGCTAATCCTTTGCGAAATCACTGGTTCAATGATTAAAGTTTGCTCAGTCTGCAGCATTAATCCCTTTCCATCAGTTTGTGCTATTTATTCCAACCACTTACAACGTTACCTATATCAGATTAATACATCTCTACATACTAATCATGACTTGACAAACTGACACTGCATAGCACTGTTAAGGAAATCTTTGTCAACACAAATCCCTTCTTCACAAACCTATAGTTGTCATAGTTAATACATAGATATACTTTATAACAAATAACATTTTGTAGCTATAAACATAAAAATAATAGGGTTACCTTACACTATGCTCTAAAACAGGGGTGTCCAACCTCAGCCCTCGCCAGGATTTCCCAAATTAATATGCATGAGATCTATTTGCATACAATGGAAACAGTGCAGGTAAATAGATCTCAAGCAAATTAATTGGGGAAATCCTGAAAACTCAACTGGATTGCAGCCCTTGAGGAACGATGTCGGACAACCCTGTTCTAAAATAAATCAGTTTTAAGATCTTGTGTTCCAGCAGGTATAGCAAAGTTACTTGACTGCAGCATGTGTTCTCCATAGTCAACAGGACATATGTATTCACAGATGAGTATCAATGAAAACTGCTGGCGCTTGTCAGACAGAGAAGAGGAGTAATCCTGAAACAAAGG
Source organism: Geotrypetes seraphini (assembly GCF_902459505.1). Lineage (NCBI taxonomy): Eukaryota > Metazoa > Chordata > Amphibia > Gymnophiona > Dermophiidae > Geotrypetes > Geotrypetes seraphini. Next base: position 390,440,723 of record NC_047085.1, on the reverse strand, counting down.
GATCCGATTCCCTTCAAACGTAAGTAAATCTTGGTGTTGTCGATATTTTTGAAAGAGGGTTACTTTGTGTGCATAATTATGTACTTTTGCGATTACCACCTGAGGTCTTTGTCAATTTTCAATCTTGCGTCCTAGACGATGTACTCTTTCAAGCCGGATAGGGCCAATGCCATGGGGAAAGAGGTAATTCTTTATGCAGCCAGTTTTCAAGTTGAGACATTACATGAGAATCTAATATAGTTCCAGGGAGACCAATAAATCTAATATTGTCCCTTTCTAAGTCTTCAAGTTTAGCCTCTTGCAAACGAAGCTACTCCTGCAGAGTTACTATTGATCCTGACGTAGTCATTGTTATATCCTCTACTTCTACCACACGGACCTCTAGCTCACCAGTGTGGCGGGTAATTTCTGATAGGAGAGACTCCATTATTGTTAATTGATCAGACAGCTCCAAAGCTTTCACCATAGCCATAAATCTAGGTTCCAAGGCCTAAACAGCTGCTGTTGTTACTTCTTGCACTGAAAATTCTGAAAATTGACCAGTAGATTCAGCCATGTTGCCAGTTTGTGAGTGAGTTTTCTCACTATTTTTTCCCTTCACAAGGCGCTTTGAGCTCATTGATGTTTCAGATCTTAGCAGATATTTTTCCATATATCTTAAATGAATTGCTGTTAGGATCCAGAAGATTAATTTGCAGTATTAAGTGCAGTTGAGGCCTGGGGGACAGGAGCCCAGCTCAGTTATGTCCTGCTAGGCTCACCAACATTCTGGAACCTCTTCCTAATATATTTTAATGATGTTTCTATATTATATTTGATGTTATCCACAAAAATGATACCTGGTATTGTTTAGCATTATTAATTATTAATTTGATTTTATGATATTTTCATTGCACACCGCCTAGAAGTTTGATTAAGCGGTATAAGAAATTTTAAATAAACTTGAAACCTCATGATCAAGTTTGGAATTTGTTTCAATTAGTAAAAATTTAGTCTTATCTTTAGTTTCAGGTGGCTAGCACACATCACCAATCAAAAGGATACAAATTGAAATCTCATGTTGCATCTCAATTATTTTGGATTAAGATGGTGATATCATCTGTATAGATAAAAATCTGGTAACCTTCCCTTTCTAGTTTCATCCCTAGGGAAAATAGGTTGAATAAAATAGGCAACAGAGGAGGATCCTGAGGTACTTCCACATTGTTGATGCCTTTTTTTAGATATTCTTGACAAAGTTGATGAACTATCCATGATCTTTTTATCCACACTAGCTGATGCCCCGGCGTTGCACGGGTATTTAATTATAGCAATAACACTGTAAATGGATTCAAATAAAGATACTTTATAGTGGTGAATGAAATTATTTTTTTACAGCTTTATAAAAAGTACAATATTCAAATTAGAATGTGAAATATTTGACAAAATGAATACAATACAACTAACACAAAACTTGATTATAAACAACATTTTTAGTTTCAACTCCAGGAGCAAGAACATATAAATTCTTGGGTGAACCCACCCTTGAGCAAGCAACATAGAGTTGACCATGGGAAAAACAGGGGGATCTTAAATCCACTCCACAGTATGTAATAGTCTGTCCCTGAGATTTGTTGATTGTGATAGAGAATGCAAGTCTCACTGGAATTTGCAAGCTCTTAAACTGAAAAGGAAGATGTGTTGCAAGTTTCGTTCAAATCGGGCAAGCCGTATTTGCGTTGGCAGCTTTTTACAATTTTTCCATTGACATGAATGGGTGAAATCAGAATTTCTGTTTGTAGCTCCGCCCACGTGTGCAGGTGGGCCGCGAGACCCCCAGAACATATCACCCCAGGTAGTGAGGGATCTGCATACCAAGTTTAGTTCAAATCGGGCAAGCCGTTTTTGTGTTGGCAGCTTTTTACATTTTTGCCATTGACATGAATGGGTGAAATATGATTTTCAGGTTGTAGCTCCGCCCACGTGTGGAGGTGGGCTGCGAGACCCCCAGAACATATCACCCCAGGTAGTGAGGGATCTGCATACCAAGTTTCGTTCAAATCGGGCAAGACGTTTTTGCGTTGGCAGCTTTTTACATTTTTTCCATTGACATGAATGGGTGAAATCAGATTTTCTGTTTGTAGCTCCGCCCACATGTGCAGGTGGGCCGCGAGACCCCCAGAACATATCACCCCAGGTAGTGAGGGATCCGCATACCAAGTTTCGTTCAAATCGGGCAAGACGTTTTTGCGTTGGCAGCTTTTTACATTTTTGCCATTGACATGAATGGGTGAAATCTGATTTTCAGGTTGTAGCTCCGCCCACGTGTGCAGGTGGGCCGCGAGACCCCAAGAACATATCACCCCAGGTAGTGAGGGATCCGCATACCAAGTTTCGTTCAAATTGGGCAAGACGTTTTTGCGTTGGCAGCTTTTTACATTTTTGCCATTGACATGAATGGGTGAAATCTGATTTTCAGGTTGTAGCTCCGCCCACGTGTGCAGGTGGGCCGCGAGACCCCCAGAACATATCACCCCAGGTAGTGAGGGATCTGCATACCAAGTTTTGTTCAAATCGGGCAAGACGTTTTTGCGTTGGCAGCTTTTTACATTTTTTCCATTGACATGAATGGGTGAAATCTGATTTTCTGTTTGTAGCTCCGCCCACGTGTGCAGGTGGGCCACGAGACCCCCAGAACATATCACCCCAGGTAGTGAGGGATCCGCATACCAAGTTTCGTTCAAATCGGTCAAGCCGTTTTTGCGTGATCGCGGCACATACACACACACACACACATACATACACACATACATACCTCCGATTTTATATATATAGATTATTATGGTATCTCCTTGAAGATTGTTTTTATGTTTATTTTATTTGTTTTTTTTAACCTTGCATTTGTTTTTATTATGTGTCCATTTTAAATACTGTGTATGTAAATTTCGTAAACCGTTTAGTTTTAAACAGTATATAAAGTTTTAAAATAAATAAATAAATTTTGTAGGCCAACTATCAGAGAAAATCCTGTTCATTTTAACTCTATATGATCTGGATGTAAGGAATCCTCTAGCCCAGTGTTTTTCAACCACCGGTCCGTACTGGTCTGCAGAAATTTTCTGCCGGTCCGCAGGGCTGGCACATCCATCGGGCCCAAGACAGCGTTCTTCAGCCGCTGGTCCACGATGCGATCAATGCAGCACTTCAGGCCAGCTCCCTGAGTGCTGCAGTGCACAAAGCCATGGGAAAAGGCTCCTACCCACATCCTGCGCCTGAACTGGAAGCCTTCTCTCTGACATCGCAACGTCAGAGGGAAGGCCAACAGATGAGGAACGGGACACGCGCGAGGAGCCACTGCCCACAGCTTTGGGCAAAGCAGCTCTCAGGGAGCTGGACCGAAGACGCCGCATTGATCGCACTGTGGACCGGTCCAAAGATAACACCGGGGAGCAGGCCAGAAGGCAAGGCACATGGAGGGAGAGAGACAACAATGGTAGGGGAAATGCTTTTATTTATTTTTTTTAATTTAGTGATTGATTTGTCTGTTCAGGAAGAAATGCATTTGTTTCTTTTCCTCTGGGGTTGTACTGCTTGCAGAGTCTTGCATCTTAGGGTTTGTTTGTAAATATTAGTACTTTTAGTTTTTGGTCCTACATTTGCATGGGGTTATCTGTTTTCTAGTAGGAATGAATGTTGAAAAGCATACAGTGTGCTTTGTGTATTTTAATTTTGTGGTTAACCATTATGTGTTGTTAATACAATTATATTGTGTGCATATATGAAAAATGAATGGAAAAAATGATGTTACAATTAGTACTATTATGGGGGCGGTGTCTGAGGTGGAGATTGAGTGGAGATGGGCACGACTTAGCCCAGTGATCTTCAACTGCCGGTACATGGACTGGTGCCGGGCCACAAAATAATTATTTTATTTTTGCCGGTCCATAGGTGTTAAAAGGTTGAAGAACACTGCTCTAGCCTAAACCATAGTAATGGAAAACTGTTTAGATTTGAAAAATTTGGTTCAACAGCTGATCTCTAAAAACCCTTAGAGCTTTCTAGATTGCCTGCAGCTCCAGGACACTAATGTGAAACTGGGTGACAAGGGATGTAAAAGCCCATCTACATGAGTACTCCATTCCAGGTTGGATGAATCTATGGTCAGAATTTTCTGGGGGCGGAGGAATTTGGAATAAATGTTCCAGAATCAAAATTGCTCCTAATTGAACACCAGAAATTCAAGTACAGTAAAACCTTGGATTGCAAGTAACTTGGTTTGCAAGTGTTTTGCAAGACAAGCAAAACACTGTATTACATTTTAACTTGATATACAAGCAATGTCGTGCAATACAAGTACATACAGTATACATACATCACAACTAAGCAGATGGTTCTTCTCTCTCTGACACTGCAAGAGTAAGGTGACTGTTCTTTTTTTTTTTTAAGTTCAATACTTTTTATTAAGTTTTAAGAAAAAAAATACAAAAGTACAAAAATGGAAAAGACAGTCCAAATATAAATCCAAATACAAGCCCAAGTACAAGACACAGCCAAAAGACATCTAAGCAACATCATCGAACATAGCACCAAGTCAAGTACAGTCTATAGTAAGCAAATCGACATTATAGAAAAAACAGAGAGTCTGAAATGTCTATAAATGAATAAGAGAGGCAAAAGGAAAGAAAAGAGAAAGGGTAAGAACAAAATGAAAAGGAAAAGAGAGCAGAGGGGCAGAAGAAGGAGAAGAAGACAGGAGTGTCTATGAAGTCGAGCGAACATAGGAATCTAAAAATTTCCAGGGTGAATTGCATGGCAATAAGTTCATGGAAGTCGAGCTATGTTTCTCTTTTCATATGCATATGATTCGAATTTGTGATACATGCTTAAAGAGTTCCACCAGAAGGTGTAATCTAATAGCGAAGAGGTCTTCCAATTTTTCAAGATGTGCATAAGGGCAGTCACAAACATAGTATCAATAAGTTTAGGAGGACAGTTTGAAAGAGCAAAGCATGGATGTTGAGATCGAAGAATTATAATGTCCAAGGAGATTTCAGTCGAACAGTCAGTAATGTGTTTTATGGTATCCCAAATGCGAGTCCAGAAGAAGTGAACTGGAGTACAGTGGAAAAGCATATGGTCAAGAGTTCCGGATTCTTTCGCACAGTTCCAACATATCGAGTCCTGTTTTAGGTTAGCTTTCCACATCCGAAAGGGAGTCCATACTGCATTCCACATGATGAAGAACATTGATTGGGAAGCTCTGGCTGATAATAGAGGACGATTCGTCGATGACCAAAATAGGTCCCAGTCAATATCAGAGAGCGGTGTTGTCAGCATAGAGTCCCAGTGTTTCACTGAATAAGAGGAGAAGGTAAAGGAGTTGTCTCTTAGAATGCTATAAAATAAAGATATTGCTTTACCTTTCGATATAGCCAATGTGGACCAGTGGCGTATAGTGTGAATAGATGACCCAAAATCAAATCGTAGAGGCAGAGAGGATATCGCTCCAGTAAGGGAAAGTCATTGAGAATATGTAGAAGGAGGTAACGAATGGGTAGAGCAGAGAGTTTCAAAGGGAACAGGAGTAGTTAGAGTCATTATTTGATGAGGAAACCACAACCCAGCCCGCTGCCATCTTTTCCATGAAAATGACTTTCCTTTTTTTTGAAGTTTGGGGTTATTCCAAATGGACATGAATGGGATGTCTTTAATTGAAATTTCTGCTATCTCATCTAATAAGTGAAGAGCATGCTGCGTTGCACTCAACAGGGGATATTTCCTCAATTGTCTAGGGACTGGGATAGTTGCCAAACAAGAAATGTGCAAAGGTGTACATATAAAGCGTTCCATCTCGAACCAGGCTGGAGGGTCCTGGGGGTATGAATCAGTGATCCAATAAGCTCCATATTTGGCCATTGATGCAATATAGTAAAAATAAAAATCAGGTAAATTTAAACCACCATGAACTTTAGAAGCTTTCAATTTAGCGAGAGCAATGTGAGGCTTTTTTTTGTTCCAAACAAATTCAGATATTTTCTTATCCAGCCAATGAAAAAATGCTTTTCTGCACAAAGATGGGAGCATTGAAAGGGTATAATTTATTTGAGGGGCAAGAGTCATTTTAATAGAAGCAATCCTGCCAAGACAGATACAGTGGAGACCATCGAGCTGCTGTGCTTAGGACCAAGTTTTTAATTTTAGACAAATTTAGATCTTGAGCATGAATTGGATCTTTATGAATTAAAACACCCAGGTACTTCACAGCCCCACAAGCCCATGGAAAAGGGAATTGAGTGAGATCTGAGGGAGAAATATGATCATTAAGAGGAAAGATCTCCGATTTCTCCCAATTGACTGAGTATCCAGATAGGAGGGAGTACTGAGAGATGATGTTAACGAGAGCAGGAAGGGAGTCAACAGGGTCACGAATAAAGAGAAGGACATCATCAGCATATGCCGCTAACTTGATGTGACGAGTGGAAGTGGAAATACCTTTAATTTTGGGGCATTGACGAATGGCAGAAAGGAGAGGTTCCAGAGCCAGATTAAACAATAAAGGTGAAAGTGGGCAGCCTTGACGAGTACCTCTGTGAAGTGAGAACTTGTTAGAAAGGGAGTTATTAATTAAAATGCGGGCTGTGGGTTGACGGTACAAGGTTTCAATCCACTCCGTGAAGAATGGACCAAAATTATACCATTTCAGGATTCGGAAAAGAAATGGCCATTCCACGCGATCGAAGGCCTTTTCAGCGTCAATGGCCAGGCCAACTACAGGATCTGGAAGAGTTTTAGCATGAGCATTGATATGGTGGAAGAGGCGTAGATTGTCACCTATGTATCTTTGTTTAATAAATCCTACTTGATCATTGTGGATTAGAGAAGGGATAGCTTTGTTTAGTCTCAGTGACAGAAGTTTTGCCATAATCTTATAGTCTAAATTAAGGAGAGAGATGGGGCGAAAATTTTTAACCAGAGTGGGGTCTCTATCAGGCTTGGGAATGACGACAATAGTAGCTTCAGTAAAATTAAATTGTTTATCCGGAGTGGAGTGAAGAAATTCGTAGTACTTATGAAGGTGGGGGGCCAAAAGAGTTCGGAATTGTTTAAAAAACTCATTAGTGAAGCCATCGGGACCCGGGGCTTTACCATTGGGCAGGGACGAAATTGCAGTTTCTATCTCAGATATAGTTATAGGAGAGTCAAGCTCCAATTTTACAGAATCTGATAAAGACGGGTGAACCAGAGAAGCAAGAAAGGAGTCTATCTCAGAGTCAGAGGCAGAATGTTCGGATTTGTACAAGTTAGCATAAAATTGTTCAAATTGAGAAGAAATCAGAGATCTAGTCTTGACCAACTGCCCCAGTGGGTCCTGAACAGCTGTTATGTGCAGACGTTTAGATTTATTTTTAAGATATCTGGCTAAAGGACGACCCATAAGGTTGTCCCCCATATAGTGACCTGAGGTTGAGATAAAAATATCTCGCCTAGCTGTACACGAAACCAAAGTATTGTATTCATATTTAAGGTTTTGGATACGTTGTTGTATAGACGGGTCATGTAAATGGGCAGACATATGTTGTAACTCTAGTGTTTTGATAGAGGATTCTAAGTCTTTCTCTTTTTGCATGGATTGTTTCTTTTTCCAGGAGGCAAATTTAATCAATTCGCCTCTAATTGAAGCTTTGTAAGCCTCCCAGACAATGGAAGGGCAGACCTCAGGATCCTTCGAATTGAATTCAAAGAATTCAATAGTAAAGGATTTTATTTTTTCAGCTATTTCAGTGTCTAAGAGTAAAGTATTATTTAGTCTCCAAGAGGAGGATTCTTTGCGAGGAGCAGAGATGAGTAGGTGCAGAGAAACGGCCGCATGATCTGTAAGAGAGATCGGATGGATAAAGGTATTCGTGAGGTCGTGAGATAGAGAGGAGGATATCAGGAAGAAGTCTATTCTTGTATATGTATTGTGTGGAGGCGAAAAATGAGAGTACACCCTACCTTTTGGACTGAACAGCCGCCATAGATCTACAAGTGAGAAGGTGTCTTTGAGGGCATGTAAGGCTGTGAAGGACCGGGATCTTGAAGGTTTACAAGATGATGATCTATCGATATAAATGTCTTGAACCTGATTGAAGTCGCCTCCTAATATCAGGGAACATGAACCAAAGTCTATTAATGCTATCTGAAGGTCTTGAAAAAATTCTGGGTGATCCAAAACTGGAGCATATATATTAAGGAACACAAAATCCACTGAGTGCAACGCAGCATGTACCAAACACCATCTACCCTCAGTATCTGTCTTGGAGGAATGAATGACAGGAGAGAGTTTATCATTAAATAGTATTGATACCCCATTTTTTTTCCGGTGAGTAGCAGGAGAATATAAGTGAGTGGAATATCCCTTGAGTTGGAATTTCGAAGCGGCAGCTGGAGGGAGGTGGGTCTCCTGTAAAAAAAATCACATCAGAGTGTTTATTGGAAATATAATTAGCTATCTTTTTCCTCTTAATGGGATGATTCAAACCATTCACATTAAAAGAAAAAACATGCAGGTCAGTCATAAGCCTTATTAATTAGCACTGTAATGTAGCAGATGTTACCCATGTTCGTACACAACAGATATACAAGATGTTGCATAAAAAAGACACTCCTGTCAGAAAGCAGAGGGGAGAAAAACAGGGAAAAAAGAAAAGAGAAAAAAGAGAAAGAGCTATGGATGTCAGCACGCAATGTAGTCATAAAAGACCTCATTGCTGTGCGTGAAGTAAAGCAGTTCAAGGGTGCTCCTGTAAGCACAGAGATATAACATGGATGAAATAACTAACAAACCCACACCCATACTATAGTAATAACAAAATATTGGTGTGCCTTTCAGAAAAACAATTGAGTACATTTACTTCAACATGGGGAGAAAAGAAGAGAAACAGATTCAATCAGCATCACCCATCACTTCAGCGCATTTTTAAAGAATCGAGAAAGGCTGCTAGTTCATCCGGATCCGTATATGATGTAGTATGATTGTTGTAGGTTACTTTCATCCTGGCAGGGTACATAAGACCATATTTGGCACCTATGTCTTTGAGCTCCTGGCGATGAGACAGAAATGCCTTTCTCTTCAATGCTGTAGACTTAGCCAAATCTGGAACAATGAAGAATTTTCTGCCTTGATGAAGCAGCTGAGGTTTAGCTTTTGCAGCTGTAAGGATCTGCAAAGCGTGTTGAAATCTAAGCAGCTTGGCTACTATGGGCCGAGGAGTAGTAGCATGTGCAGAGAGATGAGAGGGCACGCGGTGAGCACGTTCTATTTCTAATGGAGGAGAGAAGGTTAGTCCCAGTGTTTTAGGCAGAAAATCAGAAAGAAAGGATATCATATCAGAGCCCTCTGCTGATTCAGGTAGTCCAATGATCCTCAGATTAGACCTTCTGCTGCGGTTAGAAAGATCCTCAATATCTCTTTGCAGAGTGTTGATCATTTTATCATGTTTCTGTACCAGCGCCTGGGTGGATTGTAGATCCGACGTTTTTTCTTCCAGGGCATCAAGGCGGTGGCGCGCGTCAATAAACTGCAAGTTAAGCGCTTCTATTTCTCCTCTAAGGAATTTTGTCTCCTCGACCTGCTCCTGCACTATTGATCGGATCAATCGTATTTCCTTAAGGAGCAGGTCGAATGAGGCCTCGTCTCCCTTGAGCGCCATTTTTTCCGGCGTGCTTGGGTCTGGCTTGGGCCTCTTACCGCTGAGTGGCGCGGGTGCGATAGGCTCTGCCTTTGCCGGCTTCGGAGGCGACATGGTCTGCGCTGGATGGGATGCAATGTCGGCGGTAATGGCGGTTTTTAAATATTTTTCCCCAAAAGGCACTTTATGCTTAAAGTCGGGTATGGCGTGGGAGAGCTGTTACAGCATGCGTGCGACCTCCGTGGCAGTCAGGCTCCGCCCCTCGTAAGGTGACTGTTCTAAACAAGCAAAGTCTTGCAATACGAGTACATACAGTATACACGCGTCACCTCATCACAACTGAGCCAATCGTTCTCCCTCTGACGCAGATGACCATAAAATATGCAATGTCACCTCAGTAACAACTATAGAAAACCAGAAAAATATAGTGCAAAATATAGACAACAGATACAAATTCTCAAAACTGATACATTTTGATCACTAAACTGAAAATAAAATCATTTTTCCTACCTTTGTTGTCTAGTGATTTCATGAGTCTCTGGTTGCACTTCCTTCTGACTGTGCATCCAATATTTCATTTTTTCTGCCTTCGGAACACTTCCTCTCCTCCGGATCTCATTCCCTTCCCCAACTAACATCTCTTTCTGTCCCTCCATGAGCCCGACTTTTCTTCCTCTCTTCTCCACCCCCATTGGCAACATGTCTCCCTCTCTCTCTCACTATCCTTCTCTCATTCCCTTCCTTGTGGGGAGTGGGGAAAGAGAGACAGATATCCAGGGTGCATCTCTCCCACTCCCTCTACTGCCACATCCAACATTTCTCCCTCTCTCATCCCCTGGATCATGTGCAGTATTTTTCACCATTGCCCACCAGCCCCATTTCTCCTATCAGCCCTCTCCAGCACGATGTTACATCTCTTCATCCATCACTATGTTCAACATTCCTCCCCCTTGCATCCCCTTCAATCTGTCCCTATGTTCCCTCTCCACCACCATATCCAACATTTCTCACTCTCATCCCTTTCTACATCTTTGTTTACTCTGGAAGTATTCTGTGCATCTCTCCATCATTTCATTCTGATCCTGGATTCAACATATCCCTTCTTCTTCCCTGTGTATCACTCTTTCCCTCTCATCTACCCCCCATGTCCAACATCTCTCTCTCTCTCCCTTCCTTGTGTCCTGTGTCAAATCTCTCTATCCCCCTCCATGCACCATCTCTCCCTTCCTCTCCTCCATTACTTGCAATTTCATCGTCACTCCCTCATCATGTATGTCTCCCTCTGTTCCCCAATCTTTCCTTCTTCTCAGCTACCAGATTTTCTTCCTCTTCCCTCCCCCTGTGCCATTAGATATCCTTCCTCTCCTTCCCTGTACTCCAAGGCTTGCTACTTTGGGACTTTGGGTCGCGGTATCAGAAGTGGCTCTCACATTCTGCCTGCCGCTAACTCAGAAGTCTCCCGAGTCAGCATCAGGCAGCGTGTGGGAATTGCTGCCAATACCACAATGAGATTTAATGCTGATTTACCCTGCATCCTTTTGATGCTGATCCCCCCCCCCCCCCCGCCTCCAATTCGATGCTGATTTGCCCCTTTCCCCCCCTCGCCTCCAACCTATACAACAGTGGTAAACAGGCTGCTCAGCAGCCTACCCACCAGGGCTTCCCTCTGCCATGTCATCAGTGATATCATCAGTGACATGGCAGAGGAAAGACCCCAGCTGCTGCTTTGACCTGGAGGAAATGAATCCATTCAAATCAATTCACCAAAGTGAATTGGTGAATTGATTCTAATGAATCGGGCAGCACTACCGCATATCCCTAACAAAGTGGCTCAGTACCATGTGTTGAGAAACACTGCTGTAAAAGATGTCTAATATAAGAATAATCTGTGGCTCCCCTGTACATCAGTCTTGGCTCCCCAGGGAGCCATGGCTCACAGTTTGGGAACCGCTGGCTTAGAGATTTATTTGCAGTGCTGTATTTGGACATGTGTGAGCACTGCAAATAAACCACTAGGCCATTCATAGAAAGTTCCTAAAAAATTAATATCCTGGGGTAAGTTCCAAAGTAGTAAACACCATTAAAAACTAGTTAAATGATAATCAACAGAAAGTAGATGGAATTAACTATAAGGAAGGGAGATTGATAAGTGGAGTACCTCAGGGATCTGTCCTGGTACTCACATCATAGAAGAGGTAGTAATAAAGTTTGTCTTTTTGCAGATGACATTATGATTTAAAGCAGAGCAGAAGCTGCTGAGGTGGAAGGTTAAGAATTTTGCAACTGAAGGTATGCAAGGCACATTCATCATCATGCACATATAGCCTAGAGAAGGATAGAAGGATGAAGGATTGCTTAAAATAGAAACCCAACATTCACCTTAGGCAGGATGTGTACACAGAACGACTCTATTGTTGAAAAACTTTGTATAAAGTTATCAGTTGTTACTGCCTGGAGCTCGCTGACTCTTTGTTCCAGTATGACCTTTTTGAATTTTATTTATTCATTAAAGTAATCATTTTGTATTATTTGATGCTCATATTCATAAAAATCAGTGCATTTCAGACCTGACACTATTTGCATCAAAGTCACTACATTTGTTCAAATAATGCCCAATATGTAATAATCCACAATGTGTTCTTATAATAGCAAAGAGCTATTATAAAGTTGTCGGCAATGATATGCAAAAAAAAGTCTTGTGATCTTTCTTATTCAGAGCTTAGCTCTAAAGTGAGTCCAAGCACAAATTTTCTGTACGGAATCATTAAATAAATATTGAAGAAGATAATACTAGTGAGGATCCTTTCAAGGGCTACAGACCACAAAACTAGTCATTAGAACAGTGCTCACCAATCTTTTTTATAGTTGCAACCTCAAATCACATAGTCAAGGAAAGCATGCAACTCCCAACAGAGCAGGACAATGATGCCCTATAAGATGCCCACCCAGGTTGTGACCCCCAAACACAAGCTTCATAACCACATTTGGTTATTGACCCACAGTTTTAGTGCTGTGCACTAGGACATGCGATGGTTGGGACTCTCTCCTCCTTCCCCAGAGGCTAACTCTACTTCTATACCATTCCCTGTCCTAGCTGACTCAAGGCATATGTCAGTTCCAGGAACCAAACCCAGATATCCAAAACACCAGTGAGTTGGCCTTTAAGCTAGCATTTCTAAAGAAGCTAAGCTGTTATTAAAAGACTATGTCAATGGTTTAATAATAATAATCTGGAGCTTGCTTACTATTCTAAAAATAACTTCTCTGAAATCTGCAGCGAACTGGGAATGGAATGAGAAATATGCAATTGGTGATTATACAGTAGAGGGAAAAACATTCCAGTGTGTAGATATATTCATGCCCACAGTGCTAGTTGCAACTAGAAACCTGGAAACAAAGTACTGTACTGCAATGGGGTATGTGAAAGTTGTCTTAAAGTCCTGTCCTCTAAAAATTTCTCCCTAAGGTCCATAAACAATTACAGGTAATACTTTTTTTGTGGGACTAACATAATCAATTTCTGACTAGTTTTTGAAAGTTAAATCCATTTCTGTCAGATTTTTGCAAAGAAAACAAAATTTGTTCTGTTTTTAAAGGTACTAGAGCACATATGCATAAGAAAGGCAGTTCTATAACTGGGAATGTGTTCGAGGCTTGTGCAGATGAGGACAGAGCTTGCAGGGATGGGGCAGGGGTAGATCCCACAGGGACAGGGACAAATTTGTCCCCATGTCATTCTCTAACTTGTGCCTTGCACATTTAAGTGCACAGAAAAGCACCACATATACAAGTGTGTATACTACATGCTAATCTATAAAAGGGAGTAAGAGCCATGGAGGGGCATTTCAATAGGACATCTAAGTCTGAGTTTGGGCATTTTAGAAAAGACATCCAGAAATCTAGTACAGAAAATGTCCATTTTCAAAACAGTGTCTATTCTTTCAAAAGACGTCTATTCTTTTTTTATTATGACCTATCTAGTCGTTTTGGCCCTTAGTATATCTGTCTTTTTTGGTAATTTTCAAAAAACAAAGAAGTCCAAATGGAAAACGCTCAAAAACAAGGTATTGGGATGTCCAAGCAGCCAACATTCATAGAAAACTGGCCACACAGACATCTGAGCAGAGTAGAAGGGCACTATAGGGCAGTGTCTCTAAAACCTTTTTAGCTCCAGCACACTAAACGGAGCAAATGTTTTTCATAGCACACTAACCCCCTTTTCTACAAAACTGCGCTAGCAGTTTCTAGCACGGGGAGCCGCGTTGAATGGCTCGCGCTGCTCCCGGCTCTAATAGGAACTCAATGAGCATCGGGAGCAGTGCGGGCCATCCAGCATGGCTCTCTGTGCTCTCTCTGCGCTAAAAACCGCTAGCGTGGTTTTGTAGAAGAGGAGGTAAATGGAACAAATGTTTTCACGGTACATTATAAAAGTGCAACACTAACAAAAAATACAATTTGAGAGTTATTTATTTAAAGTTCTTTAAGCTATGTATGGGTAATTGTAACAACGGTGAAACTAAAGTAGATAGAACAGAATTGCTAATCAATGTGATGGATGTACTTGTTTTTGAGTGCAAATTAACTCAATACAAGGCTCGATAGTAGACAAGCAAACACACACTTCATCATCTACCATCTGCGGTCGTTCTCTTTTTTTCAATTTAATTTCTATCAGAGCTGAAAATCCAAATTCTGAAAAATAAGAAGATCCAAATGGTAACAAATCCTTGATTGTTTTGTTGCTCAAGTTAAGATAACTACTGCATAAAAAATAAAACTAAAATTACTTGCCATTAATTTAAAGGACCAGTCACATCAAAGAAAGATACTTGTCTGGGCAGTTGTATCCTTATGTATACAGACGCTCATAACATTGACACACTCTTGTGTACACGAAGTACATGTCATCTATTCTAGTGTATACTAATGAAGATAATTTTTAAAAATAAAGTGAAATTTTGGAATCTTTCATGACACACCCGGAATTCTTCGGGACACCACACTGCTCTAGGGGTTACTGCAGTGAATGTCACATTTAAAAGTCCCAGGAACACTTCACTATAACCTGCTTATATTATAGAAACATAGAAACATGATGGCAGATAATGGCCCATCCAGTCTGCCCATCCACAGTAACCATTATCTCTTCCTCTCTCTAAAAGATCCAACGTGCCTATCCCATACTTTCTTGAATTCAGACAGTCTCTGTCTCCACCACTTCTTCCGTGAGACTGTTCCACACATCTACCACCCTTTCTGTAAAAAAGTATTTCCTTAGATTACTTTATATTGTATGGTGAGCCCTACAAAACCCTCCCAAAACTTACTGTACCCACCTGTATATCACAACAATAGCCATTATGCCTGCATGTGTCATCTTTATGTAGGTACAGCAGGTTTTGGAGGGCTCACTATACAACATAAGCAGGTTATGGTGACATGTTCCTTGGACTTTCAAATGCAACATTCACTGCAGTACCCCCTAAAGTGCCCCTCTGCTCTGCTCAGCTCAGCTGTCTTTGTGAGCTATAAAACAAGCTGGAATGTTCTGGGGGGAGGAGGGATTCACATCTTAGAGTACTTTGGGGGGGGTCATGCCTTAATCTCTCCAGTGGTTATCTGGTCAGTTTGGGTACCTTTTTGATCCTTATTCATTTTTAAAACAGGTCAAGCTCCAAATGTCTAAATCAGGGGTACCCAAAAGGTCGATCGCGATCGACCAGTAGATGATCGCGGAGCCTATCCAGGGCTCCGTGATAGACTCATGTTGTCTTCTGTTCTTCCTGCTTCCCGACCCGATTGGTTGGCCCGGAACTTCCTCTCCAACGTCAGAATTGATGTCGGGTGAGGAAGGTTGGTCGGCCCGGCGCTTCAGCGTCCTCTTTACAGAGGCAGCCTGTTACCCGATGACAGTGGAGGGCAGGGAGAAAGAAAGACAGGGAGACAGACAGAAAGGAGGCATGGAAAGAGAAAGACAGGGAGACAGACAGAAAGGGGGCATGGAGAGAGAAAGACAGGGAGACAGACAGAAAGGGGGCATAGAGATTGAAAGAAAGAAAGGGGGCAGGGAGACAGAAAGGGGGGCAGAAAGACAGAAAGAAAGAAAGGGGAGGGGGCAGGGAGAGGGGAAGAAAAAGTTGGGGGGGAATGAGGTCTGGAAGAGAGGAAGCATACAGGAGGCTGAAAAAAGGGAAGAAATATTGGATGCACAGTCAGAAGAAGAAAGTGCAACCAGAGACTCATGAAATCACCAGACAACAAAGGTAGGAAAAATGATTTTATTTTCAATTTAGTGATCAAAATGTGTCCATTTTGAGAATTGATATCTGCTGTCTATATTTTGAACTGCAATAGCAGTTTTTAGCGCAGAGAGCCTATGAGCATCAGGAGCAGCGCAGGGCATTCAGCGCATCTCCCTGCGCTAAAAACCACTATCGCAGTTTAATAAAAAGGGAGGGGGTATATTTGTCATATTTGTCTATTTTTGTATAGTTGTACTGAGGTGACATTGCATAAAGTCATCTGCCTTGACCTCTTTGAAAACTTGTGGAATATAAATGATAATTAACAATTTCTCTGCGTACAGTGTGCTTTGTGGGTTTTTTTTTTTTTTAATTTTATTGTTGGTAGATCATTTTGACTTGGTCATTTTAAAAATAGCTCGCAAGCCCAAAAAGTGTGGGCACCTCTAGTCTAAATGATGCCCTGGATGCTTTGTTAAAAATTTGATTAACCCTGCAGAATGTCCAAGTCCTATGCCCGTCCAAAACATACCTCTATCATGCCCCCTTAAGATTTAGATGCACTGGAAACAAAACAACTAGAAAGACATCTGGATGGTCAGTTTTAAAAATGCTCACTTGGCCATTTTGACTAGTAATATGTCCAAGTGCCAGTTTATGCTGTCTTTTGGATGTCTATCTTTTTTGAAAATGAGCCCTATAGCATTAGGGTTGCCAGATTTTACGATTGTAAAATCCAGACACCCTAGACCCACCCTCAGGCCCACCCATCTCCAACCTAGTCCCGCCCTAGCTCCAACCCCCACTGCCTGTTTTGGTTGGGCAGGAGGCAATCTGCACTTGCGCAGATTGCTTCTTGCCCAACGCGATTGAGAGGAGGCTTTTCAAAACCCGGACAAAGTGCCGGGTTTTGAAAAGCCATCTGGACCCTTGGACATGTCCTCAAAAGGAGGACATGTCTGGGGAAATCTGGACGTCTGATAACTCTACATAGCGTGTAACTGCAAGGGGCGAACATAGAGGCTAAGCATGGGAGGGGTGAGAGCGTGTCTCCAACTTATGCAAATAGGCCCTAATTCTATAAACAACATTTAACTCAGTTGTGAAATCATCCACTAGACGCCGTTTATAGAATCACGCTTAGTGGAGCCTAAGCATTTTTAGGCACTGGTAGGCATTGAATCCTTAGGCACACTGCCAGTTAGGCCAGGGGTTTCTTGGCCTAAATGAGGATACCTAAGTCAATCCTTGCCCAAACTGCACCCTGAATTTGCCTCTAATTACATCCACTTGCTGGTAGGCACCTCGGTATAGATGCCAACCTCAAAGTGTTAGGCACCTGCTGGAAAATTAATTTTTTTAAATCATTTTTAATTGTTTTTTTTACTGACGCCTTCAATTATCAGAGCTCATAAAGGCAATTAAACAAATTAACCCCCCTTTTTATGAAGCTCTGCATTAGGCTTTTTTTATCGCCAGCTGCAGCTGTAAAAGCTCTGGCACTCATAATTCCTATGAGCGTCGGAAGCTAATACCACCACAGTCGGCGATAAAAAAGCTTAACGCGTCTTCATAAAAGGAGGCCTAAGTTAGACGCCTAGATCAGCTAGGCACCTAACTTCCAGCACCATTTATAGAACCTGGGCCATCATTTATAGAATACTATAAGTTATACATTTTGCATGGCACATACAGGAGTACCCATTTTTGTATCTGCTATTGAGCTGGAGCACCTGGGCATGGCTAAATTTAGGGAGCCAATTTGGCTTTATTGTAGTATTCTATAATGATAGCTTGGCATCCAGATGCTGTTATGGAATTGGTGCTAAATACACAGCATCACTGCAGTTATAAAATTGCCCCCAAGCATACTTCAAACAGGCACAAAGTGGGAAAACCTCTTTAGTAAACTAATTGCAATAGTAGCTATTATTTTTAAAAACCTCACTCTTCCAATAATATTTAGAAATGTCAGCAAAAAAAAGAAAATCTTTTTGAAAAGATGTTCAGTACAAGCCTTTAATATTCATCCCACAACTTATAAAATATTACTCAGTTTTTGCTGTGTTATGACTTTCATGTATTTGTTACATTTTTTTTTTTGATTAATTAAGATTAAACACATGACCCACTTAAATCTTGGCAACAAAAGAGTAGAGATAAGTATGGCAACTGTAACTGCCTGCTTGGCCCAGTTCATTTCAGAAAGCTTAAAACATCAAAGGAAATGACATCATAGTTGCTCTTCCTGACCTCTGGGTAGTAACTCTTCCACACTTATCATTACACCCTATTGTTTACACTAACCCTGTAAGCTTCAAAGGCCAAGGAAACAAACTATCTTTGCTGCAGGATGTAGCATACAACCCTTCTATGGTCAGATATGATAAAAACTCAGCATTCATCATGTAAGTTTATTTTTCTACAGTCAACATGCTGTGACATATTGATACTGATATAGTTCTGTATATAGCAAAGGAATGCTTACCCTGTAGTAGATTTGTAAAGCAAAACTACAACACTTCCTATTATCATGCACAATGTGCTAATTAGTGCATAATACTTTAAAAATGATTTTATTCGTGTGAAAACGAGAGCATTCTTTTGTTTTCTAAGAAAATATTTGATTAGTAGACATATGACCACCACCCTTTAGGAGCCTAAATTAATGACTACAGCATTAGAACTGAACCTTTCAAATCAGCAAGCAGCTTAAAACCAACCGTTCTGCAGGTAAATTACTTTAACAGGAACAGAATCGGAAAATGCTCACACTGGGACCTTTATTTGAATATTCCAAGGGATAAAATAATTTTCTCCATATCCCTGGCTGAGCAATGTGAATCAAGTTAAAGTTAGCTGGCTTAAATTAAGCTGTGGAAAGTTATCTTACCCAATAGATTCTGAAATAATAATGAAGAACCTGAGCTAATTACCTTCTGATTTTTCTACTGTGGATTATGTTCCAAAGGAGAGTGAGTAATTCACTGGAAAGTGAGTCAACTATGCCAATCCACTCTAAGGGCCCCTTTTGCAAAGCCACGGTAGTGATTCCCGGTGTGGCAAATATGACTGCAACCCATTCAATTCCTATAGGCCAGGGGTCTCAAAGTCCCTCCTTAAGGGCCGCAATCCAGTCGGGTTTTCAGGATTTCCCCAATGAATATGCATGAGATCTATGTGCATGCACTGCCTTCAATGCATATTCATTGGGGAAATCACGAAAACCCGACTGGATTGCAGCCCTCATGGAGGGACTTTGAGATCCCTGCTATAGGCTGTGTCGCATCTGCCGCGATAGTACTTGCTGCTGTAGCTTTGTAAAAAAAGGCTCTAAGTCAAGAATGAAACTAGACAAAAAAAAAAAACAAGAGGAATGTTCCAACACTGAAATCCTTTGTCAACCAGCCCAATTCCTATCCATGCAGCTTTAAACATGGGAAGGGCAATTCTGTAATTGCAAAACCTACTCTTCTCTTGCACATAGAACTTGAACCCCTCTACTTTACTGTCCCTTGGGTAAATATAGCCTAAATTCTGCATTTTTAAACATTCTTGGTTTCCAAACTTTTCATGATCACTCAAGATTCACTAGATCCCTCTTCAATGTTATCCACACCTTTCATAGTGTCTACTGTGTAGATGATTTTGGTACGATCTACAAAAATGCAGGACCTGGACAGGACACTAAGAGCAAGAACGCAAGCAATACAATAAGTGTGGGGAAGTAAAAGTGTGTAAAGCCCTGAAGAAACGGTTGTATACTGTGAAACGTTGGTGATTAAATCACTGTTACCTACATTATTTGCAAAGCTGCTAATAGTCTCAGTCCCACTAAATAGTGGTTATAGCACATTCTCTCCGGAAGTTTTTTTGGCCAATGATGTGGGTGGAGGAGGTTTGAGCTTTCAAGCTCTGCCAAGATGAATACCTGAGGCCTTTTTCTTCCGTTGGAATAGTGCTTTTAGATTTGTGAGTGGAGGGTTTTTTTTGGATTTATAGTCATTTCCCACTTCCACGTCTCCATACATATCTTATATGTATGCATACAGTTGTAAAATTACCCTCTTAATAGGGCATCGTATCAAAGTCTGGAAATATTCTTTACGATACTGTAGTTTGTCATATCACCAACATTGGAGCTGTCAGAGTATGGCACAGAAGGTAAAATATGAAAAACTGTAAGGGTATTTTAGAGTGAAGAGCATCTATTAATCAGTGTTGCTAAAAGCAGTTTTGAAGCATAAGTTAATAAATGTATTAAAAAATTTACAAGAAGGTTATCGTATAAAAAGCAGCTATGAGTTATAAGAGAGGGGGACTAATGTTGAAAAGCCAAGCAGCAAAGACCTTATAATCATTTAACCTTAAAGCTCATATACTGTATAAATGTGTCCAAAAGTTAGTATATACACTCAGCAGAAGGTGCAATTATAACACATTGTGAATATCCAAATTGTACGATCCAAATCATAACACACTTATCTGAAAATCTGTGCAATAAGCACAATGGCCCTGATTCTATAAAAGACATCTAAAGTTAGGCATCTAGGTCAGCAAAGAAGATAAGGAAAGTCGGTGCTTGAACTGAGTTGGCTCTTGATTCTTGGAGCAGAAACATGAAAACTGTTAATGAGAGAACCCTCCCTCCATGATCCCCCCCCCTCAATACACCCCACCCTCCATGGGAACCAGTATATGCTTATCCTTCTTCTTTCCTGCAGCCACTCTTTGGGCCACCGACAGCATGAGTGAACTAAACACGCTGACTTCGGCGGGGCAGAGGTTTTCCTTCTGCTACTGCTTTCCGCCTATGTGGGAACAGGAAGCAGTAACAGAGGGAAAGCTTCTGGGCTGTTGAAGTGCTATTACAAATGACTATCCGACCCCTACACCAGGAGCAGTGTTTTACCATTTTGAAAGGTAAGCCATAAACAAGAAAAAAGGTACTCACAGATCCTAAGAGCTTATTGTCACAGGCAGAGCAGGAAGAAAAACTGGTGCTTTGAAATATAGTCTCCACAGTTAATGAACACTGCTGGCTCCTCTAAACTGGTCCCAGCCAATATCAGCCTCTGAAGTCAATGCTTGTTTTATTTTTCACCTAAATCTTAAAAATCAGGATATTTCTGACTTCACAAAGGGAAGAAAGAATAGCTAAAGGGTGACCACATGGATCCTCTCAACCCCTACACTAAACTGCCCTTCATAAATAGGCCAGGAGCCAGCAAAAACACAGTGCTGTGCAGGATGGACCTGATTCTGTATAGGGCATCAGTCTTGGTGGCCACCTAAGAAGCAGACGCCCCTTATACCTCTCCCCACTCCCACCCCCGATTCTCTAATTGGTGTCGGTTAGAAAATTGTGCTTGCCTGATCGCAAAGATAGGCAGCTCGGCCACCTATCTTTGCCGAAGGATTCCTTGCCATCAGCTGATTGCAGCACGAGAATCCTCAATCAGCTGAGCCAGCAGGACTCCCCAAAACTGCAGCTTCAGGGAGTCCTGCCAGCTCAGCTGATTGGGGGGAAGTCCCCTGCAGCGATCAGCTCAGCCGGCTGGGCATCTACCTTTACGCTTGGGAAATGTAGGTCAGCATTTTGCATGCCTACATGTCAGGCATCTGTCCCTTGCCTACGGAGATGCATAGGGATGGGTTTTTTTGTTTGTTTTTTTTGTAAATATATTTTATTGAGCAAATCAAGAAAAAACACAGAACACAACAAAAGGCAGCCGTGCCAAAAGAGCAATAATACACCACGGCAGACCCTAAGTACAAGGCATCAACTAAGAATACAACAGTCACACAGTGCCATAAAGAATCAAGTGCTTAGAAAAGATTTTACAAATATCACCCCAAAGATACCCAACCTACCCACCCAGTCCCCCCCCCCCTCCCATGTGGATGGCATAACAAGAAGAAAGATGTCAGAAAAAACACAGGTATGTATGAGTGAGTGAGGAAACAAGCAACAAGCGCCAGAGAGCAGAATAGAATAGAAAGAAAGAGGTGTAGTCCCCCATATCCTATGAGTTAAGCAGTAAACTCCTAGAACGGTGCGGCAAAGCCGTCCAATAAGCCTCCCAAATCTCCTGGAAACGATCCCAACTACGGGGAACCCTACCGGACACAGCCCGGCGCTCCAGCAAGGCCAATTCAAAGAGTGAACTTTGCCATTGTACCACCGTTGGGATAGCCTGCTCCCGCCAGCACACTAAAATCGCCCTTTTGGCCAGTAAGAAAGCTTTCTGGACAAACAAACGGTGCCCTCCGGGCAGAGATCCCATCCCATCCAGTACATAAAAAAGAGCAATCAAAGGAGAACAAGCTGGCAAATTCGGCAGGAACGAACGAAGATAAGACCAAACCCGAGACCAAAACCGCTGTATACAGGAGCAGGTCCAAAACATATGCCCCAACGTGGCGCCAGGAGAGGCACACTTAGGGCAAGTATCCCTGTCAGCGAAACCCGCTCGAAAGGCTCGGACTGGTGAAATGAAAGCTCTATGCAACAACTTATATTCCTGCCCCGATGAATCATACTCCAAGAAACATAGAAACATAGAAATAGACGGCAGATAAGGGCCCACGGCCCATCTAGTCTGCCCACCTTAATGTCCCTCCCCTACCTTTGCCCTGTGAATAGATCCCATGTGCCGATCCCATTTGGCCTTAAAATCAGGCACGCTGCTGGCCTCAATCACCTGTAGTGGAAGACTATTCCAGCGATCAACCACTCTTTCAGTGAAAAAGAATTTCCTGGTGTCACCTCGTAGTTTCCCGCCCCTGATTTTCAACGGATGCCCTCTTGTTGTCGTGGGACCCTTGAAAAAGAAGATATCTTCCTCCGCCTCGATGCGGCCCGTAAGATACTTGAACGTCTCGATCATGTCCCCCCTCTCTCTGCGCTCCTCGAGCGAGTATAGCTGTAATTTGTCAAGCCGTTTTTCGTATGGTAGATCCTTGAGTCCCATGACCCACAACAGATACCTACAATGTGGGCATCCTTCCTTTTCCAAGGTTTTTTTTTTTTTATGTGTGTCCCAATTGGCTGCCTAAAATCAGAATGCATAGTTAAAGAATCAGGCCCGATATGTCTACTAGATAAAGAAATTAGTGAAAGTGAGGCTGCTGCACAGGGTCCTCTATGGCAGTGATTCCCAACCCTGTCCTGGAGGAACACCAGGCCAATCGGGTTTTCAGGCTAGCCCTAATGAATATGCATGAGAGAGATTTGCATATGATGGAAGTGATAGGCATGCAAATTTGCTTCATGCATATTCATTAGGGCTAGCCTGAAAACCCAATTGGCCTGGTGTTCCTCCAGGACAGGGTTGGGAACCACTGCTCTATGGTAGATCTCTGGTGTTCTCTCCATCTTCACCTGCTGGTAGATGGGCATAACCTGTAAGTCTCTGGGTTGATCTGCAGGACTCTATTGAAGCTATAGGTGAACCAGCAGTATAATATTCCTCCCTCTCAAACACCCCGCTAGGCTTATCACGCTTTCCTGGTGGTCTAGCGTCATGTTGCGGCAGAAATGATTTCCACTCGTTCCTGCCCAAGCTCTCTCCATGGTGAAAATAGTAGCTGAGACTTCCAGCGATGGTGGAGGAGGGGGAAGACTAGAATTCTGCCAGATCAGGGAGCTGGCACTGATGAAGGGGGAAGGGAGGGGCGGAGGAGGGTGGTATGAGACTTCAGGGAAGATAAGGGGAGAAATGGTGGAATAGTGGAGCTTTATAACATAGTTTATATTCTGATTACAATTTCTGCTCCCCTTTATATGGGGGGAAAAAAGTATCTCAGTTTATATTCAGATGGGTTTATATTTGAAAATACAGTATATGGTACCTTCTCAGCTTACATAGTAGGTATTTGCAAAGTGGTCATACACATGGGGAGAGAACAAATAGGGCTCCCATTTATGACCACAGCTTACAGAATACTGTCAGTTACCTGCTTACTTCCTACATTTACTTCCGCTTTATGGCTAGCATTAACCCCCAAATTCTGTTTCTGACACCTAAGGTTTGGTGTGTACATCAACGTGTGAAGCTGATGTGTGCGTACAACTTGGCCTAATCGGCACTGATAATTGTCAATTAATACCTCAGAATTGATGCTAATTGGGACTAATTAAAAGTTATGTGCAAAACTTGGAAAGTGTGATTCTATAAAAAGTATGTGCCAGTTGCAGTACACAAATTTGAAAATAGGTCACTAACATATCCTGAATGGCACTCTGAAGCTTGAGCTTCCTGTATTCCGGCCTGTGTGAACCGGACTTCCAGGTATTCTAAGTCCTGCGTCAGCTCGAGATGACTCTTCTTGAGATTGATCACCCAGCCGAGAATTTCCAGTAATTGTACCACCTGGAGAACCGCCCTGTGGCATTCCTCCAGCAAGGGAGTTCTGATCAGCTAATCATCAAGGTGCAGATGAAGCAGCACCCCCCATGGAATGCAGATGGGCAGCTACCACCACCATGACTTTGGCCTGAAGGGTAGAGCTGCAAACTGGAAGTGCCTCCCCTGAATGTGAAATCACAGAAACCTCCTGTGGTCCGGAAAAATTGGGATGTGGAGGTATGCTTCCATGAGATCCTAGGAAGCCAAAAACTCCCCTAGTGCCACTGCTACCACAACAGAACACACCATTTCCATCCAGAAATACGGAACCCACAGGAAGGCGTTCACTGCCTTCAGGTCTAGAATAGGCCTGCAATCTTTCTTTGGCACGATGAAGTATATCGAGTATCTCCTGGAACCCAAGTCTCCGCTTGGAATGGGATCTATGGCCGCCAGATCCAGCAACCTGCGCACCATGGCTCGCACCTTGCTGACTCTGTCCGGGTTTCCCACTGGCGAAGACAGAAAGAAATCTGTCGGAAGACTGAAAAACTACAGCATCTCGAGGACCCACTGATTCGAGGTTATCTTCTGCCATTCCAGAAGGAAAGCCGAAAGCTGGGGGGAGGGGAACCGCCAGAGACCTGGCATCATAATTTTCTCTTGGGAGAGGCATAAGGATGGGAGTTGGAAGACTGTTGGCATGCTGCACATTCAAAGCGAGGTCTTGAGGTAACTGTAATGCTGTCCCATCACCTGGGGCCCGGCAAACTGTTAAGTGCACTGGTAGGGATGAAAATTTGGCCATCCTGTACCCCTGGCTGGGTGAGGCTTAGAGCCAGGGAGCACTTCAGGCTTACGATCCTGAACACTAGCCATAAGGTCAACCAGACCCTGGCCAAACAAGAGCGAACCTTTCAAAGGTAACCTGCTCAATGCAGCCTTAGATGAGGAATCATCCAACCACTGGCTCCCAGCTTACCAAAAACTTTCAAGATGTCATAGAGTGCGTCTGCCAAATAATTCACCTCGGATACCAGGAAGTCGAGGTCCCGAAGGACAACCTCCTCGGGATCCTGGTGGAGCTTGGTGTGACATGCCAGGGCCATGAAGGAAGTGGCCGCCGCAGTTCACACTCCTGCTGCTGCGGAATCAAAAAGATGCTTGAGATCAAAATCCATTCTCCTGTCCTGAACATCTTTCAGGACACCCCCTCCATCCAAGGGTAAAGAGGTATGCTTAGTGACCTGAGCCACAGCCGAATCCACCTTCGGCGGGACTAAGCGCTTGGTGAACTCTGATGCCATGGGATACAACTTTGCCATGGCCCTAGCACACTTCAGGGGACCCTCTGGGGACTCCCAGACCTCCAAGAGCATTTCCGCCATATCCACATTGTCCGGAACTGCAGCGGAAAGCGGGGGTTAGAGCTCTTGAACATTCTGCCTGAACTGCTTGGTCTGAATCAAGTTTCAGCGTCCGCAGTGACTCTGAAATAAGGTCGATCAGGCAGGCGGCTAGACTTGAAGAGCCTATGCACTGCCAGGTCATCCCCCAGATCCCAGAATCTACTGTTCTGGGTATTCCTGAGATCCGCTAAGTTTGTCACATCCGCAGAGTCTGCTGAGGAAACATGCGACAGCAAAGACACTGAAACTGAAGCAGGAACAGAATCAATGGCGGCCACTAGCTACCGACTTTCTGGTGCTCCAGTAAAGGAACAAATTGACATGCTGGATTCAAAAGGTGGAACAGAGTGCTGCACTGGAGTCTGAGTGGGAGAGACAGACATAGCCCTTTTTCTCATAAAAGCCTGATACATCACCTCCACAAATTCCAGCGGCAAATAATCACCAGCGGCAAGAGCCACTCTGCGGGATTCAGATTTGGAATAATTAGAAGATTTATGAGATTTTTCTCCGGAACTGCACTTGTGTTTTGCGGAATCGACCTCCACACCCAATTTAGATGCCCCGGACGCTGCAATCACATCTCTGGGGGAATCAGAAGAAGGTAGGGCCTCTCTGGATCCACACTTGGTTCACACCTCTCACAAGCTGCGGTGCATGTGATACACGGCTACGAATCCGTCAGCCATCCGCTGCATTTATGGCATGAATCCATGCCATCCTGTCCTGAGGAGGCAATATATGAAGTTTTGAGCAAAAACAAAACTTCTACGTTCAAAAAATACACTTTTAAAAACTTTAAAGAAAATCCAAGATAGCCACTGCAGGTGCCGATTTTACATAAGAACATAAGCAGTGCCTCTGCTGGGTCAGACTAGAGGTCCATCATGTCCAGCAGTCCGCTCACGCAGCGGCCCATCAGGTCCAGGACCTGTATAGTAATCCTCTATCTATACCCTTCTATCCCTTTTTCCTTCAGGAAATCATCTAATCCCTTCTTGAACCTCGATACCATACACTGTCCTATCACACTCTCTGGAAGCGCATTCCAGGTGTCCACTACCCTTTGGGTGAAGAACTTCCTATTGGTTCTGAATTTGTCCCCTCTTAATTTTTCCGAATGCCCTCTCATTCCTGTAGTTTTCAAAAATTTGAAGAACCTGTCCCTCTCCACTTTCTTTATGCCCTTCATGATCTTGTAAGTCTCTATCATATCCCCTCTAAGCCTCCGCTTTTCCAGGGTAAAGAGCCCCAGTTTCTTTAGTCTTTCAGCATATGAAAGGTTTTCCATACCTTTTATCAATCGCTCTTTTCTGAACCCTCTCGAATATCACCATATC
This sequence comes from Geotrypetes seraphini, assembly GCF_902459505.1. Taxonomy (NCBI): domain Eukaryota; kingdom Metazoa; phylum Chordata; class Amphibia; order Gymnophiona; family Dermophiidae; genus Geotrypetes; species Geotrypetes seraphini. The sequence continues at coordinate 390,413,731 of NC_047085.1, read as the reverse complement.
CTTCTTAAGGTACGACAACCAATATTGGATGCAGTACTCCAGATGCGGGCGCACCATCGTCCGATACAAAGGCAGGATGACTTATTTCGTTCTAGTTGTAATACCTTTCTTGATAATACCTAGCATTCTATTTGCCTTCTTAGAGGCCGCCGCACACTGTGCCGACGGCTTCATTGTCTTGTCCATTATTATCCCCCAAGTCCTTTTCTAGGCTACTTTCACCCATTACCAGCCCTCCCATCGTATAGCTGTACTTCGGGTTTCTGTTCCCTACATGCAAGACTTTACATTTCTCTACATTAAACTTCATCTGCCATCTCATCGCCTACTCTTCTAGTTTGTTCAGGTCCCTCTGTAATTCCTCACAGTCCTATTTAGTCCCAACTCCACTAAATAGTTTGGTGTCGTCCGCAAATTTTATTACTTCGCACTTCATCCCTGTTTCTAGATCATTTATAAATACATTGAACAGCAGCGGCCCGAGTACCGACCCCTGCGGAACACCACTCGTGACCCTCCTCCAGTCAGAGTAGTGGCCCTTCACTCCTACCCTTTGCTTCCTACCTGCCAACCAATTTTAGATCCATCTATGTACGTCTCCTTCCACCCCATGGTTCTTCAGTTTCCATAGTAAGCGTTCATGGGGTACCTTGTCAAAGGCATTTTGGAAATCTAAATATATGATGTCTATGGGGTCCCCTTTGTCCATTTGTTTGTTAATTCCTTCGAAGAAGTGCAATAAGTTAGTTAGGCACAATCTTCCCTTGCAGAAGCCATGTTGGCTTGTTTTCATCAGTTTATTTCTTTCTAGATGCTCATCAATGCTGTCTTTTATCAGCGCTTCCGCCATCTTCCCCGGAACCGAAGTCAGACCTACCGGTCTGTAGTTCCCCGGGTCACCTCTCGATCCTTTTTTAAAGATGGGCGTAACATTAGCCATCTTCCAGTCCTCCAGGATCATGCCTGTTTTCAGGGATAGGTTACAAACCTGCTGTAGTAGTTCTGCTATTTCCTCCTTTAGTTCCTTCAAAACCTTAGGGTGGATTCCGTCTGGGCCCAGAGATTTGTAATTTTTTTAAATCTATCTATCTGCCTTAAAATGGCCCAGAAAAATGACAATTTTACAGGTGGGAGGACTAGGGTATGCAGGGAAACCACCCAAAACACTGATTTCAGCACCCCCCCAAAATCACAAAACTCAGAGGCACACAGACACCTTAGAGACATGTGCTGTAATGCATTTCAATGGCAGCCAGCATTACACAGTGTAAGCAAGGTAGATCAGTACCTTGGGAGCTGATAAAACTGGATTTTCAGGTCTTCTGACCGCCTCACCTTCCCTGTCACCTCAGATCACGACCACCAGGACCCCTCAGGGGATTTAGAAAAGATACATGGCCCGGTTCTGATCCTGGCATACCTCCACGGAACCACAGCAGCCTGCGCTCTACCCCTTAGCAGACGAACCCGGGAAGAGATAGCTCCCGATCTGGAGACCCGATCTGATACGCAAGCTGTCCAGAGGACTTACTGCAGGTTCTGCTAATAGGGCACCCCCAGAAGCAGACAATCTTTAAGTAAGAGTCTGCGATCTCCCATCGAAGGATCACTTTCCCAGAGTGAACCCGCAGCAATTGGGCAAAACCCGTGGCATGGAACAAAATAAAAGAATAGAAAAAAAATTCACGAGCAGATGAAACTAGAAGTCAGCAGCAAGGCTGCAGAAACAAACTGAGCTTAGAGGGGAGTGTCCAGTGAGATGACCTTGGAGAGGGGGGTGGATTTATTTGTAAGTTCTGCAGCCAAGGCTAGGATAGATGCAAGACCCTATGATGAAGCTTCCAGAAGTTGTTTTAGCTGACCTAAATGGGTGTGCCTAAGATATGTGTCGCACACAGGTACTAAGTATGATTCTATAAAAGGTACGTACACCTTGTAGAATTGCACTAAGTGCTGTTCTAGTTGGTACCGATTTTTAGGTGCCATATATAAAATAGGGCCCTAAGTTCTTATTTAATTTTTTAGCATATACTGTATATAAGCCATTAAATTGGTATGATTGGCAAGCATGTACTCCACATACCCTGGTTTAGGAATGAGGTTTATTCCTATCATAGTCTCCCAGATTCTATATACTGCAAACAAAGTTGCACATGCATTAATTGATTCACTAACCAATAAGCACTGATGATTGCCAGTTAAGAACCAATTGGTGGCACAAATTAGAAATTACATATACAACTTTCTAAGCATATTCTGCATGGCCAGGGGAGGGGAATGTGTAGGTCACGGGCATTCCTAAACTTTAGATGCACTCTTATAGAATACTCCCAATCTGCGCACAACTTAAGTGCGGGCATTAATGCCTGCCTTTCACTGATATAAGTGGCCATGCCTACATGTTAGTCGTACGAATGGGAGCTACATTTATTCTGTAAACCATGCCCAACTCTGGAGGCACTTTATAGAACAGAGCTAAGCGCGGAATTTTTCAGCAACATATACAGAATTTGGTCCAGCATGTGCTAAAACAAACCCTTTTGGAAAAATTGCCCCCTGCCCCAATATTACATAAATTCTTATAAATAAATAAAGGAAATAGACATTTGTATTCTTTTTTAGAAGAGGTTCCACCAGGTGCTCTGTTGTAGCATTGCCCTCCAAGTGGGATACAAGAATGTCTGAATACAAGAGTAATAATAAAAATTAATAAAGAAGATATGACCATTGCATAACTCTTAAATCATGATGATGTTGAAATAATTCGCAAAGAGCTGTTTTTAAAAACATTCCCTCAAATGAAATAAGAAATTTCAAATGTTAAGTTCCATGTGAATATTTGTCACTTCTTGATCAATATTTTCCACATATAAGTGGTTGTTAAACAATAATGCTACAAGTATAATTATTCTGTTAGCACTAGCTATGCAGCAGAGTGTTTATACTGATCACTCTTATTGGAGCTGTGAGAAGTAATGGTTTAGTCAGAACATAGCTATGCTGAATGAAAAGCTTTCCAGATGTCAATTGGTCTAACAGTAAGCAAGTTATTTGGCCATGTGGAGAACGGTTGTTCTGCTGTGCCTTATGAGAGAAAGACAGAATGTTTGCAAAGGAGGCTGGAGGGTGGGAAAAGTGAGTGTATATGAAGGATAGCGGAAATGCTTATGTCCTCACTGATTTATTTATCTGGTCAAGGAACAGACCTGCTGTATAGCTTTTGCTCATCAAGTGGTACATTGTATTCACTTAATAGCAGTTTTTCCATACCAGATGTCCTTACAACAAAACATGGATATTCTCTCTGTTTTTAGGGAATTAGTCTAGACATCCAGTAGCTGCACACATCTCTTAGTAATATAGATTGATAGAGACAAAGCCATTGTATTCAACCTTCCTGTAAAACTGTCGAATGTGCTGCTCATACATCCCTGTTATTATTCACTGAAATTATTTGCTTCTAATATGCATATCCAAGTTATAATTAAACATTTCCATCAGTGAAGAAATGGCCTAGTGGTTAGGGCTGCAACCTTAGCACCCTGAGGTTGCAGGTTCAAAACCAGCACTTAACACTCCATTGCTCCAGATGCATTAGTCAGAGTGTGAGCCCACCAGGACAGATAGGGAGAAATACTTGAGTACCTGAATGTAAGATCAAGTGCTATAAGTGGTCTGTAAATACTATAAAAAATAAATAAAAGTGCTCAATATCCTTTAACATAATAAAAAGCTGAGTTTTACTTGTCTAATCATTTTCTTCATAAGCATAAAACTGCATAACACAAGGCATTATAAAGCAATGGATTAAAAAGCTCAACATAGAAGCCTGTTTCTATAGGCAGCAGATGTGAACCATATATATATATATTTTATTATTATTTTTTTAAAATAATTTATATTCCACATATTCTACAATTCTATGCAGATTATAAATTATTCAGGTGCTCAAGTATTTTCCCTAACTGTCCCGGCGAGCTCCCACTCTATCTAATGTGCCTCGGGCAATGGGGATTAAGCGACTTGCCCAGGGTCACAAGGAGCAGTGTGGGATTTGAACCCGGTGCCAAGGCTGTAGTTCTAACCACTGCACCAGATACTCCCACCAAGTGTTAGGAAGTGAACCAATTTTTTTATTTAATCAAAAATTACAAAGACTAGGGAACACTTGATGACATTACTGGGATATACATTTAAAACCAATAGGAGGAAATATTTTTTTCATTCAGAAAATAGTTACACTCCGAAACGCGTTGCCAGAGGATATAATAACAAAGGTTAACACAGATAGACCTAAAAAAGGTTTGGATAAATTCCTGGAGGAAAAGTCCATAGTCTGCTATTGAGACAGACATGAGGGAAGTCAATGCTTGCCCTGGGATTACTAGCATGGAATGTTGCTATTTGGGTTTTTGCTAGGTACTTGTGACCTGGATTGGCAAATGTAGAAACAAGATACTGGGCTAGATGAACCATTGGACGGACCCAGTATGGCTATTCTTATGTTCTTAAGAAGTAGGTGGAATAGTGATGAGCACTTCCTCACAGAGGGTGTAAATTTGCTGCCTGATTGCAGGTGGTGCTAAACTGCCAGAATAGGTCTTGAATTAGAGGGGCAAGTTCAGGTAGGGAGGAGTTTAAATGCCCTGGAGTTAAGCAGTTTAGGGAGATCCCAAGTGTAGAGAGAAGGCCCTGAGGCAAAAGGTCTCCAGAGAGAAGGCCCTGAGGAAAGAAAAGTCCATTCTAACCTGGGTCATAGTACCTAAGGAGAGGATCAGGGAAGTGGTGTGGCCCAAGCTTAAGGCTACAGAGTATGTGAGAAGACTGACAAGGTAGGGAATAACCTTGTACTGTATGCAGAAGGTACTTGTTTGATGTATGCCTAGAAGGAACCTATAAAGAGACTGAGAAACGCAGGGCCAGCACAAGGGATAGTTTCACCCTGAGCCAATTTGCATTAGCGGCACCCTCCTCCCCACTCTGTGGGTTCAGCATATTTTCTTCTCGCCCCCAGTCCAGTCTCTGTCTCCCTCCATGTGGGCCCGATGCTACTCTCTCACTTCCCTGCAATTCTGTAAAGTTTACGACGGTCACCAGTAGCAGCAGTAGGACAGACTTCTTTCAGCCAGATCCTGGGTCTTTCCATTGTTGTTTCCCACTCATAGGAAATTGCATCAGAGGAGGTAGGACGTGATAAGAGGGAAGACCCAGGGGCTACAAAAGGTAGCCTGTTATGCTGCTGCCATCAGCGACTGACATAAATTTTACAGGACCGCAGGGGAGAGAGAGGTGAGGGAACACTACCAGATCCATGGGAAGGAGGGAGGGGGAGGAAGGTAAACTAGGTGAGGTTGGAGGCTGGATATTTTGATGCCCTTATTTGCCAGCACCCTGGACCAGAGCCTCACTTGGTCCAGTGATTAGGCCAGCCCTGGGAGCCAGCCCTGAGAAGTGTGATTTATGTTAACTCATAACATGAAATAATTATTCTTTTGTTTGAATACCCTGTGCTTAAGGCTCTGCTTTCTGACAGATCCAAGCCACACCCTCAGTCACATTACCACATATTATATTACATTACATTCGTAATTTCTAGTCTGCCTTTACCTTGCGGTTCAAGGCAGATTACATAAGAATTGTTAAGATATTAACAAGTACTTAGGGACTAGTTTGAACATTTTCTGGTTTGCAGGAGGAGTTCGGAGTATGTTTGGTTGTGTTATACTGGGTTTATGTATTTTTTAAAGAGTAGGGTTTTTGTTTCTTTTTTGAAGGTTTTGTAATCTGTGGTCGAAATCAGCAGATTGGTGAGATGTCGGTCCAGTTTTGCTGCTCTGATGGCCAGTAAGTTGTCATACATTTTTCTTCGTTTGACATTTTTGGTGATATGGCAGCAGTGCTGCGATCTGAGCTTCCGCTTCAAAGAAGCTGACTTACCACCAGGAATTGGAGCCTCAGCACAGTAGTATAGGATTTTTGTACAAAAGGTTAAGGTGATAAGGTCCGCCTTAAAGAACCAGGAGTAAAAAAACAAGAGCTGGACAAGCAGGTTATTTTTTCTCTGTAAGGTTTAGAAAAGTGTTGCAGGGCAACATTTAAACTCTGGCTGGGAGAAAGTGAGAAGACTGGCCAGGAGAGATGCCCAGTCCCTCCTGCCAGAACCTCCCCCTCTCCCCAACATCCCCTGGCAGAAAGGATGCCCAGTCTCTCCTGCCAGAACCCCTGAAGCCGCCCTCCCCACCCCTTAATGTCTGCCATCACACCAAGACATCACCCGACAGGACGGATGCCCAGTCCCACCAGTCAAACCCTCACGCCTCCCACTCCCGAAACATCCCCTTGCATCCCAACACCCCCCAGGTCTACCCAGACACCCCCCTCAAGTACCTTATTGAGTTGCCCGGCCAGAACGCTTACTCCCTCTGAAAGGCAGGCCCGCCTCCACTGATTGGAGTAGCCTAAGGGATCTGACCAATAGAATGTTAGGCCACTCACAGTGCATCCCACAATGCACCGGGAAGGGGAAGGCCTGCCATTCAGTGGAGGCAGGCCTGTCGGCCAGAGGGAGTAAATGTCCCTCCAGCATGTTAACTCAATAAGATACTTGGGGGGTGGTCCAGGTGCCAGGGGATGTCTTGGAGAGGATGGGGGTTCCAGCAGGAGGGACCGAGCTAATCAGAATGGGATGGTGGAAGTGTTGGCAATTTAGGAGAATAAATTTTGTAATACTGTCTAGAGAATGACACGGTGGCGGTTTACCCGCGGCCACCGCATTTAAGCCGCGGGTCACCGCCGAAAACGGGGAAGAAAACTAGCAGTCGCTGCGGCGACGGGGACAAGGCCATTCACCGCCCGCGGAAACGGTGAATAGATTTGTCCCCGCAGGCCAATGTCCCCCCTTCTAAGAACCGCTATTTACCCGTGTTTCACCGTGTTCGTGAACGGGTGTTAGATTTCTCCGCCGAGTACACATTTTCCCCAGAGACGCCAAGTCCCGACACATTCGGTTGCCCTCACGCTCCGAGCCCCCCCCCCCCCAAGGACCCGGGACTCCCTTTCCCTTTCTTTCTCTCGCTCTTCCTCCCCCCCCCCATAGCACCACATCCCCCCCTCCATCTCAACCCCCACCAGCCCTACCTCCGAACTTGTTTTCGAGATCGCCGGCAGCAAACAGCAATTTATACAGGTACCTGCGACGGCCCCGGAGCTTTCCCTCTGCCGCGCCCGCCCTCCCGGAAACAGGAAGTTCCGTCAGAGGGGGGGGGAGGGCGGGAGGCGAAGCTGCGTCAGAGGAGGGCGGGACGTCGGTGCGGGACGTCTTCAAGGTTGGGTTTTAGGCGAGGTGTAGGAGTTGTCGGTGACAGCGAAGAGTACGAAGGTAGGATGTGGGGAGTTTGATAACGAGGGAGAGATACCGGGCTGCAAACGGGGGGCAGGGAGAGACATGGTGGACCGAGTAGCATGGAATGAGGGAGGGAGAGATGCTAGACCTAGGGGGAGGGAGGATCTGGATTGAAGAGGGGTGATTAGTATGGAAACGTGTAGAGGCTGGGGATTAAGAGGGTGAGAGAAAGTTAATTTCCGGACTGTCCAGCGCCGTAGTTCATACTAGGCCTTGCTCCTGTTCAAATAAAGAATGTAAACTTGAGAAGCGTCTCCTGTCTATTCAGATGCACCCAAGTTTACGTGCGCATGCATGAATGCATTTGCCCATATATCACTGTATGGTTCCCACACTTATTGTGGCTAAATCTGTACGTGCAAGACTTTTCTATGTCCCGTAGCTTTATTTTACGGTTTGGGGGTTGGTTTGTTTTTGCAATTTAGAATACACAATTATTTGTTTTTGTATAGTTTTTAAGTAATATTAAACAAAGTTTTAAAGTTTTACAGAATGTTTCCTTTAAACGTAAATAAAGAAAATTATATAAAATCGTACCCGTTTGAGGCTTTTATGTATGCGACGGTGACGGTGACGGGGCGGTGAATGGGGTTGCAGTGGCGGTGACGGGGCGGTGAATGGGATGGCAGTGGCGGTGACGGGGCGGTGAATGGAATGGCGGTGACGGGGCGGTGCAGAGGATGGTGAGACGGTGACGGGGCGGTGACGGGGACCAATTTTTTCACCGTGTCATTCTCTAATACTGTCTTGCCAAACTGGCCTTCCCGTCTAGAGAAAACATCCAGACAATAGTGAGACGTGAAAGTATGAACCGAGGACCAAGTAGCAGCCTTGCAAATTTCCTCAAAGGGTGTAGATCTGAGGAAAGCTACTGAAGCTGCCATTGCTCTGACCTTATGGGCTGTGACTCTATTGTGTAGGGGTAATCCAGCCTGGGCATAACAGAAAGAAATACAAGCAGCCATCCAGTTGGAGATGGTATGCTTAGAGATTGGATGTCCCAACTTGTTTGGATCAAAGAAGACAAAAAGTTGAGGAGCAGTTCTTTGTGGTTTGGTGCATTCCAAATAGAAGGCCAAAGCACGTTTACAGTCCAGAGTATGAAGAGCTGATTCTCCAGGATGAGAATGAGGCTCTGGAAAAAACACTTGGTTGAGATGAAATTCTGAAACCACTTTAGGTAGGAATTTAGGATGAGTACGGAGAACCACCTTGTCATGATGGAAGACAGTGAAAGGTGGATCAGCAACTAAAGTTTGCAGTTCACTGACTCTTCGAGCAGAAGTGAGGGCAATGAGAAACACCACTTTCCAAGAGAGATATTTCAGATGAGCCGTATCTATTGGTTCAAAAGGAGGCTTCATCAATTGAGCAAGAACAACATTGAGGTCCCAAACCACAGGAGGCGGTTTGAGAGGAGGTTTGACATTGAAAAGTCCTTTCATGAATCTGGAAACCACCGGATGAGCAGAGAGGGGTTTCCCTTCAATAGGCTGATGGAAAGCTGCAATTGCACTGAGATGGACTCGGATCGATGTAGACTTGAGACCAGAAGTCGATAAGTACAAAAGATAATCCACAACAGAAGATAAGGAGGAATGTTGAGGCTCCTTATCGTGGGAAAAACACCACATAGAAAATCTAGTCCATTTTTGGAGATAGCATTGTCTAGTGGTAGGTTTCCTAGAAGCCTCTAAAATGTATCTTACAGATTGAGAAAACTGAAGAGGAGTCATGTTGAGAGGTACCAAGCTGTCAGGTGTAGAGACTGCAGGTTGGGATGAAGCAGAGATCCCTGACTCTGTGTAAGCAGAGATGGAAAAACTGGTAGAAGGTATGGCTCCCTGCTGCTGAGTTGAAGTAGAAGGGAGTACCAAGGTTGTCTCGGCCACCGAGGAGCAATCAGAATCATGGTGGCACGATCATTCTTCAACTTGACCAGGGTCTTGAGTATGAGAGGGAATGGAGGAAATGCATAGAGGAAGAGATTCGTCCATTCCAGAAGAAAAGCATCCGACTCAAGGCGGAAAGTATATCCTGGAGCAGAACTGAGGCAGTTTGTGGTTGTGGGGAGCTGCAAAGAGGTCTATCTGAGGCATTCCCCACTGTGAAAAAATGTGATGAAGAGGCGAGGAATGGAGATTCCATTCGTTAGGTTGCAGAAGACGACTCAAGTTGTTTGCCAAGCAATTTTTCATCCCTTGGATGTAGACAGCTTTGAGGAAGTTTTGTGGCGGATTGCCCAGTCCCAAACATTCAGAGCTTCCTGACAAAGGGACAGAGATCCCGTTCCTCCCTGTTTGTTGACATAGTACATGGCGACTTGGTTGTCCGTCCGAATGAGGACTACCTGGTCTGAAGAAGATGTTGAAAAGCCATGAGAGCCTTGAAAATCGCTCTGAGTTCCAACAGATTGATGCGACACTGACGATCCGTACTGATCCAGTGGCCTTGAGTACGGAGACCATTGAGATGAGTGCCCCAAGCGTAGGTCAAGGAATCTGTTGTGAGGACCTTCTGATGGGGGGCGTTTGAAACAACAAGCCTCTGGAGAGATTGGAAGAGAGCATCCACCAGCGGAGAGACTGTCTCAATGAAGGAGTGACTGCTATATGTCGAGAAAGTGGGTCGCAAACCTGCGTCCACTGAGATGCCAGGGTCCACTGAGGAATTCTGAGGTGAAGTCTGGCAAAAGGAATCACGTGTACTGTGGAGGCCGAACAGAAGAAATTTAAAAAAAAAAAAAAAAAAGAAAAACGATTCTTGAAGAAAAGAACACAAACTGCGGTGTAGAGAAGGCACGAAGTAACAAAGTTAAACGCAGAGAGTCAAAGATGGACTTCTCAGCTCCATGGAAAACTGAGAACTGAGGAGATGCGCCCTAAGCCGGGCGGGAAGGCACTCGCGCATGCACGGTGCGGTCAACTCGAAACTTCTAGTTTCTACAAGTAAGTCTGCTTGCGAGCTTCCGCATCCGGGCTCAATTGATGGCATCACCCATATGTGAGAATAGGCTGCCTGCTTTTCCTGGGATAATTACAAAGACTAGGGAACACTCTATGAAGTTACACAGAAATACTTTTAAAACCAATAGGAGGAAAATTTTTTTCACTCAGAGAATAGTTAAGCTCTGGAACGCATAGCGTAGCTGGTTTAAAGAAAGGTTTGGACAAGTTCCTGGAGGAAAAGTCCATAGTCTGTTATTGAGAAAGACAAGAGGGAAGCCACTGCTTGCTCTGTATTGGTAGCATGGAATATTGCTACACCTTGGGTTTTGGCCAGGTACTAGTGACCTGGATTGGCCACTGTGAGAACGGGCTACTGGACTTGATGGACCATTGGTCTGAAGGGCATTTTTAAAATGAAAGTAAAATTCTGGAATCTCTTGTGGCACACCACTGTGCCTTGCTACACAGTTTGAGAGACACTCAGGGTGCTGCGGCTGCGGCTGGGCCATTCTTCCACTCCATTGAATGCTGAACTCAGCTTATATAATCAAAAATGAAGTGGGGTCTTAGCACTGTGTTTAAAAGCAACAAACTGGGAGCCAACAAGTTGAGAAGATTATATATAATGAATCTTTTCTGAGACCTTTACCAGTTTATAGGTTTTCCTTTGTCCATCTGTGGATTTATCTTCTGAATAGAACTAGCATAGCAACTGTAGACAATCTTTAAGCAAATGGTTTTAACACTTTTATATACTTTACTTTGAAAAAAGTTGCCTATTTTCAGATCTACTTGACTGTTTCCCTCTATTTACTATTCATTTGTATAAGATTTTCTTTCCTTCTGTCCAGCCCTTCATATTTGTGGATCTCTTCATTTTCTCCCAATTGTGATTTTCTTTCAGTGTGTCAAACCCCCCCCCCCACACACACACACACACACATTACAGTATTGAAATATGTTGCATTTCTTTATTACACATTAATAAATACAGGTATTAAAAGAGCAATGTTGCAGTGTTCTCATCTGACTTTAAGGAAACTGGTAGAACAGCTATAGTTTAAGCAATATATCCAATGTTTGCTATCATGAGAGAAGCTGTTCCACACTGTAGGTGCACAGTGCTGCCATTAACACTATATACTCTTCAGTGATAAAAATAACTTTTACTACAATATTTTTTGGACTGTGTGCAGGTCTTATTTATTATCCCCACTAGACTTTAACTACAGCTAGGACCTACCAGAGATCAATTTGCAGGGAACAGGCTGAGAGGGGTTAGAAAACTGCTCAAGAGCACTGGGAGAAGGAGAGGTATAGGAAATACAGAAATAATTATGGTGGTAATAACTTTTTCACTTTGTTACTTTTATCTCTCAGGGAACAGAGCACCATATGACTAAACTTATAGCTCTGTGTCAATGTTAAAACACTGTTTTGAAGTTTGTCTCCCCTAGGGTTCCTAGTTTCCTATAACAATAAGGGAAAGAGTATTTGGAAGTAAGCATCCAAACTTCTTTTTTAAATGAAAGGTTAATATCCCCCTCCCTTTTATCAAGCTGCACTAAAGGTTTTGTGGGCCAGTGAGGTAAGTACTCTGACGCTAATAGGAATTCTATGAGCACCAAAGCATTTACCGTGCCAGCTGGTGCTAAAAACCTCTAGTGCTAAAAATTCTAGTGTTGCTTGATAAAAGGGGCCCAAGTTATTTGCAATAGCTTCTTAAATAGGTTTTTAATTTATTATTTTAATGTATACACTGAGAGGGTAATTTACTATAAAGAGGCCTATTTGGAGCCTGTTCTATAAAGAAAAGTAGAAGCTAGAAGCTAAGCAAAACTGTTTTCTTCCTTTTCAGTCAAAACCCAAAACTGTCACCAAAACTGCAGCTAAACTTCCACCTGGTTTTGGCCAAAGCCAAAACTACAACTTAAAACTCAAGTTGATTATGTGAATGTGAACCAGTGGCAGCCACTGGGGATTGTCCAAATTTGCAGTCTGCATCCCTCTGCTAAACCCACAGTATCCAAGCTAGAACATAATTTAAATAACGAAAGACCACATTGCTAGGTGGAAAAATTGAAGTGAGTCCCCTATAACACCATCACTCCCTAAGTGGTGGAGAGGGGGGGGGAGGGAAGAATGCACATTTCCCAAAACTGGCATATTACAATTAATAAATTAAAAAGAAAATACATTTTTCTATCTTTGTTGTCTGAGCAATATTTTGGGTCCTAGTGTCTCTCCTTTTTTTTGTTTGTTTTTTTTAACTCTCCCCAGGATCTCGTTCTATCCACCATCCATCCAGTCCAGTGTCTCCGCTCTGTGTCCCTGTCCATATTTTCCCCATGTTCAGCGTCTCTCCTCTGTGTCACTATTCCTCCCCTGGTGTCCAGGACTGCCCCTCTGTGTCCCTTCTTCCAAGTCCCTACTTCTTTCCTTTCTCTACCCTTCCTCTTGCACCCCACCCTCCATGATGTGGTATCTCTCTCTAACTTACTCTATTGATCCAACATCTCTATCCCCACTCTTTCTCTATTTTCCCTATCCTCCATTCCAGCATCTGACCCCTCTTTCTTCTCCCTCCCAGATCGCTGTTTCTTCCATCTGTACCCCCCCCCCAACTCGAGGTCCAGGTTTACTCAGAGGGGGCATTATTTCCATTCCCCTATATTTCTCTTTTTTTCTCTGTGTTCCATGAGCATCACTCCTTTGTTGCAGTAGGTGGCTGGCAGTGGCAGAGGCAACCCTGAAAACTGGTCATCTCCAGCTAGTGAGGTTTTTCCTCTGCTTACAGCAGGGATCTCAAAGTCCCTCCTTGAGGGCCGCAATCCAGTCAGGTTTTCAGGATTTCCCCAATGAATATGCATTGAAAGCAGTGCATGCACATAGATCTCATGCATATTCATTGGGGAAATCCTGAAAACCCGACTGGATTGCGGCCCTCAAGGAGGGACTTTGAGACCCCTGACTTACAGGAAGTTGCAGCAGAGGTGGAATGCAACAGAGGAAAGGACCTGCCGGCTGGAGACAGCCAGCTGTAGGGCTGCCTCTGCTGCTGGTGGCCATGCTCTGTTGCACTAGGGAGAAGCTGGAGAGACCAGATAACAGGGGAAGAAAAGAGTAGAGAATGACACGGACAAATTTGTTCCCATCCCCACAGAACTCAAGTTCCCTATCCCATCCCTGCGAGTTTTGTCGCTGTCCCATGCCTATAAGTTCTGCCTTAACTGCACAAGCCTCGAACACTTATGATTTTAAAGTGTTTGAGGCTTGTGCAGATGAGGATAGAGCTTACAGGAATGGGGCAGGAGCAGTGACAGGAAAAGAACTTGCTGGGACAGGATGGGAAAACGAGTTCACACAGGGATGGAAAAAAAATTTGTCTTTGTGCCATTCTCTAGAAAAAAGGAAGATAGGGAAGCCAGTCTTACGGACAGGAGCAGCTTCAGGTGGCTCCTACCATTGGGCAACCTTAAGCATTTTTCCAGGCTCATTCATTGGTAGCTACACCCCTAAAGACCATATTTTGCCTCCAAGCAAAATATGCCCCACAAACATAGATCACAGCTAATGAAAACAAACAAAGCCATGGTACTTTAGCAGTAGCCGACTCGGTGTCACACTCAGATTGACAATTGATGTCACAACACCACAGAGAAGCTAATTCCCAAGGAGCTGATCATCTCAAATTTACACACAAATTCCTGTTAAAATTTTGGTATCAAAAGCATTTATTTGGGGCAGAGGTGTAGCCAGAGCTCTTTTTTTTTTTTGGGAGGAGGGGCAGGGACACCCATTCTTGTCTGCCCTCCTTCTCCAATTAAAAAATTTCTCTTTGCTGGCAGTGATCCCAAGCCCCACAGGCTGAAGAACTCTGCTGTCTGAACCTCCCTCGGTGTGATGAAGTTAGTGGCATGTTTTCCAGCCACTAATGCTAGCCTCAGCAGCTTGAAAACCTGCTGCCAGCTCCCTCACACTGTGGGAGGTTTAGGCCGCAGAACCAATCCACTGGTGTGTCTGGGCATCAATGCCAGCTATTCAGGATACTGCTGTTTGGGGGGGGGTCCAAGCCCAAGGTGGGGGGATGTAGGCCACCAAAGCCTCCCTGTGGCTATGTCACTGATTTGCAGCACTCTATTTATCATGGAAACTATTGTGTAAGATCATAGCTGCATTATTTGCAATCACAGTATTTAAGAACATAAGAACATAAGCAGTGCCTCCGCCGGGTCAGACCATAGGTCCATCCTGCCCAGCAGTCCGCTCTCGCGGCGGCCCAAACAGGTCACGACCTGTCTGAATAACCAGAAGGGGCCCCCTTGCCACCTTGGTTTCCCATTGAAGTCCTATCTTCCCATCGAAGTCCTAATCCTCTGGTCTTGCACATTCACGACTTGGTTGGGTTTCCATACTTATTACCTGGTTAGTTTTCTATACTTGTATTACATCCCAGCACCTCTCTCAGTATCCCACGATCCCTTTATCCCTCAGGAATCCGTCCAATCCCTGTTTGAATCCCTGTACTGTACTCTGCCTGATCACTTCCTCCGGTAGCGCATTCCAAGTGTCCACGACCCTTTGGGTGAAAAAAAAACTTCCTTGCATTTGTTTTGAACCTATCTCCCTTCAGTTTCTCCGAATGCCCCCTCGTACCTGTTGTCCCCTTCAGTCTGAAGAATCTGTCCTTATCCACCCTCTCTTGTCCTTATCCACCCTCTCTTGGGGGAAAAAAAAAAGGAATACCAAGTGCTTCTCCCAGGACTACGTTACAATCATTGGTGGTCTATTAGTATATTCAAGGTAGAAGTAATGATCCAGTGATGGCAGCCATTTTGAGAGCAGAGTCAGGAAAGGGAGAACTAATTAGGGATCACTCCTGCCCGGACTACACCATTAGACTACCAGGGATTGTAAAACAGGCCCAGGGGGGGCAACTCCTGTTTAGGAGGAGGAAGAGGGAGGGAAAGAGACAAATGGGACAAAGCACTCATTTCAGGCTTCCACCAAAAAATACGTGATCATTTTTGGCAAAAATTGAAAACAACCTTTCAGCCGAAACTGAAATTAGGCAGAAAAAGGCTTTTAGGCTGGTTTCGATGATGAAACCAAAACCAAAATTCAGTTGGCCTCTAGTAGATGCCTACTTTTCTTCATAGAATATTAACACAATAAGTTGCAGGGTAAAAAAACATAGGGCTCCTTTTACTAAGCTGCGGTAGCATTTTAGCGCGCGCTAATCCCTGCGCTACGCAGAAAAACTAACGCCTGCTCTATGGAAGCGTTAGAGTCTAGCGTGCGGGGCACTGTAGCGCGCACTAAAACCACTAGCGCAGCTTAGTAAAAAGAGCCCATAATGTTGTTGTAACTTGGAATGTGGTAGAATTAGGTTCCCCTATTAAGTACAAGAAAATCTTGATGGCACTACAGAAACAGGAGATGGAAAGTGACATGGTGAGAAGTTGATAAGGAATTATTATTCATCAGCACCAGTTTCTCACAGAGCTAGGGTTACACTTTTGATACATAAAAAGTCATTTTCTGGGAAAAGAAAGTGTGCTATGGGATCAGGAAAGAGATCATATTATAGTAGTGTGTGAGGGGGAGGGTATTTGGAGAACAGGTATTGCTCATTTCTACCTGTGCACCACTCAGTGTAATAAAAATATCTCTTTGAGGAGCTGAGGAAGGTGTTATGATTACTAAAGGAGATTTCAGCAGAATAGTGGATCCACTGTTCCCTCTAAGCTGAGCAGGAGTCCTCCAAATGCATTGCTGCCAATAAGGAGTAGTGCTTCAATATTGAGTTTTTAATGGCTAGAGACAGGCAGGTTTACTGGAGCCCTGCAGAGCTTGCCTGTCTCTCAGTATTAAAAATGTGATAGTGAAACAGCATCCTCTAAAGCAGTGGTCTCAAACTCAAACCATTTGCAGGGTCACATTTTGGATTTGTAGATACTTGGAGGGCCTCAGAAAAAATAGTTAATGTCTTATTAAAGAAATGACAAATTTGCATGCGGTAAAACTCTTGAATCTTTCCTTTTAGCTAAGTCTTAATAATAGCTAAAGAGACATATGATCAAGAAAATGTTTTATTTTACTTTTGTGATTATGATAAATATATTAAGGGCCTCAAAATAGCACCTGGCGGGCCATGAGTTTGAGACCACTGCTCTAAAGGCAGGACTGTAGGTGGAGGACTCCCACTCAGCTTAGAGAGAAAAGTGTGTGGATTTCTTATTGGACAGGGACTCGGCCTGCACTTATTCAAGCTGGTTACTGAGATGAAGCTCTGTAAGTAGCTCTCCTTATTGGATATGTTGAGTATGTTGCAAACTGGAGAATGTACAATAGATAGATTGCGAGCCCACCAGGATACACAGGGAAAAATGCTTGAGTATGTGAATAAATTCATGTAAACTGTTCCGAGATCCCTTGGGAGAACAGTATAGAAAATTGAATGAATGAATGAATAAATAAATAAATAAGAATATCTATTGAACTCATCCTTCACAAAGCAAGATTGATTAGTTATCGATATCGAAAGGATTGGGCAGCTGATCCTAAACACAGTTGTCTGGCTTATTCCTGCTTCTCTTGCTATTTGGCAAGTTGTTTGGTCTGTTTGTGGCAAGTCCTCCTGGCTCAGTATAAGATCACATATAACGTCAATGTGCTTTTGTGTGTGAATCGAGCGCAGTCATCCGCTGCCTGGCTTAAGATCCACAGTACCCATTGCTCAGATCTTGCATAGCAGCGCATCAAGGTCCTTTTTGTTCCATCCCTTTTGTGAGAATTCTTTCAATAATTGTCGACTGCTGCAGTCTTTTAGAAGTACCAAGTTCTCTATCAGAATTCGGTCTTCTTCAGTGAAAACCATTTTGTTACAGAGACTGTTTACAAATTATCATCTGCTTCTGCACATATCCCATAGCCAACAGTTCATTTTCACATGGTAGTATTGTGGAGCGGTGAGAAATATTTACATTTTACATCAATTCAAGATATGGCACACTAAATTTCATAAGAATTTGCTGAGTTCTATGGAAGATATGACTTTTTTTTTTGGGGGGGGGGGTTCAGTTCATAGTGTATAATGGCACCCCTGTACCCTTGAATTTATGTACTGTGCAGTCAGTTTCACAGGTAACTAACTGTACACTTACAGCGAAAAAAAGAAAAAACTGCAAGAATGGTACAAGATGCCAAGACTTTAATCAACTTATCTTGAACGTGTATAATTCTCAACACCTTCAATAACCCCTCACTTAAGAAGATATTTATATATAGACCCTCAGAAATACCACCTAATACTCAAATAATTTCATTGTATTAGGCTTTATGTACTACTACTTCCTCATCAGATCTTCCAGCTCTTATCAAAATTTTAATAAATTTATTTAACCACCTTAGGTAAAACCTCCCTTTTCAGCAGTGGTATTGTCCTTATGATGTTGTCATTGTCAGCTGTTCAGGGAGGGCTATTTTAGACAATTAGAAAGACACCGCGGCCATTTTGAAGTAAATTTCAGTGGTTGGTTGTAGCAGCGGTAAGCTTAACAAAGGTATGTGAATAAGGTTGAGTAGTGATACTATTTATATAATATTTAATAAGATGTGCTTTTTACTGTTTGAAGGTTATTAAGGTGAGAACACTTTAGTGATGGTAAATGTGATTTTGTTTATATTACTAGGGATATAGTTGAATGCATTATATACTCTCACAAAAGATTCTTTATTAAATATAGCACTGTTTTGAAAAAAGACTTTAATCAATACACATAAATATGGACAAAAAACAGATTGTATCCAACATATAGTCCAAGTGGTAGATGAACTGGGACCCAACACGGTCCGTGTTGTGAAGAAACACCCCTTCCTCAGGGGTCTTAGAAAGTGTCACATACTAGGGTACCATATGGATAACAACTGGAAATAGCGATTTTGTGAGCAACTAAGCGAGCAGAGTGTGCTCCTCCGTAGTGCAAAATCAATCTATACATTTACACATGGAAAGGGTCCAAAAATGAGTGCCTAGATTATAAAAGTGCTCTTTCAGTGTACAAACCATAAACTACCACCACAGAACCATGATCTCAGATATTACAGAAAAACATCCAAATCATAAGCCTGCTCTACTCTCACCCAAACAATGCCTTCAACATGCCCCTTTTAGATTTAGATGCATTACAGACAACCACCACAGAAATCTGTCTAGAAAATAGGTTTTGAAGATAGTGAGATAGATGTTTTTCCCACCAAAACCAATCTGCCCCTTTCTGGGCATTTTTCTTTTTCAAAAATGAGCCCCATAATGGATTTACTGATATTGGGATCTTCTTTGGAGATGGAAATTTAATATGGCTCTGCTGGAAGATCAGAATTTGGTCCAACTCATTCATAAGTCAATATGAATGTACTTTGAGTTAAATGATCAGGGAGAGCAAGAATTTAGTATTGTATGCTGCAAGGTATAGGCGGAATAGAAGTCCCTAATGTAATGTAATGTAATGTAATGTATGGGATGCTTTTAAAGCTTATCTGAGGGGCATTAATATCAATTTTGAGGTAGGGAAAAATAAACAAAAATCAGCACCATACATTACTAGAGGCCTAGAAAAATTGCATAAACAAATAATAAAGCCCTTATGCCCAAGTTACACAAACTCAAATTTCAATGCAATATGAGCAAGCAGGCAGACCAAACATTTTTCTTCTTAATACAAAATATCACTCTAACAGCAAAAAAGCTGGCAGACTTGGTGAATTACTTTATGGTCAAGCACAGGGAAGCACACAAGGCAATTTAGAAGAGGGTGAGTTAATCAAAAAGGATAAAAATCCTAAAAGTGTTTATAGAGTATTATACAGCTATACCAGCTAGAAAGCCAACCCTCAGAGGCAGACATTTATAATTTTTTAAAGGCTTACCTCATCCAGTTGTTGAGCCACTGTCAGCAGTGGAATTGGAAGGCCTATAGAGCTGGCAGAAATCAAAAAAGCCATTCTGGTTAATATCAAGATCCTGTGAGGCAATAGTCTCAAGAGAGAGTTTTATTAGTGATTACTAAAGCTTTATCTATGGTTTCTTAAATGGGGCGGTGCATCAGAATTATTTATAGACGCTTCAGTTGTGGTACTGGCCAAACTGGGTAGGGACCCTTGTCAAGTTCAGAATTAAAGGCCAATATCATTATTCAACCTTGATTCTAAGATTTATGCTAAAATTAGCTAGTACAATAGAATTGTTTCACCCATCCATAATATTGATACCAGAATGTATTTCTAAAAGGCAGACTAGCCAATAACTAGGTTGATATCCTACTCTGTTTGATACTGTCCGTGATATCTTCTATACCAGCCCTCTTCAGAACGATACAGAAATATGCTACACTTTCAGGTAATATGGATAATTGGGATGAAACAGAACTATATTAGTTTAACCCTTTATTTGGCATTGTTGCTCAGAAGCAACATGTGTCTTCTATAGCTCTTAGGGGAGATCAGTATCTCCAAATACCTGTTACTTGGCACTGTTGCTCTAGTATTAAGTTATGTAAAGCAGTCGTTACACCATCTGTCAATTAAAAGGTTAATGTTTTCTGTAATAGAGATCAACTATCTGGGGTTTTGGCGAAACGGGGTATATATAGGCTAAAATACTTAGGAGTGATGTTCACGGAAACACCAGATTTGACTATGAGGTTAAATATGGAGCTTTATGTTGTAGAACATTGAGAATGTATATTCAAATGGCTTCCATTATATATGTCTTTGTGGGGACATATATAAAACATAATTATTTTTGAGATGTTCCCCTTAAGATTCTCAGCTTGTCTATTATCATCCTCTTTGTGGGCTAAGAAACCCCCATAGATCTTATTTTTAAAAATGAAACTATCCGAAGAGAAAGGTGGGGTGGGTTTTTCAGACTTTGATACATACCATTAGGCTTTAATGTACACTCACACATGAGATAGTTGCTCTTTACAACTACAGAGGTTCTCTACAGTTGTATACTTTCTATATTGATAGACTCTCAAATCATCAGAATCTCATAAAAATCTCTAAAAGGATTGGATGTTACTCATACATTGGTTCCAATCCATTTATGTTCCAATAGGTTTTTTTAACCTTGATCTACAAAGTGGAAATAGGGCTCTTTTTTGAAGACCTGATATACAGCAGGAGTAGTTTCCATAGAAGATATTACGTATTGAGGAACATTTGTCCCTTTCAAAGTACTCCAGGAAAGATGTCAGCAACCCTATACTGGCCTATTTTGTTCTTTGTTAGACTACTAAGACTATCAACCCATTTCACACTGGGAAAAATTTGGGTTAAAAGTGAACAAGCTTCTGGCCTCAACAGCTATTACATAGTTCTGATTTTATATCATGTAAAAAAGCCATCTTGAGTTCAGTGAAGGTATATAGGATCAACACAGGAACATCTAATTGCTCTACATTTTCTCATTCTGATCTGAGACCAGAATATTTTCCATATTGAAGCTGAAATGTAAGATGACAGGCACAGCTATTTTATTCAGCAATTATATCCTAGTGATGGATCTGCATCTACATGCAGAGAAATTACAGAATATTCCTATTGCAATTGCATCGAAAACAATATTACAAAATTGGAAATAGGGAATCTTAATTAACTTTCTCTTCTGGTGGAACTTGCTTTGTCTCATTGCCAAATATAGACTCACAGCAATTAGATTCCCCAATGCATACTGAGATACATGACTGTATGGGCACCAAAACAAAAGTTCTGAGGCTAAGCCCTATTGTTGGGACATGGTCAGTACTCTGGAAATTATCATAAGCTTCCCTCTATTTGTTTTTGTTTTTTTTCTTAGCCTGGAGTCACATATATGTGTTATTCATGTAGGGTCCTTTTTACTAAAGCTTAGTGCATGCTAACAGAATTAGCACACACTAAGGTCCAGATTCTAAAAGCGGCATGGTTAGGAAGGTTCTAGTAGGCGCTCTACTGGTGCCTAAGTTAATTGTTTGAATTGGCTATTAATAGCATGGTACTTGACCATATCGTTAAAAAACAATTAAAATAAATTAACAGAAAAAAGTAGGCGCCACAAGGCACCTACAATCCACGATACCAGAATTGCATCTTCGCAAACATCAAAAGAGACAAGGTTATGGGCGGGGTTGATGTCTTGGGGCCACTAAACGTAATTCTATGTCAAAGGTAGGCGCCGGAAATGTAGGCCTTTAAGACTCTGGCCTACATTTCCAGTGACGCAGTCTAAGATTCTGAAAACAGCGTCGTAATCTGACTGACATGAGACCAGCGCTATGTTTTTAGGCACCTGCCAATTACATTGCCATTTTCAGAATCCGGGCCTAAATGCTAAGAAACCCATAGGTATAAAATGGGCTTCTCAGTATTTAGCATGCACCAAGCTTTAGTAAAAGGGTCCCGTAAAGTGTTGAACAGTTGCATGGTTCACTGTTTTAAGAGGATAGGGGGGTGGGTAATACGAGTATTTTTAACTCTCTTTTATGTGGTTATTTTTTATATTTTAAAATTTACAAATAAAAAATAAATTCTTAAAAAACGCATTCTGTTAAAATGGATTGATAAAAAAAACCTCATTCTACAGTATCAGCTGTTGGAGATTGCAGATGTATGATCTCTTGAGAAAGGAGTGCTTATCAGTGCTTAGGTCCAGTATATCTAAACACAAGAAATGTCTAAGTTTTGCAGCTGTTCATTTTGCTTTTGACACCAAAGCTCAGAAGTGAGATTGTTAATGATCGAAATGTAGATACTTGATACGGTACACTGTTTATGTTCGACCCACTTAAGATTATGGGTTTGTATATGTAAAATGTCAACACATACTGGTTCGTGTTATTAAATTATTGGCTGAAAACTGTATTGGCCTATTCAGGCTGCATAGTTCATCCAAGTCTAAAAAGATTATATTATACTTGCCGCTAAGGGACTCTATAGTTTGAAAAGGGGAAGAGACCAAGGAATCTAGAGAGCGAGATATTGGATACAAAGCAGGGCAGAGTGAGAGGTAATAATGGACTGAAACACAAACTCCTTTGACACCTTTACAGATGGTGGCATTTTTTTTTTTGTTTGTTTGTTTTAATGTTGTGACAGTCAGTGTACTGAGCCTTTCCACATGCTTAACACTGTTCAGATGTGAGAGCCAAAAGGATTTCATATACT
Organism: Geotrypetes seraphini; assembly: GCF_902459505.1. Lineage (NCBI taxonomy): Eukaryota > Metazoa > Chordata > Amphibia > Gymnophiona > Dermophiidae > Geotrypetes > Geotrypetes seraphini. Next base: position 390,391,171 of record NC_047085.1, on the reverse strand, counting down.
GGGAGGAAAAAGAAAGAAATCCACTTATGTTAAGTTAGGTTTTCTATTCCATCTTTACCTATTCAGTTCAAGGTTGGATTACATTACAAGAGGTTGGGTCAGTTACCCAGGAAGTTACAATGGGCAGTTTGACATAGACATTCAATAGAGTTGCTAGTACCAGTAGAGCAGTACAGTTGCTAATACAGCTAGGTCATAGTTATAAATACATAGTTACAAGTAGAGAATGACACGGTGACAAAATTCATCACCGTTCCCGTCCCCACGGATAACCGCGGGAAACCATCTTCATGTCATTCTTTAAGGAGAGAGGGAAGAATCAGAGTATAATTGGGCACAACCACTGACCCGCATGCTTTGCTTTGAAGAAAGCTGGTGTAGAAGGACGGAGGTTGAAATAGACACTAGAAAATGACATGGGATTATTTCCCGTGGATATCCGCAGAGACGGGAACGGTGATTAATTTTGTCACCGTGTCATTCTCTAGTTACAAGTTCAAGTAGGTCATCGTTGGTTCGCTGTTATGTCCCAGAAGTTGCATTAGACAGTTTAGAAATGGGCTTATATAACTATTTCAGTTACTTCAGGGTTGGCTCCCAGTCTTGGTACAAAAATGCTTTCAAAAGTTTTCAGAACTTGAGACAGTGGTCACAAGATCGTATTATAAGGCAGGGTTTCTCAACGCGCTCGTTGGGGGTAAGCGGGCTAACCACCGTCCACCCCTTGCCCTCTTCACGTCACCGTTGCTCCCCACTACTGCTGGTCCCCACCCGCCGCCGTTATCGCCACTCGCTGCCGCAACTGCAGGAAGGGAAGGGCTAAGCACAGCCCACAAGCCTTCCCCCGACGTCAATTCTGACATCGGAGAGAAGGTCTGGGCCAGCCTCTCCGTGAAAAAGAATTTCCTAATGTTATTCCTAAGTCTGCCACCCATAACCTCAGTTCATGCCTTCTAGCTTTACCATTTTCCCTGGAATGAAATAGCTTGGTAACTGTGTCAGTCCACCGTTTGAGATAATATATAGAATTAAAAGAAAACATAACAAAAAGAATAAAGGTAATACCCCCTCCATTGGACTAACCCAGTGAACTGCTCAACCAGCCCTCGAAGGTGACCCCTCCCTTCGGATCAGAAACAGGCAAATGTTGACAACTGTCAAGTACATGGCAAGTGGAATATCAAAAACACCTCAGTGACAAGTCCCTAATTTATTACTTGGGATCTAGGGGGATAAAGTGAATACAAGGCCAAAACAAACAAGAGACGGTAAAAGAGCACATCACACTGGTTCCAAACACAATTTTTATTGATGAAAACAAAGCTCAACATGGTGCAATATTGCAGCCAGAACAAAATCATGATGAGTACGTGAGTAAATAAAGCGAAACAATAATAGTGAAATCTTTCAGTGGCTATGTCTTAAACTCAAATATAAGTGTTCCCAAAAGGAAGAAACCAACAGACAAGTGAAGTAACTCACACACAGTAAGAAAGCCCTCAAAGCTCTATAAAAGACAGTCTTTAGGTCACAGCAGTCCATGTACTATAATTTAGAGAAAGCAGACAGATTTGTCATTAAGAACCACAGAAAGGGTACCCCAAAGAGTTGACAGACACCAAATTCAGGCAAGATATTCATTCTCATTAAGGAGTATTATAAAAGCAGCACCATCAACTGTTTTCAGCATCTGAAACTACAAGGAATGACAAGCACACAGACATAGACTACTTACCAAGTAATTCCCAAAGAGGCCAGCATGGTGCTGCAGGTATTTTCTTTGGACAACTGAAGAGCCTTAAAAAACCAACCTCTGAAACAGGACTATAGGAGCAACCTGAGAGATACTATCCAGCACCATCTTCTTTGGACACCAGCACCTCCTGCCATGTTAGTGATAAAACTAATCGTTATCTAGAAGCTGAGTACTGAGAGAAGCAACTCAAGCATAGATAGGCTAGTACTGAATCTTCTTTTTCACCAACTTACAACTCTCTAATGGGCATCCCTCCTGCCAACGATGTATTGGGGGGGGGGTTCGCTGAATGCGGGCAGGAGGGATTTGGCATCCATCCTACCACGCAATGTTCAGGGGAGGGTTGCGGGTGCCAAGTAGGAGGGTGTACTGAGCATCCATCCTGCCGCGCAATGTTCGGGGGGGGTGGGGTGTTCCAGCAGGAGAGATTGGGCATCCCCTCCTACCAGTAGGTCTTCACGGGGGTGGGGATGGGTGCAGAAGGGAGATCCCCTTGCCACGATAA